>NC_133249.1:2520000-3770000 GCF_048772165.1 Typha angustifolia | reverse complement strand
CTTTACACATTATGCTGAAGAGAAGAACCTGCAAATAAGTTGAGGTGGCCTCTTCATACACTCAGTCGAGAATTATGGATAACTTGTCAGATTGCTGCAGAAGTTGAACTTCACCAATACTCAATAATTCTCCTGTTCTCATATTAAAGATTATATACAAAGTCAAACAAATTATACAAATTTCCTTTGTTTTTCGCTTCTCGATCTCCATGGTTCATAATATCAGTACAAATAAGTGAGGAGACTAATCTTTCCTTCAGTTTTTCTACAGATAGTCACAACACTTTCCTTGTAGATGTAGAGACATTAGAAATCCTATACAAAAACACGTTGAAGCTAACCTCTTTTTCTTTCTTTTTTTCATTTTTGGCTACCTATTCCAGATTACGAGCATTTCGCAGCAGCAGCAGCAGCAAGAATTTTTGAACTCATACAAGAGTCATAGGTGAGAAGAAGAGAACAAGATGTAGCCAAGGACAAACTTGCCGGGAAAGAACTCTAGACTACGGTGGTCATCGCCGGCAAGTCATCCTTGGCTGCATTCCACTCTCTCCCTCCTCACGTTTGGCTGTCGATGATCGGCATTCGCCATTGGTAGCATCACTACCTTCCTTCCTCTCTTTTCAGCACTCTTCTCTTGCTGCTGCATCTGTTTCTGGTAATCAGAGTTGGTATATATAGGCAATACTAGTGAACTATATAGTGTGCCCTGGCTGGTAATGAAGTAAGTGGTATGTTGTATTCTTTGATGCCAATTCAAACTTTGAGACCTTTCTTTTTTTTTCTTTTCTTTTTTAATTGCATGATATGAAGAGGGCCCAGTGTCCATATTTTTTTTGAAAGGATTTGGGACTTTGAATTTTAAAGTAACTTCTCTGATTGTGAAGGGCATCCATAACCACAAACATCTAAATGTATTAATGTTCCAACATACAACATCTGAAAACAAAATTTTGTGTGTAGTAAATGAAGAAATTATGAGATGATTGATTACTTTGGAGAAGCATTTCCTTTTCTTTCTACTTTGGCAATTATAAAATGTGTGAACAATGACAGTTGCAGGATGTGGGGATTGGTGGGGAACAGATTCTTTGTTCTGCAGTGCAGTGCAGTGCAGTGCATCAAGTTTCTCAAATGTGAATTTGGCATTGAATGGGGTCAATGAGGTGCAAAAGTTCACTCCAAAAGAGAGGCCCCCCTTTTGGTTTTATATAAATTAAGGGAACGGGCACCTCAAATCCACAGATCGGTGGATCCAATGGGCCTAGAGTTTCTGGGAGGGAATTGGATTCTGTCACTTGTGTGTTTTATTGTGATGTGTTCATTTGACAACCATTGAACATAAGGATGACAAAAGGAACAAGACATCTATTAAATATTTAAAATCTTTTCATGTACCTAATGTTTGAGTGAGACAGAGAGAGAGAGAGAGAGAGAGAGAGAGAGAGAGAGAGAGAGAGAGAGAGAGAGGAGAGAGAGAGTTGAGGAAAAATATTGGCTGCAAGTGAATCAGCCATTGTTGTCCATGGGCTCAAAGTGGAGCACTGGAGCTAAATTCTTTGCACGAAGTGATTACTATTCAAATCGGTTTGGGCTTAAATGGTTCCTCGTAAACCTAGAATTTGGTCCACTGTTCAACCTCCAAACAAACAAATCATTTTTACACTGTCTGCAATGGTTTTGTTTATATAAATCATGAGTTGATAGATTAATTAAAGGAGATAAAAGAGGCTACTCTGGGATGCATAGGTTGGATAACTGAGCTAATGACACAAATGTAGAATTAGGAGAGCAGAGGTAGGTCGAAACCAAAGCGAGTCAATAAGAAAACTCCCCGACTTCTCATGGACCCGTCGGGCTAGACTAGAATATCAAAATATGCCGGCTTGAGTCTAGACAAAACCTAATCCAATCTAGTCCGAGACTGGTTTTGGTTTAGGTCGAGGCTCAAGTTGATGTCCATGTTTTGTTAAAATCTTGGCAGGAAATAGCTTTTCACAATATAGATCAAGAGATTGGATTATCTAATAAAGATTGGAAGTTTCTAATTCCTTTTGTTTTAGTCTATGAAATTGCCACCAAAAGGTCACGAATTGTTGTATATACCTTGAAAATATTCATACTACTACGTATCCACTTAGGATAAGGTTGATTATTAGGAGGCATTTTTGGTGGGTAAATGTCTTCTTAATCAAAGTATGGAAGAAGTCTAATCATGAGCATTGATATTATGATGTTAACACCCAATACTAAAGAAAGAAAAAGAGAAAAGAAAAGAGAAAAAGCCGAACCGGTTCAACTTTTTCGAAGTCTCGGACCGAACCAAATCACGAAATGGTGGAATTAGAACGAAAGCAGCGACGAAAACCCTGCAGAGCTTAAGCCCTCACTGGAGAAACCCTTGACTCGCAATCCTTCTCTCATCCTCGATCGAAACCCTTTCTTCTCCATCTTCTCGATCCCTCGAAGATGGGCGATGAGGGGAAGGCGGAGGAGGAGCAAGCTCGCCTCGTCCTGGTCGCGAGGAGAGGGGGCTTCGGCCTCCCGACTGCGTGCCCTTCGTGCCTCCCCGTATACATCTATCTCAGATTGGCGAACGCTTCCTTCAGTCTCGAGCTTGATGGTGCCTACCCGGATGCTGGTTTGTTGGGTTTTAGCTCCTTTTCTTTTAGTTTCTGGTTGATACGGAGTTGCCGTCTGAATGTTTGATGTAATGCTTTGAGTGCAAAGGGTCATTTTTGCTCCGTTTGGCATGAGCCGGACGTGGGTTTAAGCTTTTTTAGGTTAATTTGTATTCATTTTATGATGCATCATCGATTAGTAATTAATAGCAGTTACTTTTTGATTAATTCTGTAAGAATAAATTTTAATTGCTGTTGCTGACTTATCATATAAGACTCTGTAATTTATAGTGGTTATTTTAGCTTTGACTTCTACGAGCAAATTCATTACCATGCTTTTGCTAAAACGGTTGGATTGCTCTATGGATGACTAATCCATCGTTAGATATTGAGATTTGATATCTATAAACCCTCTAATTGGACCCCAAAATGGTAGTTTTGATTAAAATCTTTGAAAAGGAAGTACAGAAATGTAGACAATTCTGGACCCAAAGTAGGACTTGATCAAGTGCTATTAGATTTATATATATTTGTTCTCCTCTGGTAACCATCTGCTAGGCTCCTGAAGAGGTGTTTGATAAGTGTACCAGTGTAGCGCATTTACTTTCTGCTAAAGATAGGAGGTTTGGCCATGTTTTGTTTGTACCACTTCCAGGTCTTTACTTCTGCCTAGAAACCAGTGACATCTTTACTTTTGAAATTTAATGATTACAAGGTCTTTACTGGATAAAGTACCACCAAATTAGATTGCAGATGTTAAATATTGGTTACAGGCAAGTGTTGATGCAATTCTTTGTTTATACAGGAATTGCTTGTACATCCTTTTTTAATCTCACGAGTTCTGTTAGCCACATTTTACTAATTGATGATTTTGATTTTCGTGTAAATTGTAATCCTTTTATTTGTAGATCACATACCGTATGTTGAATATGGTGATTATGTGGCGTTCAACAATGAGAAGGGAGGGGTTATTGAATGTCTGAAGGAAGACAATATTGTGGACCTGGACTCAAAACTTTCGAGTACTACTGTTCCGGAAGTGTTACCTACAAAAGCAATGATCAGTTCCTGGCTTGCAGATGCAGTGCAGTATGAACTCTGGGTTGCTATTGATGGAAGTGTTTCTCATACGATATATTACTCTGATCTTCCATGGCCAATTGGAAAGCTTCTCTGTTGGAAGCAAACCAGGGCTGTGAAGCAATTTTTTGGTATAACAAAGCTGAATGCTGAAGAAAAAGAGGAAGAGGTCTTTGTCTCTCTTAATCTTGTTTCTGGAGATTAAATTCACCATTAAGTCCTTTACAGTTTCTATATATCTAATAAATGCTTCCTATTCTCAATCCAAGGCACATATGGACCATGGAAAGGAGGCTTAATCTGAAACTATGATTATCCATGAATATCATCTTGTTTAGTCTCTATAACAATACTGTACTGTCTTTTTGTTTCTCCTTGTGCTTCTAAAGTGTCTTTACTAGGATTTTACATGTATAGATTTATCGGAAAGCGGGTGCAGCATATGATGCTTTATCTATGAAGTTAGATGATCAGGTGTTCTTCTTTGACAACAGGTACGTGCATGTAGTTTGGTACTGTACCATTTGTACTTTTTTTATTCTTTAATTTCATTGTCATGCATCTTCTTGGCATCATTCAAGAATCATCGAAGAAAAAGTTACTGAAAGAAATTAGTTTCATTAAATGATTATTTCTCCCTCTTGCAGGCCTACAGATGTTGATGCTCTTTTCCTTGGACATGCCCTTTTTGTACTCCATGCCTTGCCGGTAAATTCTATAGTCCTGTAGATCTTATCGATTAGTGGAAGATATTAGGGATCTTTATTTTTTATGGCAATTAAGGGCTTATTTGGTTTGAGACTAAGCCTCAAACTTGATTAGTTGATCTTTTTTTTTTTTTTTTTGTCTTGATTTTTTGAAGAGTGAACTTGGTTAGGTATAAAAAATAAAAAAATGTTTGATTACTGAACTATATTAGAGGTCTTTGAACTAGTTCAAGGACGCTCCGTGAACTCAAACCAAACAGGCCCTAACGGCCTTTGCTCTATGGGTTCACTTTTTTTTTTTTAAAAAAATTCTCTTCAGATTATTTTGGATATTTTATCTTGCATATGAAGGAACCAACATCTGACTATATTATGTGTCAGTGATAAATTGGTTATGAAGGTTTTAGAAAGTGTATTTCCATCATTAGGAGGAACCATGTTAGGGCTCAATATGTTTTGAGGTATGATATCACCTAGGGAAGCACCGAGGGAGAATATATGTTATGTAGGTAAGCGTGAGATCTAGCATCAAGAAAAACAGTCTGAAGGTAGGGTTAGACTAATCATGCATGAAATTCAAGTATTTGCAACATTTGGGATTAACAAAGTGAATAGTCATTAGTGAACCATACGTTCTTTCTTTTTCACTTTAAACCAGACTTCAAGCATTTTAGAATCTAAAGATGGCAGCGGTTAATTTTACATATTTTGAGCTTTATTGAGTATATTCGTTTGCCGAAGTTAGCATTTACTTGCACTACACCTTTTCATTCTTCTGGGAAAATTCTTTTTTCCCTCATATCCTTATTATGCTGAAATGTTCTGTCACATACTTATAGCTTTGTTTGCCCCCCAGGTTACAGTGTACTTGGTTGCAGTTATTATAAGTGATGCTTGATCGATGTATCTTTATGGGATTTCACAAGTTTTTTTGTAATAATCTTCTACTCAGGATACGTCTTTGCTGCGAAGCAATTTGTTGAAGCATGACAATCTAGTAAAATATGCTGAACGTCACAAGGTCGAATTGCTGGAAATCAGTTCATCCTCAGCATCTTCATCATCGGTACCAAGATCTTCCTTTGATGCTTCGACATCGACGCCCAAAAGAAGAGCCTCCTCGGGATGGAGTAAGTTTAGGGAGCACTCCTCTAATTGTCATACAGTAATAATGGGAGGAGTAAAATAAGGGACCCTCGTTTAAATTATTGTGTTTTCTTTTGGTTGAGAGTTGATTCCCTGAACTCTTCATATGTTCTTTTGACATCAGCAATCCCATCAATCCTTAGCAATAAACTCATTTAATCCTTCATGCGCTAGCTCTCTGAGGCATGTTTAATAGGCATTTCTGATATCATGAGATCTTCAGAGACTCAGAGTTGAGATTCTAGTAACCGATTTAAAAGAACTTAGACTTATTAGGGTCAAGTACAGATTCAAGGCTCTTGCCATGTTGAGGTAGAGCCTACACCACTTTGATATTTCTGAACCTCGTATTTGCATCTGGATGTACAAATGTGTTACAGATTATGCTATTATGCGTTGGTCGGTTTGCTGAGGATTGATTGGATTGCTGATGCCTATTATACTCTCCCTGTGCATGCTTATTGTTATATCTTTCAACAGCCCAACTTAAATACAGATAAAGGAAGGTGTTGTCAGGTAATTTGATAGCCCGCATAAAACCTTTGTAAAGAAAATGAACTAAAGATACTGAATGGAAGAAAATGGTCATGTCCGACCTCAAATAGTGGGACTAGTAGCTTAATTGTTTTAACTGTATATTGATGCCATATATTTATATTCTTTTATCGCTACTGTGTTTCTTTCTACTCAACTCCTTTTGTTGTAGTGATCGTACTGCATCCTTTGATACCAAACATGCTTAATTAACTTTAGCTGATTTTATTATTGTATCATGACCCTGTCGAACTGCCTCTGCAGGTTCTAAACCCAAACCAAAAGCTAAAAAGGAGCGGACGGAGGAAGAGAAAACCTTCCGAAGAAGGGCAAAATATTTTCTTGGAGCACAGCTGGTTGCGATTCTCGTTTTCCTTTCACTGATGGGAGGGGCTGATACATCTGAACTAGAGGATGATGACGGGGTAGCTTATGAAGAAGATTAGAAATATTTGCTTTCCTGTAGAACTAATTCTTTTATCCATTTGCCAAACAACTATCAACCTTTGTGGTGTGGATTTTTGCCCACCAAATCAGTTTTGCTTTTTCGTCGAGAATTTACAGGCTCGAATTTTAGCCAAAACTTTGTATCACTTGTACTTTACATCTGGAGTAATGGCCCAGGTCAGGTGTCATAAAGAAGTTGTTACTTCAAGAAGATTTTGAACTTGTATCACTTGTACTTTACATCATTACTGGCTCAAGTCAGGCGTCATAAAGAAGTTGTTACTTCAGGAAGATTTTGAGGGAAACGCAATTATCATTTAGTGTTATTCCTCTACATAAAGGATTTTCTTAATATCTGTACTGTGTTCCAGGAGTTTAACAAGAGAATGCATGGTTTGCCAGTTTGAAAAAGTTGTTCATCAATGGAACCTATCATAATTCTCAAACTTCTTTGTCATAATGAATCCTGCTCTGCCAAATAAAACTATTATAAAGTTCAGAAATTAATAGTCCTTGATGTGAAGACAATTAAATTGTGAATAACAAATACTCAAGCTGCTTATCCAAAACACAATAAAATCTAAATTGAGGAGAATAATCATTCAGTAGTACTAATTAACCAAGTAATATTGATGTTTCACATTCAAGAATTAACTTATGTACGTGGAGAGAGAGAGTACAAGCATTGAAGGCTTGGGTACTACATTTGCCTTAGGTCCATTGCCAAATGTCAGCTCCAAAACCCATCGCTTGGATACTGGAGTGGTGAATTTTGATTCAATCCTGATCTCATATCTTCATACTCATTGTCACTGTCCACCCCAATGTTCTGCAGTTGTTCAGCTACTGACATACCAGTGCGACGAGTGTTGTCTCGTTCTAAGTCTATGGAATTTATGATGCCTGATGATGCCCGACATGGATGAAGAGTATTTATAATCCGTGGCGATCCAATGTGGCTTTGGAGGAGATGATCTAGGCTAGATGTTAAGGCCCCTCTAGCTACCATATCTTCTGCCATTTTTACCTGTTAAAAGATTTACGCTAAATTATACTTCTTTTATTTACATATTTGATACCAAATTTTCACATGGAACCAGTCCGATAAATATGACTATATAGAGGAAAAAGAAAAGCAGGTACCTTCACTCTCAAAGCTTCCACATCTGACTTGAGAACTCGATTATCTGTAACTGAATCAGCGAAAAGCTTATTGGCATCTGTCAGTTGCTTGAACAAAGATTCATTTTCTCCTCTAAGTTGGTCGACCTGATGAATCAAATAAATATGAAAGGAAATTTAAGTTTCTCTAGTTAAAGAGCTCAGATTGCAAATTAAAGCGAAGTCTACTAATTGTAGGACAATCTAAAATATGGATAAGTATGATCGTGACTTTCCAAAGAAAGTAACACAACATTTAAGCAAGCAATTTCTTTCCTTTTCTTTCTGCCCCTATTGCCTGTTGGGTCGATTACAATACAACAGTGTCTTCATATGCTAATATGGACAGAATTTATTAAGACTTGAATAAGATGTATGGGATGGAAGAATAGTTTGAAAGTCAGTTTGAAGAGGACTGGGTCAAAGTATCATGAATTGTGCAGAAGATTACATCTTCTTATGATATACAGTATGGTAGCGAGGTAAGTTTGTTTACAATATTTTCTTATCAAAACGACAAAATGCATTTACAATATATTCTTATCAAAAGGACGAAAAGCATTAACAATATATTCTTATAAAAATGACAAAATGCATTGCATGCTTGCATCTTCCATGAGTGACATACCTGCACCTCAAGATCAGCTAAATGTGCCTGCTTTCTCTTCCTTGATCGTCTAGCAGACTCCCGGTTAGAGACCATCCTTGAAATAGAGATGAATGTCATTTAAATACATTACAAGGATCTATAAAGGTGACTGCAACGTATTTGCAGTTTCAGCACAACAATTTACAGACCCTCTTTCCTTTCAGACTTGTAGATGAATGATAGAATCTAGAGAGAAGACTATTGATAAAGACATAATTTTTTAAGCTTTCTATAATTGTGCCACTTCAAAGTTTCAGGCATTCAGCTTTACCTTCTGATGCGCCTTATATCTGTGCCATTTGTGCTCCGTTCACATGGCCCAGTCTCCGTGTCTATAGACTCCTCATCCGACTGCTCAGAGCCACTTGTTCCTCCTAGAGCTTGAATATTTTGATGCAGGGTTTCTGAATTATGTAGAAACAGCTCAAGATTTAATATGACACCTTAAATTGGAGTCAAGATTTACTATGACACCTTACACATGTTCCTTATTATGTTTTCTTTCTGTTATAAGATGATTAATGCATTTGGATCTAATGAGTTAAACACACCAAAATTCAAAAGTTGCATGCTTCTAAATCGTACATGAAGAGAAGAGATGTACCATATATAGAGGATTGAGACTCCCCAGTAGTCCTAGCAGAAGCAGTTGAACATCTTGGGGTGAGATTCTGAGACCATAGTTGGCTTCTGAAACTTCCACTCGTTGTATCCTGCTCGAATTTTAATGTTTTCTTTTTAATGTCATCAAACACAAGAAATAGTAGTTTTCAGGCAAGTTCCAACATGTTCATGGTCCCAAATCAGAGAAATAAAATGAGGCAATTTTGCACAAAATTACATTTTTTTCCCCTACATTTCAAATTCTGAGCTGCTCACAAGTAGGTAGCTCATTTTGCAGATTGTTATCATTAATTTTCTTGAAAATACCGTGAATTAATTAGTATAAAAGTATATTGTAATCCAAGCAATAGAAAGAGTAAAACACATAACTAAGAGATTTTTGAGGGTACATATGAAAAAGAAAGCCTCTCGTTTTGGTATACACATGAAAAGTAGAACATAGAGGGGCATCTACATAATTCTCACCGGATCGCCGAACCCTACTCTCAGGCCTCCGAGGCCGACGTCTCTGTCGAAGGAGACGGCCCGCGGACGCTCCACCGCCGGAAGTAGGAGCTCCTCGGCGGCCTCCGGCGGACGTAGAAACGCCTCCAGCTGCAGCTCCGACGCAGACTTCTTCATCGCTTCGCGCGCCTTCACGGCCTCTTCGGGTGGGGGTGGTGGTTGGGGGAGACTAAAAAGACGAGGGAAAAGAAAAGCAAGCAGAAGTCGGCGGCGAAGAAAGAATGCTGTGCTATATTTAAGTTGCTCCTCTTTCTTCTCACAATTACGGAAATACCACTCCATGGGTGGCTTTCGGTGGGGGAAAGGGAGGGGTAGTTCGGGTAAAATGGTGGGAGCGGATAATGGAGGCTGATCTGGATCCGCATAAGCCATGACAGCGTTTCGAGTCACGCGACCTCCACGTCAGCACGCAGCTCCACGTTTAAAATCGCCTAATTACAATTCACGTCGACCAGTGGGATTCTCGCCACATACCTATATCGTGTTGCGCTCCTACAACCGACGCTGCAGGGGACTCAGTGGCCATGAATCAATTCCACCAACCATGCAATATATTTCTTTTCTCCTTTTTCCCTTATCTTGTTATTTTGTATACTGATAACTTAATATATTTACATGACTTCTTATTTCAATATTAAAAGATCAAACGCCCCTCGGTGTTCTAATATTTGAGAAGGAACAACAAAATAATCATCATATGGAGTTAAAGATGGCCAGAAACTAAGTGGTGATAAGTTGTTGATCAACTCATACGAGCAAAGACTTGTTGCCATCCATGATCTCCTCATCCTTACCACCAACCTTCCTTTCCCCGCATGCAACATTATCCACGCAGTACAACATCAAAGTAATCAAAACATAGCAAAAGAACACCAGCACTGGCCCAAACACCCATAACAGTAGTGGTAAGGCTGCATAAAACACCCTATTCCCCACTGTGCTGAGCCCAAACCCCTTCTCCATGAGCCCACACACATACTCTCCAGTACTGCTGGTAGTAGTAGTGCATTGTGGTATGTTTACAAGGAAGCCCACTTGGCTCATGAAGGAGATGGAGAAGGAGTAGCAGAGGAAGGCGAGGAGGAAGAGGAGGAGGAGCGCCGCGTACTTCACGGCCATGGCGAGCTCCCCGTGCGCGCCGTAGAGGGTGTCGTCGAGCGGCTTCTTGATGGTGGAGGTGCTGCTGAGCATGGCGGCGAGGCCAGAGCAGAGGAGGATGGAGGTGGTGGCCATGAGAGTTGACGCCATGATTGAGTTCCTAATCGTTTGGACTGCTAAGACGTTCATCTTCTCCTTCTCCTTCTCCTTCAATCATGCAATAATCATACGTTACGTGATGTAAAATAGTTAAATAAATCACAACTGAGTTTAAATCATATGTATATAACGTTGTAGTTAAAAAGCTACTATATACCACCAACTTCAATATCTATAGTTGGGATCCAACCCATAATTTTTAGCAAGAGTACGTAGATAAAAATACAAATATTTAAGATATTCTTAAGTCACTATAAATATACATCTATACCTTCATCAGGGCGAGGATCCAGAGTCGTCGACCCATTGAGTTAACCCCAATTACCGTCTGATGTGGTTGGGATCTAATCTTTCGCCATAACCAGAGATGGTATATCATGGAGAAGAGAAGGCCCAACGGCACCAATATCATATCAAGGTAACTCCTTCTCCATTCCATTCTTCTTCTTCTTCTTCTTCTTCTAGCTTTGCTCCTCCATTGTAGCAGGACAGCATGACTGTATAAGTAATTAAGGAACTACCAATTCAATGGCAATGAGACCTAAAACTTTTGATAGTATATTTGTGTAATCTACAAGCAATGCATGCCAACTTTAATAAGAATGTATCACGCTAATTAAGTATATTCTCTCTCAGAATTAGATTAGGGTGATATTATTATCCTCTCATTAGCAAGAACGACTAACAAAGGAAAATAAGAATAAAAATAAAAACTTAGCGGTATTAGCAAAGCGAAAACAATGGCCAAGATTAAGTGCTGGTAGCTAAATTACAACCAGATTACAAACATACGTACTGTAACCTCACTGGTCTCTATCTATTACCAACCACAACACGTTAACCCTCTTTATAGGGTATTGCAGTTATTATATTTATACACGAGGAGGTTGATAAGATTATGAAAGAGGAGTTTAATTGTGACCCTTTGAGAGGGATGTAATGGGAAGAAGAACTAAACAATGAATTAATAAGTAATGGTTAAGTTCATGGACTAAAATGGGCTTCATTTGTGTACACTCGAAAAGGAAACCCCATCTTGTAGGCAGTTCTATTTGGTTCACTTTGTGGGGGTTACGTCATGACTCATGAGAGTGGTTTGATGCCACTATCATTATACCCAAATGGTTACCCGAATAATGGGTGAGGATAGTCGCTTTGGATGTAGACAGGAGGTGTAAAATTAAGTCTGCTTCACTTCCTGTTCTCTTCTATTCTAGCTTAAATACTTGAGATAGAGCTATGTCCATATGCATTCATAGCATATATGTGGCTGCAGTGCTGCACCACTAGATAAGAAATTCTTCCTGCCCCTTGGTAGTTGGTAGGGTATTTATGGGCCGGGTTCGCATCAAAATAATTATGACTGACATTGGGCCTATCCCTGGCCCATGGCGAACCCAAAGGCCCTTTGGGCAGTCTGGTCGACCCGATAGGGTTACGGTTTAGTTTACGTTACAACAAAAGAAAAGAAAATCTCTACTGGTTGTGCCGCCATGACACCACCGCCATTTGCTCACCGAGCCACTACCTCTCCATTTAACCAATGGCGATGGCGGAGTTAGTTTTTGGACCCTGAGGCTCATATCAATGGAGGTTTGTGCTTATGCTATAGGTTAGACCGGATGCAGATCGAGTTTCATGCTTGTATAATGAACTACAAATGTGAATTATGTGCAATTTATTATAACAAAATATGCACCGACTATAGAAATTATATAAAAACTACATGTAATTAAATTACCATGACTATATTTTCTCAGTTAGATGTACTATCACATGCAATCAGGATGAAGCCTGAGACATTTAGAAGGAAGCTTAAAAATAAGAACCTACTGAACATGTGCATCCCATGAGACGAAAATATTAAGAAAAGGGAGACATTACCAAAAGGGCCTCTCCAATCAATTCAGTCATCTTGTAACTATAGGGGTTGGCTATTTTTTACCAACTCTAACATAACAATCTACCAAAGGAAACCAAAGATCACTATAGACAAAGCTATTTCACAGAATTAAATAGTTGAAGAACTACTAGAGTAACTAAAAAACCTAACAGAAAGAAGCAGCTATGACCAACCTCCGGCAGAAAGGAATCAACACTAATGAATATTAAACAAATGAATTTTGCTTCAATGATATCAAGAAAGATTGCTCAATTAATTGCCTAAAAGGTTCTTGGTGGTGGGTGTCCTGTTTTTGTACAAGATTCCAAATGAGTTCATACTATGAAAAATTAATAGGAACAACTTCAATCATGAGTTCACAACCAATTAAAGCCCCCACAATACTTGCCACCATGTTGAAACCTCACATGGTTGCATAAATACCCACTAGTTTAGTCATAAACAAACACCTTCCGCAGCATCTCCCACTTTGGTGGCAATAAAAAAGTAGATCTCCCAACTAAACAAAAACATATTAAAGATATTTAAATCATTAATCCGAGATGCCATCCATTTTAAAACCCTCTGCCATTTTGTTCAATGCACCACCATTACTTCCAACAATTGACCTAAGCATAATTCCTTAGTTATTCATCTAGTTTAAATTGAATCAAATGACAGAAGATGGGTCTAACTACCATAGATACTTATTGCAATTGGTAAAGCAATAAAACAACATATAAAGCCCATAGAGTATTCTTATGAATATTGAGCAAAATAAGTTTACCTCAATTCAAAATTTTCTGACTAGAATTCACTGAAAAAGATATTGAGAAAATTCTTACTGCGATTGACAGAAAATAATAGGTATCCTAACCAGCACTCGTTTGAAACTTGTACCTGCTTTATCCGTTATTCACTGGTCAAGTGGAAAGTCCAAACTGTCTCCACAATTGAAAAGAAAAAAGAAACCAATTAGTTTGGATTCTACGGTAGTTCATGTATATTAGAGCTATACGTGTTACAAACAGCTTTCATATAGGATTTAAGATGTTTTTGAAACTTCCAGAGTGAATTAGTTATATATCAGAACATTATGATAGTATGATGTTCCTCTCAAGCACATTACTCACAAGTAGCATATAAAAGGAACTTCATTCACTACATTCAAGCTAATATTGCATTTGATTTGAGTAATCATGTATTTTCCCTTGATGTTATTCACAGTCACGGCAGTAAAGATTTTGATTTTTCTAATTTCAACAGTCAAATTGCCTAAATCTCAGCTACGCTTGCAACTGATTTTACAATACGATGCCATTTTCTGCACAGATTAGAAGACAAACGAGTGACTGCTACCTTACAAGACACTGTGTTCCTAGCAACCAACAGAATCCTCAGCTCAACCACTGCATTTCATCTCTTGGGTATTATACGAATTTCATGATTGATGTATTAGAACAAAATAGATTGATGAAAATGTTGATCCTAGAATCTAAATAAAATAGAAGCCAAAGGTGCTCAACTACCAAATGATTAGAGCTGACTAATTTGCAATCTAGTAATTATTGCTGAGCAAATAAACTCATCTATACCTATTACGGGCACCTCACATGCAAGTTTTGCTATCCATCACCTTCCATGTTCTCAAGCACGCAAATCCAATAAAAAAATACACTCAAAGATACTGGGTTGTGCGGTTCTCTGCGTTGTGGCTACCAACTATATTACTCGATTTAATGGGTAACCATGAAGCTCATGTGCTTCAGCAGTCGCAGCAGTAAAATAGTGCATACAAAATACAATAATAGTGTCACATGATAGGATAGTACATAAAAGATTAGTGTAATTGGATATTATAAAACATGGGAAGATTTTACAGAAAGCTCTATACCAATAGTGTAGCATTCTTACCAGATATTAAAAGGTTCTGTTCAAATGTTTATGAACTACCCACTGGAGAACTCTGAAAGAAAAATGTTGATCAGTTAGGTTCCTGAAACAGTTATAGAAGATAACCCAAGTAAATAAAGTAACAATAACATAAACAAGTACTACATCATTAAACAAAGGATACAAACTTCTTTAAATTCTCAAGCACCAATGCTCCATACCATCTCAAACCACCATTACCAACAACACCAAAGTTCTTTCCTCCTTGCAGAGCTTCTGCACCTTTACATAACTCGATAGTTCCATGGATTCCAAGAAGTCCAACAAGATCGCCGAGATCGTTCATATCCAGCAGATGCTGAAAAGATGGAAGAAGCTTTCTGCCACACCAAAGAGCAGCAGCAAGGGCATCAAGTTCCTGAAGAGGACCCTCTCCTTCGCAGACCCTTCATCAGCACACTCTGGGGATGTCCCAAAGGGTTATCTTGCTGTATGTGTTGGGGAGGAGATGCAGAGGTTTGTGATCCCAACAGAGTATTTGGGTCATCAAGCCTTTGCAATCCTACTAAGAGAAGCTGAAGAGGAGTTTGGGTTCCAGCAGCAAGGGGTGTTGAGGTTGCCCTGTGACGTATCAGTGTTCGAGAGCCTGCTGAGTACAGTGGAGAACAAAGATAGTTTTTCCTATAGCTTCTCCGAAGGTGACTTTGATTACTAACACCAATCCAATAAAATCAATGTGCAGATAAGTAGATAACACATGGGGAAAGGTGTGGGATGATTCTTTATCTCCCCCCAAGTCTATGTTTCCATCTTCCAATTTAAATAGTTCTGTGAAGAGTTTTATGATATGTAACCTATTTTATGCAAATTTGAATGCTTATCTGCAGAAAAGAAGCCTAATAACTAAGCAAAGCATTTCATAATTAATTTTTCTTATTACAAAAAGCTCGACCAATCATACAATCTTTGTAATACCAAGCAGCTTCAAGTAATTTTATAGTTGTCTGAAACAGTTCTGCATGCACCTCTTATCACATATTAAGACAACGCATATCCTGCAATATATGTATCACTGCATTGAAGTTACGAGTGGAAAGTGAGAAATCACATGATTACCAAGATGACAGAAGAAACCAAAACACATAAAACCAATCAAATAACAGTAGCAAAATTGGAAGCAAGCCCAGCAGCATGAACTGGATGGCTATGAAAAACCTGTGCTTGGTATAACAACCAAATGCCCGTACTCACACATTTGTACTATTCTCCAGATATACAATGTTCACTGAAATATTGGATCAATTGTAAAATGTTTTTTTTTTTACCCTCTGTTTTCTGACGCCACACCCTCCAAAGAACACTCTAGCAGACTGGCACGAGACCACCTTCAGTGATATTCTTTGACAATTTCAGAACATAATATCCAGGGCTTACTATATCTCAGCTTAATACTGAACAACAAAGAACAATGCAAATAAGTTGCAGATCGTTACATCTGATTTTACTGTAGGAGTAAAGAAAACAAGGATCTCCTCCACTACTTCTCATTTTAAAAATTTCAGCTTTCTTGAGGGATGACCTGTGAACTTTGCAAAGTGAAAGGTTCAGCATCACATCCCTTGATCAAAGAAAAGAGGGGATGTAGGCTGCCAAGATGCAGTTATTACAAATGATCCAGCTGTCTCTGACTCTTTGATCTGCAGATTTAAATGCACAATTAATTGAATAGGTCTTTCACAAGAAGCAATCTACAGTACAACTACAAGTTTAGTTCAATGACACTAACTGCAATGTCTCGTGCAACATTGAGTTGAAGTGAAAAAGAAAAGAAAAACTCTGCTGGCCAGTGTAGGACAATATACAAATAAAGTAAATCATAAACAGTCCCTAACTTCTCAAGGAACAGAGTGAAAGACGTGACACTGGGCTAACATGATGTAGGCTATTGATTGAGAGACAAAACATAATAGCTTATAAACAGCAATCTGCACATGATTTATGTCGGTCAAAAAATTATAAATAGATTCAAAGAATTTAGCAAAGTTTCATTTACCTCTTTTATTCAAGGAAGTGCAATTGTCAGTCCAGAGGCAGCAGATTCAACTAGGTATCAGCCTCTGGCATGTAATGCCAGTTCACTTGTTTCACTTTAGTAATGGTAGTATCCAATTTAGCAGGGTTCAGTTCCACTGCTCCACATGTTAACTTCAAAGGGAGTGGCATCTATCATGCTAACTCTGTATAATTGTCAGCTTTGTGATAAGTTTGTAAGGAACCATACTGTACAGTATGGAAAACCAATATCGTTGCAGATCAACACCAAGAGACCTGTCAAAAAAGGACAGAGAAAGTGCTTTATATGCACAAGCACCGAAGTCAAAGTGTCCCCATTTCTTATTATGAACCATCTTTATGTTTAATGGGGGTCGACACCACCAGTAATTTTCCCATGCCCATGTACTCTTCAGCAAATCCATCATCATTCTTTGCTAACATATCTTTCAAACCACATTCTATATTCCTATTCTTAAGGACCCAGAACCTGGGCTTTATCTTCTTGTCCAGTGAGTAGCTGAAATACCTCGGATATTCCACAATTTCCTTGAGTGGCTTCCCCATATTGCTTAGAAGGAACTGAATCTTTGGTTTCAGAACAACTTCGATGCTATAACCAAGTAAAGGAGAGAATCTGTAAATCATAGAGCACACCTCCCTCTTAGACAGTCCAACTCCCACCAAATATTCCATTCTGTAACATGAGCGAGTACATTAGAAAGATGACAACATGCATTAGCAACAAGCAAGCACCAACAAAATTATGACAAGTGAATGAGATCAGAAAAAATCAAAAAAGGAATTGTTGTTATCATTTTTTGAACATAAGATACCAGGCACAAATGAGAAACAATTTGCTAAGAGAAACAAAAACACTTAAGAAATAAACATCAGTCATTGAGAAACCCTGCCATATTTTAGCTATCATCAAAATCTGACATGGTAGAACTCCATCAAATATAACAATCTGTTTCTATACCTTGGCAGTAAAGTGTTATGGATGTCTAACAGAAGAAGCTCCGGATACTTTCTGATAATTCGAGGAAGGTGGCCCCTTGAAATCCCAAAATCAGTAAGGAACTCAACTTTCTTCCTCAGGGTACTGTCAACATTAGCAGCAAAGATTTCTGGACAGCGACATAAAATCCTCCCTATTGTTATGCGGTCAAAACCCATTTCTTCCATAAAAGAAACCACCTAGGGAAACACAATATCTTTAGTAATTAGGGAAAAAAGAAAGGTGACTTATAGTTTATATATACATATAAATACAAAAGAGAGACCATAAAAGATGAAACAATAAGTCAAAAAGATCCAAGACAATTGAAGCTTAAATGCTAACTGTAGCGAATTGTGTTATTCAACAACAAAAATTCACAGGAAGCACATCAAAATCTACTAACTTTTTAAAACTGAATTAGTGCAAAGTTTGACTGCCACAGTACTTGCAAGTTGTAACTTGTAACATTTAAAGATCCATTCAAATTCTGGCCACAAACAAAATAAATTGTCTAACAATCCAAAGGCTCCAGAAGCAAGCCATTTTGACAATTTGAAATAAGAATCGTGAGATAGAGGTTGCAAGTAGATCTCAACAAAAAGTTGCCATTTCCTTCACAAAATGTTTCAAAGACAACAATATATTCTGGTGATGATGGTAGCCAAATTCTATTATGCATAAAAATGCATAACAAAGTTGCTATGAGAAGTATTATTTTCCACAAATATCTCCTTTAAAACCTTACTAGAGAAGGAAAATTGGTGTGTGTCAAGTTAACCCCTCTCTTATCTCTAATAATCAAAGCATAATGAATGTATGGGAGACTCCTTTGTGGATAAATCATGACAAATAAGAGTTTAAAAATGCTCCACCACCAGCTATCAATATAAGTGGGGCATTCCTGATATAAGAAGTGTATGCCTAAAGAAACAGAAGACCAGCTGATTAGGAGTTATCCACGATCACCTGTGTATCATTGCTCTTTGACTGATCTGCAGGCAATTTTCAGAGTACAGCAAACAAACCAAAAAAATAAAGATGAAAAATCTGTATCCTTGTGTCTGAAAAGAAGAAGCATCTTGACTTCTTAAGTGAACTTAAAATTTCTATATTGCAAAAACAAAACAAAAAGTTGCCTCGAACCTAAGTTGATATCCTAGGATTGTATCTTATAACTAAATATAGAAATAAACATATTAATATGAAGCTAAAATGCTGCGATAAGAATTCACCAAGGCAAGGCATATGTAACAAAATTCATCCAAAGATAAGTGCATACCTCAAGAAATTCATTAGGTTTTCTTAGAAGCAACTGTGGACTTGAAGTAATAACAGGCACCAACATTTTCTTAGTAACATCTAACCCATTCAATTGCTCCAAAAATGACTTCATCTTTCGAGTTGAACAACCCAACATATGGGGCCAACTTTTGATTGCAATATCAACATTAGACTTTGAAATCTGAAATAAGGTGGTTTGTTACTATCTAAGATTCTAATACATTAAGAAAGATAAATGAGATGGTGCAATGGTAAATGAAGAGGTTGACAATATAATATAAGTTCACACGAGAGAAACCCACCAGAAAATATCAGTACAAATATATGTAACTACATCTGGAGCAAATAAGCATCATCAAACAACATCACACAATGCATTACAAGCATTAGAAGTTTGCCACTTGCCAGAACCTCGTTACCCAGCCCCAAGCCATAGCCTACTCAAAACTAGACACACAGCCTAGTCTCTTCCAAACCGAACAATGAACATTTGATCATCTCTCTAAGCTGAAGTCTTTCAAAACTGTAGGGAACTAGATACTTGGCACACAACCAAACTAGTAGCAGTAACCCTGGAGTAACCCTGGGCCATTTCAGTCTGCATATACAACTAAGAAATAATGAAACTCATGGAGTGAAATATGAAAATGATGTATTCTTTAGGAGCTTTCATATCTCAATTATCTTATCCTACTACAAATAGCAGTCATATGACAATTTAATAATTCATGAAAAAGAGCACACACACACAACAATGAACTCTTTTCTATGGTTACAAATGAGATTGATTCAAGTATGCATTCTATACTTATTGCATGGCATGAAACCAATCAACTTAAAACAATAATGCTGAAAATATGGATGACGAAACTAGCTATTTCGGCTTGAAAAGAGCAAAAACGATGCATCTTAGCATCTTCTATTCCGAAAACGCAAAAGGCTACTATGTTAGAAAAAAGATACTAGAAAGGCCGCCAAAAGGAAACCAATAGCTGTCAAAAGCCACCCAAGTAATAGACATCAAAGCGATGAGAATGTAAAATTTCTGAACAACTCACAAAGGTGAAATGCCTCAAGAACATAGCAATGGCTCTGATGTAAATGGCTGCATTGCCATGCACATGTTCATTCGCAATAGTAACATAATTTATTAAACCTCAAGGACCATAAGACCTAACTTAATTCTTCAAACAAAAAAACATAAAAATATAGATATAGTTCCTTTTAGAGAGTCATGTATTTAATGTAAATTTAACCAAACCTTCCAATTCTTTACTGTTTGCTGAAGGGCTACACTGCATGCATTTAAGCATTTATTAATATTGCATACATCTAAGACAAGTGATATAAGAGAACTGTTAAAATAGATTAGCCGAAGTAGTTCAGATATGTAAATTTGAATCAACTTGTATCCAATTTTCTATTTATTATTACTAAAATAAGTGATTTATTTTAGGAATAACTATTCTTATGTTCACTAATATTCTAGAATAAAGGTATAATAATTACTTTTAATATAATATGAAGTAAAGGAAAATTTAAAAAAAAATTATTTTTATGGAATTACGATAAATACCCTTAAATTTGATATAAAGTAGAATGAATGATAGATATCAAGTATAAATAGGTAACTTGGTTAGTATGTGGTATAAGATGTAATTTAAATAAATAGTATTTGTAATCTTGAATACTATTATAATGATGTTTAATTGTTATTCTAGAATAAGAAGTTGTATTCCAGAATAAAAAGAGGTCATTCCTGAAATAAACGAAAGCTAAGTATTTGAAGGTTTACTTGACAAACTTTTAGAGATATGAATAACATATTAGTCAGTCAATATAGATGGCAATAATGGATATGATTTCTAAATAATTGCCCATCAAAGCAGTAATACCTTTTCTCCTTTGAAGAATGCGACTATCTCTGCATAATTCTCTTGAATGCTTGTTGAAAGAATCCATGGATATTTTAACAACATCCTAGCTATATCTTTGTCCTGTACACCTACCTAGAACAAGGAGACATGCTTCGAGCTTAAAAGGCACCATATGTATTGAATAGCTCATATTATGAGTCTCTAGCTCGAGATAAAATCTAATAGCAACTGTAAATTTCCTTCCTTACCTTTCCCAATGCATGCATTCTTGGCTTGATATCTTTCTCAACATTGTAGAAAAATAAAGGAGGAAATGATAAAAGAATAGCCGATATCTTAGCCACAGGAACCCCAACAAGTTCAAGAAAAGAAACCAATGGTTTTAAATGGTTCTCCTTCGAGCACAAAAGAAGCTTTGGAAATGATTCTATTAGATACGGAAATGAGGCATCTCCATGTCCCAACATGCGCAGACCTCCATGTCTTGCCTCCATCTGCAGCATATTTTGAGTAGAAAACCTAAGTAGCCAAAGCCCAAAAAATACTCGAACTATAGATATATGCACCTGAGAAAATTCAAATAGGGAATGGGCTACTATAAAAAGACAGCAAAAATAAATGTACCACTTACTTTTTCAAAAAATGATAATGTACTTTGAATATCCTCATCTGCAGGTATTGACAATTGTACCATCATGCGTTTAGCATTTCTTCCAATTAGCACTTCATTCCCACTGCTTGAGAATAACATTTCCCTCATAAACCTGACCTATAAATAAATGTACAATAAGCAGCATGCAAAAGCAGTCCAAATTAAATGATACAAATACACCAGCACTAAGAAATTTCAAATATGAAAAATCCATTAATCGACCAAAAGACCTCATAAAGGTAACCGAGGTTGAGTAAAGTCAGCAATTAAGATCCAAAGACAGGAAGAGAAAGCATCTTTGCACATGCTAATTAAAACCCTCTAGTCCCTAATGTATCTATGAGAGAATACTCACAAATAAAAGATTATACTCTTGTCCTTGAAAATGTTCTGTAAGCTGTCTTGCTTTGGCAGTGATAAGAAAAGAGAACGCACGACCAAAGAGCAAGATGTTATCTTTTGTAGTGGGATGCATGTCTTTCATAAGCATATTTAGTCATGTATCCTTAACAAGAAAGAACATCCTCAAATTTATTGACCATTCCTTACAGGCAAAATAAATGTGCCATTACACATTTCATTCTTATTCCTTGTCAGAAGATCATGTAGAATAATAGAAACATAGATAATGAAATAAGGAATTAAAGAGGATACTAATTAAAAGAAACAATGTTACTAGGAAGAGAATCAATTAACAGATTCTTTTAGAGTATAAGTACTTGAAGAAGACGTCATTTTTACAAAGTCATCCAAAAGACAATCAAAAGAAGCAATCTGAGAGTATAAAAAACCATAAGAGAGAAGTGCACCCACCAGGTCATAAAAATTACAAAAAAGTTAAAGAGGCAATTCCAATTTGAAAGAAGCTTGCATAAAAGGACTTACCTTATCAATTAGCTCTGGAAGAGTCTCAGAGGCTAGATAGGTCGCAATAAGAGTCGCAGAAGAGAACTTGAGACCAATGCTCTCGAGAAACGGAAGCATCCCCTTGTCACCTTTACTTTTCGCCATATAATACACCTTCTTCTTGAAATCGAGAACATAAAAATCCACCTTTCCTTCCTCCCCCATCCCTGAGCTCCACGAACCCCAAAGACGGTACTCGTCCAGCTCCCGAACGTTCGCCACGAGCATCTCTACATACTTAGGCGAGTCCATAGCGATAGATATTGAATCCTCTTCAGAAGCTCCAAACTCTCGCAGCAGACCCTCCACGGCCTCGCGGGCTTCGTCGACGACGGACGAGTCCGCAGAGACGGGAACACTCCGGCCACATTGGCAGGCGGAGAACCGGACTGGAGACCTAGGCAATCGATCTAGGTGCAGGGGGAAGCGGAATCCCCGAGAAAGCGGAAGGGGAGATGAATTAAGCGGGAAAGGGGAGGAGAAAGGGAGACTTGTAGATAAAAGGCGATCGACCGAAGAGGAGCGAGTCATGGTTGGCAAGAAAGGAGAGGGGAGAGATCGAGTAGCCATGACTTCTTCTCGATCATCTCCCTTAGGGTTTTGGTCTTTTGGAGAAGAAAACCAAACCTTAGTAGTAATAGTAGTAAAACCCTAGCTTGAGTTGAACCTTTCGCGCGCTATCCGTTTTTGTGGTTTGCCAGAGGAGAGGAGGATATTTCGGTCATTAGGCTTACCGGGCCCGATAATAGGCAGGTCCGGCCCAAGTAATCCAAGCTATCTTTTACTTACTAAAGTTTGATCAATGGACCCATATGAAATATTTCACTTCCAACCAAGCTGAATTCTTTAATATTATTATGTCTTAATTATTGCTTTTAATTTTACTTTTTTACTTTCATTTTTATTTTATTTTATTATAATAGATATGATAATTAGAGTTAGCCCATTATCCGGCCTATAGCATAAGAGCTCTTGAAATATTTGTTAAAAAGAAGGATTGATTTATTGATAAACTTTATTATAAATCCATTTTTGGCCTAACAACAAAATGTAGAAAAAAAATTACGTGGTTGCAAGAAAAGAAAAAAAAAGAAAAAGAAAAAGAAAAAGAAAATCCTATGTTCTTTTTATCACTCTACCACTTTAGGCACCTCAAACTAGATAGAAAGCTCGTCACCAGCCATCGCCTGTGAATGCGATGAATAATACCCTCCCTCTTTCTCACTAACGTATGAAGTATACTTTTCATCACTCTCTCTTTCTCTCAACTCTTCAATCTTCCGGACTGCTACATCCAACTCCCACCTCTTCTCCACATCTGCCTCACAGCATTCAAGTGCAATATGCAATAACTTCAACATCTCCCCTTCTCCATTCTTACTCCTCTTCATCTCAGCATCGAACACCTCACCATTCCTCTCCTCTCCCACAACTGACTGCACCCAGCTCGCCAAATCGGCGCCGGCCGGCCCCTTTCGGAGATAGGTGGTGGGAAATTCCCCGGTTAATATCTCTAGAATTAGTATGCCAAAGCTCCATACATCACTCTTCCTGCATGGCTTGCCATGCACTTGAGCGCACTCAGGGGATTTGAAGGCCACCATGACCTGCGAGGCGTGCGACTGGTTCATCACCGGCGCGAGGGAGTAGTCCGTCAGTATTGGCGCGAAGGAGGCGTCGAGGAGGACGTTCGAGGACTTGAGGTGGCCGTGGGGGATCAATAACGTCGGGAACTCGCGGTACAGGAAGGATAGTCCTCTTGCTATGCCTTTGATCACCTTCAGGCGTGCCGGCCAGTCGAGCGGCAAAAGGTTTGACCCGCGGTTACCTGTGGGTTAGTCAACTGATTATCTAGTAACAAGCTTCAAATTTATGCCATGCCATTCCATTGATTCATGAGATGCAAAGACTCGGAGGCTTTACCATGCAACATATGAGCCAAACTCCCACTGGGGATGTAGTCAGAGATCAGTAGCTTCTCTTCCTTCTTGTACAAATATGCCACCAAAGGCAACAGGTTGGGGTGAGATAACTTCCCCAACCTCCTCATATGTTCCTGGAACTCCTCGCTACCCACCCCATTCATCTTCTTGAACTTCTTGACGACGATGGTGCCACCGCCGTCGAACACGGCGGTCTTGTAGGAAGACCCAAAGTTTCCACTGCCCAGCACTTCAGCTGAGGCCATAAGCAAGTCCTCCAGTTCAAACCTTCGCTTTTCATCCCTTACAAACACTAGCTTTGCATGCCCTACTTCCTTTGCTGCTTTCTTGGGGCCCGAGGCGTGGCGGGCGACCGCGCCCTGTTCGAGAACATCGGCGGCCTCTATGGTCTCTTTTTGTCGGTGGCGGCGGTGATGGCAGAGAAGGATTGTGAGGATGCATATGGTGATTAGTAGCACTACGATGGATATCACCAAGATGTCGATTAGCAGGGCGTACGGCATCTTCGTCATTGACGATGACGGCGGTGGCGGTGAACTGCAGGCGACGTCGAGCGGTGGACCACAAAGATTCTTGTTATCTATATAGTTGAGAGAGATGAAGTTGGAGTGCAAGAACTAAAGCATTCAAGCAGTTAATGAAGTATACACGGTGCTGTTTAGATGTCTCTTAATTGATTTTATAATTTTGAAATCTTATCTGCATACGATGAGATCTTGAAAGATTTTATTTTTACGCACTGTCAAATAAGCATTTAAACAAATGAAAAGAAGATTAAAACATACCATCTTATGGCTAGCTATATATGTATATAGGTCAATTGTAATATGATAACAGATTAATTTCTCTTGAAGGGCTTCCACTACTTAAAACTGACCTGCAAACATGCTCGCATCAAACTTGCTAAGCCCTGCCGGAATCGGCCCTTCAAGATTATTATCCGCCACGTTCACCACCGCCAGCCCCGGCTGCCGGAAGTCCGGTATCTCTCCCTCAAAATAATTCTTCTCCAAACCGAGCTCGACCAGATTCGAGAGCCCGGTAAGCGATGCCGGTATCGGCCCCGAGAAGTCGTTCCGCGACAAGTAAAGCTTCTTCAGCGACGGCGTCTCCGCGAACGAGCCGTCCGGTATCTCTCCCGTTAACCGGTTCCCCGACAAGTATATCGTCTCGATCCCGCGTAGCTTCGCGATCTCCGGCATCGCCCCGTCGAAGCTATTATTCTCAAAGCTCAACATCCGCAATTGTGGCAGGTCGGCTAAGGATTTAACGTTCAAGTTGCCGGATAAGTTCATGTTATCTAGTTGTAGCCCTACTACTGTTCCATTACCGCTGCAGATAACTCCCGTCCATAACGTAGCGTTCCCTTTGCACGGGCTCAACATAGGGGTCCAATCGCGTAACGCCACGTCGCCGCCGCCCGAGGATAGCGTCGCCTTGAATACGAGGAGAACGTCGGACTCCCCTGCGCCCGGAGAGAGGCGTAGAGAGGGGAGGATAGAGAGGAGGAGGGTGAGGAGGTGGAAAGGCCACGGCGCGGCCTCTTCGTCGGCCATGGCGGGCGGTTTGCGAGAGGTGGAGGAGGAAGTTGTTGGTGGTTGGAGCGGTTGGGATAGGGATGGCTATAGATGGCATGGTGAGAGGAAGAGGGAGTGATCGGAAATGAGGTTGGGCAAGATGGCAACGTGAAAAGTGGAATTGAGGAGTTGACAAAGTCAACTTCGTTTTATCCTTTGATTCTATGCTAACCTAATGTATGAATTTCCTGCAGCCATGTATGGAACTAAGGATGCCACTGTAATATTTTAACTTTTAATTTGAAATCGCCTCTCCGTTCAGTACGTCAGTACAAGCTTAGCAGGACACGCCTCGTCCATCCGATGGTTAATTTTCTGTTTGCCAACTCCATCCAGCCGTCCACGCGTTCCCCAATTCGGAATTTCGAATCCCTTATCACAAAAGCGCGAAGAGAACCATATCCCAAGACACTTGTCTCTCACTCTCTCCTCTCTCCTCTCTTCTCCTCTCTCCTCTTCTCCTCTCTCTCTCTCTCTCTCTCTCTCTCTCTCTCTCTCCTCTCTCTCTATTGGGTTCTGCGATTACTTTGTAAGCAGTGTCGATTCGAATTCAAAGCCTTCAACGCTGCCATCCATCTCGGGCTCTTCTTTTTCTCACGTTGAGGAGATCTCCCAAGTATTTGAAGCACTTGCAGGAGGGAGTAGCCAGGATCTTTATGCACACATTCTTCGTTTTGAGTTCTTTTTTGTTTGGGATTTTGAGTTTTTGTTGGTTATTCTTCTTACTTGATTTTTGTGTATCTATCTGAGATCAATAATGGGTGGAGCAATTTTGAATCTGGTCTCCATGGTAACTCTTGATGTCGCTTTACTTCCCAGTCCCTTCCTGAAGGAAGGATTTTCTTTCTCTATTAGTGCCCGAAATTTATCACCAAACTGTAATCTTTGAGAGGGCAGAGTTCATCCCAAGCTCCGTCTGTGGAGATTTGAAGTAGGAAATCTTATGTTGGAGTGATCGGATTTTGCCTCCCTGTAGCCAATATCTGATCTTGTTTGACGTAGGCGTCGCGATGAGGTCCAATGCGATGAATTTGAAGGGAAAGACAGGTGGTAGGATGGCGTTTGAGATGAAGCATAAAGTGGTCCTATCGTTGAACAAGCTTGCCGACCGAGATACCTATCAGATTGGTGTGGAGGAGCTGGAGAAGATTGCTGAGAACTTAGCCCCGGAAATGATTTCACCGTTCCTTTCGTGCATAACTGACACCGATTCTGAACAGAAGAGTGCGGTGCGGAAGGAATGCGTGAAACTAATGGGTACCTTGGCAAGGTTTCATGGAAGCCTGTTAACGCCTTACATGGTGAAAATGGTGGCTAGTATAGTCAAGCGTCTCAAGGATCCGGACTCTGTAGTTAGGGATGCCTGTGTGGAAACATGCGGTGTTCTGGCTACGAGCATAAGAAGCTATGGTGCTGGTGGTGAAGGAGGTGGCAGTGCCTTCGTTACATTGGTGAGACCTCTTTTTGAAGCTTTGGGTGAACAGAACAGATATGTTCAGGCAGGTTCAGCTTTGTGTTTGGGGAAGGTTATCGATGAGAGCACTGAGCACCCTTCGTCAATTCTGGCCCAAATGCTGGCTCGTGTTGTTAAGTTGCTCAAAAATCCTCATTTCATGGCAAAGCCTGCAGTCATTGAGTTGATCAGAAGCATTATCCAGGTTATGTTGGAACTCTTCTAATGGACCGATAAAGTTGGTATTGCAGATCAACTAGATTTTATTTGAATCAACTACTAATTTATTAGAAAGAAACTATTAATTTATGAGCAGAATATCTCTAGCAAATACATGATTCAATCTCGATAATTTGCATACTTTGAGTATCAAAAGTAGGAAAGAGAAAATTTTGCGATTACATCCATTTTCCTGTTCATGATCAAACTTTTGGTGCAGCCCTTTCTACTTTCTCTTCTTCTCTGGTGTTGTTTCATGTGCCTCCTTTCCACTCTAAATGTTATGGCTTCAACTTAAAATCCTTACCTTACATGATTAGTGCGTTGCCTACACATGCCTCAGTCTGACTTGTCTCAAGTCCCAGACAAGTAAGCTAACAACTATGGGTAACTATTCTGGATTTTCTTTCTTGGGTTATATGAGTAAATTATGCCAGAAACATACTATGCATCAATACATGGAAAGCGGCATCCAAGGATTGTAGAACTAAAACAAAGTTTTACTGTATCCATTCCTTGATTATCAAAAGGTTACTGCTGCTGAAGAAAATACCTTCTCTTCTATCTTTAAGTTTTACTTTACGAGAAGAGCATGAAGTGGATTATTGAAACTTTCAAGGACAATTTAGTGCATCACATATTTGTAGCTCAATTTTATCCTGGGAGTAACTTGTGAATTGTGATAGAGACAATTGCTGCTGATCCCTATGGTAATACATTAAGACTTCTTCACTCTAGTTTTCACGTCCTAGGGTAGTTTAGATAGTATCTCATCCACCTATTGCCTTCCCAATCTTTTGGCCACAAGATAAGCATGTAGTTGAGCATTCTGGTTGAGACATTGATAGCCCACCAGCCATTTTTCATCATTCCTGTGGTTTGTATTTCTCATTACCACCTTTTCCTCATGTTCAGGCTGGAGGCGCTTCTACGGAGCATGCTTTATCTGCAGCACTGACCTGCATAACGGATGCCCTTAAAAGTAATGATTGGACAACACGTAGAGCTTCTAGTGTTGCTTTGGCAAGTATAGCTGTCACAAATGGATACTTGCTGGGGTCTTTCAAGAGTTCTTGCATCCTCTCCCTTGAGAGCTGCAGATTTGACAAGGTCAGTTTACACTGAGAGGTAGACTGCATATTGCTTGTGTTTCTACATTGATTATGTGTCTTCATTGTATAGGTGAAACCAGTGCGTGATGCAATCATGCATGCAATCCAATGTTGGAAAGCTCTTCCAGGGTCTGACTCTCCTGAACCTTCAGAAGGTGGATCAGCCACAAAAGGTTTGGCATCAATTTATATTTCCTACATCATTTGTTTCTAGAATAAGATAATAAGAATAACAAAAAACTAGAATAATGCCTGTCTTTTATGTTATGAGAATATCAAATCTTTTACTTTTATGTATTACGCTATAGAGTTGATTAGTTTCACATTTTTCATGGATTTAAATTAAACATGGATATATCTGATTTTATTATCCTTGTCCTTATCCATATTAAGCAAATATGCAAACTTATTATGCTCTGTTACTATGACTGTTGCTTATAATTTATGCTACTGACCAATTTTCTTTTTCTTGACATTGTGACAGAAAATTTTTGTGGAGACTACCATGAGGTTACAAGTGTTAGGGATGGCGGATATAGAGATACATCTTCAAAGATGGTTCGCCCTGCTTTTGTTCTAAGTGGCAATTCTATCTGTTCAACAAAGAAACGAGCTCCATTAGCTGTCAGAAGTGCCTCTTCAAATAATGTTGCTAATCAACACCACATGAAATCAAATGATTGGCACAAGAAGATATCACTACCAAAGGGTTGCTCGATGCCTTTGGTTGATGGTGAGCTGATGGAACCTAACAGGAGTTTCATTGCAAAGGATGACAAAAGAAGAGCAGCAGAATCTAAGGTAGAAGTTAACTATGACTATGGCAGTATGGAGGATAAACCAGAGTACTCCTCTGTATCAGATCTATCTAGTAAGAGCTATGTGACAAAGCACACTACTGCTACCCATGAGTACATTGAGGATCACTATTCAGCAAACATAACTGGGACTAAGGAGATCCTTGTGCCTGAGGAGCCTGAATCTGGACACTGTAGATATCAGGAACGCAAAAGTTTGGACTCAACAGTCACAGACTTGGGTTCAGAGGGTATGCATAGTTGTTGTCTGCATGCAGTGAATGATTTGGCCTTCATCAGAAAGAAACTCTTAGAGATTGAAACCAAGCAAGCAAACTTGCTTGATCTCTTGCAGGTATGTATTGTGTTGCCTTATGTTATTATCACGCATATTCAAATGTAAAGTTAATTATCCTCTCACTTTTAAACTTCTGACGATGTTGGCTCTTCAGAGGTACAATGGCAGATCATCATTTATATGATAATATGATTTTATTGACATCGGTTAGTATATATTTTGAATTCTTTCATTGCCTTCTAATTATGAGCTTCTATAAAGAGTGTTATGATGACATCAGTATGAAATGACGTTTAGGTCTAGTTATATTCATCTAATGTTTGGCAACATAGAAAGGTTTATATTTTGGTCTATCGCTTTTCCCTGAATAATCACTCTCAGAAAGAAAATCCAGAAATAATTTTTCTGAAGTCTATGCTGTTAATATATGTATCATATCAGGGTCTTATGATAGTCTGATAGAGATCTTATGGCTGTACTATTTTTTCAAAAAGCATTTTGTTGTATTAACACTTATTCTCTCTTAGCTTTCTCTAGAATTCTTGTTTCCTTCTTTATGCACCTTATATTAATGATTCTTGCTAATTGCTATTTTTTAGCTGTGAATGAAATTCTCTAGTGCTCTTACATGTTCAACATACTTTGATTATCTGATTACTTTGTTTTCCAATGTAAAATACACGTGCTTGAACTACAGGGTGCGTTAACATTGTGTATTTCTTGCAAAAATTCATGTCAGTCATCTCGCCCTCTATATCAGTACCAATACACGCTACACACATATACACATATAAAAGTAGTCAATATACCAATGCGCTTATACTGCTTCAAGTTCCTTCTTAATTTTATTTTGTCATTCACATATTTCAGTTGTTCATGGGGAACTCGGCAGATAACCTGTCAATGGTGCGGGCGAAGATGCATAACTTGGAGCATGCTGTAGACAAAATAGCACATTGCATTACCCAAAGCGAAAGCCTTTCTTGCATGCCTAGCTCGAAACTATTGAAGAACCAAAGTGTTTCTTTATCCCCTAGACTTTCTATCTCCACGCCTAGGTCATCTGTTGATGCTGATTACAAACAGCAATCATTGTCACATACAAAACATGGGAAGCTGTGTGGGGGTAATGTATCTTCCAGGGGCAGATCAAGCACCTCTGTAAAGGAAGGAGCTGAAATATGGAGAGATCATGCGGTCAAAAGGAGTCCTTTAGCTAAGGGAACTCAAAATAACTCAGGACGAAGTATTCATAGCTCAAAAAGCAGTCGAGCTAGAGATTCGAAGGATCGATTGTCTGTTTCAGCTAGTAACGACAGTGACCTGCACACAAAGTCGGAAATCATGATTGGCTTTTCAAAAATGATTGATGAGTTCATTAGTGCCGGGGACATGGAATCTGCATATGTGGAGGCCCTCTGTTCAGGTGATGAACTTAGTGTGATTGAGTTAATGGATAGGACTGGACCTGTTCTTGATAGATTATCGCCTGAGACAGCCAATGAAGTTCTGAGAGTTCTTGCTACATGGTTTCTAGATCAAAAATTTCTTGACTCTACAGTATCTTGGTTGCAACAGGTGAGCTATTCACTTTTTAATTGTTGCAACACTTAAACTAAGTTGCAATTTATATTTCAAAAAGTTGAAAGACTAAGTCATAATGCTATATATAGTTACTTTTCTAATTAATGATGAAATAGGACTACATAACCAGAATTGTGCATAATGTATATTAGGTGGTGGATTTAAGCTCTTCTCATGGGCCAAGAAACCTTTTCCTTTCTGCAAGAGCACAAAAGGATTTCCTATTTGCAGTAGAGGAAGTCACTACCAGGGGACTCTTCGATTCGGTAGAAAGTATTTCCATTTCACATCTTGCATCAAAGTTGAGCAAAGTTTGTGAGGATGTTTCATGCAGGTACTCTTTAACTTGTTATCACTATGTTTCATGGTTCATTTTGACTTTGGAACATCTTTAGGTTTTCCACATATAAACAACCAATTTTTATGGTAGAAATAAAACAACACTATGTATTTCTCTATATAAAGTCACATATATTGCCAAGGATAAAGGAAATTAGTAGATATCCATTTTCTGCGAGGTTCAAATTTTTCTCTAATCAAGGATATACGATCTTAAGAGAATTCATGTATATACAGAATCTGCGTGCTAGAAAGATGCCCTCCTGAAACAAATGGTAGTAAATAGAAGCAAATGGTTAGGGACAAACAGGTCACAGCAGGACTAGACAAGAGATTTTGCCGCCAGTAGTTTAGCTTAGTTTGAGCACGGGTTTGAAAACTCATGGCCAGAGTTGCCCTGGATATATGCAATTATCCAATAGACCTATTGTTGCAACTTATGAATTATTGCACTTTGGAACAACTCTGCAGTGACTGTTGATATTTATAACATGCAAGTTGTTTGCACTACTTTGATGGACTTTGTGTGGTTTGTATACTGGAATTGCTCACCGAACTGCCTAGCGAACTTCATGCTTTTGAAACATTCTGTGAACATACTTCTGTGGATGAGATATATTATATTGATATCTACTCTCTCAATGCCCTTACTACTACATCTTATTTGATCTTGTAGAGCTCTTCCAACTAAGGGGCCCAGAGGAAGCAAAAATGTCATGACCGCTTCTGTGTGTTGACAATTTGATCTTTGCAGAATCTTGAATATTTGCTAAGTGTTGGGGTGTGTGAGATGTATTCTCAAGTCAATTTTGTTAATGCATGATAACTTGGAGATCCCCAACTTTTGGTGTATTGTGACGTTAGACTTTAAACTTTGTTTACTTCTTTTCCATGGGAGAAATGACAATCCATGTCTTCGGCAAATAAATTTAAGCTGGGATTTGAATTTGACGAATAATACTTTTTGCAGTAATACACATCATTCTGTGAAGCTTTATAGTGATTAAGGTGCCAGTGGATAAAGGTCAACATTCTGCTTCCAATTGTTAAGTTTCCGTAACTGTACTTTCATTCTAACTAGGTAAGAACACAAACTGTACTAATACTAGATCGCAATAGAACCAATATGAGCAATTATCATTATGGATCTCAAACAGTACTAATACTCCAGAATTACCTGAACGTGAGATGTAACAAAATGAAAAGAAATCGGGGATTGGAGCTAAGAAGAAGAGAAAAACTTATTAATCTGCCATCCATCTGGGAACTTTACAAAGGCATGCATAAAAATGCAGCTCTCCTTGAGGCTAGCCACTAAGAGAATATCATAAAAAGACAGAAATAAAATAAAAAGAAAGATGATAACAAGAGAAAAAAAAACGGATCAAGAGGGATGGGAATTACAGCCCAAGGGTCGGCGGAGGCCTATCTATGGTACAAACTGAATCAGCAGCCCCAGAATTTTATCCTACCAGTAACAATCACTAATTGCTTCTTCCCAACCTTTGACAGGGAAGCTGGAGAAAAGAAACTCCAACTGACCAAAGGTGTGGATTTTGCATGCACTCTAGCTGCTTTCTTTTGCAGTTGCGTTACTCAGGCTTTATCGCATCTTCAGGCATAACAGCAGCAACATCAGCAGCATTACCAGAGTTAGTTCTATCACTTGATGGGTCAGCATTATTGCTTTCTTCCAACCGGATGTTGTGAGCAAAGTTCTTAGAAATCTGATTTATGAGATCAACAGGAGTAGCGGCAGACTTCTGCAGTTGGTTATCTACAGAACTGGATAGCTGCTGCTGCCGTGCCCTGTTCTCCTGCATGGCTTTCTCCCTTTCTTCATAGAAATCGAAGTCCTCAAGGATTGACATGTCGGCTTCATGCTTCTTGAAAATACTAAGCATCTCGAGACCCTGTTCCAGTTTCACCTGCACGTTTCATCCCAAACGAGAAGGTAAATATACTCGGGGATCACAAAAACGAAAAGGCACAACTCCACAAGCAAAATATATTCAAAAATCAAAATATCTAACTAATGGCATAAGAGGTAAATAAAAGAAGAATTCCATCAACTACAATTGATTAGCTGTCAAGTATAAGGCTAAACTACATGGGCATGCTAGTTCAAAATTTGGTATAAGGATCTAACTAAACTCATAACAAGCCTTAATAATGTTAACCATGGACTAAGTACAATAGCCTCCCAATAAAGATATTTACATATATCAGCGAATCACTGATACTAGTTTTATGACTAAATCATAAGTAACATCATGTCCTTTCAACTAAATCAAGTTTTACCTCCTGAGTATCTCTGCTGTTGGTTACAGGCTTATTTTCATTGTTTTCAAGAATGATATGCCGGAAGAGATTGTTGGGGACATCTTTGACAATATGCCATTTGACAGGAAACTGGCCAGTCCACTTGTCTTGCTGCCAATAATCAACACTCTTCTCAAAGTCAACAGGCCCAATCATCTCAGCCACCCCGCAGAACTGTCCACTGGCATTTACCTGTCCATAATTGATATTGCAAAGCTTACGACAACTTCATTTTACTTAAAGAAAAATAAGGTTTAAAGATAAGAAAAATGTAATCGCATTGCAATAAAAGTACAGATAGAGGCTGTAAGTTACCGAGAAAAACAGAAAAACAGGGCAGGGATCTTCTTTCTCTTTAGCCTCACGGTAAGCTGAATTCAACTTCCGATTACCATTGGCAGTGCTGGCCCAAACATTGTACTTAATGCTCTTATGGACATTATCCTCACTGTATGATTTTATAATGAAGAACTTGGCATCTTTGTACTCTGTAACAAAGTCAGGACTGTTATAGGGATCACGATCAACCACTACAGAAGGCTTATCATTTTTATTATCCAGTGGAGAGTTCTGTTCTATAGCTTGTTTCTTTGGCCTAGTAGCACGTGGCCCTCGGTTTTGTTCATTGAGAAAGTCGAGAGATCCGTTGCAACTACACAACAAAGCATTGCCTTTGCCCCGCCTCCTGGCTTTGTCAATGACGATTAGACCTCCTCGACCATGATTGCCCAAGCTTGGAATGGGCCCTCCATGGCTGACCTGCTGGAATAGGCCACCATGAGGATACCCTTTATCATAGGAGATATTGGAGGATCCAAAACCATAAGCAGATCTCTGATGTGGAGAAGCCTGAATTTACATTGCAATGTTAAGATGGCAAATGTGAATTCTTAAACGTACAGTAAAAGGGACGACAAGGTTGTCAATTTAAAATTGCAAACAACAGGTATATTTTGTGCTGATCTTAGTGCTCTTATTTCTTAGAGCTGATTGATTTCAATCTCTAATATATTAGCAGGAAACTAAGCAAACAGATATACGAACTCAATATTTAAGCTAAACTATTGAGTTCCAATGGACAATTTATTGCTCCAACAGAAACTTCATTAGTTAAACAAGATAGCCAAATCCAAAATATGAGAAATGAGATTCTTGGATGGAGTTAACACTAAGTGAAAAAAACTAGAATAAAATCTGATCTTTTTTTTCAGAGGTTTGCACCTCAATAAAGAAAATTCTTAAAATCTACATCTCGACTTTAGCAAGCACAGAGGTGCGAACATGATCTATGATGCAGGTTGCCAGTTGTATAAGAGAATTGAAGAAGAATAATAAACAAGATGACAATCATGCATTAAAATAAAATCATCGATAGAATACATTAAAGGAAATTGCACAGTGACAGAATAATTCACAGCATAATGGTCATAGATAAACTTATAAATCTTCCAGTAAGAATAGTAATTTCCCTTCAGCTAAATATTGTAGTCAATTTCCTCATTACACATTGGATGACGAACGGTTGTTGTTCAGTATACAATAATTGAGGTGAAAAGAAAAGACTAGATCTCATGCCGGCTACACACTTTTAGTGAAGGAAAAAAGTAATGATTCAGAGGAAAAGAACTAGACATGCTAATTTGAATCTAGAGACAAATGAAATAACATAAAGAAATAAGAGTACCATTCCAGAAGCAAGAGGTATGATGCTTTGTCCAAATGATCCAGATACACCAATTGGTTGAGGTGAAGCTGCAGGTGAAGATAATGTAGTCATCGTACCAGTGCCATCTGGTGGTTTCAACCAATCTGACCAAAAACCAACATAGATTTTTCATTAAAACCTTCCCGCACATCATGAAAACTAGGGCAACTAGAAATGCTAGCAAAGCTACCTCTACCAAAAGCACCATAAGGTAGATGATAACCCGACATTGGCCCGAAAAGCAAGTTACTTGAATTCAAAGTATCAGCAAGAAAAGCCCCTTGTGGATCAATTGGCATCATTGGATCACCTTGTGATAATGGAGTTGGCGAACTTAGATACGGAATGTTAGGAGGAGCTGATTGCTGGTAGTAAGGACCTGAGAAAGGGAAGTGCTGAGGTGAGTAGATCTGGTTGTCTCCACTAGCCGAAGGTAGAGGTGTTGTAACCGGAGAATAAGGCCCATAAGGCATCTGAGGACTGTATCCATATCCAGTATGGAACATGAGTGGCGGATTCTCATTATAGACACCCTTCAATAAGAAAAGATTTAAAGAAGATTCCGGAAGACAAAGATAAAAATTTAAGTGATAAAGGAGGATACTTACAGCTGATCCAACTTCTAAGCCTTCAATGTTCAAAAAATGGGGATATTCTTCCCACTCACCTGTAGGATTCTCATATCCTGCACACAGAATTACAAGATTATGCCCCATGATCGAGGAATAATTGAAGACGAAAATGCTGGATAAAAGATGAAATATGGAAGTGGATAAGGAAAAAAAGAAATAAGTATTGCCCAAGAGCAATTTTGTGCCTTCTTTTAGTAGGGAATAAGGACGGAAATAGCTGAGATATGTAAAGGTTTGTTACATAAAAAGGAATCTGAACTGAAAATAAGGGAAAATTTTAGAGTAAGTAATTTCAAGCGAGAAAGAAAGATGGTCAAAAAGGTGATACATCCATCTATTTATTATGCTTTGGAAATATCTGTGTAGGCTATACTAAGTTTGACCTAATTCTATATGCACAATCTATTTAATGTGGATAAAGAGATCAGGTTTATGTACACAGACATTCACTAAAAATTACCTTTCTATGTAAGGAAAATATTAGGTTCAGACATGCTGTGATACTGAATATGCAAGAGTTCTTTGCAGAGAATAATCTTATAAAACCAGTATACATAGAAGAAACAAGTCCAAAGCTAACCTCCATAAAAAAATGTTTGTGGGTGAGGAGCATATAAATTTGGGGGATAGACAACATTATGTTCTCCACGTCCATCTGAAGAGCTGACCTGGTTTTGGGCATCTCTTGACAGATTGATAGTATTCAAATCAATTGAAATGTTAGGCGTCATAATTTTCTCATCCTTGTCCAAAAGAGGCTGATACACAAGAATAAACAGCTATCCTTAGCTGATGATTTAGTAATTTCATAAAAACTAAAAAGGAAAGAGGTTAAGGGAGAAATGACTGGTAACCTGTTCTTTAGAGTTCTCAGTATTGATAGCTCTCTGTTCAACATCTAATGTTGAAGGTTCTAGTGATTCCACTGAGTCTAAAAAAGAAGAAGGAAGAACCAATGAGATCAAGCATTTCAAAATAAGTTCCTTCACATTCATGGAGACAATAATTCTACCAGGAAATTACTCTACGCAATCTACAGCTCAACTCTCACAATGTTTTCCAACACATTAAGAGAGTTCAGTAGTTCAACAATAAGAGTATGTAACCTAAGAAGTAAAAGAAAATGTAGGACAAGAAATATAATGAAGTTAAAGAATCTAATCAATTAGTAGATGAGAAAAATGTTAAAAGCTCTATTCAAATTTCTCAACTTAGGGAAGCTACTATGTCAACCAGCCACTTCAATCATCAACACCAGCACCACCATTATTTTTTTGCTTCACTAAACTCTATTGCTTGCATATGCTTATCTTGTGTCTTATTTGTCGACTTGGAGTTTCCAACTCACCAATTTTAAAGTCCACAAAACCTCATTACCATTAACGCTAAGCAATCAATCCAGAGAACCACTACTCAGGGCCTCCTCAAAATTCAAGTACCTTGTCTCCATTAAGTACTAGTGGTGGTTGACCATTTCACATACCACCATTAGAGGTTCCTTATTCTGAAACACTAAGCTTAACAAAAGGATAAATTTAATCAAGTTGACATCCAATCTTAAAAGCAGTACATTGACCCAAATCTCCACGCCATCTTGCAGAATATAGCACAAACAGAACAGTGTGAGTAAACATATTCCATGGAAGAGAACTGAATCCTTTGCTCAAGTATATTACAGCCAAGTTTCAGATCACCAAAATTGTAAATCAACTGTAGGCAGGAATTCATAATAAACTTCACAAATAACGAGCTATTTAGACATAATGTACCGGGAGCAGAAAGGATCCAAGAGGAGATCTAAGAGAATTCTACTTAGAACGACTAAAACAATCAATTACAATAAAAGCTTCTAAAATATTAAGAAGGCAACAAGATTTACTTTAATTTCCACACAAAGATCTGAGAACCAAATGAAAGCAGACACATACGCAAATCTCAAATCACACCTCTACCAAACTGAAACAAGCCAAGCTCGTCTTTTCCTCACATAAACTCCAAATCCTAAAGAAACCCAGATCAAAACAACCCAATCTAACACAAACGAAATACAAACAAGCAAGAAGAACCAATCCTTGGATCCAAATCAAGAGAATACCAAAGCCAGTGAACACGCATCGAGCACCCCAAAAATATTCAAAGAAGTAACTTTTCCATACCGATTTGATCCGGCGCTTGATGAATCGTCGCCATCAAAGACCCAGATCTCGAAAGTCGTCGCCTTTGCAGCAAAAGGGAATCAACAAATCCTTACCAGATAAGACTCCACCACTTCTCCGTCTTCCTCTTCCTCTTCCTCCTCTTCGGCCTTCGATCGAACACCTCTCCTGCTTTGATCCGAGAGAAAAAGAGAAGTCTTTCGAGCGGAGTCTCCCTATTAGATCACAGATGCATCTCGGAAGAGGGGGAAACGAAACAGATCCGCCTTTATTAATTATTTATACTCTCCATAAAAAGGAATAGGAGAGAGAGAGAGAGAGAGAGAGAGAGAGAGAGAGAGACCAAAAGAAACTGCACCACTTCGGGTTCCCGATCTATACCCACAAAATATGAGAAACTTTACCTTTTTGCCCCTAATCATTATTAATTGGGACCGTCTGTGTACCCTTATCTCCAATCCAAAGATGGATTAGTAAATTTAATTCCGTTCAGGACTCAAAGTTGGGAGTCTAATTAGAGATTGGATTAGATTTTAACTCCTACTCCTTGACATGGGCACGTATCCGACTTTGTTCTTTTGTGTGTGTGTGTGTGTGAGAGAGAGTTTAATGTGGGTGGGCGAATTGCTTGGAGATTAAGTAATGAGGAAGGCATTGTTGGATTCTGAGTGTGAAAGGCGTGAAGGCTGACTCATCTGTGTTTATGTCTTTATGAAGTGAGAGAATGAGTTGCACCTTTTAGATAAGACTTCAATAAGGACATGGAAAGCAGGGTGTCAAAAAAGAATATGATTGTACCGATCTAACTTGGGTTAATTAGAGCAATTGGATATGTATCTTGTTTGGTTGGATTATATATATGATTGGGTGATTATCGAGTTAGTAGATTGAGTTTGACCAGATTAAATCTGGATTTAGATCAGGATCTTATCCAACTCACTGAGTCAACTCAAGAAGATTTTCTCTTTTTCCAAAAGAAAAAAAAAAGATTGGGAGTTAGTTCAGGTCAGACCGGTAAAGATGCTTGTCAATATATGGATCGCATCCGATTATCGCAATCCTGTCCTACAGTCGCAGTTCACTGCACCGTATCTGCAATGCTAAAAACGAATATACATAAGCACCAATGTGGCAGCATCTTCAATAATGGTATTCTGCTTGAGTGATGATGCCAAGAGGAACATGACCAATTGGTAGCATCCCAAAAGGAACCTGTTGCTTGAGGTTTAGATTTCTCTGCAGTACTTTTCAAGAGATCCATGCAGTAGTATTTCAAAGATGAGAGAATCCATGCACTATTATTTCAGACAACTTGAAATCATAATATCTATGATTTTTCTTATATGATGCATGAACTTGTACATAATATCTCTGAAATCATAATACCTGTTTTAATGAATTCATACAAACTGATAACATAGTAGAAGTATTGAGAAGCTATTTCCCTTCCAAGAGAGCAGTCAAAGCTGTTCTTAAAATTTGGCTTCTGCTCTAGTAACAGGCAACTTAGGCAGTTCCATCAAATGCAAAATGGATGCATATTGTGTTCAAACTAATTATTTCTTAACATATGTGAGCTTAATCGATTGCCAAATCCAAAGATAATATCAAGTACAGCATCATAGAGTATCAAGTACAACATCATAGAGTACTAGCAGATACATAGAAGAATCATAAAAGGAAGTCTGGTCCAGAAAATAAAGGATGTACATGATAGAACATGGGAGTCTATCCGATTCTAATCCGGAAAAGCAGCAATATTATTTGGTGTCAGTGTAACTGACTAGAATCAAAAATAAGTTGGTCCATAGGAAGAATTAAGTAGCTGAAACTCCTGGAACGGATTACCATTGCTATGCATGGCAAATGGAACCACTCGCTCTTGGTGACCCAGAGGCTCTCCATCCTGCCAGTAAGCTGGAATCAAGCTCCCTGCCTGAGACAAAGTCTGAGTTGCACTGGTTTGGTTATTGCCCACAAGCTGGACGTGAGAAGATGGTGGTCCAGGGTCTGGTGAACTCCAAGAACTAGATGACAGAAGAGAGAGAGCACGCTGTAGATCCGGTGCTCTGTGCAAGTTTGAGGCTGTTACAGAGGCTTCCGGACCTGTAAAGATGAAAGACAGATATGAAGGTAAGAGTCAGGTACTTGGTATAATATTTTATTGTATAGTATGAGATTCTTCATAGATATAGATGCGATCCTCTTAATCCCTCCTATTTCAGAAAATGAAGGTTCATGTCAGTAAAATGGGAAAGAAAAAAATAATATATGCAAATAAATCATAATTCCATGTGCTCAGGCATTCGACCAGAGAGAGAATTGTGTTATGAAATGAGAATACAAGCAGAGCACTCAAGCAGTACCCTATGGAGTTAAAAACTGAAAATGAGGAGAAAAGACATGCAAAGCAAAGTTTTCTTCAAAACACCAAGAAGTGCCCTTCTAGTTAATCCTAAGTCTAGATGAGGAGATATGCATATAGGGGCATCCAACAGGCATAGCATCATAATGAAGTGATTTACACAAGCAGGTACAGTAACATAACTGGAACAAATTGGTTTCTATAAAAAACCTGTCTCTGAGAAGATTATTTATTTATTCTTTTTTGAAAAAATAAATTCCTACCTCCATCAGAAAATAGGGACATTTGAGCGAGAACTGAAAAGATTCTATATAACCAAGGTTTTCTCAGAAACAAAACACAAACATATTATTCTCTAACCCTATAGTTCTCCTAACATATTCTTCTGTTAATCTAGAAAATAAGGAACAAACAACACTCAGATAATAAATTAAATCAGACTACTTCAATTTGGGTAAAGGCACTTCAATTGAAGGAACAGATTTAGCCATTCTCTTGGCAGCAAGAGGGAGAAATAGCAATATTTTAGAACTTCTCCTACAAAGCTTCTCAAAATAATTCAATTATTGATAACTTCTGTAACCTTTAATTGGCAAGGGACTATCTACTTCTTGACAAAGAATTGAGAAAGCATTTGACATCTGAGAGTTGCCCACATGCAGTTGCCCATCAGTGCCTCCTACTTTTGTTGACTTCATCCAGGACTCTTTTGCTTGTGAGAGCTTGGAGTCAGACAAGCCTACCCATGTGGAAGTTATGGGTTTCATCTGATTAACTGGAGGTTTATTCCATAGGAAGCTTATCTGATGTCTATCATCTGCAGCAATGCAGACCGGTCATGTTAGAAGAAGAATGATTCAGCATAACCAACAAAACTCGGGTACTCTTTTTTATGAAAGCTTTAAGAACTCATCTACCCAATAATATCATAAAATAATATGAGAAGAGCGTATCGATGATCTTTTACAGCCTGCTCATAGCATAAAGCCATAAACATCTATGAAGCATTTTGATCAAAACAAAGATCTAGGTTGAAGAATTGTGAATGCTATGAGCCAAAGGCTTGGACAGGCAAGTCCCTCATCAGAAAATTTTCAAATCCTATTAATCTGGCATGCCAAAGGCAACATAAATCTAATTTAGTGGTTGACTTAATGATTCGATCAAATCTTGGGTTTTGCTAGCAAATAGACTCCATATGTAGATGTATACAAGGTATATTCATACTTCGTAATGCGACGTTGATGAAACCCATTAGGGATCGTACAAATGACGAATATTTGGTAAATAATGGATCTTATGTATAACAAAAGTTTATTTCTGCAGGGCCAGACAGAGAAAGGCCACTCAAAGTATGGTAATGGAAGTAATAGAAGGCTAATATATATTTTCACATATCGCATAACATGTTCCATGTTTCCAAAAGGCGGGCACATATGCGGTGTATAGACCACATTATAGAGTGAGAGACTGACCGTAACAACATGATAGTAGATAAGTTGCAGTGCAACCATGGAGTTATCAGCTATCACTAAATAAACTCTTATTCTCATGTAATAGAAACAAAAAAAAATGATGACTAATCAAACATCAATAACAAACAAATCATCAACAAGATAGTTCTGTCTACACACCCATAGTTCTACTAAGAACCAACAGAGCATCTCTAAATAACAAGCTAAAAAAAGAATAGCTATCAAGAAGTAAACCTTACTTCTACACAGCTTCAAACATGGACAGGGTTGTCATTTTAGTTTTTGTGAAGATCAGAATCAGAAAGGAAAACATGACATTTAATTTTCTAAATTAGAAGACAGTTAGTGCATAATTGCAACTAAATCGGAGAAAGATAGGGGAAAAAGTAGCTTAGTTACTATATAACCAAGAAGTGAAGTGCCTTAAAATCTTACAAGAATCGGAAAAGAAAACACTGAATATATCTTCATATCAAATATTTATTCTTCATGGCTGATATATACTTGTATAAAAAGGAGATATCCAAATAACAAACCAGTGGCCAATTTAAATGTCTATTATTTTTCAACTATATCAAAATTAAAACTTATCGAAGAAATCTACAGCATTACTATTGGCTATAAGCAGCATGACAATAGACAAGAGATGTTGTGATAAGCACCCGTTGTGAAAAAGAAAAATCAATTCAACAGGGGAAATGATCCATACAATTCTGGCATTACCATAATATGATGAAGAAAGCATTGCAGGGTTAAAGGATAACTCAGTTGGCTGCGGCTTGCGTCGGCGTGCATTATGATCAGACAGTCGCCTGCGGCAGCTCCTCTTTTTCTCATCAAACTCAGATAAACCATGGAACCTTAAATATGACCAAGAAATTATTCTCATCAAAATGAGTTTAAAAATTATATAAAGAGGAAAAAAAGACATCCTGCCTTTCCAGAAAAAACATAGCATCAATTGTTGGCCAAGTGATCATTCTCAAATTTAGGTACCTGCTACATTGCTGGCAAAATCTAAGCTCCTTCCCCGCAACAATGACACGGGGGCACTTTGAATGGCTTTCGCATACTCTATGTTTGCGGTGGTAATCTTTAGCTGCGCTGAGATCGATATTGCAGCCCTCAACTTGGCAGAAGCTATTCTGTATATTAGACTGCAAAACCTTAGCTTTCTTAACCGATGCAACCGGCACAGGGGGCGTCACAACAGACAAAGAAGACTGCGGCAAATCTTCGAAGTAAGTCCTCTTTCCAAGCTTCAAACCCATCGACGAAGAAGACCCGGCATCCGGCGCAGTGGCCAGATCTTTCTTCTTGGGTGAAATCGTAGCATCTAGCTTGGGAAAAGGATCCAGCAAGGCCGAGATGGAGCTCTTGGACGAAGAAGCCCCCGAAGAAATAGCAGACCCGTCATCGAACACCTTGAGGTCATCCCAATCCCATAGCGCCGGAGTCCTCGCGTTCCACTCCATCCCAACTTGTCGACTTGAGATGAAATCCCTCTTTACCTTTAAAGATCCCCACAGATCTCGAACTGGGTTGACTTGTGATTGATCCGTAAACCTAATCTACTGAACACCTACATCAAATTAACCAAGAAAACAAGCTGCTTTTACCTGCTTCGCAGATGAGTCAACGGAGCATACATGGCTAGTAGAGGAGGAGAAGTTTTCTGCAGATCGCGAAGCGAGAACGGAAGGAGGAGAGAAGCTAAGAAACCCTAAAAGAGGAATTTTAGGAACGAGCACTCCTTCTATCTATTTATTTATTTATTCATTCATTTATTTATGTATTTTTCTTCTTCTTTCCCCCTTCTCATATTGTTTTTGGGCATATGTTGTGCAGTAAGCCATCGTTTTCTCACATTAAGCATGGGATCATAGATGTTATCTTCCATTGGAGAAGGAAGGAGATGATCGTCATCATAACCAATTAACCATTCATCGGTAGATTCGGAATATTCTCACCTACCTCCAAATTCCAAATCCAATCACCCATGAATGATAGGATCTTATTACTCTCTCTTTTAATACACACACACACACACACACACACATATATATATTAGGTACTGTCTTTTTGCAACCTAATTATACTTTATTTTTTATTTTTTTGACCGACAATAATAAATTCTAGTGGGCATGACATATAAATTATCTACTCTATTATTATAGTAAAATGTGCACCAAATATCTAAAACATATACTAATAAAAAATTTATGTTCGATGAGTAGGATATCATATGTGGTGTAATATTTAATGATGGGAGCATTTACAACAATAGTGAGGCTGTTTGATAAAATATGAGGTATAAATGTAGACACAAGTTTTATTTCTTTTTTTTTCAATTAAAATTTAAGAAAATATCTGTTAACAGCCACTTAATTGAAGTAGATGCCAAGATGAACTCATCATAATTATTGAAAAAAAAAATATTATAAATTAAAAAGTGATTTTTATATTACACTTTATAAGTATAGATATAAAGTTATTCTGGATATACTTAGAAGACAAGATCGTGTATAACTTCTAGTTCTAGGTGGGTTTATGTTTACGTATCAGAAGACCCCATGAGTCATATATATATGTAGGTAGATCTCATTGATAATTTCTGGCAGAAAACAAAACTAGACTATCAAAATTTTGACCAAAAGAATGCCTAATTTGTGAAGATCATGCAAAAATTGTGTCCTGAATACAGGTCATAATCTTACCTGTGACAGTTTGCAAAGTTTGAAAGTAGCATAGCATCTATTTTATAACTCCATGATCATTGCAATTGCAAATTTTGATCACGAGAAGCATAAGAATTTTTATGAGCCAACTGTGCATGTCGCAGACGTGAGATCCTCTTTGCTGCTGGTGGTCTGTTACTGTTAGCTGCTGCAACTGCTGCTTAGTGCTTACAATGACATTAGGTACAGCACTCAGTCTTTAACCTTGCATGCTTGATAATGTCAACATTGCAGGCGTCAGGTCCACAGGATCCAGAGCTTGAACCAAAGCATGATGATTTCATGGCCAATGAAGAAGATTACCATGTTGGAGATCAGATAACAGTCACATATCCCCATGAACAGTCAGCTCCAATACCCCATGTCTGAGCTTGCTGTTCTGTTAATTACTCTTCCTGTCAGCTTAAGCCTTAAAGAAGATGTGATTTATAAACCATTACCTCCTGGGTACTTCACTCTAGTCTCAATGCAGTGTGAAAATATGGAATACACATACATCAGAGATGAAGTCAGAAGTTAAACACAACTTTTTCAATGTTTCATTAAGGCTATCGCAGAAGTGATGCAGAAATATATGACATCGTTAACTTTTCATGAACGCAGAATGTTGAATTTGTAGCAATGCAATGGAAGCTAAGAGAAAGAAGAAGAGCACGCAGATTTATACTATTCAACAACTTCGTATTGATAGGAGAGAGCAATCATTCCACTACTCCTAGAGCAAATTGCATGAACTATATATTAACCACAAAGAAAATATTCCAAACCTCTTCTAAAGGAAATTTATATGTAAGTGGATATATTTCACAGCAGTCTCAACAGGTAGGGAAAAATAAAAACTCTTGCAGAATGCCAGTACAATAGGCACCCACCTGCTTCCCACTGCCCTTTAAATCCACATTCTTGGTTTAAGCAACAACTTTGCAGTTAAACACAAGTGAAGAAAAGTCAAAAGGTTACAACAAATGACCCGCAGTATGACTGGACCAGTGAAAGAACATGGCCTCCTTGTTCAATGCTTCTCTTGCGAACCCATGCTGCAGATAACTGCAGTGCTAATGAATCACTGGTCACGATTCAGTAGCACGAGGCAGTTGCTCCGATGTCAAGGATTGACATCGTACAATTCTTACAAAACTGAATACATCATACTGAAGAGTGAGAATTATAAAGGTCATAATACTTTAGAGTCATAATACCGAGAAAATGATGTCGCTAGCATTTGTTGTCTCAAATTGAGATATGATCACTCAATCTACGACCACTTGTTTCAAGGGGAAAGAATGATACAGCCACCCCTGAAAGGAGCATTACGAGCTCAAATAGAAAAACTGCAATGGTCTCATGACAGCCATGTACCAAACTGACAGCCACGAGGGGGCATAAGATCCCGCCAAACCTTGCAATTGAGCTTGCAAACCCAACACCTGTAGCCCTAACTGAGGTGGGGTATATCTAAAAAGAATAAAAATGACATTGTCAGAAAAAAGTTGAATTATAGATAGCGGATGCTTTTAGATCTAGAAGCATGGGTTCAGTACGATATCACATTATCCATTAAGGAGTAGTAAAAAAGTTTGCCAGAAAACAAGCAACCAAATCTTGTTTGTTATACAAGATATTCCACAAAATGATGCGTAGAATAACTAGAGTTGGAGTAATGAGTGCTGAGTAGGGAAAACAAAAGGCTGTTGCTCTAGAGACAATTTTATTCTGATAAGATGCTTGTGACCCTTTCCCCACTATATGAAATTGAAGAAAATGGAAATACAAGTATTTATCCAAGAAGGGTGGATGTATAACATACTGACCTTGCATAATCTAGTTATTGGTACGTTATGATTTTTTTTATACCAGCTGTCCTTCGTCTATTCTGACATGCATGCTGTCAGGGACTAAACAAGTCCGTGACAATGCGCTGGATGCAGCCTGGACCTTGTGAACTAGCAAGTCTAGCAAGCTACTCGTTTCACTTTTACTTTTCATTTTACTCAGCACTTAATTTACACAAGAAGTCGGGAACTTGTCAGTATGAATAAATTGTAGATTTCTATAGCACTACTGATCAAAGGCTATGTTATGTTTTTCCATCATTGCATGCTAGAGCATATTATTACCTCCACACACAGAAAGATAACTCACTTTAGTGCAATGACTGTTGATAGCTCAGCATTTTACACATCCAAAGAAACAGAACCAGGAAACATGCCTCCTATGGTACCAAAATGAGTTCATAACTTCAACTAGTACAGCTTTCACAATTTCACACCTATGGTTTCAAATGAGTCCCTGGTTTTCATATATTGAAACCTAATCACCAGTTTAGGTACGCAGGCCTCTTCAGAGGCTTCTAAGTTCAATGGACTAGCATGGCATGGCTGAGCAAAAGAACCTCTCTTCCTCTCCAAGGTAGGTGAATGATGGGAAAGAAGTGATCTTTGATTCCCCTGTTCCTATCCCCCTCACCGACCCCACCCCACCCACCCCACCCACCCCAAAATGCACCCCCATTGAATCAAGCAACTGCCGAGCATTGGACAGTGAATCCTGCCCATCATGAATTACCTCTCCATTACCCATCACTCTGTGTCATGTCACCTCGATGACAATAATTTTAGTTAAACAAAAGGGTTCGACCAAGTGGCAGTGGAACTCTTCTAAATGCATGCAGATCCTAAGATTTTATTTTTCTATCCAGATTCAGTCATACTATAACCACAAATTAAATGTCTTCAAGAACACCAAAAATGTAGAAAACAAAAACAATGGCATTGAAAAATATTATAAGATTCTCTTACTGACCTCTGGAGCATAAATGTGTAGGATGGTAAAGCTTGAGGAAATACAAATCCGAGCACAGAACAAGCAGACTGTTGTTAATACTTCTGTCTGATGAAATGCAAGAGGAGCTAAGCAAATACAACTTATATAAAGCATATATGACATTGAAAGCTTGCGACCAATCTTATCCACAACCACAGCCGATAGAAGAAGCCCTGGAATCTCTGAGTGAAATAAAAAAAAGTCTTAGTACTGGGAAATTGCATATGAATTACCAGATGCATCTTCCAAAGAACTATAAGTTAATACGCTTATCAAACATACCGCCAAAGCTTGTAATAAATATATTTTTGTACAGGCTGATTTCATTTGTATGGCTTGTTCGCACCTCTTCAGGTCCGCATATCCTATTCCCGTTACTTAATTCAGCAGTAAGTAAAACAACACCATAGTACAAAAATGCATGCCCAAAGAAGACCATCCAAAGAAGAAGAGTTGATCTGATTAAATTTGGAGATAAAAGCTTTAAAATAGCATTGATGCCCCCGATTTCAGATTCCGCAACATAAGCAACAATCCCCTTCCTAGCTGTAACTAGTTGTGTGGCTTCCGAGGAATCAATAATTTCATCCAGCTCGATTTTGTGATCAGAAATAAGTCTGCCAGGTGGGAGCTTTACATGGTTCACTCTGGCCATCTTCTCCAAAACATGAACTGCATCAGTGATTCTGCCTTTCATGCACAGATATCTTGGTGACTCAAGTGTGACAGGATAGAAGAGGAGCAGAGCAAAAGATGGTAAAGATGAAAACACTAGCAACCACCTCCAGCCAAATGTTGGCATCACAGACTACAAAATTAAACATAAAGAAGTTCTTAAAAGAAGTAGAAACTAGAATCCAGAGGGACATATGGGATGTTGTAGGAATTGCAGACAAATTCCAATCGCATTTTAGTTAGTACAAGTATCATACTAAAGCAACCTCTGATATTAGCTTATCTAATACAAGCAAGAAGTTGAGCTTTTCAGTTTTAAAACCCTAGGACTCACAAGCTTTTGCGAGATTGTTAGTCAAAATTCAAGTAATTCAACTCCTTTATAATATAAAATGAGTAGTTTTGTAGTTGTCTCCAGAATTGACTCATTCATCCTGAGAAAGCCATGAATTCTGTTTTAAGGCATCTATACCATGTCTAACTTGTATCATTTTAGGCGAGTTGTCGCCAATAAAGGAAGAGAATTCAATTTGAAGCAGAATTATTTGAAACAAATTAGAGAGCGTATAGAAAGTCACAATATACCCAAGCAAGTGAAGCTTCCAGTATTGTGCCAATTGTCCAAAAGGCTGAAAAAATAACCATCCAAGTTCCTCTGTTTGGAGCAGGAATGAACTCAAGAAACCAAGAAGCAAGCACAGGCCCACCTCCCAATCCAATGCCAACAATAAATCTCAGAGCAATCAAGGTCAAATAATTTGGAGCAAAGGCACTGAGAAAACCGGCTGCACCAGTCACCAGGGCTGTAAAGTTGAATCCGACCCTGGAAAGGTAGCACACCATATGCATATTATTAATATTTATAGGAGCACATAATTCACAGTGGCATGATAAAATAACAAGAATACTATTACATTGCATTCATGTGGAATTTGCTTTTCGCACAAGGTAAATGCAGGGGCATTATAGTATGAAAAAGTGAAAATCCCTAAATAATTATGTGAGTATGTAACAACCATTGACAACTTATCCCAACAAATACATATGTATTCCTGCATTATTCTCATAAAATTCATATTATTACAATACAATTAAAGTAAGAAGACTTTAATAGAACTAATGACACTCCTCTTATCTTTTTGACTTACTTGTGTATGTCTAACTTTAAACTTAAAGATCACCCAGTTCTAGCTGAATAAGCTATTGAAAAGAAATTGTAAGCACTACATGGTTTCAATACAAGTACAATGCGAATGCAACCAGAGGATCTCACAGTTTTAGGTTTGTAGAATTTCTATCAATGTGTCGTACAATGTGAAAATCAAGATCAGCAATTCCTTTCCTCATATGATCGTGCTTGAGTATCGAGTGCATTTACCAAGACGGAAGGATCACAAACTTCTTAGAAAGTGGAAGAACAAGAAATGAAAAGAGCATAAATGTTAAGAGGCAGGAATAAATGTGAAAACCCTGTAGATATCCAAAGGTAGCAAAAAAGGACCTGCCTTCTCCCATAGTTGTCCGAAACTATTCCCCAGGAATAAGCTCCTACTAGCATCCCAACAAAGACGACACTCGTGATGAGGCTCTCCTGGTGAGAAGATAGCTCCCACTCTGATTGAACGGAAGGCCCGACAAACGACAGAAGCATCATCTCCATTGCTTCCGAAATCTTAGCCATCCCTGAGTAAGCAAGCACAAATGCTTGGAACTTCCCAAATCCCATTGAAACGAGTGCCTCATCCACAGCGTAAGTAGATTCTCGATTCATCTGCAAAACCTAAACAAACATCAGAAAGAGATCGACTTTAACTGTATGATACTCATCAAGAAGCAAGTGAAAAGTTTATCTCATTTCATAAATCTGTGTACTTTTAGCCACTATTGAAAAAAAAAAAATCTCTTCATTACAACTTAATAACGGTATAGTTTGTCAAAATAAACTCCAACCGCCTAAATTCAAATCCAAACCTAGCATACTATAGAAAATTTGAAACCAAACAAAACCCTAATCATAGTTCTGACCGATCAAGCGGCAAGCGATCTGCTTTCTATATTCTTTTGTTATGAATCCTCTAATACGAAAGAAGAGGGGCATCAAAGAAGAGACTTTGACCTGAAATAGAAGAGATTTGGGGGGACAAACCTCTGATACCTATCCGCCTTCTTGCTCGTTCTTTCGGTATTGCTCACTCTTTCACGGTGGATCGAAGCAACCCTTAAACTAACTTGCAGCAATAACAAAGCAGGGGAAGAATAGAATGGGAGAAGGATTACGAGAAGGGAATCATGGGAAATAAGACAAGACAGGGTACAGCAAATCTCCTACTTGAATGGAGCGATCCCACTTCCTTCAGGTTTATTTACAATTAACTCCAAATATCATCAGATATTTGCAAAGTGAGCCCTTCAGGATGGGCCTTTGTGAAAGAAAAAAAAAATCCCTTCAAAGTTTATTCTGTTGCCAAAAATAAGGGGACGGCAAATCGTAAGTATTAGTTAATCTAAGTTAAAAAACGAATAAACCCTAGCTTAGCCTTCTCCGCTCCAAATACCAAGATCTTCGCCTTGGGCTTATGATATCAAACAAAGACTAGAGCTGTACTCTTTTGTTAATCATAGGCATAGCGAAAGTTGCTTGGCCTAATAGCACAATAACCTAGGGATGAAAACGAAGCCCTTAATAGTTGAAGTTATGATGCACTTCCTAAAATAATTTGATAAGTTTCTGCTGGTTGTGTTCTTGGCAGCTCTTGATTGGCTGGAAAGTCAAAATTTAAGAAGTTTTGATCATTTTTTAACAGGAAAAGAAAACCAAGGATAGAAAAATTGGAACACAAAGTAAGTCCCAATACTAATCAGAAGATGATTTGGACCCACATTAGATATATACCGCAACCAAGGATGTGGATACTGAATCCTGCTCCATAAATCATAATTAGATAGAACATTCTTCCCATTTACACGGAATTAGAAAACACAATGTCTTGATTACAATGTCAAATTCCTGTCGGTCCAAAGCAATATGCAACACTAGTCGGATTCATAACCAGAAGAAACATTACAGAAGGATTTGAGTAGTGAATCCCATCTTTGTAACTAGATGAAAGCCTCCCAAAATTCCAGTCTTGCCACGAACATTTGCATTATTGACGACACAAAGACCTTCAATCTAAGAGAATTACTGGGTCAGTTTATTGAAAGAAGCCAGATGATCTGGTGATGCTAAGTATGCAAGTGGTCAAAATGAATCCTCTGGAGTGCTGACTGCTGAGGGAATGGACATCCTGCTAGGACCAAAAAAAAACAACAAAAGAATAGCAAAAATTATTGAGTTATTGCAATTCCTCAGAAAACAAAATAATAAGAATTACTAAGATGTTACCTGCCCAGTAGCTAAAGCTCTGATGGTGCAGCTACTTCAGTTAAGTGCTGTTTACCGTGGAGCATTCTATGCATCTCATAAACTTTCGTCTGCACACTGGCCATTTCCTCTTGCATCTCTTATACTTTAGCTCCAAGTCTAACATTTTATCCCTCATGGAGGATACCTCCTTTTCAGCTAACCTTTTAACCTCTGCGGTCATCCTCAGAGACTGGTGATAGCTTTGTCTTTCACCCCATATATCAGTGGGAGAGGGACCCAGCCCATATGTTCGCACATGGCCACTTCTGTCATCTCCCATGACTTGGGAGAAGATGTCCTCTCGGATAGTGCTGCTTTGTGAGCTTTCTGATTGCTGACCAGCGCATTGACTAAGACGTGACTGTGATTGGGCCAAGTATTCAGGTTATGTAATTGATCAAGTAATTGTATAATTGTATTTAACAGTAAATTGGAGAAAGATGATGGGATTTACGAAGTTTAAACGTTTTCACACGCACGATTGCATCCAATGATGCCTCATCCATGGGCTTCCCATCCTTGCACGTATGAGTCAATATGTATACCTCATCTCATGTTGCCTCCTTTTTAGGTTTCCTCAATCTCTATCCTTGTGTAAATAAAAACTTATCGCACAATGATATGAACAAACAAAGTACATAACACAAGCAAAATTACCTCCTCTTCACGTATCTGCGCAAAGCTCTTTGTGCCAGCAACATGGGTAGTCTTTAATATTTTCGGTTAGCTTTATTTGTAGAGCTCCTTGCCTGTACACGAAAAATCCAATTTTCCATTGACACAAAAGAGGAATAATACATCAGGATTATTCATTTTCAGCATGTATATGCAGCATCTTCCCCTCTTCAGATCTCCAAAACGTGACTAGAATTGGCCACTGACCTGCAAGGACTCGCAAATCTCTATCAGCCAGACGATCTTCATCTGTCTCATGAGTTTCATAATGATCATGTTTTAAGTCAGACTTCCAATCCTTCCATTTTTTGCCTAGAGACTTTAAGACTCAAGTTTGATGAGACGGGTCAATGTCAAACTTTGAATACATTATACATCAAACCAATTATATCATCAGATAGGAAGTAATATGGGAAGAGGAGAGGGGACAAAAGATAAAGAACATTTGTCAACTACCTGGACAACTTGCCACATTATGTCCTTGTTCTCATCTGGCAGAGCTCTCCAATCAACATAAATAAGAGGTGCCAATTTCCCATCCCGTGCAATGGTGCCCAAGAAGCTACTCAAGGTAGTTGCTTCTTTTCCAACAGGTTGGCCCACACTGTTGAAGTTGACATGTATGAGATCACCTTCAGGCCTGCTCCACACTTTTAAGGCACAGTGTAGGGCCGTGTTTCTTCTTGCATTTCCTTCCAGAAGCTACTTGATGTAAAGCTAATTAGGATATCCTTCCACGAGTATAAGGACATTCTACACCTTAATTATGCAATAAGACAACCTCATAATGACATGAACCCATACATAAGCTATACAAACTTACCAGTAAGAGATGCAAACATAAGAAAAATATATTTAAAGTTTTAAACACCAAATCCTCAACCGATTAACTAGCTGGTATGGCTTTTTGAATTATAAGAAGAGAACACTAAAATCAGAAAGCATGTCCACCTTATTAGGTGGCAAAACAAAAGCCATGTAAGTATGCAACAATACAGTAAAACTTACTACTAGTATCTGAGTCATCGTGATGCTGAGAAGGCTGCAACTGGACCGACTTTTGCTGGCCCTCGCCAACAGCTGGTTCGAATACATTAAGCTCAGATGACTCTTCAGAGGTTGCACAAGGTACCTTGTGCTGATGTGACAAATTGGTGCTTGGTTGAGCAAGGTCAGGCGCAATTTGTGCAGGATACAAAGTATTATAGCATTGAAGTCGCTGGTATAGCATTGATAGCAGCTGTTGTGGAGGTTCTGAAAATGATTGACCGAAGATGTTATATCATATGAAATTAGCGAGCAGAAACATACATGGTATTGAAGAGGAATGATGCTGCCTTGGTCTGGCTTGCAAAGTTTTCCTTCGGAACTCACTATAACTAAAATCTTTAGGTGTCATTTGAGTTTTCTCCTCTCCTCTTTTTTGAGAAAAAGCCATTCCTAATGTTGTAATTGATTACATAAGTGTACAATATGGTGATTAATGTTGTGAACTATTGATTAATTTGGTTGTTAAAGTTTGCTGTATAATCGTGCTTATTTGTTTAGCAGATTAGAAATATTATGTTAGTAAAATGTCTTATAATTTATAAAGGGATAATCGTGTTTACCGGGTCGTGTTATTTAAAGTGTTATCAGGTTAAAAATATAAGAAACGGTTTAACATGTTATCATGTTATTTGGTAAACAGATTTATCGAGTCGGTTACCCAGTTGAAATTCAGATTGTGTTTGTATTTAAAAAGTTTAACCTGTTTATTAAACTGGTTGTTTTCGTGTTAGCACTATCCTGGCCCGACCCAACCAGAAGCCAACAAACCCAACAGGATTGCCACCCCTATGTACATGTCTCTTTTAGGTATGATTTTCTAGCTTCCTGAAGCTCCTAAAAGGAGAAAGAGCAAGATTTTTTTATTAGATTGCATCTATTCAATTAAACTAGTTCATAAGCAATTCATTCTCTTCTATTACTAAAAGTGCTTCATAAGAAAATGTTTAAGGTTTTATTACAGATATGGGGCAAACACTTTTCTTTCCTACTGTTCTCTGTTGATTTCTAGCTTCTCCTAGCTCCTAAAAAGAGCAAGATCAAAACTTCCTGCAAGCCACATCTGATCAATTAAACTAACATTTCTTGGACCACGGAAATTAATCGCAATTAAACACAAACCAACACAAAATATCTCACCTCATCGACCTCCACGGGTGGAGGAGGCAGGGTCAGCCGCGGCTCATATAGAGGCATCAGAATCGCGGTAATGACAGCAGCGGCAGATGCGGAGTTCGTCGAGCCCTCCAGAGCTCCCTGAGATTGGACTGGTCGACGCCGCACTTGGGACAGGCGAAGCGGCGGAGGGCTTTGCAGGCGGCGCAGGGGAGCTGTATCTTATCGGGGTCGACGCCTCGGGGGACGAGAAGTGCAAGTGCAGGGCGGCGCTGTGGCGGAGGCGGCGGCAGCGCTTGAGGGGTCCAGCAGTCGGGGCAGATGAAATCCGTCAACCCGGATTCCACCTCGAGCGTTTCGCCGGCATCGAACCTCGCAGCTCCCCGGCGGAAGATCCATTAGCACCTCTCTCTCTCTCTCTCTCTCTCTCTGAGAATCAGGAGAAGAGGGAGGGTTTAAGTTACCGTGTAGTGAGAGAGATGGGCCAGACCCAAGCCAAGGCTCAACCCAGCCCACTGTCAGTTATTTTGGTCCAAAATCCACACAACGGATCAGTACAACGAGGTTTGGGCGAGACGGATCGAGGAAAGAGACTGCGCCGCCTCAGGTTTGTCGTTAGCCCGCGGCCCACAAGAGCACGTGTCTATAATTGATACGATCGGAGGAAGTATTATAATAACGATCACAATTCGTAATTAATTGAGAGGGTGTCACAGTTGAGATTTGAGTTCGCCATGCATTTCTCATGTAAGAAGTAAAAAAAAGGAAGGGTGCATATATTCTTTTTTGACGAGTCAGAGGGGTGGATATATCAAATCCATCCAAAAAGAGCCAAATTAGTATCGATCCTAGCGGGGGCGGCGGCTAAGGGCGGTCAAACCGCCCGAAGACCGCGCCTACTAATTCCTTCCCCTCCACATATATATTAAATGCCAACCTTCCTCTCCTCGTCTCGTCTTTCAATTACCACAGTGAGCGGAAGAAGAAGAGGATTACCTTTAAGATACGTGCGATGGCAACCAAGGATAAATCCAACGCCGTCGCGGCCGCCGGAATCGGCGTCAGGTACCGCGGCGTTCGGAAGCGGCCATGGGGGAGGTACGCGTCGGAGATACGGGACCCGGCGAGGAAGTGCCGCGTCTGGCTCGGCACCTTCGACACCCCCGAGGCGGCAGCGATGGCCTACGACGCCGCCGCCCTCCGATTCCGTGGCCACCGGGCCAAAACCAACTTCCCCATCTGCCCCTCCATCGCAGCTGCCCCTGCCGCATCCCCCGTCTCCCCCGGAACGCCGAGCGGCAGCACGATCGAGTCCTCGAGCCGCGGGCCCCCGTCGTTCGACCTCGGGCTCCGCCACGCTGCGGCGAAGGATCCGATCGCCGGATCGGAGAAGTGGGTGGCTGACTGCCGCCGCCTGCCGATGGATCGGTCTGTGAGGTCATCTAGTTTCGCGGGCTTCAGGTGCGTCGTGTTAGGCGGGGCACAGAGCGACTCGGATTCGTCGTCGGTCGTAGTGGATCTTCCGCCGCCGCCAGCTCGCATCCAGATCGATCTCAACCTTCCGCCGGCCCCGGAGTTGGCTTGATCGAGGTTGACAGCGAACTGATGATTCGCGATGTTTTATTCGCGTCTCTTTTATAGGTTTTTCTTAAAATCACGGCCTTCGGCGGTGACAAAGAAAAAAACTAAGAGATGTAAATAAGAAACTGCAATTTTTATTTTTTGTTTCTAGCACGGGGAGAATATGCGGTATCTCGTAAGAGATGAAGAATATTTTACGTTCTTTTTTTTCTCCAGATGTTTGTTATCTGATTTATCCTTAATGTTGGTGTAAACTTTCATAATATATATATATATATAATTACTTCTATTTGCTACCTTATCAGCAGCTTCATTTGGTTCCATGAGTTAGGTATCATTCGAGCTCAAACAAGAGAAGGTTTACGTGTAAGCATTGAGTTTTTGAGTATTATTGATGGATACTATAATAGCGAATTACGATTCAAAGCAGTACACTCTCAAGGAAAAAGAAGCACAAAGTTGCGTCTTTTCTTGCAATATAGCACCCTAAGGCCCATGCATCCCGTCTCATGTCCTTCTCTTCTCCTCATCCCCGTCCACCTCTTCCATCGTCTCTGGATCCAGCGTCGGCTTGTTCTCCCCGAGGACGCTCTCCGCGACGTTCTCCGCCGTCTCCTTCGCCGCATCCCACGTTTCTCGCACCGTCTCCTCCGCCTTATCCCCCATCCTTCCGCCCATCTCCACAACTCGTCTCACCCCCTCCTTCGCCGTCTCACTCACTTCGTCTGTCCTCTCCTTCGCCTTCTCTGTAGGATAAGATGCTTTCCTGCTACTCCCGTAAGCCTGCAAGAAATAACTGACAAATTAAATTATGATTCTCTCTTTCTATCTGATTACGTAAAAATAGCAATTTAAGTTCATAATTGCACTGAGAGCTATGGGAAAGGAACAAGGAACAGATTGGAAACAGAGGCAGACGGCTTTGAAGGAATTGGAGAAGTCCTTCGAGATTACGCAGTTGAGCACAGTACAGCTGCGTCCTCTTCCAAAGATGGATGCCATGGGTGTTGGAAAACTACTTGAACTTCTCTTCTTCTGCTATCCTCTTGGTTTGAAGAACTTGTTGTCTAAGTTGCTATTTGCATTAGGAGTCGGGTCTTCTCCCCTGGAGTTGGAACAGAGTAATGGAGAGGGGGGAGAACAGAGGACTATAGGGGATCCTGACACGTGCGGTGACATGCATGTGACATGCAATGGTGATATAGATGACACGTGGATTATGCAAAGATTGAAAATAAATCTATTCCGAAAGCAGTGTAACCTATTCCGAAACTCACTTATTTCTTTAATACATTAAAAAGAGTAACCTATTTTACAGAAATATTCAAATGAACCAACCAAACAGGGATAAACGTGCAAATAAGAACTGTTCAAGGGTGTACATGCAAAATTCCCTTGCTTTCTTCTTCGAAACCAATTGGCCACCGTCAGATGCCATCGCCGACTTCTCTTCCACTCCTCGATCCCGAAAGGCTCGACCTCGATTTCGTGTAGAGGTTTTGAGATCGAAGACAGAGAAGAAGAGGGAGGGGGAGAGAGAGAGAGAGAGAGAGAGAGAGAGAGAGAGAGAGAGAGAGAGAGAGAGAGAGAGAGAGAGGATGTGGCGGAGAACGAAGTGGTTTTTAGGGCTTGCCATGGTCTTATGCTGTTCTCTTCCTTCGACGAAAGGCGAATTGGATAGACAAGGAGGAGGAGGAGGGAGAACGCTCTTGGGCTTCACGGAGACGCAGGGGAATGCTTCCTTCCATTGTTCTCCCTCCGGCCCTTGCCTCTCTTGCCAATACTCCGAAAAGGTATCACCTTTCTCCGATTCTTCATTCATTTCTGCGATTTCTTTTCAAAGGAAATTCGGATTGTTTAATCCCAAGTTGGAATTGCTTGTTTTTGCTCTTTGATTTCTGATCTGTTATCCCCCGATGCTATCCCGGCTTGAATATGGAACAGCCGAACAGGTATGACAGGGATTGAGATTGTTGAGGATATATGGCCCTGCTCTTTCTTAGACATTTCATCGAACAGGATTTATTCACATTTTTAGAGATCAGTTGGAAATTGGGTTCTTGCATGTTGAGCCTTGCTTTAGGATGCTTGAGGCAAGGCTGTGTGGGCATCTGTTAGATTTAGATTTTAGACAGCGGCATGGCTTCATTTTTTGATATAACAGTGACTCGAGTCTTATGTCAATCTTGCTGAAGTTGGTGTAATATGATAAGCTGCCTTTGCAAAAGAGAGGATTTTGGATAAAATATTAGGCTAGTTGATAATTTATTAGCGTGTTTAAATTGAGATAATCACCTAATTACACTACAACAGCAAAAATTTTGACACAAAGTATCCACAATGTAAAAGGGTGACAACTTTTATGTACATGTGGAATTATGTTAACTATCTCATGCACTAATATTTTTCGCATTATGAGTATAAGATATTTCCTAATGGAGGAAAGACGTAATTGTGGTGTTTCAAATTTGAACCTGAAATACCAACTATACCAATAAAAGCGTTTGTTGCATAATTTATTACACCACCTCTTTTTAACAGATGTATCTAGAGTAAAGTGCTGCTTGCTTCCGTTTACTCAATTGCTGAAGAAATTTATTGTAGAATGATGAGAAGTATCGGTGCAGTGAAACTGGCTATCGATTGCCTTTGAAATGTGTTGAAGTGCAAGATGGTGGAAAAGAAGGAACTAATCACAAACAAAGACAACTATCAGCTCTTGAAAAGCCAGAACTGTTACTCAAAGCAATAAGCAACTACAAATGGAGAAAATTGTTAGATAATTCATCCAGTGGGAAACAGAGCTACATAACTTATAGGAGCTGTGTTCCAGTTGATGATGAAGAAAAGTTGTCTTTCCTTGGTTTTGAGGTACTGGAATTACTTCAACCACACAACCTTTTATAGTTTATATACACTTTCTTTTATGGCAGTACTCATGTATATGCGTAATTTTGTTAGTTTTTATGGTTTGCTGAAACTAAGCTTTGCTTACTCTATATAAATGGTGTTGCTGAACTTTGGTTTTTGTTATCATGTTATTGCCCAACTCTTTAACAATTAAACAGAACAACTAAGTCTTAAATTTTCTTACTTAATTTCTTGACTAAGAAATTGAATGGTCTGTCAAGAAATAGCTAATCCAAGCGAACAATTTAGGTACTACCTACTGTAATGGAAATGGTGAAATATGTAAGTTTTTAGCTCATCACTTTCTGAAAGGTATATAGTTAGACTATTCTTGTTTATGTTTTAACTTTTAAATTTAATAAGCTTAGGGCAAAAGGAACAGGGTTTGGAATGCCAGTTTAGTATGTGGTAAATTGAGGAGAGAGAGTAAAACGAGGTCCTTAAATTTGGCAGCCTTAGTTATGCCCCTTTCTTGTTTTATTATTATGTCCTTGAAACTATCCTATTTTATCTTGTATTTTTCTTAATTAGGTTAAGGTATTTGAAACCAGGATTTAGGTTTATGTAGGTTGGAACCCAGTAAGATGAACAATACCTTAGTCAAGAAGGATGCCAACTTTTGAAATGCACCAAAATAAATCTCAGCTAAATGTCAAAACAAAATGACTAGAATATGGTCAATATTGAAAAGTTGTTCAATAATCAATGTCACCCTAGCAATTATTTATATGCCTTAAGATTTAACATCTAGCAGAGGGTCTTTAATTTTCTGTGACATCTCAGGATGTATTGATGTACTCTTGATGGAAAATTTTGACTGGTGATATGCATATATTGTATTGCAATCTGAAGGGAAGCAATTAAACTGAGGTCACTCCGAGATATCAAGATGAAACCCACGAACTGCTGAGATGTGGATTCTCTCATTTGGACCCAAATTTTAAACAGTTTGGATATGTGTTCCTGATATGACCTACTATTGTAATCTTTTCTTTGCTCTGGAGTTTGGATAAACTCAGACACATAATATTGTTCCTTCTATCTCTTGTGGCTCATCTAAGTAGAATCATCAACTTTTCTTGTTGACAGGTGATTATGGTGGGATTGCTACTTATAAGTGGATCAGTTGTATATCTAAGACAAAAACGTACAGCGGTAATGCCAGGGGCTGGAGCTATAAGGATCCCAACGAACCCTCCTAGGTTCTAGTGTGAGATTGATAATTGACTTGTTAGATGGAAGCTTTGAGATAGCTGTACTGTGATTTATCATTTGCTCAGCCAAATCTTGTGCTATATCACCTTTTCTTTTACAAGGTGGAGAACTACATCTATTTACAAGTTGTATGGAGGATTGCCTAGATACGTTTTACTCTTCTATTTGACAACCTTTATGATGAAGGATGTAAAACTTATATTTCTTCCGCATGTCATGCTATTTAAATATATATAAAATAAACTATGCTAATCACTCGCAGGTTCAAGATGCTTCAGAGGAGTCTGAGAAATTGTTTGCCTGAGCTATGGTCTTCTTCTGCCGACAGTGGGTGAGAGATTGAAGGGTGTGACTTGATGTAAAATAGTGTAGTGTGTAATAAGATGTGCAACATTTTGCGTATCATCATCTGCATTTTAGCCTTTATTTTTTAAATATATAGAGTTTTTGACTAATATAATTTTTCTAACTAAATATTGTAATTCTTTACTTATGTGTACTCCTGCTTATTACATATATGTGAAAAATGAAGTGATTGCATTCAGATGAAATTATGTCAATTAAATCAGTGCTGTTAGGATTTGAATCCGCACATCCATAGGGGTGAAAAAGGATCAACTTATATCAGATTAGAGGCGGGTCAGATTAAGTCTGACCCGACCATTAAAAAAATTTTATCCGATCCGAATACGAAAAAGGATAGTTTTTTACAAAAGAAGAAAATCAGATCCAGATTTAATTGGATACGATAAAAAATTACTACCCTATCCAATTTGGATAGATAATATTTAAAAAAAAATCCGGATCCAGATCCGGATTGTCTTTTGGAAAAATCCAGATCCCAATAAGGATACGGTATAGCTAATTCCGTCGGATCGGATTGGGATCCGAATAAGCAATATCCGTTTAATCGCATAAAATTACCCAACCTAACCCGTTACCATTAACACTAACCCTACCCGTATCTTCTACATCTCTTACCCCGAATCTCATTTCATCCCCGCCGCTCCACCAAAAAGTGAAAAACCTCTCTCTCCATCGGCCGCCACCTTCTTCAATCCCTTTTCCGTCGCCATCACCTCTCCGGCCCCCGGGCAATCGCACCTTCGCCATCACCAAGCTGCGCCGCCATCTCCACTCCCCGTCGAGTCACCAAGCTCCGCCTCCTCCCTCCTCGACCTTGTCGTCACCAAGTTCACCGGTGACGATAGGAAGGTATTACACCACAACACCTTATTTTTGGAGGATTCATGGTATAAACTTCGAATTATCTAGGATGCAAGTTCTCGATGATCCACTTGTTAAAGTTATAGGATATCTCTCGCTTGCTTGCAACTACAAGTCAGGAACGTGCATTTCTATATGCTTAATTATAATGATTGCCAGATGGCATTGTTTCTTTCACCCGTGGATTTTAAGAAACCTGGTATATAGCCGAAGTAGGGGAGTGTATGTCACACTTCAGAAGGTGAAGGCTGCTAATATTTATGATTCACCTTAAGTAGAGTAAAGGAGTCGTTGAAGGTCTTTGGGCCAGTTATTATGGGAAATTAGATGATCGTACCCAAAATGTTTGGACATGGGTTTTTACTGATGCGACTTGCTTCTTGTTATCAGTTACCCAGCTTACAATTCCTTACTTCAATGGATTAAAGATGAATTGCCTTTTATAACAATAAATTACTATCTTGATTTAAGTTAAATTATCTTGATTTCGGTCTTATCATCAGTTATAAACTAGCTAATTGACTTCAGGCTTTTATGAATCTTGAGGTTAAAATAATTATCTTAATTTTATTCAGTATTTACTGAGATGGAACCATTGATCCATCTTAAATTTTTGTTCAGCATTTACTAAGACAAAACTATTGATCCTTTTAAAAATAGTTTCAACACTTTTGAAAACATCCTAGTTTGTATTTCAGCTATATATTGAACTTTTGATAACCTATAAGTAGATGGCGGCAAGCGAGGTAGTCCTCAAACCCAGTGGCGGGCGAGGTAGCCCTCAAATCCATTTCTTTACCCTTTTCACTCTCCTCTATTTCTTCTTTTGAATCAAGCTCTCCTCCTGGTTTGGCCGCCAAAAGTGAATTCTCCTTCTCTTTCTTCTCTTTTGCCTTCTTTTTCCCCTTCTCTTTCTTCTATTCTCTTTTTCCTCTTTCTGCTTCTTCTCTTCCTCCTCCTCTTTCCCCTTCTCTTCCTCCTCTTTCTTTTCCTCTTTTTTTTACTCTCTCCTCTTTCTCCTATTTCTCGTCCCCTTAGAACTGTCAGCTTTCTTCTCTTTCTTCACTGCTACAGTAGGTTCCATTCTCTAATCAGCAGCAATAGGTGATAAGTTGTTATTATACTGTGACTTGTGATTGTAGTCAGCTAACTGTTAAATTAAAAGTTAAAGATCTTCTAACAACCAGTTTTTGCCTTAACATTAGAAAGTGATTCGTATGTGACTGAAGTTTTCGACTTTGAAATCCAAGTTATTTTTCATAATTCTGTTGCTAAGGCTTTCTAGCCTTATCCCTAATGGCAGCAGCATGAACCTACTTTGTAATATTTCATGTGTATGTGTGCATTTTATTTTGTACTTGAAGATGTCTGGCAAAACTGAGCTGAAATTATTGGGTTTGATCCATCATTCAGAAAATGACCACAATCAATCTTTTTTTAGATAAAATGGATTAACTCTGACCAGAACCACCAAAACTAGCAAACATCCTTGTTCCGGCCATTGACAATAGTTAGTTTGATCAATAAGAATACAATATAATACACTTAGGCGGGATAAAGTCTGCAGATTAGTGCAGCATTACACAGGTAGGAATTTGGAGCACCATGACTTCTAGGGGCTTATTACAAGTTTTACAGATTAATGCAGCATGATGCAGATTGCATAATTCTGACAAAGTAGCACCAGATCAGGATAATTTGAAGTGCCGGAGGTCATGAGAAAGGTCAGTTGGGAGCCTTCTCTCTTTCCATTCAGTTAGGTCAGCTATTGCACGTTGACCAGTATGGGTGTTTGGGTTGTACAATTCCTACTTGATTTCATGTGTTGTATGGATCAAGCTTGTATAAGATTACCTTATAGCTTGATCTAGTCTAGAGTCTGAGCTGAACCTGACCAGCCACCCTTAGCAACAAGTTTGACTTCCATTATGCAATATGTGGATAGTTATCATTCCTATCAAGTTTCGAGCAAAATTAACCAATAGGAGGAAGAAACGGTCCTATTATATATAATCTATTAGTAATTTTAGTATGTCTTATATATTATATATAATTATTTTTTATTTTTATATATAAATATGCTAGAACGTTTTGGTGCCCGCCTAAGCATTAGGTAGTGAGGTGACTGCCCGCCACCCGCGGCCACTTTTCAATAACATTGGGTTTTGGAATCATCATGGAGGTCAACCCTCACGGAGTTTAACCCCCCCAATGCTCTCTAACCTCGAGCTCCTATCTCTAGATTCCTCCTCTACTTGTTTCTATTTCTTTAGTGTTTCTCTACTTTGCACTCGGACAAGTCAGTTTGAAGTCCAAAATACGAGGCTTCTTCTTTCAGTTATCAAATTCTTTGGATCACTCTCATTTTGAAGCGTTGAATCTTGGTCTATTGGCTAACTTTGGATTTTACAGATCAAGTTGTGATTTTGATACCATTTCTCTATCTATTATGAAAATTGTGAACGAGTAGGAAAATGAGTTTTTTAGAAGATGTTTAACTAATCTTTGAGTACTGTAGAATTTGTTATAAATATGGATGAAATCATGAAAGCAGTATTACTTATAGATAAAATGTTTGAATGATCATGTTGTGCTCGATTGGTGGATTTTTGATATGATACAATCTCATAAAGCTGTCCGCATCTTTTCTTCTCATGCATGTGAATATTTACTATTATAGTATTTGTATGGAAAACATGATATTGGCTATTACTTTTTTCTTTCAAGTTTAAATAGCTCTCATACTATCTTAACTACTTTTTGCTGCATTTTGTGACATCCTTGAATCTAATGGGCCATTACCGCAGAGGTTATTCTAGTCATGGTGGGATGGCAAAGGTGTATTGGTTCAGCATTTCGGCAGGTTTGCAACGCAATGGAGAGAAATCATCAAACACAACTAGTTGCTTATAGTACCTGCAGCACAAAGTCTTCTACAAAGCAAGGTATAAATCTTTGTGCATGAATCTCCTATCCTATTTTTATGTGTTCACATATTTTATGCCAGGAGATAGTAAGGTCTTGACTTATGGGTCTTAAAAGTTAAAACATGCTTTTTCCCACCATTTCCCAAAGTAATCCATCTAGGAAACACCAAATTGTTGGACTAAAGGCTTGTTTGTTGTAGTTGGTCTTGAATTTTCCATTTTTATTCATCTAACTTATATGCTGCCTCTAGTTTACAACATACAAGTGACATCTTTTACAAACTCATTATCAATTCCCCGTGGTATTATGGAACTTGTTTATAATTGTAAATATGTCTGATACTATAGCTTAATTTGCGTGATGGAATGGTGTAACATCTTATTTTAATTTAATAATATCTGTGTATATTTCTTATACTTTTGACATTTGAACCTTGAACACTTCAATGGTTTAACCTTTCTCCATCGTCTAAACATAAATTTTTTTTGGCTTGTATTGTTGTATCTCTTATTTTTTGACTCCATATGAGCTAGCTTTCTGTGGTTCTACTAAGAACTTAGTTACTAATACTGACATACTAAATTTTGCAGGCCAATTTGCCTGTCTGTGGAGGGTCTCTAATCTTTCTTCCAGAATTCCAGTTCCTCTCCACCAGTATCTTCAACATGCGGTAATAAATCTGTTGTGCTACTTTCATATTTCATTTCTTGTTTGTCTCTTGTGACAATTGTGTTTTAGCAGACAGAAGGCCTAATGTTATTGCATATGCTATCCTTTTTAGTGAACACTATTTAATATTGCACTAGCATCAGAATCCGTTAGTTCTCCATGCACTCATGCTTGACATCAATCTATAACATGGATCACTTCTGCAGTCTTTAATGATTTAATCTCTACCTTTGTCAATGAGACACAGGAACCGTAAAGAGGCACAACGTACTTTGTATTATGCACTGGCAAACTACCCCATGCAATGGCACAACACCATGTTCCTGCTGCTCTAATTCCAGCATGCACTTGCACGCGGCATAAAATCTGCATTGACTTTTATTTATGGCTAGGCTAGTTTGTCCATCATGTATTCAGAAACCCTAGCAATCTATATAGTAGTTTCTTATTTAAAGAGTTAATTGTCTAAGTGTGGTTATCAGTTTAGAAGTGCTTGTTGTCATCCTGCACTTCTTGAGTTTAGAGCATTATTAATTAGTCTGATAAATAAACATAGAATGTACTACATCTCTTGTGGTAAAATCGGTTTTCATTTATCTAATTATCTTTCATCACTTTGATTGTTTGTTTGGCCTAATATTATCAATTGTAGGGAATTTTTAGTACAATTAATTTGTCTTCCGGTGAAGATACCAACATGGTACCTATCTCTTCTCCTTTGACACCGCTGATGGGAGATGCTGTCAAAACTGAGGAAAAGGGTGTGGCTTCAAAACCTTTAAGGGTTCAAGCTATTAAGAAGGATATTAGACAGGTATAGACTGATGCAGCACTTTGTTATCCAATTACTTATGTCATATGCGACTTGATTTTTTTTACTTGGAAACTCATATTTTCAGGTGTATTTTGCTTAGCACCTATATTTAGAGAGGCTGGTTCTTTACTTTCCCAAATTTTATTTTTGGTGGCTTGAATCACTATTAATAGGATTGAAGGCCTAGTCACTCCATCCCAATTCACATATCAGAGAAGGTGGCACCATGCTGCCAATGGAGGAGGCGGTTTGGTTAGCACACCGGGTGCCACATCAGACGCAAGGGATGGCTAGGGAAGATTGGGAGAGATGGTGGAGATTTAACTGTTTAATTATGATATCTTTGGTGAATGAGTCTTTAGTTGTTTAATAGGTTGGTTTGGTTTATTATAAAAGGAGCTATAATCGGATATTAGGAGAAAATCAATCGATCAATTATTTTTCTTCCTCTCTCTTCTCTCTTATTAAGGTTGGCCAAACTAGCCAAGGGCTGGGGGTTTCGATTTCATCTCTTCGCTGTCCAATTTATAGGTTCAATACCAACAGATAGATTTGTCAGGTCAGATTCTATCAATTATTCTAGGTATCTTAATCTATCGTAATGCTTGATGTTCATTCTAATGGTACTAAATCTTGAGACAATGGATTGCTTGATAGTCACTCCCTTGAAATTACTTTCAAGCCTTCAGTTTTTCAAAAAGCACTACCTCTAATTAGATTTTAATATTTCTGGTACTGTAGAGTCCCAAGAAGGTCAATTTGGTGGCTAAGCTGGTCAGGGGAATGCGTGTTGAAGATGCTCTATTGCAGCTGCAAGTAACAGTGAAAAGAGCTGCAAAGACTGTTTATCAGGTGCTATAGATTTATGAATTATAGCACTCTGCAAAATTTTGATGAACATGTTCTCTTCACTATGCATCTTTGCTCCTATCTAATAAAAATGATAATGAGAGATTATATTCTCATGCTAACTTGTTCTCGATAAGAACTGCAGGTAATCCATTCTGCTCGTGCCAATGCAGCCCACAATCATGGGTTAGATCCGGAGCGACTCCTTGTTGGTAAGTAGATTATTAAGTTCCTTTAAAGCAAATGATGTTCTGTTGTCTTTGAAATTGATTCCCTGCCGTGTTTTATTTTGATGTGCAGACGAAGCCTTTGTTGGGAAAGGGATTTTTCTAAAGCGACTATCCTACCATGCCAAAGGGAGGAGCGGGATAATGGTGAGACCCAAATGTAGATTGACAGTAGTGGTGCGGGAGACCACACCTGAAGAGGAGGCAAAAATTGCCAAGCTCAGGGTTAGCAACTATAAAAAGCTGACAAGGCGGGAGCAGCAGCTTGTGCCTCATCAGCTAATCGAGACTACCCCGAGATGGGGCCGTAAAAAGGAGGTCTTCTTGGCTCAATGAGTATCATGTTAGTGTTCACATCTCTAGTTTACTTGCAGTTTTAGCATGGAAAATTATGAGAGTAATTTACCATTGTATAAACACTGGGATTGGCGGAAGCCCTGTGCACTAGCATGCATCCCTATGAACAGCAATGTGAATCACTTCTGTGTTCTTTGTAATCCAATAATTCATGTTATGTGAAATTTTGTCAGTGTCATCATTATCTTTGATTTAAAATCTAACAGGATTTCTATGTATTGTTGGGTCAATCAGAAATATTTGATTAGAGCAATATCATTTGTTTGATTGCCTTTATGGAGCTTATATATGAACTCTTTAATTGTGTTAATGGAATACTATGATTGTTGGGTATCTGATATCCCCAGAAGAGTGTTTGGTTTGTGACTTTAATTTCTGGATAACAGTCATAAGAGTGTTTGGTTTGTGACGTGGTTTTGTAACTGCTAATAAATTTAACTAACTAGCATTATGTACAAGGAACGGACATCAAATCCTTTTTCTTGAGAAATACAGAATCTACTCGAGATTCGTGTCTATTTTCCAAATATATGATAGATGCTTCCGTCGTGATCCGTGGATATCCTCTAATACAAATTACGAATTCTAAATCTCATTTGCTCTTTCGCCCTCGAGCAATGTCTCTCCGCTGCCTCCTCCGCCGCCGCTGCTTCCGCTACCTATCCACCGCCTCCACCGGCGGAGCCGCTTCGTCCATCCCTGTTCTCTGGACCCACCCCGGCGCCCCTTCTTCCACCGTCCAGATCCTATCATGGGGCCGCGGCAGCTCCGGCCAGCTCGGCAGCAGCAAGGAGGAGATGCGCTTCTATCCCTCCGCCGTCGCATCCCTCCTCCTCCCTTCCTCCTTCCGTCTCTCCCCCTCGCCGGGCCGACTCTCTTCTCCGCCGCCGGATGGCAGCGGCGATGCCGTCGAGGTAGGGATCTCGTGCGGTCTGTTCCACTCTGCCCTTATCGTGGACGGGCGCCTCTGGGTCTGGGGCAAGGGTGATGGGGGAAGGCTCGGCCTTGGAGACGAGATCTCGGCATTCGCGCCGACGTTAAACCCTAATCTTGATGCGGTCCAAAGCGTCGCGCTTGGCGGAGTCCACTCGACTGCACTCACCCGCGCTGGGGAGGTTTTCACGTGGTAAGTTAATCGATTTGGTCAATTTTATTGATATCTCTGCTTTGTTTTCCATTATGCTGCATATTATGAAAACGGAAATGCTTATGTACCTTTTGTATTTAATAAATGCCCTGCAACTTTGAGTAGATCTCATACATTCACATCAATATCTTTCGGATGAGATGAAGAATGTGCCCATTACTTAAGCTCGTCTATCAGGATTTAATTACACTTATAAAACTTTTGTACTGTAAAAGTAATTTTTTTTTCCTTCAGACAGTCAAAGTGACTGGACTACTCAATTTACTGAAGTTTGCAGGGGTTATGGTGGATTTGGAGCTCTTGGTCATTCTGTTTATCATAGGGAGCTATTGCCTAGACTTGTCAATGGTGGGTGGACTGGTAGCATATTACATCTTGCTACTGGTGGAGCCCATACTGCAGCTATCACTGATTCAGGTTGGTCTCCTACATATCTTGAGAACTCCAATTTTGCTCCAGTTATATTTTGTATGAATACTTCACATCAGATTGAGGGGAAACATAGTTGCTTAAATTGCAATTTCTGGTTATAAGTAGCTTACATGATTATCTCAAGGTCATGTCCTCATATTATTTGATGCATCTTATAAAATATTCTAGGTGAACTTTATACTTGGGGTCGTGATGAAGGCGATGGCAGGTTGGGGCTTGGAATTGGACGTGGTCCTGGAGAAGCAGGTTCTTTTAGTATCCCTTCCAAAGTAAATTCACTGCCTGTTCCTGTTGTAGCTGTAACTTGTGGTGGATTCTTCACGGTGACACTAACATCAGAAGGGCAATTATGGAGTTGGGGGGGTAAGGATGTTAATAGTCTTTCACCACTTATACCGTTAACCTCTGCTCTGACTTGGTGTTATCTAATATCTACTATATGAGATTATGAGTCCATCACCAAATTATTTTTAATTTTTAATTTTTTGGCAACATTTCCAATAACTGCAGCTGACCCAGATGTCTATTCTTTATGACAATGCAGCAAATTCAAACTTTGAACTAGGAAGAGGAAATAATACTACTGATTGGAGGCCAAAGCCTATAACAAGTCTGAAAGATGTTCGTGTTATTCAGATAGCAAGTGGCGGTTACCATTCTTTAGCTTTAACAGGTATGGTATTAATAGTTTGAGAATGTCCGAAGAAGATTGAGCTTTACATGTTTATTGTGATTCTTCCTGAGTAGACTTGATTCTCCTGTCAAGAGTTCCTTTGAAAATCTTCCTATTGCTTTGTACGTATATTTATGTCATATACAGGCACATTCATGGACATTCAGTTAAATCTTTTAGTTCTCTGTACAGAATCATTATTGGACCATCCAAGTTGATGTTCCTCTCTATCTTTTCATCTTTATTACTGAAGATATCTAACTTAAAAAATACTACAGTTTGGAGACTAGCAACCCTTCCATTGATAAATTAGAACAGTCAGTAGCGCATAAAGTAGTGGGACTGTAGGAACAGGATAGGACATCTAATTTGACAGTCCATGTAGATAATCATGTACCACTGCTTCTCAGAACACATTTCTATGGAACTTCAAGTTTTGATTATTGTAGTGCGTAGATCTCAGCAAAGTTTCATGTTGGATTAATTCATCATTTTTGTTATTTATTATAGGAAAACTACCTGCTGAATCAAATGAATTTGTGTGCTTATCTGATGTTGTGTGAGTATATTTTATATGATCCTAACATTCTTTAGGATTTTCTCAGACCAAGGTGAAGTTTTCTCTTGGGGCTATGGTGGTCATGGTCAGCTTGGTCATAATTCTATCCAGAATGAGAAAGTCCCACTTGCTATCAAGGCCTTGGCTGAGGAGCATATTGTCTATATAGCATGCGGTGGTTCAACTTCTGCTGCTGTATCGGGTGAGAATTAAAATTTGAGATCCTATTAATTTGATACTTCAATCACCTTCCTTAGTGAGTCATTTATTATTCTACATGAAGAGCCCTTTGTGAAAATGGCTTACAAACTTTGAGGTGCCCGTATGCCAAATTTACATGTTTTCAGGGATTTCCTGTTTGATTCTAGTGGACCCAATTTTAGGCATTTGTAACTTCATACTTGCATTTATACTTAAAATTATACTTTAGAGTTTAGAAGCATCCATATCAGTTAAGTTTTCAAATTAGACGCGCTACAATAGTTTATGGAAAAAAAGAGAGGTAGAATACAATATGTATGAGCATACTAAAACTATTTATACTATAAGTTTCATGTACTACAATGCCTATTCCGTTACCAAGTCTTTTTACACCATTCTTTTTGTGCTCACTTGATGCATAGGTAAGAGAGATCACAAATGTCTTTTTGATACTTATCGGTAATGTGCATTATTTTCACCAGACATTGAGTATAGATCATCGATTTGGATGACAGCAATACTCTGGATTGAGGCAAGCCTTTTGAAAGATACTAGCTTAATTCATGTGTAATTGATATGTTTCCACATTGATGAAACTTCTGTTATTCTTCCCATGAAACATTATGAATTGTCTAGATTTTTGTCATCCATTAGGTAAGCCAATTAACTCACTATTGTATATTTCAAGTGCTTATGTGTCCGTTAATTCACTTGTATATATCAAGTGTTTGTATGTTGTATTCTTCTGTCATTTGAGTTCTTTATATGAGATGATTACTGAACAATTATCATATTTAGCAAAACACTTTTTCCTTGTGGTTAAACCAGATAAAGGGAAGTTATTCATGTGGGGAAATGCAAGGGATTGTCAATTGGGTGTCCCTGGGCTGCCAGACATTCATCCACTTCCAACTGAAGTGAATTTTCTTATGGACGATGAGGCATTGGGCGGTCATCATGTGATTTCTGTTGCAGTTGGTGCATCACATGCCATGTGCTTAGTTTCAAGGCAGACTGCTGCTAGCTAGAAGAGTTCGAGGTAACCAGAACTAGTAGGGCTCTGGAGTCTGGATTTTGTTGAATGTTACCACGTCAAAGTTCCAAACAATAGGGTAGGAGAATGTTGGTTCTGTTGCTAAATGACAAGAAACTACACCTCAACCATCAAATGATTTGGTACTAATGTATCAAGCCACAAGCAAAAGAAGCCTGGAAATGTTAGAGTTATCATGGCTGATTACTCATCCCAAAGAGTTTTGACATAAAGCAAACGACGTGTACTTTCCGAACAACGTTAATAGTCAGCAATAAATGAGAACCAAACGCTACATTTCTACATGTATGCCAGGTTGATACTTCCTGCCATCTATTCGCTCTGCGATTGTTATTATGAAAATGAAAATGCAGATAGTATATATACTCCAAAGAAACTGTTATTTATTGTTATATTTTATCACGGAGGCTGAAGAGATAATGTAACTGAACAAAATTCTGAAATCCAGTCAAGTGTGCATTTGTCATTACTAAGAAGATGTGATATTTTGGTACTGTTATGCTTTTGAATGCTTCTGTTAAAGGGGAAATAAAATAGTCAGCAATTAGTTAGCCGTGGTGGGGCAAATGAAAGCAGTGTAAGTTGTACTAGCACCTTCTCTTTTGACTTCCTTGTGGACTTTTAAGAGGTGGAATTTTGAGTTTCCGCATGGTATACTCTGCATTGTTCATCACTCATTAAACTTTTATTATTAGCAGATAAAACCCGGTAGATCGAGAAGAGAGTGGAAGAGGTTTGTTCATGAATCCTCACTTATAGTCTTTGTATCTTTCTTCTCCCAGTTGATCTATCTTTTTCTAGGTTCCTTGTTTTTCTAATAACAACCCCACTGGAGAGGGATAGGTTAGTTCATGAAGGTTATAGTCTTTATAATAGATATCTACATTGCTCCTTATTGATGTAATAAAAACATCTTGGGCATCTAGGGTACATTGACCTTGCCCCATGTAACTGCAAATGGCACTCTTTTAAAAATCCCCTAAACAAAGCACAACTTGGGATTGCTCTGGTCTACATGCTTCCATCTTTGACAGCATTGTGGACATGCATGTCACCCCCTTTGTCTTTTTACTAGGGTTTGGGACGCTAGTTTCCTGCAAGTCTCAGTTTACTGGCATACTTATTAAAAGGATAAGTCAAGAAAGAGGGAAAAAGAAACTTAGACGCTTCGGTGAATTTGTTTTTGGAACTTTAGGAAAGCTTCTTCTAGTACTATCCTTATAATTAAAGTTCTCATCATATAAAATTGATCTGGATAATATAACTGGATGACTATATGCTGTTTTAGTAGTTCTGCTACTAAGAAAAGGTGGAGGGGGTATCAAAATGATTTGTTTTATTTTAGATGCAAATTAGAATGTATTATATTCACAATGTAATATGAGAATCAATGGTGAGTCGAGCTAAAAGCCTATTCAATAATTAAAAAATAAAGTTGAATGCATCTTATTTATCTCTGCGAGAACAATATTGAAAGCCACATCCATTCTTTATTTTGTTTTCATCGTCGTAAGTTTTATTTATAAGGTAATAAATACTCTTTTCCTTATTACGTAAATAGAGATAGCTATGGTTGTTTTGCTACCTAAAATGCAATGGTAAATAGGGTGGCCTTTTTTGTTTAACTCGACCGAATAATCCGAGGTGAATTCGAATACTTTCAATGAATATAGGTTTAATGTAATCGGATTAATATTATAAATAGATTAATCCACCTAACCTAATTATTAAACGAGTTGAGCTCGTGTTTACTATCTTAATCGTTTGATTCTTTTGTGACCTGACTGTTAATCCGTTTATAATATGATAACTTAATTATGATCTAAATAATTTGTTTATCTTCCAAATAACTCATAATAGAACATAGATAAATCTATTTATTATCTAATTAATTTATATAAATTTAATTAATTTGTATTATTTGAGAATTTATTTAATGAACATATCGCATTCATATTTGCATTAATTTGACCTAGCTAAACTCAACTAACCTAACCAATTACTAAGCCTAGTAGTACCTTACTAACATATCAGAGCAGGCATAAAACTTCGTAAAACAGTGTTCACTTATAAAATAAGGGTGAAATAGATATAACAATTCTAAGTTTTAATACGGGAAGAAAAAAGTTAGCACTAGAATAAGTTATTCTAATATTTAGTTCAATACTAATATAAGAAATAATACATATATTTGATGTGACATAAAGTTAATATTAGAGTATTAAAGAATAACAAAATTGTAGTTGAAATTAGTGATATTTTAAACCAAATAACGAATGTACCCTCAAGTATATGTTAAAGTAGTAGTAGTAAATAATATATTTCTAAAATAATATTAGTTTTTATTATAACTGTGGACTTAAAATACTCTATATACTTGCAATATGAAAAAATAACTATGCATTATAGGGTAATACGGGGTAACGCGGCCTTGTAAACCTACACTTTATGTAAAATAACTATACACTAGATAATACAATGAGGCACTGTGGGGTAATACGAGGTTATAAATTCACACTCTATATTAAATATTTATGCACTAGATAATATAAAAAATACACTATAGGATCATAAGCTCACATTCTATATAAAATAATTATGCACTAGAGGATATAAAGAGACACTATAGAATAATGTAGAGTTATAAATCCACACTCTATATAAAATTATCATGCACTAGAAGATATAAAGAGGCACTGTAAGGTAATGCAAGATTATAAGCCCACACTTTGTATAAAATAATCATACATTAGAATATATAAAAAGACACTGCAGAGTAATGCGGGGTTATAAGCTCGCACTCTATTTAAAATAACTATGCATTAGAGAATATAAAGATGCACCGCAGGATAATGCAGAGTTATAAACCTGCACTCTATATAAAATAACTATGCACTAAAGAAAATAAAAAAGAGAAGATGAGAAAATATCTTAACTGTAGCTGAGGTGATGTATAATTTAGAAGCAAAATAGTAATTGTAGGTTATTATAAAATTATTTTTTAAAAGCAGTATAGAATAAGATGAGAGAAAATGATGAATTACTATACTAAAATAAGATAAATTATCTAAAATAAGGATGCTTATTCTAAAATAAATTTATTCTTATTTCGCGAGTGAACGAAAGGGCTAATTAAAATAACAGCCCCAATATTATATACAAGGAGAGAATAATTCTAAGAGCATCTTAAGTTGCGTGCTTGAAATCTAAGCTAACATGGCTTGCCAGTGGATAGGCTAGTTTGTAGCTTAATGAGCTAAAAGTTAAATACCACCTTTGCAAAGTATTCATATATATGTTTAAATGGGTCACCCCTCTTTGCACGTGGATCTCATAAGGAATTTTTCCTCCCAAGGATGTTACAACTTTAATTTGATTGAAATGCCATGCACACCAATCATTGTGGTGCAACTCCAAAGCCCTTCTTTTATTTTTTATTTATCTACGTATGTGATTCACTATTTTGTAAACCATAATTTTATTTTCTTTTCTTTTTCTATGAGAAAGTACTGTTGATGCATGAGAGCCATGGTTCTCTGGACCTCTCAATCTAGAACTAGTTAGGTGTCTCAATTACTAGGATACTAGTAACAAAATATATATATATATATATAAAAGAATAGATCTCAAATTAAGGTTCCAAATTAGAACGATTCGTTTTGTTAACTAAGTGAGTCTACCAGGCTTTGATCGACACCGGAAAACTTCATCCCGTTTAAGGAGCTTTGTTTCAGTGTTTTAGGAAGTAAACAAACATCTGTTGATAAAGTCATACGTATGAAAGACATAACTGTTTTGGATACTATATGTACGAGCAATGCATTTAAAAGACAAAGAAGTAAAACAAAGTGGTTGATATTAATCATAGATTTACTATTCTTTTTGGTGCAATGTTGTTAGTTTGGAAGTATCTCGCAAATTATCAAGAAACTTGTAGTTCTGGCAGGAGTAGTGGAACTTCTTTAAAGTGAGCATGAGTTATAATTCGAAAGAAAAGAAAACGTTTGTGGTGTATGAGAAGCTTTACAAGAATCTTTGCTTAATTGTCAAAGACGGAAGCATATATTCCCTAGAGATAGAGTAAAGTGCATACATTTTTCCTCTACCAGGAAGAGAGAGAGAGAGAGAGAGAGAGAGAGAGAGAGAGAGAGCCTCACAAATAATATTTAAATTGTTCTTCTTACTGATCACTCTCTCTAGCATTCCTTAACCTTAGACCTATTAATCATTGTTAAGATTTTGGGTGATGGAGTGCATGCTTTACTGACGTATGCATGGGAGCTGAGACAATCTGGTGTTCGACTAATTAAAGCCGTTATCATGAGTCAGCTAAACCCACTAAAGTTAATGCATGATATTGATAGGCCCCCTTATACGCACCACAAGATTTAATTAATGAGCCACTCTAAATGAAGGCCCTTGCGTTGTGTGATCTTTATGCATGTCCACCATGCACCTATGTGTATAACTCTCGGGGCTCGATGTAAGTAAATATTACTGAGTTGTTATTATAGTATTAAAGCAGAACGTTGAGTTGGAATTATGTTCAAGTCCTAAAGAAAAAAGTGGAAGTGAAAGCTACTTAACATTTCAATTAGTTGTTTGAGAAAATAATGCAGTGAGGTGGCTCAAAAGAGCAATGACAAAGAATTGGCAACATGCATGTTTTTTTTTTTAGTTTTTCCTTTTTATAAGGCCATGCATCTCGTGGAGATGTTAATTTTTCTAGGCCTAGCTAGCAATGCAATAATCCACATGAAGATCTAATGATGAAGTTTGATTTTACTTCGTAGTGCAAAATAAAGTGATAGTTCCATAAAGAAAAAGAAAGGAGAGAGAGAGAGAGAGAGAGAGAGGACTGCATATTAAATATGATTGCATTGGGTCTCTCTCCTGTTCAGTTGTATGGAAAAAGCTTCTTGAATAGAAGAATAATACCATAAAAAAGACATTCTCTCTCTCTCTCTCCCTCTCTTATTTTGGCAAAGGAATGGCTGCTAGTCGGTGGGCTTTTATCTCAGCGTCACGATAACACCCCCATGGCTTTCTAAGAGAAGAGCTAAGAGAGGAGAGGAGAGAAGAGAGACTGAGTCGTTGAACCCTCCTCTAGAATTAACGAACCGTATTCCCCAACCCTTTGTTCTTGAATCTCTTCCAATTCTATAGCAGGAAAGAAAGAGAAAAAAAAAAAAAAGAAAGAAAGAAGAAGAATGTTCTCATCCAAGAAGCCACCTATGAATTCCCACGAGAGGCCTATGTGTGTTCAAGGCGACTCTGGCCTCGTCCTCACGACCGATCCCAAGCCGCGACTCCGGTGGACCGTCGAGCTCCATGACCGGTTCGTCGACGCCGTCACGCAGCTCGGAGGACCTGACAGTACAAGATCTACCACTCTCTCTCTCTCTACATATATAGCACCCTTCTTAATTCTTCCTTACTTCCTTCCTATCCTTAATTCTTTAAATATATATCTCTATGTAGATCTTCTTGACATAGGTGTTAAGTAGTTGTGATCATCTACATGTATGACAAGAAGTGATCTTTGTGGGTTTGCAGAGGCTACTCCTAAGACCATCATGAGAGTTATGGGTGTTAAAGGTCTCACTCTCTACCACCTTAAGAGCCACCTTCAGGTTTGCTCATGGTTTCTCTTTATATCTCTCTAAATAAACATATACGTTATTTTGTTCATTTTTTTTGTATATTTTTGATACAGAAATTCAGGTTAGGGAAACAACCACACAAGGAATTCAATGAACACTCAGTTAAGGATGGTGAGAGGGAGATCATATCTAAATATATATATATATATGTAGCCATGCTATATGCTTTCTTTTCTTTCTTGGCCCCTTTAACATGATTTTCTTTTTGTCTATTGTCTTGACTAACACCTACTCTTTTTCAACTATATGCAGCTGCCGCAATGAACATCCAAAGAAATACATCCTCTTCAACAGGCCTTATGGGTCGAACGATGAACGAGTAAGCTAGTTGTAGTATTAAAGATCTTATAAACAAGCACTCTTTATAATTTGAGTCTTGACATTGTTGGAGATATATTGTATAAATTTCTTAGCAGGAGCGTGCACGTCGCTGAGGCGATAAAGATGCAGATGGAGGTGCAGAGAAGACTACATGAACAATTAGAGGTATAGATAGAGATGAACTCTTCTGATATAAACTGTAAGAGTATTTGTGTCTAGTATTTTTTTTTTTTGTTTTGAATTTTGGATGAGTAGGTGCAGAAACACCTTCAGATGCGGATCGAGGCGCAAGGAAAATATATGCAAACAATCTTGGAGAAGGCATGCCAAGCTCTCGCGAGCGAGGGGACGGGCCCGGGAAGCTACAAATCGTTCGGAAACCAAGGAGTTGTGGACATGGTTTCCATGAAAGATGTTGGCTCGCCGATGAGCTTCCCTTCTCTCCAAGATCTCCACTTGTATAGTGGAGATCACCTTGATATGCAGCACCAGATGGAGAGGTCTCTAAGCGGCTTCTTTCCGTCCGACGACGCCATTTGCCTTGGCAAGAAGAGGCCTAATAATCCTTACAGTTCTAACGGGAAAACTCCGATGATGTGGGCCGACGAGCTCCGCCTTCAAGAGTCGGGGTCCAGTGCAGCATGCATGAGCTCACAGGAAGAGCCAAGTAAGAGTGATCAGCTTCAGATTGCACCTTCTCTGATGGACAGTGGCATTGGCATGGATTCCATCACAGGATGTGTATGAGGCCAGCAAATTGCATGCTTCCACTGACAGAGGTGAAGTTTGATGTTTGAAAAGAAAAAACAATTAACTATTAGATAAGTGGCTTTGATTTGGTGGGCTTGAAGTATAAAAAAAAAAGAAAAAAAAAAGAAAAAAAAATTAGGGCAGACTAGCATTTAGATCTTATTGGATATCAATGCTACTAGAGTTAGTAAAGCATTTAGGTTTAATGTCGTGTCTTAAGGATGATCAGCTTCCATTCCTGAGTGTAAAATATTTACCATTCTTGCATGCTTCGACAAGAAACTCCATTGTTGCATTCTTGTCCAGTACATTACTTTTAAAAAGAAAAAAAAAAGATTAATGTCTAGTATTAGTACTATGATTAAATAAATAAGAATGGTTTCTCTTTTTTTTTCTTTTGCAGTCTTAGTTTATGTTAGTATCTTTCCTATTAGCTAGCAACTTATGCCTTGCTCATATCATGCATCAGGAACGCAAATATATATTTACAGCATGCGTTTGTTCTTTTAAGATCTCAGTGAGTGTTCCTGAATTAGTTTGTCTACCTAAAGGATATATCAAATTATCCATTGTCCTTTCCTTTTTATATTTCTTTCCCATTTAATTTATCTCTGATCTATAACGGGAGATGCTGTAGGAAAAATAATGCAAATACGTGTTCTTTAGAAGAAGAAGAAGAAGAAGCTAGTTATTTAACTCAGGAAATTAAACTGTTAATTAATTACTAGCATTGTTAACTTCTATTTTAGTCTGTAACAATGTGTCTATCTTTATCTAAGCAAAAAACTGAACTGGGTCTAGGAGCCTCTCCATGCCTCTAGCTGCTTAACATTCACTTCTTTCAAAAGAATTAGAGAGTCAAAAGAATTCAAATTTTCCATGTTAGCCCTACTGGATCTTCTCCTTTCTGTATCTTTCTTTCTAGTGTGATTATTTATATGTTTCAATGCATGCAGTAACCTCAAGTTAGTTCTATACTCTCAACTCTGCAAGCAATAACATCTACTATGCAAACCACTTAGCTAGCTAGTTATAAACATACACCACCCAACTCATCACTCACATGCTGCATACAAAAGATATTATATGCAAAGCAAGAGACATGGGTCCTTATTGAGAGCTCCTCCTTGGTGTTGTAGACAAAGAGTATCTCCTCTTTTATCTTCTTTTCCATATTCCATAGATCACCGATGCCCATATATTCCATTAGCATTACAAGAGCACTAGTAGCTCTCTCTCCTCTCTCTCCCCCCACTATTAACCTCATGCATCCATTATTAGTTAAAATTATATGTTACTCTTGATTAATCCTCTCTACTTCGATGAACTTTTCTTTCCTTTGCTTTATTTTGGTGCTTGATGAAAAGAAGGGAGATGTGGTGTAGATGCCTTTATTGGTGTCAGGGAATTAGAGGGGAAGGTGCAAGTTGGCAAGAGACTGATAGAGAGAGATGAGAAAGAGAGAGAGAGAGGTAAAGGTTTAAAGGGAGAGGAAGAGTGCAGTTTTCGAGGAAGCTTCTTGTATGTGAGCATAGGGAGGAGACAAGGTGGGGTGGCATCAAATCCCAAAAGCTGGGGACCTAAGAGAGATGCATAAGGGAAGTTTGAGGCTCCTCTCCCAATGGAGATTACTCTGAGTGGAACAAAGCTACCTAGGATTCTGGTCTGGTTCTATGAGAAGAGAGAAAGAGAGAGATCAAAAGAAACACACTATTTAGAGAGGAAGCTTCGCTTCTTTAGGATGGTAGCTGCACTTGGGAGTCTTAGCTATATATGATATCTTTGTCGATAGAAAAGATAACAGTCACTGGACTCCTGTGTCAGTTGAAGAAAAAAGAACAAACAACACTGTGTTAGTCCCCCTCCCATATTCCCCTGTTACAGTATTTATCTTGATGAATTTATGATTCAAACCCTGCCTTTCCACTATTTACATTTCGATATCGGGGAAACACGAGAAGGTATCAGGAGAACATTTTCGTTACGTCTTTCGAAGAGTCAAGCTTGAGTTTTTATGGATTTTTTTTTTCCTTCCTTCCTGTTTTTGAATTTAAAGTAGGATGCTTTTTTAGAATAAAGTCCAGACTATTGGGCTGGAAATAAATACTGACTGGGGGGGGGGGGGGGTGTGAATCATGAATTTGTTAAATTGAAGGTGCAAAATGCAACTTTCCCTATAATTTAATACAATCTACGTCTATTTTTACGTCTTCATCTGTTTATTATTAGCTAATGTTAATAGAACAATGTTAACAATACTAAAAATCACCTATTTGTATTGCAAAACAGAGCTTGCATAAATATAATTACATCAACAGGGGGGATCAAATGACAACTAGAACAGAACATGAACTTACTTCAAGGCCTACTATATTGTTCTAGAGCTGGCATTTAAAAGGTCCCAGTTCTGCAACAAAAGTAAAAAAAAAACTGAACACAGAACATAATAACAAAGCCTTTATTCCCAACATCATTTTGCGCAGAAAAAAAAGAAGATTGTGAGGTTTTGTTCCTTTAGTACAACTCTCAAACAAAACCCCTTTTATCTTATTTGGACTTCATTTATTGAAGCTTTCTCAACTTACAACAACTTGGTGGACTCAATACAGAGCTGTAAGACCTGTTCACAGAAGCAAAACATTCAGGAAAAGAGGAATAGATAAGTAGAATAGCAAAAAAAAAGGAGCTTTTCAAGATTATGTTTTGAGATACAGTATCATTTGGGCTCATATCAAAATGCCGCGTCATGCATACAGGTATGTTTTCCAGGAAATAGAAGTTAAGGGAACACATTTTGGTAAACTTATATGGTATTTGCTATCATGGAAGTAGAATATTTACTCACTTCCCTTACCATCGATTAGTATTTTACTAGTGGTGGAGCTATTATTGGAGCTTTCACTGATGAAATGTGAGATAATGCATACAATCCATACAATAGCTATTCAAAATTTTATAGACTGTATTCAGGAATTACAAGAGACGATTGGCCCCACTCATAAATTCTAGGAGAAAATTACAATAATATGTTGTAAAGTTTTACCTAGAGTAGAAGTAGAATCCTTCCTCTAGCTATATATGAAGAATATTGCATGTGAACTAACATTACCACTATCATACCTGCCCCTATATCTGCCGTTATTAGCATCGGTTTGTTGACCCCTTTAAGCCTCCTTCATGTTCCCCATGCATACATACTTAAGCTGCAATTGCAGTAAGGGATAAGTGTAAAAGTGCAACCACAATAAAGATGAGACAACTTTCATACACTTACTTCTAGGAACTCATCAATCCCATATTTTGATCCTTCTCTTCCAAGACCAGACTGCTTAACCCCTCCAAATGGTGCGACCTAAATGTTGGGGTATATTAGTACAAGACAGCAATCTAGAGTTATTATCATTACAAGCAAGCACCATAAGAGATGCTGGCGAAGGCCTAACCTCAGTAGATATTAGTCCTTCATTGACACCAACAAGTCCATATTCGAGGGCTTCAGATACACGCCAAGAACGAGGTATGCTTGTTGTGAATATGTAAGCAGCTAGTCCTGAATAGAAATACATAATCATGATCTCATTTTCAACTAGAAAAATTAATAAAGCAAATCCTGTCAGAAATTTCCCATGTTCTTACTACAGCTAAGAAAAGAACTACAATAGTCTTAAGAAATCTGGTTCTATTAGTGAATCTATTGCTTTATCTGGAACGATAAACTATTGCCTTTTCTTTTTGAGCTAGAATAATTTTCTAGAGAAAATTTCGTTTTGAGATTTGAGACATTTATATAATTGCACATAAGCCTTTTACATAAGATTAAAAAGAAGACCATTATTTTATAAGAAAAAATGTTGTGCAGAAAACTGCAAGAACCTGCATTTGTGTCATTAGCTATATGGATAGCTTCTTCTTCAGTTTTAAATGGTAAAAGGGGTGCAACTGGACCAAATACTTCTTCCCTGTAACCAGATAAAATATTAAACAATTAAAACTAGAATCTATATATTGCAGGACTGTAGAAAGCTTAATAAATCTCTCACAATAGGAGCTTTTCAAACTAAAAAAATAATTAATCACAAACTAGAGGAATGATTCTTTCTGTTGAAGGAGCATGACTACGTGCGCAAACATTAGTAGTTCAATTTTACCTCGCTACGAGCATCTCATTATTAACATTCCCAAGAACAGTAGGTTCATAAAATGTCATCCCTAGACTGTGTCTTTTTCCCCCTAGTATGATATTTGCTCCCTTCAAAATAGAAAGTGAAACAGATCAGATGACATAGAAGAGAGAGAATTAAAAGTTTACTATTAGATGTGCAACTAAAAACTGAAAGCCTATTCTTGCAGTATAAAGTTTAATATCCTAAGACATACCATATGAAGACTTAAAGAAAAAGACCACTCAATGAGTCCTGATATATATATAAAACCTAATACCTACTCCTCGAATAATGCTTTGACTAAAGAAAACCTTTTCTGCCAATAAAACGTTGTACTGTGATACAGGGTAACTATAGAAATAAGGTATGAGACCATAATTGGTAGCAGAGTACTTCAAAAAGTCATCATTAATCAACTCCATTGTTGCACGTATTGCATTAAGCAGCTCTCTTTTGGCCCTCTCGGGAACCATCTACTTGAATAAAATCATCCCCTGTTAGACTGAGGAGGTTGGTTGCAGTATAGTTAATGAAACATTTAATATAGTATTTACATCTTGCGATATTAGAAAAATAGATTTTTACATGTTCAGCAATAAAACGTACCTAAGCCTCTAGGAAACATAGAAACTGGTTAAGATCTAAAGTGGACATCAAAAAGGCTGCGATACCTCATGCTTGTCACTCATTATCTCCTATGAATATTTGGAGTTAAACCATCTCCATGAAGACTGAAGAGTGAAGACTACTAAAGTGAAGTGACAATGGAAGAGTTTTACAATTTAATTATCACAGACAGCAAATTCTGGGCTTTTTCTGATTACTGCAGAACGTGTCATCCATAATCAATGGTTGGAAACTTGGAATTACCTTTGAGGTTGCATCATTAATGAACTTCTCAACCTACAAGCAAATGTACACAAGAACCATGTGAGACTTGATGACCTTTTCAATATTTAGAAAAAGGAGTAGGCACTAAACATGTTTAATAATCTTTAGAAAATATGAAGTTGAGAGAATAACTACCTTTGTTAAAGCAGCTTCATTAATTAATGGACCCTGCAGATGAAATAAAATATTCAAATCAAGTAAAAACATGCCTATCAAGAGGAGATTGAATATTTGCATCATGTCAAAAACTAAAAGGAAAAAATTGAGATAAAAAGGATTAAAGCATAATCAGTGGCCCTTCTGTAACCATCAAACATTAGAAGGCCATTTCGTGGGCTGAAAACAATAACAAGTACAACATCAATAAAGAAACCATGAATGTTAGGACAATAAAAGCACCGGTGAAAGAACTGGTACCTGTGAAATACCTTCTGCAAGGCCATTGCCAACCTGCATATTCTGGACAGCCTTAGCAAAAGCATTTGCAAATTTTTCATAAATACCTGCACTCAGAGGGAAGGCAAATTTTAAGAATAAGAGAGGAACAGAATGCACAACTATATGAACACTGGAAAAATTAATTCAAAAGGATTTTAAGGACAATGCCAAAAGGAAAAGTGGGGTTTCAGTAATAACTGATTAGATTACTCTAACGGATAAACTATTATCACATGTCAGTGTAAGTAAGTACTCATCTTTTTATGTACATGGAACAAATAATAAGCCTATAACCTTAAAAAAAAGACCAAATAGTGTCACTAGAAGAAGATGTATACCAATTGGAGCATTCAGCACTGTACAGCTCAGTAAGAAGCTTTGCTGCAAGAAACCTACTATAATATTGGGTGTATATTATCTCTACCTTATATTATGATTGTATGTCACAGATTAGCATAATGTTGTGACTCAGGAACACAAGAAAGAGCCCGATCTTAACTTAGAAAGCCAACAGAATATTTTCAATTTGCAAATTGCAATGAAATTGTTACATGCCCAAACAAACATCTCTTATTCATTATCTAGATGAAAACATGGATAGCCAATTAGTGGTTCAGAAAAACAATTCTATGTTTCCATAATTCGGGAAAAAATTGAAGGAGATGGAGATAACAGTACAATCAAAAGGCTAACTATTTTAGCATAATGTAGAGTTACCAACTATACATTTTCAGAAACAAAGATAGAAAAAAAAATTGATTGCCCAATTTGTTTATATGAAGTGAGATCCACTGTGATAAAATTTGACCAAGATTGAAGGATCAGGTAATCCAAGTCTTTTTTAGCTGTAATACCCCTTCTATAGATGTACATCCAGAAAGGGTGACTGTACCTTCTTGCACCAGAATTCTGTTTGCACACACGCATGTCTGTCCACTGTTACGGAATTTGGCAGCAAGCTGAAAACATTTATACAATAGTATAGATAGAGTAGTGTAGACATCCGGTTAATCATCTTCAATATTTTTTTATCAAAGTATAGAACTATAGAACTGTAGATATTTCTTTCTTATTACTTACGCTGCCTTTTACTGCAACATCAATGTCTGCATCATCAAAGACAATGCATGGTGCATTACCACCAAGTTCCAAGGAAAGCTGGAAGAGAATCATTCTCATGAATAACTGAAAGTGGTTCTTCACAGAAAAAATAAAATTTTCTGAAGGTGTACCTTTTTAACAGTATTTGCTGATCCTGCCATTAATTTTTTCCCAACAGCTGTTGAACCCGTGAATGTGATCTTTCTAACCTGAAAAATACAATGTAGAGCATGTTAGCAAATAGAGTTATCTGCTTCTAAGTCTGCAAGAAAAGCACAATGAATATGCAATAATAGAACAGGTGGCGTAAGACCTGTGAACTCTGCAATAGGGTATCACCTATGCCAGAAGCATTACCCATCACCACATTCAGAGCACCCTGAATGAAAGAATAAGCCAGAAGTTTACTCACATCTATGACAATATGCAAGTTGCAGACTCTACAAATAGGAAAGATATGTTTATCAATGATAAAGTTAGCTTTCTGAAGTTAAAATGATAACCACTAGTCAAGGATGTATTTGGAATTTCTTCTATGTATCTCCTGTGTCAAATTACACATTCAAGGTTGCCATTCTGTTTGTCATTCAATTTTGCTAAAATGAGAAACATGTCGACAAGTGCAGAGGAATGTGCAGTTACTGTTATGGGTATGATAGGGGAGGAAATGAGGTGGACAAGTTGAAACTGCAATGAACTTATTACAAATGAAACAAAGAATAGTTGATATTCGAGCCAAAATAAATCTCAGGAACAAATTTAATACAAACTTCAGAAAACAAAAAGAAGAATAAAATTATTGATTTTCCATCTAGCAAAGAAAATTCTGCAAATAATTCTTTGTATGACCATTGTTTTCCATGATTGCAGACAAGTGTGATGGCGTTGCACGGGTGTGGCATCCAAATTTAAGCTGATAAGGTCAAGACTGTTCACAATGATCTAAGCACATAAAACTCTTGCAGAAGCATTTTCGGAGTAAAGAATTTGTCTATGCTCAAAGCATCAACAAATGAAAATTTTCAATGATAAAAAAATATGTTTTTATACTCGGTTGATGTTACTCACTATCTGAAGTTCTGAACCACCCTAGGTGACGCACAATCTTGCTTTAATATATGGCTATGCCTAATTTAACAGACAGCATTGATAATCTAGCAGGTCTGCCATGGATTATGTAAAAGAGCATAATAAAACTTGTCTTTGCTTTCGCGTATATATATAGAAACAGACAGGTATTGTTGGATTAGGTATGGATACAAAACTGAGCAAACTAAAGAGCATGACAGCCACTATGAAATAAGGAGGAATTTAGGGAAAAGCATCTTTGTAGTCACATTTCACTAACTACAGGGCATACAGCTTTCCTGTTCCACCCTTAGATGTATTGTCCATTCCTTACTTGAACTGAAGTTTTCAAGCTTTACGTATTGACAATTGAACTACACAGGATACAGATATATGTGGGCAGAAAGGAAATATATTATTTAGGGGCTTTCCAGCTAAGATTAGATTGTGAAAGCCAATCTTTACTTAGTCATTCAGCAGTTATTGTAAGCATTTAGCGATTAGTATGTTACTTATTGCTCTAGTTCCCAACATATGAATAAAGGTTCTTCAATACCATCATTTTTGTGCAGAACATTGAATAAGAATTTGAATGTTCCATTAAGAGGAAAAAAAAAAAGTGTAACGAGCAAGAAACATAAGTTGATAACTTACTGGTGGTATTCCAGCTTGAAGAGCCAGGTCTGCTGCAGCTAATGCAGTTAAGGGTGTATACTCTGATGGCTTGACAACAACAGTGCAACCAGAAGCCAATGCAGGGCCAACCTGATGCATCATGAAACATGTGCCCTGTTATTAAATAAAAATAAGGTGCAGGAAAATACACCATCTTCAAATCTAAAACATTCAGGTAGACCTTTCGGGTAATCATTGCTAGAGGAAAGTTCCATGGTGTAATTGCTCCAACTACTCCAACAGGCTGTATGAAATACCAAACAAGCAACCATCATATACTCTGCCACAAGCATATCTCCAATTATGTCTGTCATCAGTATTCGTCTTACATATCAAACGAAAAAAATTACATAAGATGAAGATCGGCAATGGCTCCAGTCACCATGGCAAGAAGAATAACAAGTGTTCCATCAGCTAAATCCACCCTCATATATTAGAATATGCCAAGAACTAAGCGTTCACTTGCCCAGTTGGCCAGTTATTAATGTTGCTTTTCAACATCCTATTATTCTAACAAACTGGATTTAACATCTATCAGTAAGTAAATGATCTCAAAGACCAATGGCTCTGAAACTCTTTTCTCAGCAACCTCCATTAGTACCATTTATAATTTTATCACCTTTAACTTCAACCAGAAATTTCTTGGAAGGTTGGTTAGATTGTTAGTAAAATTACCAGTTAAATGCAGAGAAACCTTTTCAAGATCAACCGTGTAAACCAGATTAACAAGTTCAAAAGAAGGTGTATACCTATCATCAAAAGTTACCATGACATTATCTAAATTAAACATGAAAACTTACAGGTAACAGCAAAATGAAAAGAGGATCAAACTAAAACGAGATAGGTTTATTAGTTGTTGCCTGTTTCAGGACTAACAATCTACGATCTGCTAGCGTAGAGGGAATAATATCACCATATACGCGCTTTGCTTCCTCAGCAAAAAATTCAATGAAATTAGCACCATAGGTGACCTGTAGAGGCAGTTACAAAATTTTCAATCTAACAGTAATTGAGAAAGAAGCATCAATTTGCTTTACTCTGAATTATCAATTTAAAGCAATATACCTCTCCAAGGGCCTCCTTTAGAGGCTTTCCTTGTTCCAATGTTATAAGTAGAGCAAGATCTTCCTTATGTGAAATGATTAGATCATACCTTGATAATATTCAAATCCAGTCAGGCGTAAAAAACCATTCATGAAGAATTTGAAGATTATCGTACTTGAACAAAAGTTCAAAAGGAATGTACAACAAAGTTTATTAACTTCTTGAAGCAAATCTACATTAATATTCTAATGATTGTATGTGGTTTGTGCAAGCATAGGTAGCAACATATGCCTGGACATGTGATGTGCTAGCCAAAGAGTGTTAAGATGATGTTACCCAGCACACGGAAGATAAGGATGAATTGCTAGATCAGAAAATGGATGATCAAATCCTAATCATCCCAAGGTACAATAATATGGCTAAGCAAAACCAATGATATTTGGGTAAAAGAAGTACTCAAAATTTCAAGTTGAAGTATTACCAGGAAGAATTCAAATATCAAGAATCCCATAGAGCAAAAGGTGCTCAGGGAAGCAGCTTATGAGAATTACCTGGTACTTAGCATGAAGATTATATTAAATCAGTGGAAAATAAGACAAATGGTCAGGTTAATAGGTAATCCAACTAAAAATTTTTTTCCTAAAGAAGAAATTAACAATGTGAAAAAGAATTTCAAATAAATGAATGCAGGGAGAAATATTGGAGAAGTAATGATGACATTAAAGGTACCAATTCCTTAAAAACTTGCTCCTTTCACTCGCAGTGAGTTTGCTCCAAGCTGCAAAGAGGGAAAAGAAAAAGAAAAGAGCAAGCAAAAAACAAATAAATCAACTTGAGTAAATTGTGTCCAACGTACAAAACCATAATACATCAACAGAGACAAGCAAATTATCAAAAGATTGTATGAATCATGGGAAGATGCAACAGATGTTTAGAAAAAAATACCATGCTATCTAAGAGAATATTTTATGTACTAATCCCATAGACTAAAGCCGACCCACAGAAAGACTTCAAACATTCCACGGACAATTATACATATAAATCAAGGTATTATGATTATATTACATTTAAATGGTATATCTACATACAAGTGAAAACCAGAATACTAGCTAACGCAACTAGCGTCAAACTGCCAAAAAGGCAGTGCAAACTTCCAAAGTAAGATAATTTGTAACAGAAATACAATGAAAGATTCAAATTCACAGCCATGTTCTGGTAGCAAAAGGGTCTATGGCAAGGTTATAAAAATTGACTCATACTGTAAAAGGAAATGGGCAACAAATTTACATTTGTAGTTCAGGACAAGTCCCAAATTGGTTGCATAGTATATAAATGGCTATTCCCAGTATTACCCATCCGCCGGGAAACTTTATAAGCAAATAAAGATCCCTAGTATCATCTTCTATACTAACTCCTGCACAGTTTTCCTTTTCTTTTCTTTTCTTTTAGTTCAGGTAAATCCCTTCCAGAAAAGTGTTAGCCACCGATTTTAAAGCATAAACATGGTGGCTAATTCAGTCATTCCATACTTGGAAGCTTTAGTAGAGAAAATGATTAGTTTAGGTTTCTGAATTGAGTTACTCGGGACAGGGACAGCCAAATTTGCACCCCTAACAATGAAAGATGTTTACCGAGGCTCTTTACTGGAACCTTAATATAGTCAGATGCAATTCAGAAAAAACCAGATCTGATCAAAAAGCATTGAAACTAATGAATATGATACGTACAACTAAATGAATTGTATGCAGAAGATATTGCATCACTTGTTTCTTGCCCGCTCATGCATGCAACATTTGCTAGAACATCACCGGTAGCAGGATTTGTTACCTGCCACAACAAAATGCAAATTGTTTCTCAAACTATGAAAGAATAAGTAAAAGAAAAAACTGCTTAAAAAGCATGTGTTCAAAGTAATGGGTTTCAACAAGCAGTATAAAGATAAGTCGAGATGACAGAAATTAAGCACCTTTATGTACGGAAATCTACTAATGAATCACCGCCATGCCAGCAAATACACAGATAAAAACAATTATAATGAACCAGAGTCACCGCAGTCATTCACAAAAGAATACTAATTAACTGCTTTCCGTACCATAAAAAGGATATGCTCCCCAATTCTCAGTAACATAAATAGTTATCTTAAATATTGAAATAGGAAGGGAAAAAAGGTGAAGGAAAAAAGGTGAAGGAAAAAAGGCATAGTTATATTGCCTCATTATAACGTTTCTTTTCAACCCTAACAAAGCCCACACTCTGTTAGGTGTCCAAACCTTATAAGAACATGAAAATGGAAGGAGATAAATCAAAATCTAAGTTTTCTCCCAAATGAGTAATATTTGTATAACTCCTTCTAAAGTTACCAATGATACGATTAGAGAAACACATAATGTAATCATGGACGCAGGAAAAAAAACGAAGAAAAAGAAAACAAAGAGAGAAAAACCCAATCAAACCAAGGACCTCAATCGTCTTCCCATCATAAGAATCGATCCATTTGCCTCCGACAAGCCCTTGCGTCTTCAACAGCCCCGACTCCTTCAGCCGAGTGACCGCCGCCTGCGGCTCCATGCTCATCTGCCAATCCAAGAAAAACCCAACTCACTCGTCTTCTAATCGCATCCAAATCTCAAAAGAATGCAAAAGATTAAGAGAAAAATGAGTAACCTGGCAAGCGAGAAAGATAGAGAGGAATGGAAACTACGCGCTTCTCGTGAGAGAGAAAGGGAAAGGATATCTTACATGGCGACGGAGAAGTCGAGAGGAAGCGAGAAGGTGGCGGCCATGGAGAGCCACGCGGTGCATCGCCATCGGAATCGGCTGACGTATTCCAGTGAGAGATGACGACGCTTTCGTTTTGTTGTCTCCTCTCTTGGAAAGCACTTGGAGACTGGGACTCTCCAGTGGTTTTGAACTATCAAGTGGGATTTTGGATTAGCACGACTTCCGAGACAGAAATTTATCCGATTCGTGGATAACGTATTTCGTACTCAGATGGACGGGGGCTTTACTCTTAAGTCTTAACCCTTCAGGTGGTGGCCATGTTATACGACCCATCAGTGGGACTAAGATTAGGTGCTCTTCTCACTATCCACCACTTTTGATATGGATTGCGTTATCTGCGGAATAGATGATAGAATAAATAAAAGCTAATCATATAGGAGCAGTACAACATATAGCTTAATAATTCTTTTCTTTATTGTGCATGTGGATGTAAAATAAAAGTACAAAATAATTGTTGGCAACTTGGCATGGGCTATTGCCTATTGGGCCATGCATGTCTAAAGAAAGTGACAAAATGGTAATGGTTAAATAGCCAAATTATACAAGTTGCTAGCTGTTATCTTGTGCTTCTCTATTTATATAGGATGCTATTCCAACATAATTTTTCTAATTTGGCTTGTGGGTCATAAAAGTTAGACCACACTAGCAATAAAATATAATCAACTATCTGTGTTATGAGCAATAATTCGCCTCATAAATTAAAGGGTATATAAGATATTTTACATTTATTGTTAAGTAAATTAAAATTTTATGTATTTTTTTATTATTTATTTTTATAATTATTTCTTTTTTTTTTTTTACCTAATTTACTCTTACAATTTAAGAGTGACAGAGAGAAATTAATAATTCTTATTAAATAATATACTTATATTATATATCCTACCCGCTAAAAACCTAGATCCGACCCGTTATTAACTAAACCCTGTCCACTACCCAGGTAGCTACCCTACTGATCGAGTTATCGAAACCATGAGCCATGTCTAGCTGCCATTGAAATCCCAAAACCACCGCCCTACCTTTGCTATCTTTAACTCCTCCGCCGCCGCCATCACCTCTCCGCCGTCACCGAGCTTCGCCGACATCGCATCTCCGTCGTCACCAACCTTGTAAGTCGATCTTTCTGTCAATACATAATAATTATTATTCAAGTTTTTATATGCTTCTTCGCACCGCTTTATATTGTTGTAGGTTTTAAGGCTCTATTATCTTGCCACAACTTCTTCTATGACTAGTAGTCATGGAACTGAGAAGTTAAACTGATCCGTTATATTACGGGCCTAGGAACTTGGGTAATGGTAGGGTGGAATTTTTGGAGTCTGCTTACTCATTTTATGGCATTAAATTTGTCTTTGCAATAACTTATTCATAATTTCTGTTGAATTTTGATGATTTTATGCATCACTTTAGCACTCTGGGATATTGGCCGCTGAAGTCAATTGAAGTTCGTGAAGTTAGAAGTAGAATCTATTTGTATGTTGATGCTCAATTGAAGTGATTTATTTATTTTTATTTTTTTGTGGTGTAATTTTGTTAATAATGTTATATTATGTAGAATTTGTTATATGTATTTAACATGCAAGAAATTATTATTTTTTTTGAAAATTTTAGTTTTTTGTATTAATTGTGTCTAAAACAAAGGTTATAATTTGTTTAAGATCTGACATGTATCCGTTTAAGATCCAATACGATATGTATCTGTTTAAGATTCAATCCGTATCCGAAAATTATTCGTATCTATTTAGTTAGGATATAACTTTAAATTATACTACCCATCCAATATCCATATCCAGCTTCGTATCTGGACAGAAAATATGGATTTGGATATGGCTTGAATACTATCACATTCTTTTTCACCCCTAGACTTACCCCATACTCCACATTGCCCCTTATCACCGATTAGTGTAGAGGACAAAGAAGAATAAGAGGTGGAATCTATCACTGGGATTGAGATTACTGAAGAATAGCAGAAAGAACTATTTTAGGTGAGTAACTTGCAAACCTCGGAAGGATGTTTTCTTGTACTTTCTATCTATTAGTGTGTCTTATTTCCTATTAATTTAAGGGCTTATGTGACTTTATGAAATAAATTTTGGGTGACATTTTAAATTTAGCATCAATTTCCAATGACCCATATGTCATTTTACTTGGTCATGATGATCTTGAGCTAAAGGTTATATTTTTTTTTATTTTTTTAAGTACAATTTCTAGCATCACCTTAATGCAATATTAGTGTTGTACATTTTGTAGGTGTATTGATGGGTGAAAGAGAGTGGATTCACAAGGACAAGCTGATACTAAGAGGATTGCAGTTTCATGGATTTCATGGAGTGAAAGATGAGGAGAAGAAACTTGGTCAGAAATTTGTGGTGGATGTGGATGCCTGGTTGGATCTAAGCACTGCTGGTGAAACTGATAATTTGGTTGATACTGTTAGCTACACTCATATTTACAGGTAATCTGTTATCCTGTTATTCAATCCTACTGTCTTTTTCTTCATATCTTTTTAATCATGACTTTTAGCTGGCCATTGAATAAATTCTTTAAGCCTAAAGAAAATAGAAAGGGGGTGATTCATTTTTGTTCTGGTTACATGCTCTGTTGTTGGTAATGGGCAAACTTGAGGGAGATTGGGCATTTGTGATATGCAGCATGGGGAACTGCAACCTCTTTATTGAGTCTAGCTTTAATACCGAAAGATTACAGAGAGGTCTGCATGCGAGATCTTTGACTTAGGGATCCTTATTTCCAACCTTTCTTTTGCAGGGTATCCTCTAAACAATCGAAGCATATTGCTTGGTAGGTGGTATCCATTAACAATTTTGCTTTGCCCATTTCTAATGCATCCACCATGTAGATTTAGATTGTGTCCAAGCCGCTTCACAGGGTGTTGACATTCTTATGATCTTATGTTTAAATCACCAACTCTGGCATTGGCTTTTTATGACCCTTATTGTTACTTTTCATCTTTACATTGGGCTCTGTTTTTTCCCATAATCCAAATCAAGAGGGGTTTCGACATGTTTCTAGGCCTTTTGCTGGATTGATCTCTTGGGTTTATGATATCGTCATAAGGGCTTCCTGTTTGAGGACTACAGAGTATACAAATTTTGATGGTATAGAATAGATCCTTGATATGGTGTTTTAAGGATACTGTGGGGAGGACAAGACTGTTCGTGAACCTAATCATGGGAAAGTGGCCTCTCCATCAGTCTATATTGAAAAGGAGAAATATTGGCTTATGTGATGCTTATTCGAAGGCAGAGCATTTGACACAGTTTCTTTTTATTTTCTCATGCAATTGGTACTCAAAAGTATAGAGATACAAGCTCTTCAGAAACCACATGTTGAACTTTATAGACTTTGCGAAGGCTTAGTATAGAATGCATTTATGTTTCGAGGAGGCCTTGTTTCCTATAAGGTTGGAAACATACATAGTACTTTCCCGTTTTCTATCTAATGCATTTCTTTCTGTCCTATTTCTAAGTTCTTCATGACGTCTTGTAATTTTCCTGATATCGGGTTGCAAAAGTGGAAAATTACTTCCTCCCTTGGAAAAGTGTAACTTCATTCTTTTGCAGTTCTTAATCTCAAGGTTCTTCTGAGCCTAAACTATGACGAGTCATGTTGCTGTATACTCGCCAGCTGGCATATAGCAGTAATCATAGTTCACTTGTGCCTAATTTTCTTTTGCTTGCAATACGGTAATACTTATACAGGACTGATGTTGAGCTAACAGTTTCTTGTAACAATATGTCGACTCCTTCCTTTGAGCCATTTCAACGTTGGCCACATCCAATTAGTATTGTGAAATGAATGCTTGATTATATGATGACGTGTAGCTGCTTAGATAGCTTGTTTCTTGTATCTTTGCCTATGTAAATTATTAAGTATCATGGATATTTACCCCATACTTCTAGCTACTGCATATACTAACTGGAGCCTGGCTCCAAGTTGGCTGTTTTAATGCCAATAATCTATCTACAGAGTTTCTGACACTTATTTCAGTTGCTAGGACCAGTTTTCATGATTTCTTTTCTTCTCAAGTAAGAAAAAAAATGTTATTAATTCTTCAAAAGTTGTTACTACTTGGTATAAAGATCAGGTAACTGGAATCGTCAGTGAGCTATTGTTCTTTTGTGATATGCATCCCTACTTCTTTGAAAGTATTAAAGTTGTTAATTTTCAAATGTGTCAAGTGCAGGATAGTTAAGGAAGTTGTCGAGGGCCCATCTCAGAATCTATTGGAGTCAGTGGCACATCTAATCGCAAACAAGACACTGCTGAAATTCCCGCAGGTGTCAGCAGTGCGAGTGAAGGTTGAAAAACCTCATGTTGCTGTGGTTGGTGTTATAGACTATTTGGGAATCGAGATATGTAGACACAGGAAACTTGAGAAAACTGAGCCACTCTGAGAAGTTTATGGTATCAAATTTTTTGACAAAATTTTCCAAGTTGATGTATTGATGTATTTCTTTTCTTTCTGGACTGTTTGTCTTCCTGTGGTGAGGAACCACTTGTTTGAATTAGTTCTAGCGTGCTAAGACTTTGCTAACCAGTGTAATATGTGAAGCTGTATTATGAGTTATAGCTTAAAGGTGGGAAAAGATATGGAATGTAATCTTATGTCTGATTGTATTCTTTGTTGAACATTATCCTGAAAATTAGAATAAGAATAGCCTTCCACTTCCACTGAAATAAGCTTCTTATTTCGGTATAATAACTAAATAACAACTCAATTTCTTTTGAAATGTTAATTTATTATTTTCTAGCTTTATTTCATATAACTTTTAAAAAATTAATCTAATAATAACTTAAAAATATTATTTTACTCTTAGATTAGATAACATCTAATTACTATTACTTTACATTCAATTAAAAGTATTTTATTTAAAATGTTATTAATTTCTACTACAAATTTACTATTATCTATTACTTTAATATTAATTTTATGTCACATTAAACATAATTACTATTTTTTATAATAGTATTAGACTAGAATAATTTATATCGATATTAGCTATCTTCTTCTGATTTCAAAAATTATAATATTTTTTTAGGAGTAAACTAGTTTACTAGATAGTTGCCTCACTGAGTTAGTAATACACATAGAGTCACTCGTTGACAAGAAAATGAGGATTGTATCAGTTGCAGTAAAGAAGAAATATTTTCTTGCTTCTGTTTATGCACAGCACACAAGAATGCTGCACCTTCTCGAGTTTTTGCCCAAACTATACCAGTTTTTTTTTTTTAATAACCAAAAAATACTGACCCTTTAACTTATTATGGAATCTAATTCGTCGTAGTTCTAATAAAAACGTTGAACTAATCAGTATTTTAAAAACGCTGATCAATTTAACATTTCTATTGTCAAACAATTTCTTTCATTAACTGCTAAAAGATTAAGTTAAATAAATTTATAGATATAAAACACTAAAAAACTTAGCATTTTAAGACTAGACAAAAATCCTAAACTACTTAGAAATAAAACGATGACCAATTCAGCATTTTTATTAAGATTACGATAAATTAAACTCCATCTAGTAATAAGTTTGAGGGACAGGCCATTTCAGTAAAAAGAATTTGAAACAATACTAGTTTGGTCAAAAACTTGCACCTTATGTGTAACTAATGTGAGAGAAAAAAAGGAATGTGGGTGATATTAAAATAGCTCACATTAAAAAATGGAAGAGGCTAGATTGGTGATTCAACTCGCATCTGTACATTGCCAAAGTTGAATATTACAATGTCAAATAGCTAGTAGCCAATTAATTGGAACACTTACGATGTTTATTCACATCACTCTGAGCAAGTAATTACTTAGGTATTGGCCTTCTGGGTAAGAAGGGTCAATGGGATGATCACAGGCTGCCCCTGCTTGGCGTAAAACAGTGATTCTTCTGTCTGCCATTGATGCAGCACCCTGAACAGACGTGCAGAAAATGAGAAATATACTGTCATCTATGAACTTAACAGTGAAATTATTTTGAGAGAATATTAGATGCAAAACTAACAAGAAAAATGTTAAAGTATTAGGACAAAAAAGTTTAGCAACATTGCCACTGAAATTAATGTCAAACAGGACTGCCTATAACTGCAAAATACTTTGTATCCGACAGAAAGCATTAGCATGACAAAATTTCTACAAGCTTATTAATCCTCGATCATTAGATGCTGCATTATTTGCTAGCTCCAGCTCTCCAAGCAGTTGCACCATAATTAGGTTTCCACATCACAGAAATGTTGGTGATAGAGAACTCCCTAAGTCCGGAAGAATGAGTTGTCAACCTCTATAACTTTGTAGCTCAATAACAAGATGCCACTGGGACTTGCATATGCTATCACATACAGAAGTTGGAACTAATATCCAAGAACTGAAGTTACGGAAGCATTTAATTTTGTTGTTTGTCCATGCATGTTGGCATGTTTTGTAAATATACCTAGAGTGGTTATAGTTACCTTGGATACAATTTTATGGTAGACATCAAATTTAAAACTGATAAACTAGCAGTTAACATTCCAATTCTAACCAGGGTAAGTATTTTGCTTTATCGTCAGCACCCTTTGTATCTGATGCATCAATATTGAGTTCCATGTTTCGGAACCCTCTCCTCTTTAATTAAAGCCTCTTATCTGGACTCTCCTATTAAGAAAGCATGACCGCACAATTATGTAATGATTTGTGCAGTTGTTATGCCAAATTAACCAAGAAAGAGGTTGCCAAGGGAGTGTTCAGCCGGTCATTGAGTAGCCTTTAAGGGTACGGAAATAGAGTAGCCAAAATGGGACCATAATTATCTCTACTGTCAAGGAGATACAACAACAGAAGTTGAACAGTGTGTGCTGAAATTGTGATATTGTAACAAGGAGTCCTTTTACTGCTATTGCAACACAGGATAAATTGAAAGTTTGAAACTAGTAAAATAGTCTGCAATCGGTTCAAGTAGTAGTAGTAATAAAAAGTGGCAACAGATCTCATACAATGGAAAAATAACCTGCCTGAAGAGTACGTAGGAAAAGACCACTTTGAGTCATAGCTCCTGAGCATGAACATGTCATGAGTAGCCCACCTTTCTTAGTGACTTGCATTGCTAGTGAGTTTAAATTTCTGTACATACCAGATGCACTTTGTAGCACCTAAATAGACAATAGTTAAGAGCAAAGAGATTTTAATCCTAGAAAGAAATCAATGACGCTCAGGTTTATGAATTAGCTCAGATAGAATAGTCAGAGATGGACCAGCTACAGATTACTTACAGACACCATATCAGCTCAGAAAGTTAAATAATTCGATTTTTCAAAGAACAACACACCTTCTTCCTAGGTGCCAATTTTGGAGGATCAAGAATTACTAAGTCCCATGATTCGTTTCTCGATACAGCTCCTTTCATGAACTGAGTTGCATCTTCTCTAAGAAAAGAGATGCTTTCAGAGTCTAGTTCGTTAAGAATGATATTCTCCTTAGCTAGCTCTATAGCAGACACTGAGGAATCAATGCCTGAAAAGATCAGCACTACAAAATTAAAATTATCGCACCAAAGGAATTTACAATAGAATTTGTTGCAGTATAGCATTCAAGATCTAATAAAAGATCAGCTGATTAACATGTAATGATTTGATCAACCATCTGAAATATAGATGAAGTAATGTTGGCCAATATAAGAAACATGATCATGATATAGTTTACTGGCTTATGATGATTTACCGATGACATCATTAGCACCACCCTTTGCTGCATTCAGAGCAAAACCACCGCTGTAGCAACAAATGTCAAGAACTCTCTGGTCCTTCGAGAGTAATTGAATGGCATGACGGTTTTCACGTTGATCTGCATAGAAACCTGTTTTCTGACCTTCCAATGAGACTAAGTAACAAATGCCATTCTCCACTACCTGAAATATGTAATAGAAGACAGTGGAACACATGACAGGAAATATCAAACCAAGACTACAAAGGGATCAGGATCAGACGGACAAAAAATTATGTTTAACATGCCAAATACACAGAAAGCCAGCAGATGTCCCTCTAAAAGAAGTTATTGCAATGAAATAGACAATTTGAACCAAATTAGTACAAGCAATATGCCAGAAGGAAATCACAAATTATGTTTAAATGTTTAATATCACTGTGGTCTAATAGTTTTGTGCCTTAACTTGATATGGGCTATTAGCTTAAGTAGCATCAGATTCCCTACAATGATAAAGTGACAAACCCAACTGAAATTGAAATCAGAACTAACAAAAGTTGGCATCATGACTTGAGCATTTGGATTAGCCAGATTTTCAAACAATAATAGCAAATTAATTTTAGTGCTTTACCTTTACTCTTGCAGAGCATGGAGATGGAGTAGAGTCATTTTCTTCCGATATATCTAAGCCTTCTTCTTTTAAAATATCAGTTGATGGTCTCCACTTTATATGATTGACATCACTAACTTTATTGACAAGGAACTCAATTTCCTTTCTATATCTCTCAACCCAAGCAGCAGACGAAGCGATTACAGCAACTTCGCCAAAAATATCCACAATTAGACCTGACAATCTGCAGTTAGGTAGCTTATTGATATGTGCGTTAGTTTGTTTCCATATAACAATTTCTGAAATGAAATATTGGATGAGCTTCTGTACTGCTTTTAATCCAAGACATGCAGAATCATGTTAACAAGTTGTCCTTTGATCAAATACGGTGAATTCAAACATTCTATGATTTCACACTTTCACCTATCACAAAAGCAAACTTTTTCTCCATATAAAATGAAAAGAATCAAGTTATACAATAACAAGACCTGATCAATCATAATTCTTTTTCCAACAAAATCCATCCTAGATTTATTCACAAGAAAAATTGAGGTAAAGATGTTGGCATTAATGAGAATCTGCAATGATACATAATATCTAAACTAATCCATCCAAAAAAATAAGAAGAACAAATGAAGTACTACAGTACTAGAATCCCAAAATGCTTAGTGAACTATATGGGTCAAGATATCATGTTATTGAATTTATCAAACCATCACCAACACAGGCATAGAAATTTGCTTGCAATGACCTCAGATATTTTAAGAATGTGATGCAGATAATTAAGTACATAATTTGAAAATCATCTAATATAGTAATATACTAATATCTAGTCATAATTGACAGGAATGCACCCAAAGCAATTAGAATCTCACTGTTAGGCATATCAAGTTTCTCAAACTTTGGTAGTGATGAAGAATGAGGTTTTTTTCAAGTTAGATGGACCACCCTGTGTTTTTGCCAACAGGTAGATAAGTGAGGGTAAAGCCAGTCTACTTTTGAGAAAGATTTACCTACAAGTGATTATTTTGATAAAAGCATGAGATCTTGTATCTGTAAAATGAAAGGTCTACTGATAGGACAGTGACTCGAGCTTTATTTATAACCATACAAACCTCTAGAAAGAGGAAACCAATCACACACAATAAAAGATAATGCTGAACTTTGCATCATATGTTCCCCTCCTTCCAGTTGATGAGAGGGGCTTTTTGAGGAAACAAAAGATTTAGTGGATAATAAACAATGATTTGGATACAATTCCATCTCTATGAAAGCAGAGTTATCTTTTTTCTGCTTACTAGGGACTTTTGCACATACGAAAACTGAATACACCTGTGTCTTATCACTTTTATGCTAGCAATCAGTTGTTGAATAATCCACATAGCAGCATAAATATAACCTATAATATATGAAGTTGACTGACAGAAATATAACAGAAGTCATCCTTACCTATCGCCTTCGCTATTAATAAGACGGTACGCATTACTTCCAACTGAAGGAAGACCCAACCTTCTACGTAAATTTATAGCAGCAAAAACTCTTGTTTCTAGCAATTTTTCCATGTTCAATGCACAAGATGGATCTCTGAAAGCCAAAAGGCATATATAGCCTGTTAGGTACTTAAAAATAATCTGGAGTGCAAAATGTCTATCAAAATGTAAAAGTTGTTTCAAGAAATGAAACTCACCGTCTTGTCTCTTCTTCTAGTTGCATAAGCCGAACACAAAACATTGATACTGAATTGTAGAGACCCCATCCAATAGGCTTCTCTGAACCATCCGCTACTACCACTACATCGCCAGTTTTAGGGGGCGGTCTGCCAATTATCCTATCAACTGCACCACTATACACCATTGGACTTCCATCTCGAAAAATTTGTGTCTTTCCTTTCTTTAAGACAACTTTTGCCAAACCTAAAACAAAAGTTTCTACAGTTAACCAGAAAAGCGAAGCAAAGAATGAGAAAAGTACTGCAAGGAAGGGTTTTTAGTATCTTATAAACATCAAATTAAACTGCAGGACCCTCATTGAAGTCATTCATCATCTATCTAAACCAAGTTTGAAGAATGATTTAATATGAAAAATTATTTTTCAACATGTCAAATGACAATCGGTTCAATGCTGCAAGTTGGAACTCAACTAGTTTTAACAGCAACCTGCCGAATAGGCTTTCCTTTGACTGAATAACTATGCCACGTAAAGAGAAAAGGAGAAGGAATAACAAATACCCACAGTTCAATTAACTGGCTCGGACATTTTATCAAACAAGCCATCAACTTGCTCAATTCCTTCAACTTGTTACAGAGAGGAGTAAGCGGAAGGACAATCCAATATACCATTCCCAGCATTAAAGCTCAAAAATAACGCTCCCGGGGTCATACTCACGAAGAAAACTTAGAACAAGAAGAAGAATAGATAGCCGAGCCCACAATGGAGGCACGGAGATGGAAGAAAAAAAAAAGGAAAAAAAAAAAGAGGAACCTTTGCGGGCGGCGGCGACCTCCTCTAAGGTAGCAATAGTGGTGGCGGACGAAGAAGGGAGTGAGGCGAAGGATTTGGCGAGGCGAGAGGGAAGCTGCAATCCGCGCACTGGAATGGACGCTAGCGCAGTGTTGTAGCAAAAGCTCGGCATTTCGCACCTCCATTGAGGGTGATGGATATCGGATAGAGATTTGAAGGGGTTAGTTGGGCCAGGACCAAATTATTTGGTTGGGCTCAAACCCGAGACTAAGCCCACGAATACAAAAAAACTCATCTGAAGATAAAATATAATTAAATTATGACTTGCGTCTTCCTGGGAAACGTATTTGGGAATCGCCGACAGAACAAAAGAAGTCTCCAAATTTATGTACGCTCCACGAATTCTCTCCCCCTTTCACGGAGAGGGCTGGACTGTGAAATGGAGAAAGTTTCCTCCTTGGTTGCTTCCATCTTTGGTGGCTCGCCGGAGCCAGCCGCCGTCGTCTCCTCCATCTTCATCTATCCCGTCAAGTCTTGTAAGGGGATCTCTGTCCCCCAAGCTTGCATCACCTCCACCGGTAATCTACCTTTTAATCGATACCCATTCTCGAAGCGATAAATCCCAGCGAATAGTGGAATTTTACTGGAATTGTTTGGTGTAACTTAAGTGGTCTTGTTTGTGGTTGATAACCCTTGATTAGCCCTGGTATAACCAAAGTCGTAGTTTTTTCTTTCTTTAGAACTAGACACACTTCTTGGTGGATGGATCCTTTGCCACATGAACTGATTTGAAGCTACGATATTCTTAGATCGAAGAGAGTATCAGGAAATATGTACTTTTGATGGCTGTGATGAGAGTTTGATTTTTTTTTTTTTTCTTTCTTTCATCCTATATCTCGATTTATTTTCTTGATTAGTTGCGTATCAAAATAAACCTCTGTAGTATGGTTACAACTTACAAGTTTTCTTCTTGAAGGATATGTGTACCATGATATATCTGCATGGTCAATCAAATTAACTAGAAAGGCTAAAACAAGTAGCAGTCTTCTAGAAATAGTTAAATCTCTTGTTAGTAAATAAGTTACCTGATGTCACTAAATTATTATTTCAGTCTCTCAGAGACTTAATTTTTCCTAATTGATGGCATATATTTAAATCTGCGATGTGCAATCACTTTTCATTCATTTAATTTTATGTTTAATAGGCTTTAGATGGGACCGTCAATGGTTGGTTGTGAATTCCAAGGGAAGAGCATACACCCAAAGAGTTGAACCAAAGCTTGCATTGGTGGAAGTGGAGATTCCATCCGATGCATTTTCTGGAGATTGGGAACCAACGCCTAATTCATATATGGGTATGACCATAATCTATCTGACAGTCAGGAACTCTGTTGCTCTTTTTTAGTTTTTCTTTTAAATATGTGATACTTCTTATATTACATTGTTTTTACAGCACCTTAGGATTCCATTGATTGTGCTATTATTTTTTTGGTTGGAAAGAATAAAGTACCTAGCAACTATTGTATTTGGAGGTCGTAAAATTTTCAGATTTTACAGTTGCATATTTCAGTTTGGCATTGTGATGTCTATTTGGTCATCTTTTATTATTGTTCATTAAGTGTTTTCCGTTCATTCTTCTGATTGATGAACAGCACACAATGTTCAAACTTTATGTAGAAGCTATTCTATAATGCTCTTTCAGTTTGGAATAACTTCTAAATTCTCTGCAGTTATAAAGGCACCAGGAATGGACACATTAAAGATTCCTCTATGTGCGGAGTGCACCATCATCGAAGGTGTCTCTGTATGGGAGTGGTCAGGTTCTGCATTTGATGAAGGAGTTGAAGCATCTGAATGGTTTTCAAATTACCTCAGGAAACCAAGTCGTCTAGTGCGCTTTAACACCTGTAGGTGTAGTCTAAAAAAATATTTACTTATGCATAGACTGTACAGTCATACCATATATCTATCTGTTTATGTCCTCTTTGCTTTTCTTTGGAAATAATGTAGAGCTAGTTTTATTTTCTTTCTCACAACATAAATGCATGAAATTTCATGTTTTTTAAGGCTGATTTGATTACGAATTTTTGAAGAACCACAAACAGTGTTCTACTTGAGTAATGATATCTTGGTCTTACATCTAAAAATTTCATGTATAAACTCACAAGTTGAGCCTGATATGTCAGAACAGTAGCTTTAAATCTATTTCACATGTCCAAGATACTACTGAATGCTAATATATATGTGCAAAATAGCAGGCTAGATATTTGCAGGACTAAGGAAAAATTAAAACGCTTACAAATATAGTACTATTGTATTATGCCTAACAGAGTAACAGGTAATTACTTCTCTGTAACTGTTGATGTAGATGGTAAGAATGAATATCCTTATGGTCTGTTCTTTTAGTTAGTATCTAGTCACATATAACTCATGGTAACTTGTCAGTATCAGAACAAGGGCATCCAGATTACAAGTTTCAAGAAAGTTATGAGTCTCAGCCTTCCAAAAACTATAAAACTAGGCAAATCATTTCGGGTGCACATTTAATACATGAACCTGGATGTAGTGAGTATCAGCTGGACTAATTCCTCTTTATCTACACTATACAATTTGGCATCTTTGCTAAATGTCATTTAAAGTTAGCTTCTATGTATGAGTTCCAAAACAAGACATGTCATCATTTATATCTTTGATGATCTGAAGTATCAAGGAGCCTCCCCTACCTCCAAGTATCACATTGCCCAAAGGATCTAGAATCACAATTAAGATCCAGTAAACTTCCCATCTGATTTTGATGTAAGAAGCTGTGATTGAGAAGTTCCAATCTTAATTTATACTAATGGCATCCAGATCAAAGCTGATCTGAGTCTGAAACAAATGTTAAAATAATTTTCATTTTTGCTTATTCTGCTAGTGCACAATGACATTTGATCTTCTTTCATGACAAATGTATCACCACACTATGATTACCTAGTAAATGTTGTATAAATCTTGCAGCATCAGAAACTAGGGCAGTCGATCCTAATTATGCTCAGGGACACAAAACCATGTTTTCTGATTGTTTTCCATTCATGTTGACATCCCAGGTAATCACATGGTTATTCAATATGCAAGAATTTCGAATGCCAACCGAAACTTTTTACCAAATTGATGTGGTGTGGTTGTTTTTTATGCTTCTTTTGCTTGCAGGGTTCACTGAATGCCCTAAATGAAGTTCTTGAAGAACCAGTACCAATTAATCGTTTCAGACCTAAGTGAGTAGAATATTCATAAACCCATATTTTTCTATTATTTCTTTTTTATCATCTTTCTGGATCTCAATTATATGCCTACTATAGGTATACTTTCTTAGTTTCTACATTATGATTACATCCTTCAGGACATTCTTTCATTTTCTTAAAGTGTATTTATTGGTTTTTCAGTATTCTTGTTGATGGATGTGACCCATTTTCAGAGGATCTGTGGAAAGCAATAAAAATAAGCAAGTTAAAGTTTGAGGGTGTGAAGTTATGCTCACGTTGTAAGGTAACATTTCTTTGCACATGCAAGTTTGCATTAGCTGGCCTTTTGCTTGAGTTTGAAGTATCAGTGTCTCTATGGTGCATAGATGACCATTGTCTCTATGGTATAGTATCATCTAATTTCGTCTTTTGAAGGAGATTTAGATATTAATGGGAATAAACTTGGTATTGGTCTTTGTTAAGTGAACTGGATGTCATTTAATATCCTTATTGAAACCTCAGGTACCAACAATTAATCAAGATAATGGAATTGCTGGCACTGAGCCAATTCAGACTCTGATGAAGTTCCGGTCAGATAATGTCTTGCGGCCAAACTGCAAACAACAGGGGAAGGTAAATATCCTCGCATCAGTCTACCTCCATAACCTTTTTCATATTTTTCCTAGCTATTATTTGTACATAGAACAATTGATTGCTTGCAACATATACATGTTGAGTTATATTCTGTTTGGATCATCTGAAGTTTGTACGAATGCTAATAACCTGATGGAGAAGTAGCTTGTGAAGCATTACTTTCTAGATTAAATCATCGTCCACAAATTAATGCTCTTGACATTTTATGAACATCTAGGTGTATTTTGGGCAAAATTTGGTCTGCAAAGAATCCCTTTCTACGACGGGCCAGGAAAAGCTAGTCAAGGTGGGCGATCCAGTTTACGTTCTTCAAGCGGTGTCTTCTTGTGCTGAAGCAGCGGCTTGAGTATGAAGGCAGATAGTAGTTGATTATGGTGCTTTATGTGATCCAAGGCAATGCCGATAAACTTGAGAAGTATATACATATGCGAGTGGTCCATTTGTAGTCCACTGTTCAGTGTTTTCCTTGAATAAAATGGCTATGAATGCCAACTTTGCTCTGTTATCGGCATATTTTGATAATAATATCATGAAGATAAATTTGTCGATATATGAGATTATCATACTCAAGCATGAATGCCAAAGTATATTTACTTAACCAAAAGTTTTCATGCCAAGTATTTTCTCACTACATTATAATTATTGATTTATGTTTAAGGGACCATGAAGCATTACTCGTCAAGACTAAAATTTGGCCAGGTTACTGCTCTTATTGTCCAATTTGAGCTACTTCATAACTTAAATGAGTTATATAACCAAAATGCCAAGCATCCACCTTCACCATTGTCATATATCATCTCCATTCACCATTATCATATATCATCTCCATCTTAGAAGAAAAAAGACTACTATGTTTTCAGTTTCTCAACGAGTACAACAGAAGGAACAAGATCTAAAACATCATTTTTCCACTGTTAATTGTCTTAACTCCCAACTTTTTTTTCTCTCCAATATACTAAAAGATTTTCTAGGCCTGTTGGCCGGCTGCTATCACTTCTTCCTTGGTGAGCCAATCTTGGGTTGCAATGAGATCTGGGAGCACCACTGCACCCGACTTTCGCCAGCTCTCTGCATCTGGAGTTTTAAATCTGTCCAGCAGCAGCGCATGCATTCCAACACTGCGTGCCGGCAAATAGTCCTTGCGGAAGCTGTCGCCAATATGCAGTGCTTCTTCTGGTGCCACGTTTCCGGCCTTCTCCAGTGCGATCTCATAGATCCTCGGATCTGGTTTTTCAATGCCTATAATGCCCGAGAACACACCAAAGTCCCATTCTGATCCCTAAGGTCACCAAATAATGCGTGGTTAGTTCATGTGTGTTTGTGCAATTTGGACATGTCTGGTCTGACGGTAACAAGATGCAGATAGCAATCTGTTAAGAGATTGTGATACCAGACATGAAGATGACAGCAGCTAACCTGATTCAGTCCTAGAGCAGGAAGTATGACATCCTGGTAGCGGTATTCAGCATTGCTAACAATTCCAACAATGAGGCCCTTCTGACGTGCCCATCTCAAGAAGGGCTGCGAGTCAGGAAATATAGAGTAGGGTGCAGAGGAACCGAAAGACGAATATATGCGTCTGAATACCTTCTCAAATGTCTCATCATCATACTCGTAACCTGCCTGCAGAATACCAATTGCAATACAATGCGGAATTAGCTCAAATACATCTGAATATGAGTAATGAATACTGTCTGCTCATTTGAAACAATATTAAATCATTGATGGTAATAAACTATGGCCTCCGCAAGAACATGAAGTATCAGATGCCATTAAATACAGCAAGTAAGAAACTGAGGAGTAGTAAACAACCCAGATATTCCCAGATATTGTAAGTTATCAAACTAAAAATATAAATAACTGACACAAATAAGGATACAATCAACAACCACAACCCAGACTACCGCAACAAATAAGGTACAATTGCCAGTAAAAAGTTATATTTTCTCACAAAATATAACATTCTCACCCTGATGAAAGAGTCCTTCACGCATGTTCTCCACCAATCAATATTTGGTATTTTTGCCGCATGTCCAAAGCATGGGTAGCGTTTCGCCATGTCAGTATACGCAGCCTTGAAGCCTTCATGCATGCGTTTGTAATCAGGGCACGGTAAACCTACCGATTTAGCTGCCATACAATAGTAATCCCCAAGTTCTCCTTTGTAAGCTATCAGAGTCCCGGTGACATCCACAGTGATGCAACGTATCTTTGAGAGGATTGACATCTCTGTTGACTGACTGATCTATACTTCCTCAGAATTCTGTTAAACCAAGTAAATGTCAAAAAGAGTCCAGAATCTAACAATTTGCACACAAGCACAATAAATTTACAATTAACATGTAGCATCTTGGTTATTTACAAAATAGCAAACAAAGAGTGGAATCAAACTCCAAGAACTCCGAAGAAGGTTAGAGTATGCCATATGCAGAAGTCAAAGTTTATTACTCCATCAACAATGCAACAGTTCCATAGCCCACAGGAGAAGGAAATAACAACATATGAAGATATGAAGATCATCTGTCATACTCTATTTTCGCAACATCTGAAGAGTGAGGACAGAACTTGATACTTATCCCTTTAACCTAAAATGTGAATGATGGTGGGACTTCGAAAATAGCCAAGTTACCTCCACAGATCCACGAAATGAAGGATTAAAATTGAGACAAAACATAGCTAAACTTTATCAGATTAACATAATAAGTACCATCAGAATGGACTCCTAGGGTCACCAAAACAAAAACCACCTCCAACCTCTTACCTACAACTTCATTAGCACTAAAAGAGAAGAATAGGATCTGCATCAACCGATGCTAACAAAGGTTGCAAACTAAGATCCAGATAGATCTCAACAAGAGACGGGGAAAGAAAAGAGAAAACGCATATCTGACATCCGATCTTTAACATCCCACACTACTTATAAAGAAGAAAAAAAAAAACCTTCACCTCGGAAGCAATCCAAATCACCAACTCAGCTGATCTCACAAAAGAAACAACAAATCGCCCACCAAATACAATTTCTTCTACTTCATTACCGCTAGAAAGATTTAGAGCCCACCACTAAGAATCCTAAACCCAGATAGATCTCAACAATGGACAAAAAGATGCACCTCCAAAAATCCCTTCTTTAACAACCATTACTTGCACACAAAAAAAAAGACGAAGGAAGCTAAATTACCTCACTTTAGAGGAACCCAATTCACAACTCAGCTGATCTCACAAAAGAAACAACAAAACCGCCCACCAAATATAACTTATACCACTTCATTATCTCTAGAAAGATTCGGAGCCCACCACCAAGAAACCAAAATCCTGATAGATCTCAATAATGGGGGAGAAAAACCCACCTCCAAAATCCCACTTTTAATAACTCCATTGCCTGTAATGCAGAATAAAAAAAGAAGAAGATAAATTACCTCACTTGAGAAGAAGCCCAATTGGCCAACCAGCTGATATTTTTTCCCCAAAGGAATAACAAATTGCCCACCAAATATAACCCCTTACCGCTTCATTGCTGCTCGAGCGACTTGGAGCCCACCACCAAGAATCCGATATATAGTCAAACAAGAGCAGGGAGAGAAGTCGCATCAGAATGGTTTGGCTGAGATTTCGATGGGGAAAATAAATAATAGACAGGTTTTTGTACTCTTTGTAACGTACCAAGTGAACGGAGTCAAATCCCTCCAGCTCTCCGTTGGTTGCTTATTTTTCGGGGGGTAAAAGAAATGGAAACGGAAATGGTTTTGGTTCTCAGAGGAGAAATGGGATAGAATACCAGGGGAAGCAGCCCCTCGGTTTTGGACCTTCTGGTTCTGGATTCTCTAGGTCTCGACAGCGGCCGAGCAAAAGAGACGATGGCATGAAATTACTGCTGCACTCGAGGCACTTCACACGATATGATTGGGTCCGGGAGCCAATCGGTATGTGAAAGGTGGGGGCTTGCAATAAGTTCATACGACCTTGGATTACAGACTATCCTGCATTGAGGACGCTTTTCCCCACGCAGACGTCAGCGATGGTGATGAAACCAAAGTGATTTAGAAAGTAAAACAAGTTACTGATTTATTTATAGTGATTAGTGATTCATGTCAGGAATATCTCTATCAATCTCTCAAGGCAATAAGGAATTTTTTATTATTTTCTCATTTTCTTTTTATTTATTTTGTTTGTTACGACGATCTTGGGGTCGGCCTTGTCTGCTCGGACTGCACTGCAACTAAACGGATGGATCATGGACCACACTTCACGCAACTGAGCAACGCCATAAAAATATTGAAGTTTGTACATATGTGGTGCAACCATGGTTAACCTGTTTCACTTGTTCGTATATAAAGAAAATTGTTGGTCCGTTCTTACATGATGTGAAGCGAACACTCAATTAGTATTAAAGTAAAATACAGCCTCGTTTATCGTGGCATGTCTCCTCCCTTTAAAATTTGCTCTCAAAATTGCAGGACTAGTATTGACAAAGTGAACTGCAAGCAAGCATAATTCTTGGAGAAGGAATTCAACTCTCAGACAGGTAAAATTATTTTAATTAACTCTACTATTAATGCCATTCCTTCTTTCATGCTTAGCAATTCTATTATTCCTCTTGGCGCCGCTCTTAACTCTATAATCAAAAAGGCCAAGAGTTGCCTCTGGGAACAACGGGAGAGAAACGAGCGAAATTTTAAAAAAATACACAAAAACTTAAACACGCTAAGAAAACGTAAAATGGATCTGACCTACAAAATAAGAAATGCAGCAAATCACACGATCTAACAAGGTGAAACAGGAAAATTAATGGAAAAATATTCAATCAGATCAAGGATCTGAGTACTTAAAAAAGATTTACAATAGAAGTGCTAATTCAGGACAAATGATTTGGTAACAAATTACAAGATAGGTCCACAAGTTTAACCAATTGTTGTTAGTTGTGCAGTCTCTGAGAACCATCACTGTGACCGACAATAGCCTAACCTGATTGCCTGAAGCTCAATGGTTCTGAATTTCCCATGAGCCTCTAAAGAATCTCATCAGCAAGATTGCGACCTTACTTGGCACTCTTTTGGTAAAAGAAAGCATCATGATATTCAATGACTTCCACCATTCAACAATGAAATTGGGGAGATTTAAGCCAACATAACAGAGAGCTTCAGCAAAAGGAACTAGAAGGCCATCCGACCAGCAAGCCTGCTTTCAGATATCCTTCTGTCAATAGCTGCATCAATGGAGTTCATCTGTTTACACGTCGCAATTAAAGAAATCAGATGAGAACTGTGGTCGATAGTTCTTCACAAGATAAATACAATAATCCAAACTTCTCATCTAATTATGCAAGAGTAGCAAACTTGCTGTCTGAATGAAAGGCTGACCTGTACCAACTCTGTCGCACACTGTGATCAAAAACAGATAACAAGAAATGCTACGATTTGGCAAATGCCTGCCAGCATATATTCTTGTTCCACCCAAACCCCCACGCTTGTTAAGCAATAGGGAGAATGAATATTATAGAAAATTAAATAAGAAAAACTTTAACCAGAAACATAATACATACACATTTTCGCATTGGCCCATTGCTAGGTTGAGTACCCTCGAGTCATTTGCAGCACGAGATTGTCAGATTTGTAATACTAACTAGCAGCAAGAGTAATGTAAATACCTACTTGGAAACTTCTGATGCCCCCAAAATCAGCAGAATATATAGGAAGCAAAGCAGAGGATGGGATTGACAGTCATCAATAAGAAGGTTAAAAGTCAAATACCAAAAGAGGCCCTTTATTCATAAATCTGAACGGGCCATATAATCTTCAGATGTTGTGTTTGTTATTTTTTTCATATAATATAGTATGCCTCATCTGAACAGTGAAACTTCGAACTAATATCACAAAATTCTGAGAAGTACTGAGTTTGCCTACCTACCCACTCAGATCTGCAGAGCAGATCTCGTGATCTATTAGAGTGAAATAACAAAAGGCAACGACTTACCTGGCTAGTTTCATCATGCACCTGATACTTCAGCAGAGACATTCTTCTTTCCTCCTGCAAGGAGAGAGAGCTCATTAATAAAAGGCTAAAAACCAGGAAATGAAAAGGACCAGAGAATAAACTCTTGAATACTAGTTAGTCTAAAAGACAACTCCAAGAGACAAATATTGAAGATCAAAGGTGTACCATGGACATCGCCTCATCATCCCAGACCAAGTAGACCTCATTTGTGGCTGGTTGGGGGGCAGGAGCCTTGTTAGATATCACAGGCGGAGGTCCAATAGAAGGGCCTCCAGTGTTTGGACCAGATGCATACATATGTGAGTTCATGTAAGGTGCAGCACCTAAGCATGGCAAGATAAAGCACAATCAGGTATCACATGAAGGATGCACAAGGGCTTGACATCACCAAATAAAATTCAAGTTGCCATTATAAAGTTTTCAAGAAGCACATTTCCCAAGAGGAAAAAAACAGGAAAGAAATCAAGGATGACCATTATATTCCAACAAAAGTTTTTGACAATGACCACCATGACAAAAACCTTAGTTGTTGTAAAGAGATAGGGGAAAGAAAACAGGAATGGAGAAAAGAAAATCAACCAGTATATACTAGTGAGTCAAATTATTCGAAACTATACACTGTTTATCTAATACAAGGTAACAAACATCCAGAGGTTCTTGCATTAATATTTGCATTAGACCGCAAGTGACATAATTGAAAGTCATATCACAAGAGAAACTTATAGTAGAAAGATACCATAAAATCTGGCGATCAAAGGAAAAGTAACGTAACTTTCACTTGATGATTGAGCACACACAAGAAAACAACACTCATAACACATCAAAAGCAGTCAATGACATCCAGTGCAGTAACCAGGAGAAAATTTAACAGCTATTACATAAATAAGCAGAATCAGTAATGGAATAGATATCTCTATCTTAATGATGAGAACTACCAGACCTTGATTGTTAGATGTACTATATCCACCTGCTGCAGTAGTAACAGACAAAGAGTTTGCATCACCTGCACCCTGGAGCACTGTTGGAGAGCTTGCTAAAGGTACTGCAGCCGCCAAAAATGGGGAACTTTGTGCTGCAGTGGTTCCAATTGGGAAAAGCGGCTGAGACACTGGAGAGGGTATGGATGATGGTAGTCCAGGTGGGCCAACTTGAAAAGATGGCTGAAGTCCAGAAGCAGAACTAGATGTTAAAGAAGAAGCCGCATTTTGGATAGGAAACAAAGGCTGTTGCGGTGCCAGCCCTATGGACACAGGGGGAACTGGAACTGCTTGTTGTGGTGGGAACCAGGATTGTGGCCTATGTGGAATAGGCCAACCTGGAGGCTGCATTGCCAAAGCTGGATTATAACTGGTAAAAGAAAAGGCATAAATCAAGGTATGAAGAGCATCTTAATTAAGATATGACGTGAAAGCATATTCAATTTGCACTATAACCAGGAAAAGAGTGAGAACACATAGATATAAATAACAGAGGAGATCATACAGTGAAGGCATTGCACCATAGGTTGGTGGTGGAGGAAATCGTATTGGCATTGGATTAGGTGCAATGCCAGTAAGAAGTTTTGTAGATGGGACTTCCACTTTCGCCATCTTTGATGAAGCATCTTCATCTGTAAAATAATTATATGCTGAAGGTCAACCAAGGTCAGATAAACAAAAAAGAAAAACTATAGACACGACTGTATCATAAGGTCCTCGTAAGCAACCATAATAATTAATACCATTTACCGAGTATCCTCTTAGAAATTTACATGACAGTTCAACCAAATAGAAAAGCAAGCGTGCAACATTTGCATCATCTCTCCAAAAACAAAACCAATCAGGGCAACCTCTTTCATCAAAAGCATTAAGAAAAGGTTACCTTCTCCATAATGGGCTGCTAATATTTCAGGAGGAATTCCTTGCATACCAAAGATCTCAATCTCAGTTGATTCCCTATCAGGCTTAGCATTAGGAACCCTGCAAAAAGGCAAGTTTAAGGATGAAGAGAGCTAACATATTTTACTTGCTATAACTGAGAATCAATATACAAAAAAGTGTGTTCCACAGACCACAGATACATGGTGACTAAGAGGTATAATGCAAATTTTCTAATTTGATTTCTCTACATTGTCTGTCATGTAAAACTAAATCGCAACTATAGAATTAGTAATATGTCATATCGAGTTCAATCAAAACACAAAATTCAAAAAGATTTTAAAAAACAATAGAGTTATTATATATCAAAAATAATATTAGGAAAAGTTGACAATTTGACATAGCATCACCAAATTGAGTCACATGAAAAAATAATGTCTTTAGGCCGCCTATTTGGGTTGGCTAAATGGATCTTAAAAATCATAATACCTAACAGAATTATAGACATGAAGGTTTCTGATTAACCTTCTTGACGTATAAGAAATTAGGTAACTATGTGCGACATCAAATTTGCATCAACTCCAGTCGTCATAAACTCTATACATGCTTATACTCCTAAATAACAACTCTAACAAAGAAGAACTCCTAATGACAAGAAATAACTGGATAAATACTAAAAACAACCAATAGTTCACAGGTCAAAATTACACAGTTCCATAGTGAGGCATTCCTACATCGGTATATTTGAACAGGAAAGAATCAAATGTAATGGTAAAATAATTTTCAGTTCCCAAACTCTACGAACTCAATTAGAACCCATCTGCCTACTACGGCCTACGGGTAGAGAATCTGAACTTCTGCATGAGAAAAATCCATGCCAACCAACGATTCTATTTATAAATCTTCCTCCTTTTCCCAGATCTCATGGACAAAACTAACACGCCGAATTGAATAAAAAAAGGACATACTCCAGTTAACCCAACAAAACAACAAGCAACTGAAACCGAGAAGAACCAATCGTATTACAGAAAAGAAATTGGATCAAAGATCTAGGGTTTTCCTTACTTGGTGACGGTTTCCTTGTGGACCTGGAGGACGTGAATGGACATGCCACCGGCTGTGGAGAGCTTCTTGTGGCAGACGTGGCACTTGAAGTGCTTCGCCTTCTGGTGCTGGACAAGGATCTTCTCGTCGTCGAACTCGCGATCGCAGTAGTAGCACCACACCTTCTCCACTCTCTTCTTCTTCTTCCCCATCGCCGACGATTCCTCTCCTCCTCCCGCTCTTCAACCTAACCCCCCCAACTCAAGTGGTAAGGTTCCTGTTCTCCTCTTCTAGGGTTAGGGTTTTTGAGCTCGTTAGCTACTGCAGAAGACGTAGGAAAGAGATCACCAATATTTCCTTTCTAGATCTTCCGATCCGTAAACAGACTTTGGGCTTTTATTTTCTCTGTTTTAAGACCTATTAGTAGGGCGCCATTAACGGATCGGGTACAGATCCATTGAACTATTATATTCGCATCCGCTTATGTTTTTCCATTTACCCTCTTCTCTCTTCTGAAACCCTAGGCCCTAATCGTCGTTCCAATTCTCCGGATCCGTGAATCCATCTCCACCCGGGATCCAAATCTCGCTGTAAAGGGCGTTATCGGAGAGTCTGCAATCGATCTTTGTTGTGAGATTTCCTTTATCCTAAACCGAATGTGTTTCTTTTCTTTTCTTGTGTGTTTTCTTTTGGATTTTTATATCAGCAAACATAGTGAGATTTTATTGGTGAGAAAGTATAGATCTTGATATGAAATCTCAAAATATTATGTCAGTCGCCTGTCAAAAACTTCTAGCTTTGGGAGATACTTCTCCATTGGTGATCATTGTAGAGTTATCAATTAAATGCTTGAGCTCGGATAAGTGGTGGAATGCTTGAATTTAGTAGCTTCTTTTCTTTTATCATGAATTTAGAGATTTTTTTTCTATAAGTTATTGCAAACTAATTTCCTGTTTGCTGAGAATCCATAGAAACTCTAGCTGACAGATAAAGTCTATAAATGTTAGCTATCCATGTTATTATACATTAAATTTTCTTTTCTTATCCTTGATGACTTGCCTAGAGGTTTGGAAATCTTGCAGCCTCTTGTCATGAATGAAAGCCTACTTTTCTGCAAGCTACTACTGTTTTCTTTGTCTTTCTTCTTTTTTAGGTTAAAAACTAATAACAACGTATGAAATTGTTTGAGTATATAACCTTTGTGTGAAATTATTTGAACAAATAACCTTTGTACATGTATAATATAGTTTTTTATCTCTAACAGATTGCCGAATTAAGCAGAAGCATGTCGGTGGTAATGCAGAAGTTTTTATGTGCATCTATGGCCATGTGGATGGCCCCGGTTGCAATACTTTATTGGTTTAATTACCATATATTTCCTGGTATGTTTTCCTCGGTTACTTTAATGATTCTTATTGTATGTTGCTGCTTTCTTTTCTTTTCCATCCTAACACCCTGTTACTCTAGTAACCCAATGTCTTTTTTCTTCAGATTCTGTAGTATGATGATACATATGAAGTTGGGTTTAAATCTTGCTTTGTCTTTGCACTAGAAAAGCCCTTTGATAGAGGAGCATCCCTTGAATAATTCAGTATGGTGATTTAGATCAACTATTTATGCTTAGAAATAAGGTATATTTTTTTGTTTTATGCTACTTAGGTATGAAGGTAGAGGTGTACACAACAATGAATATCCTTCTTATAAGCATCGCAACTAACATATTTTAAATAAATAAATTCAATCATTAAAATATAAATTTTGGCCATCGGAACCGTTGGGACCATATTTTATACAATTTACACTGTCATTTGCACATAAAGGTGAGATCACCATGAACATCAACTGATGCACTCTGTGCTGACCTTAGGATAAACTCCTAATTACCAGAATCAGGTGAGCTCCACAGTAGGCACCAGTAGGAAACTTGTATGGTACCTAGAACACATGAGCTAATTCTGTAGTAGTGAGTGCATGATGTGTGAAGACAATATTTCTGCCTTTCTGGTAAGTTGATGGTACTGTTAAAATGTTTAGCAGCTAACTAGGACGAATGTGCTAACTATGTATATGATGCTGAAAATAGACCGATTTGATATCACCCTTCAATTCAAATTAGCAATGTCTCCTTGCATAATATGGATTTTGTGCTCATAAACATATGGCAACACACACATAACAATATATCCAGGGATACAATATATCAATATATTATTATGCAGGGGCTGCATGCATCGTAGTGTCTGTGTATCTCAGTGACTATTATAAGGTCAGGAAATTACTGCAGTAGTTCTGGTGCCATGATGGCCACTTTAGTTACTTAGATTTTAATGAAAAGAATACTTAGGTTTTTTTGGTTTCCTTGATTATAGTTTTTGTGATTACCTCCTGACTTGCGGTCATACTTGTGTTATGCTTCGTATTTATGATTTTTCATTATATTTTTCATTTATGTTCTTCTGTGACTGTCAGAAATATGATATTTAATCGATGGAGAAGTGGATATGATCCTCTTTCTTGCCTTCCTATTCTTTTCTTTCTTTTTTTCCTTTTGTTTTTTTTTTTTATTCGATGGACTGGTTGGCTGACTAGAATTTTAAAAATATTTAAGCAGGTTCAACTCAGCTTTCTCCTTCATCCCAAACACTAATAAGTGGATTCCTTGCTGTTATATCAGTTAATGTGGTGATTGCGTTATATATTTATTTGGCAATGAAGGAGCCCAGCAATCATGAGCCTCAGCCAGATCCAGCATTCTTAGCCGAGGCCAAAGCTAGCATTAGCCAACCTACAGCTGCTCCAGCTGATGCTGGTGATGCCCAAGCCAGAGAGAAAGTGGAGTAAATGTCAGCCCAAGATGGGTTACCTTTAGCCATCCAATGCTTTCTTATATCCTTTAATCTCCAATGACCATAGGAAGTGCATGAGACTGTTCTCCAGTATACTACATGTTTTGAAATATATTATATCGGAGAAATGCGGTAAAGTTTGAGTTAAGAACATTTTAGGAGAATTCTGTGTATCCTGATGGGGCTGACCTCAAACAATTGGGGCTAAAATCTTAGTTGTCGTTCTCTTATCCATATTGTATAGAAACATTCAGACTATTGCTCAAGAAGGAACATATAAACTTTTACATGATCAAGAATATGAAGTACTCTTTATAATCAGAATGGCTGGTTGATTTGCACTAGGAAAGGTGATGGTTGCCCACTTTGAGAAATGCGGCCCATGGAAATACCATGAATGTCATTATTAGGGGTAATTATGTTTTATATATATTTGTGTCCGAATAATAATTATGAAAAGCTGCCGAGAAATTATATATATATATATATATATATAGGTACCTATGAATATGATTATATGTGCCTCCTTATGTGTGCTTTTCTTTGATGATTCTCCCTCTCCCTTTTTGCTTTCATTTTCTTGTCGATGATGGTATTCCTCGTTGGTTGCGTCTCCTAACGCTGATGGGCACTTCGCAATCAAGGAGAACATTTTATCTTTCTAAAAGTATGAAGTGCTTCTTCACTCCTCCACTTTCACTTCTTACCTTCTCCCTTTCCACCACCACAAAAAACAAAAGGAAAATTTTGTTGACGGTAATGATCTGATTCAAAATTTAATATTAATAATAGAATTAATTAAATAAAGTTACAAATCAAATAATATAATAGTTTGTATAGGTCGAGTATAGTGTTTAATATTATCCCGATCAATTTTTCTCCAACGGATTACTATTAGAAATATGGACATTGATTTCTTAAGATACGAGGAGTGTTTTGTACATAATAAAAGTAAGCTATTATACGAGTGTCTTGTCCAACTAGAATAGTATATTACTGTCTCTTAAATGCATAATACTCGAAAATATATGAATGGATTGACTTACTTTCAATGATTCTCTAGTTCAGACAGATCATTTTACATGAAAGGACACACCTTTTCAAGCCAATCCGTGGATATCTTCTTGTAGAAGTTAATTATTTAAATTGAAGGATGCACCTCTTCACGTCCAATCAAAAATTCTATCCAACAAAAAATAAAATAAATTTTGGGCTTAACCCACTGGTTGATGAAAGGTCTTTTATCCAATAAAAAAAAAAAGGGTACCCCTAGTTTCCTAATAACCAAGTTAATCTTAGTTCATTGTATATCATACTAATATTTCATAAATAGTTAATGTTATACTAAACTCATTTTCTTTTATTTTTATTATCATAAAAGATAGAGCTCTTTCAATATTATAATTAAACTATTATTAATAATACGTAAAGCTCACTTAAATTTAAACTTATTTTTATATAAAATTCATGTTTAAATACATAATTTTTCCAGCAAAACTTAACCCTGCACTATTCTAATTTCTAAGTGGACTTTTGGATTCCAAGAAAACTTCCCACATACCATGATAACCCTCGGATAAACCTCATATTTTTTCGGTGGGATGTCAATTAAGTGGCTCCTCTTTAGTGGAGTGGCATCACTCTCCCAAGATAAAGCTGAATGAATCATCTAACACCATTAAACTCTTCTGGATTGTGTTCGTATGCCGTTCCTTGTGTGAGAGATTAAAAGCGTTCTCTTCTGTCTCAGTCCATTAATAGATACTATATATCCATTAACTACTATAATACGAATTATTACAAGAGAATTATTTAGAAACATAATACGCAAGATCTATATAGACTTCAGACATCTAAAGGAGAACCTTCAGCGATGCCCTGCGCCGAGAGGAGGCGGTGCCGGCACGTCGGGCAGGAGCAGCGCGACAGGAGCCACGTGTCGATGCATACGACGTGGAACCTGTGGCCGCACGCCGGCAGCAACCGGATCTTATCCCCGTCTGCGAAGTCCGACAGGCAGATGGCGCACCCCGGCGGCTGCGGCGCGGGCGAGCCGGATGACGACGAGGGCTGCAGTGGCGGCGCGGCGTACGTGGCGATCGGGAGGGCGACGACGTCCTCCCGCTTGAGCCCGGCGTTCGCGCGGCGCTGCGCCACCCACCCGACTGGCTCCGTGAGCGCGTGGCGGGTGCAGCGGACGACGCACCGGAGCATCGAGTTGAGGCCGAGGGCGCAGACGAGCGCGCAGATCATTGCCGCCATGATGACCACGACGTCGTAGTCTAGCGACGACGGCGGCGGCGAATCGGCACGCTGGTCGCGGGGAGGTGGAGACGTGGAGGCGTTATGGGAGGTGGGCAGGGGTTCTTCCATGATTTTTAAGGTTAACAATATCAAGAGTAGAGAGGATACAGGAGAGTTAGCATGGGAAGAGGCTACTCCTCTTGAGGTGGTGAAAGAAGAGGAGTGAAGGGGAAGAGAGTGGTGGTGCATGGGATATGCCTATATCCTAATGAGATAAATCCACTAACCTAACTATCTTTTTCCTTTTTGAGGGGGAATAACGAGATTGGAAGGAATGGCATATTGGCATCTTTGGGAGGTCTGTAGTTTAGTATCTTTGAAGCAGCTATTATTCTACACAAAAGATCATCATACTTCACTGATGAAAGGACTCAAGAGTACTCAATTCATAAAATAAATATACTAAAGTTCTCCTCCATATTTACCTTTGTTTTTTTCCTTCTTCTTTATATTAAGTTTAATAAAGGACTCTGGTGCTGAGTAACACCCCTAAACCATCAAATAAAAAGACTTTATAGTGTTCATTTTCAAAGGAATTAAAAGTGTTTCTTTTATAATGTTCCAAGGATGATTGGGAAGAAGGCATCTTTGACAATTGCTAGTGGATGGATCACGAATAATTGAACAAAAGACTACATTCACGCCCAAAATTTAGCTCATAGTATTCCAAAGGCTCCCATCAGCAGAAAGGGCTCGTCTACCAGTTGAGCAAAGACTCAATTCATCACAAAACCACTTGAGCTTGACCAAATTCCTGAACGCAACAAAGCTTGCAAGATTCCAAAGGAAGCAGTACCACTTTCCAGTACAAGTTTAGTAGCAAAAGTAAGCAGGGAATATTTAATAGAGGCCTCCTACAGGGAAGATGTAGTCTGATAGCATGGGAGCATCTCAATACTTTGCAATGCAATCCTTTGTCAGGAAAATGAATCAAACAAGAGACAACTTGCCGTAGTAGAATCGATTCGATCCTAGAAAAGAAGAAAGAAGAACATCTAAGTGGCCTTTTTGCATAGGTAGGAAAATGGGAAGGGAAGAACATTTTAGCCAAGAAAGAAATATTGGGATGGCCCAAAGAGAGGTTGATAATTTTGCAAATATATCAATGAGGAGGTTCCACAGTAATGCTAAATAGATGGTAATATAGATTACTCTTTTGACTTCTACCTCAAAATAACAACTGGGAAATAAATGATACAGTCGAACTAAGCAAAAGAGCAACTTTCTGGATGCTATCAGGAAAGCCACACAACTTTTTAAGATTAATTTTTGTAGCAAACCATAGTGTCAACAAATGCTAGATGCTCAGAACAAATGTCAATAGCAAGTTTGTAGCATTGGAAGGAAACTGCTAATGATACTCTCACAAATAGAATATGGTTGTAGCTATGGGATTTGTTTTCAGCAATTTCTTGCCTACATCTAGACTCTGACTTTAATTTACATACAGATAAACTGGAGACTACTCATCCTCATACTGCAGCAGACTGAAGTCCCGCGATTGCCCCCTGAGACTTTCTTGAATTCGCTCCTTGATGGCTGTTCCCTGGCAAAGGCAGCAGAGTAATCAATATTAGATGCATTACCAAGTGTATTCTTTTATATATGCAGGTAAAAGCAGCTCACCATTGAATGGAAACCTTCCTCAAACTTTTCAAGAAAACCAGCAACCCATCGATCTGCATTATCCACCCACTCTTCATGCAGCTTTGCAACCGTGTTCAGCTGAACGGGTCCACAAATTTATTGTCAAAAGCAAATAAATACGAAAATCTCCGAGTGAACAGACTAAATGAAAAGAAGAAAAAGAAGAAGATCCAAAATAGCCTTCGACATAAAACAAGGAAAAAAGAAACTTTAACAGATCAGAGTATCAGTTGCTATAATGTAGGAAAATCAAGGAAAAAAAGGTAACTTTGTAAAGTAGTTAAACTTCTACAAAGAAGATGGTATACTGAATGGTTGGCGCTAGAAAATAGTCATGGTTGAGATTCAGGTGATGGTATTTGAATGATTAAGTTATAGCCTCACAAAGATCCTGCAATTACTGAGCCTTCTTACAAAACTCAGTCCTAAATGGGAACTAATATATTACACTACTGCCTGAAAACTACCTTTTCGTTCACTTTTTCCTGTTGTTGTTTCACTTTGTCACGCAGGTTCTTCAACCCCATGTTTACTCTTAACCGTTTTTCCTGGTAAGAAGGCAACAACATAAAGATCAGCTGCCAAAACACTGAAATATTTACCAAAACAAGTTAGACTCATTAATCATAGTAATACAGAGAACATTGGAAAATTAAGCATTCTAACAGAATATTATAATCATGTATCATAGTGTGTGTACAAACATCTTAAACAAACATGCCTTAACATAGCTAACACCAAGTTCCTCCCGAGTGTATCCGCGAGCCAAGTTGCGCATGACATACTGGTTGTAATCTTTGACAATCCTCATGATAATATCTGATGTTGATATCCCTTCTGTTCGCTTTGTCTCTTTAAACTTACCTATGGATTTAACCTGAGTGCCACAAGGTTATGAATCGATATATAAAAGGGAAAGCAGAGAAAAATATTCTTTTAATAGTTGCTGAGTGAATAGGATTTCAATAAAAAAAATTGTGGGGAAAAATAGATGGAAACAAGAAGCTTAAACTCACAAATTGGTAGACATCGTTGCCAGCTCCACTTGCATCAGCATATCTAAGTAGACCATGCGACCAGACATTTTAGTGCTTGCTCTTGCCAGCCTAAAAATCTAAACTAGACATGCCTATACTCTTTTTCATGACGAACCACTCTCGAAAGAGTAAATTGACTGAAAGTAAAGCATACTCTATATTTACCTATAGTATATATATATATGTTGCTAGCATAAAAAAACATACAGATCAAGTATACACATTTGGGCAGGATGACCTTACGGGAGAGAGTCATGTGCTACAAAATCAATCTTGTGCTTGTCAAGGAATTCTTTTGTGATAACCCAAGGAGCATCAGGAATAACTTCATCAACCCATCTGCAATGATGACAAAATAGATAATTTTTTTATATATACTCACTCTTTCATATTCTCCAATGTGCCCCAAGAAAAATATGCCCTTTCACTGTGCAATTTGAAATAAGCAAAACTTGACTAATTTCAAACTAATCTAGTATGTAGGAAAAGGACGAAACAATTCAATAAAGTTCAACCCCTTTTTTCATTCTCAAATCTGTTTTAGTTCCGTAAGTTTTAAGTTTCATCTGAACAACTCTACTGCTCATTAAAAAGAACTTATTCATATAATAAACAAAAACAAACTAAGAAGCGAAAAACATGGACAAGTTATCCATATTTCAGGGTAGAAGCTTCATATCAGAGTATGTATACTATCCCAAATGACAGTATCCAATTGATTGAAGGGGTCATTTTTCTCTCCCGATTGATTGAAGGGCGAAACTCTACGAGGTGGGATGAGCACCATTATAACCCATAGAGAATATTTCGTTGGTCAACTAACTGAATTAAATAAATTGATAAATTGAGTCAATTGACTATGTTTATAAGATTGTTAACTTAATTTCAAAGTAACATATAATCCTCTAGCAGGAAATTGTGCAACCAAGTGACCGGCTGCAATGAGTCGGGTTTTTCAACCATATGAAAGCTCAATAATCACCCAATAATGCCTATTCTAAGGTACTTTTAAGAGGTCTCCATATATTTTTCAGTGACTAGAAAGATTGATAAATTGAGAGATAAAAGATTCCATCAATGGTCTACTTAAGTTTAAATAGCAAACAGTCAAGACTTCCCTCATTTTGAATCCCTAAAGATTGATAAATTGAGAGATAAAAGATTCCATCAATGGTCTACTTAAGTTTAAATAGCAAACAGTCAAGACTTCCCTCATTTTGAATCCCTAATGAGGCACTACTTTGCCATCATTTTCCCTCAGAAATAATCACCCAAAGTCAGAAGGATGAGGTCTTGGATTAAGTTTTCTCGCCCAGGATGATTAAAAAATCAGCGAGTTGGATAGCTAGCCCATTATAAAATAATAAATAAATTTTGACACAAGAAAAGGCATAATAATTAAAAAGGAAAAGAAATACACAGTCAAAAGTAAAGTTTGTAATAGAATTGAATGAAAGTTCCAGGATCAGGACTTGATAAATTATAAAGGGAAAGTTTCAGAGAAAGTACTTGCAATGCCGAAGAGATTCATAACGTTCGCTATCAGTCATAACTGTTTTCCCTTTATATTTGTGTGTTACTTCATCATTGCAGCATCCAACAAGAAGATACGTGTTTGTAAACCTACATCATAAGAAGAGTTATCCCTTGACTGCAGTAATAGATCAAAAAGTTCACGAAAGTCAGACAAATGGATATTTTGATACAGTAAACATTTGTCAAAAGCCAAATATACTCAACAAGTTACTGCTGATGCTTCTAACATTCAGTAGAAAGATCTCCCTAATTATTTCGTAGTTAATTTTTAACTTCCTCAATAATACATTAATTCATTGGTAGATCTAAACATACGGCATGACTTGAGATTGTACAACTTAAGAGCAAACTGACGAAATCTGATAACATTTCAATGTTTCCTTTACCATCACAAGCTACTTTTCCAATATCTAACAGCTCTGCAACTTCTGGAAACACTTGCCAACATTCAATGCTTTCCAACTGAAACTCAGATATCATACTATGATTTCAGTTAGTACTTGTGATTTGCAAAGAGTCAAATAATATCCTTGTGTTAAAGTGATCAGAGAACAAAAAGGAGAAGGTGGTCGGCAAATTGCCCACCTGGCCCATGAATTTGTTATGAAAAAAACAGACCTAATTGTAAATTGATTATACTGTGTGGTCACAAAAAGTTACCTGTTAGGCTTTTACTCTTTGCCTTCGGGTTCCACTTCCACCAGTTTATTCCATAAAATACCCTTGATAGTAATAGGTGAAGTAACTTAACTCCTAATAATTTAACAAAACAATCAAATTTCGAGAAGATGGAAAACCCAATTCAAGAAAACAGACCTAAACCCTGTGATCCCCTCTAATCCCTAACAGGGACACAAAAAGGAGCAAACTTTCCCATAACACGTCGCAAGAAAAATCAAACCCGCAGATCTTTTGATCCCAACTCACCAAAAACATGCAACCAAAACGACAAAACGAAAGAAAACCCGAAAATTCCAACCATGCAGGCATCGAAGAAGAAGGAAAACAAGGTAGATTCTGGAAATCCTGGTAAAGATCGAACTGGGTCTGAGAGGGATTACAGTTTCTTCGCTTGCTCGAGAGATCTGGCGTGGCCGAAGTGAAAGAGGTCGTAGATGCCGTCGGCGTAAACTCGAACTGGCCTATCCTTCTCCTCCTTTCCCTCCTCCGCCTTCTTCTCGGGATTCGCCTCCGCCATGGGAATTCGAGGCCAGCAATCGAGAGAAAGAATTACAGCGTCGGAGGAGCAGTCGGACGAAGAGTGAGTACGAAAGCTACATACACTGTTCCCTTTAGTTCATGAGAGCGTGGAACGTTGCATATAAAGGGTAAGAATAACGGTCTCCTTCCATTATCATTTATCTCAAAGGATTAATAGGAAAAAGCTTAAAAATGCTTCCAAACATTTATTATTGTTATAAAAAATTAAAAAAAATATTTAATTATTATTATATAATAAAAATAAATAAAGCCTTCTATTATTCTGCATTAAAATTATAGAAACCTTATGACCTTTGTCGTATTAATTGTTTATTCTAACCTCCGGCGACTAAAGCTTTGACCCAGTCGTAGAAAGAAGGATCTAGAGTTTTTCTCAGTCAGAGTGAAAAAGATGTAGGGATAAAAGAGCCCTGTATGTTATGTATTTCTTGGAGTGGAAGAGTCTAAAAAGAAAAGAAAAATAAGTATGTTTTAAAATCCCTCTACAATAGTCAATCACACTGTTCCCTTTGGTTTTGTTTTGAAGTGAGAGCGTGAAAGGTAGCGCATGAAGGGTAAGAATAACGGTCTTATTATATAGATAGTATGGGAAAGAATTAATAGAAAAATGCTTAAAATGCTTCTAATGATTTTAGATCTGGGTATTGGTCGGGTTGGATCGGGCTCAACTCGCATGGCCCATTTTAGTAGACTAGATAGAGCTTGACCCAGTCAGTCTGGGATTAAATATATATATATATTATTATTATTATTATTATTATGTAGTTGTTCATACTTTATGACGTTTATGTTCGTTGTCACAACTTAATATCTCCTACCTTGTATGGCTTGTGATGTTATTTATGATGAAAAGGATACAATATGCATACACCCAGATCACTCTATCAAGTTAATAAAAGGTTGAGTCTAATAGTACCTAAGAATTCCATAGGATAAGGTGTGGAATATGCAATGATAGTGTTATTCTTACTATTACTACTATAATGTTTTATCCGTAAATTTTGTATATATTTATTTTATATATTATACAGAAATATTAATTAACAAGTTACAGAGGCAATTATACTTTAGACGGTTATTTCACAAGTAAAACTCTTGTTCATATATATATATATATATATATATATATATATATATTACAGAGGCAATTATACTTTAGTGAGTTATAATGTATGTGAGTTATAATGGAAATTTACAATCTTAGCTATGTAACTAATATTTACTATGATCGCGTTCATACTTTTATACCTTGCATCACTTGCAAGATCTCGTATGGCACTGGTGTTCCTCCTGCTGAGTGTGAGGCCCATGTCAGTTCCATCATAACTTTCTACAGATCCAGCACAGAGAGAGAGAGAGAGAGAGGTGTAGTTGGGAGCTTTCTGGGCCATCATTTCATGAGGCGTTAAGACTACCATCCTTTATGTACTACTATCATTTATGTACTACTATCATTCATGTACTACAATCTTGTCCCAGGACTGGATCTAATCACTTTGGCAATATACATCTTAATTCTTATCTTATGATTCTTATCTTATCGCCTTATGCTCCTGATGAGCCCACTAGTTTATATTTGTTATTTTCTTTTAGGTTAAATTTTGGCATGATATGTATGTTCTCTATACATAGCTCTAAGTGCAACTGCTCCCTTTGAGGAGTTGAAGCTCTCTGCTCCATAATTTTAGAAGAAGAAGAAGAAGAAGAAGAAGATCTTAGTCAAGACTAAAAGGGGAGAATATATATATCTACTAAAATGTTGTTCTCATAAATAGATGGATGGGCTAAGCTTATATTATAGATAGATTTGGCCCATCTTAACCTTGTGTTAGGCTCTAAACAAAAATTATCGATAAGATAATCGATCAACTTTTACTTTCTTATGTAAATGGGTTTAGTTAGTGCTCCTACCTAATATGTCCACAATTATTGGGTCAATGGAAAGGTAGGACCCTATAGCTCTTTAAAAGCTTTTTCTTATTTCATAAAAACTATCACCATTAATTACCTAAATGCTTGATCCCTGGATACCTACTGCATCAATAATTATACAGTGTCTCCATAAGATTCCAAAATGATAAAAGGACGTTGCCTCTGTAGTTCCAATTCTCTTTGGAGAGTCAAACAACAAGAAATTAGAAACAATTTATGAAGGAGAGTAACTCTAATTTCTTATGGCAAAAGAATAGCTAAGTGATTGAAAGGGTAATATTTTGGAGCTTTTTCTTCAAATGGTACTTATGCTTCTCCATCTCTTTGATTTGATATGAAAATAATCTGTAAACTAGAACAACAAGTGGGTTTAGGAGATAATTTATTAAGAAAATTGCAAGGAGGTAGAGGGAGAGAGATTAGAGTTTTTCCCATTGTAGTGGTTTCATATAGTAAGATCAATTCAAAGGGCATATTAAGGACGAAGGGGTTTTATGAGTTTTGTATTCTTAGCTCAGAGACAAATGAAACATAAAAGATCATTTATTTCCCAAGATGCTTCTACTTTAGAAAGATTATTTCAAGGTTTCCTGGTAACTTTAGATACCCTCTCATTTCATTTCAAGAATTCTAGTTGGATTGGAAGGAGAAGCTCAATCAAAAGGCAGTACAGAGTTGATTGAGATAGCTTTTTAATTTTAATATGGTGGAAGCTCTGGAAGGAAAGAAATGCAAGAATCTTCAAGAAAAATGCCCTGACTACTGCTGGATTTCTTTCCATAATCTCCACTTCTTCTTTGTTAAAGTTTTTTCCAGCAATCCCAGCCTTCTTTGTAATCTTAATGTACTCTGAATCTTATCTATTTTTCCTTGTCCTTATTTGGCAACAAAAAAGAAGAACAAACACACCTGGTTATGAAGTAATGAGGTGAGGAAAGGAAGAGAGAAGAAGAAAGATGCAATTAAAATGTTTTTAAATCATATTGCATAACTTAGATTTGAGCTACTTTATATGCCTATTCTCTATCAAACATGAAAAACACCATAGAAAGAGCTCATAATCTCTCCATCTTAAAGAATATGAGAAGGATCACTGTGATCAATCCAAGTAGTCTCTCTCTCTCTCTCTCTCTCTTTTTGCACACACAATCAACTGGTAGGATATAAAAAGAATTGCCTAAAAGATACCCAAAATCACTTTATTGATGATTATTTTTTCTAATAACAACGGCAATTAGTGGGCAACTTTATTAATTGTAGTAATCACCACTCAAGACCTGGGCCCATAACTTCTCTTAAATTGGATATTAGCATCTATCTACTTTAGTCTTTAGGAGTCATATCTTTTTCTTTCAGGCTTCCTTATGCAACCCTCCTTCTACTTCCTTCTCTTCTTTAAAAAAAAATTATTAGAGAGATAGAGAGGACACTCATAATACCTCATTAATCTTAGGTAGGAATTAAGACTTCCACACTATCTACACACAAGATTTCTTTGCATTAATAAGGGTTAGATGGAGACCAAAAGATTTATATAACAAAAAGCTTAAGTAAGAGATGTATGTGTATCAAATAGTCATATTTAGTTTGAGGCTAAGTTCTGAATTCGATTAACTAATTTTAATATTTTTATAAGTAAATTTGATTAGATATAAAAAAGATAAAAAAATATGACTAGTCCTACCCACTTCTCATATCCTTTTTCAGTGGAAGTAATGTTTTTTATGTGCTTCGTGACGGAGGCTAGAACATATAGAAAAGCATCCATTCCTATTCATAGTGGTCTAAATATATCTTAAAAAATTACTAAATATTAAAATATATTATTTGGGTTACTTTAATGAAAAGCCTGATAATAAATTATTACAATGTACAATTCGAACATTCAAAGTGGTCATAGATACATTCAAAAATTATTATAATCTCCGACCGTTATCTTGCGTAGAATATTCAGTGTCAAATATAATAATCTATTCAATTCTTCTTTTTGTTCTTATATAAATACTTTGGTTTAATGTAGAAAATTAGTATATATACGTGAACAAAATTTGGCACGAACTAATTAAAATTAATGAGAGAGAGGAAAGATTCTTGCATTAATAAGGGTTGGATGGAGAGAAAATATTTATATAATCAAATGATCAAAGAAAAGATATATGTGTACACGTGCTCTTCTGTACATGTATATTAACAATCTTTTTCTCGTTAATAAATTTTATCAAGAAGACTAATTTATATAACTCAAGATCTGGAATCAAATTTGCATCAAGGAACTTTAGATGATGATAAAGTAAACAAGGTAATACTACTACTCCTTTTTCTTCTTGTTTAGTGAGAATTTTATTTTGTGTGTGTTTCACAGTCAGCCTGCAACATATACTGAAGCATCCATTCCTAACATTTATTCTAAAAATAATAATATTAAAATAGATTATCCAATTCCTTTGATGATAAGCGTGTCAATAAATTAACAGAATGTACTTATATTCAACATGGTCATTGATGCACTTAAAAAATTATTGTGACCCACAACCGTGTCACACGTAGAACAGTCAGTGTCAACTGTGATAATTTATTCTATTCTTATACCCATACTACCCCTACCGTTGTTGTTATTATAGGTCTACAGTACAAAAGCATTATATATATATAAACAAAATTTATACACTAACTAACATTATGGATAATTTTTTACATATATTTTTTAAACTTTTGAATTTATTGTCTACGTGCAAGTCATGAAATAAAAATATATTCGCATATATCTCTTCAAACTAAGAGAATTTTTTTTTTCTAACTATAAGGACATTTAAATTTAAAAAAATTAATTCAAAAACGATCGTAGTAAAAAATAGCTCAGAAAGTGTATGCGAAAAACATTAATAGTTTAAGAGGTTTAAGTGAAATTATCATAAAAAAAAGAATTCTTATATTAATAAGAGTTAGAATATAGTCAACATCGTCATAGATGCACTTAAAAATTATTGCGATCCACGACCGGTGTCATACGTAGAACGGTCAGTGTCATCCACAACCGGTGTCATAAGTAGAATGGTCAGTGTCATCCACAACCGGTGTCATAAGTAGAATGATCAGTGTCAAACGTGATAATTTATTAATTTTTATTTTTATACATATAATGTTGCTATTGCTGTGGGTACTACACAGTCAAAGATATAAGATAAACTAAAATAATATTATAAGAGAGAGAAAATAAGCATTAACAAGGATTGGATGGGTAGGAATAATTTTCTATAGTCAAAAGTGATAAATGGGTTCTCGTGCTCTCCTACACATGTATATCAAGAATATCTTTTTCTCGTTAATAAAATTTACCAAGACTAATTTATATAACTCAAGATTTGGAATCAAATCTAGATTAAGAACTTTAAGCGATGATAACATAAATTAATACCCACCTATCCTGCCCTCCTCCTTTGGCAGAATAATTATATTTTGCGTGTGCTTCATGACGAAGCAAGAGCACATACGAAAGCATCCAGATTAGAGTGGCCTAAATTATTGTTTTTTTTTATGAAATAAACAAATTTAATGATAATCATGGTAATAAATTAAAAAGCGTACATTTTGAATATCCTGCATCGTCATATGTGCACCAAAAATTATTGCGATCCATGATCGATGTCATTGACTGTTGTCGCCAAGCAGTCAATGCATTCTTTTTCTTCTCTCCTCCGCCTCTTCTTCTTCTTCCTCTTCTTTATTCTTGTATAAATACTGTTGTTACTTTCAGCTGTTGTTGTTGCTGCTGCTACTGCTACTGCTACTGCTACTACTCGATCTGAAATATACGAACAAAATCTATGCAAGAACTAATTAACACATTAATAGGGGAGAGAAGACTGGGAGAGAGAGAGAGAGAGAGACTTATCTTTGAATTGAATTTAAAACCTTACCATATTAATGTCAGCTGACAATGCTAAGTTTGAAGGAGTCACTCACGATTTAGTTTGGTAGCTAGGTTGCAGTACATGCAATATCTCCTTGTAGTACAAGTTGTACCACAGAAGTTCTCCCTTGTATTTCCCGGATTTGCCCTCATCTTTCCACTGTCGAAGGACAAGATATTTTGCTGGGCAACAAACTAGGTTGCGTCTTTCTGTGGGCACTGAGATCGATCCACACCCATATATATGTATTTTTTATGAGAAGGTTTCTAAAAGATCAATCGATTACCAGCTCTTCTCTTTCGTTCTTTCTTTTATTTAAGATCAGACTTGGTGTGGATTATTAGCAACTGGAGGTGGTGTATTTCCAAGTCATGGATCATTAATTCACGTCAGACATGGATCCACTGATCACTGTGCATGGCAAAAGTGAGAGGAATGTCTCAATTTTGGCAGGAAAGTGGGCGACATGCAAAGGCTTTTACTGGTGGTGGTGGTGGCACAAAGGATATGCTGAGGTGCTAAGCAATAAGAAGGAATTGCAAGGGATGGACTGCAAAGAAAAATAAAATAAAAATAATTAATGACTCAAAAGGCTATCAACTTTTAGATTTCAATCTTTATACTTCCCCACTTGGGTTAGCTTAGGTGTTACAATTAGTGCAAATTTGCAAAGAATTATCAGAAGTCTACATAATAATAATAATAATAATAAAAGTAGGTTCATTTGCAAAGTCTCAACGTATGCATATAATATAATATGTATGTCAATAGATAGTGCTTAGTTTAGTTAGTTAAAGAGGCTCATCTTGTATTAATATGTTTTAATTCAAATTTTAATTATATTAATTTAATTACGATATTATTAAATTTCCACTTCTCTATAATATATATGTAAAAGAAAAATTATGATCCAAATTGATGTTTATTTATATCATTGAATTTCTAGAAGTTGGTCAAAGGGTCTTTTCTCTTCAAAGGTCCTAACATATACTTTTCCTTAGAGATGCCTAAAAGCTCTTAAATAGTCAATATATCAAAGAGATTTTGACTAAGAATCTAAGGTGTTTACATTATTATTGATATTGGGGTTTTATGGTAGAAGTAGAAGAAAATCCCTTCTTTCATATATTTATCAATTGTTGTCTTCCCTAGTTATTGGGGTTCAAGTTGGTGAGCAGTTGAGCTACTTTAATCCTGATCAAGAACAATGATTTATCCAAGGACTATATGAATAAAGAAACAATGATAAGGAGAAAGCAACAAAAATTAATTCAAATTAAATCTATTGATTTTGCTATATATTTTGGCCATTTATTGCATCCTCCATTGTGGCATATATATTTATGGTCATCAATACCTAAAATCATAACCATCACCTTAATGCTCTAATATTCCTAACAGAGTAATATAAATAACTAAAATATCTTATGTCCTTAAAGTTTAGAAAGTAAAATATTTATCAACAATTTTCGTGTGACATAAAAGAAAATGTTGGATAGTTTTTAAACCATTTAAAATAGTTTATATAAAGTCAAAATAAATTTTGTTATTAAATCTATGTTATGTTTTAATTATGACTAGTTAAATTTAACTAGCAGAATAATATTTTATGAGGAGCCTAATCATTTTAATAATAATTATAATATTTTAAAATATATAGTGGTCATTATAATTTTTTGAAAGATTTATACGAGAATTATGTAAATATCCTGACGACTCATTTATTTTAAGAATAAAATTGATTCTAGAATAAATATTTTTTTATTATTTATAAAATAAATATTTATTTTAAAAATAATTATTTCTGTAATGACTTATATTTTAGAATAAATGTGTAATACTTATCTTTGATGCGATATAAAACTAAAAAAATATTAATTTTTTTATAAAATTATCATAAATATTTTTTAATTTAATATCTAATAAAATAAGATTTTGATGAATAATATTTATATTTTAAAATATGAATATTACCGTGTAAATATGGAATAAGAGTTATATTCTGGATAAGAAAAAAAGTTATTCTAGAATAGATTAGGGCTTATCATTTCTAGGTAGGTGGGTAAGGAAACCGTGGGGTGACAGGAGAGAGAGGACGGCGGGTCAAAATCGGAGTCGTGACTCGTGCCGCGTCTTCCCTTCGACACTACTCCTCTCTCTCTCCCAACAGCAATGGAAACCCTCTCTTTTCTTCCCAAAATACCCTCCACAATTTATCAAAAATATTTAACAATTATATATATATATATTTATATATATACTCATAAAATTTAGTTTAGTCTAGAGATAATTACACCAAGACCGTCCAACTATTCCTCACAAAGGTCTTTGTAGGATTTATTTAGGAAGATAAATAAATTACGTATTAATCAATAAAATAATTTCCTAAGGGATAGGATAGAAATGTTATAGGGAAGCAGCAGCACCATTACGAACCCAAAGAAAGAAAAGGGTACCAAGTTAGGTGAGAGAAAGATCAACCACCAATGTTAACTGCCCTTGACTAACGACAAACCACCTGAACCACAGGAATCAAACCTCCCTATAATCCATAAAAATAAAATAAACAAAAGAACCAAAAATAAAGAATAAAAAAGATTAGGACATATCTGCCAATTACTGAAATGTTTGAGGGTAAATTCGTCAATGCGCGGATCTACCAACTTCGTTATTATTATTATTATTATTATTTCCACTCTTCTTCTCCTTTTATTTCTCCTCCTCCCCCCTCCTCCTCTCTTCCCCCAAATCTCGCTCGGTCTCTTAACTCCCCTCCCTATGGCTCCGAGCATTAGAGACGTCCAGCTGACGCCGGTCGCCGGATACCGGCGGCCGGAAGCCATATCGGCGAGGGAGGACTCGGGCGACCTCGAGGATGTGCGGCTCCTCGACGCCTACGATGAAGAGTTGGGAGAGGAGAGAGGAAAAGACGGGGAGGAGAAGGGGATGAGGAGAATTCAGGTTAGGGTTACCGGCATGACCTGCTCCGCCTGCAGCAGCTCCGTCGAATCCGCCGTTGCCGCCCTCGGCGGAGTCGCGCGCGTCTCCGTGTCGTTGCTCCAGAACAAGGCCCATGTCGTCTTCGATCCCAATCTCGTAAAGGTCGGAGCTTTTTGTTCTTTTGTCGTTTGTCTTGGGATTACTTTTAATTGATTTGTCTTGGAAGTTTTTGTATTAGGCGAGGAATTGGGAATTTGGTTTTAGCTGTATCCTTTTCTTTGTTGAGTATTTTGTGTGAGTTATGGTGTACTCTTCAAATGATTTGCTTTTTGGGTAGTCAGTAACGGAATTCTGCGCTCCTCTAATCGCGACCAATATCAGTTTTATATTTATGTGTGTATACCATTAACGTGTTATTTATTGTAAACAGATAACAAACTTTAGTATATTATCATATGCGAAATTGTATCATAGGCAAGAGAAGTGGTTATAGACAGGTATATCTAATTTAAGTATTGAATTATTTTTGGATTCTGTGAGCGCTTACTGGATTTTATTTTCCAGGATGAAGAAATAAAAGATGCTATAGAAGATGCAGGATTTGAAGCAGAAATCCTCCCAGATTCTAGTAATAGTCAATCTAGATCTCAAAAGGCTCTGTCTGGGCAGTTCAGGATAAGTGGCATGACATGTGCTGCTTGTGTAAACTCTGTTGAAGGGATTTTGAGAAAGCTACCTGGTGTAAAAAGAGCAGTTGTTGCCTTGGCCACTTCGCTAGGGGAAGTTGAGTATGATCCATCAGTAATTAGTAAAGACGAAATTGTTAATGCCATTGAGGATGCTGGATTTGATGCTGTATTTATGCAAAGTAGTGAGCAAGACAAAGTTTTGTTAAGCGTGGATCGGTTGTCTACCGAAATTGACTTACATGTCTTACAAGGAATTCTTAAGAACATGAAAGGGGTGAGGCAGTTTCAGGTAAATACCGGCCTTGCAGAAGTAGAAATCATTTTTGATCCTGAATTTCTTGGCTTGAGAACGATAGTCGATGCCATTGAGAAGGGAAGCAACGGGAGTCTGAAAGTACATGTGCAGAATCCATACATCCGAGCAGCTTCAAATGACACACAAGAGGCCTCAAAAATGCTCCACCTTTTCCTCTCTAGTCTATTTCTCAGCGTGAGTACGATGATTCATGATCTGCGGAATATTCTTCTTTAATTGTATGGCTATGAATGCTTTGTTTCTCTATTTGAGGAAATGCTTTTTAAACTCTCATATATAGTGTCCTTACCAAATTTATCTGTTGGTTATATTGCAACAGATTCCTGTCTTTTTAATTCGGATGGTTTGCCCCCGCATACCTATGGTAAACTCTTTCTTACTCATGCACTGTGGACCCTTTCTGCTGCGAGACTTGGTGAAATGGGTATTGGTGAGCATTGTTCAATTTGTTATCGGTAAACGATTTTATGTTGCAGCTTATAGAGCTTTAAGACATGGCTCTACAAACATGGATGTCTTGGTGGTGCTGGGGACTTCTGCATCTTACTTTTACTCTATTTGTGCTCTTTTATATGGAGCGTATACTGGGTTCTGGCTTCCCATATATTTTGAGACAAGTGCAATGATAATAACATTTGTGTTATTTGGGAAGTATTTGGAAGTTCTTGCAAAAGGCAAGACATCAGATGCTATCAAGAAGCTAGTAGAACTGGCCCCTGCTACAGCTCTTTTGCTGGTTAAAGATACAGGTATGTGATTTTATAATCTGACAAGACTTACAATTTCTAGAATGGATCTATGTTCAATGAGTACCCTAATAATTGCTGCTGGTGGGATGCATTTTCATATTTTTCTTATCTGTCGTTGGATATTTATAAATTGTTATATCAATTCCATAAGTGATAATAATGGCAATAATAATAATTCTGTATTATATTTCTACTCTATTTGTCACCTAATTTCATGTCAATTTCTTTGAAATCCAGCAATAATAATAAACCCATTATTCAACATACTTTAAGTATCAGTCTATCACCTAATTCCGTGTCAATTTGTATGGACTTCAGAAGGAAGACATATTGTAGAGAGAGAGATAGATGCAATGTTAGTCCAACCAGGTGATGTCTTGAAAGTTATTCCCGGTTCAAAAGTTCCCTCTGATGGCACTGTTGTCTGGGGTACAAGCTATGTTGATGAAAGTATGGTAACGGGTGAATCTGCACCAATCCTGAAGGAAGCATCTTCTTCAGTTATTGGAGGTACAATGAACTTACACGGTGCCCTTCATATACAAGCTACTAAAGTGGGGTCTGACACAGTTCTGAGTCAGATAATCTCTCTCGTTGAGACGGCCCAGATGTCTAAAGCTCCAATTCAAAAATTTGCAGATTACGTAAGCATGCTTGTTTTATTCGTGTTTAATATTTCATTATGTGATCCACAAGTTATTTTTTCTAAAGCACTTCATAGATAGCATGACAAAAGATTTATCTATGGACACAAATTTTACAAAGTTGTCTGATTTACCTTTCATATATTTCTAGGCAAGTTGATTCAATATTTTCTTCACGTTGAAATTTAATGCACAATAATTTTATGAATTTCAATTTTTTTAAAAAAAATAAAATATTAAAAAAAAAAGAGTCGAGATAAAGTTTGCATGGCCATATGTTGTATTATCATCTTATCTTGGAGGTTAGATTTAATTTTTAATCAAAAGTAATAGAAACAATGTTTCAGAGCTACATATGCTGAATCCAGCTTTAAAATAAGTGTAAACATCTCTTCTGCAATATGAGGTTGGCTTGAAGAGTACTAGTGTTCCTTAATTATATTGTCTCTAACAATACTGGGACAGGAATTGTAAATTTATGCTGTCTGAGGCCTGAAGTCAATTCAACCTTGTTAACTGAGTATGTGTGTTAGTGAGTTTGAAACTGCTAGGCATTATACTGGAAATTTGGAAGTTCTGTTTATCATACTGGAAATTCTTCGTGCATCAAATGAGAAAGATAGATAGAATCCCATTGAATGAACTGAAATAGCAGAATTCTGGTAGATAGATCTCATTGCATAGTGCTAGTACTTAGTACTGATGCTTTGTGAGAGAATTAAGTTCCATCAATGGCTCAGTTTAAATCTTCAATTTATGTTTAGTAGGTGATAATATTAATATAGATCCAAAACTTATGCCTGGTTAAACTTTTTAGTTTATTTTTTGATAGTGACTTTGAAATCTTCTGTCTTCTTACTTGTCTCTCTCATACTGATGTTGTCAACCTGACATGATCCATCTTACCAAGTGCATGTTTCTTGTACTTTAACAGTATAAATGATGATGCCTTGATTAGCTGAGTTAAAATTTTAACTTCTGTTGATGATTTCATACCTTCTATCTTATTTTCTATTAATTAGACATCTTCTTGATAGGTGTTTTAACAATATGTAATCCAAATTGTATTTTTAATTTTTAATTTTATTTATTTCAAGTGTCTTTGATATATATATTTTTTTGCCTTGCATTGCCCTGTTCATAATTGGCATGATCAAGAATCGTGATACTTACATGATTTATTCTATTAAATACAGGTTGCTAGCATTTTTGTTCCTATCGTCATCACCATGTCCTTGTTGACATTCTTGGGGTGGTAAGTTTACATTTATTGGAAAGAAATAGACAACATATGAGTTTGGTACTCAATTTTGGTTTATTCTGTGTAGGTTTATTTGTGGATCACTAGGAGCATATCCAAACTCATGGATCGCAGAAAGTAGCAATTGCTTTGTCTTCTCTCTGATGTTTTCTATATCAGTCGTAGTGATTGCCTGCCCCTGCGCCCTTGGTTTGGCAACACCAACTGCTGTTATGGTTGCTACCGGAGTTGGTGCCACCCATGGAGTTCTAATAAAAGGAGGAGATGCATTGGAGAGAGCTCAAAATATTAATTATGTGATCTTTGATAAAACAGGCACTCTGACACAAGGGAAAGCTGCCGTGACAACTGCAAAAGTTTTCACAGGAATGGAACTTGGAGATTTCCTTACGATAGTTGCGTCTGCAGAGGTGAGACAAACAGCTTATACTTTATAGGCCCTCGCAGAGTAGTTCTTTTGGATTCTATAATTACTAATAAGCACAAACTTTTAACTTTTGTCTACCTTTTGCTGTAGTTTAGGCAAGCAGTGAGCATCCTCTTGCAAGAGCAATTCTGGATTATGCGTTCCATTATCATTTCTTTGGCAAGCTTCCGACAACTAAAGATGCTGGAAGGCGACATGAAGAAGATTTAAAGTCCGAGTGGCTTCTAGATGTTGCGGACTTCTCTGCAAAGCTCGGGAAAGGTGTCCAATGCTCGATTGACGGGAAAGAGGTTCTGGTGAGTCCTGGGTGTCTAAATCATCACTAGCAAGCATTCTACACTACCCACTTCTTGAATCTGACAATTTCAGGACACAAATGGAATAACATATTTCAGTCTCTAGTGTTGCATCGTGGTTGGTGCCTACATGATCTCTGTAGTGAACCATACTCTCTTAACTATGTGGCTTCTGTAGCACTAACCTTGAAGAAATGCACTGCAAATCATTGTTTACTTCATGATTGTTCCTGTCCAGAAATTTCTGCATCAGGCACTCATGTTCACACACACACAAGAATCCCCATGTACTTATCTATTGTATGTATACATGTGTATGAATGTATTTATTGATCTTTCTGGGGCATATATTTTATTGTAGGTTGGGAATCGGAAATTGTTAGCTGAATATGGGATAATCATTCCATCAGAAGCTGAAAGTTTTTTGGTGGATTTGGAAATGAACGCAAAAACTGGTATACTTGTAGCATATGATGGCAACTTCGTTGGAGTTTTGGGAATAACTGATCCCTTGAAAAGAGAAGCGGTCATCGTCATAGAAGGCCTCAAAAAGATGGGCGTTCATCCAGTTATGGTCACAGGAGATAATAAAAGGACTGCACAAGCTGTTGCAAAGGAGGTTAGTCTTGTAGCACTCCCTTCGCTTGAAAAGGATGCCATGAATTGGTTATTAATTGGTTTTTATTTTTTATTTTGTAACATCACAATTCTATGGATATTCATGGGCTAGATAACTTAGAATCAGGAACTCTTTCTTAAAGCATGTTTTCTTTTAAAAATTCACTTGGATTAGAACATACTCTTAGTGCTGATCCTTGATCTTATTCTACCTGTTTCAACTGGCAGGTTGGCATCGATGACGTGAGAGCCGAGGTGATGCCGGCTGGAAAAGCAGAGGTCGTCAACTTGCTCCAAAAGGACGGGAGCATTGTCGCGATGGTCGGTGATGGTATCAATGATTCCCCAGCCCTTGCAGCTGCTGACGTCGGGATGGCGATCGGTGCTGGGACTGACATTGCCATTGAAGCTGCAGACTACGTGCTGGTGAGGAACAACCTAGAGGATGTCATCACCGCAATCGATCTCTCTAGGAAGACATTCACCCGTATACGCTGGAATTACTTCTTCGCCATGGCATACAACATCATCGCCATTCCAATCGCGGCAGGTGTTCTCTTCCCGCTCACCGGTCTCAGGATGCCGCCATGGTTGGCTGGTGCTTGCATGGCTTTCTCCTCTGTAAGCGTGGTCTGCTCCTCTTTGCTTCTGAGGAGATACAGAAAACCTAGGCTGACCACTATACTGCAAATTACTGTAGAGTAACAACATTTTGTTCTTTTTTTCTCCTCCATATAATATGTTGGCTTTGTACAAGGAATGAAAATGAAAGAAGAGTGTTGCCTTTTCCTTTTTCCCCACTGATACCTCATTGTTCTTATGCATCTATGAAGAAAGAAAGAAAAAGGTCTTGACGGAGCTCTCTCGACAAAGTGTTGGAATTTTATTCCTTTTTAAACTGATCGATGTGATCATGTCAAAACTTTGGAGATTGCTAAGTTTGTCATATTACAAGGAAAGAAGCCGAAGTCAACATATGTGCCTTGTTCCGAGTAGATACCGGATGGCCCTACTCGCATTGAAAGAAGAATTTCATTCCAAACCCTATCTTTTAGCGTTATTAGAGTTGAGACCTATCTATATAATTTTGGTCTCTCAGTTTAAGTTTAATCATAGATATCGTTACTTAAACCACACTATATATCAAAGTAAACTGAAGTATCGATACTGGGGGTCAATTTGTAAATATGAAAAATGTTTGAAAGTTTTCGTTAATGCAGGATCAATTTGTAAATTAGAACATAGGGTGTGAACTATATAACCTCTAAAAGGTCAGGTGGGTAACGAGAATTGGGGGGAGAGAGGAATGGAGTCTCCTTTCAAGCATGATATCCTAAAGGGAAAGGTTGCTCTGATCACCGGAGGGGGCTCCGGGATTGGCTTCGAGATCTCCACCCAGTTCGGGAGGCATGGGGCCGCCGCCGCCATCATGGGCCGCCGCCGCCAAGTTCTCGACGCCGCCGTAGCGGCCCTCCGGGAGGAGGGGATTCGGGTGTGTCCGTACAACTCTGGATCTTTCTCGGTTTCAAGAAAGTTTCACCCTTTCATGTAGTTTACTATTATCACCGATAAAAGTTGATGTTTTTACTGAGTAGCCGAGTTGGGTACCCAGTTTGGGGTTTTGATTGATTCGGTTGTCGAAACGGCTGTTGTTATGATCAATTGCGTTCTTTGTTTAGACGGGTAGCTGTTAAAGTTGTTTTTCTTTTGATGAGGTGGTTGATATAATTGATTCATTGACGCATTGAGCTGAACATTTAAATTGCCTAGAATTTTGAAACATCATTGGAACTGATAAAACTTTGGTTACTTTATGGTTTGGAAACTTCAGTCTAGCCTTGTATAGTTGCATTTGATGCAGGGGAATATGATATAAAGTATCACCATTTTATTTTACTTACCATACTTATTTTTAATAAACAAATAACAAATTTATGTGCCGTGGGTGCTTTAACAACCAACAGGTCTCTAATGTTTTCCTTCCATGCAGAACAGAATGGACCATTTCTTTTCTGTGATCAAGCAGATGTATGCTAAATAGGTTGCTAGAATCTCTTTTAAATGATTCAGTGGAATAAATATGGTAATGACTTCTTGATATAATAATACACAGGCTATTGGACTTGAGGGAGATGTCCGTAAGCAGGCAGATGCATCCAGGGTTCTAGAAGCAACAATTAATCATTTTGGGAAGCTTGATATTCTAGTGAATGGGGCAGCTGGCAATTTTCTTGCATCACCAGAGGATTTGTCGCCTAATGGGTTTCGAACAGGTATCTACTACACAGAAATCTGCAGCTGATCATTGGTCTATCCCAAAATATTCGTGATCTATAATGTTCTGTTTGCACTATAATCAAGTATATGTTGAATTACAACTCATATTTCTGCTATAACTGTTAGCATGTCCCCCTTGAAACAAGAGTTGCTTTTTCGCGTTAGCAAACATGATAAATTCATGCTAAGGCTTAATTTAAAGGCTTTTCCAATTGGGTGATACGATATTTATGGTTGTGTTTTGGATCTTGGTAGGCATTGATTCGTAGATCTTTTGGACACTGCAATTACAACAATTCTTATCGCCCTTAATTTGGTTTTCTGCAGTTATGGATATTGATTCTGTGGGCACATATACTATGTGTCACGAAGCCTTGAAATACCTTAAAAAGGGTGGACCTGGGAAATGTCCATATAAAGGTGGCCTTATTTTAAATATAAGTGCTACTTTGCACTACACGGCATCTTGGTATCAAATTCATGTAGCTTCAGCTAAGGTATGTTAACATGCTTTGATTGTGTTGAAAGAGCACATCGCATGTAAATGCTAAGGTCTCTGCTTTCACAGGCGGCAGTTGACAGTATTACGAGATCCTTAGCTCTGGAATGGGGAACCGATTATGATATTAGGGTCAACGGGATAGCACCAGGACCAATAGAAGGAACTCCTGGAATGAGGAAACTTGTACCAGACGAGATGACGAGTAGAACTCGAGAATACATGCCTCTGTACAAGCTGGGGGAGAAATGGGATATTGCAATGGCAGCACTTTACCTCGCTTCTGATGCAGGTCTCCAACTACATTAGTTTTTCTTTATCCTTCTGTTTTCAGCAACCCAATGTTCAATCCTTATCTACTATCTAGTGGTTGCCTTTACTCCACCTAAGAGTTTTCCTTTGGATACTAGAACTTCAAATTGCCTGCTGAAACTAACTTGATTGATTGGCTTTTGGTCCAACTTGTGTATGTATATAAAGTAGGAAAAGTTATCCTATATCACATTCAAATTTCAAACATATAGTGCAGAAAGTAAATGTGGAAATTAGTTGTTTCAACTTTCAAGCATTTGTTCATGAGGAATTCAAGTTGTTGAATGCTTATTTGATAAGTAAGAGAAATTTTTATTTTCTCCTTTTGTTACCTGTTTTTTTTATTCTTTTGTAATCACATTATTTCTGATTTTGTGGTTAGTAGAATAATGTGATTAAGTTTCTTTTTTCCAAAAACGAACTACTTGTAAGTGGTAGCCCATGATCAATCAATTCTTTACCCAAAAATGAGCTACTAGCATACACTAGTACATGTTCATAGAATGAATGTTTGGGCTAAACAAGTAAGAATGCAATTAAAACCGATACAAGCACATGTTCATAAATTCTTTTACCCATACAAGTTGACTATATGGGCTGGTCAGTTTAGTTTTTCTTTTATGCCAAATCTTTAGCTTCGTTGTCCTTTCCTTGTGTGTTTAATTTATTAGGTAACCTGGTTTTCATTTTGTCAACATTTTAAAAGGTGTTTAATGTGTATTATCTAAGCCAAAGTACTGCCAAATGTTTTTCCCTTGTAAGTTCAGCACAGTTTAAAGCTGAAGCTAATTTTCATTTGCTATTCTAATGTTTCATACTTCGACCTGATGAATTAAATCTTCCTGAAGGTAAATATGTCAATGGGACTACTATGGTCGTTGACGGAGGCCTCTGGCTAAGCCGTCCTCGTCACATTCCGAAGGAGGAAGTACAAAAGCTATCTAGGGTGGTAGAAAAGAAGTTGAAGACATCAGGCCTCCCGTCAAGCAAATTATGATCATCTTATCAGGCATCTTCGATGTTGTTGCGTGTTTCAGAGCATGGATTTTTCTCAAGTCCACTTTCTTCTGTCAGATCTCTATAATGAACATGAAAGCAAGAAAGGGAGCTTCCATGACCAAAGTTGTTGCATATAATATGTGATATGGACATCTAGGGCCTTATGCAAATAAAATAGTTTTCTTGGTTTCAAGAACTTGTAATTTGTTTGTGCTTTTTTTCCTTTTGAATATTTCTACTACCTACGTTATAAGTGGCTTTGTTTGGTCTTGAACTAAACTTCTCTCTCACCCCTCAACCCGCCCACCTACTAACCCACTACCTCTTGACCTTGAGAATACTGTGGGGCCATGTTTGCTGTTCCCTTTCCTTTTGGAGTAAAGTTAAGTTCATTATGTGCTGCTGCAAGTGTCATGCTTCTAGCTAGCAACCATTTGTGTGTGTGTGTGAGAGAGAGAGAGGTTATCATCTTAGTTCAAAGCTCCCTGTATTTGATTATCTTTACAACTTTGATGTATAATGAATAGAAAGATCAATGATGTGTGTATTTTGTATTATGTAGTTTGTTTGTTACTTATCCTCTTCTGTTGCTCCTATGGTTTCACATAAATGTATCAATTTAAAAAAAAAAAAAAACCAACTAGTCATTCAATGATCTTAACACAATTTCTCTTATTGAACTACTTGGTTGGGCACATAAAGTTTTGGTGCAGTAAATGTTTGCAGCTTCATCTACTTCAATGGATGTCAAATAAATTCTAAATTGCAGACAGCCCACATACTTGAGATTCCAATTATAGTGCATTGTAGTAGTAGAAACATGACCATTAAGAGAAGCAATGAACACATTTAACCAGAAACTTGCAGGTCAATTTGCATCATCAAAGCCTCTGTTCCATTCTTCTGAACTACTCTTTTAGCATCCTATTTCAGAGATCTGTTTATTTTCCTTTTTTGTGTGTTCCAAGTGTGTATTATACAGTAGCCACTATCAACTTTTTGCAAATTCTTGGCTGGCATCATCTTTTCAACTCTCTCCCTCTCTCTATCTGGACTATCAGACATGACATCAAAGGTGTTAGATGGTTTTTTTAGATAGTTTTTTCTTCAACGTCATGTAAGCCTAGGACTGGTTTTCTTTTCTATTTTGTCAAAAAATTTATGGACTAAGCTAGGAGTATCTTATCTATATAAATCATAAACTCCTAAGCTAATCAATCGTATGCTAGACAAAGAAGCAAACCTTAATAGCACTGTGATAAGAAGAATATTAAATATCAATCCCAAACATTCACAGAAAAACATTTAAAACTTATGACTTCTGTCTATTCTCTACATACACAGATAAAGTTTAACCTTATGACTTCACGGTAAAACCAAACAACCACTGAGCTACAGCGGTCGGTCATGAGGATTTGTATTTCATGCAGTAAGAGTGAACGATATTGAAGTGGATTGGTGGGGTCCTATGTGTGGAATTGATCTCTGGCATGCATTCTATCTTTCCTGCCCATAGAAGCAAACAGTGTTCAATAACCCAACCTACTAGACCACTACCATCCCATGTGGTGATGGTCTTTATATATCAAGGCTTTATAAGCTCTCTGTCTGCCTCTCAATGGCTTCTAGAGCCAGTTTTTGGCCAATCCCAACTCTTTCCATTAGTTGGACAGCCTTAGTTCCTAGGTCTCTTAGCATTTCCTATAGTGGTAAGAACAAGGAAAAATGCATGCATGGGGCCACACTGGGGAAGGGGTGGTTAGCAGTCCACAGCAGTGTTCTTTTTCCATGCCCCGGCCCATTCAGAGGACATGCAGATAGGTCATGGGGGGAGGTGTAACTATCATGACTATTGTATCTTTTAGAAGCAAAAAACAAAGGCTTCTCCTTGGTTCTTAAGAAATGTTCTGGAATAGCAATGGTGATTAGATCATCTTCTAATCTCTCTTTCTCTCTCTCTAGGTATGTGTATATGCTTATATATGTATATGTAATGTCTATGTGTGATGCAAGGTACACCTCTCAATCATCTATAAATAATCAAGAAAAAAGGAATGAAATGCCATCTGTAATATTCCATCCATGTACCTATTTAGTCTGTGAGCTCTCTCTCTCTCTCTCTCTCTGCAACATGTCCAGATGTGCATGTAATTGTTTAGCAAGCATGAAAGCAAATTAGGAATATAGAAGAGTAAAAGAAGACCAATTAATAATATGCTGTATTATCAATGCATGCATGATACTGGAGATGTTTTAGGGTCCTATTCAGAGGCATTTTTGCAAAACTCTTGGAAAAGATGAGCAATTCAAGAAGTACTCCTCATTTAGTAGGCTAACACATCATAAAATATAGAGGCCTGTATCTTATTCTCTCTCTCTCTCTCTCTCTCTCTCTCTCTCTCTCTCTCTCTCTCTCTCTCTCTGCTAGCTATCTCTTCAAGAAACCAAGCCACAATTTGTACTGGGCTCAACACTCCTCTCTCTCTCTGTCTTTGCTAGCTCTTCCCCTTCTTCTATCACTTGATTACAAATCAAGGCCAGAAAGAAAAGAGACTACTTTTTATCTCCTTTAAATGATTTCTTTTGCTACTCATGATGGCAGTTCTCAGAGCTCCATGGTACTAGTGCTCTCTTCTCCATTATTCAACTCTAATGGTTGGCAGTTTTTACCTCTTAACTAGGGAATTCTAGTTGTCGCAAACGATATACTTCCCCTTCTCACATAGATCAAGAGAAGAAGAAAGGCATTCATTGGCAGCAGCTGAGTTTGCATCTATGGGCCGTGGAAAGATCGAGATCAAGCGGATCGAGAACCCAACGAATCGCCAGGTCACCTTCTCGAAGAGGAGGGGAGGGCTCCTCAAGAAGGCTAACGAGCTAGCTATACTATGCGATGCGCAGGTCGGCGTGGTGATCTTCTCGAGCAGTGGAAAAATGTTCGAGTATTGCAGTGCACCTCTCAGGTTTGGAAGCAACTTTGTGTTTCTTCTTCTCCTTTAAGCTTTTAGAAGTTTGATCATTAATGTCTCTCACTCTATGATCTCGTATCACTTTGCTAGTTTTATGATTTTTCTTTTCTCACTGGACTTAATAATTATCGATAGGACAACATAGCACTCTTGACGTCTCATGACAATCTAATATTTCCTCAATGCACTACTCGTATCGATCTAGAGAGAGACTACTGTGTGATATTTGTACTACATATTTCATGCTTCATGGCAGGTTCGTTTGGTTTCCTGATCAGTCTTTGCAAATGAATGCTACCAACTACTACAAGCATGGCAAGCTAGGCATGCACGCATGCATGTTCCTCAAGTTTGACTTCAAAACCTAGCTAGACTTAACTCCATCAGTGCTAGCTAGCTTTTCCCATGCATGGATTTCTAATATTCTTTATAAGCTCCAAGTTTTCCATCTATTATTTTTAAATTATGTGATTCTACAAGCTTAACTAATTACTTTTATAATCAACACAAATATTAGTATCTAATTGTTGTGTATTGCAGCATGCAACATCTCATTGATAGGTATCACAGAGTCACCAACACTCGTTTCGAAGAAGTAGATAACCAGCAGGTACGTACGTATAATAGTAGTTGTTCCTCTTTCTCACCATTAACACATGCATGTTAATTGCTTAATTAATTAGTCTTCTGGTAGCAATTCTTTTGCGAGATAACGAGGATGAAGAACGAGAGTGATAACCTGGAAGCCAGCCTTAGGCAGTACATGGGAGAGGACTTGACCTCCCTCACCTTGAATGATCTCAATCATCTCGAACAGCAGCTCGAGTTCGCCGTCAACAAGGTTCGAGCAAGGAAGGTAACAACTAATTAGACTGGCACGAGTCTTATATTAATATAATTAACTGTACAAATTAATTGATTAAACATCATACACTCTTATCATATCGGCTTTTATTACCTCAGCAACATCATGAGTTACTATATGGATTACTTAAACTAATTATATATGCATAATGATCACAATACCTCACAGATAGACAATTTTGTCAAGGGTACTGGATGCATGGGTGTTTTTTTCTTCTTTAAATCTCCCAATCATTTATGGTCAATTAATTCTGTTCTAAAGCTATTTAAGCCGGTGGAATACTGTTACGGAGTCATAGTTTCAACTAAGGAAGATAAAACGATCATCGCTAGAGATCAAATAAAAGAATAGAAATTTGCTATGTAAACTTGCATTAATGCTAGTATATCAAGTCATGCATGCATCATATATGTTCCTTAATAATTAGATATCGTTGTATTCTAATATCTCCTCTCCATTGTCATCGTGATAACAGCAACAATTAATGAACCAGCAAATGGACAACTTACGTCGCAAGGTATATCTATATGCTTCATATTTTTCTCACTACATTAGTAGTACATATAAATATATACACACACACACACACATACACATAAAAACCTCTCTCTTTCTCTCTCTCTCACTTGCATGTCACATAACAGGAGCACATCTTAGAAGATCAAAACAGCTACCTCTACCGCATTGTAAGTGAACAAGAACTCAAACCGTCATTACTAAAGTTCTGATCGTGAAAATTTCTAGAGTTAATATTCTTAAGTGTGCATATGCATGCATGCATGCATGTTGTAGATCTCGGCGCATGAGCCGGCAGCGGAGCAACAGCAGCAGGTGATGGTGGAGCCGAAGGTTGCGGACATGGCGATGCTGGATCATTTCCAGCAGTTCTACTCCGATGAGCCGTCGATGACCGCACTGCAGCTATCGCCGCAGTTGCATGCATTCCGCCTGCAGCCGGTGCAGCCTAATCTGCAGGAGGCCAACTTTGAAGGCCATGGCCTTCAGCTGTGGTAAGATTAGATCTGAAGTTGTTTATAGTGAACTAAAAGCATTCCTGTTAGCTAGAGTATGAAAGAATAAAATCACCGTCATCCTCAATAATTAAGTGAGAATTTCCCCCTTTTTTTTTGAAAGAAAGTTGACAAATTAACATAGATTTTTACTCATGTAGATGAAAAGAAGTTTTTTCTTTCTTCATTAAAGTGCTAAAATGTAGGTTGTGATAGGGGAAAATCTAAAAAGAAACTGACCACTTTTCTGCTTTGGTTCTTCCTATCTTGTAACCTAATCCCTTGATCACCTGTTGATTGTTTTATATATGTTTACAGATAACAAGCAAGAAAGGAAGCAGTGAAGAGAATATACCAATTAAGTCCTTCAATTCTGTGATCTTCTGATGCCTCAATATTGGTGCTAGTGGACTTGATTGTTTATTTATGAAACCTGTATGGTTTTGGGACTTTGTAAACTTACTTACTTCAGTAGTAATTTGTGGGTCCATTTGTTTGCATGTGTATTTGGAAAAGATGACTCTAATCATGCTCTAGAATTTAAATTTATATAGTATCTCATGCTGTCAATGATATATATTCAATGCTGCTTAATTAACTCCACTTGTGCTTTGTTTTCCTCTTTGAGGATGGCTTTACTAATTCTTTCTTCTTCTTTTTTAATGAATTCAACTTGTCTTCCAGAGTCATCTTGATTTCAGATAATGCATTTTATGAATATAAACATAAACAACTGCAATTTTTAATTGTCACAAATGACTTGGATCTTGCTTAAGGTTCATGTATCAACACCAAATACTCCCTTAATTTGTCAAATAAATTTAGTGCTCTTAATATAATACCTACTTTTCTCATTTGGTGTTGTGTTCTTCTTGGGGACTGTTCTTTTAGTATTATACCTCCAACAAGTTGCTATCTTTTGATCATTATTGCAGACATGCTCACATGCACACTAATACTTGTCACTAATATCTCATGATTAGCAGATCCTCTGCAGACAAAACAAACTAAAACAGAAGTTTATAATAATTTAATCCATTTGGATTGTTGCATAGCAGAGTCAGCATCATGTTTTTTAGGTCCCCATTTGGTATGGTCACCTTCTAGTGACCATAAGTACCCTGTGACTTGTCATTGTCCCCAATAATACCTCACTGGATATCCCATTAAAGCACCTAAATTCTGTAATTTAATTCTAGTGAGAAAAAGTTATCAAGCTATAAGAAATTCCTTACTATTAATTTATCACTAATCTTGCTCTCTTTCAACTAAAATAAAAGTAAAATGGGCCATAAAAAAGATTAAAATTAATCATGTGATACTCATATGTCACTATTTATTTAATGGATAACTAATAGAAATAGCATTTCGAAATTGCATGAAAATAAATAATAATTCTGAGGTGCCCGTAACTTTATTGTGCAAAGAAAACTTAAAAAAAATAGAAATGAACTTTTTAAAGAATAAAAAAATTAAAGAGAATCAATCCATCGATCAATCTTCCTTCAATTACGAGATTTCGACCAAAATAGACCCATTTTTCTAACTTTAAATTTATTTACCAAACAAGATTTAATTTATTATAGTTCTAGTAAAAATACTGAATTAATTATTATTTTTGAAAACGCTAATCAGCTCAGCGTTTTTATCGTGAGGTAATTTTTTTTAACTACTGAAAGATTAAATTAGAAAAATTTATATACATAAAATGTTGATCTAATTAGTATTTTAGGACAAGATAAAATGCTAAACTAATTAGCATTTTTACTTAGAGATAAAATATTGATTTATTTATCGTTTATATTAGCGCTACAGTAAATTAGATTCCATTTCTTAATAAGTTTGTGTAACGGTCTATTTCGGTAAAAATAAATTGGATTAGGGCTAGTTTGGTCAAAAACTCTTAAATTCTCGGAAAAATGAGTGAGAGTTTGCTTACTCTCACCGAGTCACCGGTCGTGAGCAACAAACCAACGGGAAGACAAACACTTGGAAGGGCATTATAGTAATTAGCCACCTCGTCATATCATTATTATACCCCCCCCCCCCCAGCCCCCCAGTTCTATCGCATTCGCACACCAACAGCTTGAAACCTGCTCGATTCCTTTCGGATTCCTCCCGTCCATCGTCTCTTTCTTTCTCGTAGGAAGGCAGGTAGCGAAAGAAGGTTTAAAGATGCTCTCTTACGGCCTTATTCGATCCAACGCGCGCACAAAGGTTTCAATCCGATATCTGTTCTTAGTACAAGTCTGTAGCGGAGTCTCTGTTGTTGTCAATCGATGTCACGATATAAATTTGCTTCGGACTGCTCCTGGTGTCGCTCGACGGATTCTAGATTTTTTAATTCCTCGGTCTTGTGTTAGATCCGAGATAAGTGAGTGATTTTTCGAATGGCTCACCTGGCAGGAATTCTTGTTTATCGGAATTGAAAGTCAAGGATTTCGTGAAAGATTTTTAGGTTGCTTTTTATTTGGACATGTTTTAGTCGGTGAGAATGAGTAGATGCAAGTGGGTATGATGTCATGCATATGGGTAAGTAAAAGTTGTTAAATTTGATTTCAAAATCCTTATGACTGGCGATTTTTAATCATGTTTGTTAGACTGTTTCTTATAGGTAGTTCATCATTAACAAGTTGATAGTGAGGTTTTTTGTATTGCTTCTCTGCCCTTGTCTATTTGAGTTGCTTATTTAAAATTAAATTGCAATCTCTTTCGCACCTAGATTAAATAAGGGACTCCATGCGAGCATTTAATCATGCACAGATGTGCGTAATGGTCTTTGTCTTTGAAAATTCTATGCTTCTATTCATGTGAAAATCTTGCTCTGTTCTGTTTCTTTGAAATAAGTTGTGTGCTTAGAAATAATTTGTACTGTTTTCATAGAGTTTTGAGTTCTGGTCTGTTCATAGTTGAATTTAAGCTATAGTAAAAGTTGCTCCTTGGCTATGGGTCCCTTTGCAATTTGCTTGATCTCCTGTTCTTTTTTATTCTCTTTATTTATTTTCTTTAACAGGCCACCAATGCTATAAGGTATCTTGCCAGTGCCGGTTGCTTGCAGAGACATGCACCTCAGTGTGCTACTTCATCTGTGAGACATGTGAGTTCGGAGGCATCTCTGTCCTCTGAGCCACCGGAAGAAAAAGGGTATGAAGATTATAATATGTTAGACAGTTTTATAACTTCAATTTTAACTTAACTATAGTCTGCTATCGGCATTTCATGTCTATGGGTTGTGGCTGTTATAGGCTGCTTATTTTTAATGTCAGCTATTCTAGTAATGCATCCTCTCTTAGAATACTGAAATTGTTTCATGGTATCGTTTTATAATTATATTTAGGTTTAAGGGACATGATATGTTGGCTCCTTTCACTGCTGGATGGCAGAGCAATGATTTGCATCCCTTGATCATTGAAAAATCAGAGGTACTAAGAAGTTATGTCATCTGTCTAATATTCACTCTTTCTGATTTTCACTTTTATTTGCATATGGATAATAGTTCAGGCAGTATGATTATATCCATAAATCTTTGAGCCAACACCAAATATGTGGGTGGGCTTTGTGGATCATCATTCAAAGTTTGGCATATCTAATTCTGACCTCATATAGTTATACACTATTTTACTAGTCATTTAATTGAACCATGTTTGATTGTTTCACATTGTGTATCAACATTATGCTGACCTACTTCTGGCTATTGTTATCTAAAATAATAGTATAAAGCATGCAGGGTTCTTATGTTTATGACATCAATGGGAAGAAATATCTAGATGCTTTGGCTGGACTGTGGTGCACAGCTTTAGGTACCTTAAACTTTTGGATGATTGAGTTTCCTTCTTTTTCTGCAAACAATTTTCTCTTTCTTTTGTACTTCTTAGTTACTTAATGCTATTGAATTTCTTTTCTTTGATATGCTTCTGTAAGCACTTAAATCCCAAGATTTGAAAAATTAGGATCACTTAAATTTAAGGTTTGAAAAATTGGGATCGGTCTCTTAAAAAAATGATATATATCGGTTGTATCAGCCTATTGGTTGCCTGGATCGGATAAAACGTTTTTCTTAATTATGTAGATTCTAGATATTATTTAAAAATACAAGAAAAATTCTAAAAATTTAGAAAAAATGACAAAAAGATAAGAAATAAAGAAAAAAAAATTATGGTGCAATGAAAACTGAAAAAAGAAGAGATTAGAGAGAGAATGAGTGAAAGAAAACTAAACAAAAGAAATAAAAATATTGGTGCAGTTAGAAGAAGAAAATAGAAAAAAAAAAGAGCGGAAGAAATGAAAAAGGTAAGAGAGAAATAAAGAAATTAAATTAAAAAGTTATATACTAGATTTCGTCAGAGTTTGTCGGAGTTAGATTTGCGTTGTCAGAGTTCATCGGAGTTAGATCTCTCCATAAGAGAAACAATAACTATATGATAAAGAGAGAAAAAAAGAAATAAAGAGTGAAAGAGAAAGAGAGAGTGAGAAAAAAGAGTGAAGGAGAGAAAGAGAGAGTTTGGATCGGGCCTGAATTGGGATTGGGTTTGGCCGATCCCGATTCGGCTAACCATGCTTAAACATTTTTTCTGTTACTTTTTAGTTATATGAATTTGTAATCACAAGTTTTTCATCTATAATTATTCTTTCAACTTTTTGCCACTAAACTTTTTGAACCTATGGGTTCTAGCATCAAAGAGAATCACTTTATCCAGTTAGTTGTAGAGATCCAAGACCACTAGTTTCAGTAGAATTTAGAAGAGTCCCATTACCTTATTTGTGCTCTTCTTTTACCCAGTTTAAACTACAATCATACAATGTTTATCTCCTGTTCCTAATCCTTGAGCGCCACATATTAAACAGTTGGTAGTGTGCATATCAACAATCTACCATATAGTCTGATTTCTTGCTGGTAATATATAAAAGGAAAACGATGACTCAAAATCATTATGTGCATGTTGACAAGCAGTTGGTGACATGATGCTGATAAATACTAGATATCATTCATCACTGTTGTATGGACATACATTTTTTTCACAATAATAGACATTTGTGGTCATTATCATAATAGTTAAAGTATATTTATTTGCGTATAGTATCTATTTCATTCACTTGTTTCTTATGCACGTCATTTTCAATATTTTCAGGAGGAAATGAGCCGCGGCTTGTCAGAGCTGCAACTGAACAATTAAATAAATTGCCATTTTACCACTCCTTCTGGAATCGTACAACAAAGCCCTCTTTGGTACATATAAGTTATTCACTATATGCACACTGCTATTGTTTCAAGTACTTGCTATAGCTATTGCTTCAAGTAATTGCACATATAAATTATTTATGATTGTCAATAATTTTTTCTTTCCTGAAAGTTCTGATATTGCTATATGCACACTGCTTATCTGTACTTTCCTCTGTATAACAAAAAAGATCCTTATATATAGCTTAACACAGGGTTCGATGCCTCAAGGAATTCCTCACCTATAAATTGATTTTGATATAATTATATCAAGTTTTGTCCTACTCCTCTAGCTACCTTGTTTATTGGCTTCAAAAGCTGCCATTCCTTTTCTTTTGCCTTCATAATGAGCAAATTAGACACTTAATTTGAGTTACTGGAACTTTCAAACTGCTGTTTTCCAGGATCTTGCAAAGGAAATTCTTGAGATTTTCACGGCAAGGAAAATGGGAAAAGTGTTCTTCACGAACAGCGGTTCAGAAGCAAATGATTCCCAGGTCTGTATTTTCTTATATAGTCAGTTGGAACAATTGAGGATTTTGTCATGCAAGTTTAGTTTAAATAAAAATCCTTTGTTATACTTTCTGATGTGTAGTTTTTAGCATAAAGTAAATAACCAGAAGCTCTTGGGGACATGATATTAATTTGAGAGAAACTGAATCATAACTCTAGCAGATGCTCTTCTCAATGAAGATTGTTACACAATGTTCACTGAATCAAGAAAGCCACTTCAATTAATTGGAAGAACATATATTGAATAGAATTTCAGTTAGGATGCGTGAAAGGATCTATTTAGGATGCAGTATCTGAACCTTCTTACAGAAGTATTTCAATGGATGGATGTCTTTTTGCAGTGAACATCTGAATGGGGATTTATGATAATCAAGGGCTGAATTTTTGTTGCATTTAAGTGAATGATTGTAAACTGCTGTTCAACTTTCTTAGACTAGTAAGGTGAACAATACTTGCATGTTCCATATGTAGTCTGAACACATAATGGCTAGACAGAATTACCTTCTGTCATTCCATTACTTTTAGAAGTTTAGGTGAATAATTTTAAATGCTGTTATTCCAACTTTCTTAAATTACTAGAGCAATACTTGCATGTTCCATAAGTAGTTTGAACATAGAGGATGGCTAGACAAAATCACCTTCTGATATTCCATTAGTGAGAAGTTAGATGACAGCCTTGTTTTATAGTTCACATTTTATTCTTCCTTTAAAAACAGAAGACTATTGACATACTCTTTAAGTGGTCAACCAAATGAATATAAATTAATTGTTTCTGAAATGTAATATTTTCTTGTTGGCATTTTGACTGCATCAGGTAAAACTAGTATGGTATTATAACAATGCATTGGGGAGGCCGAACAAGAAGAAATTTATAGCTCGATCAAAATCGTAAGTTAATACTTTGATCTGTTGTAAGTTCTATTTAACATTGGACTTTAAAAGTTTAGGAAGAAGATTCCTCTGTTCTTATTTTAATTTCATAAAATGGGTGGGGCACTGGTGTGGGTAGAGTGGGATTGGTGGAGAGTTACCACTTGTAATTCAGATCCATCAGAAATCACCTTCCCATGGGTTATGCTCAAACCATAGTGGGGGACAATTTCCTTTAGATTATAGTACTTCATTCCTCTAGCTTCCTCTTCTTTTTGGCAAGTCTCTCTTTTAGTGATGTACTGATATACATATTTGGGAGGTTGGGCATCCAAACAGCCTCTTCTTGGTTTTAATATTAAGTTTCTGATGCTCTTTGGCAGGTATCACGGGTCAACATTAATATCAGCTAGTCTATCTGGGTAAGCAACAGTGCTTTTCTTTGTATTATTAATGTAATATTCTTCAAAAAGTATAAGATAAGTCGGTCTACATTATCTGTATGTTTGTTAGGATATATTTTTTTTTTATGTCCAGAAGTAGTTTTACCACTTTCCGATTAAGATGCCTATTGTGCAAGAATTGTTCTTTTTTCATTGAAAATCATTGATTTATCAACAATCTGCTGCATCTACAGTCTTCCAGCTTTGCACCAGAAGTTTGATCTACCTGCACCATTTGTATTGCACACAGATTGCCCCCACTATTGGCGTTTCCATCTTCCTGGTACTTATTTACTTGCTAGTTTAGGATGATCTGGTTGTTATTATTGCAGCAACTAATCTGGAAAAAATTATCAGGTGAGACGGAAGAGGAATTTTCTACCAGATTAGCAAATAATTTGGAGAATCTTATTTTGAAAGAGGGACCTGACACAGTATGTTTTCTTTCTCATCATGCCTGTCTTTGAATGCCAGTTGTTATTAGTGGTTGATTTAGTGTATGCTTCCAGATTGCTGCTTTCATTGCCGAACCTGTTATGGGTGCTGGAGGAGTTATCCCTCCTCCAGAGACTTATTTTGAAAAGGTCAGTGTGAAACATATCTACCTATTGTATGTAACTTTTTTGTTTTATTCCATAAATGTGATCTATCAGCATTCATTAAATGTGTGATATTTGCTTTTAAGTGGACAACAGTGTTGGTTTTTTTTTTTTTTTTGGGCATAAAATTTCTTAGCTAGGGTATGTCATGGTAAATTCTTTATCAATTGGTGAAAATACTTGGAGCAGACTAAGATATCAACAATTCATGAGCGTCTGCACACATGTATTTCATTCCAGTCAGTTTTATAATGCTTCATAAGTTAAGATATCTGATACCAAACAAGGAGCTAGTACTGCTGAGAAATTTGATGTCATCACCAAATCTCTAATCACAAAACTTCTCTTTCTTCACCAAAGTGTAGTTTCTGTGTGATTTTTCATTTCCGCAGATTGTCATGAATATTATTATGTATTGTTAATCTTTCTGCAGATTCAAGCTGTCGTAAAAAAGTATGATATTCTTTTCATTGCAGATGAGGTACGGAGTTCTTATGTGGGAGAATAGAAAGAATTCTTATAATCTCTTGGTACCGGTATCATTGTTTTTGCGTTCTATGTAGGTTATTACTGCATTTGGAAGGTTGGGGACGATGTTTGGATGTGACAAGTACCACATTCAACCAGATCTCGTCTCCATAGCAAAAGTGAGTACTGTGATGTGGTTGATTTTGCATTTGTCAGAGAAGTTTTGATGTTACCCTTTATTATTTTAGGCTCTTTCATCTGCATATATGCCCATCGGTGCAATTCTTGTTAGCCCAGAAATATCGGAAGTAATACACTCTCAGAGCAATAAACTTGGTAAGCTTTTAATCAGGTGACAAACTCTCTTTTGTTTCTTCTTGAATATCTCTTTTGACACTATATTATTCCTTATTTTCAGGTTCATTCTCTCATGGATTTACATACTCAGGCCATCCAGTATCTTGTGCTGTCGCACTAGAGGCACTTAAGATTTATAAGTAAATTATACTACACTGCTTGTGATCACCATCTTGGTTATGTATTATCACCAAAGAAAGTTTAACACATCATGTGATGCAAATAGAAATGACCTAAACACATCCATTTTGTTTAATATTTCATGAATCTTGATTAAATTAATCTTGATTTTCAGGGAAAGAAATATTCCTGAACATGTCAAGTCTGTATCTCCAAGGTTCCAGGAGGGCATCAAAGCCTTCTCAGAAAGTCCCATTATTGGGGAGGTACTATTTGCTTATCGCCTGTATTTTGTGATATTGGTGTTTCATTCTTCTTAGTTGAAGACATCTTCATGTATATATGCATGCAGATCCGTGGGAAAGGGTTAATTCTTGGGACCGAGTTTACTGACAACAAATCTCCTAATGATCCATTCCCTTCTGAATGGGGTAAGTTCAACATTTGCCATGAGCGGCAATCATTACACAACTCTAGATTGCTTTACAAGAATGTGATGCTCTGAATACATAAACAATTGCAAAATGCAGTAGCAGATCAAGTACTTACAGTTTATGTTTATGGCCTCAGGGGTAGGTGCAATATTTGGATCTGAGTGTGAGAAGCGTGGAATGCTGGTTCGAGTTGCTGGGGATAACATAATGATGTCGCCACCCCTTGTGATATCACGAAATGAAATCGATGAAGTAAGATGACCGTAATTTTATGCACATTCACTAGTCAACTCAATTTCTACCAACAGCAAAAGATGGGACTTGCCCCTCTTGTTTCTTTTCTTCTCTCTGTCATTTTCCTTGGTGACTTGCCAAGTTGGAGAAATTGCTTAATTTTTTTTTACATTTTCTCTTATTTCAGTTGATAAGCATCTACGGAGATGCCCTGAAGTGTACAGAGGAAAGAGTGGCAGAGCTCAAATCCAAGCAGAAACCGTAATCCTGGTTTAGAATCAGGCACTCTTGAAGGTGTACTTACAGAATAAGATGCTTCTTTTTGTAGTTAATAAATGGCAAAACATTGTCTGTGTCAAGAAGATCACTGTAATGGATAATTCATCAGGAAATGCCATGCTTGTATCCTCTCACTTGGCTATCAGTCATTGTCCTATTTTACTCACAACATCTGTATGGTTTGCTATTAAATCAACCTCTAGTGGTAAAAATTATTTTGTCTATGTGCTGATGCCAAAGCACATCTTTGATCCCTCTTAGCCACCAGGAAACAAACATGTGGCTATTTTCATTAAACTTCAGATGTGAGCAGATAGAAGACTGCATCTGTAAACCTTTAATCACCGACTTTTCCATTAAAAATCAATAATATTTTCGGTATTATCCCCTGGTATGTGAGGATCAATAGACCATTTGAGCGATAAAGAGAAGAAACATGGCAGTAGAACATTGAAAAAAGAAGAAGATTCCAGGTCATTTATTATTCCAGATGTTGAAACTTTCACTGCCACACAAATATGGTCGAAAGTTTAGAACCATAAGAGCTAACAAGTTGATTACTGAGCAACAGTAAACTAAAACTATCTATTCTGTTGATCTAACTGTATGTGTGCCTTAATGTTTTGCATCTTCTTCCTCACAAAATTTTGTGTATTTCTCGGAATCCATCATCGAGTTCAACTCTCCTGCATTGCTCAATTTGACCTTGATAATCCATCCGCGGTCATATGGGCTGGCATTAATCTGAGTAAAAGCAAGATGTCAATGATTGTCTTAGCATACTTAAGCGCTCCTTGAAATACAAAAATTATGAAGAGAAGTAACAATAAGATTCACTAATAATAACAAGAGAGATATTGATCAACAAGCTTCAGAAAAGTAAGTGCACATTTTTAGAATTCGGACAACTAAATGTGGGAAAAAATGCATATAACAAAATATCTCGAGCTTTTTAGAAAAATTCCAGCATCAATACATATTAACCTTCTTGCTGCTTAAAAAGTGAACTAAAGGAGAACTGCCATTACTAAAGCTGAAGACCACATACTATCAGTAAGAAATTAGAGATATGTTTCTGAGTTATGAATGAAGTATGAGTGCAATATATGATTGATAAGAATACAAGGGAGTTGAAGATAATGAGATGACAGTCGCATATACTTATTTGGTTTTAATCATTTCTGTTTACTTTCTGTGCTACTTTCAAGTTCACATGAACAGTCCTGTTAGGAACAATACAGATGAGAGAGCATTCAAGTTAGTATGATTTTAACTTTGTTAATAGGTCTAACAAAAGAAGAAAATAGAAATGAGAGAGCAAACTAAGAAATGAATGGTAGTAAAAAGCATGACGTTGAAAGATGTGCCATGGTAAACAAAAGGGTATGTTTGCTATAGATATAGATAGAACTCAGCAATCATTCTAAGGAAGTAAACCTTTGACAAATGCAAAGTCTGCAAGCTAATACTTACCAGTCCAGGTGATTCACTAAGGTGAGTGTTTACTTCAACTATTTTTCCAGATACAGGAGAGTTGATATCACTGCTTGCCTTCACACTCTCAACTGCACCAAAATGTTTTCCCTGTGTCACATTAACACCAGCTTCCGGCAGTTCGACAAATACGACATCACCTAAGTGGTCCTGAAAACAGAGGAATACCATATATTTATTAACTAAATACAACATATTGAAAACACTATGTACTGATGATGAACATAAGAATGGTAACAAACAATTCATCGCTCTTCTGGCAGAGGTCAGGCATGCCATTGCTCATCAAGTTGAATAATGCATATATATTCAATGGAGTAAAACTGACAACTAAATGTTTTCTTGACCTTAGTAATATCATGGCATATTGGCATCGTTGAGTTTTCTCTTTTTGTTATCAAAACTAAAACCCAGGCAGAAGTATGTTCAGCAGAGCTGTTGATTTTCATTCTCATAATTTATTGTCACTTGGCATGTTGGTACCCATCCCAGTGGATAGTTCTTCAGAAATGGTTTCCATGTTATGCCCAGATCCACTCCTCACAGCATCCGAAATGGAAGTTTCAGTTTCTTTCATTTTCGTGGCCCTCTATGGAGTTTCCAGGAAGGTATAAACGGATACATTGGACCAAATTTCCAAACAGTTGGTCTGGAAACTTGAATGCAATGATATCAGATTGTTCAGGAAACATTTTCTCAGTAGTTCAAGCATCAAATGCCCCACCATCTTTCCTAGACTTTAAACTGTGAAACAAAAGAAGCAACCTAAAATGTCATAATTTCTTAATTCTTCAAGTTAAAAGTAAAATTAATGCCAAATGTGCTTCTGAAAAAATTAGAATGAAACAAAAGAAAATGGAAGCTATCAAGTCAAAAGAGTGATGATGGCATGCCTTAGCTTTTGCCAACCTACATAGAGCAAACAAGTAAGAAACTGAATTAAATTTGCTAGCATAGTGGAGCTGATCAAGTTATATAGTCAACCTGAGCATGGTCTGTTATTCCAACTGTTGCAGAATCGCCATCAACTTTAACCCATTCATGTGTATCAGCATACTTCAAATCCTTCACAACTGCCAAGAAATATGATTAGGATGATAGGTCTGTTCCAGAGCAATTTTGACCACAGCTATGCCCATAATCATGACGATTGATACAAAAGAAAAGTATATAATCTCCTTTGCTTCTCTTCATAGTATGTTAACATACTGCACATATACAGAATGTGTACTTGTTAATTGTATGATAAAAGACGAAATGATGAAGAATATTATCTTTACCAGTTTCTGCTATATACATAGATATCTCTATCTTTTAACAGTTCCTCCCACAGGAGACCAGGAAAAAGGGAAGTCCTAAGCTAATATAAAAAGGGAGTCCTAAGCTGATATAAAAAGGGAGTAGTTTAGTGAAACTGAAGCTATGGTTTCATATCAAGTTGAATTCATTGTGGAGTTGATCTTCACCTCTATTGGATAATCCAACATCCGAAATTCTCTAAAAGGTAACATTTTTACGAACCAAGAGGAGCCCAACAAAAAGAATAAAAAAAAAACCAAGACAAAGAAAACAAAACCACTAGTAAAAATCCGATCTTTAGCTCAAAAAGAACAAGATCTTTCGGTTTAGAAGCACCCAGAACTACGATCTAATGGAACAAGACCACAGTAGAATCCTCCAGTTCACCAGTGACCAAAGACACGAGATAGAAGGTTAATGATGGAGAACCTACCGGTGGAGAATGCTCTTGGGAAGGTCGAGATCCTTAGATACGAGGCGGCCCGCGAAGCCAACAACAACCTCGATGCCATTGATCGCACTCTGCGCCGTAACCTAAGCTCAATAGTAAATATTAGATTTATAGTCGCCAAAATTTATGTTGATATTCCAAAATATCTTAAACAATCCTTTGATCTGCCTCGAGATGCAAAAAACCATATATTCAGATATATATATATATAGAGAGAGAGAGAGAGAGAGAAAGTAAATAATGGCAGCAAGATTTAGATTTAATCTAATTAAATTTAGTTATATAAATGGATTAATCCATCTAATTTGATTTATTAAATGAATTACATTTGTATTTATTACCTCAATTAGATCGATCCACCAACCCGTCTATGACATAACAATATAATCATTATTCAAATAACATGTTAATCACCTAATTAACTCATTTATAACATAGAAAATTTTATTTATAACCTTGAATTTGATCTGACTCGATTACCACTCTTATTTTTTATTAATAATAACTATTTATTATTAATTTCTTATCTTTCTTTTATCAAAAGTAAAATAGTTCCTAGAAAACTTAAAATTGATCGTATAACTAATGTAGTTAAGTAGTAAATATGTTGAGAAAAATAAATGAGGAATCTAAGTGGGAGTGTAGGTTTAAATGTAATTATCTCTAACTAGATTTCAAATACTTTAATCTTATAAACTTGAAATTTATTTTGTTTTTCTTAGATTATAACTAGATTTTATAAATCCCTTTTATAGAAATATATAACTACGGCGCCGTCGAGACTTCCCTAAAAACCCGAGCAAAACCCTTCCGTTGCTCGCTTTCCCCTCCGCTAAGTGATGACCGTCTCCTCCGTCTCCTTCTCTTCACCTTTCTTCTCTCCCCAAAGCTTCTCCGTCAATGTAAAGCCCTCTCATTCTTTTACGCTCTTACGTTTCCTTGTCGTTTGCGGAACTAATCCATGGGTTCTTCTCCGTTTCTCCACAGAGAAGTAGCAAATCGAAATGGGTTCGCTTGGCATCACGAATTCCTTCTTTGGGAAGGTCCTTTACGGTGAGAGCAGGCCCAAAGAGGATAGCTTTCGGCGATGATTGCAGAAGGGGGTTGTTGGCTGGGATGGATAAGCTAGCCGATGCTGTTTCTGTTACCTTGGGGCCAAAAGGTGACGTTTTTTTTTCTTAAAAAAAAATTAGAAGCTAATCTACGTTTAAGCATTAAACTTCTCTTATTTTCCCTGTGGTATTAGGTTCTTCTTTCATTGGTTGTAATCTTAGTCTTAAAAGATTGGATTTTTCATAATTTTTATTACTCGTATTTACTGCTTAATTGGCGCTGTTCTGGAAGTGGTACTGACAGTATTGTAGAGAAGAGAAAAGGAGGAGAGAGTGAAATTCTCTTATTTGCTTGGAAAACAAGGAGACGAGAGAACAGAAAAGGAGGAAAAAGTTATCTTATTTATTTATTTATTCAGTGGGTTCATTATTCGGCTAGTCAATTGACTTGAGCAAGTTCATTCTTCCAAATTTCCCATGCTTACACCTGTTTAGTTGATCCAGGCAGGCAACCACCATCCTAGACTGTTCTTATAGTAAATTAGAAGATAGGCTGATTCTCCTTTTATGAAAAGATTGAAATATTATTTCCCACCTGCATTTTGTATTGAGTTATTGTGTGGACATCATCAGCACTCTTGTGCTTGGTTGATACCGTATTGGTCGTGAATGCTTGGTTGACAATGATGATAACGATTGCAATTTCGAGGGAAATTGAAATCCTAATCCTACTGGGTCAAGTAAGATATGAAAAGTCAAAACCGAAACTGAGTTGGAAAACACTCTAAAATCCAAATTAATTTTTTTTAATGTTGAAAAGCCTCTCTCACCAAATAGAGGAAAACAAAACCACGGATTTGATCACATGGATCAATTTAGTTCACTTAAATCGTAGATATATGATTCACTTACAACCGTTCTCACTGCACCAACAGCTATTGATTTATGTCCTTCTCATACTCGCTCTCCTTCAATGAATTACTCTGTGAAACTAAATAGCCTCCGGTTGATTGTACTCGATGTGGATCACAATAGCTCCCCTTTGGTGGTAGCCATGTATTAGCTACCGGTTAAGCTCCTTTGCTGTGCTTCAAGAAGCCAAACACACGAACAATTGAACTCCTCACACTTGATGAAAAATAAGCTCCTTTGAGGCTCCTAGAACTCTCTAATTATGATCTTTGATCTCTCTTGAGTTTCTTCAAGTTTTCTAACCTCTGTGGTCCTTTAAAGTGTGGATGAACATCTGTAATTTGGATTAAGTGAATTACAAAAAGAAATTCTGAGTCTAAAACAATTTATGAACCTTTCTTCTCAATTTTGGTCAAAGTTCTAATTATTTGAGCTCGGTTCGCACTTGACTTATATTCCACATATGTTCCATTGCCAAAATTGTGCCATGGTTAATCAAGTAAACCATTTTTATGGTATTGTTGAAATTTTTTGTTTTAGACTACACTTTGTTTCTTCGATTTCTTTGCACATATAACTCTTCCGTAAGTAGTGTGACTTGATCATACATAAAACACTAGATTGCACTACATAAATACTAGTATTTTGTATTCACAAGTTTGTCATTGTAAAATATTGCCCTTATAATTAATGACTTAACTAGACTCTTGAGTAAGAACATGGTGAAGCAGTGATCGTAATAGTCTCCTTGAACATGGTGAAGCTGTGATCATAATAGTTTCCTAACTTTTGTGGTAGCACATAGCCCACACTATAGGCTTCCTGAGACAGTTATTAAGAAAACACCATATACCATGTCCTGTTATTGTTGGTACTGCAGCATTTTCAGTCGTTATGTAGATGACCATTAATGCTAGCTGCTTTCAGATGAAGATTCATTTTTCCTCAGCTGAGATCATGTTTATAGACAACATGTCCCTCTTTAGCATTTAATCTCTATACCAAAAGCAATGAAACTTTAAGCCCTGATTTTCGTCATTTAAAACTGAATAGATCATTGCAGGGCGAAATGTTGTTATTGATGAGCAGGGAGTACCTAAAGTAATCAATGATGGTGTTACAATAGCTCGGGCCATTGAACTCTCAGATTCAATTGAAAATATTGGTTCCATGTTACTTCAAGAGGTCCTTACTGCAACTTCCTTTTCCTTCTTTTAAAGAGCATGTTTTTCGGATGCTTAGACTGTTGCTTTTTCTTTCTGAACTATATTAATCAGGTCGCATCCAAGACAAATGACTCTGCAGGTGATGGGACCACCACTGCAATTGTTTTGGCCCGGGAAATGATCAAGTTGGGGTTGTTGGCAGTTGCTACTGGGGCTAACCCAGTATGTTTGAGAAAGGGCATTGATAAAGCTGTCAGTGAACTGATTCAGGTCTTGAGGAACAAATGTATTTCTGTGAGTGGAAAAGAAGACATAAAAGGTAAAAGTGTTCCTCAAATGGATGGTAGAAAATATGACACAAGTTCATGGAAATCTTTACTTTGCTACTTATTTTTTCAGCTATAGCTGCAATATCTGCTGGAAATGATGATTTTGTTGGGGATCTTATTGCTGAAGCCATAGAGAAAATTGGTCCTGATGGAGTAATCTCTATTGAATCATCCTCCTCTATTGATACTATAATTGAAGTTCAAGAGGGAATGAAGGTATCTTCAGTTGATCTTGTGGATGACATTTCAATTTATTGTTATTCACTGACCATATAATTATCTTTACAGATCGACAAGGGGTATATATCCCCACACTTCATCACAAACCAGGATAAATCATTAGTTGAGTTTCAGAATGCGAAAGTACTTGTAACTGATCAAAAGGTGACAAATATCAAAGACATCATCCCGTTGTTGGAGAAAACCACTCAGCTAAGTGTTCCGTTATTAATTATTGCTGAAGATGTTTCAAGTGAAGTGCTAGCTACATTGGTTCTTAACAAATTGAGAGGATTATTAAATGTTGCGGCAATCAAATGTCCTGGTTTTGGAGATGGAAAGAAGGCTCTTCTCCAGGATATTGCTCTGATGACAGGTGAATATATATATATATACCTCTAATTTTCCAATTATTTGGATTCTGAAGTTTCTGCTTTGATTATCCCCATGAAAATTTTTTGTTATGTGAAGAGGGACAAAATGTAAAGTTTACTGATACTGAACACACCATTTTGCTGTAAATATACCTGAACCTGAATCTCAATATTTTGGGAGAACATGAATTATTTTGCAAAAGTAGTTCATTTTGTACCATTGGGTTTCTTATCTTTTATGAGAGTTCATTTCTCCATACTTTGTCATAGTACAACTGCCAATATCCCATATCGACTGGGATCAGCTACATGAATCTTGTTTTCCTTATGTTTAGTTCTTCGTCATATCTATCCTCATTGTGTCTACTGTCTCTTTCTCACTTATGCATTCTAGTGTTAGTTGATGTTTGTTTTCTGAGTAACCACTTTCAATACCTCACTCTTTCTTATTTTTACATTCTGAAATTTGCGGATTTGTTTTTGTCTTTCTTTCTTTTTGTTGTATTTTATCTTGATTTTGTCCCTGAAGCAAAAAAGAAAAAGATTAGTAGCAAAGAGAAGCTTGATTGGAGAATGTTTGAAAATTGAAAGAAAAAAAAACAGTCTGTATAAATGAAGAAGGTAAGATTTGTTTCCTAGCAATTTTCTTTTGTAACTTGAATAAAGGATTTCTGTAGAAAACAAAAGCACCTGACAGAATATTCTGGAGTATTATTTTCTAATATCTGAAAAACAGAAAATAGTGCTTACGCTTCTAGCCTCCTCAATCTCTGCTTTGCCTGCTTCTTTCCTTTCCTTCCTTACTAGTAGAACTGTTAGACTCGCATAGGTGGGTGTCATGTCAAAACAAACAGAATAGGATATGTGGCCCCCAGATATTCATGGATTTCTCACAAGTATAAGATTGAATGCTATAACTCCTATTAGTATGAAAACTGGGTATCGGTTCAAAACAAAATTCATTGATTGAGGTTAAGTGACATTGGCATTAGCATTTTCTTTCGGAGGGAAACAGAGGGTTCTCGTTGATTCAAACCCTTGGTACAAACAACCCATATAATGGATTAAACAATACTCAACAAGGCCTATAGGTTACTTATAACTATATTCTGCAATGATGCAGGTGCAGATTTTCTTGCCAGTGACTTGGGCTTGACACTTCATGGTGTTACATCTGACCAACTAGGTATTGCTCAGAAGATAACAATAACAAGTAACTCAACAACAATTGTCGCAGACCCCTCTATGAAAGCAGAAATTCAGGCAAGAATTTCACAAATAAAGAAAGATATTGGTGAAACTGATAGTGCCTACCTGTCGAGGAAGCTATCTGAAAGGGTTGCAAAACTCTCAAGTGGTGTAGCCGTGATCAAGGTTAGCTGCTTCATTTCGTCTGTATCAAGCTCCTTTGATATAAGAAGCTGAAATATTGAATTGCAATTACTTACATGTGGTAGTTTTTACAAACATAACTTTCTAAGCTTTTGGTTCATTAAGGATTCAATAAAGAATTTGATCTACCCGAATCATTTGTGACTGCTTAAGATGCATGTTAACCTGTTTAAGCTATCCACGTCAAATATTAGCAGCCTGTGACCAGCTTAGATTTCTGATTACTCCGGTGCTTTGATCTGGATAAGAACTTTGGTTAACATTATGTGTTTCTGTTTAACGTGTAGATTGAAATGTCAAGAGTAAGTGAATCTTGTGAAATTTGTTAGGGTGTTGCTGTGGATTTTGAAGAAATGCAAATGATATTTAGGTAGGGGCACCCACTGAAGCTGAGCTTGAGGACAGGAAACTTAGAGTTGAGGACGCAAAGAATGCAACTTATGCTGCCATAGATGAAGGCATAGCGCCTGGAGGTGGGGCGACGCTCATACAATTGTCAAAGCATATCCCCATGATTATGGATCTTATTGATGACCCAGAAGAAAAGATTGGGGCTGGCATAGTTGGAAAGGTCTGCTTTCTTCTGTATCTGACTGATATTATCATCCCATAGCATGATTATGAAAAGTGGTTGCAGAAATACATTTTATCATTGTATAGTTGAGTCATTCCTTATACTGAAGCAAATCTTCTATCTTCCATTTTTGTTAATTTAATTAATTCTTTTACTAGTGATATTCTTAGACTACTGTTAAAGCATAAGTAGTTATTCCCCCATATTGCACTTGATTGCATCTGCACATCATGATGCCAGGTTGAAAACTTTCATTGTGAATATCTAGTCATGCACCAAATAGAAAGATAAGCAGGAATTACTCTTATGTTCTAGGTTGTAATAAGATCTAATTGAGGTAAAAGAATCTCTCTCGCTGACGAACATCTTCTATATCTGACATGTGAGGTGTTGCCATAGATCTATTCCGTAGATAAGGTTCATAGTCAAGTTGATATTATTACGTGGTGATGATCAGTTACTCTCTCTGTCAAATAAAGATGCATATGAATCTAGTTACTATCTTATCGCATAAAATTCTGCCACTTTCAAATGACATATAAGTTGAAAGTCAAGAAGAGGGAGTTTCTTTCGCGAGTCAAAAGAAGTCATTATTAAGATGTATGGTCTGACTCAAGCTTTTTCGTTAAATTTCAGGCACTTCTTATACCCGCTTCCACCATAGCTCGTAACGCAGGGCATGATGGTTCAGCTGTCGTGGAGAAGCTTCTTGCTAGTGAATGGCGGATCGGATACAACGCAATGACCGACAAATATGAAGACCTCCTTAAATCTGGTGTTGTGGACCCATGTAGAGTCTCAAGGTGCGCACTCCAGAATGCAGCTTCTATCACTGGGATTGTTCTAATGACCCAAGCAGCCATGGTTGATAAAATAAAGGAGCCCAAGCCTGCAGTTCCCCTTCTTCCCGGTGTTACTCCATAGCTGTACAATACCTAACTAACTGAGAGAAGCTCTTGTTAACAAAAAAAATTGTTCAAAAAGAAGGTGAAAGTCTTCCTGTTTCATTACGAAACTTTAGTATTCCTTTTTCTTTAGAGAGAAATTTTGTAGAGTGAAGTTCTATTTAATTGCAGAATGAATCAATTAAAGTATATAATTGGGTGGTTTAGTCCACTCGTAGTTTGAGATTTGGTTCGAAATTTCTCCATTTCTTACTTAGCATGATTAAACGAAGGGCGAAGGCCTCTCTCATTCCCTTTATATATTATAATGGGTCAATTCAAAGTTTCTAAGAGAGTAAGTTATTAGTGTAGTTCAGTTGTTGAGTCATTATTATTTAATGATAAGGTTATATTCGATGAATTCTCTTATCGAAGCACTATATATGTTTGGAGTATTTTATATATATATATATATATATATATTTTGGGCTCATTATAGTTTGTCTCTTTTAAGTTAACTTGACAGTGAAAAGAAGATTAGTCTAGTTATCTAATTTATATATCGGCTAGCTTATAATTAGCCTTAACCGTTATGATCTTTGAAATAAAAAATAATTATAATGTTCAATCTAGTTATCTTAGTATCACTAGGATCATCAAATGTACACGTCAGAGATCAAGCCGTCAAATTCTTCGTATAAAATCGTTGTTTTAATCTCAGCCGTTCTTTCTGCGGCCCACTGTAAGGTATCAACCCGCGGCGGCTCACCGAACCCGCCGCCGCACGCACATCGAAGGTAGTCTAATTCGTACTCTGCGCATGTTAGCAATGCCATCTTAATATACGCCCTCCTCGTCTTATATTAAAGGACCAACCTTTCTTTCTTCTCTCGCTCTTCTCTCCTCTGTTCTCCGTTCTCTCTCTATTACTTGTTCCAGCTCTTTTGGTGAATCCTTCGTGGGATTTCTTCCTTTTGCCGAGATCTTATCTAGGTTTCTCTTACTGTGATTGATTTTGTTCGGAAATGGCGACGAAGAGGAGTGTTGGCGATCTCGAGGGAGCCGATCTCAAGGGGAAGAAGGTGTTCGTGAGGGTGGATCTAAATGTGCCGTTGGATGACAACCAGAAGGTTACGGATGACACCAGGATTCGCGCCGCAGTTCCCACCATCAAGTACTTGATGGAGCACGGCGCCAAGGTCATCCTCTGCAGCCATCTGGTGAGATCCTTGGGTTCTATCTTTTCTCCTTCCTTTTCTCTTTTCCCTTAGATGGGGTTTTCTCGGATTCTTATGATCCTCTTGTTGCTCTCGTAAAGGTGCTATCTTTGTCGTTTTTTTATATAGATTTTCTTATGATCGTGTTCTGAACTTTTAGTTCTATGCTGGTTAATCAATCCCAACTGTTGAGAAGTCTGAAAATTTCTAGTGAGAATGTTTGGTTGTATAGAATGTAATAGAAAAATGTTGAAGCTACTATCGCAATGGTTTGACTTTATGTTTGTTACAAGTACATGAATTGTATCGAACTGCTAATTGATAAAATAATAAGGGAAAAAGGAAAAAGATATACGTGTAAACCATGGTATTGACGCGTCCATTTGATTTTGTAACTGTCTCGCGTCATGCGATGCTTTTGTTTGTTTTACCTCGCGTCATGTGGTTTTAAGTGCATTGTTGGTCTAAATGTTTCCACTCTGTTACCCTTTAAGTACTACCCAATCTTTGTCGTTTGGAAAATTTATTGGTGTTTATTTAGATGGATGATATGTCACTACTTGTACCAGTTAATGCTACAGTAGATATAGTTTCAAGTGTTTGGTTCATCTAATGAGAGGAACTTGGGGGAGGGCGATATTTTTAGTGCGGTTGGGCGAAGATATTAAGATCAATAATTCTTGATTTATCCACTTCTCCTATTATTTGTTTCCTATTCTCGGCCATGGGGACATTACTTTAAGTCTTTGTCTTATTACCATCTATTTGTGGGACGTCATCTTAAATATGGTACTTTGGCAGCCCAATGACCTTGCAGTAGATGATAAGCCTGTGAATTTTGGAGGGATTGTTCTGCAGCCTTAGTATAACCTGCCATTTATCTCCTAAATTTGGCATTCTTTTAACCATAATGTGTTGAATTACTTCACTGTTATGAATCTGTCATCTTTTGCTATTTTGCTAGTTAATTTGGAATTGGTGGTTAATGTTTTGAATTTGCAGGGTCGTCCTAAAGGTATTACTCCAAAGTACAGCTTGAAGCCTCTTGTGCCAAGGCTATCTGAACTTCTTGGTGTAACTGTACGTGGAATCATCCCTCAGTCAATCCCTCTCTTTTTAATTGCCGAATTACACCTTTTGACTCCTGATGATTTGATGCACGCACATAGGTTGAGATGGCCAATGATTGCATTGGTGAAGAAGTTGAAGGATTGGTGGCTGCACTACCAGATGGAGGTGTTCTACTGCTTGAAAATGTGCGGTTTTACAAGGAAGAAGAGAAGAACGTTCCTGAGTTTGCCAAGAAGCTAGCATCACTTGCTGATGTCTATGTAAATGATGCCTTCGGTACGGCTCATAGAGCTCATGCTTCAACTGAGGGAGTTACCAAGTTTTTGAAGCCATCCGTTGCTGGCTTCCTTATGCAGAAGGTATGCTTGAGGCCTCATTACTGATTCAATTTGCTATACTTTGCCCATTTCTTTCCATATCGTGGATCTGTGGTCTTGGATGTCTAGGCACATCTGTTTTCTTCATCCTACCATCTCTCGCTGCTAAATAGAACACACCGCAGTTACACGAAGTGTCATTCTGAAAATGCTGCATGCTTCTTTCCATCCATTTCATGTGGTAATTCTGTAGTTGTTTTGTGCATAGGGTTTGACACTAAAATCTTATCTTTATATTAGGAACTTAATTATCTTGTTGGAGCTGTGGCCAATCCTGAGAAACCATTTGCTGCAATTGTTGGTGGGTCTAAGGTGTCAACCAAGATTTGTGTGATAGAATCTCTGCTGGAGAAGGTTGATATCCTCCTCCTTGGCGGTGGAATGATTTTTACATTTTACAAGGCACAAGGATACTCAATTGGATCATCACTTGTGGAGGAAGACAAGCTTGACCTTGCCACAGCACTTCTAGAGAAAGCAAAGTCTAAGGGAGTGTCTCTTCTGCTGCCTACCGATGTCGTGGTAGCTGACAAGTTTGCTGCAGATGCAGAGAGCAAGGTTTGTTCATTTACTTCTGCTAATATTTGTGTCGTGTTTCTTAGTTTAATCATATCGTAGTAGGAAAAAAGTTGAACCGTGGAGAATTTTAGAATCATACATACTCTGGACCATTGATCTTAGCATCATTTGAAGTGATGTCCTGAGTTGAAATTTCTTGTCATATCATTTAAATTTCAAATTTCGTGTATTAAGCAAAATCAGTTATCAGTTACATTGGGCTCACTAAAGACTAGAAGATAGGAGATTCATGACGAGTACATTAGAAGAAATAGCTCCAAAAGGATTCCTTTCCTTGAGGAATAGATGCATTCTCAGACATATGAACCAGTGTTAATTACTGGAAACTAGTTTGATTGGCATGTTAGCTGCTTGTATGCATCGAGGGTTGTCAATTCAGTTTTGACATAATTCTGGTTTTCCCTTCAGGTTGTAGCAGCATCTGACATCCCTGTTGGTTGGATGGGTCTAGACATTGGACCAGACTCTGTCCAAACTTTCAGCGAATCGTTGGATACCACCAAGACTATCATTTGGAACGGACCGATGGGGGTGTTCGAGTTCGAGAAGTTTGCAGTGGGAACCGAGGTAAATGGCAATACCATCCTTACATTGACAGTCATGTTTCAACTTGTTGATGCAGTGGATAAATTTTGTTAATTCTGTAGGCGATAGCGAAGAAGTTGGCTGAACTCAGCGGTAAGGGGGTAACAACCATCATTGGAGGCGGTGACTCTGTTGCAGCTGTCGAGAAGGCAGGGCTTGCTGACAAGATGAGCCACATCTCGACCGGAGGTGGTGCGAGCTTGGAGCTATTGGAAGGCAAGACTCTTCCGGGTGTTCTTGCTCTGGACGATGCTTGAGCACCTTAGAAGCGTAACTGTCTACTACTTCTTACACTGAGATAGCTTGTGCTGAGATGATGTACATGGCTCTTGTAATGAGTTTCCTCTCTTTGAACCTCTCTCAAGTTAATGTTGTACTGCTTTGCTTTGCTTTTGTATGAGGAGAGCTAATAAAACTATCACTTGCAGTAGCTATGGTGCTATTGTCTCAACTAGCTCTGCTTATGATCATGGAGTAAGATGAGATTGTTGATCTCTGGTGTTTCTTTTTCATACTCCTGAGACATTTGGAATTACGATCTTATACATTTGAACAATAAAGCAAAGAAAACAGCAAGATAACTGATGATGTGATGAGCTCTCAGGGTTGACTTGGCGACCAGGATGTGATGAATATTATCTAATTCCTACAACTAGAAGAAAAATTAAAGAAAAGAAAGAAAGAAAGAAAATTAATGCAGCTAAGACTGGATATCTGCAGCAATTATGACGGACGGGTATCGTGGTAGCCAGTCGGATAGAGATTTATCACAAAATGGATTTTAAAGTGAGAATAGACATTTTTGAATAATTTATGATGATGGGTAGTTTCGGTATTTTACAACGTCTTAATGGCTCATTTGAATTATCGTAGATGCATATAAAGATATTTCACTTCGTTAAATAAGAAGGTATGTGAAAAAGAATCACTTGAAATACCCACCATACCCTTGATGTATTATGACAGTCTCAATTAACTTGAAAAAACTATGAATAATCGAGAATTAGCTTAGTTGCAACAATGGTCATCCTTCGGTCATCGCTTCCCTCTTCAAAAGCTTAAGAAAAAAGCTGTGGTCTTTTTCACACAGTGCCTTTGGCCCATTATTACTCTCTCTCCTCTCTCTCTCTCTCTCTCTCTCTCTCACACTCTCTCTCTCGCAATAACCACAGTCTTCTTCTCTGTGGCTCCTGCAAGCTGGCGCCTTCCATTAGAACCCAACAGTGAAAGATTCCTGCTCCCATTCGCTAATTGGGCGGCTCCCCAAGAGGCACCTAAGTCCTTGAAACGGCTCTTGCGGAGCTACTACGGCCTCTTCTCTGTCTGTACTTCGTTGCTTTTGATCTCTCGGTAAGCCGCCTTCTCCTCCTAGTCTGGCTTCAGAATTACTCTAAAGATCGCATTTTTCGCTGAACTATGTGATTAGAATGGCGAAAGGAGTGATTTTTAGATGGGGCTGTTGCTATCCTTGTCCTTTCTGCTTTCAGCTAGGTATTGGGTTTCTTAGCTTTGTGGGGGGGTTTTGGAAGAAATTGGATGGAATTGGAGTTTGATCCTCTTTTGATCAGTTTCGGCTTCTTAGTCTCTGTGGCTCATTAGAGGTGTTGCCTCTTAAATTAGGATTGGCCTTTTTGTGGGATCGATGGTCTGGGTTTCTTTGGCTTCTCGTTTATTGGTTTCAACTTCCTGTAAATGGATTAATTGGGAAAATCTACTAAATTTGCATCTTTTAGCTCTTCTCTTACTTTGTTCTAGCTGTCCGGTTGACCAAGGTAAAAACTGACTTGCTTCTAATTTTCATGACCTTTTAAACATAAAGAAGGGAAAATCTACCATCCTTCTCATGTGATTTTTTCGTGGATCATGTACGTATCTCATTCTTCATGTATACTATGATGGTTTACTTGAAACTTCTTAATGAAAATGATCAGTTTGATTTAATTGAAGAATATGCAAACTTTACTTTCTCGTCTCTTTCTCCATATTCTGGAGTACTGCAGATGTTGAGTTCATTCTTTCTTTTCCCTCTTTTTTGGGTCTTGGGAGGGTGGTTGGTTTGACTTCCTCAACTCTATAGCCTGAACATCTTGAAGATTTTTGGCTTTAATGCAGTGCAGGCTTAGGAAATAATTTGCATGACGTGGCTTTCAGAAAATTTGGCACTGCACTCAGGGTCAACACAGTCAGAAGAATCAGCCTTGGACATGGAGAGGAAGACATGCAATCATCACTTGTTTCCTTCTTATAGTCCATCCCCTCTCCAAGCAGTTGCTTCTGGTGGTCAACACTCTGAAAGCACTGCTGCCTATTTTTCATGGCCTACCTCCACATTACTGCATGGAGCTGTTGAAGGACGGGCAAATTACTTCGGGAACCTTCAGAAAGGAGTACTGCCGGGCAATCTTGGCCGATTGCCAAAAGGACAGCAAGCCACCACATTGCTTGACTTGATGACTATAAGAGCATTTCACAGCAAGATCTTACGTCGTTTTAGTCTTGGTACAGCAATAGGTTTCCGAATCAGGAAGGGGACATTGACTGACATACCAGCAATTCTTGTTTTCGTTGCTCGAAAGGTTCACAGAAAGTGGCTTAGCCCTAGCCAGTGCCTACCGGCTGCTCTTGAGGTACATATTAGTTTATGTTTTTCAAGCTTCACCATACAATTGAAGAATGATATAGACTTATACTTAGCTTTTAGAACAGTTAGATGATGTATTCTTATAATTGGTTGAGCATTTCAATTTAGCTATGCTGAAATTTTATGGTTTAAAGATATACTCTCACAGTTATCAACTTAATATTCACTTGGCTATGTCATGAAACAGGGGCCTGGCGGTGTATGGTGTGATGTGGATGTTGTGGAGTTCTCCTACTATGGTGCACCAGCACCAACTCCCAAAGAACAATTGTATGATGAGCTCGTTGATGGCTTGCGGGGCAGTGATCCATGTATAGGTTCAGGTTCTCAGGTGCTCCTTTAAACTTGTCAATATTCCAAATTCTTTTTTGTAAGCTATCTTCCTGAATAAGGTGCCCTTCATACTGCTGCAAATTGTCTGAGGCATTTCTTGCCAAATTGAAATAGACGTAGGATAGAAACCCTTAAGAACCTCAGTCAAATTGCTTGTGTTAGATCAACAATATCATCTGCCTCAATTATTTATCAGCATAGATCTTTGTAACATATCATTGACTTAATGGTTAGTTTAATTGTTTCATCGGTCTTTAAACACCTAATGTTTCAATGAAAATGAAATTCAAGCCTGATCACCTTTTTTGAGGGATTTGAGTCATTTGACATACACTAATTCTCCCTTCATTTGATGATCTGGCTCCTTTCCATACATGCTTGTGGTTCTTCAGTTGTTCAGAATTTTCTGTACTCATTTTCAGGTGGCAAGCCAAGAAACATATGGAACTTTAGGTGCCATTGTGAAGAGTCGAACTGGCAACAAACAAGTTGGTTTCCTCACAAACCGGCATGTTGCAGTTGACCTGGACTATCCTAACCAGAAGATGTTTCATCCTTTACCACCCAACCTTGGACCTGGAGTTTATCTCGGTGCTGTTGAGAGGGCAACATCTTTTATTACTGATGATGTTTGGTACGGGATCTATGCTGGAACAAACCCAGGTAACATAGTTCCAGAGTATTAGTAAAGGGTGTGATTGCAGCAATTTAGCATCTCAATTGGCAATCCTTTAGTTCTGATTCTTATTCATCCTTAAATCTTGGCACCACATTCATCTAAATTCAAGACGGATTTTGGTACAAGCATCTTTATATAACCATAATTAGTCAAATAAAAAAAGATTTCTTCTGACCTTAAGATTACATTTCCTTTTCTTTTTCCTTTAGTAGTCATCGAATTATCAAACTATAGGGTGAAAATTCTTTATGACTATAAAGAATGTCAATGCCTTAATCTTTTATCAGTTCGTACCAATCCATTTATAAATTCATCTTGATTTAGCAACGAGCATTCCTCTTTGTAATTTCTTTCGTGCATTTCATTTTCAAATGACGTTCTAATTCCCAAATATACTCCTTATTTTCTTATGCATCTGCAGAAACATTTGTCCGAGCTGATGGGGCATTTATCCCGTTTGCTGATGACTTCGACATTTCCAGTGTCACTACTTCAGTGAAAGGAGTGGGCGAGATTGGAGATGTGAAGGTTATAGACCTACAATCACCAATTAATAGTCTCATAGGAAGGCAAGTTGTGAAGGTCGGAAGGAGCTCTGGTTTGACAACCGGAACTGTAACAGCCTATGCACTTGAGTACAATGATGAGAAAGGAATATGTTTTTTCACAGATTATCTTGTTGTTGGTGAGAACCAACAAACATTTGATCTTGAAGGTGATAGTGGGAGCCTTATTATTTTAACTGGGCAAGACGGTGAGAAACCACAACCTATCGGAATAATATGGGGTGGTACAGCTAATCGTGGGAGGTTGAAGCTTAAAAGTGGCTATGGTCCGGAGAATTGGACTAGTGGAGTTGATCTTGGTCGCCTTCTTGATCTTCTTGAGCTTGATCTTATCACAAACAGTGAAGGTCTACGAGGTTTGTTCTTTTTTACCTTTACTGAAGAATCTCTGTCATACCGAAGTTGCTGTTTGCTTTGTCCTTTCTGACAAATTGATTGATGCTTGTTTTGTGGTTAAAGATGCACTAGAGGAGCAAAGACTTGCTTTAGCTGCAGCAGTTAATTCTGCTGTTGGGGATTCTTCTCCCACAGCGGATGGGCTTCCAAATGAACAGATTGGTGAAATTTATGAACCTCTAGGTATTAATATCCAACAACTACCACCTCCTGGTGTTTCCCATTCTGGGATGGACCAACCTTTTGCACATACCGAGTTTCATGTGGACACAGTTGAGACTGCGAAGAATGTCGAAGAGCATCAGTTTATTCGGGACTTCATCAGTATGTCTCCAATGCGCTGTAACCAAGAAGGTAATCTTGAGCTGAATAATCTCTCTGCACTAAGAACTTCATCTGATGAAGACCTTTGCGTCTCTCTTCATTTGGGGGATCGAGAACCTAAACGGCAGCGCTCTGATCCCAACTGAGTTTAGGTTTTCAACACTTTATTGACAAGAACCTTCTGAGGATGCATTTTATACTACAGAAAGTTGCATTCATCTGCAGGAATAGGTATGGATTCTTAAATAGAAAATTCGAATTATGTTTTTCCTAAGGAGTAAGGAGCAGATTTAACTTGTTAACTTATGTTTAACTAGTGAAAAGCCTGCACTTGAGAATCATTTATGCCCTTTTCTATGGCAACCAGTCAGTGTTCCTGCAGTTTTGCACATTCAAGTGATTTATGTATAAACTTTTCCTAATGTGAGAAAAAGAATGTGCAAGGTATATCTTTTACCTTGTTTAATTTTTAAGCTCCATTTTGTTTCAAGTGTCAGAAGGATCTTTGTTGGATTCTTGGAAGCCTTTTAGCTTAACATGATATGAATCAAAAAGCCATATGACTAAAACATGAAAATTTTAGATCAATCACTAAGATCAGATCTGCCGCACACATTTCTGGAGTAAATTAAAAAGGAAATCATGAAACAGCAGACATGTTGGGACAAGAACTCGGTTGTGGATCATGTTGCTCATCTTTTCTCTCTCTTTTTTTTTTTCTTTTTTCTTTTGAAGGATAGCCTGTAGGCACATGTTGCTTGTCATGTTTTCGAAGTTAATGAACATCTTAGTGAAAAAGTCGCATCTTTGTTGCAACTTACTGAAAGCAGTTGGTCTGAGTGTCTATTGCTTCTATCAGATGAATGAAAACCAATACAAAATAAGGCTGCAAGCCTGCAAGTTAACAGGATTATTCATGAGCTTGGGAATCAGTATTGCCCTGATCAAGTTGGGTTATTTATTTTTAGTGTAGAAGTCAAGCTCAAGCTCTGTTAAGAGCCTAGCGTGAACTCCAATTTTTCGACAAGGCAAGTTTGGAGGAATTTACCTAGTAATTAACTTGAGAATTCTGATATCCTTCTTAGCCTTTATGTGGTGTGTAAAACTTCCTAATGAAGAAGGTATAATTCATTGTCAGTGAAGGAGTTAGTAGAGCTTTATACAGTTACAGCATAAGACTTTGCAGTTCATGCACTTCTCCATAAAAGAGAAACATGATAGCCAACACAAAAAGAAGAGTGCTATGGAACAACAACTTGCAAAAGCAAATCACTGGAAGAAGTTAATGGTAAGAAAGGGAAGTTAGTGTAGCCGTTTGTAGATACTGACAGATAGAAAAGTAAAGGAAATGACAATAGTTGTACATACCTTTGAATTTTGTTTGGAGAATTGAAGCGATGATCAATCTTTCTCCTGCATATTTTTGTTGGTTGTGAGTGATTAAAACAACAAGATGATACGATAGAATCTAACCCCTGTCTTCTCATCCTTCAGACTATCTTCTTGCTCAGAGTGAGACAGACACACACATGAAATAGAATCATGCAGCGTGAAAACAATTAGATCTTCAACAATAGCACACATGAGAAGGGAAAGAGAGGGGGGAAGGAGAAGTGTGAATTGTTATGACAAGCCATGCATGGTGGTGATGGTTGCTTAAGAGGCTCTCACATTTCATCCCCTGCAGACCCTCGTGACACTGGATTGGCCTTTCTCTGTTTGTCTATATGAAATGCACCTCAATACCATTTTCTCCCTACTTGAAAACAAAATATCACTTAATATCGATTGTTTTCTTTCAGTTATGGGCATTGGTACTTTGGTACCTTGCTACAGCTACTGACAGTCACCCTTTTCTCTCCTCTCTCTCTCTCTCTCTCTACACACACACACACACATATTCATAAATTTATAATTCACTCTACTTTTATTGGATTTAGAGAAAGGTATCAAGGATGGACATTTCTTTTTTTAAAGATTAATTGAATATATTTCGAGAAAACCTTTTGATTAGAACATGGGGTAATTCATGAGAACAAAATACAAAATATATGTAAAGTTTGAAAACAGGAGAGTATATATATATATATATATATTCTATGATCATAACTTTCTTAATCTTGTTTCAATTGGAATATCGCCGGGGAGGACCACGCCATTTTTCCCGCTTGAGATTACTGGCGTTGCCCATACTCGTTTCCCCCAAGGTTTCAGGTTATGTGGGAGTACTTTCTGCATAAATTTTGTTCACCTGGGTACGTGGCAGATCTTGATTGGAGCCACAATGACAAAAAAATGTATTTGAATTTGTTTTAACCTTTAGTCACCGGTAGTAGCTTAGCAGTTTATACCTTTAATTTTAGAGAGAAAAAAATAAAGAAAAATAACGTATAAATGTCATGAGTCTAATTATAACAGAAAGTAATAAAAAAGAATTTAATAAATTAAATATATATATATATATATATTAAAAAAATTAGATAATTTTGACACCATAGAGAAGATGCACCTCCATAAACTTTATTTTCCATATATTTATATAATGATTTTTTAATGTATTTAAAAACCAATAATGGTATGACTTCAAACTTCTTATTTTTAATTTCTTAAAAATAATATCACAGCGATAATTAGAAAGAAGGGTATGTTGGACGATGTCAACACCTTTCAGAATAAATAATGGAAATACGAATAAAGAAAAAACTATCCGATCTCAACCCGATAAACTCCAACGAAATAAATAATGCCACCCGTTGCCCGTTGGTTCTTTTTTTTATATTCCGCGTTTTCTTAATATTTATTCCTATGTCCAATTCCCAAGTGGGAAGTGGTTTCAAACCCTAACTAAGTCCCCCGATAATCCTCTATCTCTTTATCTCTGCGATCTCGTCGCGCAAACCCGAGCTGAAGGAAGGTATTCTCTTTTGCTCTTAGGGACGGCTTTCTCGGATCCTATCCGTGTGTGTTTTAGTTAGTGATCTGTAGTTATGAAGTTTGATGGATTTTAGGCGTTTTAATTGTGGGTTTCGCTCATGTGCGTGCTTTTTAGTTGTTTCCGTAGAGATTCTCGTGAGATCTGTAGTATAGTTAGTGTTTTGGATGCTTTGACTAGTAGCATTAGGGAGACGCATCTATGGTATGCATCAGGTTTGGGTTATCAGGATTGTTCCTTGTAATTTTGGTTCATTTATTATTGAAGTGATCGATTCTGCAGAATGCTGTTGGTGTTCTTCGATTCTTTTTTGGGTAGTGAGGATAAAGCGGTGAGATCGAATATTTTGTCATCCATGCTTGGTTTTGGATAGGAGCATCATTTTAGAAAATGGCGCCTTGATTGCCTAGGCTCACACCAAAGGTGAATTCTATCTAGAGTCCAGGTGCTGCTAGGCATGGATTTTAATATTTCCGCTGGTTCTTTTTGGCAACGTCAACTCTTGGATTACCTTTCTTGATATATCAGTAATAAGGAATTGGATGAGAATTTTAGTCATGTCAATCTCATGTGGAGGAACAACTTAGTCAAAAGGCGGATGTTGATCTAGTCGGTGCGCAATGGTAGTCCGCATTTTATAGCTTTTTTCTGCTTTATGACTCTCCAACGATTCACACAGATTACGATCTGAATCAAAAGGGATTCTTTCTTCCTAAAAAGGGTATCCTGGTGCACAAGGTTCCATCAAATCCATTTTTTGGTGAAGCATATCTGATAAGCACAAAATTATCTCTACTGTCAGAGAAGATTTTTGATCGACTCGAACCTGAGGATAGAATACACTGATTCTCTATCTTTTTGATACATGAGCAACTGTTGCAGCTCTTAAACTTGACTCTCGTATGTGCTACATGTAACTGAGAGACAAAAAAGTTGGTCACCATAGACAGGAAGTTGTTGTATATAACTTCTTATAATATTTTTTTGTGTTTTGGACTTCCTACATTTATAAATGAGCTTGTTTTAATGTCTGTGTCATTGTCATTATGATGTTTGCAGGTCAATTTATTTGCTAGCACTATGATCTAGCACAAGCTTTTGCCATGCAAGGTCCATTTGTTACGTAATCTAGAATTCAGGTCTTCTAACCTCTAAGGATGGCAGATTCAGTGGTATCAAGCTTTTGGGGACCTGTTACATCCACTATTGAACTGTGTGAGGAGAACTTTACACATTCATCGTACATTGCAGAATTTTACAACACAGTATCAAATATTCCTTGCATTCTTTTGGCATTCATTGGCCTTATAAATGCCCTGAGGCAACGGTTTGAAAAACGATTTAGTGTTCTTCATATATCCAATATGATACTTTCAATTGGGAGCATGATATTCCATGCCACATTACAAAATGTGTAAGTCCCTTACTTTCATTTTACATTTATGTTACTTTCTGATGTTTTTCCATTATGCTCATATCTACTGAACATTTTAGATTTGTGTGATATATAATAAGGATGTTCTGTAGATTAAAGGAAAAATCAGATTAATTTACAAGTACATCTACTGATGTGACCATTTGTCGGAATGCTTGAATGATAATATGATGATGCAGCCAACATGGAAGTGGTCTCTCCTAATACATGCAATAATAGAATAGTTTTTAACTTCAATGATGTAAAAGAGAAGAAACTATATTTGGTTATTTATGCAATTATACTTCCTGTGGTCTTATGTGGAAACAGCATCTTCATTACTATTTTCTACTGGATTTTAGTGATTCCTAGACCCGAGGTGCTACAGTAGATGGACCATATGTCAAGATAAATTTTTTTAGTTCAGTAAACTAAATATAGTGTAAAATATTTTTTAAAACATGGGGCACAAGATGTCACAGAAGACATATTCTAATTTCTTCACATCCACAATCTGTTTTTCCAGTAGTATTTTTGCTGAAAATCACAGTGCAAAGATTGTAAGTGATGGCTTCAAGATATCAGAAGATAATCTATTTGTTAATGATTACTCCGATATATATGCTGTCCAGGTTCTTCTCAAGTGCATTTGGGCTTACGTGGTCTTGTTTAGAAAGACAATAAGCTATTAATATCCTAGTCTTCTATCTATACTAGATATCATCTGTTTTTATGAAATGCGGTAACTAGCATCCTTCATTCGTTTCTTTCCTGTCACTTGTCTGTTTCTAAAGTGATTTCACCTACTTTATCTTGCTTGCTCGTCGTGTGGAAAAAACTTGCTATCTTCTGCTCATGTTATCTAGATTTGTGCTATTTATTCAACATAGTGTACATGATTTCTTTTTTTCAATAAACTGTAGGTTGTGTTGATGTTTAACCTTTTTTTGTGTGTCAAACTATAAGATACTTGCATAGAATTGCATGATAGCTGAACTATTCACTCTTCAAGTTTGTGTGATGACTCTTTAATCCACTTTCAGACTACAGCAGAGTGATGAGACACCTATGGTATGGGAATTACTGTTGTACCTATATGTGCTTTACTCACCAGACTGGCATTATAGGAGTACCATGCCTACTTTCCTTTTCATATACGGTGCTGCATTTGCCATCGTCCATGCATTTGTGCGGTTTGGAATAGGATTCAAGGTGCACTACGTTGGCCTCTGCCTTCTCTGTATTCCTCGTATGTACAAGTATTACATACAGACGAAAGACGTGGCTGCTAAGCGGCTGGCGAAGCTTTTTTTAGCAACAATAAGTCTGGGAAGCTTATGTTGGTTATTTGACCGTTATTTCTGTAAGAAACTTTCTCGCTGGTATATTAACCCACAGGGCCATGCATGGTGGCATGTTCTTATGGGATTCAATTCATACTTTGCAAACACGTTTCTAATGTTTTGCCGAGCTCAGCAATTGGGATGGGAGCCCCGTGTTGTCCACCTTTTCGGTTTCTTCCCGTATGTTAAGATTCAGAAATCGAAGAAGCAGGAGTGAGGGGAAAACAACATTGGACTATGTGATGCTGGCTTTTTTTGTTTTAGTCTGGAAGCTAATGTTGTGTTTCAGCTCGACGGGCTAGTGTTGACATTTTGTATATCAAGTGATACGAACTATTAATGTCTTGACTGATTTGGCCGGTTTTCTGGTAGCACAAATCTGTGTACTTGACTTGGGAGTATTTTTGAATCTTCTGTTTTTGATTGTTTTGCCCCTTTTTCGGTTGTAGATCTGGAACTGAAATCAATTCTTGTTGTTCACTGAATCTGATGAAACAAGATTACTAGCTATGAAACAAATTTGCATTAAGATATCTTGTAGCTGGTTTTTCTTTCTACTTGTTAGAGCAATTCTAATTTTTCTTGACAGATTTGACTTATTTATTATACTATTTCTTGCCATCAGCTTGTATATAAATTGTGAATTACTTGAGCAATCAGACACCAACTTGAAAGGCCCCTAGATCAAAAGATGCTGATTTTGACTGTCAATGGCATTCACTCTGTTCTTAACTATGCAATTTTTGTGATCCAGGAGATGGAAAATTTGCTTGTGTTGGCCTACATTTTCTTCTAGAAAGCAACACAATTTGTCATACACAAAACTGATTTGGACCTAACTCTGCATTCTTTTTGTGACTTGATGCGTCCCCACTACTTGAATTTAGTGATGGAGGACAGCAGCCTATTTATCAATGGCCTTAAAAATAGTGAATGATAAGATAAAGGAGAAATTTTCTATTCATGTAGGTTGACCTTCAACAATTTAATTATTTTTGTTGATAAATATTATTGTTGGCAATGTAGTGATTTGCTTACAACGAATATCCAGGCTGGGGAACTGGATCAGGGTTCTCTTTTTTTTTTTTTTTTTTTTTTAAAAAAAGAAGAAAATAAATATAAATTTACTAATCGATCATCCTACAATAAATAACTCTTTGTGAGCTTGGACAACTACTCAACAAGAGCTAAACCCTAAGCTTGAAAATTATAGTTTTTAAGCTCGATCTTTTAAAATATATTGGTCAATTCAAGCCTTCTAAGTGCACTAATGTCATCTAAAATGGTTCTCTTTTACATATCATCTACATTTTAGTATATTCCATTTAGTCTAATAAAATTTCCTATTCCTCACCCCCTCTTAACTTTCTGCATCTTTGCACAAAAAACCAATTTAAGGGTATTATAGCCAAAAACTGAATCTAGTTGAATTTAAGTTACGAGTAGTGATAATTAACAGGGAGTCTGAAAGTCTTGCCTAATTAGACAAAATATTGGTGGTAAAATGCAAAAGGAAATCCTAAAAATAATGATAAAAGGAGAAAAGAGAAAGATAAAATAAGGCATGCAGAAAAAAATGGTCTGATTGGCCAATCCACTGACGTTATCTGCTTACTTCCCCCACTATAAATTTCATAATCTCCATCCCAATCCCCTCTTGGGTATTTCCTCAACCCCTATCCTTTCTTCTTCTCCTCCTCCTCCTCCTCCTCCTGCTTCAATTGGTTCTACTCAACAATGGCAGGAACCGTCACCATGAGATCCATCACACACAACCCTATCATCACCGCTCCTTCCCACGGGAGGCCCACCTCGTCGCTGGGCTTCGGCGGATCTCGGCCTTCGATTGCTGTGAGGAGAAGGCCCGTGGCCATAAGAGCAGCCGTCACTGTGGAGCAGGAGACTCAGGCCAAGGTCTCGCTTATCAAAATTGGCACCAGAGGGAGGTAGGCGCTCTCGTTTCGGGATTGTCTTGGTTCTATTTGAATTGGGTCTTCTCTGGTTCGGTTAGATCTGGGGAAAAGCTCGTTAAAAGTTGGATTTTTAGCTTGTTTTGTAGTATTGCGGAAACTAGTATCTCGGATGAACCCTGCTGAATTCTTTTGTCAGAACAGAGATAATGGCGCTGGATTACTAGTTTGTGTTGTCAAATAGTAGCTTGAATCACAGTGTATCTAATTATGTACAACGGAGATTCTTAATTTTCACTTTATCAAGAGAGAAGCTTCTTCTGGTTCCATTTATTGACTTCTATATAGCACTATTTTACTTATCCTGGTATTATATGGAGTAAGGTAAGGAAGAATGAGTTTATCTGAACATTTATTGGAGCAAAATGTGGAGTGAAATTGCAATATTTGTATTCTTCTCTTTGCATTTTCTTTCCTATATATAAATCAGGATTAAAGTTGGTAGCAACAAGTTTGCCGTGTACCAACTTAAGGTTCTAAACTGCTGCTAAATGTTTCTCTGACAAGTAACTTCTTGTTTCAAGTCAATCAGCGCACTATTACATGATTTTAATTTATAGCTGATTGTTAATGATCCCGTGAAGACATAAAAAGTGAACATTTTTTACTTGTTCATCTAAGCCATTCATAATGAAGGAGATATGCTCATCTTAAGTTCATCATCTTACCAGTATGTTTATTTTGTATTCTTGATGATAAAATTCTTTTCTATGTTGCATAGGACAGTCCTCTAGCACTTGCACAAGCTTATGAGACACGGGCAAAACTCATGGCAACACACACAGAATTAGCAGAGGATGGAGCTATTGAGATAATAATCATAAAAACTACAGGCGATAAAATACTCAATCAACCTCTTGCTGATATAGGAGGGAAGGGTTTGTTCACAAAAGAGATAGATGAAGCCCTCTTGGAGGGTACAATTGATATTGCAGTTCACTCAATGAAGGATGTTCCTACATATTTCCCTGATGGTATGATCTTGCCATGCAACCTCCCACGAGAAGACGTGAGAGATGCATTTATATCTTTGACTGCAAATAAACTTGGTGAGCTTCCAGCTGGTAGTCTTGTTGGAAGTGCTTCCCTGCGAAGACAATCCCAAATACTCTACAGATATCCATCATTGAAAGTAAGTTTTCTATATAAATCATGTAAATTTTATTTTGTTTTACTTCTAATTGTCTACTCTGTAACTTTTTAATCTGTAATTTTATATTGGATTAGAACAATCAGTGAATAGTTTGCATAACACACTGCAGATTTATATATATTTCTAATATCCTTTGTTAGATTCATACGTGTATTCTATTATGGTCTCCTAAATAGATAATTATGCTGTTGTAACTTATAATATATATGAAGTTCCATTTTATTTTGATTCTTTTATCAATAGTTTCCTAGGTCTTTAGGTTCCAAATATAAGAACCCAAAATGCAATCATTATTTAGAAATCCTGGCAATTATTTTTCTTCTTTATTGCAGCATTGTCTCTAGATGCCCGTTACTACATATCATTTCCATATCTCCACATCCCTATCTGTCACTTGCACATGACAACTTGTTTTGGATTGCCTCTGTTTATGATTGGTCCCCTATATCTTGATTACTCACTGTTTAGTGGCTGTCAAGCTGTTCTAGTACAGGATATTAAGTCTGTCCACCTTGCTTATTCTTCTGAAGATTGCTTCATCTCTCTTTTCTTCTCTTACTCTCTGTATTTCTCTGTGTTTGTGTGTGTGTTTAGCAGATTTAAGACATTAGAGTTTTTAAAACATTGTTCTTATCATAAACTTTTAAAAGATTCTAATATCATGTTGCACTTGTATTCTTTATTTTCCACCAAACTTTCATGATGTTGTGCTAAAATATTAGGTGTCAGCTGCCAAAAGTTTTATTCTTTATGACATCTTCAAGGTTGTTCTGCTTAATCAAAGTCAATTGTGTTCATAGGTAGTTGGATACCATATCTTGAGTCATAGTATTTGTCTTCTTTTGCATTTGCAGGTTGTTAACTTCAGAGGAAATGTTCAGACACGACTAAAGAAACTTAATGAAGGCGAGGTCCAAGCAACCTTGTTGGCATTGGCGGGGCTCAAGCGGTTAAATATGACTGAAAATGTCACAGATATTCTATCTGTAGAAGAAATGCTTCCAGCAATTGCTCAAGGTGCTATTGGAATAGCATGTAGAAGTGGTGACGACAAAATGGTGAGCCATAAGCTGTTGCTTTTATTCTGTTGTAGCTTTGTTTATCTTTCAAAAGAATTTGAACATTTGAATATCTGTTTATTGCCTACTTTAATTTGGCTTTCTGGATAAAGGAGGTGGGTGTTGTGACATAAATAAGGGCCTCTCTGTGGTTACTGGGTACTCTCACTAGTTAGAAAAGGATCAATGATATATCTGGAAGACTGGAATTTAATATACTTGCAGCCTTGCAGGGTTGCCCATTTGCCTGTTAACATGTCGAGTATTACAAATATCATGCCATCATTGGTTGAGTGTACTGCATGCCAAATACTAACTTGAAATGGATATACAGTATAGCATCATTCAATATTTTTTTAAATGGCCTATCAATATGCCTATGAAACCTTGCTGATTCTAGTGTTATGCCTTACCAAAGAATATGAGTTAAAAATTCCATTCCAAGTGTTCTTCTGTGGTTGTATAGTTGAAATCGAGGCTAAAGCTGCAGCATAAATTTTATCCTCTTGGAAAATGCATAAATGAGATTTTTGTGCAGTAATCACCCTTTATTTCATCTAGAATCTCTAAAAACTATCAGAACATTAATGAAACATCATAATAGAGACTTACAGTCAATTATGGTAAAAATGGCATTCTCTGTTCTTCAATTTGAAATTTTATTTCTTCTAATAGCAGGTTTAAGGGAAACTTTATGTTTTGGCAGGTCAATTACCTAGATTCACTAAATCACGAGGAAACCAGGCTAGCTGTTTCTTGTGAAAGGGCGTTTCTAGAGACTCTTGATGGATCCTGCCGAACTCCAATTGCTGGGTATGCGTATCGCGATAAGGATGGAAACTGTGTGTTCAGAGGTTTGGTGGCTTCGCCTGATGGAACCCGAGGTAACTTAATTCGCTTTTTAGTTTAAAACCTTCATCTGTTTTGTCTTGTGATTAACTTTTCTTCTGTTTTCATGTATTTCCTTTTCTATAAAATTCAACTTCCAGTTTTGGAGACGACGAGAAAAGGACTGTATGCTCTCGAGGATATGATCGCAATGGGCAAAGATGCTGGGAAGGAGTTAATTTCAAGGGCTGGTCCTGGTTTCTTTAATTGGTAGTTTTTTTTTCCTGTCAGAATGCTTACAAGCTGAAGGACTGCTGAAAGGACTTAGAGCTCCTGCGATCCTTTTCTTGTATTTTTTTGGTCTGTTTTTGTGTTCTTTTACCCTTTTCCTTTTGGTTCTGTATTAGTAGATGCCCTTCTCTAAGCTGAGTTGTAACATTCTAGTTGTATTCATGTGTAATTTTAGTAAATTTTTATGTTTGATTTCTCGTCGAACTTTTGGCTCAAATAAAATGTCAATTCTTTCTTCTAGCTTATTTCCTGATGGAGGATTGAATTAGTGGTGTTTTTATACATTAATTTATTAACAGAGCCAACAGTATATCGATCCAAGAAAAGATAGCTTAATCCAATCCCACTATATTTATGTTGCAGAATATCTTCCAGAAGTTGAATAACTTTCTAAACGTGTTGAGGTTTCAGATTTGCCTTCCCATTTTCTTTGATATAGCTCTTCACTCTTTTTTTTTCTATATTTCTTCATATTTATTAGCTATTTCTAATATCATGTTTTAATTATAGTTTAGTTTATCATTATAATCAAATGTGAGACTTGTGTCGTATTGATTTATTTTTAATCTTCTTAATTTGTGTTTCACGTTCGCCAAGCGTTTACACTCCCAACTACGGATTCTCGTCTTTCCTTTGACCGTTTAATTGGGCGGTGGCCGGTGGCCGGTGGGTGGCCGGTGGGGAATATGCGGCACAGCATCTCGCGGAGCATATGATGTTATTCTTTGTTGTGTTAGGTTAACCGTTCGATGAGATCCCATTCGATTTGACGAATGATGATGGAAGATTAAAGTGGTCCGCACGGGTGTCTTACCTTGTCCCGCGAACTAATTCGCAGCCTGACTGACCGACTGTTTGGCAACAATTTGACCCAAAGGAAAAGTGTACTTATTTTTCTGACCCGCCGATGTAACTTTCATCGATTCCAGTAATTATTAATCCAAATTGCAGATATATATATATATATATTCCGATAAGTATTATTCAATTAATATCACTACCTCAAAACAAAGAAAAAAAATAAAATAAAAATATATACACACACACATTATAATAATAATTTTACCCTCACGCGCAAGGCACGTGGCAGGAGATGCGGTAAGAAAACCGCCTTCATGTGTAGTAAAAGCCTGAAAGGGAGGGGCCCGCCAACGCCAAGTCGGTGACTTTAGCATATTAAAAGTTTGGAAAATTCCGGTGCTTTGGGTTACTTCCATGGTCTGGTATCCTCCTCTGCGACGTTTCTTGCCAATTGAATTCCTTGGCGGAGAAATTTTTTATTTAGGTTTGACATACCACGGAAGGGAGAAGGAACTCTATTTCGCGAATTCACGTGTTCGTCTTAGAATCATTCGCCTGAGTCCTCTGGTAATCTATCCTTCTCCCCTTTTTGCGAATATTTTCAGAAATTTGTCTCTCCCATTCTGGCTCTAATTGGTGAGTAGTTTCGTGGAGTTTGGCTCGGATTGGTTACGCTGGTTTTGGATGAATCTTTTGAGCGGAAAAGAGCAGTTTTTGTATGTTGATCTTGTTTCGGTGGCTCCATATTTGTTGAATTGGGATTTTATGTATATATATATTTTTTATTTCCATATGAAACCTCTATAGTTTGGTTGGTAAATACTGGATAATGGGAATCGCATGCTGAAGAAAAGAAGTGAGGTTGTCGAAAGCTTGATATCTTTGTTGGATTTTTCTGGCTCTCTATTCTTCGGAGATTCCAAGACAGTAGGGAAAACGTGTTTCATTGGAGCACGTTTTAGTTGCGCGTATCTAGAAAGGGCACTTGTTTTTGGCTAACTATATGAGGACATTGTGTTTGATATGACTGGAATTTCGTTCTCTATCTCTCTTTTGTCCTCTCTTTTTTTTTCATTTTCCCCCTCTCTAGTGTAGTTCTTCTTAACAATTTGTTTTGCAGTCGCATCAGAAGATTTAAGATTGTTCCAAGGAATAGTAAGAATCCTGACCTTTGGTTTGTGGATTATGTATGAGTGGTGAAGAATTGGAAGAACCTAGTTATTCTGTCTTAATTAGGTATGCTTATCTATCCTTCCTTCTATATTTTTGGTGGTTCCAGATGGGAATCCAGTTTGAAGCAACTTGCTTATTGTAGAGATAGACCTACTTCCTTCCTGCATTTTACCTTATGTTTATAGTTGCTGCATTTCTGAAGTTTTAGGTATGGATCGAAATTTATTAGGAACATTGTTTTTGTTTACCTTCTTATAATATACCTGGAAGTTAGTTATTCAACATAGTGTAATTTAAAATGCTGAAAAGAAATAGCAGCTGATGATATTCAAATGTGCGTGAACTTGGACATCCTTGATATCTCAAATTCCATTTACAAGACATAAACCCGGTAGATCTCCCTAGAAGAGAAAGGAAGTATAAATATGTTGCTTTGTCAGGGATTAATAGCTATCAGCATCCATCTTGACTCGGTTTCTTTTCAGTTCTACTGCATAAGCTGGCATTTTGATTAGTGATTCTGCTTGGTTTGTAAAAATGTTTAGTGTCATTGTTTCTTAGATTCAAGAAGTTGAAGAAAAGAAAGTCTTGTAATTTGATGCTGTTATTTACATTCTATAGTATTGACTTTAGATACCATTAAGGAAACTTCATATTTTCTTATTTAATTTTGTTCGTTATAACTAATAGAGCTTGTATATGTTTTCCTTTCTTTCTGTTTCTTTTTTGTTGAGAAATGACATAGTATATGTTTATGTGTTTGTTCAGATACTCATTTGAAATAATAGTTTATGAACCTTGCCATGCAGAGTCAGACTACATTCTCGAAGATCTCTCTGGTGGATGTTCTCCTTGTGGCAAGAACAGGAAGAAAGTACCACTGAGTGTTAGGGTTTATTCAATGCGCACGGAAAAGCAATCTATTGGTCCTTTATTTGATACCCTAAAAATGCAGAGGGTTAGGACAATTTTGACTCATACATATCCTTATCCACACGAGCATTCAAGACATGCTATGATTGCAATAATAATTGGATGGGTTTTCTTCATCTCATCTGATAACTTGCATACCCTAATTCAGAAGCTGGACAAAAATATCAAATGGTGGTCCATGTATATTTGTTTGATTGGATTTTTCTACTCCTTCTCTTCTCCTTTTATTAGGAAAACTATTAAACCAAGCTATTCAAACTTTAGTCGTTGGTGAGTTCTCTTTCCAAGCAGTGGTATCAGTTTTTCTCAAATTGTTGTCTATTTATTATCTCAGTGCAATATTCAGGAAAATGGAAGCGCCAGGTGGGTTATATATAATCTGATTGGTTTTGTACGTTGATTTTGCTGCAGGTACATTGCTTGGATTTTCATGGCAGCTTTGTATCATCTTCCCAGTTTTCAGTCAATGGGAGTGGATTTGAGGATGAATCTATCTTTATACCTCACAATTTATATCTCCTCTCTTATTTTCCTTATGGTCTTCCATATTATATTTCTTGGCCTTTGGTACATGGGCCTTGTTTCTCGCATGGCAGAAAAGCGACCAGAGATACTCGCAATCATCCAAAACTGTGCTGTAAGTTCTTTACATGATTCTGGTAGAAAAATGGTTGTTCTTCTATAATTCTATTTGAATATCCTTGTATGGTGGGCTTTTTGCAATCTTTACCTAATGTTCATTTTACAGGTGATTAGTATAGCATGCTGTGCATTTTACAGTCATTGTGGTAACCGTGCTATTGTAAGAGACAAATCTTTTGATAGAAGAAATTCAAGTTGGTTTGTGTTCTCATTGTGGAAAAAACATGATAGAAATACATGGATATCCAAATTCTTACGGATGCATGAGTTTAAGGACCAGATTTGTTCATCTTGGTTTGCACCAGTTGGCACTGCTACCGATTACCCACTTTTTTCTAAGTGGGCCATTTATGGGGAGGTAGGCTGTACTCTTTCCAGATCTGTTTTCATATATCAGTATATGCTATTTCTTCTTCCTCATTATTTTATTTTACCATTTTCTCCAGATAGCTTGCAATGGATCTTGTGCTCATCATTCAGATGAAATATCTCCTATATATTCATTGTGGGCAACATTTATTGGTCTTTACATGGCTAATTATGTTGTCGAGCGGTCAACTGGGTATGTTAGATGTTAACTATATTTTCAGCAGTTGAAATCATAGTCCTGTTATTGAATATTTTATCATGTAGAGGAAAATAATATCTGTCACTTTAAGTTCATCTTGCCTGACTTAATTAATGTGAAAGTGTTTTTTGGTCGAGACTGACAAATTCAATTTCTAGAATATCTTATCCTTTTCTTTTTGGCCTAAACCTACTTTTGTGCATATCATAGATGGGCTCTGACTCATCCTCTTACAATATCTGAGTATGAGAAGAAGAAGAAGCAAATGAGACCTGATTTTTTGGACATGGTTCCTTGGTATTCAGGGTATGAATTATGTAGATGATGTTTTCTCAATTATTATTACAAGAATAATATCACCGAGGTTGGCCTCACTTTCATTTTACAGGACATCCACTGATCTATTTAAAACGGTTTTTGACCTCATGGTGTCAGTAACTCTCTTCGTTGGCCGTTTCGATATGCGTATGATGCAGGTATTCACACTAGTGTGCTATGACTAATACTATGCCCTGTCTACTTTATTGGTAACTTGATTACTTATCTAATAGTTTATATTTTAATTTGTGCAGTACTTCAGATCATGCTTATTCATTGAACTTAGTTTTCCACTATGATTGTAGTTTATTATTTCAAATATGTTAGCTTGCTGATTTGAATTCAATTCTGGCTTGACAGTTTGTTGATAATTTTTTTATAATACTCATTAACCAGGCTGCTATGAGCAAGGTTCCAGATGAATCTAAAAATGGTGATCTTTTATATGACCATCTTCAAAAAAGAGACGAACTTTGGTTTGATTTTGTTGCAGACACGGGTGATGGTGGAAATTCAACCTATGCTGTGGCACGACTACTAGCTCAACCTTCATTACAGATAAAATCTAGGGGGGTCGTCCACACACTTCCTCGTGGAGACCTACTTCTTATTGGAGGGGATCTTGCGTAAGTTCTTTTTTTAACCATGCAGTTCCCTACAGCTATATTTTATAGATAAACCTGCCAAACTTTTTCAAGGAAGTACAGCAACCAAACAAATCATAATTGTGGAGGATTAAAATGAAATAAATGTGATCCTTAGTTTTAGAATTCTTAGAATGCTGCTGTAAGTACACTGGATCAACCTTGTACATTACAGCTTTAATCCAAGCCCCTCTTATCTATCCTTTTTCTTTAGCAAGTTTGGCAACAAATCCTACAGACTTGAACATTATGTTGACAACTTGGCATTTGCTTATAAATATCTGTCAATTCTTTTATGAGTCCCTTAAAACTTTAGGTTTGCTCAAGCTGACCTCATACTGTTTGGAATAGGCCTCAATGTTGATGGTGATTCAAATTTTTTATTTTTATTTTTTGTTTTCTACAGGTACCCTAATCCTTCTGCTTTTTCATATGAGAGGCGCTTTTTCTGTCCTTTTGAATATGCTCTCCAGCCTCCTTCTTGGTACAAGTCCGAACATATATCAGTTGACAAGCCAGAGCTTCCACTTGGGTTGTCAGAACTGAAGCAATATCATGGACCACAATGCTTTATTATTCCTGGAAATCATGGTTGGTCTTTATTCATATAAAATATCCTTAAAAAATTTCTAGAGGAAGAAAGGTGTATTTAGACCATGTTTTTACATACATTAGGCTGGATCTGTATCAGCTAATTTTGTTGTCTAAGGGCATTAATATTCAATAGAATGTAGTGGGCTACATGGATGCTTAAATTTTTAGTTTTTCAGATTGGTTTGATGGGCTTCACACATTTATGAGGTACGTATGTCATAAGAGCTGGTTAGGCGGGTGGTTTCTGCCTCAGAAGAAGAGTTATTTTGCTTTGGAGCTTCCCAAAGGATGGTGGATATTTGGTCTTGATCAAGCTCTTCATGGTGACATTGATGTATACCAGTTCAAATTTTTTGCAGAGCTATGTCAGAACAAGGTAATCTCTTCTGTCCACCTACAAAGTATTCAACTCGGCAGATAGTAGTTCTTTCCCTAACTTTAAACAGTAGTTATTTCTAATTTTAACTAAAATATCTAATGATGGTGAGCTTGACATTAAGGTTTCATTTGTTTTGAGACTAAGGGAAAAATCTGGAATAACTATTCTAGATTCTTACTCCAAAACTTGTACCTCCAATCTAGAGTAGGATGTTCTAATGTTTACTTATAATTTAGAATAGAGGTGTAATAAATTAATAGGTATTTTTGATATGACATAAAATTGAGATAGTACAAATGAGAAATAAAATTGAGATAATACTTATAATTTTGATATGACTCAAATGCCCTTGATTTGACATTATTTTTAACAAAGTGTTCTCATTTATTATAGAGCTATGCAATGTATACTTGTAAATATATAATGAGATAAATCAGTAGTAGGAGAGAGGAGATAAGTAGGAAAATTAAGTGAGAATTTTTGTTTTGTGAAATGAGATGACGGGTAATAGAAGAGAGGAGAGATAAAAATTTAAAATAACTATAGTCAAATCTAGGGTAAAATTATAATTGAACATTATGTGTAATAATTTGAATTTTGTTTCTAGAGTAGGGATAAATTGATGTTTCTTTTCTAATCTAGAATAGTGTTACCTCGTATAGAATAGGAAAATAAGATAATTCTAAAGCAAATGGAGTCTAAAGAAAGTATGGAATGACTTGGAAAACAGTGGCCATTGCTGATAAACGTATATTAACTTCTATGAATTTCTTGAGGAAGGGCTTCTTTACTTGTGCAATATATAACTTTGTGGGCACAAAGCGAGTCCTTTTCTTTTGGCCTAGAGGCAGCTTGTATAAAATTAAAACTATAAGCTTTTGATCTTTATTAGCCAATAACGTTTACGGGTAAAAATTGATCGAGTACCCACTTAGGGAAGTTGGGAGGATAGTCACTTGTGAGTTGTGACCTAGGAGGTCACAAGTTCAAAGTCAACTTCTAGCAAATTTTATTGTGAGCAAATTGTTTGGTTATTAGTAGCTTAGCTTGGGTTGATTGCTCGGCTTGGTTTAATGGCTCAGCAGTGTGTTGACTTGGAAGAGCTGCTTAATGATGATTAGCTAGAAGCAATAGCACAATAACTTAAAACTTAGATTGAATGACTTTGTATATTAGTTAAAAACTTAATGAGGCCTAAGTGTCTTTATGTCAAGTAAGGTTTGATCATTTGTCTAGTTCATATTTAGTTTTTAGATTCTTGAATGATTTTTAAAAAAATTGATCAAGATTTTTTCTCCGTAATATCTAATTGGATTATTGTTTAAACTTTTTCTATTTTGTGCATGCTATTCCATTAATCATTTTAGGGAAATAGAAGAGCACTAAATAGACACAATTGGTTTAACTTTTAATCTTGATTATCCTTGGAGACTAGGATAACGTATGAAAAAGAGCTCCTTTCAGCTATTTTCCCCAACGCCAAACTGTACTGGAAGACATTAGAAACTGGAGAAGAAGAAGATCAAGAAGGAAACTAAGACATTATAGCTGAACATTCTTTTATTACTTCTAGTGATAGTCTAGCGTCAATGTGCAATGACTTTTGTGTTGCATATCCAAAGCACCTACTACATTTCCAGGATCTGTATGATGTCATGAATTTTTCTCATGTTCTTTTAGATGTTCTCTCCTGTAAATATGTTGATAGAATGAATATCCAATCTCCTGAAAGTCAATTTTACTTCTTACTACGATTGCTTGGTATTGCGAACATGTGTAAGCAGGTGTGTAGACAGCCTTTCACCAGGAATCATAATAAATTATTTTAACAGTGGTGCTGAAGGTTGTTGTGTCGAAGTGAAATATAAAAAATGAGCAGAGATATGACAGAAAATACTTAAGATATAATACAGAAATTCTCATTCAAGAGCTCTAACCACCTATACCAGTTTAGAACCAGTGTTCTTATTCTGTTTTTTCATTTCTCATATGAATAATATTTCAAATTTTTGATCTTCTATGAATACACTAAAAAAAGTCTCTTGACAAGAAAATTTATCTTCACTTTCTAAGTTCCAGCTGTACTTTTGTTGAATATGTATTTGTGTCAATGAGTCTAACTTGGTAAACATTATTATTTCTGACCTTATAAACATTAGTGAAAGTTATGCAGGTTGGAGAAAATGACTCTGTTGTTATTATGACGCATGAACCAAATTGGCTTCTTGATTGGTATTGGGATGACACTACGGGAAAAAATGTCTCTTATCTTATACGAGACTACCTTAAGGGAAGATGCAAACTCCGCATGGCTGGGGACTTGCACCATTACATGCGCCATTCTTCTATTCCATCAGAAGAACCTATTCACATCCAAAATCTACTTGTTAATGGCTGCGGTGGGGCCTTTTTGCATCCCACTCATGTTTTCAAGAACTTCAAAAAATTTTATGGAAATTCTTATGAAAGCAAGGCTACTTATCCTTCTTACGAGGATTCTAGCAGGGTAAGGGAAAATGTTTTGTTTGTCCTCACTTATTGTGATATTGAATACTTTGTCAGCTGTAGTCATGGACGTTTATCAATATGTTTTCAGATTTGAGTTCTTTTACTTCTTTTGGCCTCATGAAATTTTTTTCTCTGGATCTTGTTTTGTGCGATTTTGACCAATCTTCTTTTTTTCCCAGATTGCATTGGGTAATATTTTGAAGTTCCGAAGGAAAAATTGGCAATTCGATATCATTGGTGGTATTATTTACTTCATATTGGTCTTTTCTTTGTTTCCACAGGTGAGTGACCTTCGCAAAAGGTGCTTGAATTTTGGAAATTTGTTGTCAAGGAACAAGAAAAACTAAAAATCTTTATGCCTGGTTGATCTTAACATTTTAGGGCCACACATTTACTGATGGAAAAGATGTGTTAAGGTTAAGTCCAAGATTATTAAATATATGGTTTTATTCTTTGTACTTCATGCTGGCAGGATGAGAGTTCTGCTTATCTCTGTGTTACTTAAGTTCGAGATGCATGCAGTAGGTTATAAATGACCACTACATTCCTTCTATTAGGCTGACAGGCAAATATTTGTCTGTGACTCTATGGCACTCCCTTTACAATCATACCCAAGTCTTTTGAAATCAACTTGCGCCAACTATTTAGTAGAACTAAGAAGTTGAGAAGGCTACATAAAACTATTTTGAAACTTAAAGATTATGTGTCTTGGTTCAAAGCAAATTTGTGCTTTCCATGAGTGAAATGCATAAATCTAATTGTCTTGGTAATATGGAAAGTAGGACGCAGTAGCCGTGCAACCTCTATTAACTGATTTCATGTAATATCATAACTATTTCCATATTACCCTATCTAGTAAATCTAGAAAGCAAAACATCATAAATCTAATTGTCTTAGCAATACGGAAAGTAGGACACAGTAGCCGTGCAACCTCTATTAACTGATTTCATGTAATATCATAACTATTTCCATATTACCCTATCTTGTAAGTTTAGAAAGCAAAACGTGCTTGAATTTTATAAATTTGTTGTCATAGCTAGAAACAAGAAAAACTTAAAATCTTTATGCCTGGTTGATCTTAAGATTTTAGGAACACACATTTAATGACGTCTATTCACCACTTCATGAATATGAAGTGTTTTATGAAGTTATAATTTTCTACTCACCTTTGCTTATTTTACAGCTAATTGCTTGCATCTAATGCAAAAAAGCAAAGCATTTCTGAACTTGCTTTTCCTAAAAAATAAAACAAGAAATTTCTCCCTTGCATTACATAAACTTTTTTAAGATGATGGAAGGCCATATCTTTCATTTGAGGGCAAGAATGGGTATGCCATTATAATGAAACTTGGATCAGTACTTCCAAGTTGTTCCATGCGCATTTGATAATTCATCATAAATTCCTTAAGCATTCTTTGCAGGACAGTTCATTTAACTTGGTACTGTGACTTCCAATTAAAACTGTTTGATAGGAATGACTAATTTTGAGGTTTAACTTCTTGTTGCACTGTTCAGTGTGATGTCTTCCATATCTTGCATGATGATCATTGGAGTGGCCGCCTCGAGAGCTTCTTTAGTACAATGTGGGGTGCTTTCCTGTACATTTTGGAGCGCTCTTATGTGTCTCTAACAGGTTTTGTGGTGTTGACAATGGCATCTTTTTTCTTTGTTCCAACCAAATTATCGCGGAAGAAGCGCGCTGTGATTGGAATTCTACATGTTACTGCACATATGACTGCAGCACTGGTTTTAATGTTGCTACTTGAATTGGGTATTGAGATATGCATTCGGAATCGTCTATTAGCAACTTCAGGTTTGCTTCTTTTCTTAGTACTTGTTTTGGGTTGCTTTTTTCCTCCATAATTATTTTGGTTGTAATTGATTTTTATGTGAAACCAATTAAGGATCTACTGTGAGTTTAACTTATAGATTAATTTATTTGTACATTCAAAACCAAAAGATGTGCACTGATGGTCCAGGAGTATATGGGTATCTTCATGTGTTCTATGGCTTCCCTGCCCTAGTGATACTGGGAATAGGGAGGTATAAGTGTGATAATCTTTAGTAACCTCCTGCTCTTAATTTGTAGAATAGGTTAGCTGTCTAATATCTATTTTTAATTTTAACATACAAAATTCAGATATTTTCGGTGTCATCTTTGGTTTGGCTCATTTTGAAGTCCTTGTTGAACAGGCACCTATTGCAGGCCTTCAGATCTATATCAATTTCTTTGCATCGTGCTGTTTTGTTTGTCTTTACTTTGTGTTGGCGTTGCATCAAGTGTTTTAATACCTCTACTATTTCAGGATATCACACTCTTTATGAATGGTATCGTTCTATGGAAAACGAGCACTTCCCAGATCCAACTGGACTTCGGGCTCGCATTGCGCATTGGACATTTGGACTTTACCCTGCATGTATTAAGTACCTCATGTCTGCATTCGACATTCCAGAGGTGATAATTGTTAAAAGTTTTAGAAAAGGTTTAGAGTTTTTCATGGTCTTGTAACATACTAGGTGAAATGCTTTATGGTACAGGTTATGGCTGTAACCAGAAGTAATATCTGCAAGAGAGGGATTGAGTCTCTTCCTCGCGGTGGTGCCATCATCTACTATGCTTCTGTTTTTTTGTACTTCTGGGTCTTCTCAACTCCTATTGTATCACTGGTGTTCGGCAGCTATTTATATATATGTATCAATTGGTTCCACATTCATTTTGATGAAGCCTTCTCGTCCCTTCGCATTGCAAATTATAAGTCCTTTACACGCTTCCATATCACTACAGCTGGTGACCTTGAGGTCTTCACTCTTGCAGTTGATAAGGTAATTATTTAGTTTGGAGTGAACCAAGTTAAAAAACCAAAGTCACATGATAATTGGATGTTAGACTAAGTACATTTAAAGCTTTTCTATTCAATTCTTTTCAATGACATATCCTACACCCTAAATTAACCTTATCCATCATTTAGATATCCTAAAAGTGTGCTTCTTATTTATTTTTCTAGTGTTATCCATATAATATGTTTTGTATGAATACCCAAAATTTTATTTCTAGTGTTTTATATCAACATGTATATCATGAATGCATGTGAAACATTGCATGAGAAACTTTAATATGATTCACATGACTTGGTTATTTGCTATAGATTTCCTTGAAGTAACTGCAAAATGTTAGAAATGAGGTGGCATTCTGGTTTCCACGATGATAGTTACTGATGAAATTTTGAGAGGAATCATGAAATTATCATATCATAGAAAAGGTGTCCTAATGCACAAGGCCCCTGCCAATGCAGGGTCTGGGTAGAGGAAGATGTACTTGGTTTAAACTCTTACAATATGTTTTTTTTTCATAATTTGAACCCATGACTGCTTGGATGCAATGGACAGGCCTTAACATCATGCCAAGTGATGAACCATCTTAGCATGCACTATCGCTATATCATTGGCATGATCCTACCAAGTCTTAACATGGAAATGTATCTTGTAATCTCATCTACAAACATGATATAAGTCATGGGCTCTGAATCCTCAATAAGTAGTCATATTTGGGTACATGGCTTTCTTTGGCATATGCTTAGACACTGATGGTGTTACCTCTCTTTCTTCCTTCATTCTGCATCTCCTTGAAATGATAACCTTGAAAACAACAGGAACAACAGAATTACCACAACCACTTAATATTAGGCTAATAATATTATATGAATCCCTTCTCTTTTATTTCTCCATTCAGCTCAAATTTCACCTATACCATATGTCAGTTTTCTTAATGGAAGACATGAGGATGCTGGTCATTGCTTTCTATTGACTCATCTGTCATGTATTAAATTCTATTGAAATCTCATTAAATTGGTTATTGATCAGGTTCCAAAGGACTGGGAGTTGGATCCTGAATGGGATGCAGAGCCGAAACAGCCCCTGCAGCTGAGCCACCACCGGAAGTTCCCAAGTAAATGGAGGGCGGCTGGTGGTCCAGACCCAACCAACTCGGTTCGGATTGTTGACTATTTTGTCATAGAACGGGCTCAAGCAAGTCCCACAGCGGGCACTAGTAGTTGATCAGTTTCTTTGTGCCGGCATCTCTGTACAGCATTGTTAGTTACGTAGTTCTCATTGTAGAACAGAAGGAAAGGAAAAGGAAAAGGTACAGCAGGATCCATAAGTTTCTCTTTCAAATGCTACGTTCGTGGAGAGGTTGTGGTATATAGAACAAAAGCTCAAGCAAGTCCGACATGCATTACATGTTCAGGCATATAATTTTAATATCTGTCAACGATAAAATTGACATTGTTACTATGAGCTGACAAATTGAAATTGTACATCTAGACCTTGTATAGGTTGGTTAGGCATTGCAAGCTAGGCCTTCGAACTTTTCTTTTCTTTTTACTTTTTCTTAATTGTAGGATACACGAAAGTAATTCTTAATGTTCGTAGCAAATTAAATGTCAACAGGGAGCTCGGACAATTCTCTTTGGTGAACCGAAATGTAGCATGGCAGATGATTTACGCAGTATCATGATGAAATAGTTGCAGGTTGCTTACTATATAATCAGTCCAAGACATTATGGGATATTGCGTATGGAAGAAGCTTGTTGGCTTTAGAAAAATTCTCCATTTAAATGTTTAAGTTAAGGGGCTAAAAGTTTGACAAGATCTTATTTTGTTGAGCTTCATTGTGAGTGCTGCTTTCTGTTGGTAAGGATTCTCTCTTAAAAAGGAATAAATAATAAACTAATACCACATTTTAAAGAGTTCTTAGGCAGCATTCTTCGATATTTAGCATCATACTATGTTAGTTAAATCTTGTATCAGTAACCTTAAATCCGCATAAAGCTGCATCCAAATTTAGGACTGCGTTCAGCACAGCTCTTGGGCTTCTGAAAATTATTTCAAGAGTGTACTGCAAAATTATAGCTTGTGAACATCACAATTAGTTTCACAAGGATTGCAATCTATAATCCCTTTGATGTGCGTCGAAGAAAATAAACTCTGCGGTACATAAACGCAATGCCATTGAGTTTGAATATACAACCTATCAGATGACAGGTGAAACATAGTACCAAAATGAAATGTAAAGTGCAAGCGTCTGAAGTCATTTCTCGTGGATTACTTACTAATTCCAAATGAATTTGACCACATACATCTGAACAATGAGTGGTTAGTATAAGATTTGTAGCATCAAATAGGTCACTTACATTGTCGCGCTTAACTGTTGTAACAAATCAAAATAATTAAATGTAAATAATTTTTCCCCCAGTTGTAAATAATTTTTCCCCCAGTTGTAGCATCAAATGTAAATAATTTTTTTCCCCCAGTTGTACAATCTTTGGTTGACTGACAGTAGTTGGCTTTCAAGAATCTTGCATCTTTTTCTCTTAGCATGTGATATTGTTGGTGCCATAGCTTATACTTTGAAGGCTTGAAGCAGACATATCTGTCATCCATCTCTTTGGGGCCCCTGATGCTCCTGGAATATTGTATGCATAGGAGGCAAGCCTAAGATCCAGATTGCATGAACTTGTAACTCCCATGTCAAGTAACTTCTGTGTTCTTGATAGCACTATAAGGCTAGAAAATGTTGAAAAGCTATTCCCGACGAAAACATCGGCTCTTGAGCAAACTTCATAGTCAATCGCTGACTGTATAAGGTAAGGATACTTCTGATAGATGTCCCAGACCCCCAAACTCTTTTTCTCGTAAGGGAGCAATACATCTTTCCAACCTCTCAATATCGAATCATCTTCTAATAGGCTGTCTGCTACAGCAAGATAAACTACAATCGGATGCTGTAGGCCAGTGATGTTGGACACTCTTGCCATAATCTCCCCTTTACTACTGCAGATTTGATTAATATTGGATCTCTGCTCCAACTTTTTACAATGTATCATCCAGTCTTTCTCTATCCTCATGTGAACAGCAATGTAAGGCACCGGAAGATCTACCGAGCCATCTAATGAAAGTTTCTTCTTAGAAGAATCAAGATCATTTCTTGCCTTGATGCCAATCTCTTTAATCTTGGATATAACTCTAACTGCCTCATTTTCTATCTCATCAACCAAAACCAGGCATTCAAATATCCGTGCATAATCCTTAACGGGCCAATGGTCATGCCAAAGGAATGGATGTTTTCCAACAATCCTGATGATTTCAAACTCATCAATTTGGTCCTCTCTCAATTGTTTTAGCTGATTCAGGTCTCTCTCTTTTGTCCACTTCCTACCACTTCCTTTTTGGAGTTCAAAGGGTTTTGTCTGATTTGAGAGATCTGAAAACCGACCCAACTGTACAAAACCATGACAGAGGGAATTGAACTTTTCAAAATTAAATAACTTATCGAATGTAATGGGTTGAAGCAAGTCGATCTCTTTGTAAAACAGTGAAGCACTCAAGCTGGGCATAAGGAGAGTCCGGTTAAGGAACCTTGCTGTCAAACATGCCCTTGCCAATGCAATTTTCTGATTATTTAATCCCCAGATAATTTGAGGAACCTCCAAGAATTTTACCTTCCTAAAAACAACAGGCAAGTTAGGAGCTTCAGAGGTAGTTAACATATAGGAGGCCCTTTGCTGAAACCAACTGAAGCCAGGAAATGGAGAAAGAAGACTTCTTAAGACCAGAATCAAAACAAGCAAGATGAAGCATTTGCACACGGTTGGCTTCATATGGCAATTGATGAGCTTAAGAAGTTTACACTTCAAAAGGTCCATTGACAGCTTTTGTGATTATGGTATCTTCACAAAAGAAAATTTCCTCTTGACTTCTCTCTCCTTGTATCTTTATTGAACATATATGTCTTCTGAATTGCCAAGGGAAACTTTTCCCAATAAATCATCTTCATTTCCCAGTAGCTCTTTCCAACAACTCTATCATTGAATAAGTTCTTCTTCCCCGATAGCCATGTTCATTAATGAAGTCATCTATCATTAAGTAAGTTTAACTCTTCCCCAATTGGATTTCCTGTCACCTACAATGAGTGTTTGAATAGTACTTTCTTAAAATCACTAGATTTGCAGATAAAGATGGTAGGAAATATTAACAGTTGAAGACCAACTCCATGGATAAATTCTAATTTCTGCAAGTTCCAAGGGAAAATAATTAGTAATCACCATATATTCACTTTGGACATTTGCTATAAGACAAAAATTGTATTTCCTAAAGGAGCCAATACTTCAGCAATTTAACAGAATGTATGCTCAAAGCCTTCATGCAAAACAAATTACATAGTCCAAAAAGGACATCCATTATCTAACTGAGAAATAAAAAAACAAAATGAGAAAAAGCAACTCCTTTGATGAAAGCAGTCTTAATATTTTCAGAATAAAAAATTTACCCATCTTGGATGAACCTTCTTTTCTGCAATTGCTTAGCAGAGAAGAGGAATGAAACAAAAGAAAAACCTCCAGTTCTGGATGTCATGTCACACACCCAAAGAATTTTCCTATCCCCAATTTCCATCTAGAGAAGCAAGCAGGAAGCAGAGATACATAGGAAACCTCAGAATAGAGAATATAATTTCTTTAATAGGATTGAGTAATAGATTCTTTATGAACCATTGCAAACTACATTGCCAGCATAAACAGTCAAAATTCAAAATAAGGACAAGCGGAAAAAGTAATCCGTAATTCAAATATGAAACAAAAAGAGATTGAATAATGGATGCATATAAAACAAACTTGACTAAGAAAGGAAATGCAGTCTCAAGATTACCCATAAATACAGTTGGAAATGCAGTCCCAAGACTCATCTAATGCCATTTAGAAAATTTATAAGATGAATATGCTACTGAACTCCTGAAAACATTCTCAGAAGCTCCAAAAGAAAGCACACGAGCCATCAATATTAAACATTTATATTCAATCAAAACAGCATATATAATATAGTGATGAAATTCATGTCATGAATTTACTACCTAAAAAGAAAGATCTTTTAATGATTAAATTCAACTAAAATGTTGAAAAGAAAAAAAAATTTAAAAAAAAGGGAAAATTTCCATCAGATCCATCTCAAACCATGCGTAATTGCGTATCTCAACACAGTAAATCCCAGCCAATCTTTCCAATCAAGAGAACTTTTCCAAAATCACGTAACTATAATTCAAAATAACAATCATATCATGACTGCACGACTGTATAATCAACAGAGCAACCCATCATCTGAGGGAAAGGAAAGGGAAAAAAACTCTCCAAGTTTTAACATTTTCTAATATAACAGTCACAATTCAGCTCCTCATTCCACTATCATCATCAATTCTTCAGTTCACTACTCCAAAGGAACGATCTTTTAAGGACAAATATCGCCAAACTTTAGAAACGGAAATTTCCCCTCAGACCCATCTCAAAATAGTAATCCCCACAGAGCCCATCATTCCAATCCAAAGTACCTTACCAAATTAGAGCCCAAGCATCATTGAACATAACGACGATAGCAATCAAAAGAGCACCATGAGAACATACCCTGACAGATCCCGCAGCCTTTGTACTTGAGCTCAAAGGAATTGAATTTGGCGAGGAATCTAGAGAGAGAGAGAGAGAGATGAGTAAATGTAGCTGGCTTTTGTTTAATCTCGTGGGTGGGATCTGCAGCTTTGTTTTTAGGATGAACTTTCCCTTGCGGAAAAAGAGAAGACCAGAGACACAAACAGTTGGCATGTGGGTGGGGTGCCCTAATTCTTATATTCCCGAAATGCCCTTGTATTTCCTCCCTTTTTCCCCTATTTTTTTAATCTGTATTTTATCTGTTATTATTATTATTATTTCCTTCTCTTCTCTGTGTATAACTCGTAAATTGTAATACTAAAAAAAGACCAGGATCTATCTTCAATATTTCAATTAGGTTGAAAACAATATAAATTATAATTTACACCCGGAAATCCAAAATGACCCTCTCTCTCCTCTCAAAAGTCATGGTATTATATTCTATTCTCTCTTCACTTTTTAAAAATGTGCTGTAGGGTTAAAATACTGCACTGACTATATAAGTATGTATTATATATATATATTTATTTTAAAAAATAAATTATATTTTACATCTCACCAAATTCTCATATAATGAATAAGGAATTTTGTTTCTTTTTTTTTTAAAAAAAAAAGTTTGATTCCAACATCTTTTATTTATAAGATATGTTTTTCGAAAATAAAATCCAAAACATAGGTATCAAAAATGAATACAAAAAATATTGGGTATTAAATGTTATATTTTATAAAAAAAAAATATAGGGTGCGAATGTAATATATTTTTCATCTATTTGCTGATTTGTGTGGTAAAATATTTTGTCATGAGGGTACAAGTGGTAAATACCTATTGGTGAGCCTGGAGCTCCTATGGGCCAGAGTTTAATCTTAAAATGCTCTTAATGGGCCCTGGGCCCTGGGCCCCACCAGAGGGGAATTTTCTCAGTGGCCTGACAAAGAGAACAAATTTTACGTAACGAACCCAAACTCCCATTAAATGCATGTTAGAAAAAAAGAGAGAGAGAAAAATTACATGTAACATCCTATATTTTGACCATATTATAAATGAAGTCCCTCTCAATTCACCGTATACAGAGTATTCTTTAATATTTTCTTTGCTACAAAATAAATATAGTCAAAATATAAGGTGATGTCTGTAATATTCTTCTACATATATAAATAAAAGAAAACCAATCAAATTAAAGTTAGCTAAGTTGACAATTAACCAACATTAAGAGAGGAATTTATTACTTTTCTTCTTCTTCTTCTTCTTCTTTCTTCTTCGCATATGAGAGAGAGAGAGAGAGAGAGAGAGAGAGAGAGAGAGAGAGAGAGAGAGAGAGAGTTGATTTAATTTTACTCTAATTTTGTTACAATTATCATGAATCATTTTTTAAAATATTAACCCTTAGGCCCAATTGTAGTCCAATATAAGTCCTTGGGCCCAATTCTAGCATTATTAGCTTATGTCTAATATTGGGCTAAAGTAAAGTGGAATCAAAAGTAGAGCTTGAATCTGGCCTATAGAGACACTTAAACCAAATGGGGCCCCAATTTAAACAAACTATAAAATTATAGATGGGTCTGAAAAGGAGATTTAGGTAAACTATTTCTTATTAAAGAATCTTATTTTGTTTGACACTTGGGTTGTTTTGGAGCTTGGATCTTGCAATCATTTGTTTCTGCTCTTTTTAATACCAAATATATATATATATATATATTAAATATATATTAAATCCTAATAATAATTCATCACAGTTTACAGTTCCCCACCAATGATTCGCCGTCGGTTGCTAGATACTGACTCCTATAAGGCATGGACACGTGTCTTTCGCCAGGTCGGAATAGTTGTGGGCCCGCATTTGGATGGAATAGTTGTGGGCCCACCGCAAAACCACCGCTCTCTCCCGGCGTTTTTGACCAAACTAGGCTCTTCTAATTTATTATCTTTCACCGAAATAGACTATTTTTTAAATCTATTAGAGATTTAATTTATTATAACTATAATAAAAATAATGAATTAACTAATATTTTATCTCTAAATAAAAATACTGAATTGATTAGTATTCTATGTATACAATTCTTTTTAACTTAATCTTTTAGCAGTTAACAAAAAAAAAACCCGCTGAAATTAATTAACATTTTTAAAAACACTAATTAGTTTAGTGTTTTTAAAGAAAAGTCTAATTCAATTACAAAATATATATAAAAAAAAGGCGTCTAGATCGGTCAAAAGCTTTATCTCTCGCCAACCTTTTCTTTTGAATCAATTCCCCTCTCTCTCTCTCTCTCTCTCTCTCTCTCTCTCTCTCTCTCTCTCTCTCTCTCTCTCTCTTCTTCTCATTGACATTAAATCATGGACCAAAGTTTCCAAAGCCTAGAAAGAATTAGCCCACATGGTTCATCATCATCATCATCCATCTCCACTAGTGACATTTGGAAAAATTCCCCTCCAACTCCCCCTTCACACTGTTCCAGAGTCGGAACACCGCAATGCGAAAGACTTTTAATGTTGCTAGGTATTGGCGCATATGTGGAATTGACTCAGTTTTCATATCAACTGCTACTACTGCCTGCTGCTGCTGCTGCTCTCTCTCTCTCTCTCTCTTATATTACTATTAGATGTCTTGTTGTTGAATCCTTCTCTTCTCCCTCTTGCCTTTCTCCTTCCTCACTCTTGGTGTATACCAAATGATAATAATACACCTGCAAAGAAGAAACTTATTATACCCAAAGACACTAGTGAAGGAATTAATTTATTCTTATCATGTTTAGGTAGTGTGTAAGTCGTGCTTGGATCAATTATCACCTAACTTAATCATCTTAACTTTTATTGGAAGCCTCACCTAACCGCCGAAAAGTAGATGATGAGCCCAAAAGTATGTATATATATATATATATATAATATCCTGCACAAACCTCATGCAGCAGCTCCTAGGGTTGATGGAAAGCCAATAAACTATTTAATTAATAAAAGGATGGTGATGATCTGGCTCCAAGTTTATCTTCTACCTCAATTTGCATGTTGATTATCTTATCTTCTTTTCGTACTATATAAATTTCTTATCTGAGCAACATACCATTTTTTTCCACATAAGCAAACTTCTTATGCATGCAATCTTGTCGGAATCTAAAGGAGTGTGGAAAAAGAATGTTGAGGAATTTTTGGTCAGATCAGCTGATTGGATACTGTTTGTTGTTAGATCTAAATGGACCACAAACTTATATAAAAGATGGTCCAAATTGTTTACTTATACTTTGCTAGTTGGAATCCTTTCCACTCTTTAACTCTAGAATTGACATAGTCTAGAATCGCGATCTTGTGAAGCTTGTTCATATCTACGACGTCTGACAATGATGCTTAATTGACCTTGCACCAATATTATTTGTTTTATCATACATGTGTAGTCTTTCTTCTCAAGTTTAATTTGTGAAGAAAAAAAAACTATATTAATTTAATTCATATGCAAAGTTTGTTTATTATCTCACTCTCCTAAGACTTCTTAGTAGTGTGAGCAGGGATGCAATAATTAATGTTAAATTGGACGACCATAGAATTCTTAATTGACAAACAAAAATGAACATATATATATATATATTTACTACTAGCTAGACCTCCCAACCTCTTGACTAATCTGATTAAAAAAGAAAAAAAAAATTGTTAGCAAAAACTTTAATTCTATATATCAAGAGTCCATTTCATCAGCTCTATTCAGCTCCACTTAACAAAAAATTCATAGCAAATTCCTTGACCTTAAGCTAGTGCTCCACATTTGTTGTCGATCGACCGACGGCAATTGAGAAGGATTCCACGTCCGAATCAGATCGAATTTTCTTGTCTCAGACAGGCCCACGCCGTGTGAAAGGAGAGAGAGACAGTCAGATAGGCAGGCATGTTCCAGTTAATGGAGTAGAATACTTTTGTTAGGCCATTGTCATTAGATTCTACAGCTACCTAGCTCACGCCCTTGCTTGCTTGCATGCATGCATGTTAAATTGTTAATCCCCTTCATCAGTTTATCTCCTCTTAATTAAATTCAGACATAATATATACCACACAGAAGAGTATTAGTTTTGAATACGGCAAGCAAAACTGGAACAAGTCCAAGTCAGTAAGGTTGGCACCGTCTTCTAATGACATGAGAGTGATGGCAAAGCTAAATAGGAAGTGAAAGCCTTTTTGCCTCCAAAGTCCTATTCCTTGACTTGCAGGGCGATGCTTAGTCTGTCACTCTTCCTCTATTCCTTGTGCCCTTAAAACTTTGAATTGATAGGATTCCAATAATAGCTAGCCTTTAGAAAGGTAGGTTAAAATGGACAAAGAATGATAATTTCACTGAGATTTTTATTTTTTTCCGTCAACTAGAGGGACATTACAAGTACCATCTGATGAGGACCCTTGGTAGAACAATCAAACTTATCCATAACCAGCTTTGCCATGATTTACGGATAAGATTTGCGAGGTTAAATACATTTTATCCACTAAAATTTATTTCGTAACACTTTGACTTCTTGTACTTAATTTTAACTAGGCTTTAAGCGGTATGATATTTTTATCCCAAAATGTTAACATGTCTTTTGAATTTAAAATTTATTTATCGACTCCAATAAAATACATTTAGTTTGCCATCTTAGAACTTTTTCGTTGAATATATATTTATTAATAAAAGTGACTTCATGGAATAATTAAAACAAAGTTCATGTGGCGGATAAGATGTATTTAATCTATCTATATATAAGGGCAATAAATCTATATGTTTGTGTGTTTATATTATTTAGAATACTAGTCATTCTTTGTTTAAAAAAAAAATTCATGATTGCATCCTACAAGGCTCTCATATCAACGACATGCCTCTTTAACCATGGAGGTACTCATATTGATCAATAATTAAGTACGCATGCATGACTACATGATATCAAATCTAGCTACTTAGAAAGAATCTGTTCGATTACCACGGCAGCTCACCGTTCACATGAGATAATTAATAAATAATTAGCTAGCTCTTGGTGACGATAATGCCCACCGAATCTTTCTTCTTAAGTCTTGATGAAGAAGGGAATTTAATTAGTTCAAATAATTTGAGACTGAGTACATGCATATGTATATATGAGCATACTAAACTATCAATTTTTTTCCTTAATTTCCCTGACCATACAAATGTTTCATGCATCAGGTCTAGGTTTAAATTGAGAAGAAGATGAGAAGAAAAGTCTTAACTTACAAATTAAGTACTCCACCAATATAGCAAGCAGACTTAGGTTTTTATATATCTATATATACATAGTAACTTAGGATCTTCCAAGTTGGTACGTATCTTATAATTTGATCCTTTTATAAACTTATACAAGACCAGTTTCCTTGTCTCATCTTGTAAACGTAGTTGTGAACAGCCTTAATTACTTTCCTTAAACTAGGTTTTTGTCCAAATTAACTTTCTTAGAGCAGGAGCATATGTATTTGAATGGACTGAGTCAAAAGAAGTGAGTGGCCTAAGCACCTTAACATATATAGGGCTTGAACTGATATTTATTATTAATATATTTTGGGGGTGCATGGTTGGTAGGGCAGCCTAACTTGAGACCACCAGCAAATTAATTAGAGCTTCTTATCATCATCAACCTTCACCAAGCTTTCAGAAATAATCAGGAGGGGAAGGCAAAGAGGATGAGAGGCCTGAATAGGAGCGGAGTAAGGCACTACAGGAGATGTCAACTCCCTCGCATGCGGTGGACCGAGGAGCTGCACCGCCGCTTCGTCGACGCCGTGGATTGCCTTGGAGGGCAGAACAGTATGTTAAGCCTTCTTCTTCTTCTTCTTCTCTCTCTCTCTCTCTCTCAATATGAGAAGTATATATATAGGGTGCATGCAGTTAAAAGCTGTTTAGTTACTTGATGAACAAGTAAGCATGCACTAAATTTTGATGATCCATCATAGTATGATCAGTTAGTTGGCCCATATGTAGGATTTTCAATTAGATGAAAACCATAACCATATGATTGAGAAAAGCTAGAGAAGAAATTTTAATCTTTTGCATGAAAAAAGGTTCAAGAACTGATATCAAAACATAGAGAAATTTTAGTTTTCTATTTAATCCATAGTACGTAGTATATTCCTTTGTGTAATTAATCATATCAGAATATCATAGCCTCTTTCTTTGTTTCTTTTATTCTAAGAACACATGGTTTCTTTAGGGCAATGAGTTGTGTAAAAATCTTATCTTATTCGAAGCAACTAATTAACCGTCCTATTGACGTGCAAAGTAAAGAAGAAAAAAGATTGTGTGATGATCATTTATTGTCAGTAATCTAACAACAACAAGAAGAAGAATATTGTTAGTAACCTTTGGAATTTATCATTGTAGTGCTTGGAAGTCTTCCAATAACTCAAATCATCTTTCTGATTCTCATTGCGTTGCGTTCTTATTATCGTAGATGCTACACCAAAACGAATTTTACAGCTGATGGGTGTGAAGGGAGTTAATATATCTCACATTAAAAGCCATCTCCAGGTAAACTAAATCTCTCTCTCTCTCTCTCTCTCTCTCTCTCTCTCTCTCTCTCTCTCCCCCCCCCCCCCCCTTCATTATATATAACTATTTAACTAGTATGTAATTTCCTAATGAGAATATGTAAGTTTGTTATCCTTAATTTATTCCATGCCAGACTAATTTATCAACTGATCTTAAAATAATTTAATGACTTATTTTCCTTATATATTACTTCCTTTCAGATGTACAGAAGCATGAGCGACCATTACAACCATCACAACTTCACCTCCACAAAGGCCATCAACACACAAAAGAGAAGGCAATGCAGAGATCTCCATGATTGCGCTTCAGAAACTCACTGCAACAACTCATACCAAATGTGGGCGTTAAGTATTCAGCATATAGACTTCCTTTAACTTAATATTATCACCACCCCCCCCTGACAGGCTGATACTATGTAATATTAATCCACAGAGCTTCACTGGAAGAAGTCCTGAGAGACTTGGCATCAAGGAACAGAGATTATGATCCAAGTGATGACAGCAAACAGACAAGAGACCAGGTATATGTGCCTCACAGATGTAGTTAATGAAACATAGTTAGAGTTTGCTAAAATTTTCTCAAGGTGGTCTCCATGGATCCTTGTCGCAGTTAGTTCCTGGGAGACAACTGGAGTGTGAGCTGACACTGTCGTCGCTCGTCCATCGCATGCCGATGCATTTTGAAGAAACAAGCGAGCTGGGATCGAGCATCGAGTTTGAAACATGCGAAGAGATTCCTGTGTCCAGAAACGAAGGAGATGGCTACCCTACTGGTTGCAGTAACAGCACCAAGAGAAGCACCATAAACTTAGATCTCACAATCTCATTACCTAGTTGATATTGACTTGTATGACAACTGTTCAAGAAAATAAAGGCTGTAAACTAGACTATAGTTGTATAGAGGAAGTAAGGAAATCTCTTCAGACATATATCAGTGATATGAAGATATACAACTTTTGTAAGTTATATCAAAGCCACTGATAGCGGTGGAAATAGTTATCTAAGATATTAGGCAATACATTTGGGTCTGCGTTCCTCTACTTTGTAAAGATTCTTCTTTAAGCATTTGGGTCTGTGATATCAAACTCACTTAATCAAACCATGTAAGATATTAGGCAATACATTTGGATCTGCAGTGAGTATTCTTAGTTTGGATTAAGTGTAGAGGCATGTATAAATATCCTGAGTATACTCAAATATGAGAGCGTTGATGGGCAAAAGAGGGTTTCTCTCTTATTCTTACTTCTCGATGTAGAAACGAGAGGAATTTGAAGGTTTGCTACTCTAATCTTTTTGTTAGCTAGTCCGGAACACTCCGAAAACGAATTATCTTCTAGGAGGATAAAGTAAGAAAGGTTACTTATACAATATCGTATACTCATAGTAATAGAGGTGGCATCTATCACTTGTATCTCATGTTCTTGATGGTGGATTTGTTATTCTTTATGCCCATGGATGCAGCCCGGTGTCAGATGAACCATGTATACTTTTATATTATTCTTTATTCTTTATGCCCATGGATCCACATTCTTGCACGTCAAGTGCTTTAAATATTAGAAGTATTTTAATTTTACTGGTATGAAAAGTGGGCCTCCTAGTTTTGGAGTTTTTGACTAAATTAGACCCCTTCTATGTTTTTCTTTATTGAAGAAGACTTTCGCTCACCGCTTATTATCAAACGAGGTCTCATTCAATATAGTCCTAACAAAACCGTTGATTTTATCAGCGTTTTTATCATAATATATTTTTTTTGCCTTTGCTGCTAAAAGACTATGTTAAAGATATTTATATACATAAAATGTTGATTAGTTCAGCGTTTTTATATGGCTACAGTAAATTAAATTCTATTTAATAATAAATTTAAAAAATGGTCAATTTCAATAAAAATAAAAAAAAGTTAGAAGAGGACTAGTTTGGTGAACTACTCGTTATATTGGTGCTCTTTTCTCCCCTTACACATGAGTTGTTGCCCTTTTTCCTATCCCTGTGCTGATGCCCTTCAATTTGGACCTTGGTATTCATAAGAAGAAAAGTAAATGGTAATCTTCCATCGTATGTATTTCATAGAACTTTATGCATTCCAAAGTATTGGCAGCCTGTCGGATACTAGTAGCCAGTCAAATTAATTTACGCCACACATTAAAATTTCTACGTATGAGTCTGACTTTTGGCTGAATAATATCTGTGTTTCCAATTATAATTGTTGGAGATATTTTGAGGTTGCCTATCATCAGTGGTAATTAAAGGTTGAAAGACTGACAACGATATCAACACATAATATAATTTGCATCTCTAATAATTTGAGTGAATTGCTAAGAAAAGAGAACAAAACCAAGGAAACCATAACTAAATCAATTTAGTAATGAAAATTTTGTAAGAAGTTTTATTCGTTTATCATACGGAATATCCAAGTCAAGGAAGTCTGGTTACAGACTATCTTCCCCCAGACCACAGTATACACGGGGTGTTCATAAATAGATTAACCTGTGAACTCAGGCTCAACTTCGAAGAAAGACAAACTGCATACCAAAAATGTCCTGATTCAAAGGCTATATCCCAGAAAGAGTTTCTTAGAGAGCGAATGTAAATATAACCATCAGGTAGGCTTTAAGGAGTGAAGTTTATCAAGTTTAATCCTGAACTCGAAGAGTTTAAAAATAATCACAAATAAGCATCTGAAACTCAATGGTCTTGTTGGCTATTGAGATTTCTTTCCTAGAAGTTTTCAGAAAGTACATTGTTGGAAGCAGAGGTTCCAAAAGTGCGCTGGCAAGGGGGGTGGGGGTATATTCTTATTCAGATAAAAGCAACCCCATTTATTTATCCTTCGGCTAAATTTTGTTCCAGCAAGCCTATCTTCGCCAAATGGAGATGGGAAGGCAAAGATAGGAATAGACTCTGTAGAATTTCTTTTGATTTGACCACATCATCTCTTGTTACTGTAACTTATAACAGCAAATGTGCCAATTATTCACAAATTCCCTGCAAGAACAAATATATTGTTAGAACTTTAGGACCTTGCCAAACAGTAAAGGACACTGGCAGAAGCAAGATTATTTGACTGATTAAACCAGAAGATATTCTCTAAAGCAAGATAAGCACAAGACTTTTAACTGCTTCATTATAGGACCAACTCTGAAGCTCCAGTTCTTGGAAAATTGGAATGGATCTTTATGATAGTTTATTATCAAATTAGAAATATGTAAATTGGGTGCTCTTTTCCATTAAAGCTGCAACAGAAAAATGTTGAGAAATACTTCATTCTCATTTGGCTTGAGAGGGAGAAAGAGAGACCTAGTTGTGGAACACAAAAGTCCTCAATAATAAGCTAGGACTCAAGGTAGGTTGCGGTTAAGTAAACCCTGAAAGAGAATGTACAGATCCTTGTTATCTGTACCAAATATCTGTTCTGCCTTTTCCAGAGTTTCCTGCATGGTTATAAGTCAAACAACATAAGATCTTGTCATAGAATGCCTAGATAAGTTGAGGTCAGACAAATCACTCTAACAACAAAAAAGATGCAAAACATACCTCACGTGATTGTTTGTTTGCGTTGAGCTCTTTAATGTTTGCCAAAAATGCACAGAATTGTTCATATGAGAGACGGCTCCTGGATGCATGAATATAAAACATGAGTAAGTAAAATGACTTAGTATTGCTTTAGACAGTGCATTGCGTTAATTGGAGCATGAAATAACCTAGCTTGACGGAAGAACTCCTTTCCGTCTATACGAGGTCGCCCTGAAAGAACAACCTTTTTAGTAGTAAACTAACTCATCAATTGAAAATCAATGCAGTAACAGGAGTAATCCTCTGGTAATTTAAGACCTTGAAAAGAACGTCTCTGAGGAGGAGAACCAGGAGCAGAGGACTGCTGACTTGATGGATACCACGATGGCAGTGTAGCAGTGCCTTCAAATCGAGATTTTGGTGATGTTGAACCAGACAATAACTTGGGCGATGATCCTGCAGTAGAAAATCCTCTAGGTGAACCACCAGTGGACGAGATTTTTGGTGTTGAAGTGGGGGTCAACCGAGGAGTGATGTATGGAGTGATAGAGAACTGATATCCTGAAGGTCGTGATGCTGTTGCAAGTTGCAACATACGGCTATGAGTATGTCAAGCACATTTAGAATGTGAAGTTATGAAAACAGAAATTGTGGAAAGTCAGCCAAATACTGAAGTACCATCTTGAGTTGAGCTCTCAGTGTCTGTAGACCTACTAATCAAATCAGACATTGTGCGACTGCCAGAGTTCTCATCTTCATTTTGCAGTTTGCAAGTATGAAATCAACAAAAGAAAGAAAAAGGAAAAGAAAAATCAAAATCAGACTTGAAAGCATTAGATGGGCATGGAATTAGACGTAAACATATATATATATCTACATGTATATGTATGAGATAAACAGTTAAACAATACCTTTCCAAGAAGAGATTCTAGCAACTGAGTGATTATAGGTACCTATATCAACAGTTTCTGTCTGTTGCTGTCAACATCAGAAAAGGATAAAAAGTTCATTTTCCTTTTGCAAAAACAGAGAACAGACAACAGAGAGTCATCTGAATGAGAAATTCTGAAATCAGTTAACTTACAGATGTGTTATCATCACTTAAGGATTGCATCAGATGTCTCTTAAAATTCTCCAACTACAAAAGACAGATTGTATTTCAATCTTGTAGACAAAACTTCCATAGAGGAAAAACACACAAGAAAACAACCACATAAGCAGGAACATAATACAAAAATGTACATCAAAGAAACTGGCACACATCCATACTTGATAGATCTCCCCCTCTCTTCCTATACAAGTCGATCATTCAACCGTTTTGTCTTGATCAAAAGTGCAAGAAATGTAAGAGGATGCACGAAAACCAAGAAGGCCATGTGCATCACCAATGCATCTAGATATATTGCTTCATGGTTGGTGATTCTCTTTTATGGAGACACTCTGTCTGGGTTTCCATCCAGCCATCAAGGATACAACTTCCTGGTTAGCTACTACTAAAACATTTTCATTTGACTAGCTACTTAAGCTACTAGGTTTATTTGCTTCAAATCTTGTGGATTGCTTGCTCATGAAGCCTTTTGTACAATCATCTAATTTGGTGCAAACAAGGAAACTGGTAGATGCCTCTTATAGAGACCGATCTTTGAGATAGGTTTGAGATTGCTCGTACTTGCTTTTCCATTCTTAAATTTGATTTCAATTTATGTTTATTTTGTTAGCTGATGTCTTGCTCAATCCAAATCACATCAGGTAATTCAACATCTGACTTTTGATTCTATGATCAACTTCCAGGAGGAGCTATCTGAACTGTGACAACTAAACTATACAAAATAGTTAGTCGCTACATCACCAAAAGTTTGAAGTACTTCAACAGTAGAGGACACCAATTAAACAATATAAAATATAACCAAGGTGATCATCATTAAGTATGACAATAGCAGCAAAAAATCAATTAGTCTTGATTGTCCAGGAAAGGATTTCTATAAATCCTTTTTCACCTTTTAGCTGTATCTTGTGGACAGTGCTTGTTTTTTTTTTTCTGCTTTTGACATTATCATCGCCTTCTCGGATGTTTCCAAACACCACCTCCCATTCATAGGGCATCTTTAACTTCTACTAGGTTAATCTTCTGATTGTATGCATGGTCCTTGATGGAAGTGCGCAAACCATCCTAATTTCTCATCTTATACTAATGCGACCCACAGACCACAGTAGTAGTTATCACATTCTCCAAATTTACAGATACTGTACTCATCCACTCCAACATTCTCAGACAACAGAATTTTCATTAACTTGTATACCCGTAACTTGTTGGCTCACAATGGTAGCCATCACTTAAAATGATGTCATTGACAAACGGCACGCACCATTTGTCATTGACAAATGGCACGCACCATTTCTCGTCTTATGATACTTTTAGCTAAGTAGCATCATCAATGCATGCACATCTATGAAGCTGTTGACATCATATAGTCAAATAGTCAAATAGTCTTTTGGACGCTTCAGTGGATTTCATTTACTTATATATTGTCATATTATTTCTTGATTAGTTCAGAAACACAACCCAAATTGAGAATTCCGAAGCTAATATCCGTAAGAGATGTTAAAATGACTTTAATTATGCAGGAAAGCGTTAAAGATCGCACCTTTGCCAAATCCCTTCCCAATTTCTTCGATGTCAAGGCGAGCATATCCCGTTCATTCAATAGCTTAGCCTTCAATCAATCACAGAGCATCCAAACCATCAGTAAAATACACCAACCGAACCAAATCTTCGTTCATATCAATCAAAATCGAAGTGAGTCCTAACATTCTCTTCGAGGGCGGCCCTTAGCCGGGCATCCGACTCGTGGATGAGGCGATCGAGGAAGGCGACCTTCTCCTCGAGGTCGGCGATGGTGCGATCGCGCTCAGCGATCCGCTGCCGCAGCCGACCGGCCTCGGACTCGAGCTTAGTGACACGGGAGGCGATCGCCATGGACGTGATCTTGCGCGCGAGGTCGAGCTGGTCGTAGGGGTCGGTGGGGATCACGGAGAGGATTTCGTCCGGGAGGTGGAAGTCCGATCCACTCTGCGCCATTTCCCCGAGAGGAACGAGGAGGAGGAGGAGGAGGAGGAGGAGAAGGAAACCCTAAAACTAGCTCTGGATCGAGCAACGGAACCCAATTAGGTTTAGGCTTTGGTTGGTTTATGGGCCGGTAGGAGGAGCGGAAGCGAAGCTTCTTCCTCGCCCGTCATGGAATGAGGCCTTCGTTCTCAGGGAGGGTGAGAATAGCAAAGCGGCGAGGAGGAGACGTGGAATTTACCAAGCCAGGGGTAAGAATAGTAGAGTTCCTGTCATGATGGCGGAAGTAGATCTTCTGCAAAATAGGGCTCTGGAAATTTATGCGATTACAAACATGGCAGTCAATTATTCGCTTTCAGATCCTTTAGATCCAATACAAGGAAGCCACGTTATTCCAAATTAGTTTTCGGCGGCAATGTTGTTTACTGTAGGTAGTTGGCTGTCTCGTTGCTGTTTGGAACTCCAGTCCTTTTCCGATTGGATCCGAATTTGTTAGCTTCTCATCCGGGTCGGATCCAAGTATTAATTCTAACGGAACCCGACAACTAAGCGGGTCGGATTCGACTTCCGGAGACATCAGGCCTGTATAAAGTTTGCAAGTTTAGGCCCATATTCAAACCAGTAAGACATCAAAGCCCATTTATATATATAGTTTATCCAATTTCAGTAAGATACTTCTCTAGTGTATACCATTGCAATATAATATCTTCTATTTTATAAATGCGTCTTATAATTAAGATGTTTTCACATAGCTTAATAATATCTACATAAAAAGTATAATGCATTATAAAATTATTATTTAAATTAAAAGGTCAGTTATAAATTTGCTTATAAGAACACTGCAAGTTAAAAATATAAAGAAAATCACGGCATGTCTACACGTGCAAAGTATTGATAAAAATGGAATTTATGGTTTAGGTTTTGGTTAAAGACTGCTCGACGGTCGAGCAAAGTATTGATGAAAATAGAATTTATGGTTTAGATTTTGGTTAAAGATCGCGCACGAGAGTCGTTGAAGTTTCGGTTTCCAAAGAGGCCAAGAGAGATCAAAACCTATAAAATTAGATTTTTTTAAAAAAAATTAAATTAATTAGCTATTTCAATTACAATATGCGTCGCTAATGTCAGCAACCAAAATATGCATCAATATTAGGGATAGGACCCTCCCAAGTAAGGCCAAAAAGTCATATTTCTATCAGGCAAGGTTTGAGAACTAGTCAGTCGACTGATTCAATATGATTGATGATTAGAAAAGGAAAATAAGATAAAAGAAGAATACAATCATCTCTATGATCACGGCAATAGCCTAAGGAGTTGTTGGATAGGAGTCTATTTTAACGATGAGGTGGTGGGAGATTCCACGTTGACGGATGTAAAGGCGGGCCTCTTGAAGACCAATGACGTCTGCATTAAGAGTAGAGTGGTAGATGCCATGCCGACTGTATGTGAAAATTGGGGAATTCAATAAAGTGCACACGAAATGAAGCTTATCCCATTGGGTTCGTTCTGACCCGAACAGAAGCTATCAGTATTGAGTTTAAGCAAACAATGGGAGGTGTAAAAGTGTCGCAGTAGTCGCAGGCTAGATTGAGAGATCTCTCCAAAGTCCTAAACCAACCGTCGGGAGAACAAGATGCTGCTGCGGTGTTTTCAGAGCAAGAATACGGAGCAACAGTAGTTGGCGAGAAGCGAGCTGGGCTCCAAAAGCCAGGAGCCATGGGCCCAGGCCAGGTCCGCATATATAAATAATTGATTCTCCTCCAGGGCCGACGACTTTCGTTTTTAATCTTTCTCTAGTTTCACTCCCCAAGGTCGTCAAAAGTCAAAACCCCTTTGGATTCGGCTGAGAGAGGAGAGGAGGAGAAGAGATCCTTGTAATGGAAGTGGAGGTGAGAGTAGTGGGAGGAATCCACAGCTGCTTCGTCTCCCTTCCTCTCTATCTCATAGAAACCCTAGAGCGAACCAGGGGCAGCGCCCTCCCTCCCCTCCTCGCCTTCGAACTCCGGTCCCCCTCAGGCGATCGCTGGAACGTCGCCTGGTCCGGCTCCGCTTCCACCTCCACTGCCATCGAGGTATTTTCCCCTCAAATATTGGAATTCTGTAGTATTTAAACCTTGCTGGATCTTTTTCAGTATATTCTCTTTCTTAATTTTGATCTTTCTCAATGCATTCTCATGGTTTCTCTGGAAATAAAAAGGATATCTTTTTTTTTATATAAAAAAAAGTGAAAGAGAGTATGATTCTTAGAAGGGCGTTTTTCTTAAAAAAAAAAGTGAAAGAGAGTATGATTCTTAGAAGGGCGTTTTTCTTTAACTATCTATGTTTTAAGATTATTGTATAAGTATTCACTAGTTTAAGCAAATGGAGCTTCATGCTCACGTGCATATATTGCTCTGGTTACTTTTACCTTTCTCATCATGTTAGTTCTTTGAATTAGGGATGAATTTATACATGTTATTCTTGGTCATGATTCATGCTTTTTTATGGTTTCAGCGCGTATGTCTAACTTGCAGCTTGTTACTTCCAAGCTGTTGATTTTAGAATACTCAAACTTGAACCTTATGATTTGTAATTTTATGGTTTTGAAGGTTGCTCAACGATTGGCAGAATGTATTTCCCTGCAAGATCATACAAAAGTACAATTGACTGTTATACCTGTCTTACCAAAGGCTGAATTTGTGACAATAGAGCCCAGTAGCGAGGATGACTGGGAGATATTGGAGCTTAACTCAGAGTTGGCAGAAGAGGCCATTTTGAAACAGGTCTGTAGAGACTTGATATATCATTACCTTATCTCTATCTTCATCAATAACTGAACAAGTTATTACTTGATATTAATTATATTAGACAAATTTTAGCTTATACTTGTATTATTGAGTACGTTGGATCTGCAAATCCTAGTAATCCAGACCATAAACTTGCAAAGTTTTTGTTAAATATTTTGTCAGTTTCTCTTGTTCCACACAGAGAAAAGAAGGTCCTTGTCGAATGAGAAGGCATTAAACAGGGTCATCTTACAATATCTAAGATCAAATGGGATGAATAACTGCTGTCATATTCAATATATAGGTGGGGTATCTACTTGTCACCTTATTGTCAGATTAATGTATTTTATAAATAAAAGAAGTTATCTTTTACCTTTGTATAAACAGTTCCTATGTCTAGAGAATTTTCAGAGGTTTCTGTTCATGTCTACTTGTCGTATTACTCTCAGATTAATGTATTTTATAAAGAGAGAAGGCAGCTAATTGCACTTCCCAGTATAGCTTCTGCAACAAATCCCTTTATTCTATATTTTGCTCTAATCATCAACTTGACACCAAGTAGTAAAGGGTTGATGATAGGTGCACAGTGGTTGTAATAATCTTTCAATTCTATTAGTTTTTTCATTTTTGAGTTCAGCTATGCATACCTCTCACTTTTGGAGAGGTTTGGATGATAAGGATGATAAGGATGATCCTGAGATATTTCACCTGTTTAAGTCAGTGATGATTCTCTTTACATGTCAGAGAGGCCAATAATTGGATAAACATGCATGATCGACCTTTCCATGGATGAACTAGTGTAAATGCCGTTTATGTTATAAATTGGTTTTTTTGTTTGCTATATCAATTTGTATTTCTGTCAAGTGCAGGTTGGTGTTGTCTATGAGGGTATGAAGTTCCCTTTGTGGTTGCACGGGCATATTGTTGTGGAATTTCTTGTTGTTTCTTCTTCCCCTAAGAAGCCAATAGGTAACAAAATTTAACTGTTTTAACTGTTTTCTCAGGCATTTACTTGAACCACACCTTTTTAATATAGAGAAATTATTGAACGATATCTATTATTGTGCTTTCCCAATTCATTTCTGATTGATATTTTAATGAAATTCTATTTGTTGATTTTTATGTTCGTGCGATTCTTTACTTGCATCGTGTTTTTGAACCACCTTCTCAATATGGGAATAAGGGTATGTCAATCTTGCCCTCTATAGAACCATATTGGTGGAACCTTGCGCACTAGAATAGCCTTCAAACAAGGACATTGTTTTGAAACATTATGTCTGGCATCTTGCACTCTACTGTGTGTGTTTGAGGAATTGAAGAGGTTTCTTTGGCAATGAGGATAAGGCTGCAGATATCCTACCCTCCCCAAATTTTGCATTCGTGGCATCCTCACACATTGCATCATGTAGTATGAAACATTGGAAAAGAGAAATCAAGCGGACCTCCTCTAGTGCGGCGATAAAGCTTGACTTGACACCCAAATGGCAATGGAAACATCAAATTAAGGCTGTGAGCATCCTGCCCCACCTCTCCAATCCTCACATTTGTGGATCCTTTTGCACTAGGATGCCTCCTCCTTTATGAAAATATGAAATTAGATTAGAGAAGAGGCAAGAAGATGCTAATTTGGAGGGTAAGAAATTAAGAATACCTAACACCATGAGAAAGAAACTCCAACTACAGTCTCAACAAAGACCAAACCATTAGTACTCTCTTGGATAACTAATATATATACATATATGCATGAGAATTCTCTTGGCCCCCAATCTTGAACTCTTGGACTTAAGGCAAGACTTCCAACGTAGATCTGTATAACTATATCCCTTTTTGCAAATAATAGGATTCTAACAATTACAAGAACCTTAAAAGTTAAGTTAAAAATAACCTGAAAGTACAAATTGAACTTTTAGTAAAGCAAATATAAGTCATGCAATCAAGTATCCTCCATTTCTTTCTGTCGACTTCAGAAGATGCCTCGGCTATTCTCATGATTCTGCTCTCTAGAAACAAATAAAGATTGACTTAGTTGGGCTTGAGCAACCTGAGCTATGGACTTGGTTACTCTCATCATCATCCATTTATATGCCTGTGTAATAATTTGAGATGACCTTTATGAGGTTTATACACAAGAATACTCAAATTGCTTTTACTTAATGATTTATTTGGCTGGGCCTTGCCTATTATTGTCAGTGTCTGAAGTGACTACTTCTATTCAAAGTTTGATGATGTACAAGATTACAATTTTATGTCGAATACTAGTAAACTTTTCTGGTATCAGATTGCTCTTCTCTCTTCTGGTATATATCCTAATATTAGAAATAAAACTTATCTTTTTTGTTCTTGTTTAATTATCCTGTATGCGCCGATCCAATTAGTCTAGGTTTTTTAAGTTTTAGATCATCTTATTAGATACCTTCTATTATTTCTAAATTAGTTTGATATTTCTTTGTGGTGTCTTAGCTCTCGTTAGCTAGTGCTATTAGTCTTCTTCTGTATGTGTTTTTACATCGTGGTGACTTCTGTGTTTTACTTTTCTGTCTAGTTCTGTGTTTTACTTTTCTGTCTAGTTCTGAGTTTTGTCATCTGAAGTCTAGTAGTTGTGCAATAGTTGATTATGATATCTCCTTTTCTTCTGCTTGTTTTTTTTATTAAGCTGCTCTGTCTGATTTTCTTCTTGGACTCTTTAGTTCAACTTATACCAGGAACTGAAGTTGCTGTTGCACCAAAGAAGCGGAAGGTAAAAATAGGTGCAGATCAGGATGTGCAAAAGCAAAGTTCCATAAATGAACAGCTTACAAGAAAGGCACTCCTACGTGTACAAGCAGCAGAAAAGAAACATGTGCATAGCTTTGAATTTAGAGGTGTTGAGCTGGGGGTACTACTTACTTCAGTTGCTTTCATACATCCAGAGACCGCTACAAAGTTCTCGTTTGATAATCTTCAGTTAGTAACTATTTTACCTAAAATATTACCAAAGGAGACTGCTCAGAATGAAAAAGATATTGCCCAGAGGAAAGGAAATCACTTCCCTGGTACCAAAGAGAGCAATAATATTATAACACCTAGTAAGGAAACAGCTAGACAAACAGTTGTTCGCATCTTATATTCAGAGTCAGTAGTGAGAGGACACGTTATGCTTCCCCACTCTCTTCGCCAATTTATAAGAGCAAGTTTACACTCATGTAAGTATATGCCATCAATATTTGTAGTGAGTTTGATGTTCCATTGATAAAGGCATAAAGTACCTTTTCTGTTTTCCACTACTAGTTGGTGATACAACTAGCTGGTAAAGTGGATTCTTATACATTGGAGGAAGTCATTTTGTTTTACTATTTTTCTAGTGCTAGATGGAGTTTGGGAGCGTTGTGTGCTGTGCTCCTTTCATGTCTAGTAATGCATATAACTGCTAGCTAGAACTAATATGCTTGAGATTTCCTTGCCTAAATATTTTCAGATTTTACATGCATCTTAAATTGTAATATAAAATTATCATCTAGCCTACGAGGATAAACTATTCTTCTGCATTCCCACTCCTCTTGTTATTCTTTCCCCTATACATTTTGTCTTGTAATTCATCTCTTTAGTGCTGCGGCTAGGGATGGAGGGAGGGATGGAGGAGAGTAGAGAGGGAGGGAAGATAGTTTCATTGCCTGTCGATATCTCTTTCCATGGTTTACTTGGTGTAAATTTAACTGTAATGCTTAGCTTTGTATCTGGAAAGAGCAAAGCTAAGTTGTAAATCATCAATTGTCTTAGCTTTATGCTGCTTCTCTTTGCTTATTAATAAAGAAAAGCTGTTCTTTGAACTTATTGGTATACTTTCTCTCTGTAGGGGTTTACATCAAGAAATACTGTACTAATATGATGAAGGATGCTCCATTAATGACACTCTCTCCTTGCCGTTTTATGGGGCATGGAAAGAATAAGACAGGAGATAACAATGAATTAGGCACTCATGAAAAGGTTGCAAGTTTGAGGCCCAATAGCATGAATCAGGAAGAATCCCTTCCTTTTCTTCCTAATGAAGTCCTTGTGAATGGAGATGATGACATCTCTAAGTACCATCTGAAACAGGAGATCTTTCTTGTCAAGTCATGGCTTATTGGGCAACTCAAAGCAATTGCTTCGCACATTGGCCAAATGGAAGTCCCCTTACTGGTTTTAGCAAATGAAAATTTACTTCATTTTGAAGTGATAGATCGTAAGTTAGGAAGCAATTTGAAGGATAATGTGCATAATGACTGCTCTTTAGAGAAGGGCAGTGTGGTTGGAAAATCTGCAGCTGAGCTCTTATATCTATTGACAGTGACTTTTGAGAAGTCCCATGATAACAATTTGCATGAAAATTTCAATTTTGTCTTGGATGCCAACATTGATGATCTTGATAACTTTGACTTTTCTCTTGGGAAGCTGGAGTTTAGTGAACTTGTAACCTTTAGCTCTGTCATGGAAAGCTCCTTGAGCAGGAGGTCTGGAATGACTCTTTCTTCTTTAAGCTGGATGCAGAAAGCTGTTTCAGATGTTATAGACAGTAAGCCTTCTTTTCCATTCTTTCTCGTTGCTTTGATAATACGCTATCTCTTGGTTTAGTCATCATCTGTGCCTCTCTGGGGTTTTAGTCATCATCTCTGCCTCTTTGGCATAGCAGTAACTGGGGTCTATGAAATTCATGCAGGGTTATTTGTACTTCTGTCTCCATCTTCTTGGAAGTTATTAAAGGGTCTAAATTGGCCTCTCCCAGGACATGTTCTTATTTTTGGACCTGCAGTAAGTGATTTTATCATTTAATTTTCACTTTTACTTGAATTATGTGATCTTCTTATATGCCGGATGAATATTGTTCTAATTTTCTTTCCTTGGGTCAATCACCTGTGCTCTACTTGGGTTTAAAGCCCCTTGACCCCTTTGGAATGATGCTATTTTGTTGGGTCCCTCCATTTCTTCTCTAATATTACTACATCTGCTGGAATGTAATGATGCAATCATTAATGTATATGCCATCTAATCTCAGTTGGATGGCCATGTAACTGAAAAATGCAACTAATACTTATTGTGGACTCATAGATTGTTGGCATGGTTGTTAAGAGTTGCTAAGCCTGATCTTGTGCAGTTGAATTGCACATACTTGCATCTCTTACAGTCAAATTATCAAATTGACCAGAATCTAGAATGTTGACAAAAGTCAATAAGCTCATTTTCGTCCTGAAGTGAAATTCTTTCTGTTTCGGTGGTAGTTTAAAATTTTAACAGTGTGAAGTTTCGGTATTGCAGAATGCTCTGCAAGCCTACATCAAGATGGAACTCCTCTTGACTGAAATACAGTATAAATTTGAAATAAAGGTGTTATCAAGATAGAGAAACATGATCCTTGTAATTCATATTCATGGCAATGTTAGTATATTAAAATCTACAGTCTTGAATCTTAATGAGATGTTAATGGGGTCCTCACTACATTGTCAAAATAAAATAAATCAGTAGACACATAGGATTTTTAGATGCAAGAAGGAGTTATCAGTCATTCTTTGCTTGCTTTGCGGTCTTTATCCAGTGACTTCTTGATTAGACTTAATTTTCCTATTTCAGGGTTGTGGAAAAACTACATTGACCAAAGCTGCTGCGAGATACTTTGAAGAACATGAAGAAATTTTGGCACACATGTATAGCATTATACTTTTTTTTTTTCCATTATGTTCTCCATCTTTTCCTATTCTTTTGTAAATTTTCTAGGTGGTAAAGGAACTTGTTTGGTTCAAAGCCTCTTCCTATTATAGTAAGAGTCTAAGAGATTATATAAAATAATCTTGAATTGCACGAACTGAATAAAACTTTTCACTTGCAGAGTTCATATAAGCTGTTCTGAACTTGCTTCTGAGAAGAGCAGGACAATTCGACAAGCTATCAGAGATTATGTATCTGAAGCTATAGTTCACTCACCTTCAATTGTTGTTTTTGATGGTCTAGACAATCTAGTTTCATTTTCCCCAGAATCTGAGGGATCTCAGCCATCAAATTCTGCCACTGCTCTAGTAGGATTCTTGACCGATCTGATGGATGAATATAGGGTAACTATCTCATCATGCAATAAGTTACTTAGAATTTCTAGTTTGTTGTTTATTCAACATTAAAAATTCTTAGTTTTGAGAGCAATCTATCTGTTCATGCTTTTCTGTGCTGATTTTATTTATTATCCTCATGTATCCTGAGTAGGAAAAGAGTTGGAATGCCTGTGGAGATGGCCCTATTGCATTTATGGCTTCAGCACAGTCTCTTGAAAATCTTCCTCTTGCTTTGGTGTCTTCAGGTAAGAACTGTTCCATTTAAACCTGCGGTAATTCTCCATCTTTAACAGATCATATAGGATGGTACACTTGGTTATTGGTAGATTTAACAGTTTCAATTGTTAATATGTCAATTTCTCCTCAGGTAGGTTTGATCTCCATGTTCAACTTTCTGCTCCTGCTGTTCTTGAACGTGGAGCAATGTTGAAGCATGAAGTTGAAAAGAATGTCTACCAGTGTTCGGAGGATATTCTTTCTGAAATTGCTTCCAAATGTGATGGATATGATGCTTATGACTTGGTAATTCATAATGGGTTTTCTTTTCTTTATAAGTGACGATGATCTTATTCTTCAGTTGTGTTCTGTTTCTCTGTAAATCAGTACTTTTTATTTTCAAGACGTCCAATATGTTAGTCAGCAGCGCAATCTTAGAACATTACTTTCTAGAAATTATAGACCAAACTTTTGCCAACCCGTTTTCTTTATGTTCTCTCTTCTGATCTTTTTCTTTCAAAGGTGATTATGGAATTTTACTTTCCTCCCCCTTTCACTATCATATTTCTTTTTGCTAAATTATTACTTCTATGAGGTCATTATATTATGCATCCTTTACTCAATTGGGATGTTACCTCTACAACATTGTTATTCAGGAACTTTTGCATATTTCATATACACTCCAAAACAGTTTATGCATCTGATGATTGTTGCCCAGGAGAGTTATATAATCATATACAGATGCATAATACTCTTGAAGTTATGTATGCACGTGTTGTGAATCCCATTTGGCTGGTCTGTTGGAAATGCACAGCCATGCTTTTGTTAGATAACCCTTTATCAATTGATCAGCGGGTCAAGCATGTTCTAAATTAATCTGTCCAGTATTCGTGGTTCACTCACTGTGTTACTATATTACCCATTTTATGCCGGCATCATGTTTTATGTTTTATGTCATATAGTATATTTTTTCTATTACTCTTTTGTTTCTTCATATTTTTGTCTATTTGTAGGAAGTTTTGGTAGACAGGGCTTTGCGCGCTGCTTCAAAGCGTAGGGATTCAAGTCATGACAAACAAAAAGACACACTATTGAAGGAAGATTTCTTGAAAGCAATGCATAATTTTGTTCCAGTTGCCATGCGTGATCTTAAAAAAGCAGCTTCTGATAGTAGACATGGTGGATGGAAGGATGTTGGTGGGCTTACTGCGACACGAAGTGTCATTCAAGAGGTATGCACTACATTTTTTCCTTACGCTTTTCTTTTTCTTTTCTTCTAATATGGTTGAACTATATGTATCCTAAAAATGTTGGATCTCAGTTTTGCCCAATCTCGAGATGGATCGGTCGAAACTCAGTTTGGTGATTAGTTTTGGTCTGCCATCGGTTAGTTTTGCCTGTATTGGTCGAGACTCAACCAAAACTAATCGAAACAAGTTTTTTTTAAAGATTCGAGTCAGATCTAAAAAGGTTCGACATTGGGGGTTATCAGTAATTGACGTCCCTAGCTTTCTTCTTTTCAAATTTTCAGCTTTTATTTTTTATCTCTCTCACACATCATCCTCCCACCCTTTGCACTTTATTGAGTACATCCGGTACGCTCCTCCAGTTACTCTGCACTCTGGTAAATCCAAGTGAGTGATTTTTTTTTCTCTTTTTATATATATATTTTTCTGTTTCTCTCTCTCTCTCTCTCATTATTTAACACCCTCTTTCTTGTTGCTGCAGAACAATAGTGAAGAAAGATCCTTCTCTTCATCTCATTTTTGTAGTAGTAATTTACGAGCGTAAAAATTTATTAGATCCAGCTAGAAATTAATCATAGTTTTGAGTGAATATCTTTTTTAGTTTTTACGCTTCATATGTGAGTAGTTATTATTTTCTTATTTTTTTATTATTTTTATAAATCTTTAGAATTTTTTTAATATTTTTAAATAATATTTAGAATTTTATATAATTAAAAAATAGACCGATTCAATATAGGTGACTGTATAGCTGTTATGTATCATTTTCTTGGGCAACCAATCCCGATCCCAAGTTTTAGAACCTTAAAACTTATTGTGCACTGATCGTAGAAAACCTAGAAAATTGTGTATGCCTGTTCATCTCCTTAGATAGAAGGCATCACTTAGTGTGAAGGCAAGCCTTGCCCCTTGCATCTAAAAGACAAAGAGGTCACAATTTCATGTTTTGGTAATAATCTCATTTAAAATGAAGGTAAGGTTGCCCACAAGTTAGAACAATTCTAAAATAAGTATTTACCTCATTAGGGATTAGCTTCATCATGTAGAAAGGAAGTATCAGCTTTCAGAAATTATGCTACCAATTTCAATTATATTTGGTATTGTAAAGCATTACACAAGATCTATAATGTTTGCAGAAACTTACTTCTATAATTTTGTCTAGTACTTGTTTGAAGATTATTCTTGTCTCTCTATGAGTGTTGGTCTTTCACCTTGCTAGATTTTTTTATCAGATTGCTTGTGTGCTTGTGTTCTTCTGTTCTTCTGTTCTTCTGTTCTTCTGTTCTTCTGTTCTCTTACAATTTATGGCTATACAACACTTTTAACCTAACAAAATGTCTTCTTTCCCTTTTCGATGCAGATGATTGAATTACCATCAAAATTTCCTAGTATTTTTGCTCACTCACCCCTAAGATTGAGATCAAACATTCTCCTCTATGGCCCACCAGGATGTGGGAAAACCCACATTGTAGGAGCTGCCGCAGCAGCTTCTTCTCTTAGGTTTATTTCAATCAAGGGGCCTGAGATACTGAACAAGTACATTGGTGCTTCTGAGCAAGCTGTAAGGCATCTATATCCCTTTTCATTATGAATATTTTGTACTTCCATCAGAAGTATTAGATGGCCAAAACTCATCTGTATAGTCATATTCAAAGCCAGCAAACCATGTTTTTAACTACTTAGTAGAACTTACTTTTGATCTATCTATACGGACAGCCTATACTGAGTATCTCTTATGCATTTTCCACAAATTTTATCAGATATATGTTGGAGTAGTAATACCTCTTCCATTACTTTTCAATGCATATTTTCTTATCATTTTTTTTAAGTTTAGGCCCTTGTCACTTCTGCCTACTAAGCAATGTTTAGTTCTGTTTTCTCTTAATTACTGACTATTTGTCTCTTATACATCATTACCTTCATGAGAATTATTGGAAAAAGATTTGAAAATCTTAAAAATGTCAAAAATGTTTCCAGGTTCGAGATATGTTTGCAAAAGCAGCTGCTGCAGCACCTTGCCTTCTTTTTTTTGATGAGTTTGATTCAATTGCTCCAAGAAGAGGACATGATAATACAGGTGTTACTGATCGTGTTGTCAATCAGGTTAATCTTCTATCTTGACTTGTATGTGAAATTAAGCCTTGTCTTTTTAATAGCTCTCAATACCTACTTTTAGCTTTTATTTTCAATTGGTTCTGGTCATAATCACTCATTACTGGGCTTTACTGGTATGATCATGTGCAGCTGCTGACTGAATTAGATGGTGTGGAAACCTTGACAGGGGTGTTCGTGTTTGCTGCTACTAGGTTAGTTCTCGGTAGAGATTTTTACATAAAGTTACAATACAAATACTGTAGCTCGTTATCTTTTATCCTTGCCAACTTTAGAACTTAATGATAGTAGAATGCAGAATTTTCAAAATTTAGAGCATGCCCTTGGTCAGTTTGTTACTGACACTTACACCAGAGGTCAAAATTTGGGCAACTTGATATGTTGAATTAGTCTACTCTATATCAACCGTAGTGGTAAGTTTGGTTGTTGTTCTCAAGGTTTAGCACACATGACTATCAGTATTTGAATGACCGTTGCCTAGAGTTACAGAGGGTAATTGATAGAAGTCTCCAATTACCTCTGACATATATGATCTTGAATAGATGGCTCAATCTCATGCATTCGTCATGTTTTATTAATGTTATTTTATGCCAAGAATTACACAAATTGCAATGTACTCATCTAAAGTAGATAACGTTTTACCTAGTTAACATGCATTTTCTTGTTGGCTTGTTGATTTCCTTATTGGAACAATTACGGATATTGAAATTTTTTAATGAAGTTAACATTGTTTTGTGCATAAGTATGCTGAATAAAATAACTACAAAAGAATAAACTTGATAGGTTATGCTTTTCCCATCAAGCTGCATGGCCTGAGGTTAAATCCAATTTGATGATTCATGTTTCCTTGCTAGAGGACTATATATCCTCTGATTCTATCAAATATGTATTATGTTACAATAAGATCAGTGCAGTGAAGTTTCTTTATTTTGTTTATTTTTCTTCAAGACTTAATTCTGCTTTAGGCTATGCATGCATGATGCTTCTCCTTTACAATATTCGTGATTTTGTCATTTCACTATCTTTATCGTGCTAATGTCCGACCACTTACATTCTTCATTAAAAATCCAGTCGGCCAGATCTGCTCGATGCTGCGCTCTTGCGACCTGGAAGGTTTGATCGTCTTCTCTTTTGTGATTTTCCACGGTGCGATGAACGCCTGGACATTCTTACGGTTCTTTCAGGAAAGGTTCTCAGCTGTTCTTTTATCATATTCTTTTGTTTTTGTTTTTCCCTCGTATTTTTACTAGTTATTGTCTTGACATGCTGATTCACCTTTCTATGTTAGCATGCTTGTGGTATAGATAGAGTTTTCCCAGCAGTTTAACTTGCTGAGCTAGAAAACTAGGTTACAAATTGTTGTGATAAATTATTGGGTTTTCCTTCAAAGTTTGCCCTTGTATCTTTTTCTAGTTTTGCTTCTTTGGTCTATCTTTCTAGGGGAAATTTAAACGGTAAAAGCAGTGTTTGTTTCTCCCTCAGTGTGCTGTTTCAATCTTAGGTAGTCCTTTGCTCTCTCTAATTCTTAATCTATATGTTTTTTGAAGTTTGTACTTTACTTTCTTATTTTAATACATTTTTCTTTTCTTCGCTATGATTTTGTTAACCTGAAAATGCATCTTATTTTTCTCTTACTATTATTTCCTCTTCCTCTTGAGTCTTGTCTCATTCTTTAGGTGATTCTTGTTTTACAAAGAACCTCTTTGTTCCTTTGTACCATGAGATGCTGTGTACCATAGCTAATCCGCCATAGCTAATTAAGAAGTAAATATGTCCTGATCTCTTCTTAACACTATATATTCAATGCTGTGATTAAAAGCGTTTGGCTTGGTTTGCTATACCTCCTTTTTCTTATCTTAACTTCACAAATCGGAAATTAACAGATTATAGATCAGGGTGTGATTGCTTTATAGTCCCAGAAGCATTTTGATCTTTAAAATCAAAGAATGATTTCTGTTCATAATTTTAGTGTCATTTTGATCCGGCTGTGTTTTCCTACTTATTTCAAAACCATTGTCACCTTTTCATCTTTTTTCCTTCTGACTAGTTATAAGGGAAGGAAACATAATTGTCTTCATTTTCCTGAATTACTGAATATTCAATATTCTCATGCACCCATTAAATGCTTTGGGTGAGTCATCGAAGACTATTATCACTCACTCCTTAGTTGGACGAGCGTACCATGCAAACACGATGATAATTTCTGCTAACTGGCCTGAGATTTTATGGCAAGTCCATCTATTCTTTCATTGTACTTTGGTCATGGATTTGGCACCAATTTCTAGGGGATTATTATGTCTGGAGGATGATTATAATGATGTTAAGGATGATGAATTTAGACTATCATCATTCTTTTAATCTTTGCCAAACTATATTCTGTACAGATTCGGCAGTTAACTGGAATGACTTCTCGTCATAAATTGATACAGGACTCTGCAGTTGTTTAGTTCATCTTGTAGTTCCAATCATCTAGAGTGTGGAATTTGATGAAACCTCCTACAACAACAACAACAAGAAAGCCTTTGGTTCCAATTATTTGATGAAACCTCCCTATTATGCCTTATGTGAAGCTAATTATCAGATAATTAGACATAATTATGCATGGATCATGACTAATGTAAGAAGGAATAATTGAAGAAATTAGGTGGCATTTAAACATCGGATTGAAAGTTGATTACATTGAATTAAAATAGTTGGGATTCATGAACTAGTGCAGCGTAAAAGAAAAAGGTGATAGATTCAGAGGAGCCGACATCCGTTTCTGACCTACCTCTATAGATGATCTATTGCCATCTCTTTTTTGACGACATCTTCAGTCTTCTTGGTAATCAAGCTTGAAGAGAGTAATGAGTCTGGTAGAGTACTTAAAAATCAACTCGTTAGTATTTCATAGCAGTCAAAGATTGGCATTCAATTGAGCAAAATTAGACTCTAGAATGACTTGAAGTAAAATACATTTTAAGACACTTGATTAAAGAATTGTTTGGTGAGGTTCATTACGTGCTAGATGATCTACATCACTTTTGCACTAATTAAATTGCTTCTTTTTCTCCTAATTTTGAACAAAATGGCACTATTAGATCATCACTCTCATTTTTCTGGTTCATATGTTTCTCCTGAAGAAAATGTTCTTCACTATATTAATGGATTTCTCCCAGCTTTCTTTGGCAAGCGATGCCAATCTTGAAGAGATAGCTTTTATGACTGAGGGATTTAGTGGGGCCGATCTTCAAGCACTGTTGTCCGATGCACAGCTTGCAGCAGTTCATGAGATTCTGGACAGTGGTGAGAATGATAAGCCTGGACAAACACCTGTCATTAGCAAAGAGCATCTGAAGTCAGTTGCTTCTAAGGCTAGGCCGTCAGTCTCAGAAGCTGAGAAGATGAGGCTTTATGAGATTTATAGTCAATTTTCAGAGTCAAAGAAGTCTGTTTCTGCCCGGGTACATCTTCTGAACTCCAAAGCACAGTAATACACAAAAACAAACACAAAGGCCATGCTAGCTCTATCACAAATTGTGTCGAGTGTCACTGTAGTTGACATGTTCTTTAATTTACCATCCCAATCTGTCACGGGCTTACATATACATAGATTTGGTTTCTCTTATATTTGAAGCTATCACATCGTGATCCACGGAAGAAAAACCGCCTGCTTTGGTAGATTATTAATTTGATTGTTTGAGTGTGTTTAGCCGTTATGGTAATCTTCCAAGGAAGGTTCAATCAAGATATTAGAAGTAAAAATTTTCTGCTCCTTCACCTAGATTTTGCCTAGGAAGAGGAGAAAAAGGTCCTCAAGTCTTTTAATTCCTATGTAAGGTGCATGGTGTATTATCTATTAAATGAAAATCAATAAAAGCGTGAATTACTATAATACACATGACTAATTGCACATACCATCCCCATATATATCCTCTAGCAAACTGCTGCTGAAGTCTGAAGATATCCAGTCCATCATTCATGCATGACTTTGAAGCTGCTTAAGTAGTTTTGTTCGTGAAGGATAACTAATTGCTCTTTGTGCAGGCAAGAGACACAAAAGGAAAAAGGGCGACTTTAGCATGATCTTTCCAGAAATTAAATTTTATGCATTCTATCAGGGTCAATTTATAAACTTTTCCGAGGTACTTACTCTTTATCTTTTTGTGTTCCCTGGACCATTTACATACATAACATTCGTGAAATTTAACTTCCTTTCCAGCACAAATTGCATCCATGCTACTCAATACTTAAATCTGGCGAAGACACGTTAGCTTAAGTGTGTTTCCATTACGGAAGCAGGTCCAGGTCCTCTGTCAGAAGAAAAATATACCAATTTTCTGTACACGCATCTGTTTCCCAGCATGGTGTAATCGAAGATGGTTAACAATCAAGCTTCTTTCAGTGGAGCACAAGAGCAGGTCATAATTTCTGGAAGCATGAGACAGTTACATTCTTTAACCAGCGGTGGAGGGGGAGGTGGGTAGGTAGGTAGGCTTGAACTTGGTACATCAATGCTAGAATACTGAAGCAGGTCCTTTGTTCAAGCATGAGCTTATGATCTCCAAAACATTTTAGATATGCATATTTTTACAGCATGCGCCAGATCTTGGTAACTATTTCTAATAAAGCAAGGTCCTTCCCGAGGAAGTGAAGTTTCCTTGAAGAATTAGCAGAAGAAAAGCAAAGAATATAGTTAGATTGATAGAAGGAGAGGACATTAGATTGATATGCACACACACACATATATATATGTGGGTTTTGGTAGATTTATATATATTGTTTTCCTTCAAAGAAATAATGGGCAATGCTGTCAATTGATGATGGCAGTACTATCCACTTTTAGGTCTATGTCAATAGTTAATGAAATAGTTAACAACTAATGGTTTTAGGAATTTTCTTTGTTCTTTTTGTATGAAAAACTGCTCCAGGGTATAAGTATACCCCTTCACTGAATGTCCTATGAATACACTATAATCATTTGTGAAATTTAAAAGCTCACATTTTAGCATTATTTCTTCTTCTTTTTTTCCCCTTTTATTTTGAGAAAGTTTAGTATCATATCATTTGATCAATCACGCAAAGAAGCCGGTCACATCTTCAGTATGTTAATGTTGGCACTCTAAATTCTTTCGAAAATGAATAACCTCCATAGCCTCTGATCTCTTGAAATTATTCTGTTTACAACCATCCCATTAATTAACATCTCTATCTAGTGCACATTTCATATCAGCTTAATCTTTTATTTCTTATTAGTTTGAGAGAGAAAAATGAGGACTAAGCCTCGATTAAAATATATTAATAAAGATGAAGAATTACAACTAGAAAAAATCACATGGGCCCTTTTAAGATTAGTCCTCCCAATTATTATCACAGAATCTTCAACTTTGATCAGAAAATAAAAATACAACAAGAGACTTGGTGAAAATCGTCGCTGTACTTCCCAGGATTATATATAATATAATCTTCATATGAACCACATATTGCCATAAAGTACACAATAATTTCTACTTGCCCTTCTGGAGTCAATGTTTGGAAGAAGAAATCTTTTTCTTTTTTTTTTTTGGATCAGGATATTAATAAATACGTGAGGTGAAAATAGGGATTAGTCCCACATCGGTCGCCAGAGAAGCTCATGGCGAAGAGAGGTCACTATAGATAGCCGTTGGGGTTTCGCTGTTCCAACTCACGCAGCTGCGTGGTGAGCACAAAGCGAACTATTCTTTCGCCTTTTACTAAAGAATACCGTGTGCTCGCCACTTCAAGCAGCATACGCCTATATTTGGAGGGTGCCTTCTCTTTGCAGAAAGGGCCCCAATAATTCAAATAAATACACTTTTTCGATGCATCTTTGGCGTTTTATGGACCGTGTACATTATTGATAAGAAAGAGTAGTTCTCAAGAACATTACTAAGTTGAAGCTCCATAGATTCCACTCATTCGTCAAACAAAGAATAATGTTGCAATGTACATCAGTGGAAAGTCGAATTTGGAAGATTAAAAAAGAGATGAAGTAAAAAATACATCCTTTTAGTCTACTAAACTTGGCCCGGTATCATCTCTTGGATAAACTTTTCGACAGTAAACGCAAGTTCACAGATTGTCTGCGCCATTCATTGATGGGGACCTGCAGATTAAATCATACGACCCCTTGTGAATAATCTACAGGAACTATTATCGATAGACAAACAAGAAGGCATAAGGAGGAAATTGAGAAAAGGAAACTGAAAGAAGTCGCGATATTTACTGCAGGAAATCCAGCATAATCACCAGGCACTGCAATATCCTTTGTGACAGAGCTATTTGCTGCAAGTCGAACCTGTTATCCGATTAAGAGAATCAAGAAAAGGACGTCTAAGTTAGATACAATTTTTTTCTTGCAGTTTTTTTTTAGAATTTAGAGAAATTCATTTTTATAATGACTGAAATCATAAAACATTAAAAGATAATAATGCTTCTGAACGAGAACTAAAATTGAGCCATAATATACACGTGAAAGCCAATAGAATTGGGTAGAATCATGTAATCAAATACCTTTGAAGCAATGGAAACATGATCGCGCACAGCTACTCTCCCTCCCAAAGTGACATAGTCTCCCAGCCTATATACAAAGAAGAACTGAAAATCAAAGAGCATCGGTAATAAGTATCACTGAATACTAATCTCCCAGTGTTATTGGAAGGAAACTAGAGTAAATATTTCAGTGACAAAAAAAAAAAAAAAAAGAATATGAACTGCATACGTCACAGAACCAGCAATCCCAACTTGTCCACATAGTATGCAACACTTTCCAATTAATGCATTGTGACCTATCTGCAAGATGGACAGTAAGGTATAGTATGGATAACGGTACCACATGAAGGACTGGAAGCTTGGAACAGACCTGAACAAGGTTATCGATTTTGGTATAGTCTCCTACAACTGTGTCTCTCCAACTGCAATGCATAAGTACTGGCTAATCACTCGGTTCTCAAGAATATAATCAGGTATACTAACTGAAGTATAACCAAATCAAGAGAATATATCCAAGAAAGATATGAAAGGAACCTTTCATGACGTTAATAAAAATCATTAACATTGCAGGGAAGTATACAACATGTAGTTCACCTTCCTCTGTCAATGCATGTATTAGCACCTATCTCCACATGGTCACCAATCCTGGCATGCAGTATCTGAAAGGAAAGAATTCTACATTAACTCTTAAAAATCTGTCTGTCACGTAGTTAAAAGAATAAGGTTTTCCAGATATAAGGAGATAGACTGTTGTTGCTTTTAATATAGCTTTGTAGTTGTAAGTCTTTACATGCATCACTTCATAATGTTCTATCATAAATCTATCACAAATGACAATTATGACATTGAACTTTAGAATAGCTAACATAATGTTCTCATGCACTAGAGCACTCTTTTACTAAAATAGGTTTAACTCCCTAGCTGCATGACTAAACCTTGTTTATTGCTTGAATTATCACTTAAAGGAGGCTAAAGTTGAAATTGTGAATTCTAAAACTCATCTGAGTGTTACCATGCTATTACTGTTGAGTGTTGATAGATAGAAAATTTCTTGATCTTAGATTAAGTGTTGATGAACACTACCTGGGGCTTCTTGCAAACATGTCCTTCCTCATCCACAAAAAATCCAAAACCTGTCAAAAATGAAAAACAAATAACTGAATGAATATTATTCTATTAATTGTTTGTGAAATTTAAATAGAAGTTTAAAATGATGAAACAAGAAATGACTGTGTACTTCTCTAGTAAAAGAAGTCCATAAATTGATATTACAATGACTAGAACTCAATATACTTTTTTGCAGCCTTGTACAGTGCTGATGTATATAGAAGCATGTATTGTCTTTGTACTGCAAGGCATATCACACCACATGTATTGTACGATTACCTTTTCCTTAATGTAGAAGGAGAAAGATTTCCTCTCTAAAGGGGCAATTGTGATTTGGTATGATCAAACAACACAGGTATTCACCAAAGCAAAATTTACTAGGTATTCAAGAAAGAAATTTTTGAAAGAAGATGCAAGTAAGCACAAAAACAAGAAAAAAGAACCATGAACTCAATGTTGTGCATAGAGCAGCAAACATATGCACTCTTAATTTTAGTCATTTGCTCTAGTGTAGTAAGCCAAGGAATTTGGTTCTTTGACATTTAATACCCACTACATAGACTACTTCTCCACCACTCTTCAATAACCAGGTGCCAATAGTTACTAAATTAAGTTACAGTCTCACCATCTTGACCAATGCAGACACCATTGTGGATTATGCAGAACTGGCCAATAGAACAATTGCTGAGAACAACATTATACCTAGAAAAGAAAGAAATATTCATCATAAGCATAATGACTAAAATGTGTTCTTATGAATAAAACATCATCTACTTGTCCATAGACTAAAAATGAATTAAAAAAATAATAATGCAGGCACTTACATACAAACATCATAACCTATACCTACAGTACTTGTATGGAGGATAAACTAACTAGTCACTCTTGTATCACTAATTTCTGGAACCAACTTTTGTTCAGTAAAAAAAATTTTCTCATGAAAGCAGTCATAAGTTTGATACAGCTCTACAAGAAGCCATAAATTCCAGACAAGATGTTTCACACAGCATAGTATAGTTTGGAGCTCAAACTGGCTTAGTCTCTTTCTCAAAATTTTACACACCCTAAATGTGGAATAGAGTGACAGCATCATCATATTTAATACAAATATATCCATTTATAATATCCATTCCAGGGAGAAAAATCGAGCAAAGCTTCTTCCAAAAAGATGTGTGCTAAAACCCTGCTAGCTCAGCTTCTAACATTGTTCAGTTTGCATTATAATACACCTTGTAAAGAATTTGACAGGAGCTACTTTTGTTCAGTTTGCATTCTAATTCATTGGTATTGCAAATATGGCAGCATAGAACAATGCTGATAAATGAAAGCATCATCAATGATGAATTTTGCATTAGAAAGTTGAAAACCTTACCCTAGTTTTGTCGATTCTCTAATGGATACAGAGGGCCCAACTATGGTTCCAGATCCAATATGAACATCTTCACCAAGCACAGAGTTTGGATGTACTACTGCACCAATTTCTATACAAACAGTTGGATCAATACTTGCAGATCTGTGAAAAATACCTCCACCATTATGCCATCTTTGAAACTCTGATGAGTCCGAAATTTTCGCATCATCTGATTCAGACAGTTATTATGAGAAAACTATCAGAAACCATAGAAAATCAACTCAGTTGGCATCAAGTTATGTATTGGATGACATCCCTTTACTCTTTAGAATTTCAAGACAAACTTAAAAATGGACTTCATAATTCATTTAGGAAATGGAAAGGTATGCCTACAATCCTACTCTGCTTATTAGTTAGGCGATCATATACTAACAACTTGAAAGTGTTGAAAGAAGAATGAAAAAAACAAAGACAGATGGATTACATTCCAACAAGCAAAGAAGTAAATTTCATGAAAAGAGCTAACTTTTAACTTACTGCCATAAGTAGCCGCACTGTCTGAATTGTACCAACGATTAGAGAAACAAAATTTGGTCTGATTGCAGATGGATCTCCCTCTCTTTAGTATTTCGAATCCTTTAGAAGCTCTTCTAAGCAAAACAATCATCGCTGCCAAACCAAAGCAAGACGAAGAGCTATTCATTTGGACTCTTAAATGTAATTCCCGAAACAGTAAACTAACTAACAACCGAAGCATATTAAAGATTCCTCCTTCACAATAAAAACAAGGATAATTTACCAACTGCGAACCGATTCCGACAAATAAAATGGTTTCCTTGCAAGCTAGCGGGAAAGAAGGACCAAATTTTGGGAAAAAAAATTTAGAAAGTAAAAAAAAAAAAAAATGGAACCCTAGAATCCTGTCAGCAATCACCTGAACAAAGGGGATATCTGGCGGCGGTGTGAGATCGAGATCGAGATCGAGAGGAATAAGAACAAGGCAAAAGTAAGCCCGCCCAAATATATTTATACATTAGGGTAGGGTAGGGATGAGAGAACCAATTAAATTACTCAACCCAAATCTTAATCCTTTTATATATATATAATTTTGAATCTAAATATTAAATGAATACTAAAATTTAAAAAATTATATCTTAACCAAACGAGATAAAGAATGCCAATAAGAACTGGATTTCTATAGTCTATACATTCATTTATATAATGCTATCAATTAGTAAAATTAAGAAAACACTTCACCCTTACATTAGGGTAAACCGATCAAGTAGAATTCTTTTATCTAAATCCGATCCGAATCAAATTTGGTCCTAAGATTCTAGACTTATTTGTAATAGTAGAATCCTACAGGGTCTTTTCTAAAAAAAAGAAAAAAACTGTATGGTAAGTGTAAATGTGGATATCCAATAACTCCCACCAACTAAACCAAATTCGGTGTTACTCTTTCTTATATTGGTGTGTATTCTAATATCTATCCAAGAAAATTTGGGGGGTGATAAATTTGCTAAGCCAAAGAAATATCTTCTTCTCAATAGTAAACATAAGCAATTCATTATAACAAGTGCAAAATTGTCATTAATCTATCACCAATGAGCTATTTGTATATATATATATCTTTATTTGAAAACATCTATAGTTTAGATGATTTAAGTATAATTAATTCTATTAGATCAAATTTAGTGGCCCATCAACAGCTTAGGCCTTGTCGCAAGAGACTCCCACCACTAGTTTGCCGATTCCATCTTGTTTATCCACTCCAGATTTGATGAATAGTTTTAGTCAATCTTTTGTTTTATTTTGAGTGCGAATAATAACGAAGAAGAACGATAAACAATTTAAACTAAGAGACAGAACACAAAGATTTACTTAGTTCGGCTCTAGGCCTTTGTCTGCCGGGGCTGAAAAGATGGAGAAATTCATACAACTAAATTTATTGAAAGAAGAAAACCTTAGATAAAGATCTCATCTTGCTCTAAAAGATCCCCCAGATCGATGGATGGATGGATCGATCTAGCAGCAAATAAGGAAGACATGAAAGATTAGAACAATACCACCTTGCTCTGTTTCTTAACCCTTTGACTCCGTACAGAAATAACTTCTGTGCAGGCTTAAAATTTCTAACATGTTCGCCTCTGTTCTCTATTGCTCACTCCTTTAAATAATTGTCAAGTTAAAGACACCTCGTGCTATGCCGACTAAAAATTTATGGCCAATGGTAGCAATTTTTTTGGGTCTAATTTAGTGTTTGGCATCATTGAATTTAATGTTGCATAGACTGAAGAGTCTTATTTGAACTGAGGGATCCAATGGAATTGGGATTACTTCACCCAGTAGTAGTACAAGCTTTATTATTTTGAATATTAGCCATAATAGTACATTCGTACAAAGATTTCCCTTTCATTAAGCCTAACTTGGACCACCAGAACTATGAAAACTAGACTTAATCTATTCTGATAAGCCTGAGCTGAAAGTTTCATCTGAAATTTGCTTCCTTTTTCTGAGGAACCAATTTATTAACAATGAATAGTGCACTTTTAAATTCAAAATCATCAGTTGGAGTATGAAAACAAATCATATTGTAGTGCTAATACTATCAAATAAGGCTGCTGTGTACATTGAAATTGAAATCTCTGATCAGGTTCATCTGCAACTCAGCAGTTTTAATATTAATGTCGAAGTATCCAATGAGCATTTGAGCATCTGGCCTCTTTCTTATATCATGCACTGCAAATTTGTCAACAAAGATTAGCTGCAAAAGGAAAACAATTGTGAATATACTATGACATAGTTTGTGTATAGATTCAAATCTTTTGATCTCCTAATAGATTTGTCGGCTACGACGTGTCAAAACCTAGTTGGTGGTTACAAGATCAACTTCTGCACTACATTCAGATTTCTTGTTGGCCTTTGAAATGTCAACCAAGCATTCTATCAGTGTGATCATATTAAAATGACAGACTTCGTGTGCCAGATGATCTCTCTTGTTAGCTAGGTGTTAATAATGTCAAAGCCACATATATGGAAATCCATATTTAGGTAGCATCCTGTAGAAGAGCTGACTCTTAGTTTCTGAAAAAGTCTGAAATGGAGTTTGTGGTCTGAAATCAATGTCTGTCATAGTCCCTGTATTCCTTAGTTTTGCGAAAGATGAGTGGCTCTATATTAGCTATTTGAGAATGACATGCAAAGACTTGAACAACAAAAGTGAAAATCATGTTATTGATAATAACTTATGGCCTTTGGACATTGTAAATCTAAAGACATTTCTTTGCTTTTTCTGGAAGAAAAGAAGAAGAATCAACTTTGTATATTAATTCTTCTTTCAAATCTCATGCATTTCATAAATGACAAAGTTGATATAGGTCCATTAGTACTTCAAATTCTTTTAATTGGGTCTAAGGTTTTCCTTAAACCAGGTTACTGTTCCCCTAACCTGATTTCATAATCAAACATCACTTCATGCTAAAACTAAGTTGAAGTCAATCTACTTCTTCGCAAACTTGGTTAAAGTAACAAATTAAACTAGCTTAACAGTAACAATTAAATTACCAATTTGCTTGCCATAAAACATCACATTATCAACTATCATTTCAATTGTTTTCTCCTATCTAGATCGTTCTCCTCGCGAGACTTTTAATAATATTATGTGTGTTTCGTTCATCCATTATAAAATGATATTTTGACCGTTTGATATAATATACCTTCTAAACCCGCTTCTTATTTTACTTTAAACACCATTTTTTTTATGTCAAATCAAAAACTTACAATTTACTCGATTGACAACCAAATATCTAATTTTTCTAAACCTACTTAAGGTATTATATTAAAGATTAAAAAAAAAAAAGAGTAGACTAATCAGATTTGATGCAACTCCTTTTTTTTTTTTTTAATCTCTGCTTATGAAGCTAAGATAATTTTGAATCATTTTTATCACATATTGTTGCAAATTTACCCTTTCTTGTTAGGCTTGCATAGTATTAAAATATTATTATTATTAAATTTATAAAAGATAAGTGCAAGTTATTTTATTTTATAATTTAAAAATAATTCAAACTTAGACAAATGATTAGTAATCCTCAACAAAGTTTAGAAATTTATTTTTAAAAGTCAATGGTGAGGAAAAAAAAAAGAGAGCCAAAAGTGATTGATAAGGACACCAATTAATGGAATCTCTGTTGCATATCTTAAGTGGCTCTGATAGGTTACTGCTGGAATTATTATTATTAGTTAAATTAAAGTAAAGTAATGATATATTTGAAGGAGTAACTATGATATTTTTTTTTAATAAAAAGATATATATATATATATATATATATAGTGGTAATTATGTAAAAGAAAATCCCTTTAAAAAAAGTCACAAGGGTAGAGGCGGTTTGTAAAAAAGGGTAAATATAGGTGGGGAATTGCAACAAAGAGCCAAATGAAGGGTGAGAATATCAATTCCGGACTATAAAAATCACAAATTACGTGGTTAAAGCTAACACGCCGAAGTGCCGAACCGTATGCGTTTTGGCGCCTCTCTCTCTCTCTCTCTCTCTCTCAAAGCCACGTTTTTTCGCTCGATCAAACTGCCATCTTTCGCTCACTCTCTCGCTCTCTCTCTCTCTCTCTCTCTCTCTCCAGTCCGCGACGCGATCCGAAATTTCCAAGGAAGAAGCGAGGCGTTTTCTTGGGATCTTTCCGTTATCGATTGAGATGGGCCGCCGAATCCCATCGTAGACAGCGACGAATCGACCCAGATTTCGATTTTTGTCCCATTTTGGTCTGTATAGCCGGAAGCAAGCGGATTTAATTTAGAGGAGAGGAGAGGAGGAGGAGGAGTCGAAGTGGAGTTCCATCGTTGGGAATAATCAAGGAATGGACGTGGAACCGGCTTCTCGGTGGCCGGAAAGCCGTTCTTGGGTGGGCCTCTCTCTTCTACTTCTTCTTCTTTTACTGAGTTTTCTGGAATGCTACTCTTACATTGCTCCTTCTCACTAGTGCGTGAAAAAGATGGAAGCTTGACTGTCAATATCTTTTATGTCTAATTAATCTTTTTGTTGTCATTTTTCTCCCGTTCTGAAAGAAGGGGAAAGGAAAACTTTCCCCCTGTTCTTTGGTGAAATCATGTTGAGTATTTGCGTTTCTATCGTCCTCATTGAAATCTAATTAGACTTTGATAAATGACCTGCTTACCAGACTACCTTGAGTTGTACTATAATTTATTTTAGCTTTTTATAAAAACAAAATTTGCCCGTTTGTTTGAATGTAATTAGCTTACTTCTTTCTGACAGATCATTATATTACTTATGACTTGAATTGGGTCACTTCTCAATTTTCTCTATATGCTTTGATCATTTATCTGATGTTATCTGTGCCCTGATTCTTACTTCTCCTTTCAATGGACTTAATATTATCCTTTGGATGTTGATGTTGATTGTCTAATGTTGGTTACACTTATGCAGAGATCATGGGGTGCAACTCTTCTATTGGCCTACCAGAGCTTGGGTGTTGTATATGGAGACCTAAGCATTTCACCTATCTATGTATACAAGAGTACCTTCTCTGGTAAGCTACGTCTCCATGAGGAGGATGCCGAGATCCTTGGAGTCCTCTCTCTAGTCTTCTGGACCCTTACTCTGATTCCTCTATGCAAGTACATCATTTTTGTGTTGGCAGCAGATGATAATGGCGAAGGTGCTCTTGGAGTTCAAATTCAAAATGTTTATGCTCCTCATTTCCTTTTTCTCTACTGCTTATAAGCTCTGGGTAATTTCAACTGCGTGTAGGGGGGACCTTTGCTTTGTATTCACTGATGTGCCGAAATTCAAAGATAGGCCTTCTAGATACTTCCCAAGCTGCTTATGAGCATATATCTGTAAATAAAAGACCAGCAGCTTCTAACGAGACGAGGACAAATTTGTTGATAAAGAACTATATTGAGAAGCATAAGACCTCTCGTATTATGCTGCTGCTCTTTGTTCTTTTGGGTACTAGTATGGTTATCAGTGATGGCGTCTTGACTGTAACAATGTCAGGTACAGTTGTTGCTTTTCAGGAAGTGGTCTTAGTATGTTAATACTACTACTACATTAGCAAATAGTGTTTTCCTTTTTCACCTTCCTGGAAGAAGTTGAGGAGTATGTTATCATTAGGTGATAGTTGGCAAAATGTTTGTCATTGTAAGCTCATAAAATTCACACTACAGACCAATAAAGAAATTATGCGCAACGCAAAACTAGCTGGTTAAATTGTCTGAAGTTGTTCTTCTATGTTGAGAAACATATGAAACGACATAGAATGACATATGATGAATTTACCTTTCTGGACTTTGTTAATATTTGCTGGTTTCCCTTTATGAGCTTTAAACCACTGTCAATCTCCTTTTGGGAGAGTTCTGGTACTGCACACAAAAGTTCACAGAAGTTGAGCTAGTTACTCTGTAAGTTCCATTAGTAGCTATTAACATCTATCTTCAACTTCTGACTAAGTTTTATTATACCTGCATGTTTCTCCAGTGCTCTCGGCGGTATCTGGTCTCAAAATAAAGTTTCCTGAACTACATGAAAGTAAGAAGTGGTATCTTTTCTTAAACATCAGTGCCAAGTAATGTTGTTGTTAATTTTTGAAAGTCCTGAACTTCTTTATGGTTGTTTGGTTTTCACCACACAGGTGACTCATAGCTATAATTTCTTACATGGAAATTTTTATGTGAAGTTTTCTGTTGGTACTTGCATTTTTTCTACCAGAAATTGACTCTTATTGTATCAGTGTTTGGCATGCAGATTGCACTGTACTCATTGCTTGTGTCATTTTAGTGGGCCTCTTTGCTCTGCAACACTATGGAACTCGCCGGGTGGGCTTTCTTTTTGCTCCAATTTTTATTGCCTGGGTCGGATGCATTTGTTGTGTTGGCATTTACAACATTAACAAGTGGAATCCTAGTGTTGTCCGTGCTATATCACCCTACTATGTCTACAACTTCTTCAAGAAGGCAGGGAAAGATGGTTGGAGTTCACTTGGAGGCATTGTCCTCTGCATCACAGGTTTTTTGTCTTTTGTTGTGTAACATGGTTAAGGTGTTTATTCTTGTTTTTAAGGGCTAACTGACTCTGATTGTTTAGGGGCTGAGGCCATGTTTGCGGACCTCGGACACTTCTCAAAGTTGTCAATAAGAGTAAGATAAGTTTTCAGCTGATAATTTGTTTATTTTCAATCTATAAACAAAGCAATTTAGATTCTTTAATCTGACTATACTTGCTGTCATTTCATTCTGTTCGTGTTTCTTCCCTCAAATTGACTTTTTTTTTTTTGCTGCTTATATATTGGAATTTGCTACTTCATATTTTATCATTTTATGCTAATAGTTCATTATACATGGCTTTTGCATCATATCCTCTGATTATATTTATTTTATAAATATTATTCTTTAGATTAACAAAGGATATGTGGACAGATAGCAGAACAATAGGGACAGATTTATATTGTTGAATCAAATATATGTGCCCCCATTTAGGTTTGATCATTCACCATTCTACCTAGGTGAGATCTTTTTCTATTCAATGTAATTTGCAAATTGTAAGACTGATGATGACAACTATAGCAACATTATTTATAGAAGCATTAGTTTTATCAGGATTAAGGAGTACAAATATGACTGATGATAATTCAGCTCAATTTTTAAACAAGTTTCCTGAAGTCTCCCAAGTTCGTCTATGAATCTCATACAAACCCAAGAATTTGTTACTCTCCTTGGATAAATAGAAATCTGTTCGCTTTATTCTGAGTATCTAAGTGGTTTCATGTAGTTCAAGAACCAAACGTAGTTTTTTTGTTCCACTGTCATGTGTTAAGAGAAGGTAAAAGAGCGTTTGGAATTGCCAAAGGAATGTGTTGAGTATATGGTGAATAATTATCGGAAGCGCTCACTTGGGTTGCAGATGTTCATTAATTTTGAAGTTTTAATAGTGGATCAGCTTGTTTTATGTATTTACTTCCCTGCAACCAAACGGACCTCAGATCAGGTGGTAGAAATTGCATCTTCCTTCTAGCCCCAACCCTCTATTTAATATTTAGTTATCCTTGCGACAGCCAAGTTGTAGTACTGATTTTAAAGATGTTCCTAGTTCCTACTCCTGAAATTTTAGATTTCCTTTATTTACCATCTTGTAGTGTATCATATCTCTAAGGTCTTGCAATGCATTAACCCACCTCATACTCTCTCTCTCTCTCTCTCTCTCTCTCTCTCTCTCTCTCTCTCTCTCTCTCTCTCTGTGCTCTCTCTCTCTTCTATTCTACCTCTTCAAATGATGATACTTTGGCCCCACTATATTTTTAAGGATTGACATGAATACTATGTTGACAAAATAGTTTAATCTGTTTTTCATGAATTATATCCTGATTGCAGATTGCATTTGCAACGATCGTTTATCCTTGCTTAGTACTAGCATACATGGGCGAAGCTGCCTTTCTGTCAAAACATAGGGAGGATCTTCAGAGCAGCTTCTACAAAGCCCTGCCAGGTACATTCTTCAACAAGCAATCCAGATTGTTGTAATACTGGCAACTTAGAGCCTTTTTTTTATTGGAGCATCTTGATTATTTTTTAAAGTCGTATACTATAATGGGCATCACTTGGTGCGATGGTAAAAGTTGCCTCCTTTTGCATATATCGTTACATGTTCAAGCCATGGAATTATCTTTCTCTAGTAATGTGATGCAAGATTGATCAATGTTCTCCCCAGCTACTGGTTCGGCGGGAGACTCGTGCATTTAGACATCTTTTCTCTAATCCTATAGTATGCTAGGGTAAATAACACGCACACACACATATCTCTGTTGGCGATCTTTATTTGTTCATCATCTAAAGATGGCCTTGCCATTTCAGATCAAACAGTTGTACCTTTGTTTATTGTTGTGTATTACATCTTGATTCTTTTATCTATATTTTTGGCCATCATCAATTTAATCTCACTCTTCCTCTACTCCTTTCTTCCTCTAACTCAGAGAGCGTATTTTGGCCGATACTAGTTGTTGCAACATTAGCCACAATAGTTGCAAGCCAAGCAATTATCTCGGCAACTTTCTCCATAATCAGCCAATGTAGGGCTTTGGGTTGTTTTCCACGCATTAAAATCATACACACTTCAAGTCATGTCCATGGACAGATATACATACCAGAGATAAATTGGATCCTGATGCTTCTATGTTTAGCTGTCACCATTGGATTCAGAGACACCGATATGATCGGAAATGCATATGGTAATTCTTCTTCATCTCAGCATTATTAACATTAGAAGGTACACTTATTTGTTGGGCTATAATCCATGTGTTCTTCTCCATTGTAGGCCTTGCAGTGATCGTTGTAATGTTCGTCACAACATGTCTTATGTTTCTCATCATTACCACTGTGTGGAATCGTTCTATCTTCTGGGCGCTCCTCTTCATTATTACATTTGGATCCTTGGAGCTTCTCTATCTCTCTGCATGCCTCACTAAACTACAACATGGAGGTTGGCTCCCCCTCATCTTATCTCTGATTACCCTGCTAGCTATGTCCACATGGCATTATGGAACTGCTAAGAAGCAGGCCTTTGAGCTCCAGAACAAGGTCAGCCTTGACCAAATACTCAGCCTGAGCCCCAGTCTCGGCATTGTCCGTGTTCCTGGAGTTGGCCTTGTATACTCCAACATGATGACCGGTGTTCCTCCAGTATTTGCACACTTTGTAACACACTTCCCTGCGTTCCATAGGATCCTAATCTTTGTCTGTCTACAGACGCTTACTGTCCCAAATGTTCCTCTAAATGAACGCTTCTTGGTCGGAAGGATCAGTTCGCCAGAATATCGTCTCTTTCGATGCATAGTCAGGTATGGATACAAGGATGGACGGCTTGACACCTTTAACTTTGAGAGCCACATTCTTATGAAGGTTGCAGAATTCATTCAGCAGGAGGGAGCCCCATCATCATCAGCTTATGGTGAGATGGCAGTGATCGGGAAGCTGTCTGATCAAGTGGTAGACGTAGTATCCACGTCCAAGGAATCCGATCGTAAGAAAATATGTTTAAAAGAAGTATCAGGGAGAGAAGAGGTGAAGCCTGAGGTTAGAGAACTGGTTGGAGAGAGGGAGGCTGGAGTTTCATATATGATAGGCCACACTTCTGTTATTGCTCAGGAATCTTCACCTATTATAAAGAAGATCGCGGTTGATACTGTGTATGGATTTTTACGGCGTAATTCGCGAAGGCCAGTGGTTGCACTTGGGATCCCGCATACGTCCCTGATCGAGGTTGGAATGGTGTATCGGATATGATGAATGATAAAAATTGATCCTCAAGGATGATCGAGTTCTTGAACTTTTGCTTCTGCAGTTAAGGAGAAACTGTTTGTGCATTGACTTTTCTCTTTTCCTTCTTTAGGAATAGGTGATGCAGGTTCATAGTCAAGAATTAATAGGTAAGCTGTCTAGAGATAACTTTTCTCTCCCAAAGAAAAAAAAGAAAAAAAAGAAAAAAGAAGAAGAAGAAAAAGAGCTCTTCAGAGAACGACAGCAATTTTGTTTCTGTCACTCTCTATCACTAGTGAAGATGGTCTGGTCTCTGTTAGTATTTCAACTCATGCCTGGGGTTGAAATGAAAAGGAGCTCAGAGGAGCAGCACTTAACATGAGGAAGGAAATGAAAGGATTGTAGGTCTTATGAATGAGCAACCTAACAGTTATCATGTATGTAGATAAGATATTTCTACTTCTCTAGATCAAATAATAAATTTTATCTTTTCCTCAGCATCCCCTCATGGTTCTCTATGCAACAATTACTCTCATACATGGCTCAGCTGTTGATATTTGTAGGTATATTTTTTCCTGAGATAAAGTGGAGAGTTAATGGTGTCTATCTGAGTACAATCTTCAAATATGAGTTCCTTTAACCATTTCAGCACCATCCCATTGTGATATTTATGGGTATAATTGCGAGTGAAAATAGTAAAAGTTTATTTTAGCCCAATAATGATTTAAATTTTAACCATTAGTTTATCATTAACTGCGACGTAAAAAGACTTAATTATCTCAATATAAATTTAGTCGAGACATGAAATATTAGAATAAGCTAAACCATAATTTTTCCTTTCTCTATGGATCTTTTCTAATATATAATATGGCAGGAATAAAAATACAATAACAATGATTATTATTATTATTAAATCATATGATTAGTTATAACCTAGTCAATAGCATTAAAAGGCCACTAAAAAGGAACTACTTTAGAGACTCAAAATTCCACGTAAGAATAATAAAATAAAATCACAACTGTATTGTAGTCTGTAGAGCATAACTCGTAGGTAGAAGAAATTGCAAGTTAACCTCCCACTGGTTCATAATAAATGTTTTGATTACATTCTATGTTTATAGAAAAGGAATAGAAAACTAATTCCTGTTCTTCTGAAATCATTTTTATTTTCTGGTGTTCTTCTCGCCATTCTGTCATCGAAAGATATTTTACTGAAAAATAATGAATGGACTTGATTGCAAATTTACCTAGAAAAAGGTGAGAGTCAATTTACAAATATGTTGAGGAGATCTTTCGCAATAAGACAGAAATATACGTTGTGATATGCAAAAAGGGAACAACGAAAAGGAGGGAAAAAGAAGTGAGGAGCAATGAAGGATCGTTAGGGTTCGGGTATCTCCTTGGTTACCGATCCCAAGACCATTTCGACGGCGAGATCTTCTCCGCCGTCGCCGGAGAGGGACCTGAGCACGCGGCGGAAGAGGGGGACCGAGCATGGGATCCGCAGCACGCCTCGCTGCTCGTAGCCGTACTCCATTGCGGATCGCCGGAGGAGCTCGAGGAAGGCCGGCCGGCTGAGGAGCTCCGTCCTCACCTCGAACCGTTCCATCTCCTCCCCCACGCGCACCGGCACGTGCCCCTCCGGCACGTTCGAACGCTTCGACCGGCTCCACCACGGCGAGCCGGCCTCGGCCTCCTCCTCCTCCTCCTTCTCCTGCAGCGGCGGCCGGTGCGCCGACGAGTCCGATACCCTCGTTAGCCGGCGGGTTAGTCGCATCGCCTTTCTTATACACCTCAAGATCGGATCGCGATCGGCAGATCAAAGAATTAAGGGCTAGGGTTTTTGGAGAGAGTACAGAGAGTGTAGAGAAAGATTGAGCGTGGAGTTTAGGGGAGGGAGGAGTCCGAATTATAATGGATAACTTATTGGAGAAATATGCATTTCCCACCCTACGTTTAGTGTAATTTACGGTTGCACCGCCACTTCCACGGTTTGTAAAAGCACCTCCACCACCAGATCATGGCCAACTTTTGGCGGTGTTACTATTACATGGTTTTACACAAAGTCAGGGAGCATTTTGCAATTTGGAAAAATTCCAAACTGTATAGTCTAGGGACTCCCCGCTAACGGGATATCATATTTCCGATCGGCATGGGGGAATAAACCGACATCGATTTCCTCCTGACGCCACGCGTCCCTCGTAAGGTCGGGCCCCACGTGTATTTAGTTGGTTTGGGGGAGAACCATTTGGTTCCGGTGCTACTAGGTAGAGCGGCGGTTGGATAAGATCGAGCAGTTTTTACTGAACGGCGATCCGGTAAAAGGGAAAGTGGTACGTAATTCCCGCGTCCTTCCGTAGTCCCTCCTGTACGGTTCCGTGAAGACCAAAAAAAGACACAACCGGCAGCAGCGGGCCCCACCTGTCACATCGCACCTTCGTCGTGGTTCCGGCCAATAAATGGAGCGGTTGGACCTACGTACCCCTCGTCCATTTATTGCCACATGCTACTCTCTCACTTTATTTGAAATATTTACAATTCTAGTGATGCAAGTCTATACAACCAACATGGTTTTCAACTCTTTAGACCATATTCATTATGGTGCTGGGTCTTTGGAAATATTGACATAAGAATTTTATTATTATTATTATTATTATTATTATAAGTTTATAGGTTAATTAAAGGGGTTTAAAAATAAATTAAATTTAAGGAGTATAAACTAGGGTCATTGTAGTACTCTAATAAAAAGATTTGATTAAATATCAACCATGATATAAGAATGATATGGATGGTAGGATCTGAGTACGTGGTCTACATTAAGTAAGCACAACTTGGTAGACACGATGAGGGGGGGGGGGTTATTTTGGACATTTGAACGGGAACAGCACGGGAACCGCATCACGTGCACATGCTTGAGTAACACCTGTTCACCGTACGTACGGTACCGCCCACCCGTCCCCTCCCGTGACGTGGAATTCCACCCATTTGCGCACCCCACGGGCCCTAATTTCCTCGTGGGGTCCACGGTGGAGAGGACTCCGCGTTGGTCACTCTTCCCTGGGGCCCCTGGCCGGGTCGGCCTTCTTGTCGCGCCACGCGGTCCCAACCGCCAGTGAGGCCCTTTAATGGCACTAACTAGGAGCCCCCGTTCCATAACAAATCCTCTTTTTCCAGTTATTCACAACTCTGCCATCCATCACGTTCACTATAGACCCGACACTCGTAGGTGTCAAACGCGTCGCTTCGTTGTCCGGCACGTGAAGTGCAGCTGCTTTCAACTCCTTAGATTCCGTCTAAATCTTAAATCTTGGAAAAATTACAACCTTATTAGTTTTACAAATTACGTCTATATTTTATCTATTTTATAATTCATATTCTATCTTTCGATAATTTTGTAACTTAAACGGTATTAGTTTTCTTCGTCCTTTTTTTTTCTTCTTAAATAACAAGAAGAAGATAAGAACGAGGAGAAAGGGAGAAGACGAAGAAAAGGTGATGGCAGTGGTGATGATAGAATAGATAGGTGAGAAAAATTGTAAAGTGATATAGAAAATGAGCAAAAATAATATAAGTATTTTAATAATTTAGTTGGCATTAGTTAGTTAAAATAACGTCTATTAAATAAAAATTATAAGAGAAAAAATAATGATCGAGTTACAAAATACTAAAAAGCAAATGTAAATTATAAGATAAATGAAATATACGGTGTGATTTGCAAAGATCTGCTTCGTTTTCTCAATTAGATAATTTCCCCTGGTTGATAAGTTGTGTGATAACATATAACTTGAGTGTGACCTTCTTAAATCACATAACTAAATGTTCACTTCAACTTGCATTTGCTTTTGTTTCTACAAACGCAAAACTATAATATTGTTTCAATTAAATCGATACCGTTTGAATTTAAATTTAAAAACACTCTGTAGAATATAATATAAGCCCCATTAACCAACCAACAGGGTACTATCCCATATGACACACGACTTGCATCTGTTACAAAGTTTGACTTGATCACTCACCAAATAAGTGTTTGATTCTTTTCAGAGTGCTTTTCATGTCTATCTAACTTGCATTTATTTTGTTTTGACTTTGACTAATAAAAATCCAGAAAGTATACGAACCATTAAGAGTTGCAATTAATTCAAGAAATAGACATATTGCCACAATATTTCATAACAATTGACCATATGAAGTACTGAATATTTTCCGAATAAAAAGGAAATATATAATGTTGATGTAATCTCAATAGACTTTAAAAGAGGACTATGAAGCAAGCAAGAGGTCAAAATATGATGCACTGACATCTTGTGTCCTCTTATATTTTGTGGTCTAAACACCTAAAATAAGATAAAAGAATTTGTGAAGCATGACAACAGCCTTAGACCTACCACTTTGACTCCAAACAAGTGACACAAGCACACCCATGACATGGATGTCCAGCCTTGGCCATCACTCAGGAAAATACTGCCGAGTTCTTGGACTTCAGACATAGGAGTACATTGTGTTAATCAATGAACAGGTCAATAACTTGAAGACATAATGTCTTCATTTAAACTGCATTGCAATTAAATTATACGGAGCTCAATCAAAACATAATCTACCAAGGTGAAGATGTATCAATTAGTACACATAGTTTGCAAGCATGATATGCCAACAGAACTCAAAATAACTAGAAAACGATCTGAACAGATAGGTCCCTAGCATCCAACTGCAAGTTACTGCAACTTCCTGACATCTGAGTATCAACATTTCAGAGAGAGGCATACAACTTGCAAGTTAAGAAAAGGTTTCAGTAATTAAGAAAGTTCACTGTTATCTAGTTACAGACAGATCCTTGTGCAATCAACACCATTTTTGAGGTAGCCTTATTCTTTATTTGTTAAGGGTCTGATAAACTTCAGTAACCCAAATAATTTAATCATAGTTCCTAAAGATCCACCGTTCGGTGGTCCATCAAAGTCCAATAAATTTTCATGTTATGTACAACTGCCTACTAAACCTAATGTCTGTTAAAGATATGCCAATGTCTATGGTGAGCAATATCTCAAAGCCCTCAGCAGAGGTTGTATGCCCATAGCTGGAACTCCCTTCAAGGAACTTGCATTGTCAAGCTCCAACTGTTAATGTGGATATATGACAAGACATCAAGAAATCATCGCCATGGAGCACAAAATTATTATCTCTGGCTTCATCATTTATCATTCACATTGATAAAATTAATCATCGCCAGTTTGTACTGTAACCTGAAGATGCCAAACATCTGCAAATTCAATAACATCTACCAAGTAGGCTGCAAAGCTTTCTCCAAATAATCTTTCCCTACTCTGCTTTAAAATAGCAATCATAAATAGATAGTCGGTCGAATGCGTCAAAATTTGCCTTCAACCCAATAAACTGGCTACCAAGCTGCGCACATTCTGCTTCTGGCCAGTTGCAACCTTCTCTTGTGCGGAAAGGACAAACGGATTCACACACTTCGCTGATTGAGTTACCAGAGAACAGGCTATCCTCAATAGCTGAAATTGCTACTGAGATATCAGCTTTCTCATCACGTTGACTTCCAGCACCGGAATCTCTTTGAAAAGAATATGACAGCCCCTCTGTTTTGTTGAACAATGTGCTTCCTAGATCATGGTTTTCATTGCTTGAGAAATGAACCTTACATCCAAGAGACTCTATTGCCCTTCTTATGGCTAGACTCTCCCTGCGGGATCTTTTAGCTGTGGCTAGGGCAGAATGATTGGCTTGTCTCTCCTTCTCTAATTCTTTGGCTAAAGCCTCTGCCTTCGTTTTGAGATCTCTGGCCATATTTTCCGCCATCTCCTTTTCCTGTAGATCACTCACAAAAGAAAAACAACAATACTACATCAATACAAAATTAGTTCAAATATTAAAACCTACAATACTTACTAATAGTTTTTTTTTTCTTTTCACATGAAAGATCATGGTTGTAGTAAAAAGTAAGTCAAAAGAACAAAGTTTAATGGAACAAATAGAGAATACCTTCAACGTTTCAGAATACTTATTGGACATAGCACGGCATTGAGATTCAAGCTCCCCACCTTGAGACTCTAAAGGACACGCCCACCGTAAATGAAACTGGGGCCAAATTGTTGGAGCTAGTGCTGCAGCAGGAGGCAATAATGGACCATCGTGTTTCACTGGGTCATAGAATAGATTATAATGGACATGCAAGCTACCCCCAGAAGCACGTAGATCATCTAAGTACATCCACAGGCACCCACAAGCATCTGCAATTCCAGATTGCTGCCTCTCCTTCTCACTAAATAGAGAACACCACTTAAAATCCACAGTTAAGGAGTAAAAAATGAAGCGGGGGAAGAAAAAGAAAAGAAAAGAAAAGAAAGTAAGAAGAATCAAAGAAGATTTTCCAACCAGACAGTCAAGATATACAGTAACTGAAGATAGAAGCATGAAACAGGAAAATAAGGGAAGAGAAGGTTCAGCAAAGACAAGATCCAAGGGATACGTTGGTTCGAAAAAAGACATGACCGGATACCAATGCTTAAAGCACTGAATATCCATTAGTGCTGGTTCAACGCTATAATATAAACCAAAGCTCAACGATCCAGGTAACATTTTTCTCAAAGAGCATCTGTAGCTCTTTTCTAGTGACTTTGGAGTAGAAACAAACAAAAGCAATCTCTATTTCCAAAGGGTGAAGAAATAATCAAAAAGAAATGAAGCATCCAGAAACAAGCTTAGCAATTTCTCTAGATGTGCAGAAATTACAGCTCACAGCACCAGCAAGCATCAGAGAATTACAGCATTCCACTGTTTTACCAAGGTGACATTTCAAATTATACCCACAATATAAAATATTTCTATCAGCAGATGAAGATCGCATCTACTCCAGGCTCACGTCAAACTAAATACTGAGTTCATGAGAGTGGCATGCTTTCCCTATGTCACCTTGATGAAACAGTGTCCACAGAAACTAACCAGAACTCTTAGAAAATACCTGTTGCATAAGAAGTTTCCAAAGCGGCACGACAGAACACAATCCAGAAAATCAACTAAAAACGTCTGCAAATACAAACTAAAAAATAGTAAGGAAGATCGTCATCATAAACAACATGCACATAATTTTCTTAAAGACCATCAGACTTACTGAAGAGAACTCAAATGCGCAGGGGTACAAACGTAGCAAATGTGAAATGCAATCCACCCACTGGTAACCAAGAAAATTATAGAAATTAGAGAAAATAGAAGATTTAACCAAAAAATACAAAAAGAAAAAAAAGGAAACTAACACTGGTGAAGGACTATAGTGGAAATATATTATATGGCTGATATGCTAACCAGGAAAGAAAATGCAAATAGAGAATATCTGATCATAAAAAATGCACTAGCAGGATAAATTTCAGCAATGAGGACTCCAGTGCAATGCATGCTTTCCCAGGCCCATATGAAACCCCAATGGAGAATGCCCCACACAAAGAATGGATAGTGCCAAATAATGATGTGACAGACAAAAACCATTAAAGTACAGTAGGAAACCGCAGTTATATTTCTTTTTGATTTCGACATTTTAATTACCCAAGTGGATGAAGATTGTGATGCAGGTGACTGACTAACTCAGGCGAAACCAGTTTCAACCCTGAGCATAAACTTTGAAACTAAACATCAAAGATGCATTACGAGAGGCAGAGTTCTTAAGTAATCCATAAGTTAATAAGTATGTCTCTGTACTTCATAGAAAAAGATTCATCCAGGCCAGAAGATGAATATCAACAACTGAGAAAACATGCAAACCCTCAACGAGTCAAAAGTCAAAACAAGACTACCAGATGCTAAAAGATGAGAAAGCTCACATTAATTTGCAACTCAAAATCCTATCGTGTAAACCAGTTGACAGAAGTGAAACAAGAAGGCTAATTGCTACTTGTTATATCCCAGTATTCCACAAAAACATAATAACACAAACTCACTCACTCAGCATGCTCACTTTGTTATAAAGTATAAGCAAAATCCAGTTAAGGTTGGCGTGTAAAACATTTACATATAATCATGATTGGCTCATATCCATATAAATGTTAGAACTCAATACTTGCTTAAAGAAGGATGAAGCTTCAAAAGGTAAATGCCAGTCTAAAAAAAATCTGACATATTAAAAAAGACCATTCTACCAAAAGAGCAAGCAAACAATATATAGCACACTGAGATTAGGTATCCTACATCTTGGTGAAATCAGTAAAAGTCAAAGGTTCAGTAAAGTACTGACATACATGTCATAGATAATTAGATATTACTTTCCAGTAATAAACTAGCATCATACCTGAAGGAGTATAGGAGAACTGTTATTTGATGCCTGTGCATGAGACAAAGTACCAGGTGACGATGACAATCCTGGTCCTGAAACGCTCCGCATTGGTGAAGTAGATAGATTTCCAATAGAAGATTGCCTGGATAATTCTGAAGGCATATTGCTATTGTCTGATACTGTTGGAATTCCCATTCGTTCTGAAAAAGGATGACCAAATGCTAGCCAATCTTTCTCCACAAGAGCCTATAAGAGAGAAATATTACCTCTATTGTGCCTTGATAACAACAAATTAACACGTATGCCCAAATTCATTACAATGACAACCCACGGACAAACACAAACACACAACAACAAGCTGACAATGATAGTCCCTCAATCAAAGATCAATACCATATAAATGTATCTTCACAGTTTTACAGAAAATAAAACCCTTCTATAATCTCAGTGAGTCATCTGTCCTTGTGGAGAATAAGTAGATTACGGCAACGTAATTGATAATTACCTTTACAGGAACTTCAGGAACTGGAAATGAGAAAAAGATTGACACGCTCATCTATCAAGCGATGCATATGCAAATTTTGCACGAAAGAAGCATTTAAATAATAAGTGAAAGAACAACATACAGAAAAGAGAAAAAATGGAGATGCATGTCACAGCTGAATATGTCAAAATATTAAGTACATCTTCACCTAGAAACAGCTAAAAGCATAAATCCACTTTCACCTAGAAATTGTTCATTCTAAGAGCAGATCCCAGGGAAATCATTTCAGTAAATTAAAGTGAATCCCATTGTCTTTGATGGAAAAAATATCCAGAACAGAAGAAGTGCTCAAGCTTTTGGTTTGCTCCCTCCTCCTTAAAGATGTGACATGTTGAGGATCTGCCTTCATGCAATATACAAAGTAGCAAAGGAAAAGGAAATAGTAATACCATCCTTTTACTATTTCACTAAGATGCAAAAAGGAATATTTTTTTACCAGGAAAAATCTCAGGGGTTATTTGCACAAAAGGAACTTATAAATTTTCAAAAGAGCAAGTTTAGGCCCTTGTGCACATTATATTATAGAAAAGTGTGCATCTAGTATAGAAAATAAACCTAAGAGCTTTTCGGTGCAAATAATCCAAATCTTGGTCTTCCAGGAATTTGCACAAGACAAATATATCCTCAACATTAAAGGCTTTGAGGTTGGGTCAAGAAAAAATATAATAATAAAATGAAAACATGCAGAACCTCTGCACAGCAAAAATACTAGCAACATAAGTCTCCATATACCTGAAATCCCTTAAACGTCCGGTAGTATGGGTCAAGCAATAAGCAAGCAAGTGAGACCAGTTGAGTTGTTCGATCCCATCCATCACTACAAAGTGAGAATTAAAAGAATTTCAACAAAAGAATATGAAAAAAGTTTGTCAAAATCTAAACCCTGAGGTTAATTCAAGTATACTGCTAGCAAAGAGTAAGTGAATGTCCTTAACCAAGTAATCAAACAGTCAGATAACTTGTGAAAATAAACTGCATCACATCATGGCTAAGGTCTCTAAGAATTACAGGTGAAAGTTCAGCAGATCGGCAGTCAATGAAATCATAAACAAGCAGTACATCCTAACACATCAACCAAAATAGATCAAATTGATGCAGCTTTAGGAAGATACTTCAATAAGTTCTGCACCACCTTCAACCGATAAGAGTGCATAGTTCTGTCCTGGTTCTTTTGAAGTAACTGATAAAATAAACAGGAAGAGAAACATCTATATTCACTTCTGAAGTCCAAAGTTTACAGAATTAAGGCCTATTATTGCTGTGCATAGTATAAGATATCAAGGAAGTAAAGAGTGAAAGAGATCAAGATCAACCTATCAGGAAGAGACAACCCTATAAGTATCATGTAGTTCAGAAAAATACACTTCACAAGCAACTTCACAGACATCTATACCTTTATAGACTTAGTGGCAAATCTTCATGTCGAGAAGGTCCATACCCTATATAACCCATCAGCCTTTAAGATACTTACTTACTCCGCATACCTATAGACCTAAAATGCAGGAAACCAGTTTCTTTGGATAAAAAATCTCACCCATTGAGATTCGTTCTCCTTATCCAGTTCTCCGTTTAATTAGATATTTAATTTCTCAATTGGAAGTAGCTATTAATTTGAATATTTTAACAACTATTGTAACATGGCATACAAATCAGTCATTCAATTCACACAATGAAAAGAAACAAGATAAATGTATATGGAAGGGGAGACAGTAATTAAGATTTGGAGGCTATTGTATTCACTGATGAAGGCAAAAATAATTAATGTCATTGCGAAACCTGCAATGTACAAGAACTGAGGCTGATTCTAGGGCGACACGGGCAGCAATCCAAGCAGAGCCAACCAGCACATTCTGAATATGGATTAACCAACCACTGACTCCTAGTGTTGCAACAGATGCTGACATGCTGCTCAAATTTCCCCCACCCCATGTCCATCCACCAGTTCTCTGCCAAAAGATGACATGTCACGCTTTTCCACTAGCATTCCATAGAAGTATGAAGCCAACATTTCACAAATAAGTTTCAAGCTGATATTAGAAATGGAAGCAAGCATAAACAGTTCCATCCAAACGAGAGAAAATGGATTTTATTAAAATGATAAAATGTGGCAGTGCCATATGTAAGTCCTAAATGTAGTACTATGATATTTTACGTTAAAGGATCTCGTCCTTGTAGATTATACAGCTATATAACCTAGTTCCGAAGATAGCTGTGCAACTTAAACAGACATTAGTACCATATAGGAGTACAACGAAACTTATGAAACAAAAGCTAATTCCAAGCACTTTCATTTATTAACTACAGAAAGTCAAGGACTGCAAGAACAATATACCAATAATGACACTTGATCATCCATAAGAAACCCCAGTTTCATATCCTATGCCTCAGCTAAGCTCTGGTACTCATTATTCACTAACTATATCTTTAAAAGGTGGAAAGCGGCAATCTTGATTCTTGAAACACATTGGACTAATCCAACCCCAACATGCATTCATCTTATATCTGCCCATGTGGTAGAAAATTGTAATGATACTCAAGATGAGTCAAAAGTAATGTCGAAAGGATAACCGTCAGGATCTGGCTTCCAAATTTCAAGTTTTACATTGACTAATTCCAAGTTGAGTACCACAAATTAAGACGGGTAAGGTTCTGGTTTGCTTTATAAATTACAACTATGGATCCAAAATCAGTCAATCCAGACCCGAAACAAGTCTGGTTTAGATCGGTTGGTCTCGGCCAAATCTACCAAAAATCAGCAATATTGCTGAAATTAGATTTTTTTTTTTAAGATTCAAGTCAAATCTATAATGTATTTAACTTAGAAGACACTAGTAATTGATATCCTCATCTGCGTTTTTTTTGTAATTTTTAGTTTTTACCTTCTATCTCTCACATCCACTCTCCTCTCACTCTTCACACTTTACTGAGCTTATTTGGCGGCCAATCCGGTGAACCTCTTCAACATTAGATGATTTTTTTCCTTCTCATCTCTCATTTTCCTCTTTCTCACCCACTTTTTAATCTTCTTTTCTTATTGCCATCTTTCTCTTCACTGTTGTTTGGCAATAGTAATTTAAGAGTATAAGCTTTATCAAATTTAAGTCGAAATTTATTATAATTTTGAATGAGTTTTTTCTTTAGTTTTTAGACTTCATATATGACTAATTTTTATTTTCTTAATTTTCTATTTTTTTATTTTTAGAAAATTTTCATTATTTTAAATGATATTAAAAATTTTATGTAATTAAAAATAGTCTATTCCGATATGAGCGGCTGATACGACCAATACGTATCAATTTTTTCTGACAGCCAATTCCAATCCTGATACCAAGTTTCAGAGCCTTTATTACAACCAACATATGGTTCCAAATCAAAAAACAAAGGCAAAGAGGGGGTTGTAATAAGGCCCAACATTTCCTTAAATTTTACTATATCAACTGTATGATGAACATTAGCACAAAACATATTGAAACAATAAAATGAAAAATTCTGGGATTCAAATAATGAAATAACATTTGGGAGGTTTAGGAAGGGTCTTTTTGAGTAACCAATATTTTATCTCCATAGAAAAAAATCAGGGTGTTTCTTAATATAGACATTACTTATAAGGTTCTACATTATGGAAGAAAGAGTTGAACCCAAGTACATAGGGGTGTAAGTGAGCTGAGCTTGATCGATCCTGGCTCTAATCAAGCTTGGATTGAAATTAATTTCAAGCCTGTCGTTGTGATCAAGCTTGAATTAAAATAATTTTAATCCGAGCCAATTTCAAACTCAAGCTAATTTCGAGCTTTTAAACAAGCTGCTCAATTAGCAATTTCAAGCCTTATCAATTTCAAACCATTTTCGAGCCTGAGCAAGCTTAAATTACTTTAGGCTTGAATCAAGCTTGAAATAAAACCTAATTCAACTATAAAGATAGAAATATTATCAAAATATAGATTACAAGTAATAAAGATAAATGGGTTAGAAAACTACAAGCAACCAAAATGTAAATTACAAACAACAAAGATAATTGTGTCAAAAAATAATTGCTGAAATTCTGAATGGATGAAAAGGTCTTCATCTGATGGTTCATATTAGTTTGATATTACTTATATTATTTATATATATATATATATATATATATTCGAGCCTTATCGAGCTGACTCGATCGAGCCAACTCGGGATCAAGCTTGGCTCGAATTTAATTTCAAGCCTAGTTTTAATGATCAAGCTCAGCTCAGCCTATTCTCAAGCCGAGCTTGATCGAACATTATTGAGTCGAGCTCGAGCCGAGCTAAAGCCGGCTCAATTATTTTGACAGCCCTACTGGTACATATTATCAATATTTGATAAATGAAAGAAGATTTTGGTCCAAAGTCCAAATACTGCTTTCTTTCATTATCTCTGATTTCTCTCTTATCCTCCTCAAGTGCACAATAATTACAACCAGATAATCATAAATCATAATACAACAAGATCAATAAACTAGGATCAACAATATAATAGGAAAACATCTTCAACTTTCCTGATGTATTTTAAGCACAAAGAGTACCAATTTTAAAGGGGCTCTGTCTCTTGGTATAAATAACACAAAGGAATGACTTTGCCCCCATGATAGTTTCAAGTATAATAAAGATAAGAACTACGAAGCCATATCATATTCAAAATTTTCCATAGGCATGAATAAAAGGGTGAAATTATTTGTTTAAAAACCATAACTCCATGTGATATATAGGCTTATTTTCATAAATTGCAACATACTAACATCTCAGCAGAGCAGGAGATAACTACAAGATCAATCATAGAGAAAGAGGGACAACAATTTGGTAACCAGTCTAAAACAAGGAGCTGAAACTCACCAAGAACGATGACATTCCATCTGATGAAGTCGTGCCATGAGTATCCACATACTCCCTGAGGCGATTGAGGCTCTCTCTCATGACATGGATATTTTCTATTCCGAGGAAGAAAACCTAGTTGACCAAAAACTAAATAAGATAATGGACAACAAATACAAATCACAAAGGAGATTACAGTTAGATGTAAGAGATTAATCAATTGATGTAATTAACAGACCTCTGACTGGAAATAATTAGATGACGATTCTGAGCCACCTCCCTTTGCCCCATTTGCTAATGCATTCTTTCTAGGCCTTGCATCAACAATGTAGAGCTTCCTGTGCATATTGGGGGCATCATATAATCATATAACATAGTGAACACAGCAGAGAGGAAAAATAAGCTAGCATAGAAGTAATGCTTGTTTATGAGATGAAAATAGGAGCTTCTTCAAAAAGAATTGCAAAGATCTTAAGAATCCAATAGATAGCATTGACCCATGCTTATCCAGGAATCTGTTACTCTAAAAATGCTATAGACCATATGCAAGGGATGTTAATTTAAAAAGGCAGAGTGATATAAGAGGTGCATCACAAACAAAGGTTACCTTCGAGATCGATTAGTTTGCGTACATAGTGCAGCAACAAGCTTCTCATCTGCATCACTGCAGAAGAAATGTGTCCAAGTCACTTTTACTCAGAAAAGCTCCGACAGTATGCAACATTGAAAAGAAAAGAAGATGAGTCAGGAAACAGGTGAAGCAAATGACAATTACTTCCTAAGGTTCATCACAAGACCGACAAGTGGCTGAGACGATCGTGCAAGAACAGCTCCAGTCCCTACATAAGCCACAAATAATAAGTCTTGCTGCATAATTTTGAATAAATACAAGGACTTTCCATTATATTTAATGTGTCAAGTTTCAACAATATCATTCATGAATGTTAAAGAATGTCTTAACCAATATAGAAAATAGAATTATAGAATAGATCAATGCCAGGTGATATTGATAAAGAATGCCAAGTCAATCTAGTAGTCTAATGAACATTTCAATGAATAAACCAGCAAACCTTTGACTGGCTTATGAACTGGGATACTAAAAGATGAGTTGCATGGCCATTGAATTTATTAGTAAATCAATCAATTTTCCAACCCCCTTCAACGTAGAGGAGCATGAAAAATGGCATTGATCTTCAATTCATGAAGAAATTATAAATACAGTTGAAAGACCGTGTATGTATATATATAAGAATGACTAGATGCAGAGAGGGAGTGCATGAGCATAATGATGCTAAAAACATGAGATACATCAGCTCACATACCAGGGTCAGTCCAAGAAATCACAGGCAACCGTTTGCTCGAGCGGAAAATAGAAGCTTGTAGTAGATCTTCATCACTAATATAAGAAAGTAAACACACAACTAAGGAGGCAACTAGTTGAAGATACAGAAGTTTCAAGAATTAAAACATAAAGAAGAGGTTTTAATATCTCATTACTGACAAATGATGGTATACCAAGAACATGACTTGTGTAAAAGTACCTGATGCCCTTTGGCACAATCAACATAGAAGGATAAGTTGGACAAAATGAATAGCTACTGTTAATTGCAGTAATTCTCCACCGATCATTGGATAGTGCGAGTCTTTCAACCTCAACTGCATTGCTTGGTACATGCAAAGGCTTTTTCCCTAGAAGACGACAATACTCTTCATATAGCCGCAACTTGGGGTTTGTATTGTTAAACTTGGAAGGACCACAAGAGAATGTATATAGATCCCATAGTTGTGCAGGCTTCGTGTATCTCCATAAGGCGTCGACCACTGCATGTCTCTGTAAGTTGCATTCCACGTACCAGCTCTTACTCAATAAAATACTCATGGTACATGATAAACAACATATTTAGAAGTCCATAGCTTGAAATTCCAATTCTAGCATTGTCACAATAATTTTTTCCCCATTTAGAAAGAAATTCCATGCTTCGTAGGTGGTAAAGCATGAAAATATGTTCCTTTTTCTAGGTAGTAAAGCATGAAAATATGCTCATTTTTCTTCCTTCAATTGGGTAAAGCAGAAAGAGGGTAATAAGCCAAGCATTAGTTGTCATCACATAATAGTTCATGTGCCAAGGAAGCATATGGCAAGAGAAGGCCTTCCAAGCCAAAAGAAAGGCTACAATGTTATTCTTAGGACCCTTTCTATATATAAAGTAACTGATTTTTACTGTAAGTAGGTTATTAGCATGAGATCATGTTAAATGGGCATTAAAGGAAAAGAGTTACACCTTGCAATCATGCTAAGTGGCATAAAAAGAAAAGGATGACACCTTGCAATCTGTGCAAACTAGAAACATAAACCCAAGTCTTAGGCATCACGAATTTAGTATGTTAAATTAGTTGCATCATTAAAGGCATAACTAATATATACAGCTAAGAGAAAAGTCAGATAACACATAAAGCAGTAAATTACAAATTATAAAAGAAAAAAAAAGATTCTTGGGAATGACCTGAATAGTTCTAGGCCGAAAACCAAAAATGATAATTCTCATATCTTTACCTGTAAAGTATAAAAAAAATATATTAAGAGAATGAGTTTACCACAAAACAAATCTAGTTAAAGCTGAAATGCGTATCTTTTATCCATAGAGAAACAATTGGCTGAGAGCATGACAATAAAGGAAAACACTGTTCTCGTAAGAATTTAGCAAGAAAGTTACATGTGCTGAATAACTTCTATATCAACATTATTCATATGCTGAATAACAATGTTACACAAGATCCAGGGTGCAAAAACCTTAGTTGAACGAGCTTGCCAAAACTATAACATATATATCAAAAAGAGAAAAAAAAAAGAAGCATCCTGTTGTGGAGAGTACACAGTTTATTTTCTAAAATGTATTTATCGCTGATTGAGTGATGATAACAAAAGCACCTATGTTATGTACTTATATCCATATTTATTATAAGCAACCTCTCATGTCACTTTTTATGGAAGATCCTCAGAAGCAACCATGCATGTCCACTTCCATGAAAGAATAGGAGGATTGCTCAACTACAGTACATAAGTTATTAAAAATGTCATCACCTCCTTGCAAAATTCCCAACTCTCATTCATCACAATACTCTTTATGTATTCTTTTCAACTCCCATACTTCCATGCCTAGTCAAAGACTGTTTGTCTTACTAAGTGCAAGTCTAATTTCAGATTAGACCAGAAAAAACCTTCGTATATTGTATTGTCATGCACCAGTGTTAGTAAGTAACCTATGGTGACAAGTTCAGTAATAAATTAAGTATTGAAGAAAGAACCTCAGTAAGTATGAGAAAAGTACACACATATTTGTCTCTGCTGCGAAACAGGTACTCTTCAGCAGAATAAAATAGATTATCAGCTACTTTTTTGTAGCACTGAATGCTAAAAAGAAACAATCAAGATCAAATCATGTAAAGTTCAATCATAGACTTGCACTTGGAACCTTGATTCCACATTTAATTGCCTATATGGTTTATGAAAACTGAAACTCATGGTATTTAAGAAAATGAGTGTACTAAATATCAATATCAACAAGCATACCAACAACTTGAAGAAGTTCGCGTGGTTGCATCTTATCAGACTGACGTGAAGCTGCAGGAATCTTCACATCCTAAAAGAAAAGGTAGTAATTTAGTTAGAGAGAACATTTCTTTTATTTTTTTAAGAGTAATCTAGTATTTTATTCCTAGACAGCATAAGCACCTAAAACAAGCAGACTATGATAACCTGTACAAAAATTCATGAGCCAAAACTAGGGGTGACAAAAATTGATCCGACCCGATAACTTGACACGATAACCCAACTCTTAATCGGATTTGGATTTAGTATAATCGGGTTTGGGTCATAAACGGGTCAACCTGTCTAACCCGTTTAATAATTAAGTCGTGTTCGAGTTTATACCACTGACCCGTTTAACTCGTTTAAATATACGAGTCAGGTCAGATCAACCCGATATATATATATATAACCTAATATCTAAACCTAAATACCTAATCCCTTACCTCACTCACTCACCTACTCTTTTTTTCTCCCAGCAGCCGCCCTATCCATTTCTCACTCCCACTCTATCTCTTCCTCATGCCGCCGCCTCCCACTCCCACTCTTCCTCACATCGCCACCCTCATCTACTACTTGAACCGCCTCCACCCCGCCCCAACGGGCAACAACAGAGTCAAGTCCATGCTCTCAATCGAGTGTGTTGACCGATGCCTCGCCCCCACCACCGACGACTGACTTGTGTCCTCCTTCCCCCTGCTCCACCCGAGGCAAAAGGAGAACCACTTCAGCTTTTTCTTGTGGTGGTGGTGTTGGTAATGGAGATGGGTCTTGACCTTGGCCTTGGCGACCTATGTACTTACTGATTTTTGTCATTTCTTGTTGTAATATCAAGATGGGTGGGAGAATCAGTGGGTTAAATCTGACTAGAAGAAAGATGAGAACACAACAGGTGAATGGAACTATACATCTAGTAAATGGAATGGAGATCTCGAGGATAAAGGTAATCATTTTCCTGTCGTTGTAACTTACAATTCTGCATAAAGCAACTTCCATTGAGTTTTACTTGTTTGTTAATGCTATTCTTTTTGAACTTTGGTCTGCAGGTTGGATACCGATTGTAATAGTGCCTATTGTGGTAGTCATTATCTTAGCAACTTGCAGCTTTCTATGGTGGAAGTATAGAAAACAAATCAAGGGTAAAGATTTAGCACTACACTAATCAATGAGAGTTAAATTATGATGGGATACTTCTTAATTTGGACTACAAATTTGATTTAAAATTTTGTGACTGGATTAAAACAGATTTGCTGCAAAATGATGGGAAGAAAGAATCCTTGTTTTCTGGTAATCATTCTCAAATTGAGGCCAAAATAGATTTCTCAGGGCCAAGTCAGTAAGGAGAAGAAGGGGATGAAGGAAAAGACTCTGAGCTGCCATTATTTACTTTTGGTAGCATACCAATGGCTACTAGTAATTTCAGTGATTCAAATAAGCTTGGACAAGGTGGATTTGACCATGTGTACAAGGTGAACAATCTGAAAACCGTCAATGATTAATCTTTCAGATGTATAAGATCATTATACAAATAATCACTAGACGGTTGTCTTTTACAGGGACTGCTACCCGGAGGGTAAGAGATAGCTGTGAAAAGGCTTTCAAGGAGCTATGATCAGGGCATAGAGGAGTTCAAGAATGAAGTCATATTAATTGCAAAGTTGCAATGCAGAAGTCTAGTCAGATTAATAAGCTACTGCATTGAAGTTATGGAATTGTTCTAAATGTCATGAGATTGTTAGATTTGAGAAGTAAAACTAAAACTTGTTGTATAAATTTATTATAATCTTTGTTTTAAATTTTGTTCCATGCAATTTGTTGTATGAATTTTGGTTTAAGAGTTGGAACTTTATTCTAAACTCTAAACTTTATTTGATAGACTATTGTTATGGTAAATTATTATAATTGTAATTTTGATGTTGTATAAGTTTTGAGTTAGAAATAGATTATTTTGTTTGTATGATAAATTAATAAATATAGAATTTTATATATGATTTATTGAACAGGTTAGACGAATCGTGTTAACATGTCGAGTTAACCGGATCCATTTATTAAACGGGTTAGATGAGTTGTGTTAGCGTGTCGAGTTAATCTGGCCCGTTTATTAAACAAGTTAGATGGGTCATATCGTGTTACCCGTTTAATAATCGGATCATGTTCGTATCTACTAAATGCAACCCGTTTATTAATCGGGTCATGTTCGTGTTAGAGTAAAATTGACCTAATCCAAACCTGCTTAACCCGACCCAATTATCACCCCTAGCCGAAACTATATGATAAAATATGAGAACCAAAGTACCACTTTTTGTGTTTTCTTTTTTTTTTTTTTTGGCTAGTTTTAAGAGAAATGTGGTTACCAGAAAAGGTTACCATAAGGTCTAGAATGGCATTGTTGGATTTTTAGTAACTTGGGTTTAGTAACCAACACCCCAACCAGAAAAGGTAAAAATTGGCCATTTCATTGGCTTTTGATATCAGATAGATACTTATAGTTTGTGTAGATGAAATAATGGTAACTCAGAGTTGTAAAAACCAAAGTTGTCTAAAAATTCTGTGCCATTTCACAGTACTGCATACAGATAGAAGGATCACACATATCATGGTATATATCATTAGACAATCCAAAACAAGAGGGAATGAATTCATCTAGCACACTTACATCAGTAAACTTCTCAATTGTAGTCAAAGGTATTGTGCCAAGTGCAATTACCCCCTGGTTTACCTGGCTCTGCAATAAAGTTTAAAGATATACAAGTATAAGAAGGGAGAAACTGAATGTCTTGCTGAAATTAGGCATGAAATAAGCCACATAAAAAAGCAACATTATACAAGCTTCAATCCAAAGAAAAATTAAGTATTCTTTTAGGATCAACAAACAACATAGGACGCTAAGACTAAGAGAATATACAATCAATCATTGTAGAGCATTTAGCTACCCCAACAAAAACAACTGAACAATCAGATCAGCAGCAATATATATATGTTATGTCGAAGCTGCCTCCAAGTAGGAAGAGCACTTTAATGTCTCTTTGATTATTCCAAAGGTAATGCAGCAAAGAAAGTAATAAGTCTATGAATGCACCACAATATACATCATCCTTACCACAAAAAGAAGGCGGAAATTTGTCACTGACAAGGTACCTGCCTCATCTGTATTTAGTAGAACCACACCATGTCCCTAGCAATAGTTAACAAAAACAGATTATTAGTGCAACTGCACAGTAAGCAGCCCAGAAATGAAAATATTTTTTTCTCATTATATCAGCTTACTAGATCTTCCTATATTACGCAGAGACAAAACAATTAAGAATTTAAGATGAAAAAGAAAAACTTTACTTAAGCTCAAATAATTCTTGTTCATAATTGAGCAGGAACATCCATGGCAAACAACAGAATAAATGTTGGAAATGTGCTTAATCTGAAGTTTAATTTCTATTACCAAGGCAGGAGGTAAAGAAATCACTAACACCTCATACTCTCATAGCATAATGTATAAATCACCAAGGCAAACACAAAAACATTGTCTGATCAATTTAGGATAATTTCTGGTTTTCTAATGCCTCATAGCATAATATGTAAATAGCTTAACTTCTTATCTGTCCACAACATGTACCATAGTAAAGATCATAATATCGTTGATTCCTCGATAAAATGCTTAATAAGGTGGATAATACCATGCACCAAGAGACAACTTGAGTAGCTGCAGAAGAAGTTCACCACCAACGACAAGATCTACAATTAATTCAAGAACCCATATCTGAAGTAAATTATCATAAATTTTGCATCTGCACATGGAACCCTATTGAGACAGAATAAAAGACTCATCTAAGCCAACTATATCACAGAAAATAATGCTGCTCGGTTGGACTAGAATCTATAAAATCGAGCAATCCATTTTACATCATACTGGTAATCTTAATTATCCTCTCCTTATGAACTACCATACTCTGTAGTAACCAATCAGCCCTCATTAGACAAATGAGTTTTCCTGAAGTATTCTCACGGAGTTATATAAAAAAAATAAAAATAAAAATTCATTGAGCTGCTGATCATGTAAAAAAAACATCCTATAATAGGTTCTTCACATGATAAGTTGAAAAAAAGGGGTAGATTGCCATAAAAAAAATACTAAATAATATGGAGGGAGTTTAGATTTTGTTCCCAACATATAACCGTGACACTTCGATACACGTTTTCAATATTTGAGTTCATCTATAACTCCTTGGAGATATAGTCAAATCAGTGATGTTTTCGTCTACATGAAGTTTATCACCGGACTGCCCTTGTAATCGATTTTTATAGCTCGATTTGGATCGTATTTCGACGCATTGCGATTGAATTAATTTTTCTTGTCTACTAAATGTCGAAGATTAGAAACCACATCATTCGGATGTTGCTGCATCAACCTTCAAATTTGTTGAGAAAGTAATAATGTGAAGATCATCCTATCATCATCATGATCGAGGCTCGAATTTGTCTTTTTTAACCAATATATCAAATATCTTATCAATCTTATTAATCTAGATTGCTGGTCAATCGTACTGCTAATCATGATCAAATATTTATCAATCTTATTAATTTTGATCAGTGGTCAATCGCACTGCCAAATATCTTGTCAATCTCGTTAATACTGATCAGTGATCAATTGCATCGTCACTCTTGATCTAATATCTTGTAACCTTGATCAGTGGTTAATCGTACTGCTAATCTTGGAAAGTTGTCGTGTTAATCTTTAATGGTAGCCAATTGAGCTATTCATCTTCTAGGAAGTCTGAGGGAGTATGGTTGTCAAAAGTGAGACTTTCGATACTAATGTATAATCTATAGGTATTCAGGGGACAGAATTTAATACACTTGAACTCCATCTACTCTCTTAAAAAATAGAACATTCTCCAAGCCTATGAAAAGCTTTTCTCATTCTCTTTTTGTATAATTACCTGTTCACTCCTTTTTCACTCTGTTTCCAGACAAAAAAAAAAGAATCGTACTTCCACAAGAACAAAACATACTAGAACCGCAAATGTCATTTTTGACAAAGCCAAAGAATCATTCTAATTCCCTTCTTTGGCTTTCTACATCATACGTAAAACAAAACTATTCATTTCCATTTTTACCTTGAAACTTTCCTGCTCACACCTCTAAGACAATTCCAAAATTATTCACCATAACAAATTATCAAACATTCTGCCTATAGTGATACTGAAAAACTCGACACCACCAAATCCCTGCTTCACCTTCAACACTAAGTGCACCATAAAAGGCACATGATTGGGAATCCAAATCAGACAGAAAGATGAATTTCCGAAAAAAAAAAGTGGTCGATATCAAAGAAAAAAAAAAATCCTAAAGGATGATGAGTTCGAATTGGAATTTGGAGAAGGTGAAGAATTCACACCTGAACAATGACCTCCTCCGCCTCCAGCAGAAATTCGTCCATGCCATGCGGCGGCGATCTCGAAACGGGCTGCAATCGGCACAGGAAAGACTCACGTAAGCGCACAAAAACTAAAAACAAATCGAGAAGGAATTGAAAGCGCTAGCCTTGAGGAGAGAAGGGGGAGTACATCGATTTGGGTCCATTCTAGGGCGTCCCAAGTCGCCGCCCCATCCATCGTTGCGAATCGCCGAAGGAACCCTAGGGCTTCTTCGTGCCTTCCGTCAAACTATTGCTCTCTCACCCTTTGCTTTGGGTTGCTTTGCTCGTGTTTGATGAAATGTCGAACAAGACAAGTATATGAATACAAAATTTCTATATAAATGAGGAGCTATTACATATTCCTTAAAACCCATAGGGCTTTACTGCATATATGTCTTCCGGAATCCGGAGCCACGTTGGCCAAGGATAAACGCATGTTACAATATTCTATATCTTTTCCTTTATCCATTCCTTTATTGGTGATAATTTATTAATAAAATATTAAAATAGTTCACATTGTTTTTAGGGCAAAATGCATTACCTAATTGGCCCATTATACTTATTCGCTAATAAACGTGCCAAATTATCAAAATGCAAATGTTATATTATTTTTAAGACAAATTAATTAGGGACAAGATCAATTTAGCTATTTTTAGTGATTTATTATATTTAAAATAATAAGATATTTTAGTAATTCAGGTCGGCTAATTTGGATAGATAGAGAGACTGATTTAGTGTATACAATTATACAAAGGAGTATAATAATTTCATGCATAAATATATAAAAGATAAAATATATTTAACCTTTATTTCAACTTCTTTTCCAGGAGGAAATAGTCAAATCTATGCCATCCACATGGAAAGTCGAGGAGTTAAAAAAGAGCTCTTCTATTTAATATATTTCAAATTTATGTTTAAGGATTTTTATTCATTCCATGAACTACATTTTTTTGAGAAATTTGAAAAAAAACCTTAAAACTTTTAAAATAGTAAGATTAGGCGCATGTAGCTCAGCATGCGATGGCCTGAAGTAATGTCTTAACAATATTTAACTCGGAATAATAATTTAACGATGTTCGCAGCTTAAATTTTAAACTAGGCAGTATAGTATATTGGTTAAAGTTTGATGAAGTATTTAGTGTTTTTTTTTATCTAGAGAGAGTTGATTCTTTCTTCAGCTCATACATATGTAATTTTTGGGTTCTTAAAATTAATAAAACAAAAAAATTACTCTTGCTATATATTCTATATGAATTTTATATACTTTATAAGGTAATATCTCCATTTGATAACTAGTCGTTGTAGTATAGTGGTGAGTATTCCCGCCTGTCACGCGGGTGACCCGGGTTCGATCCCCGGCAACGGCGTTCGGATAGTTTTGATTTTTGATTTTTTGAGGTTGCATAAAATGGAATACGATATTAAATTAAAGCGATCGCGATGGGACTCGAACCCACAATCTCCCGCTCCGGAGGCGAGCGCCTTATCCATTAGGCCACGCGATCATTTTTTATTTTTTAAATTAACTTCATATAATTGAAATATACTTCCCTGTTGATTTCCTCCTATCTTTCACGTCTCTCTCTGTCTCATCTCTCTCTCAAAGCTAGCTGGCTCATCAACATTGTCAATTTCACGCTGTCCTCCTTATCCTTCTCTTGGCCGCCGTCTCTTTCACCGTAGTAGCCCATGGAGTTTGCTGCCACGACATCGCCGGTGGGCCTGATTCAGTCGAACGGAGAAGTCGTCCAACTAATCAATCCAGGAGGCACTCATGTTCATGGCGACTATTGTATTTACCCTTACTTTCCAATATAGTTTTTCTGGAAGGAGGTTTATCTTTCTACACTCCATCACGAGTATTTTACATGGTAGTTTTCGAATATATAACATTAACAAAAGAAATCCATAGTCAAGTAAGACTCATTTGCTATTTGAAAATATAAAAACCTCAACCCATTTAAGTAACAGAGTAGTGACTACAACAATCTTGCAAGGCTGGTGATAAACATATTTTGCCTTTCAAGTATGAACGGTTGCCAAACATTTACAAGAACCAATCCAATCGGGAGATTGCAAAACAAACATACTTACACACCGAATATCAAATATTTGATATATATAATTTGATTCTGTATCATTCTTACTGAGAAAGTAAGTTACAAACTTTGGCCTTCTTGTTAGTCTTGCCATCCAAGATCCATCACTAGGGCTTGTTTCTATCATGGGCTAGGTTGCGCAACTCTTCGAATGCACGCATTGTCTCTGCATCGAATCCTCCAGCAAACTGCAAAAATAATAATGAGATATTTGATTCAAAGTTTTGATAAAAGACATTATAACTCTCCTTCCAGGTAGGAATTTCCATATCTAATTGCATCAAAAGAATGTAACAGTAGTATGCTACGTAAAAGTGCAAAAGAGAGTCATATTAAGACCACCTCTATGTTTTTGAAAATTGATGCAATTTTAAGATGCTATAGAACAGTATCAGTTACTCTACAATTTGCACTAGCACGACGTCTTACCTGATGAATTCTGAAAGCAAATCTGACACCCTGAAGTAGCATATACTCCAATGCCGGATCTTTGTTAGATGCTCCAGTAGATTGAAGCTCTGATGCCACTCTTTTCATATAATTCTTTGCCAACTTCACAGACGCAAATTTTATCTGCAATCATAAGGGGGTAAAATAAAACAATTTGATACATGAAGAATCCAGCAGAGTATTCTCATTTTGGTAGCTTAACAAATTAAGACTCGATAGTCATACTAATTTCATGTTGAAGCCTTTCAAGGTTCTTTATTTTAACAAATGAACTAACTCATTACACTCAAGATCCAAAAGAGTAGACTACCATCAAATTTTGCAGAGATCTAAGTTAGTATGTACTTAGTTGCAGTCCTAAAAAAAATACTTTGCAGATAGCACCACATATTGGTTCTAGTACAGTCACTAAAATCAATAAACAAGATATTAGAAGCTTGATTATATTGGTGATATGCAAAAAGAATTTATAGTCATGGTATAACACAAGTATATATATACCTTGCTAATGATACCACTGTCGAGCATCCAGTCGGTAGGAATTTTGAACTCCTTGCAGTTGCGTAGCATCACATCTCTTGTCCGCACAAGGTTATAGACACTTCGCTCCATCCTAAATTTGGTATGGAAAGAATGAGATTTGTGTTTCATTAATAAGCATTGCGGTAAATTTCATTCTACAACTATTGCAGCAATAGTAATTCACAATTAAATAAAATAAAATGAGTCCCTTACTTTTCAGATAATGAGACCATTTTCTTCAGTGCAACATCGCAAGGAAGACGTGGATCATCCTCATAATTTGAAACTTCAGATTCCAATTTTTTGAGGTCACGATACCCAAAAGCCGCTTCTCGCAGCGTGTCAGCTTTCTTTTCTGGCCAATCGAAGTGCTTTAATACTGCCCTCTCATCAACCTTAATGGATAGAAAGAAAGAGGTCATAAAGATAATAGTCGTAATTGCAGGTGAAAAGGATGCATGCTAATGAAGTATGCTTACCAAAAAGCAAAGTTCATCATCGAGCCACTTCACAAACGCAAGCACATCCTCAATGTCACGATAAGCTGCATCATTCACCTCCTTTATCAGAGATTTAACAAACTCACCCTGAGTCTCAACATCTGCTTTTATCTGAAAAGGAAAGAACAAAGATAATACTTAGCATGTTATGAAAGATGATTCTACCTACTATGCTAAATAAAAGTTGGTCAAGAATTTCGTACAGCCATCAAATGGGAAGAGCGATTCTCAATTTCCCCAATCATGCTACTGCGAACATTTGCAACATTAGGAACTTCACAAGTTCCTCCGCCGCAAGAGTCTTTTCTTGAGTCCCTTTTCATAAGTGAATGATACAACTCAGCAACCTGCGGTGCTCGCTGCATCACCCCTGCACTTCTCGTTGAGAATTTGGGTGGAGGAGGTGGCGGTGGCGGTGGCAGCGGAGGTGGATTTGGTGCTAAACCATTCAACTTAGCATTTTGAGGTACAGAAGTGGAAGGTCTTGGTGGAGGATTGGGGATGCGCAATGCACGCTTTTCGACATCTATAGTTGAAGCCTTGCAAGTTTCTGTCTTGCCGGCAACTAATTTTGAACTTTGAGCACCACCAAGATCATACTTTTCGGCAAGTAGTTGGTGCTTATCTCTTACAGTGCACCGATTTACATAAGAAGATGTTTCATTCTCCTTTTCTTTGTAACAGATAAAATGATCAGATTGTCTTCTCTTAATATAACTCAAGTCTTCCACACATTCTTTTGTGCCGCTAATCGAATGCCTGCGCCTGGGGCTTGTCTCGTCCTGGACTGGGAACCACTCTCTATCTAGAATAGCTTCAGATTCTGAATTAAGGACTGGTTTCTTAGAATTGCAGATCTCAGAAGGGATATCATGAGCATCTGTTTCAGTATCCTCGCCAGTACTACTGATGTCATCATCTAAACATGGCGTTTGCCTCGATGCTTTGTCTGCATTACAGAGCTCATGGCGTAAGCACGAGTTAATCCAGCGTAGGTATGCAAGTTCCTCAACCTCAGTTAGCCTACTCATTTGCAAGCCCTCGACTTGCTTACTTAAATTTGCATTTGTGTGCCTCAATAGTGACGCCTCAGCTTCAACCTTCGCAACTATATCACTCTGGCAAAACAGATAAGAATTTAGCTTTTTAACAGAAGAAGAATAAAAAGAAGAAGAGAAGAGTAATCAATGGTACCTCTGAATCCTTTGCAAGACCAGCAAGCCTGGATTCTGCGGAAGAAAGCCTAAATGCTAGATTTCTCTTCTGAAGCTGGAGCTCTTTGTTTAGTCGGCGTAATTCAACAACTTCTACCTCTAAACTCGTGCAGGAAGATTCATTTCTCTCTGCATTGTCTACCCTTTGGTTTCCTTCCCTGTGCTTTACAATAGAGGATAAGTTGTCCAATTGCTCAGAAAGGTTTATCTTCTCAGCTTCCAACAAAGTAGCCCTGCGTGCAAGCTCATCAATCTCGGTCCTTTTTGTATCAAGTTCCCTTTCAAGATCCAATACTTTTGGGTTTTCTTTATGTTGTAGCAGTTCAGACTGCAGGGCCAGTTCCCTTTCCTTGGATTCCCGGAGTAGCCGTCGAAGGTGATCTAGCTCGAGAACAAGATCATGGGAGGCAGGGGATCTCGTATGGTGGCAATCAAATACATTGGGATGAACTTGGGCAGCATTAGCTGAGGAAGGGAAATCACCAATGAGAGATCTTTTTACCCGAGAATGGTGTGGTATGTGTTGATTGTTCTGATTAGAGTTTTCCGAGCAAGCAAGAGGTGGCTTCTTGGAAGTCTGCATCTTGGTTTTCTTATCTGTTGTAAATCCTCTCACAATTTGGGAACCCCAAGAGGAACTGAACTTGGGCTTCAGAATGCTTCCATTGCTCTTTCCATCGGCGACCTTCGCCGCATTTTGATTGTATGCAGAACATTTGCATGGTTTTGTTTGATTATCAAACATAATATCTTCTCTCATATTTGAAGCGAATCAGCATGCACAATGAAATGATAACCCAATCATTTGCATCACTCACCTACAAATGGATGATGATAGAAATAGCAAAACGGAAACATGTAAGCACCACAGCAAGAAAGAAAAACACATCATAGTCTCAATTAAGTGCATTATTGCTTCCAGCCTAAAGTTTGTAGAGAACCACTAGAGATTGCATAACAAGTGGTTTTCCAACATCTTTGGATCTAGCGAAGATCCAGCCAAGATATATTCTGAAAATAAAAGGGTAACCTTTTATTTTTCTTCTTCACTTATAGTCACAAGCAGACATATATCAGTAATACGAAGCACACTAGCTTGAAGAAACAAACAAGACAGCGAAGATTGAGAACAAAGACAACATAAAAAACAAAACTTTCCTAAAATAAGATGCAGCTCCTGGTATAATGAAGCAGAAAACACCATAAAAATGCAATCTTTCTGCGATAAGGTGAATCATGTCGACGAGAAACGAAAACCTATTTGAGAGACCTACCTCATCTTCCCGTCGACTCCAACTCCCAAGCTCCAAAGCTCAAAGTTTGCCGGCGAAGACCAATCCCCCCCGAACCAAAACCAACATTTCTCCAGCTAAAGGACCAAAAAAATCCGGCTCAGCTCTCCAAAGCTCCTCACTTGAAACCCAGAACACAGATACGGGTGATTCCTTCTGTCCACTCCTCTCCTCTCATCTGGATTATATATATTCCTTCCTCTTTCTTTGAGCGGATTTTAAGACACGATGCTCCGAGTTCGAGAGTTTTGTGCGCCTCGGAATTGGCGACTGCGAAAAAGGTGGTCGGATTTTGCTTTATGTGGGGGATGTTGTTTGAAAATTTGAAATTTGAAAGAGACTACTGCCTTGCTGCTAGCCGTAGGGGCAGGGGATGTGTGGTTGAATCGACACTGGACTCGAATTCAGCTGTTAAAACCTTTTTGTGAGAAGGAAAAGAATTTATGATTGTTTGTGAGTTAATTCATTAACCTTCGGTTGAAAGTAGAGTAGGTAGAGACAATTATCCTCGCTCTTTTTTACATTATTTGTTTATCTTTTACGAGAAGTAAAAGTAAAATAGTGTTTTAATTAATACTTGGTTTAAGAAAGGAGCAGAAAATACCTGGTGTAAGAAAGGTTTTGTTTTCTTCCCCCTCTCTGCTCTCTCTCATGCTACTTCGTCTTCTTCCTCTATTGTTCAGAAAAAATAACGCAAAACAGACAAAGGACTCGTCTTTTCATCATCAAACTCCACTCTTCATCGTCAAACTCCAATGATTTTATTTTTTCTTTCTACGAAAGAGAGCAGAAGGCTTACTTACATTAACCGTACTAAAAGTAGATTATACAAAGTTGAGACCTATTTTCAGAACCCGGAACACGAGCTCGAGACAGATCTAGAAAAGGCTGGCAGTGTTTGACGAGGAGGTTAGAGAGCTTGAAGTCGCCATTGATGATGCGGTGAGAATGGATTTGGTTTTGACAAGATGTAAAGGGACTTCACACGGTGAATGTCTTCAACTTTAGCTGGAGATAATTATTAGCCTGACTCGTCCGAACTCCACCAAAACCCACCCAGTTTTAATTAGGCTAACACCGGCCTGAGTTTGATTTGGGCTCGGCCCGACCTAAGCCTAAGAGGATAGTAGGTAGCATAGGCTAAGTCTTTGCTTGCCCGGTTTGGCTCGAAAGTTTGACTCACTACTCTTCTATGATTTGTTTTAATCTCACGTTAAGTATTTAATAAACTATTTATCAATATATAACTATATTCTCATAAAATATACATAAAAGATCTTCATATAAATATATTAAACTTGACTCAATAAAATATAAATTTTTTATATTCAACTCATTACATTCAACCCATTATATTTATCCCAAGCCTAATACCGAATGGGATAATCGATTCAAGCTTGAGTGAGTTAGCTTTAGCTCAGCTGGAATCAATAATATATTCAAGCTCAAAAATCAACTTACTCAACTCATTTAGAACTCAAGTTAAATATGTCTGAGCTCGAGTTTAAGTCAAGCCCACAAACCTTACGAGTCCACAAGCTTTTTTATAACACTATCAATATGTAGCCAATTTTTTCTCTCTCTCTCTCCGCGTATATAGTTTAACATTTATAAAATTACAAAGTATACTATTGCATTTATAAAACTACAAAGAATTCATTATTTTTATCCATAATATATTCGATTAAGATATAAGCATAGAGATAGCGAGGTAAGGAATAAAACTGATTAAATTGACTTTAATTTTTTAAATAAATTTAGATATAAGCAGAAATTTGTCATTTAATTTTATAACTATTGTATTATCTACTCATAATTATTTTAAAATTTTCTACTTAAAATATAATTTGACTGAATTCACAATAATTTACATAATACAAGTAGTATCATAGATTCAACTTATATCTTTACAATATTCAATACAGATTCAACTTCCAAAATGTAGCACAATAATACGTCACCATAAATATATTTATAATAAATAAAATTGACGAGAAATATGACAAAACAAGCTAATAATAGTTACCAAGGCAAAATGGCCATTTGACAGTACTTTTTTTTTAAAGGATAAAGAGGGTTTTTACCCCCAGAAAAATAGTTTGAAATTAAATATCTTAATCCCAGAAAAGAGCTTGTGGACTAACACCATTAGACTGCACTGCGTAGTCTCAGTCTAATTCTATCTTCAGGCCAGGCGCCAATGAGAGCACCGAAGAGAAAGGAGCTTCCTTTCTGCGTTCGCGCGACTCCCTTCCGTTCCATATCAGTTCTATAACTAGCAAGACTGCGCAAGTCGTCGCGATGGATAGTCAGCAACAAAGGCGCCCTAATCCTCTGTGAGTTTTCTCCAAGAACGACCGCTGTTGATTCCGCTCACACAAATTTGCTTCCTTTTTGGTTTTTTTTCGTCAAGAATTATCGGAATTAATTGATGGGCCGATCATTCGTGCTTGTTTTTGGTAAATCAAGCCATTGAAGTGGTAAAGAAGTTATGATGATGATGATGGCGAATGGGCATATGGGTGTTTTAAATTTGGGAGGAAAAGGTGCTTTCCTGCCCGATTCACAATCGAGACCTTCTTATGCTCGTGGGTTTTCGGTTTCCCGGAAACCCATTTTTGGTATCACCTTGAATTGTGTAGTGGTGAAGAAAAGTTGGGTTTTTGATGGAAGAACATCCTATTTTAGAGTTGTGAATGCTTTAGAGAACGGGCAGATGGAGGGTCGTTCTACTAGTTTGCGGTCGCTGGAGAAAGAGCTCAACTTTAGTCCAACATTTGCAGATTATGTGAAGGTTATGGAGTCGGTCAAATTGGATAGGTGTAAGAATTTAGATGGAGATTCGGATGGGCGTGGGTCGAATAATAGATTAAACGGAAAGGATGCTGCTGGGGCATCTGATGTTGTGGACAAAAGAAAGTCGGTCAAAGTGAAGAGGGGAGGCCTAAAGGAAAAGGTTACCTCTGAGAAGAGAAAAAACGGGGAAGAAATTGGTTTAAATGCAGCAAGGATAGGTCGACAACGAAGGGACGAGAAGTTGAAGGATGTAAAGGATAGAGAAGATGATGTTACTAGCAGTAATAGTGGTTGGAATCTAGTGGAAAGGCTTCTGAAGGACAAAACTGCAGCAAAAAGTGGTGGAAGTCTTAGACGTGAACTGGACAAGGGTGGAAATAATGATTCTTCAAAGTCTGGAAGAAAAATTAATTCTAAGAACAAGATTAGCAGGACAGAAGGAATGGAAAATATTACTGGGTATAAAAGGCAGAAGGATACACAACAAAATGAGCTTGTTGACAAGTTTCAGGATTATAATAGGATGAAGAGTGAATTGGGACGTGGAAATTCTGAGAAGATTGGTGATGTTGAAATGAGAGGCAGCAGTTCTGGTTCTGTTGGAAGAGAAGTTGGTTATGCTAGTTCCAAAGAGCTCCACGGGAAACACTTGGAATCAACCAGGGACCTAGCACAAAAACATGCTAGTGGCACAACAGGAAATAATCATATTATCTATCATCACAGAGATAATAAATTTTACCCAAGCAATGTGGGCAGGAAGATGGATGCAGATGAAAAGAACAAGAGCTCGCGGGATCAGGTAATGTCCTCTGGAGCTGTTGCTGTAACAAAGTTTGCAGAGCCTGAGATTACTGAAGGTTCTCTGAGTAAAAAATTTGATAGAACCAACAGACATGAGAAAAGTATCCAGTTTGATGGTCATAACAGTAAATGGAAAGATGATAGCTCATTAGGAACAAGACAAAAAAAGATGGAAACTGGCTTGAGAAGAAGTGAATTACCAGTCATTCAGGTAGACACTCATCCTAGTATATGTTCTCTTGATCCAAAAAGGAAGTTGTACAGCCCTGTGAAGCAAGTTCCTGAGCAAGATAGTAATTTTCGTCGTGCCCATAGAGATGCAAAGGTGTTTGGTAAACATCGTTCAGGACCTAGTCAGATGCATGGAGAAAGTGACATGCAAACTAGTAAGATCATTAGAAGAGACATCAATGAACTTGATTTTGAAGACAGAGCTGCATTCAAGACCTTCGAAGTATTTACTGATGTCAGAAACAGGCCACGGGTCTTGCGGATGGAAATGGAAGAGAGGATCCGAAACCTAGCCAGCCAGTAAGTGTTTTTAGAGTCTCTTCTCTGGATATCATTTTTGCATTGGATTTGTTGCTTTTACTGGATTGAAAAACTAAGAGTCCATCAATACACTTCATTTTAAAAGAAGTTTGATTTGGAAATCTATTGACAGTGTCTTATGTGCAGTCTTGAAAATGAATCAGCAATGTTCTCATTAGTTCCTTCAATTTTATTCAACATAAAAGATGTTAAATCTCTTATTTATACATCAACTTAGTGGCTTGTCTTCATGTTAAATAGTCTCAATTGACTGTGTGGTTGAGTCATACTCCTGATCACATCATTTTCAACAACCTATTTTAGAAATATAAACGATGGAGCTTACCATTATTTGCTCTTTATTCTATTTTATTTCTAATTTAATATTGCCACCCATAGGAATCAGTGCTTAAGATTATCTCTTTTCTTATTGTCAGTCTCATAGGCTCACTTGTCAAACTTCAGCACTATGTAACATGAAATTTGTTGGTCTGCAGACATAGTTGAAACAAAAAACAACTACATAGTATATTTTTAATTTTTAATTAATTAATTGTAGTATAATTTTTCAATAATATATACAATGAGACTGTCTCTGATATAACGCATGGGCAGATTTTATTCTTGACCATGTTCTAGATGGGTGCATATTTCAGAAGACCACACCTGTGTTGTAACCAAGTTGGAAAATTTCTTTTGACCAGATGTGAGTCCTGAATGAAAGCTTAACCAAGCCTTTCTCATGTATCATAACTTGACCAACCCTTACAGATGAGATTGCATATTATACACATGATGATGCCTGTGAATGTAGATGCACTTTCTTGAATTATTCAAACTTTAGAAAGGAAATTTCTTGATGAGTGTGAGTCAATGATTCTTGTTGCTAATCCACTATCTAAAGTTTCCTCAGCGACTTTAACTAATGTGGCAAGGCTTAAAATACTAAATAGAGTATGAAAAAGTACTTTCATGCGAAAATTGTATGTTTTTTGTGATGTTGGTTTATGCCTGTGATAATCTCATATCAGCAGTTGCACAAATCTAGTTTGCACAAGTTGAATAAAGAAACCGCCACTTGAACAAGGAAAGCCTGTAACATGCTTGTCATGCTTTATATAATTTTTTCTCTACATCTGGTCTTGCTTTTGTTCACTAGTTTGCAGCTTTAGATGCATGAATCATCTCCATTACAAGGGCTTACTCAAACATTTATGATATTGTGTAAGGTTGAATGCGACAGATGTAAATATGCCTGAGTGGCAATTCTCTAAGATGATGCACGGTGCAAATATCAAATTCTCAGATCACTCTATCCTAAGGGTTGTTCAGATACTTGGTAAACTTGGGAACTGGAAACGAGTCTTACAAGTTGTTGAATGGCTTCAATCTCATGAGAGATTTAAGTCCTACAAGAGCAGGTATATTTTCCGACAGCAATTATCTTTTTCATAATGCTGATAGGTCAAAGGTTGAAAGTAATGGGTTAATTTCTACTCATGATTTGATTATTCATGGTCTTTATTTCATCTGCTGTCAGAACTATCTCCTCTATCTTTCTGTCATGTTCAGAATTGACGTTTTGGAGCATTTATTTGGAATTACTCTGTGTTGCGCAGATATATCTATACAACAGTACTTGATGTGCTTGGGAAGGCAAAGCGACCATTTGAGGCATTGAATATATTTCACTCCATGCGTGTAATAAATTTGTCATATTCTTGAATCTTTATTTTTGTCCTTGCTGTGATTTCACTATTGTGACCTTGTTTTTCAATTCTTTGCACTTTGCAGCAAGAATTATCTTCTTATCCTGACCTTGCTGCCTATCATTGTATTGCTGTCACACTTGGGCAAGCAGGACTTATGAAAGAACTATTTGATGTCATTGATTGCATGCGATCTTCTCCCCAGAAGAAATATAAGTTGGGTCCTCTTCAGAAGTGGGACCCAAGGTTGGAACCAGACCTTATCGTTTATAATGCGGTTAGTAGCCTTCCACACATCACAATTCTTAGGGGATTTTGCCTGATTGAAAGTTCCTGGAAGAATGTTTAATTGTAAATTTTTGAAAGAAGCATGCCAGTCTCTTCATTGTTGCTGATTCGATAATGTCTATGTAACACTTTTGTAGGTTTTAAATGCTTGTGTGCAACAGAAACAATGGGAAGGAGCATTTTGGGTATTACAGCAGTTAAAAGAACAGGGTATACGTCCGACAAATACAACATATGGCCTTGTAATGGAGGTACTTTTATTTTACTCTAGGTTTTTTGTTGCTAGAATTTACAGGTTACAACCTTCAACATGGATTAACTTTTGCCAATATTTAGAAACCCATGTGTGATAGTCTCTCTGGTAATGCGTTTAATTGTTTGTGGTTTATCAGATACCAGTAAGTGTAATTCTCCTTTTAAGGCAATCTGTTGCTTCAGGTATCACAAAATTAAGTCTAATATAACATGATTGCTATGTATTACATTTTTTATTATTTAGACCATCTTTTACTTGGTACCATTTTCTATATGATTTAACTTTCTGTCTTTGACTTTGACAGAAACTTCATTTTGTCTTCTGTGTGGTCAAGATGTTACATTTTGCAAACTAATTGGCCAATATTATTCTGTATGTGGTGGAACAGGTGATGCTTGCATCTGGCAAGTACAACTTAGTGCATGAGTTCTTCAGGAAAGTGGAGAGGTCATCTATACCAGGCGCTTTAAATTACAAAGGTACTGAGCAAAACTTATATGCATCAGTAGGTTCTCTCCCCTAAATATCTCTCTTCTGTTATAGTTCTCATAAATGCACTATGGAGAGAAGGGAAAATAGATGAGGCTGCTTTAGCTGTGAAGGATATGGAGAGACGTGGAATTGTTGGATCAGCTAGTATATATTATGACTTTGCTCGCTGTCTTTGTAGTGCTGGAAGATGCCAAGAAGCACTTCTCCAGGTTGGTTATTTTTATGCTATTCTTCATTTTGTGTTAGACTGCACTATGACTTTACTAGCTTCATCTACAGACTACCGCAATGTTATTCCTTCCTATGCCTTAGAACTTATCATCTACAGAAATTTCATTTTTCTGTGTGAAGGAGGTTCATGTAAGTCAAATTTACATAGATAAACAAGTATTAGTGGCTCTTTCATCTAACATAAGCATGCAATACAAGACAGGACCTTGTGAAGTTATGACATTCAACAATTTTCAGACAGTTGAATGAACAGTTGGGGCATGTGCTACTTAGTGCGATCAGTTTAATCTAGTTGGACTTAGTATATGTGCTATTTTGTGATTCCCTCTTATGTTTCTGCATCACATTTTAGAAGTAATGCTTTAAATTGTTGATTCTGAGAGGCTTTTGTGGCCATGCAGAATGTCAAGACTGTTGCCTGATACTTCCTAATTTTTCTTTAAAAGTAAATTTAAATATTACTGATGGTTTAGATTCCTTTTGTGCAGATAGACAAAATATGCAAGGTTGCAAAGAAACCATTGGTTGTAACATATACAGGATTAATTCAAACTTGTCTAGACTCTGGAAACATTGAAAATGGCAGATATATCTTTAACCAAATGCACAACTTCTGTTCGCCAAACATTGTGACTTGCAACATCATGCTTAAGTCATATATAGAGCATGGATTGTCCAAGGAAGCAAAGGATCTATTTTACAATATTTTGGACAGCAGCCGCCTGATAAATAGCAAAACTTATTTGAGCAAGAAGGTTGTACCAGATAAGTTTACATTCAATACCATGATGGAGGCTTGTGCTAAAACTGAAGATTGGGATGATTTTGAGAATGTTTTTCGGCAAATGTTACGCCACGGCTACCACTTTGACACAAGAAGGCATCTGCGCATGGTACTTGATGCTTTCAGGGCTGGAAAGGTACTAATTTGCATCTAAGCGTAAAAAAATCATATATCCCCTAATGCCCTTCAATGTAGATGATATAATCTTATCATGGAGTTATACACTGAATGCTTCAGAGGGTATTGTACTTCTAAATAAGTAATATTTTTCAAGAAACAGAATTCTGAGGGTATATTTTGGCGATTTTACTTCAAACTGGATTAATTAAGCATTACTAGTTTCCTGATCCAAGAAGACCTTAAATTTTTTTGGCTTACCGCAACAAAGTAATTGCTTGTTTTAGATTAAGATCTCATGATTCTGATGAAATTCGTTCGGATCACTTCTCAGGAGCAGGTATTGGAGGTAACATGGGAGCACCTCATTACCTTTGGACGTATTCCACCCCTTCCACTCATCATGGAAAGATTCTGTCTGAAACTAAAGGAAGACTTTCCAATGGCAGCAATCTCCTGCATCTCGAGCTACAAGGAGACGGAGATAAACACCGTCTCTGAGAATTCTTGGTTGCAGCTACTATGGAACAACGCCAGTTGCTTGAAGAAGGATACTGTTGTAAAGTTGGCTGACGAGCTACGCAAGCTACTAGTTTCGCCTAATAATTCTGACCCTTTGTACCAAAATATATTGAATGCTTGTACACAATTCCTTTCTGATCAGACAACTTCAGAGCCGTCGTCCACTAATCAGCAGACTCCATTTTCTGATTTACGATTAAGAACTTAATACAGGCAGCATTTCGAGTGCTGCAATTTTTTTGTTCAATGGCTCTCAAGAGTTTTCATCTTTGGTTTGATATACTTATTGACTACAGTGAATTGATTCCTTTCATCACAATATCAGAAGTTCCTATGCCTGCATGAATGATGTACATGAGTACAATACTTTGTTTAGAAAAATAAGTAAAATAAAAATAAAATGTTGCTATATTTTTACACAACTAAGGTAAGCAGTATCTTCATGCCTTCTCATGTTTGCTTGTTTCATTCCTCTGCTTTATTCCAAGCAACTTTTCAGCTTCTTTTGCCTTGTTAAAGAAATCTGGTGGGCCATTGGATCACATCCAGCTCTACCATGCATTTCATAAACCTTTCAATAGGAGAGCAGACAACTAACATCTAAAGTGGGGTTCTGTCTCCCATGGTATCATTCTAAAAGTGTGAGTTTACTTACTCTTTGATTTTTTTTTCTTTGAAAAGACAAACTCGCCATCGTAAAACTCACTCTACAAAATTCTTCGATCTTAAATAATCCGATCAAAAAAGGATTCAAAAAATAAATAAAATAAAAACAATACAAAGTTTCACCATTACCCAAGTTGAGACCACAAAGCATATATTAGGGTCCTGTGCCCCCAAACTTAAGGGTGCTTTTCAAATCATTCAGCAGTGAAGGTAAGAGAGATAGTTCTTTAATTGGTTTGGTAGCCAATAATAGCCAAGTGATACGTAATGCTGTGAAGAAGATGCAAAACTAAATGCTTAAAAAATAATATGTGAATGGAGCATTGAGAGACATTAGCTGTGATCACCAAGGTCAGAGAGAAGACTTTCTTGAAAATAATGGTGAATACTCAGAAAGTAATAATATTTTTAGGAAGCTGTGATAAGAAATATTATGACAATTGCAGAGCCCAACCAATATAATCGAAAGAGAGAGAGAGAGATGGATGGATGGTATCTTCCACACTTCCATCTGTCCTTTGTCAACTGCTTTCATGTGATCCTTATAATAAGCTCTTTATTATAATCCTTCAGAACCTTCAATGAGCTCTTGGGGTGCTAAAATATCTAATTCTTTTCTCTTTTATAGTTCTTCATTGATAGTAATAACTAGGAGATATTATCATATTATCTTGAACAAGATGCTGTTAGATCTTCTCGTTTTCAAAATATTTATAAAGTATTTGTGAGCATAATATTACTCATGTTAAAATATCTAATTTTTTTTCTTTCAAACTGAATACATTTGATCCAATCTACTTTGGATATAATATAATTTATCTTTTAACTGAACTGTAACTATAAATATCCTCACAATAATGGTGAGGACAAAATAACTTAATAAATAACATTACTTTAGGCTTGGTGATATTTAAAAAAAAAGGGAAGTAAAATGATTTGTTCAACCTTATAGCAACTTCTACAGATAATATATATACATTATAACCCTTCATATTCTCAAAGAACAGATTTGCAAACTAATTGGCACTTCTCTTTCAGCTCTATTTCTGAAAATTATCTTGTAGGTGGTGGTGGGGCAGAATATATATATATTAGCACAACTACTCCAGTAGGCAAACTTTTATTCTTACCTATAATTTATGACCAATTTGTTTGGTAGGATGTGAGACAAAAAGAAGAGCTAAGTATTGTAATCAAATGAGTGAATCAATTACAATCACATGTCTTCTTCTTACACAAAAGTTTTGTTTGGATCTTCCTCTTCTTTATAAATCTATATATATATATATATAGTGGTTCCATAAGCATCACTACTATTAGTACTATGTTTAATGGTAACCATCTTCATATTTGATTTTGAGTACAAGTAAAACCATCTCTTCCTATGTGGAAAAGGAAAGAAAGCAATATTAAAAGTGCAATCAAAGGCACCAAAAAGAAAGAAAAAAAAAAGGCTTAAAGCTTACAATATTTGTTAATTGTGTGCTTTGGGAGCAACTAGGCACCAATTTCATTTTCATGATAATAACTGAAGAAAGGAAAAGAGGGTGCAGTGTGTCAGGATCTGACAAATATAAGATCCAATGAAGAAAAGAAGAAGATGTTGAGATGCTAAGATTTAGCCTAAATTGAAGTAATTTGTACTTGGTCTGAAATCTCTTTACAGAGGTACTCTTATATATATCATTTCCAAAGATTTATTGTACCTACCTTCTTTTGACTCAAATGAATTCATCAGAATAAATCATAGCAAATCTAACCAGGTGCTCAAGTATACAACTACAAAATTGAGCACTTAGTATGTTATTTAGTCATTTTCAAGTATTTAAAGAAAATTTGAATGGGTCACAACTTTCAAATCAGGTAGAAATTTGTATAAACAAAAAGTGTAGACTTGGTCTACATGCATGCCCCAAGTGGAGGAATATAGATGGAGATTGAGACCAAATTTGATGTGGATATGCTTGTAATTATGATTATTAAGATCTAACTTTAGGTTTGTCTGTCATAATTAAACATGTACCTTAATTGCAGTCTAGTTCAAGATTGCTAGGTAATAAATATCTTTATGAAAGATATAAATTAGAGGAGAATAACCCTCTTCAGATGGCTCCTTGGTTGATTTTGGATTTTCAAATACTCCTTAAATAGATTAATGGTATATCATGGAATGCAATATATAAATAGTTTTCAGATAAACCACTTACATTATCCTAGCAACAGAGGTTATAGATTGATTAAAAAACAAACAAAGATTTTAAATGGCTGGGGTATGACCCCAGGGTTACTATCTCAAAATCAAAGTAAGATGGCATATATTGGCTGTCCAATTAGCAACCAAAATTTCTTGCCAATATATGTGTATGTAATATTTCTATGGACAAAAGTAATTTGTGAGAAGGTCAACCAGCTCTGCAGTATCCAACTCAAGGTCAAGGATGACTTGGTTCAGCTTAGTTGATCCAAAGTTCTAAGTGCCTCCAGAGCTCCATGCACCCCTCAACCCAACATATACAAACTGGAAACCTATTAACATCTCATAGGATTTAGTTATAACTCAAAGACTTCTTTCATGAACAGAGATGAATTTATTGATAGACAGTAGTTGATCACATAATGGTAGTATAATTTTATGGCCTATTATACAAGTTAGTGAAACTGGTAAAAAGAAAATAAATTATAAATAATGTGTTTTTTGTGATTTAATGGAGAAGGTTGAATTGACAATAATGAAAAGATAGGAACCGAGCTAAACTGCAATAAAGAATACCGTAGGGTGTGAAACGAAAAAAAGAGTGTGGCTCACTCACTGGAAGAACATGGGGAAGAGGGGAGACGAGTCGCATCTCAGTAAAATTATTCGCCAAATTCTCGTCCTCTCTTCTCTCTCATCTCTCCTACCCTCATCGCTTCTAGAGGAGCCACGACTCAGTCCAAGATACCCCCCAACGACTTCCATTCATCTCTCTCTCTCTCTCTCTCTCTCTCTCTCTCTCTCTCTCTCTCTTCCATTGCTCGACTCCTCCTTCCAGGTATCTCTTCTTTGCTTCAATGCGATAAAGGGCGCCTTTTTCTTGCTATTTGGTTTGTTTCTCCGGTTGGGTCTTGCTTGTTTTGCTATTTCTTTTAATCTGGTGTCTTGTTGGGTGCTCGAATTCGAGGTTTTGGTCCCTCTTTTGTCCATGTCAAGGTTGCGTTTGGGCCCTTTTTTTCTCTCTTTGTCGCGTTTCTTTCGTAGTTGGATCTCTGGGAACTGAATTCTACTAATTTGAGTTAGGAAAGTTGACAGTTTAATTTGGTGTTTGGTTTCCCCTGCCGTTTTAGCTGTTTTGTTGATGTTTTTTAGTAATCTCTTTGCCTGCGATTTCGTTGTTGGCTCTTTGACCAATGGAAGATCGGATCTTTTCGTGTCGGCTCGTGGTACTCTCTTTCTATTGCGCCGTGCTCTGAAATTTTGGAATTTGCCTGAAAAGATTTAAAAAAAAAAAAGAATTTTAAAGCTGCAATTTCCCCCTTTTGGTCCATCGAGTAGCTTGCTCTAGACAATTCTTCGAGTGCAGTATCACATATATTGGTAAAAAATTGTGATGTATTTGCGAGTGAGTCCTAATATTATCCAAATGGATTTCTTTTAATTCTAAAACTTCAGACTTCTTCGTCTTTATCTTCTCTGCATGTGGATCTCGATGCTATTTTTTTCTTCTTTTATTTGAATTCTCGGAGCATTTATATATTAGGTCCTACTTATATCAAAGTTGCAGTGTCAGTTCCCAATAGAAATTTGAATCCTTGAAGTCATATGTTATTTCTGATGCTATTTTGGAATTAAAATTTTTGTTGAGTGATTTTTTGACTTTTTCAGTATTTTATGCAGCCTTCTTGGTTACGCTAGCTCAAGAAGTTCTTCTCTTTAACACGAGAGGACGGTACTTGCGCCTTTTAAGTTCTCTGACAGTAGAGCAGTTCTATTGTCATTGTTTCATTTGAAAGATAATCCTGCCATGCTGCCGGTCAACAGGAGCAGAAGTCAGCCTAGGGCTGGTAGATCTTGGCCCTTTTCAGGTTTCTAATACTGTATTTTAAACCTTTTATCTGTTTATTGTTTATTTCAATGTTTTACCATGTACAATAATGTACAACACAAGTTTGTTGTGATGATGTGAATTATAACCTAATGCACGGTTAATGGATACAGTTTCTGATCAATAAGTCAACTGAAGCTTGTGCTCATGTTTTGTATGATGTCATTTGTCTTTCTAATTAACTAATGTTCCTTTAAGACAGTCCATTGAAAGTTAAATGGATACCAAACTTCCTAAGTAGTAAATGAATAATAAACTTCATTAATATTTTTCTACCTTATGTGTCATTTCTTATGTGTTTATATCAGTCATGTACTTTTTAAATACACATCTTTAAGTTCCTCTGGCAAGCTGAATCTGCTCATTCACAGTACTAAAGGTGATCAGATTGCTTCCTATATTATCATAAAAGAATGACGATATTGTTCTGTAGTCTTGATTCCAGAATCACATGTTTTTCACAGGAATGGATTATTCAGATTCAAGGCGCAAGCCTCATTTTCTTGGAAAAGTTATTATGGCTGCTTTTCTCACAGCCTTGTGCATATTTATTCTGAAGCAATCCCCTCATTATGGTAGCACTAGTGTGGTAAGCTCTGAGTATTACATTCCACCTAGTTTTTTTTGTTGTCATTGTTTTTTTTTATCACACTACCTCCTTTTGTGGTTACTACAGGATAAAAATCACTTTTATCTATAGTTAAATATAAAATTCTATTTTTAAGACATTTAACCATGCAAGGATTCTATGTTTAGCTGTTAATATGTAAGTGATTTAATGATTATGGCTGCAGTTTGTGGTTTCGTCTCTCCATGCTGCTTGAACAGAATTGGCATTTTTATCATATGCCCTGTGATTCTGTGAAACGATTTTTGATCTTTGTTGAAGCAGTTTACCCTGATCAAAAGCACATGGTAGTTAAAAGAAAAGGAAATGCACACAGACACACACATTATAAATTTCCTCTCACCTTACATCTCTTCATACTCCAAACAGCATCATGATGAAGTGCCATTATTTTAGTACTCTATGTGACTCTTAGCATACTTCACATTCCTTCTTTGATACACCTATCTGACTGCTGCTCATTCTTTCTTCCTTTTTACTTGGAGTTATAATTCTGATTCATCTTGGATCTTACAGTTTTCTCGCCATGAACCTGGGGTGACTCATGTCTTAGTAACAGGAGGTGCCGGCTATATTGGCTCACATGCTGCACTTCGGCTCTTGAAGGACTCTTATCGAGTTACTATTGTGGTAATATACCTTACCACACACTTTCCTGATATATAATAGTTATAGATACATGTGCATATATACATAATACTCCCTGTACATGATCAGATCTTAGTATATAGATAGTTGTTGGTTTTTTCTTCTATGCAGATTTCCAATACTGGCTACATACCTGGTCATTAACACGTCCTTTAAGTTGATTGAATGGTCTAAGTAACATTAATGTACATGTGTGTATACTATGTACACATCCATGCGTATAAACTTCCTTGTGACTTTTTCCCTGAAAAGCATGAATGCATGACAACAATATTAATCTTGGTGGTGTGAATTTCACAGGACAACCTTTCTAGAGGAAATATGGGAGCTATAAAAGTTCTTCAGGAACTTTTTCCAGAGCCTGGAAGACTTCAGTTCATTTATGCTGATCTGGGGGATCCAAAAGCTGTATCCTGTCATGCGGTCTTCCATCAATTGAACATTTCTGGATTTTTCTTCTTTCTTCTTCTTTTAGACTACAGTTTCATTCTTAACCAACATTCAGGTGAACAGAATATTCACAGAAAATGCATTTGATGCTGTGATACACTTTGCAGCTGTTGCATATGTGGGTGAGAGTACACTTGAACCTCTCAGGTATGATGTTTGTTTTCTGAAATATCTTATTTTACATACTTTTGTGGCATTTGAATTTACTCCTTTTTAAACTTACTCTTGGTAGAGGGTAGATCTTTCCCTTGCATTATGTTCACAGACAGTATGGTTTTATTTGCTTATCAAGATTATTGAATGGAAAATTGCACTGAACGAATTTCTTGGCTTAGCCATCCAAAATGATATAACTTCTAATTTATCAGTATTATCTATAGCTATATATCAGGGTAATAAATCTAATTTTCTTTTACTTTTACATTATTTCCTTCTGATTGGTGTCAAAGGATGGTCTTGAGTCTCTTTACTTTAGCCATCCAAAGTCATGTCAGATTTATTCTTTCTGCACGTGGTCTAATGTAAGAACTGTTCTCTGTAGCTTGTTTAATATGTAGGGTATCTATAGATGACCTGTTTTCTGAACTTAGTTCCTCTCATTGGATGTCAAGATACAATTACCTTCTTCCTAGATCTTTATTTCCTCGCATGTTGCAGCGTCTACTTTGGTACTGTGACATTCTTATTTTCCTACTCCACAAGTCAATTACAAATTAAGTGACATAATGTGGTTGTGTCTGAGAACGACGAACACTTCTATCATCTGTTTGTGATGGTGTACTTCTGTGATGTAACAGGTATTATCACAATATCACAGCAAATACTTTAGTGGTTCTGGAGGCTATGGCAGCATCTGGTGTCAAAACTCTGATATACTCTAGTACATGTGCAACCTATGGAGAACCAGACAAGATGCCTATTACAGAAGATACTCCTCAGGTTATTATTAATTGGATGCTGACGTACTTCATTTGTTAATATAGAAATACTTCATCTTATTCTTCTCTTCAAATTTCCTAGTTTGGGAGTTCTAGTAGGCATTCTTTGATGAATTAGGATATCCAATTATGAGGCTCAAAGCTTTCTCATTGGCCATTTTGTGTAAATGCAGTTTCCTATTAACCCCTATGGGAAAGCAAAGAAAATGGCAGAGGACATCATTTTAGATTTCTCAAAGAGATCAGACATGGCTGTCATGATCTTAAGGTTTGCTGCTTTTACTGTAGTTTATGACCAGCTGGATTAGGAAATTGTGGGATTGATGTTGAGCCACTTGTTATTAGATACTTCAATGTCATCGGATCAGACCCAGATGGAAGGTTAGGTGAAGCTCCCAGACCAGAACTGCGGGAGCACGGACGGATATCTGGGGCATGCTTTGATGCAGCATTAGGAACCATTCCAGGACTCATGGTATTTTCTGTATCCTTTCCCTTAATAGTTGACAAACTTTTGTAACAGACAAGTATTAGTAAGATGGGTGAAGTACATTCTATGAATTCACTTTTCTTCTGTTAAGATGTTTTTGGTTGGTCCATTGTAGGTCAAAGGAACAGACTATCCAACAGCTGATGGAACCTGTATAAGAGACTACATTGATGTAACTGATCTAGTTGATGCTCATGTTAAAGCACTTAATAAGGCAGAACGGAACAAAGTTGGAATCTACAATGTTGGAACTGGAAGAGGTTATTGAAATAGTTTCTATAATTCTTCCTTTCCCTGCAGTTACTCTTCATGACCTTGCATGATCCATATGAAAAGCTTATAGAATCAATGGTCTAGGCCATATATGAACTTGTTGTCTCCCCAAGACCAAACTTCTTTCCCCTCTGATGAGTTTGTTTTATGAACTCATCTGTCGATCATCCTGCAACCTATCTGATATTACAACAAATTTCGAAATCCATAAATCTGTGTAGACAAACGGCTCTGCTCTTCATTTTTATGTACTTAATTATTCAAAAAATTTCTAAACTGGTTATTTTCTTTCTCAGGTAGATCAGTAAAGGAGTTTGTGGAAGCATGCAAGAAAGCAACTGGGGTTAACATCAAAGTCGAATACCTAAGCCGCAGGCCTGGAGACTACGCTGAAGTTTACAGCGACCCGGCTAAGATCAATCGTGAGCTTAACTGGACAGCTCAGTACACTGACCTCCTGGAGAGCCTCTCGATCGCATGGAGATGGCAGAAATCGCACCATAATGGCTACGGATCATCCTAATCCATCGCTTATATTTATTCAACACCACAAGCGGGTGGCACGGATAAGAGATAAACAAGACAACGGGGACATTGAAATTGGGATAAAGAGGGATGCTCTTGACAGCATTCAAAAGGAGTTAAATCATACAAATTCGAGGCCTCCAAGCATTTGCAGGGTAGGAGCATAGCTATTATTATTTTTACACACGGGAGATAGAATGTAATAACCAGTTCATTTGCTTACTGCACCCACCTTGGCTATCTTGTTTGTATCATTCTTATGTCAAAGTTACAGAGAATTAAAAGTCATTGATTCTTTTTTTTATCCTCTGGTTATATACTTGTATGCGATTCTTTTTCCAGCTTTTCACATATAAGGTTGTTGCAGTGGTTGTGTACTAAGATGTAATTTGTTAGAATTCTATTCTTTTTTATAATATTGCCCTTGCATTGACATTGTGCAGATTATTATGTTTGTCATCAGTATCTCCTTGCTCCAGGAAACATTAAGCAGAAGCATAAATAGTTCATGCTTTTTTAACAACTTTTAATCAGATTTAGTTTCAGACTTAAGCTTAAGTCTAACTATGAAAGGAAGAGCCAAATTAAAGACAAGACCACCCCACCCCCAGCTTACTACTATGAAGGCATACCAAGAACAAAACCTTATCACAAATCAACCTCCTTGGACAGGAATGACAAACCAACAACCTATTATACTTCACAATAAGATGCAGCACCAAATTTCACATCCTGCTCATCTCTTGAAGTATACAAAAAGCATTAACTAGAAGTGGATCAAATAAAGCCCAAGACACAATATGAATACCATTCAAAGGTATCAGATATTAATGGCACCATTAAAACAAGCTTTAGCAGCATAGAATACCACATGGAATTGAATCCCATTGTAAGTGCCTTACAATAATACTCAAAAGTTCAACAAACAGAAGAAAATCGTCATGCTAAGCAAATTGCTCTAATTTTTTAAACTGCATACAAGCAGTTGACTGACAGAAGTTAACACTAAAACATGATCTGATTTAGTGGAGGATGCCCTTGCTGCCGGTCAATTGTAAACACCTACTTTGATCTCTGTCGCATCTTTCGGCGCTTCCTCTTCAATCTCCTCATTCGCTTCTTCTTCCACTGAGAGATAAAAAACAGATGTAAGAAAACTAAAAACTTTGCACATACAACTAGCAGGTGACCAAATGGAGTAAATATTAAACAACACACCCAGAAGGTAGAAAATTTACAAAAATACGGCCACAAATGAATTATAGTCAGCAAAGAAAACAAATTGCATACTTAAATCATACTAATTGATTAAAAGATTTAAATTTGAGCGAGATGGGGTGGATGTTAGTGAAATTTGTGCACAAGCTCAGTTCTTCAAAAAATGGTTAACTTTATGCTTCTGAAGCAGCAAGAAAAAAGAGACACCTTTGAAATCAAGCTATGGCTGGGCAACCAGGGTAGAAACAACAGCAAGACAATCTACGACGATTGGATAGGAATATCCAAAAATATTACATTCAACAAAAATTAACCTAAGTTTCAATACTATGCTTTCTAGCTACAAGCAGTGTATTCCAAGACAGATAAGGAAACAAATTAGGTTAACCCACGCATTGCGCTATACTTGATAAACTAAGACAATTAAAACTTGAGTGCTTAAACCAAAGAATCAACAATATTCATACCCTGGCTGTGAATCTGATAAACAAACTTCACATAATGAATACATATTGAACGACACTAGAGTAAACAGGAAACTTAGGTCATAGATGGGTCTAACTATTTCCCCTAGCCCAAAAGCAGTAAGGAAGCAAAAAAGAGGCTGGCGTGCCGGGAAGTTCCCGTAACTAAGCTTGCTTGGATTTAGGCTTTCCATTGCGGACCTATACAATCTTTCAGTCATATTCCCGCTCTCCAGGTCCGAAGGGATCCAGTGCCCAACTACCGACTCCTCCCGGAATTGCGTTATCGGAGCCGAGCTTTATAAACAACAAAGATCATCATGCTAATATTCTTTTTTCTCCTTTTCTTGCCTTTCCTGAGAAAACCCCGAGTGCAAAGCGCATTGCAACTTAAAAAACTATACTTCCGAACTAGGCAAACTCCAACCAAATAACGGAGTTCCTAAAACTTATATGAATCATAAACTTTTGAATCGATTTGAGTAAAAAGTTTATCAGATCATTGATGTTTAAGAAATTCATCAAACATGACCATTGATATGACAACTCTGATACATTGGTAGGAACTTCACTATAACAGAAGAACGACAATAGATAACTATTATGCACTAATAAATTTCACGCAAAAGAAGCATACGAAAGAGTGATATGTTAAGAAGCATCTGGCTTCGTGAGCACTTCCTTTCGTCAGCTTATAAATCCAACATCTCAGAGCAAACAAAAGATCGATCAAAACTTTGCTGTCAAAATCTCACCTTGGCCCTCATCACGTACTCCTAGAGGCTTTCCCTTTGCTTCTCTCTGAGGCGGCGCCGCGTTCTCGAGGGTAAACCAGTTGCCTGGTCGCGCTATTTATAGAGCTAGGGCTTGGGGGAGAGATCCAAAACGAAGCCCTAAGGGCATTTGGGTCATTTAGAAAAATATCAATTGAACGGTCTCATCGGTTTTCGGATCCGGATCTTTCACGAACCCCATCCATTTTCGACCCATTGCCACTTCCTGAACTCTCCTATTCTTCTTCCACCGTCTTCCAGATGGAGAGCTCACACGTCGGAGATCCCTCCTCCACCGGGGGCCCGTCGGAGCCCCTCTCGGACGGCAGCGATGTGGCGGCGGCGCACGAGGAGGGGTCTGGTGATCTCCCGGTACGATGCGACGCCCTCGCCAGAGCTATCGCGGCTACGCTTGGGGGTGTGATGAGGGAATTCGACGCCAGAGCCGAGGGAGCCGCTCGGAGCCAAGATGATCTCGCTCGCTCCATCGATCGCCTCACCGGAGGTAGTCGTTCTTCCCCTTTCTCTCCCACTCCTATGATATCTGAATTGGCTTTGTTAATTTGCTGAAATCTAGTGATTTCTGATCTGGCCCTTGGGGGTAATTGCTGGTTATGAGGTTACTCTCAGTGGCGATATTTATTATGAAACCAAAAATGGATTTTTATTTGATTGCTATGAGTATTTGAGGGTTATGGTTGGATATATTGGAGAAATTGTTGCTGAGATGCAAACAAGGAACGGTGTTGGCGTTATTAAATTCAATCCTCTTGTGGGTTTAAAGATTATTGGTAATTTGAAGAGCTTTAAGTTCTTCTCTTGTTGATAGTTTTCTTGGTGGATTTGGTGTATAGAGTGCTTTACTTATGCCTTCATGATATAAGATTTATATCTCATAGTATTTAGATGCTATATTCAAAGCATTTGTATCTCATCATTGATGTCAACAATTACAAGTATTCATTACATATCTTGCTCAGCTTTTTTTCCCCCTTGCAATGAAGTGAATTATTTCCCTTCTTTGATTACTTTGAACTGTTTGTAGGATGTTGTTTAGTGGATTAACTTTCTCATAGGAATATATGCATGTTGGCTTTAACTAAACTTTCAAATGCTCCAAGTATAACATATAGTTGGCTGTTAATCTATTTAACATTATGCAGAACTAGACAAGCTATTAGAAGATGCACCCATGCCATTTATTATGCAACATGCAGCCAAGATCTCCTCCATTCGTAAAAGAGTTTCAGCACTGAACTGGCTCTTGAGATCAATACAAAGACGCATTGATAACATTGATCGGATTCTTTCCACTGGAACATCAATTGGTATTATACTGTGTATCCTAATCTTTCTTCCCTTATCTTTTTTGCATAACCATTCAAGTTAAGTGAGTGTGACTTGTTATATGGAAGATTTGTAAATGAAGGCCCGACAATATCTTTGCAGATAATGTGCCCCCTGAGACAGTGGAAACATCAACATTGACTTTGTAATTCAGGTACTCCTTTTCTCTTTCTAGAGTTTGTAGTCTAGTTTCAATAGAGAAGGCACTGCCTGTTGATAATCCATGCAGGAAGCAACTGCTTAATAATTGAGTGCTTTGGAAATGCATCTTTGAGGCTGCTAATGTTTATATGCTTAATTACAGATTCGTTATTCAAAGATGAGGCCGAGTTAATTTCTCTGATGTAGTTGAATGTCATGTAAAGGTATGGTACAAGAGAAGGGATAGGATTATTGTCAATCCAGGCTAGTTGTATCATCTACGCAAACTCTATTTCTACTTCAGAAATTACTTGTGAAGTTTCAGCTTTCCTAATCATGCTAAATTTTCCATCATACTTGGTGGGGATTTCTTTTTCTTTTTTTTTCATTCTTGAAATTTGATTGATGCAGTCTCAGTGTTGCAACAAATAAGTATATTTCAAAAGGAAGTGTTTGCCCTGGTATTCAGATTTAAGCAGGAGAAGGTTTAACCAGAAAAATGTGATTTTGATTAAGTAGGTCACAAAATCAAGTGAGATTTTCCTTTTCATTCTAGAGATAAGTGTGTGAGATCTGTTATTTATTAATGCCGGGAGAACAGGATTTACTTTTAGTTGAGAGAGATTGACACTGCCTTAAGTATAAAAAGGTACAAAAAGCACCATGTTTTAGAGCTGGAACATTTCATAATCTATGCTCATGAAAATACTAGAGATTTATAGGCTTCAACTATGCCTCAACTTGATTCACAATTGGTTGTCAGATGAGTGTGAAGCCAAAGCTTGAAGCAGAAGTTCCCTTCTCTGGTTTAGCTTCTCTCAGTCTCAGCTTGTTTGCTGTTCTCCTTGTTGCACTCTGAGGATAAAAGTTATAGCAACTGATAGGATACTTGATTATGCACAGGTTCTTTGGCAATTTATTATAGGGTATTATCCGATGAACAGGAGTTGGAAAGTGAGTTATACTGTCCTAGTTCCTTTCTTTCCATCAATAAACACAATCTGAAGCACCATGGAGACATTACAACATAGTGTAACTCATTACTTATCACACCAAAGACCAGCCAGACAATTTCAATCTCCATTTCCTGAATATATGCATAGATATCTTTAAAGTAATTGCTATTGTGGACTGTAGTACGTACTTAGTGCACATCTCTATGGGTAGAATATGCACTTGTTAAGGCCCAACCATTTAGAGGACCTCTTGGACCGCCGATCGGAAATCGACAATTTAGATTAAAACAACGCAAGTAAAGCGATTCGGGAATGATTTATGTTGTTCCAATCTCTATCCATTAAAGATGGATTGAAATCGAGTCAAACTAACTTGTAACCGTTAATCAACCGTCAAGTGAAACATAAAAAATCTAATTACCATTACAGTAGTATTATAATCTGATTTGAATATAAAAGTATAGTTTAGTCATTATATTTATTTGGCGGATCCAACGGCACGTATCTGGCGACAAGGATTTTGGGATCAGGCTGACGTCGTACAGACTGGTGGTTTTATTCAGCACGGTTTTTCTCAGAGGCAGCCTTCCGTTCAAATTTCCCATAAATTTCCAAACTCCCGAGAGAAGAAAAAGAGAGAGAGAGAGAGAGAGAAATAGAAATTTATCAGTGACCACATGGGCACGAGTGTACGAAGGCAGAGGCTAACGTAGGCACCCAGATCTGGGGCGCACGTTAGGGAGGCTTAGATTATCAAATTACGACGCACCGTACATCAACATGCAACGAGGAAGCGGCGCATTTTAGATGAAATTCAGAGGAAAAACCAAATATTTACAGGAAACCAAACTACTGGAGCCTTGGAGGGAAGGATTTAAAAAAAAAATTAAAACTTAAAAAAAAAACAAGTAAAAAACGATTTTGAGTGAGAATTTTCAAAACTTTTTTTCAAATTTTGAAACCTCTTCCGAGTTGGAAGTAATGGAAGCGGAGGTCTTACTCTTGAACCCGGTTCGGACCGGCTTTTTTTTGTGCTGGGGCGAGAAGAGCTGGCCGAAGGCGAAGACTGAGACCGACTTCCCAGAGCCGCGGAGCGAGCAGACCGGGTTGAACCGGAAGCCGGCCGAGTTGGACCGCTCCATCCCCCTGAACCGGGGTCGAGGGCCGCCGCCGTGGAAGCTTCCGGGGGAGCTCGAGCTCCGCTCCAAGCCCTGGAACACCACCCTCCCCGAGGAACTCATCCGAGGGCTCTCAGCCGACGCCGGGGAGGAGGAGGGGGAGGAGGACCGCCGGATCGGCCGGGGGCGCACTTGGCGGAGGCGCGGTGGGGGATTCTCCGAGGAGGACGGGGAGGGGGAGGAGATCGAGTCGGGATCCGGGTCGCGGAGGAGCGGGAGGTCGAGGGACGGTTCGGTCGCGGCGGATCTAGGATTAGTGTTACGGTGGAGGAAGCTCCGTAGGAATCTAGGGTTGGGTTTCCTGAGCGGCTTCTCGTGGTCCGGGTTCGCGGCTTGGGGCTTCTTGAGGCGGAGGAGGAGCTCCCTCCACCGGCTCGAGCACCGCGGCGCGCTGGGGGAGAAGACTTCCGGGGGTCCGGATTCCGAGACCTCCGCCGGTCCGAGATCCGTCTCCTCCAGCCCCGCCGCGGACAGATGGAGCGGGACCAGCTTCCCTCCAGAGAAGAGCTCGTCAGCGGGGAGCATCGCGATGGGATCATCATCGACACGGAACTCGAACTCACCGGAGTCCTTCTCTCCTCCGCCGACCGGGTCCTCCGTCTCCGGCGTGGTTTCGCCGGGGAAGGAGACCCTAGGACTGAGACATCCATAAGGTGGGAGGAGTACCTCCGGCGAGATGGCAACGCTGTTCGCGACTACGGAGGCCATCGGCGACCATTAATGGCGAAAAGTAGCGGCAATAATAACTCACCCCGATGACCGGAAAGAGTAGTGGAGCAAGAGAACTTATATTGCGGTTTGCACCCATTTTACCCATCCTCGCTCACGTTTGACGCACGCCAATAGGTAAGTGACACGTAGTAACCCGATGATTAATTCTCGTGATAAAAAAAAAATTAGTCGACTTTATTATTAACTAAATTGAAACCTTTTCATTTGGCATATATATATATATTATATATAATCTAATATGCTCATGCTTTTTTGGATACATAACACATAATTGTCTTGTTGCATCCATGACAACAGAGTGTTGGATCACTATACACTCGAGTCCAAATCTATTATACCTACCACTCCATATAGTATGCATGTGAATATGTTATGTGATGCTGGGGCTAAAGCATATGCTTTAGACGTGACCCACTTTTTCTCTCTCCATGGAGACAACCCAAGCTTTTAGGACATGGAACATGGCATCTTTATCTCTTTCCTCATGTCCTCGCCCTTCAATCCATAAAGGTAACTATTATTATACATTTCGATTGGATCTTTGTACCCACTCTTCTACTAAACAAATTTTTATACAAACAAAGTGAGCATAATATTATGTGGCAGGTGTGGAAATGTAACTTAGGAAAATAACAGATGTTATTGGCGCTTACTGTAACAGAGACAGTTAAGTAATACAATTTCCTTTTTCTTTTTAAAAATTTTATATAGAAACATGTACGGTGAGGTGAACGGGAGGATCAGGTAAAGGTCTAGTCCTGTAACCTTGTACTAACTAATGAATATTTTGAGAGCTTCTACATCAAAATCACGAAATTTAATCTCTCTAATCTCCTCATTCGGAGGGACTAATGATGCTCCAGAGAAGAGATGGAAGGGATAGAGAGCTCTTGTACACTATTACTGAGAGACATTAAAACCTCAATCCACAATTTGTTACTACTAATTTCTTTAGAGAAGCTAATCTTGATGTTGATCGACTAGATGATGATACCCTTATGAGCTTTTGCAACTTTTGATCTTTGACTCTAATGGGAGCTTTTTGTAACTGTAGCGTTAATCTGTAACCATAGAGAAGAATAATGGTTTGATATGCTTGGGTTTGGGCTGGGCTGGGCTGGGCTGGACCGGATCTCGACCCTCATGCTAATTCTAGATGTTTTGTACCAAGGTCTTGGGCTTATCCAATTTCTCATCTAAACGTGGTATCTGGGCCCTTAGAGCAACAGAGTTAATGTTTGGCTAATTATTTTGGTGTGGTTTATTTGAGTTACGCTCTTGTGTTTGTAGAGGTGCTTGTTGTTTAGATATGGTAGAAGAAGTTGGGTTTATAGATGAAACTTTATTACAAAAGCTTATAGTATATATAGTGATTTATAAAGGTGTGCAATATGTACTCTCGCCCATTCTTATACCAAATACGATGAGATGCATCAATAGCTGCACTGACATAAATGCAAATCTTTTGAAAAAGATGTTTGCTTAGATCTAAATTGTTGTTGATAGAACCTTGTAATACTTGGCGTCAAGAAGCAAACCAAATGATATTTTGGAATTTGGTTATCTAAGTTTGTTTTTCTCATCAGGATATGGTTTTGATTATCTAAGTATTTTGAGAAGGCTGAAATGGAATGCTAGCTAGGAGGTGGATAAAGTGGTTGGTGTTTGATTCTTCTGCTTGTGTCTGCTAAGTATTTTTTTTTTCTCTTCACATTCTGAGATACTGTTAGCTGCTGATTGTAAGTGCATATATCAATTCCTTGGATATAAAATATTAGAATCACCGTTCTCTAACAGTTTAAACTTTTCTATCTCAAAGCAACTCTATCCATTTATAAATACAAGATAATTCTTCTCCATCATTGCAAAGGGCACCTTATGTCACTTTGAACTTCAGAGAAACAACCTAGTGTATAGTGAGGAACACTTCACCTTGACAATTTAAAATTTTGTCTATGAACTCTTAGATTGCCTCAGCATTTACCTGGATAAACCTATGTTATGTCATTCTCCAGCATGATTTTTTCTTTCGGAAAAAAAAACAGAGTCATGGTGTGTTACGCAAAAAGATTAGATGACATGTTTGACTCAAAGTAGTGCAAAGATATTCCCTTCTTATTTACTCATGGATTGATATGAAAAACTCAAATTCTTTGTGCAACCCATGGAATTCCACTCACTTTTGGAAAATCTATTTTTAAATGATTTACTGCTGTCAATAAACTCTTTATTTTCAGATTTCTATTTTTATTGATAATTCTGGTCATGAATAGTTATGAGACAAATAAATTTGTCGTTGGAACTTTGATATGTTTGTAGTCTGTTGATTGTAATGCTCCTTTTTGTGAGAGAGAGAGAGAGAGAGAGAGAGAGAGAGAGCTGAATCTACATGTAACTATGTAAGCCAATAATGTCTTCACTTCTATGATAGAGAGCAAATGGCCTTGTGAAGGGTCCTTTTCTGATTGTGACCCAGTGTTCATCTGACCTGGTTCATTCCCTCTTTCAATTGGAAGGACCCCAGTGAAGAGGTTATCCAAATCAAGTATATAAAAGTCTCAATTCAGTATGTGGGCCTGAAAATGACACTTATGCTTATGTCCATTTGTTAGTTAATTTTAACTATATAGACTCTTCTCTGCAGGTTCTTCTAATTCCTTTGGTTGCATCAAATTAAGCTGCAAGCCTGCAACTATTATCATCACAGTATCATTGTGTGAAGAACATATATCTAAGCTTCGACAAGGTCTGTCCTATTCTGATATTGCAGTATTTCTCATATTCAGGGCAACTTTGATTTGCAATATGTTCACCAGAAATTTAGGAGAACATAAGGCCAATAATAAATGCTGCTGACTGTCATCTTTATCCACCAGACTCCATAGATGTTTGCTATTAATGATCTGTGAGCTACCTGAGTTTGACTCATTCTGATTAGTTTCATAAATTGAGGAGGAACAAATGATCAGTGTCATCTGCATGGGGCCCATGACATGCCTGTGTGTGCGTCTCACGCCATCCCATCGGTCGATTTGCGCATCGAAAGAGCCTTTCCAATTGGCTATCAGTGGCAAAGGGAAGGTGATAGATTCTTTACAAACTTCAAGCAGCCTGTAGTTGGTTCCTAGCTACTTCAGAGGGCCTTATCAGTGTTATAGATATCAGGGGAGGGGAGGGGAGGGGAGGGGGGGACAATCCTCACAATCACTAACTTTTCCATTGTAGAGGAAGATGAGATTGTTGTCTTGCTCTTATCCATTAGATTCATCTGAAGCCATTGCAGCATGATTATTGCCTCAAGGGTGGGGAATTGGCTGGCCCACTGAAGGCCTCATGATCTTCATCGGATGGTGACCGTTGCGACAGGTGGCCGCTCGCACGTGGAGGCCATGTGGGACGTGGGCCAATCGCCGCCCATTTCAACTGCCTGTGACGTTGGATTAGTATACCATGAACAGAGCTCTGATAGGAGATTTTACTCTGAAAATTCTGTATACATGCTCTTTGTAGACTTCTGGAAATGGTTTTTAGAAGGTTTAAACTCCTCCAGCAACATTACTTTCAATTAAAAGGGGAGACCCAGAAGATTGAGACCTAGAAAACTTCTATTTTAAGTTTAATTATGAGGCTAAGATTCACTACTCGTACAAAATTCCACATTGAGCTTTCAGAATATGCCAATCTCTTGTAACTAACCTATTGGCTATTCCAACCACTGTTATATATATATATATAAGCCCATTTTTTATTTTTAGATATTTTACTAGAGGTTTGAAATAAGACAAAATATTCTTTTTTTTTATGTCATCTTTTCATGTTAACCTAACCCAGAGCCAGTTCTATAATAAATATTTAGTAAGATATAAAGTAAGATTTACAAATATTAAAAATATAGCTCACAAATATATAAAAACTATAGGTGTTAATATGCAACATTTTCATATATTTCTTAACCAAACTAGGGTGTTATAATAGTTCACGATAGGTATAGATGATGAGAGTAATAGTCATCAATTTATCTTATTCATAAATTAAATAAATTAGAAATAAACTAGAGACGTATTAAATAAAATAGAAAGGAATATTAGATTCAAACTTAGATAAGATAATAAAATAAATAAAATATTCTCATCCTTCTCACATTTCTCACATTTTTTTATTTATAGATCTACGTTTTAAATCTTACATATAATGCTGAGAATTTTAATAAATTTATTTATTTAGAGTTAACGTGTCAGAATAGACTTGTTCTAATAATAATTTTACGTGGTGACTAATTTGATAAAAGAATAACTACAAATATGGATGGTAAGTAGTAACAGCCACCGGAAGTCAGCGTCAAGGAAAAGATGACATGAAGTTGGTGGGCCACCAACATCATCATGCCACGTGTCGTCTCGGCACAGTTTCCGAGAAAGCAATCTCCCCCTTCCAATACCATTTCAACCATCCTCTCTCTCCTACATCTCTCTCTCTCTCTCTCTCTCTCTCTCTCTCTCTCTCTCTCTCTCCTTTAGTAGTTGACTTGGGGTTCTTATTAATACCTCATTCCCCTCACCCCTGCTCTCCTCCTCCTCCACCTCCACCTCCACCTCCTCTTCCTCCTTTCTGTCGACCATGAGCTTCTTAAGCATGGTAGAGGCGAGATTGCCTCCGGGATTCCGATTCCACCCCCGGGATGACGAGCTCGTGGTCGACTACCTCTCGAAGAAGCTCCAAGGCGGCGGCGGCGGCGGCGGAGCCGGCAATGGCGGGGTCTACGGATTCCCGATGATGATCGACGTCGATCTCAACAAGTGCGAGCCATGGGATCTCCCCGGTGAGACCGCCGAACTTTGATCAAGCCTCTTCGGTTACACTACTCTCTTTGGATCTTTCTACTCTTTATTGGCACCCTAAGTTGTTTGGTCACTAGATGTTGGATTTTCAATTGATTCTTCTTCTTCTTTGTATGTTTGCGTGTGCGTGCGTTTAATCTTCAAAAATATCTCCAGATTCTAAATCTTCTATTTGTTTATATTTCGGATTGGTTCCTGAATTTATAACGAGAGCTATCTCAACGCGTCCGTCTTATCTTCTTTTTTGCCTTCCTTTTCCTCCTCATATAACTGAAAAGTATTCCATTCACTAACCTCCTCATCTGTCTTCTTCCTCCAAAGCTTGATGACCTGACAACTTTGTGACCTCAAGTTCTGTTTTCCCCCAATTCTTGTAGGATGCCACCTTTGATCGTGACAAACATGAAGGCTAACTCTGATATCCTACAAGAAAGTTCTCTCTGTTTTTTCCCTAAATATAATGAAAGATCATATAATTCAAGAATCCTCTGTAATTATTGCCCACCAATTATACTCATAACTATTCAATGATATGATAATAGGATAAACTTAGTCTCTTTGAAAGGTAGGAACTTAAGTATTTATGAATTATTAAGGGATCGAAATAGTTGCATCTTGAACTGCATAAATTACTCTTCTAATATGTTCTTGCAATACTTTATACTTTTGGTACAGAAATAGCATGTGTGGGGGGGAAGGAGTGGTACTTCTTTAGCCTCCGTGATCGGAAGTATGCCACCGGTCAGCGGACGAATAGGGCAACGCAGTCCGGTTATTGGAAGGCGACCGGGAAGGACCGGGCAGTGAGCCATAGGGGAGTGCCTGTAGGGATGAGGAAGACACTGGTCTTCTATCAGGGGAGAGCCCCAAAGGGGAAGAAGACTGATTGGGTTATGCATGAATTTCGCAAGGAAGGACAAGGTGATCCTTCGAGGTCTTCATTCAAGGTAATATTTATGAGCTGCAACTCATTCTACTAGTTATTATAGAGGGACAAATTGCAAACCTTGTATGAAGAATTTGGTGATAAACAATAGAAATTGATATCAGCATGACAAGACTGTAAATTGTGGTTTCGCATGAGTAATTTTCCTAACAATACGACAAAAATTTAGAAGTAACTATCACTTGCATGATGCGTAATAGTTCCAAATTTGCGGTCCATTCACCAAAATTTTCACATACTTCATCAACTGTATCTCATTAGCCATAAAAAACTGCCGATATTGTTAGTTTAGTTAGAAACTGGCATGGGATTTTGGAATTAATCAAGCTCATGCGAATTCATCAGTCAACAGAAAAAAAATTGGGAAGACTATTATAAGATTCTACTGAGAATTGAGTTTCATTTTTTATTAAGAGAAGTTTATTTCGACTTTTCCTTTGTACTTACTAAATATCTTTTTTTTTCCTTTGTTGTCTGTCATTCTCACGCCAGCTATAAATCCCTCAAGTAAAAGTTGCTCTCAAATATACTCTTGCCCAACATTCTTTATGAAAACAAAATTCTATCTTACTTAGTCTAATTTATTAAAAAAATTTCATATTTTTGTCTAATTTAATATATATATATATATTCTCATCATATCCCTCTCTATCTTCCAAAAAGAATTCTATGTAACATCTTAGGTTACACAATAAGATTCATACTGCAACTTTCAACCTTTCCTAGTACACTTGCAGATCATCATCTAAAACTTCCTCTATTGCACTAAGTTATTGTTAAAAATTTCATAACCACCAAACCTTATGATTTATAAATTTTCTCCTGTTTTTTCTTCTTTGAACAGGAAGACTGGGTCTTATGTAGAGTGTTCTATAAGACCAGAGGAGTGACCTCTAGGCCAATAACTGATACAAGTTATGAGGGCACGAGCTCTCCATCTCTTCCTCCTCTAATAGACACCTTCATCACCTTCGACCAAGCACCGCAGGGCTTAGAGAGCTACGAGCAAGTGCCCTGCTTCTCCAACCTAGCTCAGGGCTCATCTTACTTGCGCGATAATGCCATGCCTTCATCCATGCCTATGGTTGAAAGAAGCCTTCACAACAAGAGCTCAGGATTGATGGACTTAGGCTCTTCTGAGCAGAAGGCAATAAGGGAAGTCTTGAACCAGTTCACAAAGTTGGAGAACACTCCAAAGATGGAGATCACTCAGAATTTGCCTCAGGGATGCTTAGAGAGCTACTTCGGTGAGAATGGACTCTCCCATGTCTGGAATAATTTTTGAAATGGAGTGAGATTCACTAGGGGATTGTTAAAAGTAGGGATTGATTGTATAGTATTGGTAGCTTCTTAAAGGTCTTTTCTGTATATACATGCACATATACATATTTGTGTTTGTAAATGTATATATGCATATAGAAGGAATTGGCTACTTAGCATTGTACATATTTCTATGAAGGAAAAGAAAGAAGCATCTTCTTGGGTGTTTAAATCCTAATTTGCCTAGATTTTTAGGCCCAAAACTACTAGCTATTTGACAAGTATTTTACAAGTAAGAAGCAATTGCTTCTTTTCGATGTTGTATAGATTTGGGAAAAAAGAAGAATGAAATTATCTGAATACTAGCACTAATAGATTATGCCTTCATCTTTCCTTCTTTTTTCACCATGGGTGCAGACTAATTTGATTTTTTTTTTTTCAGTTTCTAGAAAACCTATTTATTCAGTTCTGGTATAATTGTAAGTCAAATTTCTACTTCTTGAAGTTCTTGTTGCCTTTTCCAAATTAAATTAGTGGACTTGACCTAAAACCTCAAGACTCAAGGATTACTTCTTTCTTTGTAAATTCAATTTCTAAACAGATGAAAACATAGGCATTGATCTGATTTAATGAATAATGCCATTCAATAGTGTTTAACAATTGAATAATCTTCTTATATTGGCAAACAAATCACCAAGCAATCACATCTGAATGCTTCACCCAATTAAATTGATACAATAGTTAACATCTATTTTACTACTAGAACAGAGGGATGACTTCAACCCTAAACCTACCAGCTATACCTCATGGTTCACATTACATTTAAAATACTCACATAGATTGCTAACCTTTGGATCTTGTTCTTGGTCAAACTCTGGAGGCTCACATATCTATTGGATTGGCAGATATCTATCCACATCAATTAACAAAGTTGTGTTAGTTAACTATATCAAATAGTCAGATAGAAGTCTTGATGATTAGAGAGAGGACTTGTCATGGTTTCACATATATGAATGGAAGTCAAGACTAGTTTAGGAAAACTAGATGAGTAGAATTTTATAAGTTGGCAAACTTGAACTAGTTTAAGAACATTAATTGAGAGAATCCTTGTCAAATTTGATTCTATATGTTACATATTAGATTTACTGGCATTAAACTATGATGCAAGTAGGAAATAACATATTCTACATCACATTCACGCAATTTATTTTTCTCTTTCTATCTTTCCATGAGATTGAAGATTATGAGAGTAATATCTTCACAGCTTGTCTGCTAACAACTAGAATGAGAATTTTAAAAACCTTTGCATCTGTCACAGAAACGTAGCAGAATACCAGCACAACCACTTGGACTGTCAGGTTAATAGAGCTATCAATAATTGAAATTCCAACAGTTTGTACTTGCTCTCAACCAAACAAATTTGTGTTCTTCCTACCAAAAAAAGAAAATTTTCTTTTCACACCTAACAAAAAATATAGTTGATATCCTATGTACCACTGCCGTGTTCAATTGCTAGATTCAAACAACTTGCACTTACTTTTTTGCTCAAGTGGTAATGCAAGTGGGCATAGCATGCATATTCTTAGTCCGAAGTGGCTTTTCATAGTATAATCTTGGCCTATAATTAGATATATTTATTGACCAACATTGCTAACTCTATCACATGATTAATCATGTACTACACAACTCTAGATCCAGAGAAAAAACATAAAAAAGAACAAATCTATTGAACATTATTTCACCCTTTTTTTTGGCAATCATATAAAACACCCTAGTTTGGGTCTTCAGTGAAAAATCTAATGATGTATACAAAGGAAGGTTCAGTGTGTCCACTAGCATTTTATTAAGTATACTGGGGTCGAGTTAAAAATAGTAAAAAATGGTGTACAAAACATTATCAAATGATGCAGTGTGTGACATGAAAAATCCAAGAAATTAATAAACAAAGTAACAAACACTGGAATGCTAGAAAGAGCAGTCCAGAAAATTTCCACCATCAAATTCAGGGTTAAGTACTCAGAAAACAAACTTGCGTGATTCTTCACTTTGAAGCCAACCAGATATGTTCCAATACCACATTTCACTCATAAAAATCAAATGAAATCTAAGAGGCAGGGGTGACTTCTGAAAGGATAAAATCAAGAGACAATAACACAGCATATCAACACGAGTAGCTATCACTTAGCATGTAAGCTTCCACTGGAGATACCACACGGTAGGCAAATGCCAAAGCACACTCAAACTACAAACTCAAATGTGATATGTATATATTTGCATTCTCACAATAAAATAAGCACATTATTGTTGCATTATGTATAGACGTACAAACGAGAAAACTCATGCCTGCTTTATAAAGAATTGAGCATTCACCAAATTCTTGTGTCCTGTAATGTTCTGTAACATAAACCCAGGTTCCACAAACAAAATGAATGATCGCCAGTTGTTAGATTACAAAAATATGTATCATCATCACCACCAAGACAGTGCACTCACTTTTTCTCTGTCGTAATCCCAACAACAAAATTGCATACCTGCATTAAAGAAGGAAACCAGAATCTTTCATTTAACTAAATACATAATTTCAGAAAAGTTCACTACATGAAGGGCCTTAAGAGATTACCAGTTTTCCATTTTCATCAACTGACATAGGATTCTCTACCACAACTGTCTGTCTCTGAGCTTGTTGGTGAGGCTACAATCACCAAAAGAAAAAAGTCTTAGTACATTATACTTGATATCACTAGCATGAGTTAGCAATACAAGAAATATTCAAAGCAACATACGGCTGGAGGAGGAGCGGGTGTAGGCACAGGATTTCGCACTCTTGTGTTACTTGTCTGCAAAAAAAGGTGCAAAAGCAAATACCAAACTTCAGTTGAATAACTAAAAGTGGCGAAAGCTGAAAAAAATGGTACACAGAAGAGTATACAGATCTAAACATACCCTAACATTGGTAACATAATGACACACTGCACACTTTACGGATGGAGCCCCATAGGGATACATCAGAGCGGTACGACAACTGCCACAAGTCACATGAGCAACCTGATTTGCTGCTTTCCATGCATGAAAGTTAACCATTTTCAGGACATCAAATTAAAGAAAAAAAGGAACAAATCATAAAGTCATGAATATGCACATATTGTTTGATATATAATAAACAATTGACTACTTCCAGTATTTGTATAGTGCCCCTCATTTGGTTCAATCAGATGTTTATACATTAAGACCAACAATAGCATTTGCTTTTTGCATACCTTTTTGTCTCCTCATTATCAAAAAAGAATTCATAAAGAAAAATCTATTATGTGACAATTTTTATGCTCCTTCTAATTGTTTCTGTTTGTTGTTCAGTGACGCAATATAGTTTCTTTCCATTCTTATTCTTTTCTTTGTCCAATCAAAGTTTTTTATTTATTCATTAGCTAAGATTTTTGAATTCAGTTCTTCAGTAACTATAGTTTAACAATACTTTATTCTAATTACAGAGAAACAAGGGAAGCATAACCCAATTGTCATGTCCAAGAATGGGTAAGTCACAGATGTCAGTAGTAAATTTGCTCTAAGTGAGCTTACTACTGGTAAAAAAATTGCCAACATTTGGCTTGGTTTTGTATTGTATTCCATTAACACTGACACAAATATTTAATAATTCAATGATGAAAAAGGTAGAAACTAAGTAACCTGTTCTCGCAGAATTGATAGTGTTACAGCAAGAACATCTCACACTTGTTGCACCACGACTATACATAAGCATAGTTCGACAACCTCCACATACTAGCTGAGATGTCTCCGTTCCTGGAAATCTAGGACAATAATTTTAGTATTCAATGATCCAACAAGAAGACGCAATTTGAAATTAAAGTACATTAATCAGCGGGAAGGAGGACCTGATGGCCGCAGTGAGGTTATTGTGTTGCATATTGCACAGCAGACGTTGGTGGCTCCCCTGGGGTATAGAAGAACACTCCTACAACCATTGCACACTAGTTGACTCTGCATACCTGGAATTTCAATAATCGTCTCTCAGCAGACAAAATATGGGCATATGTATTATAAATCGACGCTTAACTACAAAATAACAGTTATAATTCAGAGAAATGACTGAACCAGTATCTACATAAACAAACAAAAACATTAGAACTGTTAAACATATTCTATACATGTTAATGGTTTCAGCAAATACTTGCAACTTGCAAGACCACATGACATGGTGGATAATAAATTGAGCATGATGCTCAAGGCATTCTACTCATTTCTTAACAACAAAGTTAGATAATTAAGTCAAACTTTACATATAGTCCAGCAGTTTGTGCATTTCCACTGATTATTACAGCTGACTAGATCTAATAAATGCTTGTGAAGGACTTATTGATCTAATTGTCATGAGAAGCTGATACCTCACAGTGAATAAATTGCTCTTGATTGTTTTCATAATCACAAGGAAGTATGTATACATATGGTTTGTTCTAGTTGTGGCCTCAAGAGTCTTTAGAATTTTCAAAAGGATTATAAAGTCCATTATCGGTAAACTACCATGTGATTGGCTTCTCTTGAATGGATTTCAGGGTCTCCCATAGGTTTTTCCTTATTTCCTTCCTCCTGTTCTTGTTATATGATTATTCAGATTATGAAGTTCAGATAATTAAGACGCGCTGATCTTGATCTACATGGAAGGAGTTAGGATTAGTCGATAAGCACAACCCTTTAGTGTGGTAGGGCGCTCTGTTCTTTTAGTTAGGTTAAACAAACACAACTACTTGCTATAAACATGTCAAGTGCTTCCTGTAAGAAAAAAAAAATTCCATAAAGAAGTTTAATGCACCAGCTATGCGTATATTAAGCTATATGCATATGCATGAATTTCAAGGGCTTGCATCTCCATAAATATCATATATGTGAATCGGTGCAAAAGTTTTCTTGATGGAAGAGTACACACAGCACAAAACCAAAAGAAATTGTTTTTATATCCTGCATAAAGATGCATTTAGCATTAACAAATTACTGGTCCTATGATTGAAACGATACTAAAGAAAAACTGTATATCAAGTGCAGCAAATCCCAAATTAAGCAGAGATAACTACATCAACTAAGGGGAATAAGTTAAAAAAAAAATCAGATTTTTGATTACAAATCCATCAAGGAATCGCAGAGTAGACCAAAAGAACAAACTAAATCCAAACCAAAAAAAAAAGATCACAAATTTATCTCGGAAATCAAGCTTTGAATATTCAGAAAAGAACGCCCCTGAGTATGAATGCACCCAATAGATCGAAACATTCTTACCTCCGAGATAAAGGCAAAGAAGAGGAGAAGTCGACGAGCAACGAACGGGGGAAACTTTCGCAACTTTCCGAGCGGCTTGTCCTCTCGATCCCGCAAAACTAGGGGATAAATCCTTAGTGATCCGGACCGATTCCTCTCGGATAAACTCAATTTTCTGTGGTGCTTATCTTATCTTTCGGCGATTCGATCCCTCTTCTTCTCTATCCGAGAAGAGGGGGAGGAAACCCTAAAAGGGAATCTACAAACGCTTTTGACTTCGAACAAAGGTAAAGAGAGAGGGATTTTAATTTCTTTTAAATTAATAATAATGGGCCAAAAGCAAATATTCCGGAATCGGAGCGGGTTTCTGAAAAGAAACTTTCACTTATGATCTTATCTCATATTAGGGATATGTTAAAAGTTTCACAATTACCCTCATAAGTTTGGAAATAACACATTAACCCCTAAGAAAAAGATAATAAAATCTAGGGTTCGACCGAGATCGAGAAAAGTCGAGAGCAGCAGAGATCGAGACATGGTAACCTCCAAGCTCGTCCACTGCATTACAATGTAAGCAATCGTTTCACGACCATAGTACTTTTGTTCATCTGATCATGTTTGCAGTAGTTAAGCTGACCTTTTCGCACTCCAGTACTTGCTGAATCTACTTAAAGGGCTCGTAAATTATCTAATTAGTAGCTTATATTGGTAGTGCTTGTTTTATTGCTGCATTGGGAAGGACTAAAAGCTCGTTTATCTCCATTTTGATCAAACGGGGGAGGAATGTAAGGGCTCTAATTAATTTTTTATTGTGGTTTGAGTATTACGCTAATATTTCATTATGGTTCTTGCTTGTTGTATTAGTTTTGCATGGAATTTTTGGATCATGCAGCACTTCATTTTGTCTAATTGTTAGGGAGACTGTTTAAATGCACAAGAGCAATGTTGCGATGCCATAAAATATAATATTGGTTATATTATTTTGATTTGATTTCTTGAGATTTTGGGTTCCCAGAAGGGTGTTAGGGATCTGCCTGTAGTTATCGCTAGTTAAATACATTTTTCCATTGAACCATCAGTCCAGGATTTGCAGTTAGATACATTTCCATTATGTTACCTAGCCGAACCTCCCACCTCATGTGACAAAGTCAAATGGTTGTTCTTTCTTCGCCACTCCCTCTTTTTCTACATATGTGGTGGCGGGCGACTTCCTCAGCTAGCACCAGGAATCACGGGCACTCACATGGCCATGCTGCGTAAACTATCAAGTTTTCAAACCTTTAGATTCTGTCATTTATTTACAAAATCTGTAGATATTATCTAATGAAATTTTTGCTATCCGAATTATTTACCAAAAATTTCAACTCTTGTGATATTCTTATCTTGTCATTTTCTACTGGATGTTCTAATTGATAACTGAAGATTCTATCAACCAGAAACACATAGTGATTGAACTGCACAAAAACTGATTTGATATCTTGGAATTTATCTATTCTGTAAAAATTTGCATGTGTTCATTATTTAGCTATTTTGTGGCTATTATTTTAAAAAGGTGATATTAAGATGGCAAGACTACAGGGCTTCTAGTTTATTAATTTTTGAATGGGTTTTAGTTCGCTAGTCATTTCGTTAGATGACCTGCATGTTCTGTCTCTGTTCATTTGCAAAACTAAAAAATAAAAAAGAATTGATGGATCTTTCTGGAAGGCTCTCTGGTGGAGTTTGTGTGAAGGTAAACCTTGGCTTGTGAATGATCAGTCTAGTAGTCAGTTAATGAAAAATTTGCATGTCTTCATCAGCTTTTGTTCTTCTCAGCCTCTTAGAGTTAAAGATGAGCTTTGACTGCAAGGTAAAAATGTGTATATCATAAACTACCAAGTATTAACTCATCTTGTTTCAGGGCGAGCATGAACTTAACCTTTCATGTAATAAATTAAGGTTCAATTCCTGTTTCATAATTTCTTAGCGTTTCTAATTAGAGATTTCTAGTCCAGATTGAGCCATCATGCTGTAGGATTCGTCTTACTTACCACTCAAGCAAGAATCTTTTCATTGATTATTCTTTCTCGGGCTGTAATAGAGAAGATATCTGTAGATGTCTAGAGTATAAATTTGTACATCTTTACCAAAGTAAACTTTTATTTATTGTTTTCTTAGCACCCCACCAAACTCTTCCAAGACTCGCTCTATGCTTCTTCTTGACGTCAACTTGTTATCAATCTCAAATGCTCTTAACTCATCTATCAAATCTGTAAAGAGAAGGTATTACAAAATTTGAGTAAGCCACGAGTAGAAGGTAAAATCTCACATGAAGTATCTAATATGACATAGCATGTATCAAAAAGGGTATCCATTTAACTACAAACTACAATTAGATTCCTACACAGCTATTTGCTATTGTGATTAATGTCCTTACTTTTCTTACTTGTAGGTTCTTTAGTTTCTTTAGAAATAAAATTGTGAGAAGAAAAGAAAATCTTGATAATTCTTTCGCACTTTTATTTGTAGCATAGCTTCTTTTTATTCAAGATGATCTTTAGCTTCCAAAAAGTAATAAATCCTTAATGAGTATGTCATGAAAATATATATGACAGCATAAGTAACAACTCTTACCTAGCTGATCCAGAACTTTGAGTGGAAGATTTGTGCAATTGGTATTGAAGAAGTGGAGGAAATTTCTCATAAGCTCTGCAGAACTAGAACAGACCAAAATATCCCTCTAAAATAGAAAATTGAATAGAAATTAGTTCAAAAAAGCTTTAGTACAGGATAATAAGCCATCGTTAGGAGCTTGATGTACCTTGAAGATTTTTTGAAAATCATAATAGCCTGAGACAACTATCAGCAGCTGTAGTCTCTGTGATTCTGATATACAGTAAGGAATATATTCAGAAAAGTATAAACCATATATATCAACAACTTAACTCTTGACCTCAAAGCTTTTTCATTAAATGCTTGATTTATAGTACTCCCCATACTATAGAAGCACAATTCTATTGTTGGTAGGTGGTAAAAAGTAAGCACTGTGATGATTACTCAGCAACCAGAAACAGTTGAACCTGAGTACTTTAGAATTTCTACCACTAAGGCACTAATCATTTTCTTTTGCAGGAAAGACCTAGATCATGTCAAGTAACACTTCATGTAAGGAGAGGGGGATTAGTTATAGTAACATAAGATGATCCTAGTTGCTGTTCATTATCTAGTAAGACCACTTTTGGGAAATATTGGGAATGTTATATTAAAATTCACTCTCTTTATGTAATAATGTAACAAGTTTGTCACCTTTAAATAGGACCACTTCCTTAGCTGCTGAGTCCTCACGGGCAAGAAGTTGTTTAACTGAAATACCAATGGAGCTCATCCCGATATTGGAAACTGTCAACCTAGAACCAGTGCTACTGGGTTTTCCTGGTTGTATATGCAGTAGGAAGGGTCATTGCCATGAGAAAAGAGCAACTTAAACGCAAATACATGCAAAAATCAGGTGAACTACTCCACTGCCTGAATTCATTGATTAAGCAGGCAGCGTCATGTAAGTATGTAACAAGTTGCTCACGTATAATAGATCTAGCATACATATGTATAGGTTAAAGCATGTACATAGATACATATACATATGTAATTTGAATGTATGCACTTTTCTATATATATGCTTGTGTTGTATGCTCATCGTTTGTCTACATCAGCTTGTTGGAAGATTAGAGATATGATTAAGATTGAACCTGCAACTCTGGTCCACTTCTTGAAGTCCCTCAAAAGTATGTCCCTCACCTTAAGATCAGTAATGTCAAACATTTTGTACTTCACTGCAACCATTGCAGTTAGAAGAAATAAGATACCTAAATTAGTAGTTAAAATCGTAAGATGATTTACTAAGAAGAATTGCGGAAATCGAGTCAGCAACCAATGTCATTATTGTGGAGGTGGATTCTTTTCAAGTTGGTGTTCTTGTTGTAATGGATGACTTTGTATCACAATAATCACTTTCCATTTCCTTTTGTCAAAAGGGGAGCATGATTTGTACTTGGCAGGTCCTCTTCTACTTTTTCTTTATTTTCCTTTTTGCCTTTTTTTTTTTGAGAGAGAAAGGGACTTGTTATACTCTTTATAAGGATAACTAGCATCCATTTCCTGTGGTAATGTATGCCAATAGTATTCTGTATCATTAGGCATATAGATCCACATATTTTTTGTTTAACAAGTTATAAATATCGAGAGATCTGAGCATTTGATTAAAGTTTAAAAGTATGAGAACTTACACATCTGGTATAGTCCATCACATCCATATCGTCCAGCTCCATTTATCAGTAGTGTAGTAATATATTTATCTTTTGGAGTGCAACTAGGATTTTTCAGATCTGCTGTGTCTAAGAGTATACCTGATAACTGCATCCAATTGAGAATGTGGTTGGTCAATGAGTCAAAGTGAGGTAGCTATTCATTTTCCAAAGATAATAGTAGCTGTCATTACTGGTAAAAATCTGTCGATGTTACTTTTCCACTGAAGGAGCAAAGTATCAGAGCCACAAAGATGGAAATTGATATTGGCAGAAACAGAATCGTAAATTAACATATACCAGAAGTCTGCTAAATCCTTGCCCAGCTAGGATTTCTGGCATTGTCTCTGCAAATTTCTCAGCCACAAGGGTACAGCATGTGCTATCCTGCTTCATGAAAGGACGGTGAGCTGCTGGTTTGATTTAAATAAGAATGTAAGGAGGGTTTAAATTAGTATGCGACAACTCTTCCTCTATCAAGCTTAACATCTTATATCTTTTCTTATTTAAACAATGTGATGATCAAGCTAACTTATCGAGCAAGTGAAAATGATGTGATGGCTGGTATCACAATGTTTGGATTTGAATCATTCAAGATTGGAGTAGTTAATTTCAAGTCTTGCATGTAGTATATATACAAGACAAGCTGACAAATAATAGTGTACTATAATGATAATATGAGCTAAGTGCTCGAGGTTGAAATTTTCTTTATGAGAAAGGACACTTAGAAGATTGTAAGATGGTCGTCCTGGTGTAACAACTGCACTTGATTTGCCAACATTTAATTCAGTAGTCTTGGTGACCTTGTTTAAGTAAAAGTTCTCTTCTCACTGGTTGAACTGCTACCATATGGAGCACAGTATTTAGGAGTTTGAAATTTAGTATCTTGATTAGTCAGAAAACTTATGCCTCATCTTTAAGAATAAACATTCTGCAGACTCAGTTAAATACTGTAGATATTACCTAGAAGCTTCAATAAAAATTATTCACCCTATCAGTCTATCGTGGCTTCAATATACCACCGTTTAATTTCAGGACCAGCTTGGTCCATTCCCATGAGAGTTTGTCACTAGGATCACCTGTAGACTGTAATTGTCCACAATAGCATATAGTCATCAAGCATGGCATAATTGCATTAGCCTTCCACTTCTTTGTTCACCATAAGGGGAAGAAAGGAAAGATAGCACAACCATAAGTACGTAAGGTAAAATACTAAATATTTTACAACAAAGTTGTGATCTGCCCCCACGTTACATCTTTTTATTCCCGGAATTTGGAAATCAACATTCTGAAGAAAATCATTAGGAAACTGGAAGGATGAAATCATGAACCACACAGTTCCACCTACAATTCTGCATTTAATTACTAAAAGAGCAAAAGTATATTACCTGTTTGCGGTTGAAGATGTCAACCAATGCATCCTTCAGTCCCTGCTTGAAGCACTTCCACATGTATAATTCTGTTGAATCTTGATATAAAATAAGAATCAGTTGGAATTTGAAGCTACCTCTTGCTTGACCGGAAGCTTGTCTCCATTTAGCAGTACTATCTTTAGATTTCCAAAGAATTTGTAACTGGAGAGGTCAACCTGCTATGCAATTTTAACATATTGATCAGTTCCCTAAGTACGTTTGTTGTACAAGCAACTCTTCTAGAAATTATTATATATGGACCATTATTTTGCTAATGTTTAAATGGCACCAATGATCAGCACATTCATAGGCAGACAAGATGTTCTGGTTTTGACTATCTTTTAGGGTAAGTGATATGTCTTTGACAAGGGTTAGGAGATAACAAAGAAGGGACACCTGCAATGGTGACATGAGCTAAAAAAAGCTGCTGAATTGGTCTTTCAGATTTGAATATCTTAGAATCTTGCACTTACCTCATCAACGAACACCAAGTTAATTTCCTCAACTCGACACGAGCGAAGCAACCATTTTAGCTCAGCATGTGTATTAAAATCTGTGCGGCTGATGTTGATTATAGGTACTGTACAGAGCTGCTTACTTATTTGAGTTTCATTCAAGAAGAAGGCATACATTATAGTTGAAGCAATAGATCCTACATCTGCAACAGCACATGCCAAACATGAGACAGCTAATGACAAGGGAGGTCCTGAATATTATGAACATACCAGCAATCTCCTGTCCAATGACAGCTTGCAGAAACTTTCCAGGAACACCAGCTTTAATATCAGCTTTCCTATACTTCATGTATTGGTTCAATCTTTGAATGCCTGGACACATTCCTAGAACAGAAGTATCAGTTGGGAGTAGATTGCCACTATAGAATGATGCAGCAGAGTGAGGTAAATAAATTTTAGGATGACTTGTATTCTTTCCTTTTCCACTGTTTGTACTTTTGAGCTCTTCAACTGACTTATCTTCCTCTGAGTTAGATCGTCTATCTGTAGTCATTGATTGAACTCTTTCCAGTGAAGATTTTGATGCTGGTTCTACTACTTTTGCGATATCATCATTGTAGGTTTTTTGAACAGTCTGTTTCGTCTCTGTATCAGATAAAGAACATGGCAGGCATGAACTTCGGATTTCTGCTTGTGACTCTAGTGTGGGTCTTTCAGATGATGAGGTGTAAACAGATCTTCTCATTCCTTGAAATTGAGGATGGTCTCTCTTGCGAGAGTATGGTACCTGCATAAGTTCCTTTATAAATGTATGGGGTGGATAGACAGAGAAGAAACATAAGATGAATAAGTGGCTACTTCTACTTAATTTTGATAATTCTCTATGAGCTTATTGGTTGGACTTATTGAGGGTTTTATTGGGCAGAATATGTAGAACTTATATCAGGAATTGGGTAACTTTTACATTAGGTAAATTTTTTTCTTCAAATTGTCTTGAGATGAATATAGGGATTCAAGGGAAAGAAGCATATCAATCTTTTCAACATTTTATTTACCTAATTGGTGCACATCAAGCAGAATGATTTATTTGGCAATGGCAAAAACTTTTACCTTTTTTTCTGAATATTGGGTCAGATGCATTAGGCTGTAAAGTAAAGTTTTAGATTGGAGGCTTTAATCATGAACATGTTGCTGTACACATATAGAAAGGTTTCTTGGAATCTCAATGCATTGAAACACCACAGGACTATAAACATATAAGCAAGGGACTGAACAGATTATTTTTTTCGCTCAATGATCAATGTATGAATTTGGAGAACACTGCAGATGAGTGCTTTTTCTCTTAATCGATTCAGTGGTCCATCCAACAATGGAGCCTTGCATAGTACTATGGTCAGATTTAGTGGACCAATTACAGATTGTCCAAATTTCTTATAGCAAGAGAATGCAAAGTAAAAATCATGACATGCAAATCTAATTTGGTGCTAACTTTCTTCCTTACTAAAGCAATTGGGCTTGATGGAAGTCAGATAGATTAATCTATAATGCTTGCATTTGATACACCTTCATCTGATCAGTGTTGAAATGAGTTCTTGATTGGGTAGAGATATGTAGGTCTCCTTTAGCTTGTCAGCATTACTATAAGATGAAGTATATTAGAAGGGACAAGGCAGATCCTAAGTAAAACAAGTTAATGCTCATTTATTATTCCCATGTTAAGTCTGCATGAGTTCAGCTAATCCTTCCTAGTTTAACTGAGACTTGTGATGAAAGGTAAATACTTTTCTTGAAGCAATACAATAGTTCCAGTGGCAGCAAACTAGTATTTATGTTGAAGGCATGCTATCTGTGATTATTGAAATATGTTGCATTCCTTGAACATGATGGTACAGTTATATTATCTCTCTTGCTTTGTGATATTGCAATTGCTTAGTTAATATGACAAATCGAGATTGATATGCTATTCAAACTTAAAAGCAGAAGTTCCAATATCGCATCTTAGAGCATGATTTCTCTCTATAAATTTTGATGGAACTATAAAGATTTTTAGGTTGGAATTTATACTTCTTCTTTTTCCTTTTGCCAGATCATCCAGTGTTAACAGAAGCACTACTGTGAACACATCATCAACTTGAAGAGTGACATATCAACTGACCTGGTTCTTTCCAATGTCCATTGGATTCAAGCTTGTCGTGTGATTCAAACTGTTGGTGAGTCGAATACTCTGCAACTCTTCTTCTCCCTGCTTTGCTAGTAGTGTAGAAAATGGATTTGCTTATAGGAAATGGCAGGAAGATGTATGAGATTTGAACATTGTGGTATCCGCTTATATCTTTGGATTTGTCTCCCTCTGCTTGTTTCCTTTGTTCTCCTGTGTTTGTAGCTGTTGCCTATGATTAAGACTTCTTGTCATCTTGTCATTTGCTAACCTATGAGATTAGAAATGAAGATTTTATTTGCAAAATCTTGGCCCCTGAGCTAAGGCAGCGTCAGGTAAATTACAAATGAATAGACCAAACATAAACATGGTAGCATTTGTTTATAGATGATATTTGTGAAATCATCATGTTTTCAAAAAGCTTAAGCTGCCAAAAACACTAGATTTATATTTTCTATTTCTCCAACTCAAGCCTAGGCTTAAGAATAGGCTCACATGATGAACTTGCATTAGGTGGACAGAGGTCATGTTATTCTAAATGAAAAATATATCTGCTGGAAATTGAACTCATAACTTCTTGCTCTTCGGTTTCATAAATTTAGCAAATTTGTAGAAGCTTAAGTTTACATCTATAATAAAAGTGACTTTGTGGATGTTCTCTGATTGACTACATGATGCTGTTGTAAGGACCTTGGATCTCCATCAAAGTGGAAATCTTGACCTTATATCTTAAATCCATGAAGATCTTGTCATGCTAAAGATGACAGTGCAGTTTGTCCATTCCACTTTGCAAAGGAGTACCATAGTTTTCAGAGATAGGCTAGGTTGGAATATCTTAAGAGCATTCAACTTAAAATTATTTTCCTGTTTCTGAACTTTATTGATTGTTCAAACATGATCTGATTCTGACTGGTCCCTTTGCTCTCTCCAGACATGCCATGGCAAGTAAAAGCAAAACAAAAGATCCTCAATATCTTCGTTCAAATGGACAAATGCTTGGGGCTCACCAGAGTTTGCAGCATATTTTGGAAGATCTTGCCATCTGCAAAGATCTTTTCTACTTGGAACTTATCTTAAGTGGTAGAGGAGGCTCCATATCATCTTTTGTCTCTTTATTTTTTTTTGAGGAAAGTCCATGGACTAGATACTCAATTCATCATCAAGATTACAGATTACATCAACAGGTGGATTAGTCTATTCTTCTCTAACATTGTTTTGAATGGCTAGACTAGCTACTTTGTGTGCCAAAATACTATTACTACGACACATGAAGCAAATCCACCAATTACGATCTTGCACAATGTAAGAGGTCAGTTTGGTAGCATTGACCAGCTGAACCATTGAACAACCAACATTTGCTGCCTTGTCATAAGGACAAACAACTTGAAGGCCCAAAAGGAGTGCAACTGCGTTCACTACCTGGTGTAAGAGTCCAAGAATTTGGCCTTAACGAGAAGAACCGGCGTCCAAATGGCAATCCCAACATTGCCCAGATGTCCTCCACTTCATGTTCTGTCTGATGGTAATCTCCATTAAGCGAAATAGAGGAGCCTCTATGGACAAAAGCTTTTACTACCTGGTGTCATTTTTGGCCTTCTAAATACTCCACAGGCATGGTTAGGAGAAGTGGGGGCTCTCTGTCCTTGATGGGCATTCTTTCTCAATGTGCTCAAATGAACAAAGCCACTAGTGGGTGGAGCTTAAAGTAGGAAGTAGCTTTTGTCTAATATTTGTCAGGCTGCAAGATTACACTGCTGAAGAAATATTTTGAGATTCATAGCAGGGACATGTCCTATAAAAGGATGGTACTAGCCCTACCATTAGTGAAAACCATGGAGAACCTTAGAAAGCTGAAGCATCTTGAACCAGGTTTTTTAGGTACATGGATTTGGTTTCGAAATTGTAGAAGACGAAGTCAAGGAGCCTCAGCAAATCTTATCTAAATTCTAGCAGTAAATTTAATATATATATATTTTTAAAATAATACCGGGTCAAAATACCTCTACAAATAAACTAATAAAAAGAATTAAAAGCTCAGTGTTCACAGAACCCTGAGCCGACACGTGGTCTCATGCCAACTTTCCACGTCACACGACAGCCACTGTTCGTATCTTTCTCTCATCGGTATTCTACGGTCGAATCTTGCACGTGCCTACTGCCTACTGCCTACTTACTTTTTTTTTAAAATAAAAAATAATTAATTAATTAACATAATTACTTTCCTTTTGTCGGATTAAAATTAAAAAAAAGGAGAAAAAAGAGAAAAGAAAAGGAGAGCCGGACGCACGAATCTTTCAGTGATCGGACAAAAACAAAAGCAAACCCATTTCTCGAACGCAGCAAATCGATCATCTCGCACAAGAATAATTAAACTATCTATGCGGACTCTCATCCCTACCACCAGTGGATAATACTAATTATTATTATTATTATTATTATTATTATTATTATTATGTCTTTGCCTAGTTGGTTGCTCACAGAATCTCATCATCACCTACATATGTAGCTCCCGACCAAAAGGAAAAGGGACTTGTCCAAACTCCAAAGTTATGTTAAGCCTTTTTGGGTTGACTGTTTGACCCCCCTCAATGTTTTTTTATTTTATTTTTATTTGTAGACTGTGAGCTAGCCCATTAATAATATACTAGATAACTCAGATACATATGTATCTCATACGATTAGACATATATAGTAAATAATTACACAATATCAATCTGAATATTTACGAAAAAAAATTGAACTTATAACTTCTATCATAAACATAGTAATTTACTATCTTAATATTTATAAATAATATATATAGATATCATATATATGTGGTTTTAAAGTTTCTTATTTGCGTGTGTTCGATCAAAAATTATAGAATTTGTGTGGAGATCCTTGCTCTTATTTTTTTGATAGCTATAAATTGGAATCTTATTAATTTAATAGACAAAGGATATAAATACTATTAAATGAGAGACATGTATGCAAACAAGAATAAAGGTATTCTTATCTTGGTAGGGTTGAAGCGGTGAAAGTTTAATAGTTAATAATCTTGGGTGATATCAATACGAGAAAACAAAACAAGAGTTTAAAAGGGTATTCATTCAAAAATCATGTGTATTCAAAGGATATACACATAAATATAAACTTTTATTTTAACTTTGGAGGGTATATATATGGCAAAAAAAAAAAAACCAGTAAAAGTAAGCTTATTAGAATGTATAGGAATAAAAGCCACTTTGTTTATATATCTTAACCTCTTAAAGTAATTTTTATATATTTAATTTAAATTCACTTCTTAGGTCTACTAAACTAACTGGGTCGAAAAAACTAGTATCGGTAAGGTTGGCATTAAAGAGAAGTATGATAGAAAATAAATGTAAAGAAGAAAGCAAAATGGTACTTTTTTATTTATTTAGATCATGAATACTATGATCTTCTCTCATATCTACCACATTAACCATGGAAACTTGATTGCATATTGGAAGCAATTAAGCCAACATCCCTTTCAAACCTTTAGTGATCTGGAGAACATCTATAGATTTCTTATCCTCCCCTTTACATGCATCCCAAGCACTAAAACCTCCCAAATAACTCCAAGACAATGCCAGTAAGCCACCACCTCTCTCTCTCTCTCTCTCTCTCTCTCTCTCTCTCTCTCTCTCTCTCTCTCTCTATATATATATATATACGTCACTGCATGTCTCATATTACTGCGACGTACTGTTAGTTGGCACATTTGGCAGTAGAGAGATTCTCAAAATTATTCTTCACATATTTCATTTTAATTCAAGTAATTTAACATTTCGATTGCTCATCAAACACTTATGATCTTCATTATAAACATCAAATAGACCACATCTCCTTTGGCCTGATATGAGAAGAAATGCTTGTTTAATTGCTTTCGAGTATTGATGTTGCTTTCCATCATTTGGCAGCTTAAACTTTTTGGGACCCCACCCCCCTCCGTTGTTCTTTAAACATTAATTACACGAGAAATGTGTTTATTATGAAACTACTAGAAGTCATTGTTCTTTCCAAAGGGATCGTTGTCTCTCACAACTACATATATGTTTGTTCGTTTCCTTATCTTTATCATTTTGTGGCTTTGTTCATATAATATATCAAGAATTAATCGATAGAGATGCAATAACTTCTTTTTGTTTGGTAATTGGTCTCTACATGCAAAATGACTAGAACCTGAGACCTTATTTTTGTCCTTTTTCTGAAAATTAAGCGCTAATTTATCGGTTTACTGCATATAAACACTACAAGTTGAAAGTGTTGAACTATTTGTAAATTGACCCTATTATAGTTCCTTTTTCAATTTAATTTTAAAATAATACAAAATTGTTCTTGTGCTGAAAAATACATTATTTCTAGATAGGGTATATAATATATATGAGGAGAGAATATGCACGGAAAAGTTATTAAAAACAATGCATGCAATTACAACAAGAATTTTTTTCTATTCTTCAATGCAGTACTTAATGTAGAAATGTTAATTAAAATCATCCCTTAATTTGGATACAAAATGGAGCAGTGCATCTCTCATGAAATTTCATAAGGACTATCAAGAAATCTCATAATTAAATCTCCAAGAGGTTGACATAAAATGGTGCACATCTGCACCCTTTCAAATTACTCTGTGGACATGGTAATTGTAATTATAAGATGAGAGATTCAGATTAACGCACTAGTTATTTCATTATTTTGTTCAAATTGATTAACTGTGGTCGTAATTTTCATATTTAGTGTACTTAATTTCACAGACATGTCATGTAACAAAGTGACTGATCATTTATAGGTTTTTGGCAGAAGTGGAAAATATACTATATGAAATATCGTGGAGTATCACATATGAGTATTTAATCTCATGTCTGAAAGTGACGGAAAAAAAGAAGAAGAAAAGAAATAGTTTATATAAACTCATGAACCTTCACATGATATGTAGCTTAAACTTGTCGGTAGAGTTAGGTTAAAAAATTTGTGTCAAACTCCGTTTTATTTGGACTAGACTTCTTTATCTTTAAAGAATTAGTTTTAGAGCTAATGATTCGATAAAGTCTTTCTGAGGTGTTTTTGGTGGTGCTCTGATGAACATGTATCTAATTAAAAACTACGAGGACACTTAAAGTAAATTAAAATGAATAAGAGGACTAAGCAGCTACAAGTAAATTGAAATAGAAAAGATAATCTTTTCCTTATTGGTGGTCTGAGGTTGGCCAAAAGAATCTAAGTAAATCCAAGTGCACCAGACAAACTTCACTTGTGAAGGCAAAAAAGAAAAATATCCTCAGGAGGTGAGTGAGGAAAGCTTTCCAGGCTTTTCTTCTCTCTCTATATCTAGAGAGAGAGAGAGAGAGAGAGAGAGAGAGAGAGAGCGACCCTGCAAGTTAAGAAGAATGGTAATACCTTCTCTCTCCAATCTCTTACCGAGAGCTAGACAAGGCTTGGAATGGAGTGGTTAACACACTAAAATAAAGTGTCTCCTTTTGGATATATATATATATATATATATATATATATATATATATTTTGAATAGATGTTTGCTTTATGGGTAAGAAAATTAATTAATTCTCTCCCACTAAGGCCTATAAATCCTCCTCCATCACACTTGCTACTTGGACTCTCCCATCCCACTCATCTCCCTCTTCCCTTCCTCTTTCTCTGTCTAGATTAGGTGGTGTAGGGTAAAGAGAGGAAGTGGGTTCTCTCCATGGCCAGGAGTTCAGGAGATTGATCTTAGTGGGGGCAAGTGGATTCCATATATACTTCCTACTTCTTGGAGGAGAGAGGAGATGGTGCAGAGGAACAAGGGAAGTGTACATGTTTCTCTCTGTAGCTATAAGAGAAGTATGATTTATATTCTTCTTTGGGAGGGATGAAGAGGTTGGTGTGGTGAAATAGGTCATGCCTGGCTCCCTGTATGCCACACATATAGACCAATCTATGGTGAGATTGGCTGCTGTGGGTGGCGTGCAAGGAGCCAAGCATGCCTCCTCTCTCTCTCTTCATCTCTATATATATATCTTTTTAAGTAGAGTATTTTATTGTCTTCAAGATGTGTGGGTTAATTTGGAAGAGTGGCTGGAATAGATATACTTGTTATTTTATGTTTCAAATCTAGTGCTATTTGCCTCTTTTGCCTGCAGGGAGGAAAGGGCTGCCTAGCTAAATCATATTTAGAAGTTAGATGAAGCTAAGGCCATTTACCTTCTGTGCTTTTCTCTTGCCATGCCCTAATTGGAAATCAAGTATCAGTGTTCAGATTTGTGTCCTTTGAACATTCTTGACTATGTTTAACTAATTTATTTTTTTTAACTATGTGATGATTTGATGTTGAATCTGATCAGTTTTCTAGATCTCATCGATTCCAAAGAAATGGCAATGTGACATTCAGCATATCTATGTTTATGTGTTTGTTCTTGTATCATTTCATAGTAACTGAGATATTTTCCTTCTTTTAAGAGCATTGAGAAATTTGTGACAGAGAGTTTTTTTGGTGAGTTTTCTTCATTAAAATGGTAAGATTTTATATTTATAATATTCATATATTGAAGATTGAGGGGCTTTGCTTTCAGTAGGGCTGTCTTATGAAAAATATGGAATAATCCACCTGCCTATATCCATTTCTTTCTTAAGTTGATTTGGAGTCTATATGGTGGTAAATTTCTGAACACATGCATGTGAAATTTATTGACAACTCTTTTCCACTGCATCTGCTAAGATTCTCTCAGGGTTCAGATGTGATGTGCCAGTTCGAAAGAATATATATATATATATATATATATATATATATATATATATATATATATATATATATATATACATACATACATATATGGAATTTTGTGCTCTCTCTCTCTCTCTCTCTCTCTCTCCTCTCATTGACAACACTCTTTACACTCTTACAAATATACTAGGACATCAGGCATCCATTTGATACAGATGCACAAGAAATGGCTTATGTTGCATATACTATGGTGGGAATCATCATGCCACCATTACCATTATCATCATCTCTCTAAGTTTTCCTAGAGTCGAGAGAAATGTTCTTCATAATTTTCAGTAAGAAATCACTAGACAAGTTTCTCTCTTTCCCTCTCACTCATATGTACATGCATGTGAAGATATCTTCTAACATCTCCTTTCCCTTTAACTAAATAGTGATGCTCCATGGCTTGTATAACTTTTCTATAAGAGCTCTCCTTTGAAAGATTTGCTTTCTGATATAAGAAAGTATTAGTATTTGCTTTCATATACTATACTCGCATGATGAAATTTTGTTACACTAGTTTCTATCTAAGGGCCTTAAAATGACTATTATCCTTGATATCTCCCTCTTCTAATGGATCACAAACCCCTTTATGCTTCCATCAAGTAATTACCAAAAGCAGCTGCAAATGCATCTAGGTAAAAGGGAGACAATCTCATACTGTCCTAGGTATGTTAATAATCCATTCTCATCTATGTATCTGTGTAACGTGTTACAATGCTCTTGTAGAGGAATTTTATTTTCAGATTAAATACTTACTGCTCTTATTATCTTCTACTTCTACATAGAAGAAACCATCTGCATATATTTTCTGCTGCACTACATACATACACTGCTAGCTGCTTAATTTTCTTTCTTCTTTTACCTACATTGTTATATATTTAATTTGCTACACATTAGAGTACAGTTAGATATATATACTGTCGGGTATCACATGTGAGGGATGGAAATGAGAGCAAAGATGCAAAAGATTGTTTCTTCTGGGAAGGTGAAGAAAAGTGAAAACAAAAGGAACAAATATAAATTGATGTTAAAAGTTCTGTTGCGTTCAAACCTAATAATCTTTAAAGACCACTTAAACCAGTACAACTTTCTAAGAAAAATGTCACATAGGTACACACACACACACATATATATATACCAATTGTTGTCTTCTCTCTTTATCACTGGAGTGATCTAGTACTCTTGTTCTCGTACCAGAAGCTAGGTAGCCCTTATATATATCTAACATATATTCTTTCTCACATGCACACACAGAGATTTTCTTTCAGATGTGCATATGCAAATCAATCAGCTGAAGAGATAGGGTCCTAGAAACAAATTATATAATGATGGTTGGGTCGAAGCCCACCAAAGATAACTTTTTTCCTGCAGGTCATGACCCCCCTCTATCACATGACGTGGCTGCATATGAGATAACAAAAGCTTCTTGCACTGTGACTGTTGCAAAGTAGTGCGACCAAAGAAGGTGCCTAAGTGTTATATCCTTCACGGAGTCAGCTTTCTATCCTTCCAAGGGGGGAGAGAGAGAGAGAATATTTGAAGGTAGTTTTACTGTACCTCCTAAAGGCAGAAACCCTCAAAGAAGAAGCAAGCTAGCCTTGTAGGGCCAAATACAAGGGAGTTGTTTCCCGAGCAAAAGAGTTCTTGTAATATTACCAACTCCTTTCAGACACATAACAATCTATAAACTGATACATGCATGCATACAGTGAATATCTGTCAAAAATTATAGTAAAATTTCAGTATACTGGGTCGACACAGTGCAAGACAAAAATTCCAGCTTAAAGGTTTGACAAAAACTTCTTCAGGAAGAGAGAGTTTGTCGATCTCATCAGCTACATTCATCACATACTATATTCAATATCCTTGGATGAACTAAATGGCAAAAACTTAGGACAAAGCCAAAGACAACGAGTCAGTACGTCCTTTTGAAGACCACTGAGCTACTTGTAACAGGGTTAATATTAGGTAAATTAATTACTTTGGATGCTCCACTTCATCTTTTAAAATCCTCTCTTCCCTACTCCTAAAGCACTCATGTGAACATCCAAAGTAGTATATACATATATAGATGCATGTCAGGTATAAAGGCAGGGCTTCATGTTGTTGATCAGAATAGAAAGAGCTATATAGGTTGGTGGACCAGATGAGTCCATATTGGATTGGACCACATATCTAGCTCCAGCTCAGCTGCATGCAATTACTTTTCCAATGGAAGGAGCTATATAGGCTACCAAAGTACTGAGTACTCCATGTTAGTACCCTCAGAGAGAGAGAGAGAGAGAGAGAGAGAGAGGAACCTACCTGACTTAGCTTCTGGCCAAAGTAGAAAGAGCCAGCTAGCAAAAAGGAGTACACAACTGAGAGAGGGCATGCTGCAGCTAGCTAGCACTCAATGACATGAAACGTGATGAGATAATTATTAAGAGGAGTAGCTCATGATCAAGAACCACTTCTACTGTGCTGACCAATGGAGACGACAGCTAGCTAGACAGTAGCAACACTGCCATTTGATTCAGAATTTTTTTGCAGAGGCATGCATTATTGGAGTTGCTCAGAGAGAGTAGCTTTAATTAGACGGCCCATAACACACTACTACCTAGGCTGGACGCAAATCTTTGAGATGAATCCTTTTTTGGTTGCACAAGAGTCGTGTACTTGTATAAATTTAATTAGATCAATCCTATCCTTTCTTCACTGAAGTCGGCGGAGTAAGTTGTCTATCCACCGACTTCAAGCTATTGCCAGATGAAGACGGCGTCCAGCGAGTTCTCTACGCTCTAAAAGGGCGTCTCGGCATCGACTTGCATTGTGTTGTGCCTTGAAGAAGTCGGCAAATCGTGACTTCACTGCACCGATTCCTGCCTCTCGGTGAAACGGTGGCGACACTAGTTCCTTGAGTTAAATTCGACTTTGAAGAGAATAGGTTTAAAAACTAGTTTATTGACTAGATAAAAGGTAAGCCCAATTAGGCCCAGGGGCCAGGAGAGTGTATCATATCGGATTCGGATCTAGCTTGATGTAAAACCCAAACCTATTTGGATCCGAATTCAATTTGACCGATCCAATTAAAATTCGCCCATTTCCTAAGTCAGGTTAAAGTGGGTAAGGAATAAAATTATTCCGAGCGTAGATAACTATTTTTTATGATTAAAAGTACGGATAAGTTATTCCGATCCGGGACAGGAATCCGATCCGTCCATCGAATCAGTCCTCATTGATCATTCTCTCTCTCTCTCTCTCTCTCTCTCTCTCTCTCTCCCTTCCTTCCTCTTTCCTTTGCTTGCCGTCCCAAATTCCAATCCCCTCGAATTGAGTTTGATTCGTTCCTCATGTGGTAAGAAGGATCGATAGAGAAACAAAAGAGGTTTTTAGATCAGTTCTCTTCCTCTTTTGACGAGACGAGTAGGAGGAGAGAAAGATAGAGAGGGAAGGAGATGAAGAAGTATAGAAACGGGGAGATATGGGGATTCGAGGCCCAGACGCCGGCGCCGTCCGGCAAACTAGCCGGCGGCGTAATCCTCGGACTCGACGGCGGAACCACCACTACCGTCTGCGTCTGCTTGCCGGCGGCAATGCCGGTCGCCAGCCCTCTCCCCGACCCCATCCCAGTCTTCTCCCGCGCCGTCGCCGGGTGCTCGAATCACAACTCAGTCGGAGGTATTGGGGCTCTAGCCTTCTTCCTGTGCTTAATTCTGAATTTGGTTATCTGAAATTGATCAAAGCTGCCTCCTTTGCGTTGTTGGAAGCTTGTTCTCCATCTGGGTTATGATCTTGTGTGGGTTGAAATGGAAGCATAGTGTCTTAGTTTTGATGATATGGGTGTTCAGTATTTTTGTTAGTTGTGTTCTAAGACTTATGATTGCTCTTACAATTATTTGTTGATAGTGTTAGCCAGTTTATTTGTTCCTGATGGATCTTTGTGTTAAACTGCAAGATTGACTGCCGTTCTATGTCCTACATTGGCACCGATTTGCCATAAGTGCTTCTAGATCTTATAATACCACTTTACCATGGGCGGCTTTCCTTTCATCTTACCCTCTACTTTCGGTACCTTTGCTTGCTAGGCATTCCTAAAATATGTTTTGCTAGAGCTTGGCCTTGGCCAGGTGCCTTTTGTCACGGACACACAAACGCAGACAGATTATTTAGTGTCCTGAGATATATTAATCAACTAGTGCTCTCAACTCAATGAATTTTGAATAAACATTGGCAAGCAACTGTCTTTTACCAAATCCACTTCCAGTTTGGTGAAAAGAATAAGGCAACTGTCTTTTGCCAAATTGACTTTCTATTTGGTGGAAAGAATAAAAGGGGATGTCAAGGAAAAGGAGCTGAGATTTAGTAAATCGTGTATGCTTAATTGACCGACTTGAATATTTTGCTGCTTTCTTTCTATGTTCACCAACAAATGAGCTGTTTTCATATTCGATTCCTCAGAAGATGCTGCTATGGAGACCCTAGAACAGGTTATGGCTGAAGCCCTTTCACTGGCTTGTGCAGATCGTGCGGCTGTTCAAGCCATTTGTTTAGGAGTATCTGGTGTAAATCATCCTACAGATCAACAGAGGATACTGAATTGGCTCAGGTGTGTTCTTTTCTTCATTTCAAAGAATGCTCCTCCCTTTAAGCACAGGCAGTGTGAAATTATCTCCTTTCTGTAAAAGCTATCTCACCAATCTGAGAAATGCAAAAAAGTTCATGTTCATGCTTCTGGAAAAGATACATGTCTCTTTTGCCAGCAGCCTCCTTTCTAGCAATGTTAGTGGCTTTCAAATGAAGATTTGCAATGTTTTTCCAGATGGTTGTATTGAAATTTTGGCAACTATTTTTGCTTAAGAGTTAAGAGCATTGAAGCATATACTGTTCTCAGATAAAACTCTTCCAAAAAATTCTGTTCATTGTGGTTTTTATGTTTTTTCTTGGATGTATCCGTCTGCAACTATATCAGTGACTGAGATCTTATCCTTTCATAAAATTACTTTCAGAAGACAAAGCCAATGCCAATATGTTAGTATTGATTATTTACATAGTGCTAATTTCAATGCATTTTTAGCACTGCTTGAAGGCTTAAATTCTGATGTGTAACTTTGCAGTACAGCATCAAATTACAAATCTTTTCTGTACTATGTAGTGGAAAATTAAAGTGAGATATGTGCTTTCACTGATTTGTTCATTATTGAAAATTAACCAGTAGTTGGGTTCATTTATGCACATTTTTCTGAAACAAGTTTCATTAATCTCTTTGCATGTGTCTCGTCATACAACCAGAATCTTTAATTTACATGTCTAATAACAATACTTGTGACATGTCCAAAGGTATTCATGTTGCACCTTCCAGGAATCCACTTAATCAGCAAGCAAAGTTGGTTATATAGATAATTGACTCTATAGCTGTAGATGGCTATGCATGTGAAGTCCTTTGGTTTTCTTAGTTAAGCACTGTGCAAGGCATTTCTGTGATGCATGCAAAAGATCATATGGTTGGCCACATATGGAACCACAAATAGAAGTGGAAGATGGCTTTTTCATATGTGAATCATTCTATCGGTATTTGTTTGTGTTTGCTTTTGAATAATCCAGATAAGATTTTGCTTCATTTTCTTATGATTTTGTGTAACTACTGATGGTCAATTTGTTCCTACATACTCCTCAAATCAATGACCTCAGCTAGCATATTTAAAAAAATGCCAGCCTTTTCTCTTTCAAAAAGTTGCATATTGATTTTATCTGACAGTTTCTCCGGCAAGCAGTTAAAATTCTGACCTTGATTGCTTTTATTCTCTTAACTGTTTCTTTGTTTCTTCTCAGAGGTATATTTCCCAGTCATGTGAAGTTGTATGTGGAAAATGATTCTGTGGCAGCACTTGCAAGTGGCACAATGGGAAAGCTCCATGGTTGCGTACTGATTGCAGGCACAGGTACCATTGCTTATGGCTTCACTGAAGATGGAAGAGAAGCCAGAGCAGCTGGTGCAGGACCAGTCTTGGGGGATTGGGGAAGGTTAGTTTTTACTTTCCTTTTTCTGCAAAAAAAAAAGCATAAATCTTGTGATTCTGTCATTGTTATATATTTTCTGATATGAAAGAAACTGTAGGTGACTTATGTCTACATTATGCAGTGGATATGGCATTGCTGCACAAGCTCTGACAGCGATTATAAGGGCTCATGATGGCCGTGGACCACAAACAACTCTTACAAGAGATATCCTCAATAAGCTTGAGCTTTCTTCACCAGATGAACTGATTGGGTACTTTCTTTTTTCAATTTTTTTCCTTCTACATATGATTCATTAATTAGTTCATCAGACATGTCATTGCAAGTTAGAATGATATTTCAGAGCAATACAACAAAATAGCAAAAAGGACTTATGCAAAGTAAAATGGATTGAATAGGTTACTGTTACCATTCTAAAATAATACTATGAGAGTGTTGCAATCGACGATGGTTGTGCCATAGGCATGGATTGTGCGGGCCACCGGTCAGCAGTGCACAGCACATGCCGCAACATTTGTCGATCATGCTGTAAGAGAGGGACATAAAAAAGTAAAGGATTACTCACCTTCACCCTTCACCCTTCACCCTTCACCCTTCATTGCTCGTCGTTCACACCCTCGTCGATGTCCTAGTCTAAGGGAGGATCGAATCCACAACTTAAGTTTTTATTGACCAACCTTCTCTCTCTCTCTCTCTCTCTCTCTCTCTCTCTCTCTCTCTCTCTCTCTCCCCCTTTCTTCCTTTTCCTTCAGGCTAGAGCATTCGACGGGGGTGTGAGCGGCATTAGCTTAGGCGGCGACGAGCAGCAACGGTGACTCGGCGATTAGCTATCGGCCATCGGTGAAGCTACTAGAACGGGTGTCGTGCGACACTTCTCATGCCATGTGCCGATCGACACGGCGATTCATGGTTGCAATTGCCCTAGAGGAAAATGATCGCGTTCTAAGTCTCAATGTTGGATAAAGCTAAACACAGAACTTTCGAAGGTAATAGGAATCGATATAACCATTGGAATGATTTGAGATTTGAATATATTGTTTCTCAGGAAGTCAAAAGTCCAAGGCTACTAAAATCTCATTAATTGGATTGGTAGATCAAAAGTTATGGTTAATATACTGATCAAAGGTCAAGGGATACTAGGATGGATGTAGATGATGGAAGTTGGTAATGTGGTTAGGGTTAGGGTTATGAAAAAGTATAATGACTGTGGTGGGTGGAATTGTATCTTGAATAAGATGAGAGGGGAGAAGGGAACTTTAAAATATGGCTGATCATTAGAGTGAGGAGGGAGAAGCGACAAAGGGTTAACTTTGTCCGTAGAATGAAGCTCGGGGTGGATAGCGAGGGGGAGGAAAGAGGAGGAAAAGGTTGATTCAAGCCTAGATGCAAAATAAATGCTTTAAACATTAATAATCCCAAAGTGATTACTATTTCATATATTTGGAAGCTAATCAATCGTCCAAAAATCATAAACAAACTTTAATACGAAATAACTTAATTGACGGGCATTCTAATAACCCTCGATCATGTTTGAATGGCCAAAAATAGTTTCTATATGTGCAAACATTGTGCAGGTGTTTGAACGGCTTTTCGTGGCATTCAAATGCACTGGTCAGAATTTCTTATTTTCATTCTAAAACAAATATAAAAATAATCAAATTCGAGGTTAGCTAGTCATGTTCAATCTGTATCATAATTAAGAACCGTAACAGAGAGCTTGAGCTTTCCTTTGGCATTTTCACAAGCTCCGTTGCTTCTGATACTTCTTGTGTTGCATCTTTAAATTGTATCTTGCTCATGTATAGTGTGCATGACAATGCTCATTCATCTTTTACAGTCACAATGTTACAAAATAAAAAAAGGGGTTCATGTTAATAATTAAGAATGTTTGACATAGTTCAAAATGTTTTAAATGAACCAGTTGTGTTGATGCAGAATCTAGAATTGCGTTATATAACTGTACTTACTTTTTCTTTCTTACATTCTCAGATGGACCTATGCAGATCCATCTTGGGCTCGAATTGCTGCTCTTGTTCCTATAGTAGTTTCTTCTGCTGAAGATGGTGATGATGTCGCAAACAAAATATTACATGATTCAGTCCAAGAGTTAGCTGATAGTGTTATAGCTGTTGTTCGACGACTTAAATTATGTGGTGAAGGTAAAATGTCATTGAACTGTGATTACTGTCTTTCTGTATGTTCCTGCAATAGACTTTATTAACCTGATAAAAGTGCTGAAACTGTCTCATGAGGTATGTGCTTCCTGTAGACTTAAGAGGTGCTATTCTGTTGCAGATGGAAAGGGTACTTTTCCACTTGTTATGGTTGGGGGAGTTCTTGAAGCTAATAAGAAATGGGACATTGGGAGAGAAGTTATGTACTGTGTTTCCAAGGTGTACCCGGGAGCCCATCCTATTCGACCTGAGGTGTGAGATTTATGACCATATTCTCTTGCTTTGATATTATGGTCCATATTTTCCCATGTAGCAGAAAATGTAGGTTTTTAACATGCTTCCATTGAATTTTCTAGTCATCATGGTGATGGAGTAATTGTAGGAAAAGGAGCATTCAACTATTCTTACTAAGCTTGAAACCACAGAAAAAAAATTAATTCTCAATGCACAGCATTCCTCTTGGTATTTTAAACTCAAGAAGACCATCCTTCCAATAGGAGGATGGTAGTGAATGTCTGACCAATGGTCAAGACAGTCCTTTTTTGTAGGAAACATTGACAGATGAGCAGGAGTGCGGCATAGCGGTGCAGTATTTATTTGTCCAAGTCTTGTATCTCTATACCTAACTTTGCTATTAATTTCATTAGTAATTCCAGAAAAAGATTGCTAATACTAATATAAACTATTTTATTATTTAGTTGAATACTAGAATAATGGGTAGTAATTATATTTGATGTGATATAAAATTTGATATTAAAATGATGAAGAATAGTAAATTTTTATTGAGAATTTATGATATTTTAAATTAAATGACGAAGATACCTTTGATTGGATGTAACGCCGTGTAAAGTGGTAGTAGTAATTATGTATCATCTAATTGAAAAATAATAATTTTGGGTTGTTATTAAATTGATTTTTCAAAGTCTTATAAGATAAGATGAGAGAGAATAGTAAACTAGTATAGTGGAAGAAGTTAAGTTGTTTAGTTACCGCACCATAATAAGAAAAATAAAAAAGCTTATTCTAGAAGAAGAAGGTTATTCATATTCCGCTGTGAACGAGACTAATAGGTTTGACTATTTATTAATTAATCACTGTTCTTTGGCATCAATTTTAACTATCTCATATGGAACAGGTAGAACCAGCCGTTGGAGCAGCTTTGCTGGCTTGGAATCGTTACATCAAAGAATTTCAGGTAGACAATGGTAGCTGATCCCCAGCAAAGCCTCTCTTATCAAGGGAGAGAATGTTCATGTACAATTAGCACATTAAGTTGATGCACAGCATGCGAAAGATGAAATAGTGTGTCAAGAGTTTCAGCAATCACTGGCTATCTGATGAGCATCAAAGACTTTCTGGGTGCTGATTGACTTCGTGGAGAGGAAATAATGATCAATAATTGCAAGAATCAAAATTTATGTTTTTGGGCAATAATTATGTGCTCTTAAATTGAAACGTATTTATTGAGAACTATTTTGACAAACAGGCCACCTCTGGCCTCCTCCCGGCTGATGGAGAGACCAGAGATGATAAAGGCTGCAAGAATTAGCATCACATATGCTTGCTTGTTCTTTGTAAATGCCATATTCGTAGACCATTTGGTGAAACCAGTGGTTATTCTTCCTTCAAGTCTTACTGGTTTTCTTTTCATCATTCTGGTCCCAACTGGAGAAATCGTGAGATCAGGATGGACTTTATGACAAATGTGAAAGATTTTATAGCCATGTTGCTGTTACGAAGGTTACACCTTTGTTGATGCTCTTTGCTTGTCCTGCTTACATATTATTACAGTAAAAAAAATTAAAAGAAAAATAAAAGACTTGAGAAGTGCAGTGGCAAAATCCTGAATGCTTTAGTATATTGTTGGCAAATGAAGTTGGTTAGTGTTCATCTTAGCAAGCATCATATGTGCTAAGAGATGCTTACAACCTAACAAAAAGGATCTAATAAGCGTGCAGACAGCAAAAGTGCAAACTTTTCATTCCTTGGCTCTACTGTAAAGAGAGGCATGTGTGATCAAAATTATGAGGCCTGAAGAAGTTAAAATTGGACATATTCGCCACTACGACGTGTGTGATTAGTATCGGAATAGCCCGATTGCTTGTTTTGTCTGAAGAAAGCTCACCTAGATATTTAAAAAACTAGGCAAGAATCAAATAAAGTGGACTCGCCAATAACAGCACTGCAGAAGTCATTGTTTGAGAAGGTTTTGCCATGAGTAGTCAAAAAGGACTTGATCCAGTTGATTTACTAGCCTCTCCTTTTATTTGTTGCTTAATAATTTTCAAAATCTCCATAACCTGCAAGAAGAAACAGAACCTAATGAATCAATTAGATTTATAATTTCATCGAGAGAATAAACAAGTCTGAAATTTAGTTAAATGCATACAAAAGAAGCACATACAATGAAATCTAGATCCTTCTCAAGGTATAGGGTAAGAACAAGTTTTGCATCTCATGCCATCTCCATGCAACCATTTCCATTTACTGATTTATATCTCAAATAGTACTTAAATTCTTCCTAATCTGAAGTTTAATGTAAGAAAAAGGTGAACAGTCATGCTCAAGGCAACCAGCAACGCTAGTGGCAAAAATCTTACCCCAGGGTAGTGTTGCAGTACTGGAGAATAATGGTCAAGCGCTATGTATACTTTCTCAAGAAGTTGCAGGAGAGCATCAACCTCATTTCCTAGAAGATCAACCTGTCCAAGCAAGAAATTCATGAGACATTAGAAGACACTTTGAACATCAAGGTTCTCAGATTGTTCATTATTGTAGACACAAAATTATGCTGATGCTTTTTTGTGCTCGAGACCGGACCTAGTTTATTATTTAGTGCGCAGAATAATCCAAGTCAAGCAAAAAAGGAATATATATGATGATTGCAAAAGTGAAACCAGATATTCCACAACTAACCAGCTAATAGCAGATGTCAACAGACCTGTAACAGGGATTCAAGAAAGTGTATTACCTCAATTTCAGCCTTTTGAAGGTCAGAACTTCTTATTTCAGATATTTCCTTGTACTGAACTGTTTCTCTTCTAAGAAATTTTGCATGTTTGGTGAGTTGATTACAATGATTTTTCAGTACTGCTAACCTGTCAACAGGGAAGAGATCAACTTTACTTTTCCTTAAACATAATGTAATACAGTATGAATAATGCACATTTGGAAACTTTCTCAACTTCAATTTGCTTGTTTCTGGATTGAAGTCAAGCATGTAAATTAAAAAAAAAAGTATTTATGCACAGAATCAATTTTATTTCAACTGACTATTTAAAATTGAAGGCTTGGGAGAAATATATGAACAGACAAGCACCTCGATTCATTGCACTCAAGATGGTTCCCTATTCTGAATTCACAATCTACAGAATATTCTGACAGTGCTCTTATAGAAACAATGATAGATTCCATCAATTTCTTATACTCTTCTTCTTTAGCAACAGATGATGCTACTGCTTTTTGTTTCTCTTCAATAACACCATAAAGAATATTCTTCTGTTTCTCTGCTTCCTCTAAAGAATCTGACGCTACCTTAAGTTTTTGATTTAAGACATTTAACATCTTTTCACAGAGATGAGATTTTTGCAAAGCCTGCTCCACTCTACCCATAATTATATCAAACTCACTACTGCTCCTTGAAATGTACAAATCTTGCTTAGTTACTCTGTCTCTCAGCATATTAATTTCATGGCATATTAAGTCAAATTGCTCCTTCTGTTTCACCACTCTAGACTCAAATTCTGATGCAAACTCCTCCTTTTCTCTCACCAATGCTGAGAAGGAATCTATCACCTGCTTCACTTTCTTGTTTTCTCCAATTTCCGAATATAGTGCATTCTCCTTCTGTGAAAGTGCTTCTTTCATGGAACTCATTTCCTCAGAATAGTTTAGCAGAATAGCATTAGTACTTGAAGCAGCTTCTTCTACAATTTCTTTATAAATAATAGAGCATATGTCCTGTTTCATCTTGAACTCTATCTCAAAAGCATGCATGTCAATTTTAAGTTGGCCAAATAGATCTTTTAGAATAGTCTTTTGGATTTCATCTCTAGTGATGGCTTCTATCTTTAAATCTTCTTCTACAGATGAATAATGTGATATTTGGTTTGCCAGTGAAGACACCGAGCCAACCTCCTTCTCTTTATTGGCTATGAAACTTTGCAATCGTTGATTTTCCAGATTTAAGGCATCAATTTTCTCTTGTAGATCGTGTAACGTGTCTCGATCATCATCACTGTTAGATAACTTCTTATCATCCAAGAGGATGTCATCCAACTTTGAGATGATACCAGATATTTTCCTTCTCATTATTTCTGACTCTTTATCTTTATGAAAATGCGAAGGGTTAATCCCTTTTTCCTTGAGGAGTTCACGTTTGAGGCTGAAAACCTCTTCTGTCTTCTCTTGTAATGCTAAATCATGTTGCCTTTTCATCTTAGACATTTCAGTCTTGAAATAAGTTATCAGTTCTTGCTTTGTCATGTGCTTCAGTTGTGGGGAGTCAGTAAGAATCTGATCATTAGCATCATTAGACTTCTCTGTCAAGATAACACCATTTTCCTCAGGATGGGATGCATTTGTTAGATTGTTACTACCCAGCAACTTCCGAGTAGACTGGTCCTTTCTTTTAGAAATACTCCTATCTTCTAGGCCTTCGAGGCTATATAGTGAAACTAGAGACACTGACTCATAACTGAAGGAAGACCTTAATACAGCGTCAAGCTGCTGGCGAATAGTGGAAAGATCGTCAATCTGCATCTGCCAATTCCTGGATAAATTCTTCCCAAGACCTCTTTGATCATGTAACTTTTTCTCAAACTCATTCTGAGCTTCTCTGACCAAATTCCAGACCACAATAGTAGTAATATTGCTTTGAATCTCATGTTCCCATTGGCGCTCACTTGATAGAGCCTTTGAGGAGCAGATCTCACGAACTTCATTTTTTGCTACAGTTAGTGCTACTTCCATAGCACCAATCCATTCGTCTATCTGATTCAACACATCCATAGAGCTTGTGTTCCTGAAATTATTGAGGTCCTCCTTAAGCTTTTGGAGATGTTCTGCAGTCTCTACCATGCCTAAGTGCTCATCATATTGAAACGTGGAGCTTGCATCTGAAGAGGGCAGAGAACACAGAGATTTTCTCCTCTGGGTTTCTGATATTACCATGGACGGGCATAATTTATCATCTTTACATGTAGCAGTCTCAAATTGCTGCAGTCTTTTGTTCAACATTGTAATCTCAGATTCCTTAGATGCGATTTTCTCTGTGGTCTCTTCTACTACAGCATTTACTATCCCTTTGATGATGGAATCACTCACCATTCTTGACACAGTAAACCGAGTACTGAGATCATCCAAGTAAGAGTCCATTTCGTCAAGGAGAAACTTCTCATTAAAAGCTGAATCACTGCCAGGGGAAGTGCTCACACCGATATTACTAACTGATGACATCGGTCCATCAACTAAAGGCCCAATACTTGCATCTATGGCATCTGAGTTCTCCATCAGTTCTTGCATTCCGCTGGGAGTTTCATAAGAATCCATTAATGTCAGCAAATCTAGAAGAATAAGTTATCTGAAACAACTATTGACAGAGAAAAGAGAACACTATATTAGGAGATCTCCTGAGTCACTGGAACATCAAATTGACAAAATCAAATTGATAACCCTTACCGAAATAAAAGATAAAGAAATTCCAAAATATATAAATCTCAAGAAGAACTTTATGTCAAAGCATAAAGAAACAAGACACTTTTTTATTTGTTGCCCTAGTGCAATATACCAATATACACTGGAGATATCAGAAGGTGAAAACACCAACACAACAAAGCACCACTGGAACAACCGTCAATTAAAATCCGTAGAGCAAATCATCAGTAAAATAAGACAAACATTGAGCCAATTACTAGAAGGAAAGATTAACAAATCTCTTGGTCGAAATCCATTTTATAAGACAAAAATCGAACCACGTACGAAGATGGGAGAAGAATAAGCAGACCAAAACGCAGAAAGCTCATGAAATTTCAAAACTCTGAACCAAATGAGCAAGAATAAAACTAGAAGAAGCACAGCGAAAATAAACAGTGGAGAAGTTTCCCTGTGCACCAGTAAACTAAGAAGAAGGTTTCTCTAAACACTAATCAAAAAATTTGCACAACATACCATTGGTGAGCTGATTAGAACGCAACTCGAAGAAACTGAGGAGGAGGAGGAGGAGGAGGAGAAAAGGCTTACACTAAATGAAGGAAAAGTTACACCAACTAAACCCCAAGATATAAACCCTTCAGAAAAAGCTCAAAATCCAACCTTTGCAAGCAAAACGACCCAATAAACCCGATAGGAGGAAAACCCAAGAAGAAATTTCGAATAAGAAGAAAGAGTAAGGCCTCACAGATGCGATTCTTTACTTGAGCTACAGGGAATAAGAGGGAACCGGGCAAAAATACTAAGGGCTTATTGCCGCCAAAACCCTCTTCTTTCTTCCATTCTGAGATGGAGAAGCAAGAAAGGAGCCGCCTTTCTTCGTCTTCGCGCGATGGGTCGGAAAGAGGAGCAGAGTAGAAGGGCTCGGAAAGGAGGAAGGATTTAAGTGGCGAAGGGAAAGGAGGTGGGCACTGAGGTGACTCAAAAGGCAAAGCTTTTTGGGTGCCCAAAGGAGCGGGAGGAGGGCGGTCTATTTTTGGGCAATCATTTTCTTTTTCTTTAAATTAGCCTATTCATCCATCTTTATCATGGTAGATTTAGCCCTCTAGAATACTTGGAAGCATTATATGACAATGCTTTGATTATATCTCGCCACTTGAGGAATTAAGATGAAAATGTTAAGCCTCATTAGGCAATGTAGCTTTCTAATATTTAAAAATTTGGATAGAATTGAAGATTATCATCTCGGATGCTAATTAATGGGATTGCCCTCATTATAAGATGGCAATCAGAAATTCATTTGCAAATATCTCAAATTTACAGATACCTTTCAAATTAAATCATTAAGCAAGCATTGGATGATAATGTCACACTTGAGTCTCCAAATAGGAGGCCCCATGAATATAATTCTTAATATTCTCTTTCCTGAAAAAAGAATCAGATGCTCCTATCTGAATGTCTAAATTATCCTCAAGTTACAAATAGCTATGCAGTTGCATGCAGGACATGGCTTCTTTTCTTACATCCTCTCTTCTGATTTTCCCTGTGGTAGTGACCGGAAACTCCTTCCTCCATATCATACAAGTCTTGGGTATCTTGAATCTGCCACGAATAATCCTGTGAGACGTTGAATCCTGTGGCTTTCAGAATACATTTCTCAAGGGGAGGAAAGAAGAGTATACCTGCTAAGGTTTCTCTGTCTGCAATAATTCCTGAGGATCTCAGCAGACAGTACTTTTTCATCTCCAAGGTGATTAAATTTAGTATCAAACCATTTCCAATCATCTTTAATTTTAACACAAGCGACTACTTTCTCCGCCAGACGGATGTCAGGAACACCGACTACCACAATTTTGGCGATCCCAGGGTGTCCATAGAGTACAGCCTCCACCTGAAGCAGTAAAAATGCTATGATCATATTTGTGAAGAGAAAAGTGAGAAAAGGAATTAAGTCAACATTTTAACAGTCCTCTGAATTCTAAGTTTCTTACCTCTTCAGGATATACAGTTTCTCCTCCGCTCTTGATTCTATCCTTTTCCCGTCCCATGAGCCATAGATCACCATTCTCACTGATCCAACCGATGTCGCCTGTGTCAAGCCAGCCATACTCAATAGAATCTAAGGCAATAGGCTTGGTAGTGTCCCAGTAACCAACCATTAGATGCAAGCCTCTAGTTAAGATTTTTCCGACCGATGGAAGAAAATGGTCATTGTGTGAACCACTTATTCTTAATTCAATGTGAGGTGCTGCTTTTCCGACGCATACACCCCCTTGCTGTTGGCAATGGAGCTCAGATTCAGCAACACATTTGTTTGGAAGAAGCTCTCCAGATTTTTCAACTCTTGGATTGCGGAGGGTCATGAAAGTCAGTGAAGAACATGCTTCTGTCATCCCTTTCAAGATTGATATTATGTCAGGAAGAGAGTTGTTGAACAGAAACCAGCAACGCAAGACAAGTTCTTAGTTCAGTAAATGTCCAATATCAGAGACTTTAGTTTGTAACATTGAAGTTTAATAAAGGGCAACACATTAAGATGACAAATAACATCGAATTGCAGAAAAAGAAAGAGAATGAAATGGCATCAATAACAGAAACTTTTAAATCAAATTTCTTGAGATCCAACAGTTGAAATAGGTAAAATTTTAGATGGTTGTAGTTTCATTCCACTTTCCAAGCAATTTAGAGGTTGATATAGGTTTCCTCTATATTTGCGCTAGCTGGAGACGAAGGGAAGATTATAAGTTAGATGTTCAGCACTAAAATGTATCAAACAGTCATACCATAAGCTGAAACAATCGCGGCATGAGGAAATAAGCAACTAGCGCCTTTGATGAGATCTTGTGAGAGGGTACCACCGCCATTAAGAATCTTGGTCACAGTTTCTCCACCATCTGATGTTTTCCCTTTCCTAATATCAGGGAAACCCAAAAGCTACAAGTAATTATCGACCTTGATGATTGTCATTTGTCTCTAATAAACTGCTAATTTACCTGCCATATGAAATCAGATCAGCCATCATTGCAGGGACAGTGATAAAAGATGTCACCTTGTGTCCTTCTATGGCTTCCAATGCCGATTTCGCATCAAACTTAGGTATCAAAACATGGCAACCTCCAGCCATTAGCATGGATATGCATGAAGATATCCCACCAATGTGGCACAAAGGAGCTGTATGCAGGTATACCTATAAAACCAAACTTACAAGTTATAAAATACAGAGCTCATACATTATTGAAGCAAGATTATTGGTGGAGGAGACCTCAACTGGCCTTTATCATTCTAATATAGGCCAACATGTAACCCAAATTACATAATTCTTAGCTTGCATATATAAGTTGACCAAAATTTCTTGTACATATAGGCATACAGTAGCAATATTTGGAAAGCGTACATCATCCTCACCATAACCAACAATGGCCATTTTTGCTAGGGATTGAACGATTAAAGATGTATGGCCTAGAGCTACACCCTTTGGTCGTCCCGTGGTTCCTAAATCCAAGAGCATAGAAATTATAAAGCCGAAACAATCTTTACAATGAAACTTTTGCATAAACTGTTCTGCAAACAGCATTAAGTGATTTGAATGGTTACAAGAAAAAGGAGAAGACAATCAATCAAATGATGGACTCCTGATATATTTATTACCTGATGTGAAGCATATCAGGGCAATTTCCTTTGGCGCCCATGTTGGTTCGCTTGTTATGGCGCCTTTTGAACTCCTTTTAATGGTATCCATGGTGAGAACTGAAATAAAATGATAAAAGTGAGAAGAGAAGGTAAACATGGTAAGTAGTTTACAGCAATCTAGTAGTATTTGCTACTGAGTGGTAGCACAACTTACAACTTCCAGTGCTACTGAGGCTAGGAGAACAGTCACCAACTAGAAGATAGAGGATGGAAGATGGCAAATTATTGCTATTTTTCAGCTCCATAGCCCATTGGCTGCAGCTCTCATCCACTGCTAACATTGCAGGTTGCACAAGCTCCATCGCTGATCTCGCTTCTTCAAAGTTCTACATGTCAAGAAGCAATTCTTTCGTCAATGCCTACGCAATATTCTTAAAGTAAAAGTAAGTTTCTACTCAAGCTTAGGTAAACTTATCGGCCAAATTGATTTGTTTGATGAGTAATTGTTATTGCTATTTCCTTTGAAAACTTCCTAAAGTTCATTTGATTCCAAGAATTAGGAGAAGGTTGTCATACCCAGCGGTGATTGAGGGGAGCTACGATTGCACCTATGTATGTCACGGCAAGCAGCAGTTCTATGTACTGATCACTGCAAAACCAAAAATAAGTAAGTAAAGAAATAGAAGCCAAGATTAAAATTAAAAAAAAAAAGGAATTTTTTTTTTGCATATTACGAACTGCGACTCAGGAGAAAGGGTGTGTGTGACATGATGACAGTTCTGTCCTCGTTACGTTACCTGTTCAAGGCGGCGACGGCCACGACATCGCCCGCGCGGACGCCAGACTCCGCCAGGCCGGCGGCGAGCCGCCTAACTCCGTCGACGAACTCGCTGCCGGTACGGCGGCGCCGGCCGGAGATGATGAAAGTGGAGTCTCTCCAGAGGGAAAGTATCCGGCTGAGGCAGTGAGCTATGTGGCCTTGTCCACGAGCCATTTACGCTCTCTGTCACTCAGCCTCTCGTTCTAAGGTTAAGGTGAAAGATGCATCTTTTGTTGTCTTCGGAGCTTGAGGTTGAGGGAGAAAAAGGATGCTTAAATTATCGGGTGAGTCACGAAGGATGAATCACGTGGCGAAAGGTGATTTGTTGGATTGGTTCTTTTAGATTGGGTTGGGAATAAACTCTATTTTTGTTCTTTATAAGGTTGCGTACAGATTGTCAGATCCAATGCGGCTGTGAAATGAATAAGATAAAATATAAACTTTATCTCGATCCCTCCAATCAGCAGCACATGGTTTGAGAGAGAGAGAGAGAGAGTCGTCGGCAGTCTGATTAGTTCAAATAAACTGGATAATAAAATATTACAACATCCAAAGGAACTATATTAATCAACTAAGAAATGAAACCGATGTAAGATTAGCATCGAAGCACGGCAAACTCAAACACAGAAATATGCACATCTGAAACAAATCCTAAGAACTTAACAGTAACAGAGGAACACAAGATTAAAGGAGAGCAAAAATATCAGAATCTCAAGAGTAAATTTGATGACAAATAAGTCAACTTCTTTAACAATACCAACAAATTTTAGTCAAAAGATATAAAGATACTAGTAAAAGTTAACTCCTGATAATGAACGAATCCTAATCTAATCAAACAAGCTGAAGCCCATGTCATCATCTGATTCCTCAGCCGGTTCCTCTTTCTTCTCTTCCTCCTTGGCCGCAGCAGCCGGAGCAGCAGTTGCGGCAACACCAGCATCAACATGGGCCGCCACAGCAAACTTGCTCGGATCCTGCATTGCAATAATGACAGCGTTCAGAACCATCAAATTAAAACTACAGATGTGGTTAAGCAGTGTATAGAGAATCCTACCTTCAGATATTCCTTAACTTTCTCTGCTTGCGGGAAAGTATAGTCTGTGGCAATTGCGACTGCCAGAACATTCTTGTAAGCATTAATAAACATATGGGGAGCTGCTGCGAGAGTTGGGTACGAGAGGGCCAGCGCCAGGGAAGTGACCATAGAAAGACCAGTGGAGAACTTCTCAATTAAATCATCCTCAGTGAGGTCGAGCACCTCAGGACTGAAGACTGATCCATTGTCATAAACAGACTGGATGACGAGACCATAGGAAAATGGCCTGATGCCAAGCTTAGCAAGGAGAGCAGCCTCAGATGAGCCCACCTTCTCCCCTTTCTTGATCAGCTCAACAGGGGTGATGATTTCCACAGTACCCTTGTTAATCTTGGTTGGAATATTCAGGACCTATATATAATGGCAGTAGTCAAGAAACTGAAGAACTTCAGGAGAACTGTTAAAAAGTGAAACCTAGGCTTTAGCTAACCTGGAAAAAGGAAGTCTGCGAGGGGTCCAACCCTGTGTTGCCAGGAGGAACAACAACGTCTATAGGAGCAACAAGTCCTACACGGGCAGGAGCTCCAACCTTTCATAGAGAATATCAAAGAATCTATTAGCATACTAGAATTTATAGTACTAAGAAATAGCAATTGCAAGGGAAACATGCAGGTGAAATCAGATTGTGTAACAGGTGTTGTGGCCATCTATTGTTCATTGTCATAATTATCAAACAAATCTATAAAGTTCATGAGTCTGCATTATATTGATGGCCACATAATTTGGTTGTTTACCATTTTTGTATTCATTAGCTTATGTAAATTGACTCTAGAAGGGGAAAAAAACTATATACATAAGTACATTATTTCAACATATTAATTAGATTATAGTAGGGTGGCAGGTATATAGATTACAGTAATTAGATTATATATAAGTACATATGCACAAAGCCACCAACCTTATACTTGCCAACCTCCTCGCTAACCTCCTTCAAGTCGCCCTTGGTGAAAATTAATCCAACATTTCCCTACAGCGAGGAAAAAACTCTGATGACTAACAAAGTAACAAGACTAAAGACAAGACACACAAGCAATGCAACTAGCTTTTAATCCCATGTACAGTATTGCAACAAATTCCATTCTGAAAAATTAAACAATATCTAATAAGGCGCTGTGGTTATAGCAAGCCTTCTCATAAAAGCATCCAGGTATAGAAACACTCAGAAACTGATTCAAAAAATTTTGCAGGTCAATTGAACAATGTAGCCATAATCCCCAAGATGTTGCATAGACATATACATCAAAACTCTAGTTGCATATTAAAGATAGAATAAATATGCGCATATGGCAGCATAGTAAGATATGACAATATCAAACTAAAAGCAAAGGCAAATTCCAAACTGAAAATATGACATTTCCAACGAGGAAAAGAAAACCAATTCCCCAATAATAAATCCCGAAATAGACCAACTTCACACCAAACTGACAAACTTAAACGCCGAACAGTAAAACATTTCACTATTTGCATTAAACTACTATCATCCTAAGTCCTGACTCCTAACCGGTAAAGTATTAACAATGACGTCATGATCCAAAAACACGCAATACAAGATTTTTTAAAAAAAAACTGATTTTTACTATCAAATCTCATAGTCCAAGTGACCAATGACCTCGAAGTGGCATTCTATAGCAAAAAAATGACTTTTTGACCGACATGGCAATCCAACAATATGCTCCACAAAATTAAGATGGCATGTAAATGTACACATAAAATACCAAAAAAGAAAAAAAAAACTGACCAAAGGGAATCAAGAGAAAAGCAAAAATGATAAATCTAGCCATACCACAAGCAAGGGAAGGAGATTGAGGTAGTCCTTATTCCCACTCTTCTCTGCGTGGATCTTAATGCAGCGCCTGATAAGCGTATTCTTCCCCATGAGAACGATGGATTCGCCCCTGAGCCCCCTCCGAATGTTCTGGAGCTGGTTGGAGCCCACGTTGTCCGCCGCCGCGATGAGGACCTGGCTGTACTCGTCCAGGAGCTGGCATAGCTTCTTGTCGTACTGGATCTTCTTCTCCGCCTTCGATAGCTTCACCGTCATGGCTGTCAACCTAACCCAAAACAAAAGATTCGAGAGAGACGAGAGGACCAAGATGGAGCGAAAAGCTCAGATCAAGGTGGACGGGATTCGCGCCGTCTCTTTAACCTCCGAAAGCGTCTACGGGAACCCTAGAATCGGTTCCTTCTTATACCAAACTATGCACGTGCAAATCACCTGACCGTTCCGGATAAAGGGTAACACCGTCGACATACCACCCGACCCGCATCCGCGACCCAGTCCTATATTTTTCTCACTATATTATTACAAATAAAGCCCTCCTTTTCCATTATTTAAGAATTGAACCCCTACGTATGCTTAAAAACACGAAGCCAGAAATTTATTTTCCCCAAATGCTTCTGAAGCAACTAAGATTTCTTATCAGCAGAAAGCAAACACAAGCATAAGAAAATTTAGCTGTAAACTAAGCCAATTGTATCCTCCAAAGTTCAAGCAGATCAATTCATTGCAGGAGCTTAGTTGAGAGGAAAAAAAGAAGTCCAAAATTTAGCATTCGTTTCACAGTAAAAAGTAATTTCTTATTTCAAGCCAAATCCTATCTACAAGGCTCTAAAATATACAGAAGCAATGGCATGGCAAAATTTGCTCAGAGATGGCTTCATTTGTGATGACCATCATCTTAGATCTATGCGAACACCTGAGTTCCAAGAGTTACAAGGTTTACTGAGATTTATGAACACTCAACAGCGCTATGATACATTGCGAAAAATGAATAGATGAGATGCCAAGGAACATAGACAAGTGTATAAGTTGCCACTGCATACGATCATGCATCGCTGGTTCCCCGCGAAACAATTAAGTCCTCCCTGTCGATTGGCTTGGGGGAGCAGCAGCTATTCTCAAATGGTTCAGAAGTCGACGGAGCAATACAAAAATTGCAGGGTCCTCCTGCAACATGAATGAGAAAAGACCATGTTCAAAACTGAATGTTGTTTTAACTCTATATGTAGTATTTATAAAGTTACAAGACGATAAACCACCATAACAAGATATGTACAGTCATTATTAAGTGCCTCCAGAATGATAAAGCTGGCGAGACCTAACATATTGTGAATGTGGAGGAATATGATGCAATGCATTTGTCATTGGTTCAAGGAGAATAACAAACAATAAGAAGGAAAGTAGAGTGTTAGATTGAAACAATTTTCTCAAACAGAGGGAAAAGAAGTACAGAGAATGCAACATCATGAATGCTACTGGTAGTATAGTATTTTGTACATTAAGAAAGAAATCCCAAGCAGATCACAGTAACTGTTTCTGATAATTCTCAAAATGGCTATAGGCAAATTGAATAAAAATAACATGTAATTGATGAATCTATTTTATGGTTATAATCCCGGAGGACTTGACTAACAAAATTATCGGTTTTGATCAACCTTATCTATTCAAGCTTTTATCCTGTTTGAAGTAGGGTTTTTCACCCACTTAGTCAGGTAGGTCAATAAGCTAATGAGCCTGCACCTTACTGGTGGAAATCACTGAGCATTTAACAGATCATAAATGGGCACAAACATTTCCAAATTGGATGGAAGGAAGCGTCATGCAAATTAATTAGATGCCAGTCAGGCATCTGGAAATTAAAATCTGAAATTGTTTCTTGCCTTCGAAGATGTTTTTCGAAATTTTAAACAATGTCTGAGACAAAATTGTTAAGATAATCCGGCAATATGGTTCAGTTTAAGGACCAAGATCTATTTAAGAAATGACACTTACACGAAGGGAGTCATTAAAAGTTCCATCTTTTAGCATATCTGGAAGGTAAGCCTTCAGGATTTCGTTCGCTCTGCAGAGAAATAGGACCAAAGATATATCATGCAAGGATCAATTAATCAATAACATGCAAATGAACAGATCCCCATCACCCAGGTAATCACGGATGATTTTAAGATACTTCTTTTTCAAATGAATTTTATGGGCAAAGTACCTAATGAAGTATGCCGTTAGTACCTCGGATATTCTGACAGCCTTAAATAACAACTTATTGTATACTTCAGCAGCCTAGCACAGGGCTGTTCAGCAAGTGATGCAACAACTGAAGCAAGCACTTGACAAACACAAAGAAATCGGTCCGGTCTGGAACAAATATGCAGAAGCCCAACATCATCCAGTAGTATCTTTTGAAGAATAAAGACGGCGAGCTATACGGTAAATCAGGTCAGAGTGTATCTAAACCAAAAAAGGAAAAAATTTACACCTAAAACAAGCACTGCTATAGATCTAAGAACTCATGTGCTGAAGTACATCCATCGGATAGCTCATATTGACCCCAGAGTAAGTAATTAGACAAGCTATTGAGTGATTCTTGACTGCTCAAAATCACAAGAACTGGAACAACAATGAAACATCTCTTTTCATAAGAATCCTAGGACAATATTAAACTTGATGATAGATAGCATTTTAAGGATTACATTTAACTTGTGAATCAAACACAGCTCGTTGCAAACGAATAATCAGTCCAGACTGCAATTAAAAGGTCGTGCTGTTGGTATATTTTAGTGGTAATGATACTCGTATATTTCATCATTCACAAGTCCAATGAGCTGAGGTGCCATCATAAGTCTGTAGAGTGTAGACAATTGTATATCAATGTCCATACTACAACAAGAGTCATTTATAAACCTATAAGGTTTTCTTTTCCTTTTTTGATGGAAAAAGCTTTATGTGGGATCGAAAACGACTTTAAGCAATTTTTCACATTGAAAAACAGAAGAAAATATAGGCAAGTGACCAAGGACAAACAGTTCAAGAGAGTGAAAAACTTCTACCAGTTTCAAGTCCCACAAATAAATAACTGCTTGCTACTTGTTTTCACATAAACAATTCTAATTCTACAACAATAAAAGTTTCAGAAATGGCGAGAAAGTTTAATCACTCACTGTCTTTTTAATTTCTGTGCCATTGTTCATAGCACGTAGACATAATGGAATTATCTCACTATGCAGGAGAAAGGCAATAGCCTCAGAATCACGAACCTGCAGCAGAACAAAAATGGAACTATCTTATCAACTCTTTCATGCAAATTAAATTAAACAAAACCCACATATTTGTCGACAAATCTTTCCGACGATATCACTTCTACTCAAAATATAAAAGAGAGTAGGCAAGCTTGTTACAGAATCTGAAATGTTACCGAAGAAATACTAAAATAAAACATATGAGGATCTAAAGGAAACAAAACAAGAATTAAGTTTTAGACTATTATCCTCAGGCATGAATTTAAAATCTGGAGCAATATAGAAAAGTATCAAATTCTTTGATATATCAAGTCATGCTTTATTGTGTTTCGCATAAAGTATCACCAATTTTTGGTTCGATATTTTCAAGTATATATAAACAATAAGAAAGTATTGAAAGAATTCGATACAAAAAAAGTAACTTCTTACAGATGTTGGATTGCAATTAGTTGTGTTTTTCAAAAAAAAGTCACCTTCGCAAGGCCATTCACAAGGCCACCTATAACTCCCAAGCTGCTTATTCGTAAATTCTCGAAGGATGTTTCCTTACTAGTAGTATTAAGAAATGGGTACAAATACAAATGTATATGTGCTGCAAGAAGAAGAAAGAGAAGAATATTAATATAACTTGTATCATAGGAATGCCATAGGATATATTGAATATATAAACAAGTATTCATCATGACAATTGTTGTATTTATAAATGACAGACTCTGTATCAAACCTTCCCACTAGCAGTTTACAGCAAAAATATTACTAGTCTAGGGCCAGACAGAAGTTACTCATCAGAATTTTAAAAACTCAATAGATACATCACGCACTCCATATATATATATAAAGATACATTAGAATATTACAGAATTATGAGTACAGGATACACAAGTTCAATTATTTTGTATCTCACCGCTCCAGCATTATCTGAGAGTAGACATTATCAGCATAGACCCCTATGACATCAATAATTCCCCAAGATAGTACTTAGAATATTTGGTCTAGAGAACATAAAGGATAACCGACTCTTTCATTTATTTGGTCCAGAAACTACATATCAACAAGTCTCCTAAAGAGCTTCTCTTTATACTCTCCCCCTTGTTTGCATTGACTTACCCAGTTCAACAGCATTTCTTTATATAATGCCACGAAAGCCAAGGTAATAGATTCTCATCAAGTTATGGTGGACACGACCGCATATGAGACTATGTCTTCTTTCCTGACTTGCTTTACCTATACCTGAGCCTTCAGGGCCTGGAGACTTTCCAATAATTGGTCCTAGGAAATTGCAAGGTGTATTACTGTATTGTAGTTTTCTAGTCCCCTACATACATGTAGAGAAATCAGCACAGTACAAGAATGGCAAATATTGGTCAGTGCTTACCAGGATGAAGTGGAAGGCCAATGCAAGAATTAATGATAACTGAAACATGACTAGACTTTTCAAAAGGCATGTGGAGAAACATAACTGGAATACCTAACCAGGGGGATATGACGGTTCAAAGGGACAAACATAGAGCTGGGTATACATGAACTAATAAGAACAAAAGTGGTATCAGAAATCTCAGTGAATTTCTCCGCTAACATAAAGCATGATGCAATCGGATAGATATAGCACAAAAGTATTGGCTTATGAATCCAGTGTTACTAAAGGCAACAACATACAAAAAGCTAACTAGGAAAATTCTTCCATTTGAAGAATTATGCAATTATAGGAATGGAAAAAAATCTACATATTAGACATCATGCCCTTGTGTAAAATCAAATTGGAATACACAGCGGCAATATCAGGTGTACAAAACTTGAAACACCTCTCCTGAAGGTCTGAAACAATAAAACTCAATTTAATTTCTTAACGCACCCATGAGGAAAGAGATTCTTGTCACAGGATGAGAAGCTACAGACTGCAGAAAGAGGAAAAGGCAAATGTATGAGCTCTAGATGAATAGAAATAAGAAGTCCTAGTAGCCAAATTGATAACTCCCATATTAAATCCATTAATTAAATCAACCGTGTTTATGGTCTAACAAAAGAATTAATATGAGCAACCAAATTAAATTTACTCAAAATTTACTATGACATCAGTGGAACAACAGATAATATTCACTGGTACATACATAGAGAGGTAGAGCAGGCATTATCCCACTGTTTCATTTGAGCCTAACAAATACTGTTCTCCATGCGAGCACATCATGAAAAAATAAGGAACTTTAATAATAAGATCTCTTTCATATAATAAAAGCCACTAGCAATCACCAGCAATAAGAACCATATGTTCACTTCCAGCAAATAACTCTAGAAAAAGTAACATTTTTCACCGTCCTTCAGAAAGTGAAAGAATAACATAAAATTAGTACTGATCACGTATTTCAAAAAAGAGTACTCAAAACAATTCTTCTTCTACTTTGACTAGAAAGCATTCCGAGTTAAGACTGCTTAAGAACCTCATTGAAACGCTCCTTGTCCTACAGCAACAGTTATCTTTTGCCCCAAATACTAAATTGAAGTATACAGATTTGAGGTCCAAATTTTGGAGCCAAAAAACTCACCAAGAAATTTGGCTTCAGTTGAATACTCAGACTAGTCCAGTTCAGGTGAGAATTAATGAATTATTTTCTGGTTAGACTTGGTCCAGATTCAAGTGCTACCAGTCCAAAATGCAACCCAGAGAATTAGCTGTTTTTACTAGATAAACATGCAGATTCATACTTCCAATCAGTGCCAGATGAAAATATGTTCGTCACTTTTCAGAGTATCCTAAGGAGTTGTATGTTACCTAAAGTTGTGGTTGCCTTTGTCACCATACTACAAAGTTGTCTATTTCCAAATTATCTGATTTCATTATTTCATATACTAATCAAGTCCAAGTTGGTTCAATCTCTCTTTCTTTAGCATTATTCACATTTGCAATTTCTAGCATGATTTAATTTGTCGAGCTCCTTTCCTTCAGCTTCCACATAGGTATATGCAAGATAAGTAACAAGAAGGGAGGAATTGGAGAAGGTAAAAATATGATTACAAGGACATTTGAAGGACTAAAAGGATCATTATCATAATATCCCAAAAAAATCCTGAAATTTCCAGTCATATAAACTTGAATACACTACGTCCACATGCACTTAAAGAACTTCAAATTGCAAAAGCACTTCCATCATAAAAGAATCTTCAAGTTACGAAAGCAGAAGGGCACCGGAACATATAGAATAAGAAGTAGGAATCATTATATAATATATAGTAGGCTATTGTTGAAAGAATTTATTCAAAATTTTAAAACAACTCATATTGCATTACAAAATCAGATATTAGGACTTTAAAAAGAAAGCATACAGAAAGTGGGCAAGTAACCTGAAGAAGAGTAAGTGCATTGCAAACTCGAATAGATGCGTCAAGTGAGAGTTTAGGAGGTGAGAGATAAGGATATATTGAAACTATCTCCTGCAATATCCAATTGGAACGAGATGATAAAGAGCTATAAACAGATCAATGTAATCCAGCTTCAATATTATCGATTTTTTATTCACCTAACTAGGCATGCTATATGATATGGCTAATAAAATGGCCACCGTTCCTCTCCTTTATTTAATTACAATATTTGCACTCCTCTTTATTGTAGAAAGAAAACTAAGATTCTTTTTAAACTTTCTTTTCTGGTTAATATATGTCAGGACTGAAAATACACAGAATTTGGAGATGCTTACTAACCTGCAGGAGCACGGTAATAGAGCCAAAAGAGTTCCACAATAGTGGAGCATAAACACAATGATCTCTTCTCTGCAAGAAAAAGGATTGGTAAAATAGTTCCTGCTTAGTTTGATTGCTGTTACCCATAAAAAAGTCTAAACAAAGAAAAACTTATGTGACAAAGCATTGGTATGCGCATCGCTGAAATTAAGACACTATTTCCTAGATCATTCTGTCAGATTGCCAAAATGGACTACTTTAGAAATGCCAAAATGTAGGTTGAACCTAAAGAAGGCACTACCTATACAGCCCAAGAAAGGCACTTGATTTCAACTGTATGGTTCTATGCTATAAAATTAAAGTGGAAACAAAATTAAGATGCTTCTGTTGTTAACATCCAAAAAAACACTGGAAAATAAATCTCAAATTTCATACAATCAAACCTTGAATATCTTGCAAGTCAGTCATAAAAAATAGAACCAATTTTCCTCTTCTTTCATATTCTCACTTTCTTTGTCATTTCTTTTCTCTTTCTTTCTCTTCCCTCTCCTTTCTTGAGCATCCAAATGTCAGAGTTATTACTCATGCAATAGAGATTATGAGTCTACTCGAGAGGAAAAAACAATCTAAAGACTTAACAATATCCGAGTCCAATCACACGAATTCTAGTGTTCATCATTTCCTCCTCAAAATCAGATTCTTGAACTACGAATTCCTGAATTTAATTTGGAGTAAGATTAATGCCTGTCAGTTCTACGTATAAATCAGAACCCAGATTGAAGAAAGACAACTCACTTCTCCAACCAAACGTACCAAATCATGTCTAAAAGATTCTCAAAGATCCAACTGTTTCCCAACACAAGAATCACAGAAAGACAACAAAAGAAAGAAAGGACCCACCTTGGAAAGCTCGAGGACAGCATTCGCCCTCAAATCCCTCTTCAGGAGATTGAGCAGCAACGGCTCCACGGGGCCCAAGCCAGCCGGAAGAGAAGAAGAAGAAGAAGAAGAAGACGACGAAGGCGCGCCGCCACGTCCTCTTCCGGCGCCCCCAGTGAACGCGGGTTTGACAGCGGGGAAGCGCGGGAATTTGGCCATTATTGCAGAGCGGAATAAGATTATGAGTATTGGGTTGGTCGTGACTTTAAATCGTAGTTGGATCTGGAGGCGGGCGTTTGGTGTCCTCCCGAGAAACAGGACTACGTGGCGCTCCTCCACTGGTGCCATCTTTTAAAAGTTTCGGCGGCTAAAATTGGAAACGGCTACCTCTTTCCTCTTTCTTTCCACTTAGTTATAGTATTAGTATTTAGTAGTTTTTAACTCCTTAGTTTTAGAATAACAACTCTAAGCTCGTATACCTATTTAACCCTTATTGAAAGGATATATTTAGATACATATTTTTAATGTATTATCCTTTAAGTATAATTTATATAAATAATGTATTTTTAATTATATTTTGGTGTGTGTTTTGACAAAATTATAAACGTACTTGTTACATAATTTTTCCTATTAGGAATCGACCTAGATAAAATAGGTCTGAAAGTATAATTTAAAAAACATTAAATATTTTAAAACTGCTGTACCATAACTAAAGAGCTTTTTCTTACAAACTGGTCGAGTCATTTGCATAGATAAAAAGATTTAGTTTTGAAAACAATAAAATAGGTATGTGTGTGCAATTAATATATTTCTAGTATAAATTATGAACATTTTTATTATAAATAATATGTATTTAATATAAAAATAAATATATTTAGCTTCAGTTTCAAAAGCTCAGATAACTCAACTCAAAGGCTTCTTTCTAAATCTTGACAAAAGTGGAAGGCTTAATTCAACTCGACCAAAAAGTCCAACTCAAAACTAATGTCATGATCTCGACTGGTGTGGAAACTAACAGAGGGATAATTTGGTCAGGATGAAAGACTAATTCTCATATTTTAGTATCCTGAATGGCCAGTTAACTGCATTTGTCTCCACACTTGAAAAAACTTTGCTGCAAAAAGTGATCACATGCCTCACAAAGAAAGTTTGATCAGCAATGTCCTATTTCCACAATTAATGTAACATGATTCCTGACCTAATTTGAATTGTCCCAAGAAAAAAAGAGAAAAGAAAGAGAAACTGAAGCCACTGGTTATCCTAGATGCTGCTGATGTAAAAGAGGAAAGAGTTCATGCATCTATCGACAATTGCTTCTTGTGTTTCCTAGGTTTATCCTGCATCTTCTCGAGTTTCTCGATTGCAAATTTCCCACTGCTCACTGAACCCTCTTGTGCGCTGCAAATCTGTGGCTTTATACCGAACCCAAGTTTCCCGCGCACACCGCTCCATCCGCTCTTCTCCCGGCCCAAATTCTCGATCTCTTCTTTCATGCTTGAGCACTCCTTCTCGAGCTCAGCCACCCGCATCCTCATGCTATCCATGCTGACCTTCAAGACCTGGTTGTCCCTGACAGCTGATGCCCAGCCAGCACCCTCACCAGAGACCGGAAGCCCGCTTATAAGTGGCCTTGAATTATCGAGATTGTCAGACATAAAGAAGCATCCAGCAATAGAACTCCTCAGTTGAAGCTGCTCGAAGAAGAGGACCTGGACGACGACACGTAGAGGAAGCCTCTCATTCTGCGCAGCATGAGTGCAAGCCTCCAGAGAGAGTTTTTGGCAGTCCATTAGCCGGCAGAGCTCCTCCCTTTCTGACTCTGTGAGCCATGGATGTGCCTGAACATATAAGATGTAAAAATAGGTCAAACAGATCAGATTGAGTAGCTGTATGAACTTTGAATATATTTGAATAATCCATTACCTTCAAATAAATGTCAATGGCACGATAGAGTCCGTCATCCAATGGTCGGGCATAATCTGGTATAGCTGCAGCGAGAGAATGAAACTTGGGTAGCTTTAAGTTGACATCTGGTGCAACCTCAGCCAGATAACCATCAATTAGCTTGGAAACTGTAGTAATTGGTATCAGCGATGGGGAACCCAACAATTGTCCATCTTCAGCAAGACCAGGGGAGGCTCCTCCAGTTTCCTGATCGATAGCTAAGAAATGATCGAGAATCCTACGAACACAATCCACATCATAGAGTGTTTCAGTGGAGTCAGAGAAGTTGGGTATCAGTAGATCTTCCAATGTTGCTTGTTCTAATTGCATTCCTATCCTTCTCTCCAAGTTGGACAAGCAGGAGGAGCTAGCTTGCAGGATGATTGCAGTCCTAAGAAGACCAAATAAAAGCTTACATGGTGTCATCCCCTTCTGCAAAGGCAACAGCCTATCAATCTCCTCAAGGAGATGCTTCTGTTCGTCTTCGGAAGGCATCGCCAATAAAGTTGTGGATGCGAAACGATTGCTAATATTGCTCATGCTTTGACGCCTATTGAGCGCTGGCAGATGTCTTTTGGCATAGAAGTTAAGAGAGCCTACAATCATCTCTTGCTTGATGCCTCGAAATTCCATGATTGAAATCAACTTCTTATACAAAGGAAGGCTTAAAGCTGATACATCTTCGTACCACCAATCTGAATTACTATTTCTAGGTCTGGCTCCTGTGCTTATCCCATTCCACAGAACGCTCCCTCCAGGGCTCTGCCTAGGACCAGATTCCATCATGGGCCAACCAAACATATTGGGATCAGTACATGCTTTAATAGCTAAAGAGTCGATGCATCTCTTCACAATTTGCAATTCTTCAGCCTGAGGAAGAACATCATCACAAGTCTGAAGTGCTTTAATGGAATCTTTCCAGCTTCGCAGGACCACTTGGTTGAAGAAATTCTCAGTCAGAGATATCAAATTGCCCTCCGCGATCTCTTCAGTCATCTGAAGATATTCCGCAGCACAGCGTAGATAAACAACATTTGAGGAAGTCATTTCAAATTTTACACCATAGCAGAACTTGGCTGCTAATTCAAATGCTTTAGCTCCAGCAGGAACATCAGGAAGCTCTACAACACAACCTTCTTCCCCCTCATCAGATTTCTCTCTGATCAACTTTTCCAGAAGACCACTCTTGGATAACAAAGGAAACTACAGCAAGGAAGTAACATAATAAGGGGAATAGCTATCAGAGTAATTCAACATACAAGAAGCAAGAAAACAAAAAAAAAAAAACTCGACCAACTTCAAATATGCCAGGTGATCTCTTTATCATTTAAAGCATTTACTTTATTAATGGTTAATCTTCCATGATTGCTTACATTATCCTATAATAATTTTAAGAAAAAATTTGCATTTTGGTAATCAGCTGTCTTTAGTTATGAAACTGTGTTAGTGCCCAGTGAATGAATTTCGGACACATCTAACTATCTAAGAGTCTTTTAATGCATTACTGAAGTAGAGAAAAAAAAATACAGAGATAATAATGCATATTCTTTCTTTTTTTTCATTACTTACAAGTAGTTGTTTACGAACTAAAATTACACTTCCAAGATGAATAACTTCGGTTCTCACCATCTCATAAGGTAAAATATATGCACTATGGAATGTGCATGGTTTCACTGCAAGTAAGTTTGAACTTTGAAGACTGACCCAAGATTTGCAATCTCTCCATAACAAATAATGTGCAGAATCCAGGAAGCTTTAGTTTGTACTTTGTATATAGTCAACTTCAAGCTTAAGAATACTAATCAAAAAAAAAATTCTTGGTAGAAAACTACCTTGTGCAGATGAAATGACATTTCTCCAACCTCTACAGTAATATCGCTGGGAAGACCTGTTGTGCAGAACCTGCAAGAAGAGAATAAAATAAGTCAAGTATAGCAGTAACTAGGATTTCCTAAAGTTGGTGTAGTGAATTTCGCCTTGACTCATGGCATATAAGATACTAAGATGTATGAGCATTATACTGCAATAAAAATAGCAAACAGCCAATTGCTCATCTCTCACATGTGAACAGCATTGCAAGCTTATAATTGAATTAAAGTTAGAGCATGACAAAAGGGTCGCAAAAAGTTTCTAAGTCTGGAGGAACTTCTAGTAAAGTGACAAAATTAACTAGGCTCGATCACATTTGGCAATGATGTGTTGAGAGCCACCTGATCTTTTGCTCCAAGAGAGTATGTGCCCCGAGGAAAAAAAAAAAGAAATTCAGCCAGGAATGAGCTGACCTCTTAAGGAAAGGGAAAGCAAACAACAAAATTAACATAATGCGGACACTAAAATCATCAAGCCTTACAGCTCTGGTTTTCTTCTTAAATAGCATAAACATTGGTCTAAGAGTTTCGAATTCTTATCTATGCTGCTACAAGAACATGAATCAGAAGTACCAGTTTTTTAACTATTAAACATCAGTAGCCTAAATAACAAGAGAAGAACCATTTGAATAGGCTCAAAATGGAACCAACTTAAAGCCAAATTTAATGCAGAAAACTTAAAGATTTCAACAAAATGATAGCTCATTCAATATAAAAGCAAAAGCTGCAAGAAGAAGAACAAAGCATACCAAGCCCGCCCTTGTCGTTTGAACGATTCAGATTTTGATCCCAACTTCACACAGGCCATCTTCCTCAAAGAACAAAAGTCGAGGCAAATATCTCTTATAAATCCTCAAAAAGACAATCAACTGGATTCTCGTAAAATGTATACAATAGTGAGCCCTGGATTTAGAGCGTAGAATCTCCTAAAAGTCCAAACCCCCAAATTAGCAAATCTCTCTCAACGAAACACCAATTCCTCCTGGAATAAACAATCCCCAACTTATACCATACCCAACTACAATAGAAACTCTAGTCAAGGACCGACGGAGTAGAGATCTGCCTATGAACACCTTCAAACTCAAAATACTAGATCAAAAATCAGGTATATAAACTGTAAAAGCCACAAAAGACTAAACATTTATTAGAAAACACAGGCAGTCAGTCCTCCACCAAGCAATACCATCATCCAAATCAGCCTCAGAACATACCGGAATAATCAAAAATTCCCAACCAAAAACTCTCCCCAAAACCCAGCAAATACCCAAGGCGCCTCCTTTATCAGAAAAACAAAAAGAAAAGCAAGCACACCGAAAGCAAATTCCCTGACCAAGATCCCAACTTTTTACCAAAAACCCAACAAAAACATCGAAAAGCTCAAGCCCAGAGCCTCAGACCCAAGAAACAATCCCACCCCACCCCACCCCACCCAAACAGTCGAAGACGAAACGGAAGAATATAAGTACTATATAACCCTCGAACCGCCAGTTTCTATTCTGTCATCTTCCGTAATCCTTCCCCCTTCCCGTATTTTGGCTCTAGTAGAAAGACGACGGACGGAGAGCCACAAAAAGGAAAGAAAAAAATCCAGAGACGAAAGGACAAATGGAGAATAGAGAGCGAGGAGAAGAAGCCAAAGCCCAGCTTGGCATAACCCTGGCACTTCATTTAATATGAGAATAAAGTAGGGGCAGTGGGGTCTTTTCCCCGCTTAAAGCACATCACCATCATTCCCATCTACTCTTTCTTCGAGGAGGACATAGGAATTTTCCAGTCCAGCACTGTAACGCCATCAAGCAAGTAATTATTAAAGTCCAAAATTAAAAGAAAGAAAGAAAATAAAATCCATTTTAGTCTTCTTTAATTAAATCAAATTCTAAATTACTTCATTAGCTCTAATTTATGTGTCTAATAGTATGAACAATTTCCTATATTAAAGCTAAAAGCAATTGACTCCATTGTTTGTCTTTTGATATTAGTAATGGATAAATTAATTAAAATTTTGGTAGAGTAGTAGGGCTCACAATGAGTGCTCACTGGGATCGAGTGCAGTCCAAGCAAACTTTAAAAGGACAGTGTTTTGATTAATTGTTGCTTTGCAAGATTCTCATTATACTTTCATCAATATCTGGATAATATATATATAATGTTTATAGCCATGTAACTCTGGAATAGTTGAATTATAATTCAATAAGTAGTCTAATCCAGTGATATGGCAAAGCATTCTGGGGCCAAAGCCAACCGAAGGTTTGTAGCTGTTAGTCGATAATAAGTCTGCCAAGCTTTTATTATTATTATTATTATTATTATTATTATTATTGTCTAATTCACTTTAATATTTCAATGCGGATGAATTATAAAAACCGACTACTAGAAGATGATCTCTAAATATAAACCGAGACAACTGACTTTTTAATGTGAAAATTTAGAAATTATTTTTAAAAAATTATCTAGAGAAATTTTTATATAAATCATTTTTTAGTTCAATGATTTTTAAATATAAATTGAGAAATTAAAAGGTAAGTTATATAAAAATTTAGTTTCTTAACCGTCTTAATTTTTTTTTATATAATTATTTATTTGATTAATAATTTATATTTAAAAATTGCCATCTCAATCTATGACGTAGCAATGTTGCAAAATAAATTTTTAGTTATCTAATCTGAGGAAATAGAACTCTTGATTATTAAATTATAATTTTAAATATTTTTTTACTAATTTAGCTCTAATAAATTTTAAAAAGACTGATGTGTCTTGAAATATATTACACATCACCTATGTAATTTATATGTATCGTTTATATAAAAAGTACGCTTTAATTTTAAGAAAAAAAACACAACGTATCAGTTGTGTAATTTATACGCATCGTTATATAAAATATACGCTATAATTTGCAACGATGTGCACGTCAAAATTTTAAAAAAAAATATCGCATATCACCTATATTACTTATATGCATCGCTTATGAAAAATATATTCTAATTTTTAACAATGTGCACCATAAAAATTAAACACTTAGATTAAATTAAAAAAATAATAAATTAGTTTAAATCAGTAAAAAAAGTACCTAAATTTGTAATTCAGCCTATTTCTGCCAACCAAAAAACCTAAATTTTTTTGCAGCAAATCACCCTATTTTGGTCAAAAACTCGATTTTTGGATCAAATTTGAATGCCAGATCTAAATGACCTTTGAAAGGATTTGAAGTATGGACAAAGCCCAAATCTGAAATTGAAACAATTTTATGATTGTGAAAACATCACACAACTCTTTCAAACTGAATATTGATCAGGTAGGAGATTATAATGTCAACAGAGTAACTTCTGTTAACATGTTTTGCCTCATTCACAGAAATAGAAAGAAGAAAAATATCTATCAGAAATACTTTTTTACTGAGATGCAGCAGCAATATCATAGGCTTCTGTCACAACCTAAAAGTTCAATTCATCAAGCATCATTATGATCAGCATGCAATAATACAGAATCAATTGTTCCTCATTAACTGTTTTCCTATCTACTCATTGCCACTATTCCCAACTATTTGGGGTCGGCTATGCTAAGCTCAAGTTGCATCTAAGGCTGAGCAGGGATATATGAAGTACCAAAGAAAAAACATACAAAATATGATGTCATCTCAAATATCGCCTCACAATTCCAATAAACCACTCAATTCCATAAGCTGCAATTTGCAGTTCTACATCTGTGTTTCATCCCAGTCCAGTGATCTATCTTCAAATGTGTAGCCAGGTTGTGTTTGAAGCCGATTACGAGCCAATCTACTCATCATTGCTAGACCTGAAAGCAAAACACGTATAAAATGTTAAAAAGATGCAGCAACGCAACCTACACAAATCCAAAATTTGACATGACTCAAATGCTTGGCAGTAGATGAATCATTGTTTCTACAGCAAGAGAGAGGTTCTGGCTTATACTTTTCGATCAGGACTATATTTTTCATAGTTCCTATCCCCCTTCTCTTTTAATACTATAGATCACCTTATTTATTAACATTGACATTTTTTATGAACTTCTCCATAAAGTGAGCGTTTCCATGGCTGGCATATTGCATATTCAGAGTCATAATGCAGAATGGAAATTTTAGCAGTAGGTTGTTGCAACAATGTTGAATGTCAATTCGATCTTAAATTCTTTCTTTTCCTATTCGTATGTGCGCATGCAGTTATAAATTGTCAAGGAATGTAAATAATGTTTATTCAACATAAATGCCGCTTTTGCAGACAAAACAGAGGACATACCTTCCACCACTTTATAGAGAGATGACCACCATCTATCTGCCGGGACATGATACTGATTCAATGTTTCTTCAATTTCACTGTCATGTTTGCCTTCCAAAACCCTCTGAAGAGTGATACAAGCATCTTTCGTTTTCGTGAGAATGTTGTTTTCATCAGCAACCTCTAATTGCTGGAGGTCATTGTGTGAAGATGTCAAGCTGACTGCAAGGGCAAACTGCGCAGCAGCAGCCCACCGTGAAGAAGCCAGCCATTTCCTTTGCCCATCTTGCCTCTTGGTCTCTTCCCTGCTGGATTTGTTTTCTCCTTCCGCGAAGACTAAACTCTGTTGAATTTCATTAATATAAGGTTTTGGTAAAGAAGTATGCCTTGGATGTATATATACAAAGTATACTGAATATCAATTATGCAAGCATATATTAGACAGGAACTTCAAAGATAAGGACACCATATTATTGTCTACAATATCTATGTCTGGAAGCTTGAAATTCAAAGCAGTAAGACTCTGTAGCAACAGAACTTGATTAATATGCAAGTATTTCCTTTTCTACTAATGCCCAAATTTTTTTCCTGTATCTACTGTCATGACTGGGAAAAGGTGTAAAGAAAATGTGGAGGTTCAAACCTCTGGAAAGGTGGCTGATCGAAGCAACTAAACATTGCTATTTTAAGAACACACAACAGTCAACACCATTCATTTGTTTAGGAGATTTTTCCTCATACACAGAAAGAATACAATCCGATCATGATTAATGATGTAACTTTGTTCTCCTTTTCTCCCTACCTGTTCCACCTTAATCTTTTGTTCCACAACTGCTGCAATTAACTGCTTAGTATGAAGTTTTGTCATTTATATAATTTTGGATGCGAAAACTATTTGCTCGTGGTGATTAGGCTCTCCTTAAACCATGATACTCGGAGAAAACTTCAAAGTAAAAAGTTCAACTGACAGAAGAGGAACAAAGAAAAAGCATGCAGAGGAAAAAAACACTTCTTGTAATACCAAAATGATGCATTGGCTGCTAAATTAACATCATTTACTGAAAGGGTTGACATCAAATAGACATCTGCCCTTTAAGTTGCTAAAATCTCTTTTGAAGACTTTGGTATTAAGGCCTTGTCTGCTTTGAGTTTAGGAACTCTCATTGAACTGGTTCAGGGACTCCTAAACTGATTCAGTAACTAAACATCTGATTATCTTTTTCATATCTAATTAAGTTTACTCTTTAAAAAATTAAGACTAAGTAATAAACTAACTAATCGAATTCGGAGCTTAGTCTCAAACCAAACGAGGCCCAAATGTTCTTCTATACAGCACACCAAACTGACATCTGCAAGTTAGATTGACTAAATCCTTACTTGGAGCAATCCCTATTTAAGTTCTGCTCCAGAAATAAACATACTCTTATATATAAGAAAAATTGGAGAATAGCAACAATGATGATGATGTGTAGGGGAAGGTAGTAATACCAAAGCATGTTCTAAATCAGGATATAGGAAATAAAAGAGAAAGTGAAGTGAATCCAGTAGTACCCGTAGATACTGGGCATTGGTTGTTCCAGTGCTTTGAACCATCTTAGAGAAAGCACTCCCTTCATTTGACAGAAGATTCTCTGGGGTGTCAAATTCCAAAACCTGCCAATGTAACCACATGTACAATGAACAACCTTGAAACAACTTAATGTCAACAAATATTAGTGGTCTCCACAAATAACATTATAATAAGAATGCAAAATTCTGGGGTATTCATTTACCTAAAACTGGATCTCTTATCAATTTTGAGAAAGTGCAAACTGAGGAACCAGGTATAAAAGATCTGTGTGTGTGTGGGTGGGTGTGTGGAGTGTAGACGTATATATACAGTCAGATATTAATTGTACAATCATATAAAAACAATCTTTTGTTTCATGCCATTTAGCTAGTGATTGGAAATTTTGAATAAATGAATTTGCAAGCTTAACTAATATACTAGTAAGGATGATGCTACTAAATAGTCACCCAATCTCAATATACAAAATAGGAAAGTTTAGCTTTACCGTGCATCCATGGGCTAAATATCTCAAAGTTGATGTAAATAAGTATAAAACTTATACAATAATAACCAAATTGTTGCAGATTTGCAGTTCCAAATCTATGATACATTAGTATCTCAAAGTAGTGACCAAACTCTTAAGCAATCCATGCAGATACCTGACCAGCACTGAGAAGAAGAAGGCGGTCACAGTCTATGATGGTATTCAAACGGTGAGCTATAATGAGCATTGTGCAAGATTTGAATTCTTCTCTTATGGTCTTCTGGATTAGAGCATCAGTTCTGACATCTACAGCTGCAGTTGCTTCATCAAGAACAAGAATCTTTGATCTGCGCAGCAATGCACGAGCTAAACTTAGCAGTTGTCTCTGACCAACACTAAAATTTTCTCCTGCCTCGGAAACCTAGAGATGTTGCAGATGAGGAAATATTTCAGTCAAGATGTTAGCTAATAAAACATCTTATTTACTATGAAAAATGATTTTAACTGAACTCTAATCTTTCAGAAAGAGCTTAACTAGTCCAAGATCGGCAATAAATGCCAAATAGACTTCTAGTAATGTATAATACAGCATTTGAAGTTTTCCGTGGTCATAATTGAAATGACGCTACATATACAAGTGTGCTAAGTATACTTTGCTATACGTTACAAGCTAGGCCTTATCAAACAACTTATACTTTATCATATTACATCAATATTTCCCTTCAAGAGAAACATATTTACTTGATCCTAGCCATTAATTTTTGTGGGTGCTGCTTTGCTGAACTCTCATTTGTTATCAAGTCATCATGCACCCAAATGGCCCAATGACCACTCATGATGGTCGGCATATGCTTATTTTTGAATAAACAATAGACAGCAAAATAAATAACAATATCTCTACAGCAGTCAGCAAAAGTATGTCCAAATAAATTGAAGCAAGATATCAAGTAAGCTGCACACATCAACATGCATAACATTGTAAAAGAAACAAAACGATTGAGAAGACAAAAGAATTGCTTCAACAAAAAAGAAAAGAAAAAGAAATGCTCGCATACTTCCGCATCAAGCCCCAGATGGTTCCTCCTAATGACATCTTTTAGATGCGCCCTCTCCAGAGCCTCCCACAGATCTGCATCATTGTGCTCATTGAAAGGATCCAGATTAAATCGAACAGTTCCTGACAAGAACAAAACAACAAATGAGAAATGTAAATGTAAAAGGTAAACTATAACGAAATTACCAATGAAAATAAAAAAAAAGTCAAATCGTGATATTTGTCTAGCATCTGATTATTGACAAGAATCATAAGTAGCTAGAGTCTACAAAAATAACTGCAAGCTCCAGAATTTTGATCTTCCAGCAATAGCTCAGGTGTAAAATTTAGTGCCTTATGGTATTCTAGTTCAATTGCGGCAGACAAGCACCTTACAAATAGTAAGGGTGTTACATATATCAAGTTTTCTTGCATCAGAGAATAGAGGGAGCAACGGAAAACCACTGTTGACTTCCATCTTCCTAGTAAGCACATGCTGAACAATTTTTCCTTTCGTAGAAGCTTAAATGAAAGTACCTTGCCGACACCAATATGGCAATATCATCTCCCCATCTGTGACCCATACAATCCATGCCAATTAGGATATACCATTTATTTTACAGTAAGGAACTGAGCTACTATGTCCTTTGCTGCAGTTGTGGCAGTGCCACTGGAAGTGCTTTTTTGTCTTGCAGTGGAAGACACCAATGGCCCGAGATCAGATGATGGTGACAGAGAAGGAATTACATGAAAATGGTGGCTTTGGTAGTTGTTGCGAGTCTCGGAAGAAGGGAAGGATTAGTGATGGGATTTACAAATTGATTTTTTAAACAACAAAAATGGTCAAACATGTTTAAACTGTGATCCTGTTTCTTTTTACTAGGATATATGAAGTCAGATAAATAAAACCCATCTTGTCACATAGTTCCAGGCTCAAAATGGTGAACAACAAACGCTAGTTTATGATTTTTATCAATCCTTAAAAATGAAAAGGATGACATGAATGCCCATAGTAATTCGGCACAATAGCTTAGAAAAAACTGGACTCATTGCTGACAGTTATAATACTTTTTTATTCAGATCACTGTTCCAATTAAAGTCCTTACTAGTTACTACAGCTCCATTGCTTCCATGGTAACAGTTCTATATAATCAAGTCAATGAAAGTTCCATACAAACATGAATGCTAGTAACAGTTTAAATTGAAATACAGCTCCCCAAGGAAACCTTATAATATTAAATCCTTTCTTTTTCCACTAATGAAAGTATTAGTCTGGATCACTGGCAGAGGTTACACAAGTTAGCAAATATATAAACTGGTAAATGTACAGGTAGATAAACTAACAAAAGCTGGTTCCTGATGAACTACAAGTAGCAGCAGGAGTTCAACATAAAAAATTATTAGCAGCAGCTTCAACAAACTATTCATTTAGTCCAAAAAGCTTTCAAAAAATACCTGAAAAGAGAACAGGTGACTGTGGTATTATTCCTAGGACTTTGCGTAAATCCCAAAGACCAAATCTTGAAATATCACAATCATCAATGAAAATATTTCCTCGTTCAAGCTCCACTATACGAAATAAAGCATTAAGCATGCTAGATTTTCCAGCACCTGTCCTGCCAACTATTCCAATCTTTTCACTTCCATCGATTGTGAATGATATGCCATGAAGAACAGGAGGAAGTTCTGGCCTGTACCGAAGAACAACATCTTGGAACTTTATGATTCCAGATGAGGGCCAACCAGGGGGTGGCCTGCTGTTTTCAATAACAGGAGGAGCTTCAGACGGCAACTCTATATAGGTTCCAACTCGCTCAACAGCATTTAAACTATTTTCAGCAAGACTTGCAAGACGGAGAACAGCAGTCAGAAGGTTGGTAATGTTTAAAGCATAAGAAAGAAGTAGACCCATTGTTGATGCAAATGCCTGCTGATTTTCTGCACGTTGGTTCTGCATGACAGCAAATGTTGCTGTAAACCAAATCATGATGCCTCCCAATGTTTCCAGACGAATAGCTAGCCATCTGTTTGCACTCATATTCACAAGTGTAAATCTGACATTGTTGTCCATTGACTTTCCATTAATATTGGCCATCCTGTCATATGCTTTGTAGGCACGAATTGTTGGCAGACCATTCAATGCTTCTCCAAATTGAGCGTAGACAGGAGATCTGGTTATGGAGTCCAAGCGCTTCACTTCACGGGCTGTACTCTGAGAGAAGAGGAATAAGGCAGAAACAACCATAACACCACTACCATTATGGTCAATAAATGGAAGATAAGAAAAGCACAAGTAAAGATTAAATAGTTCGACTTTACTATGATAAATAATTGCATGATAATTGAAAAGACAAAAATATAAAAGCCAAACATTTATTGATGTGATTTGGACCACACTGAGTCATCTCGTACATAGATACAACATATGGGATATATTTCTTGTTTTGTTTTAGTTGTTTTCTTCAGAAAAATAAGGATTCTAGATGTCGCGTTTGAACACAGGAAGGTCGCATTCCAACGCCCCTTGCGAACACCTACATACGTTCGCATCGACAGAAAATGTAAATTATGCGTTCAAACGTGCTCAACCCCGTTCGAACACACACATGCGAACGTCTGCATACGTTCGCATCGGCAGTGAATGCAAATTGCACGTTCAAATGCACTCGACCCAGTTCGAACGCGGTCGGCGAGAATACAATGTTTCTAGGGTTATTAATTGTTAATTTGGCTTGTTAGATTAGCCTCTTAAGATTTGGATGACAACCTAAAGGGGGATTATGAATGAATATTGAATTTTCTTCTCTTCCTCTACTCTAACTCTTCTCCCTCCTCGTTCAAACCCTAGCCGTGTGTCATCTCGACGCCAGATACCTTTAATACCCCTCGATTGTCGAGTCTTCTCTCCTCCTTAGAATCTCGACCAACTTCTTCTCTCTTATCCTTATCCCTTCAACACCACGTGCCACCAGATCCATCACCATTATCATCACCTTTATCACTAACATGACCATAACCCGTCATCTTCAACTTCACCACAATATTGCATATTTTAGCCCCAGATGCAGCCATAATCTGCGAAGGCGTGAATATCAAAAACATAGATTAGAAAGATATGGAACGATCACCACTGATTTCGTAATTTTCTGAATACAAGAGAATATTCTCCTTTGACTGCGCGGACTGCTTCCCTGCATTCAAGCTTGATTGGGAACGAATGCATGATCCATATCATTTATTTCATTGATTCTTTCTGCATGACCTCATGTTAGACATTTAGAGAATACTTTTAGATAACTAGCAATAAACAGTCACTTAACGTACAACAAATAACAACCACAGGCATGATCATCAACACAAAGCCTTTTCCTAACTATTTGATATTTGATTTAATGATCTTTTACCATCATTCATCTTGATCTTGCAGAAGCTTGTATTCTTTCTAAAACAGAGGTATTACCAAGATAAAATCACATGTAAAACCCAGAAAGCTAGATTTAGATTCAGTGGAACTTTATCATGTGTATAAGGATACTGATTTATACATCAATCAAGCATAACCTGAAAACTTCTTCCATCCATGTCTTGAGTCTTCATGTTATTAGTCATTACACTTTATTTTATTAATATAGTTAATCAATCATCTCATCATCCATCAAACATCACAGGAAATTTAATACCTTGTATTCTTCATTTGATATATTTAGTAATCGAAGAGTTTAATGAGAACAAGAAGAAAACTAAAGAAATGAGAAGCATGTAATTGATGTAGTAAAACAAAAAAGAAAAGCATCATTCAGTTGGCCTGACATCTTTACCTGGTAATAAAGATAGGCTGCATAAAACAAAATCAGAAGTGGCATTATGGCCCAGAGGGATAAGGTGCTGACAACACCTATCAGGACAAATGTGGAAAGTAGCTGCGAGATTTGTGCCAGAAACATATTCACATAGATTGCGACATTGCGATCGATATCACCTAGATCTTTAGCAAACCTATTGATTATTCTTCCAAGTGGATTGGTATGAAAGAACAGCATTGGAGCTCTTAATATTGAGTGAAGCATAGCATCATGTAGCCGCTTGGCAGCATAAAGACTTGAGATGATCAGCCAATAAGAATTTGTCAAAGTAATTAGTACCTGAGTAGAATTAGAACCAAATGTATTTCTAATTTCAGGATGTTAACAAAAATAACTTCAGACTTGCAAATCAGAATAATATTTTGTTTCTTAACTACCTGACCAAAAGATAGAAGTGCGTAAATCAGATTATAAAATCCAGGCCCATGGCTTTTTGGAGAGCTCCGATCTGTCCAGATGCTGAGCCATGTGCTACTTGAAATTCGAAGAATTTCAGTCATGGCGTAGCAAAAGAAAAGTATACATACTACCCACATCCCACCCAAAGCATTTTTGTACCTGCATAGAGATGCCAATATGAAGTGAATATCCCCCTGGTAAAATAAGAGTTGATATATTGGGTTACCACCCAAATAGGTGATAATGTGATATGAGTAAATTTCACTATGTAGGAGAGAGGTTTGCTCAAGAATTCTATGATTGTGTGCCATGATGATGAGAAAATGCACATATTTGTATAATTAAAATTATGAGCATTCATACATATTCAAAATTATGAGCATATTTATATACAAACATAACACATACTTACACAAACACATAAAAGTGTTGAAAAGTGTATACATGTCTTTGAAAATATGTATATATAAGTAAGCATGATAAGCACATTACATTGTTATAGATGAACCAACAAAAATAGTAAAATTATTCAATATAAGGTTCCAATGTGCTATGACAATATGAAATCAGTTCCACTAAGCAATTCTGAAAACAATTCGCAAGAAGACTACAGTGCTTACATTATTCTTGGTCTTTACAGAAAGCATGTACTAATAATACCAGGCAGCACAGCATACTTAGTGAAATCCTAATTCAAGTAGATTTCCTATAGAAGATAAGTAGGTCCGACCTTATATATCCTGCTCTCATTCTATTAATAACTTAGAATGGATTCCAAAATTTCTATCCTATGTAGCAAGATAACCAACTATGAAAACTTAAAGAAACAACTGAAAAATGAAAGACTATTTATGTTGTAGCACAGACTACAAATTGTAAGCGGGTTAGTGTCATTGATTGTCTAGAAACAGTATCACAGTGAGATTCCCCATAGATGCATTTCAAAATTTATGCACTTCTAGTGTAAGAAAATCTTTACCGTGAAAGAACCTTTGAACTGACAACACCAGTCTCCCTTTCTTCCTTCTTGATTAGAACAGACTTTGGTTCTTTTACTTTATTTGATTTATTTTCACTCTTAATCAAGCCATTCTCTGTCGATGGCATCTCTCCATCTTCAGTAGGTTTCCTGCCATCCTGGCTATTGTTTTCACCCGATTTCTCTTCTATTTGTTCCTCCATTTTTCCAGCATTCTCCATCAACTTTTGAAAAAGTTCCCCATTGATACTGAGTTCTTCAAAGGTACCAGTCTCTTTCACCATACCTTCATGGACTACAATTATCTTGTCCACATTTGGCAGAAAATGTAGCTGGTTGGTTACGAGCACTCGTGTTTTATTTTTCAACTGGTCCTTTATACATTTATCAAAAACCTGCACATATATAGATTACAATAAAGTACACAAATATCAATATTAAAATTCTTAGGATGGAAGTTCTTATGAAGTGATAAAGAAAAGAAAACAGAGAACTTAAGTCCTCCAGATATTTCCATTTTTTTAACTTGCAATTTTGCATCACAATAGGTTAACACAGAGTCATATTTTCTAGGCTCAGTGAACATCCTAGAACTATGGTCATCACAATTGCCTCTATGTATTATAAGTGGAGGGCGAATAACTTTGACTTCAACAACTGCCATCACCACTCTTTTACTCTAGGAATTCGAGGAACTTGTCGTGCATCATCTTTAGAAGACATTCTACCTACTCTATCAATAACCACCTTAAGCATCTAAGGATTCCTTTATATCTGAGTGCACTTGTGGATGCCATAAGCCCCTCTTGGATTAGAAAGATGTCAACATCTGCTAGTGGGAGGAGTGGATGATTGTGATCATATGCTAGTGAGAGGAATGGATGATGAACCCTTATGTTAGACGAAGAATGTTCTTGAACAAAGATGTCTGGAGCAGGAAAGCATTAATGTGGCTTCAAGGGTTTGTGGATTTGTAAAACTATACATGTGAGGTGTATAGTAACTATATATACATTTTATTTCTCTAGTGGATTGGTTCTCCTTGATAACGTCTCATGATTCATCCAAAAGGTTTTCCATGAAAAGAACTCGTGGGCCTATTGACTTGTTTTTTTATCTGCGTAATTCTTTTCGGTTATAAGCTTTTCTTGAGAATCACTATGAACTGATTGCACAATAATATTATCAAAAGAGCAAGAAAGTACAATCTTATCCCCATAAAGAAGGTATATTAGTGAATATAAAAGGAAGAGCACTGAAACATATTGAAGCAGTTTCCCCATCTATCTTGATTAGCCTCATGGAGAATGGTTTAGTCTGTCAAAGTTGTCATAGAAACTATCGACACCACGTATGACAGTAGTCTCCCATAAAATGAAAAAAAGCATATTAACCATCAGGAGCCCCAATCATGAGGTTGTACTCCAATAGTGACTGTAGGTTGCCAAACAGGTGGATAACATGCAAAGTTCATGACTTCATTCAGTAGATCCAAGAATAGTAATGAGTAACATAATTGGCAAGGATTTATGATGCACATTTAAGGAGGAAGGGACTGAAGGAGGGTGGAATTACCTGTCGACCAACATGGGCATCTAATGCACTCAGAGGATCATCAAATACATAAACATCTGAATCAGAATATACAGCCCTTGCCATGGAAACTCTTTGCTTTTGCCCTCCACTAATATTTACTCCCCTTTCCCCAATCTCAGTGAGATCACCACCCTGATAAAACAAGTATAACAAGATGTGTGAGTGGTTACTCAAGAATAATCTTCTTCTTCTTTTATACTCAAGAATAATCAGAAACACTTGAAGGCATTCAGAGATAAAAACATATCAAAATGTAATGAGATAAACTGAGAAGAACATGTTTTCTCTAGATAAGGAAGATAATGTTGTCTTCCTTCAATGACATCTTCCAGGCTAACTTTTGAGCAGATTTCAGCTAGATACCAACTGATAGTTTTCGTTTTAAGTTCAAAGTTTAGACATTACAGGAGATGTACTCACTGGAAGCAAATCAAGGTCATGCTGCAATGCAGTAACTTCAATAGCCCTCTGATAGCTTGATGGTTGAAAAGCAGATCCAAACAGTATGTTATCGCGTACCTGTGCAGACAAAGTGACATTAAACATCAGTTGATATTTGATACTACAGTCTACAGCAATAAACTGATAATCAGAGAAACCACAAATTACCGTAGCATTAAATATCCATGAAATTTGAGAAACATAGGCAACTGTTCCACGGATAACTACAGATGTATCTGTTTCTGCCACTGGTGGCAATTCTCCAAGCATTGCAGATATCAGAGATGTTTTTCCCTCTCCAGTACCTCCGACAATAGCAACTAAGCTACCAACGGGTACATCGAGATTGATATTTGATAATGTTGGTCTCTCAGCCTGCCCATGTCTCTGAGTGTTACATACTTTCACGAAATGCAACAACTTATGTCATAAAGCATAAGCATATAAGCATAAGAAACTGAGACAAGAACTGACAAAAAATATTATAATATCAAGTTTAATTACTCTCTATAAAATGGTAAGATTTGGCCAAGAAATAACATTTCCACACAGAAGGGTATGGGTTGTTGTCTTAAGACTGGCATGCAACAAGAAAAGATAGATAAGGTTCGATTCATGTCTATGGGTTGTTGTTCCATCATTCCATGTGTTGTGCATAATTTCAAATGGGATTGCTTACTTATTACACTGTCACACAAAGGATGGTCTAACTTTTTCCTCTCTGAGACTTTCAGCATCAGTATAGGTACCTCAATGTTGCCTGAAATTTCTCCAGAAGATAAGCAGGAAAAGGGCGTAAAGGTGACCAATGATTAGTTGCATCCTTCCAATTTAGATTCTTGCGGGCAATAGTACGATCAAAGTTTACACTTAATAAATGGCAAATGAACTAGGCCATACAAATAATCCAATTAGACATAAGTACTTCATATCTAGATATACTTGGGTACTTCAAAGCAAGGCTCCAGGTATCGGAATCGGGATCGGCCGTTCAAAAACATGATCCGTATTGGTCATATTGATGGCATCGGCCGTCTGAATCGTTTTATTGTTTAAAATGAAAAAAAAATCAAATTTTTTGTAAAATAAGATATAAATATAAATTACTCATATATAAATCTATAAATAAAAAAATAAATGTTATTTTGTTAATTTTTATCTCTCTTTCTACTACTCTCTCTTCCTCTCCAATTCTCTCCCCTCTTTTCTCTCTCAGTCTCTCCCTCTCCGATTCTTCCTCAACAATGCTTCTCCCATGAGCTCCGACGAAATATTCTCTTTTTCTCTCTCACTCCATCCGACGAGGTCTCTTTATTTCTCTCTCCTCTCTCTCTCTCTTTTTCTTACTCTCATTCCTCTCTTTCTCCCTTTCTCTCTCCCAATTTTAGTCGGTTTCGACCGGTACAATCAATCCCAACCCAAAACAGATCAGGTATCGGCCGATCCGGCTGAAACCGGTCATTAGACCAACAATGGTATGCCGACGACGTACTGGCATATGGCACGAGGGGTGCCACATGGCACCCCTCCTAGCAGCACTTCACTAAAGACTCTTCGTCGTCGTCGTTCGCCGCTCGCTCTCGCCTAGTTGAGTCGTCTTCCTCCTCGAGCTAGCAAGGGCGGTGGTGACGGTGAGCGGCAGTGATGACAACGACGAAACGCTACTAGTCTCCCTCCTCTTTTTCCCTCCCTCTCTTGCGGCACGTGTCGTGCTGCAAGATGGCACGGCCATCCATGCATTGGATAAAAACTGACACAGAAAGCATTAGGAATAGGGAACTTAAAAATAGAAGAAATATAAAATAAAAACACCAGACCTTTGACTCCCAAGAAAAGTACCCATTCTTGATCGAGATAGCTGGAAGCTCTGGCTCAAGAGGTGGATTTGGCAAAAGTAATCTTTCTTCAGTTAGGAAGAGCTCTTCTAGACGTTTCAATGACACATTAGCATTCACAACCTACAGTGGAAATGTCAAAAACATGAATAATTAGCAAACTATGTTATAGCTTAAACAACTTCAATAGCAGCAGAAAAAAATAGAATTCTCACGCCATATTCAAATAAAATTCAAGAAAAAGAAAACTATCTGACAAGAAGGAAAGTTGTAGTGCACATTTATTGCTTCCGTACATGATTCTCACCTACATATCTAGAATGATTTATATGAACCAGGCGGCTTTGAGTGGAATTCTAGCTTTTCTTATGTCTCATGGAATAGTATTATAGTGGAAACTTCTTTCATTAATCCTTCTTTGCATGATGCTCTAAGAAGCTCTTGTCACACCAGGACCCGGATCAGAAAAGTTTTGAGGATTCTTCAATCTTGATGTCTCTAAAGACGATATGATGACTTATTTTAAGGCCCCTAAACAGCTTAACTTTTGATAAGGAATTATTGAAATTCTGTTACCACTAAAATACCACATCTTAGATGACTTCCAGTTAAACTAAAATGAGTTATTCTTTGCTATAAAGATTGGTATGTCAAGCCTTTGGAAAAGAAAGTCATTTTTACAGGTACCTGTGTAATAACTCAAGCCAAATGCTTAGAAAATTTACAAGTACAGTGATTCATCCTATAGACCCATGGAACAAGCTTGTCGCTTGTACATTTCTGTTTAACATTAGATCATAATATGCAATTTCAGAGAGATTTACCAAATGGCAGATAGCATAAATGCTCACATCATAATTTTATAAGAAAACCAAACATATTTTTCAAGCATCAAAACAAAATTTATTACTCTAAATTTCTACTGTGAAATAAAATAGGGGCTTACAACTCAGTCCATGCAACTATTCACTATGGAAATATGGATTGAAGGAGAAAAGATAAATAGTGAGATCATACCTGAGTTATCAAATTTGGGAGCATGAACAGGGGGAACCTTAACACCGCAAACAGCGAAAGTGAAGTAAATGCCTTTGCAGGCGTCAAGTCTCCTCCAAGTAGGGAGTACACCCCAAATGATGATACAGTAACAACAACTGGAATGCTGTTCAGGATAAAACTATTAGCCTGCAAAATACCACAATCGGTCAAAGATTGTTGAAAGTTGAAACACCATGACTTACTATAATATACAAACCAACAAGATAAAACCAACCAAAGTTATGTGAACCTTACCGCTCCTAATGTTTGAGCCTTACGGAACCATGAAAGTTCATCATTCCGAATGCTCTGAACCTTCGACTGGAAGCTTTGCTCCCATGCATAACATCTGCCCCACAAAAGGAAAAGAATAATTACTTATAAGTTATAATTAAATTTCTCGTGAAACTAATACATAAAGCATTCTCAAATAGATATATACTTCACAGTGTCCATAGCAGCCAATATTTCATTCATAAGACCTATACGCTTGTCAGTCCGTTGCAGGCCTTCCTTGGATAGCTTTTGCATTCTGCTTATCACGACTGTCTGATACCGTACAAAGAACATAAAATCAGAGAAATGTATAGAAGGCAAGTGAAGAACTATTCATGACTTCAGGAAAAAAAGTAAAGAAAAGAAAAACCAGGTTTAGACCTTTTCAGATGGGAAAAGAAACTGCACGATGATAAACTAGGGTGTCCTAATGCATAAGGCTCTTCCCAATGAGAAGGCTGGTGAGGGAAATTTATACAGAGTTTTGCCTTCATTACTAAAGAGGTTGTTTTTATGACTTGCAGGGGCAAGTCTTACCGTTAACGAAGTGAGGCCCTCAAAATTGCACAATGATGATCATGCTAAATAGACGACTTATTATTGATTGATAGATGTAGATTTCCTTATTCAATCACTAAATTGATAGTTAAAAGTTGATGTCAAGATAACGGTCCAGCTATTTGTTTATTGTGACTCTGAGACCTTAGGTTCAATACCTGTAGTTTTGATTTGATTAGATTCGTTTAAATACATACATACATAAATGTATGTACATATTCCTTGACTTTTGTTGAAACAAAACCCACCACGTCCACTTGATGAGATCTGATAAGAGATCTTACTTACCTCTGTCTACTTCTCTTATTCATTCAACGGGCATTCCAGACAGCCCACTTCATTGATCATCCATGAGGTTGTTTATATATATAATGATACAACTTGATCCAGCTCAAGTTGTATCATATTATCGCAAATTAGCATGTATCGGAGATTTATTTTAAACTTCAGTTATAATAGAAGTCCCACGGAAATTGGTTAGAAGGTGCAATTCCAAAGAAAATGTACCTGTATAGGGAACAAAAGGACCAGCAATAATGCACCAACAAGTGATGCAACGCCTAGCTGAGCATACAGAAGAAAAATTGATATAATAATACGAAAAGGAGCCGACCACAGACTATGAAGCTGCTGGCAGATTTGCTGTACAAATAGGACATGATTCAGACATCAGTCAGTTGTGTTTAAAACAGAAACTACTTTCATAGAATAAGTTGCTACTTGAACAATAAAGATCAAAATGAAGAATTCTCAGTCATCCATATTAAAAAAAGTAACAGTTTATAAACAACGGAATACTGATATAGAAGAAAGTTTAAAATAGTTACATGTACAAATTCATGAAATAAGTACATCAGACACGCTAATCTTACTAAGTGTCAAAACCTCAGATATGTGAAGTAATCGTGAACCATAACATCCTGTACAGCTGTTATCTTAACCCATGCTATTCAGTAGATACCAGTTGAACCTTTTTTCTTATTAATAATTTATATGATAAACCAACCCCAATAGAAAGAATATCAATTCTTCTTTAAAATTGGCATAAGTCCTTAAATTCCAACTAAGTTTTGAAAACTTAAATGTGGTAACCAGTCATTCAACAGTTAGGTTTGCAGATAAATGAGATGAACCTTCATCAAAGAATTGATCTAACACAAATATATCGAGTATAGAAAGAGAAATGCCTGAAGTGCTTCTGCGTCTGTTGTCATCAAATTAGTTATCTTTCCTGAAGAGAATTTTCTGCGCCCCTCATGGGTTAGTCTCAGTGACTTACGGAACACAGCTGCAATCTGTGGAAAAGGAAAACTAACATGTAATTTCCAAACCAATATGTCCATAATGATAATAATGAAGAAAATATGAGCAACAGAAAAGTGAAGAAATAGGCAAACTTAGATATAATGAACTCACTGCCTATACTAAATATCAACACACAACAAGATAGCATAATAATCATGGTTCGTCAGATCGGCCGATCCTAGTTGATTCCAGTCAACCAGATCCATTATGGATCTGACTCGGAGACATCAATTATTGATATCTCCAAGCTTTTTTCCTTCCTCTCTTTACTCTTTTCTTCTCGCTCTTTCTCTTTCACTCTTTTTTCCTTTTATTCTACTCTCACTTTCTAACTGAGAGATCTAGCTCCAATAAACTCCGGCGACGCAAATCTCACTCTGGCGAACTCCAATTAACTATGGTTCATTAAGTATTCATTGTTTGAAACAATCACATAATCCATATGTTGTTATTATTCTCCATAATATCCTCCTCAGTATTTTTAAACACAAAATCCATAGATTAATTATTATTCTTCTTATATTTAATAAGATTCATTTGATATGAATGATATAATACAATCACTCTTTGGAATACCAGAACCTAGACATCATTATTTTTAAACTTATGATAATTATGATGATGACCACAAGGATTTACGAGAGTCAACTTAGTATTTATCGAATTTTGACTTTTAAATAAGTTAGTACTTTTGTTTAATTTTTAAGACTCATGTGAATAATTATTATTTTATTATTTTTTTCATATTTTCTAAATTTTTAGAAATTTTTTTATATTTTTAAATGAATTTTATGTAATTAAAAAAATCAAATCCGATCCAGGCGACAGATACGACTAATACGTATCATTTTTTTAGAATGCCGATCCCGATCCTAATCCCGATTTCTTGAACCTAATAATATTTTGGCATTCTTGTCCACTATTTTTCTAGAATGAGAAGGGAGAATTGTTTTGCAAATTCCTTCAATAGTTCAATGATATAAAACAAACTAGATGAACGAAATTCGTATAATGTGTACTAAATATTTCTTGAGATTATAAGGAAAGAAATAAAAATGAGAATAGTTAAATAGAAGTTACATGGCATATAATTCGCATACATATATTTATAGGCATCTGTATGTGGACGAAAGTTTCAGTCGGAGCGGACCCGTCTAGGTCTAAAGTTCACCAACACATTGATTGCATACATCCAACAGTCATGATCATGCCCAAAATTGGATAAGAGGGGCCCAACAGATTAGAGCAAGCACAATTGTGTATGTTTCATATCATACGCATCCAATAAGAAGTTATTATGTGTTTCACATGCCTCGAGAGTTCCACAGGTACATACCAAAGTAGACCTAAGTCTGAAGCCAACACGCATGACATTCTGAAAATACTGTGCTTCACAGAGGACTCCTAGTGCCTGAAAAGTCAAATGCATGTTAACAAGAAAAGAACCAAAGTTTGATCCGTAAGTGGTTTTAAGTTATATTTCACAAATTATAGTAGTGGATTTTAAGATAAAAAAAAACAGAAGATGCAACATTCAAATATTTCCTAGTGATCAAATTTCTATGTAGTACAATCTAATCTACAACTTCTAAACCTGGTCTCAGGGAGTAAAATCAATTTCAAGAGGAAACCAGATATATTAATGAGGAAAACCCAACCTAGCATTAGAAGAAGTGCAATCAGAGGTTACTTAAAGTACAAGACACTAAATATAGCTTAAACCGCTGTCAAGGTTGTAGAAATATCAAATAAACCTTCTACAATTATGTTGAATGTAATTAGCTTCTAGGGATCCAATGCTTTTGTTGTAGCATTCTTCTTGGAATTATGATGCAGATAGATGATGTGGGAAGATAATTGGGAGAACACATAATAAGAGCAATCAATGAGATACTAAGAAATTAGAAAAAAAAGTTAAGTTTCATTTTGTATATCCAGTTTGAATTTCATACCACTCCAGCAAAAATTGAGAACGCATAGATGTAACCATTCCAAGATGGATCTCCTTGTTGCATTGACTGAATAAAAATTAGCAGTTATTAGCAACACATAACAAATATAGACAAGATAACCAATTATATCAAAAGGAGATAGAAAACAGAAACTAGAAGATGTGCATGGATCTACAACTGACAAAAACATATTACCATTTGGAATTGTTAGATAACGTAAGGTAAAAACTGAACTTCCATCTATACAAGTTCCGATCAGAAAAGGTGAAAGATTGCCCGTCAATATAAAATAAATCAGGAAGACCAAAAAAATGTGATGCAGCATAATAACAGTAATAGTTAGCTTATTCAACTTTTCACCAAAAAAGAACATACCTCTAAAAGGAGGTTCAATATAATTGGACCCACAAATTGAGAAGCATCGTTGCCAATCTACAAGTTGAGTGAAAAAGGAGTGAAAACAAACCCTTCACTGAGTGACGACAAAAATTGTTAAAAATGCATGAGAGATCAAAACACATTCCCAGCTATCTGTATATAGCTACAAATTCCAACTGTTGCCACCTACAATTCATATCTCAAGGTAAATAAATAGAAATCAACTATATTGTCATGGAAATCCATCTCTTAGTAGTTCTCGTCATATAAAATAATAAATCTCTGTAGATTTAGAAAGCTCATAAATATTCATGATTCAACATGATCAGTCTAAGAAATCAAAGTACAGATTCTTAAATGGAATGCAGTAGAACAATTAATGTACACAGCATTATATACAATTACTATGGTATATGACTGTCCCTACAAGTTAAGAAACATGTTTCTGTTGTGCATAATTAACGAATGTTTATCAGCATCTTTAACACATGAATAATAATACCTATAAGAGCCTTATTCGTTTCCTACATACATCACCAAGTGATTAACCACATTAATAATCACCATAATGTCTTTCTAGTAAAGAAAGTTACAGGTGCTGGATGGGTTCCAACACCTAGAATTCATTACTAATATCTTTTCAAATTTTGCCCTGGAATTTTGTCAGGGCCCCTCGAAGAAATCTAATTAAAGTGTTGCTCACATAAAAAAACTGCAAAAAGTAATTCACAAGTACAATGATAAACCCTCCATAACAAGTTAGTCTAACAGAAGAATAAGTAGAAAATATTAAAATCCTAGCAGGGGAATAGACATGTCAACACAACAGAAGTTCTAGTTGTTATTTTCTTACCTTGAAGAACCCTCCCAACCAGAACCTGAAGATGAAATAAGAGTGCAAGTAAGTATTTGGTGAAGTTGATTTTTAGAATGCAAATATATGATGTAAATGCTGCACTATTATACTCCTGGCCAATTTCATAAAAAAAATGGAATTTATTGTGATATCGGGATACAGCTTCAAACCTTCCTCCAAGACTACGATGAAGAGCTCTCAAAAGCCATGGTTTAGGTCTCTGTGCTTCCTCGGTCCAGCATTTCTGGAATCTGATACACGATCAAAGGTGTAGAGGTTGGTACTTTGGGGAAAGCAGTGCAAGAACTGATATAAACTTACCTGCTGTTCAATGTCTCTGTCTCATCCCATGAATCTAATTTCCAGACATCCTTCTCAGTGATGGGCCTTTTATAGCCTTGTTGCATCAGTGGAGTCATCCACGAAAAGAATATCTCTAACAGAAAAGTACACGATAAACTTCTCAAAAATGAGCCATCAATTAAAGTAAGAATAAAAGATGGTTCTTGTGAAGATCATCTACTATTTCTAATTTGAAGTTCTTAAGAAACATCTCTGCAAACACAAAGTTTGTACTTAATAAACTCTACTTACTGGAGAATATATTGGCATGCCTCTCAGGACAAATCTGCTCTCCACCAGAGAGTGGTTCATAATCCATATCATCAACAAGAACCTCAGGTCTAATGACAGTATACCCCGGATAAGGATCCAAACTAGGAACATAAACTAGCAAGAGTATTCCAAACAAGATCTGCATATAACAGAATGAAGAGGAATAAATAAGCAGATTTTAACAAGTTTCATTCATCCATTGGGAGAGAAAATAGGCAATGAACCAGTGAAAGGTGCATGGTACTGTGAAAAAGAGATTTAAGATAGTAAATTGTGCAATTTAGAGATGTTTATTGAATTATGCGCTGCATATCAATAATAATATAGGCATGTTATAGATGTGATCTGCAGATAAGAAGCAAACCTGGCATGCTATCTCGCTGATGTACAAATAAAAGAGTGATCTGCACAAGACAAGATGTAGAAGTCAGCAAAAATGCACTATCATTAAATTCCTACAAGAACAACTTTGTCCCTCAATAAAAATACAAAATATAAATGAAGAGCTAAAGGCAGACAATGGAAAATTAAATGGAAGAGGGGTAAAGAGCCAAAGACTAACTTGCTGTAGTACTGCCTGACTGAGAGAATAAGATTGAACATAGCAGATTCTCCAACCAGAACATAGATGACTATGAAACGGATATACCACCTAAACTCACGAATGTATACTTTTGTTTCTACTCCAATCATGACAAGCACACAGCTCCAAGCAGCAGCCTCGATAAGTAGTGAAATGATCTGCAAAGGGACAAGGTGACAGTGGGCAAACATTGAATGTAGGTTAAAACACAGGTAGCATGCAGCAAGAATAACTGAATAACTAATTCAACTTAAGAAAAGGAAAAAACAAAAGAAGAAGGAATACAAATAATTAACACTTTTCTTCTAAATTGCATTCAAATATACCTACTTGACAAAGTAGAATGCAGCAGAAGATGACTTCCATTCAAAGTTACACTAATTCATGTTGGAGAATATATCTCAGGTTAGATGCACAAAGAGGGCATTCTATAATAATTGCAATTGATTCTGCAAGATGCTAGGGCACCTACCAAAATTAAAATTCAAGTAGCACAAAAAAATTCCTTGTAAAATTTGGACATGCATTATTAGATATTTAGTATATGAAATAGAACAATGAAGGTGTACTTTGCTGCTATTATTTACCAAAATAGACTTTTAAGTCTTAACTGCTGATTTAATGCCTACATGGGTCAGTGGTAGAAAATATATGCAATATATGCCTTTTTATTTTCTTGTAAACAGAAAATGTAATGTCTATAATTTCCTAATTCCATGTATCAAGCCTTTCATATATTTAATACTTCTCTCAAGCACTTTTGTAGTAATCTTCCATCAAATCTTGAGGAAACTGGAAATTAAGAGGAAGAAATAGAGGTGGTTGAGCAATAAAGGGCAAAGGACAAATTGTTTCTCCCCAAGCAAGTATATAATCTTTCATTTTCTATTGTTTCCTCCACTGCTACTTTTTACCTGTTCTAGGTCTCCATATCAAATTTGAGAACACATTATAAAATCCTTCCTTGAAATTCTTAGAGAATGATATGACCAATTGGAATCTTCAATCCACTCCTGATGAACAACCTGCTTTCATTGGAATACTGGCAACCTATATGGGATTATGGGCTTAGTTGGGAAAATTGTCACGCTTTGAATCTAATAAAAGAAAAAATAAACATGATATATGAGAACTATGTTATATAAATGTGCCTTTTATTATAGGAAATTATCTACCCAAGTGCCTAGCAATAAGAAACCCAAAATTAAATATTTCTATAATGTCCTTTCTAAATATACTTATTGTGTAATCTTAAAGTGGTCTGCCAAAAGCAACCAAAATATTCCTTCATGAATTGCATTCCTTTACTCTTTTAGAATAGGGTCCAATATAAGTGGGGTATTCGTACAAAAATAAAACTTAAGCTTTGATAATAACAAAATTTGGCTCTTGAAAACTGTGTGCATCTATTTTCTATACTAGATACACGTCACACTATAACGGAAGGCGGACAATTAGAGATGCATACAAGAGCTCAATCTTACTATTACCAAAACTTTTGGTGCAAATGCCCCATATACGCGCACAACTTTTTTTTTATTCGGTATAAAATATGCAACTACAAAACAATATTTATGTTGCCAAGTTTTTTAACAACTTGAATCCTATTTATCAGCTAGTTTGCCTGGATGATCCAAAACAATTTTTACCAGACCATCTGGACCTTTAGTTCATAAATAAATTAAAAGGCTCAACATCTGCAATTATCCTAAATTTCATTCTTCCTTCAGAAACACATTAATGATCAAACCAGATACTGCAAATTGACATATTGCAAACTAAAAGGCACTTGCATTTTATTTCAGGACACATGTTCATGAGATCAATTGAAGTCTATAAATTGACATTCCAATTACACATTCAGAAATCAAAGAAGAAAGGGCACCTTTTAAGTCAGAAAGAAGTTACTATTTAATGAGATTAATCTACAAGGACCAATTGACAGGTCTGTGGATGACATTCCAATTATAAACTCCCACAACAGTGAAGGCAAAAGGGGCCTTGTTAAGTAAATAGCAATTAATTACATGATTAGAGACTTACAATTAATCAGTGACAATCAAATAACTCTTTGAAAGGCATCAAGAATAGTCATCAAATTACTCAAGATTCTAAAAGTTCAAACTTCAACATGCAAAGTACTCACCTCAAAAGGAGCAAGACCTGTCTGCCCATCCAGATTTGTCATCGACAAACCCGTCACCAACTTAAACAGCGGCTCGCCTACGCAGTATGCTGCCAGCAGCCCGAGCACGTAATTGTAATACGGCGACCGCAAACAGAATCTCTGAACCGTGAGATCTCTCCTGGTCCTCCATATCCTATAGAAGCAAACCCCAAAGAGAACCAAATGGGAGATGCAGACCACCAAGGTGTTGACGCCACAGGGCGTGTACGGGCCAAAAGCATTCTCCACCGCCATGGACCAAACCCCATCCTTCACCGGCTGGCAATACCAATCCAGTGGCTTAAAACCCATCTCTGATAGACCTAGAAATCACTTCACCAGCACTTCATGCCTTTTCCCTGGCCATACTCCCTATTCTTCCATCAAACAATCCAAAGAAGAAGAAAGATTATAAACTTGGCGTTATACAAGTAAACCATTCAACAAACAGCTAGACGTATCAAAACCTCTTAATCTTTCATGGAAAGCCAATCCGGTAAAGGAGCAAACTTTGAACACGGAAGAGCATCAAGACATACCAAAAAGATCTCACCCTTTTTGCATTTTATACCAAATAAGTGAAAAGATTATCCGATAAAGGCGAACAAACCAGAGCCAATCAATTATGCCCCCGAGAAAGAAGAACGATTATTTAAGACCAACAAGATATCACATAACAATAAATTCCAAATCTTTCACCTGGAATCAAATGGCCATCTGAGTTTCCCACACTCACTCCAAATCCAGTATTTTTTTTTCCCCTTTCTTCTTTTTTTTTCTTTTTACCTAGGATGGAGAAGCCAGACAGGTTTCACTGGAACTCGAAAAGACTCTGGCTAAAAACAAATCCGACCTCCCGAATCCACCATCTCGATCAGAGAGAGAGACGGTGGAATAATCGGTCAGCGAAGCAAAGTCTTCGCTGCTGCATTTGTGGACCAAAAGCACGAGGAATTTTTTATCCAATATAAATCTTCTTGTGGATTCACGTCTCTTGCTTTAATTTAACGATTATCTCCCGCTCTCGTGGTGGGGGCTCGTGGAAAATTTCTCGGAACTTATTTCATCAAATCTAGGAAAAAAGATTATAATACTGTGAAGCAGGTAGGAGGTAGGAATAAGAAAAACATGGCGTAATCCATTACCGCATCCAGAAGAAGACAAATCAATAATGAAGCTTTTGTCGTCGTTTAACGAATTTTACCAGCTAAATAATGCCCTCCAAAATCCAAATCTCCTTTTGGATTCATTTTAAAATTCCAAATTATGTCTCGCGCCGCCTACTCAACTGCTACTGCGATCGAGAAGGAAGGTTTTACCGGAGAAGATAGAAGGAAAGACTCCTCTAATTTGGGAAGAAATATATTAGAAAATTTTATTAAAAACATCTTATATTTTATCTTTATTATTTTTCACGCCCTACTGTGAATAGAGAGAATTTTGCCACTTTAAATATAGAAAACTACCTCTCATTTAACCTTAAATAGACACTCTCTTTTTAACTTTACCTTAATTTGGAAAAACTTACTCTCAAGTACTAAAATAATTTTATATATGTAGTTAATTTTAACTTATCTAATATAATTATTGTGCACTAATAAAATTAATGTTACAGTGCTTTCAAGGCATTATAAATACAATGCAAGGTCTATTCTATAGTTGATTTTAGTAGCAATTGGGCACCGGTAGGGGGGGGGGGGCGGAAAGAGATTTTGATCAAAATAGTTCTTCTTATAATTGTTTTTGCCATTTTGATTTAATTCACCAAATTTATTAGTAAAGACTTCTTTTTTTAACCAGCTGGCCTGCCATGTCATAAGTAAAAATATTAAAATATTTCATGATTTATATGGATTTTACTATTTGTAATAACGACGAATAATTCAGTACTTTATTAGAAAAGAAAAAATAGGTATTCTATATATGAATCGTTGAACAATTAACGATTTCACAATCGAGTCGAGCTTAAATAAGCTGGGCCCAGCTCAGCTCAAGTTGAGAGTAAGAAAATATTGACTTGGCTGGTATTCACTCGATAAAGTTTGAGCTCGGCTGGTGGGCTTGATAAACTTACGTGAGTCAAAAATTTATTTTAACCAACTATGTCATTTAATATTTATATATTTATTTTAGTCTATGCATATATAATATTATTTTATATATAATTCTAAACTAGCCGAGCTCTACTCGAGGATATATAAACTTTGGGCTACCAAACCACACTACTGACCTGGTATCATATTCTCCCACTGACTTGGAATTCTAACATAAAATCCTACAATTATCTAGTGACGGCCAAAGCCAACCGTATCTACTTTCAAAATATTTGATCCTTTTTCAGGTGGACAAATTTAGACATTTCTACTTTTCCTCACCTAACTTCTTTTTTTAACAGGCCATGAGAGTAATCTAACAGCTTGAGTTTGGGATTAGCTCATACTTAAAATGAACAAAAAAAAAAGTTTTAATATTAATTTCGAGCTGAGCTCGATCAATAAAGCTCAAATTTATATATACAATATTGATTTATAAGATCTAATGGTTGTTATTAATTTAGACTTTCATAAATTGTTATTTTGTTTAAGCTTAAATTAAGGTTGATCCAATTAGCTTGAATAAGAGTTGCATTAGACTTAAATTTAGCTTATTTAAAGCTTGAATTGTGCTCGAGGTCCACTTAGGCTTAGCTTGAAATTAAGTGAGCCAATATTGAACTAAAAATGTGGGATTGAAAATGTCTACAATATGAGATGAAAAAAAGCCATTACTTGTATTATTTTATTTATAATTAGTTAATTACACATGGTGCAAGGGGTTATTCATAATATCACCGTATTGTAAGGAAATATTTGCGAAAGAACCCTTATTTTTTTAATACAAAAAAAACTTTAAATGCTGCAGATCGAGGAGCTTCGGCGCCGAATTGCATCCGGAGTCGATGGAATTCGATGAGCAAAAGCAATGCTGAGGAAACGCATCTCCTTTTTCCGCTCCCGGAGCCTTCCGCTTTCAAGCCTCCACCTTTCGATCGCAAGGTACTCCAATTCGACCAAGACCCGTCGCAACTTGGGGTTCTCCAACTCCCAGATCACCAAAAATGGCAGGAATGGCAATCCCCGAGGTGCTCAATTCGTGTTCGACGGGATGCCCGTCCGAGACGTCGTCTCCTGGACGGCGCTGCTCACGGCGTACGCGGACAATGGCGAAGTTTCTTCTGCCAGGAAGGTGTTCGATCAAATGCCTACAAGGAACACTGTGTCGTGGAATGCGATGATGTCGGCTTATGTTCGCGCTTCGAAGGTATGGGATGCTTTCGAGCTGTTCTCCAAGATTCCCGAGAAGAATGAGGTCTCTTACGGTGCAATGATCGCGGGTTTCGCTAAGAGTGGTATGATAAAGGAAGCGGAGATGGTTTACGAAGAAATGCCGCGAATGTGGCGGGACCCAGTTGCTTCCAATGCTTTGATTTGTGGGTACTTGAGGAAAGGCCAGCTTGATGAGGCTGTTCGTATTTTCGGTGCGATGGAGGTGAAGGATGTCATATCTTGGAGCTCGATGGTCGATGCATTTTGCAAATTTGGGAGTATTTTTGATGCAAGAGAAATTTTTGATTCTATGCCAGAGAGGAACGTGATTTCTTGGACTTCAATGATTCGAGGGTACTTCAAGGTCGGATTTTTGGAAGATGGGTTTAATATGTTTCTGGAGATGAGAAGGAAAGGTATCGAGATCAATCCTACTACACTTTCTGTATTGCTCGATGCTTGTGCTGAGTTTTGTAGGATTGAAGAAGGGGTTCAAATTCATGGCTTGATCAATGCAATGGGTTTTGAATCTGATGCCTTCCTAGGTAATTCTATAATTATCATGTATTCAAGAACAGGATGGATGGTTGCTGCTAGAAGGAAATTTGATTGCATGAACATGAAAGATGTAGTCTCTTGGAATTCGTTGATTACTGGATATATTCAGCATGATGCAATTGAAGAGGCACATGTGCTATTTGAGTCGATGCCGGAAAAGGATGTTGTTTCTTGGACCTCAATGGTTGTCGGGTTCTCTAATAGAGGATGGATGAGAGAATCACTTCTCCTTTTTGAACAAATGCCTCATAAAGATGAAGTTGCTTGGACTGCAGTTATTTCAGGGTATGTTGGAAATGGGGAGCATGAAAGTGCATTGCAGTGGTTCAGTATCATGGTACGAGAAGGATACATGCCTAATTCTGTGACATTAAGCTGTATACTGAGTGCTTTGGCTAGTTTGGTAAGTTTGGAACAGGGAATGCAGGTTCATGCCTGTGCAGTGAAGATGGCTTTGGGGTTTGACATCACTGTTCAAAGCTCTTTGGTGTCAATGTACGCAAAATGTGGAAGCTTGGGCGATGCTTATCTTATTTTCTCACAAATCAACGAGCCAAGTCTCGTTACCATCAATTCCATGATAACATCATTTGCCCAGCATGGCTTGGCTGAAGAGGCACTCAAACTATTTGCCAAAATGCAAAGAGATGGTTACAAGCCTAACCAGGCAACCTTCCTGGGGATTCTTTCTGCTTGTGCTCATGCAGGCTTGGTTGAGGAAGGGTATAAGTACTTCGAATCTATGGGCTCTATTTATGGAATTAAACCAACACCAGAGCACTACACTTGCATGGTTGATCTTCTAGGCCGTGCAGGATTGCTAGTTGAAGCGCTGGAATTTATCAATTCAATGCCATATGAAGCTAATTCAGATTCGTGGGGAGCTTTACTAAATGCTAGTAAGATCCACTCAAATCTGAATGTTGCAAAGATAGCAGCGCAAAAGCTTTTCGAACTCGAACCCAACAATGCAACAGTTTACACCGTCCTGTCTAGTATGTTGTCCCTGGCGGGGCTGAAGGAGGATGAGCAAAGATTACGAATGGTACAGCTGTCCAGCAACATAAGAAAGAAACCTGGTTATAGCTGGACTGATATCAGCAGAGTGAAGGATGGGCACTTCCAAGCAACATAGGTCCTTTTGCACTAACAAATGAAGATTCAGTAGATGACAAGGTACTCGAGGTTCACTGAGAGTACATTATTCAGGCAAAGAACGTTTGGATATAAAAAAATATGTGGTCTTCTACCTCTTAATATTGTATCTGTCTAAGTGCCTGGACTTCAGAAGGGTCTAATGAGTTCATTATGCTTGAGATTCACTCCACTTGCTAGTTGCTGATATTCAAATTCTGCCGAACACCTACAAGAAAAAAGCACATAATATATCACAGGTGCATCATATTCGAGAAAGAAAGTAAAACAGATACATGATTCAATGTGATTGACCTTGATCTTTATGTTGTATGGTAGAACTTGACTTATTTATGTTCATAAAGGAAGTGATTGGAAGATGGCATGCAAGTTCATTGCAGGAACATGAAAATTTGGGGAATATTATAGGAAAAGGACATCCAGCAGAACCAGAGACTGTTACTTCAACCAATATATGTGACCATTTTTTGTTTACTCACTAAGTATGGGATCAATCAGTGAGTGTCCATATGGATGATTTTTACCCAAGTTCCCCAGAGCAGGAGAACAGTTTATACATATGCAGCCTGATGGATTTAACGTTTTGTATGGGTACTGCTGCCCAATCTGCTGCCTCACCCTTGTTTTCTGAAGCATTTGAGGAGCTTGAATGTATGCATCCTACTGATGCATTTCTCACTAACTAATGCAGCAGTTTGAGTAATAAAAAGAGTAATTCATGGAAGGCTGATTGTGAAGTAGCCGAAAATCTTTCAGTAAGAGTATTGACAGAGAATTGGAGTCTGTTACAACTGTGTCACTGGGAATTAAGGCAGGGATTACGAGTAATTTAAAATCTGTCACAGATGAAGAAACAAAGGACATTGTGTACAGAATGGGAACAGGACAATGTTTCTTCAACCTGGTGAGAGTGGTTGTCTGATGGATGATAAAGATATGCAGTAATATGTGATTAAAGCACTTTTACTAGCTGATCTTGTACGGATAAGCACTTACACTGACAGCATAGAGCAAGGTACAACGTCAAACAAAAACTGTCATAGGATGCTAGCTAATGAGAGGTAAATTTTTTCCTTTTTCTCCATCATGTAGAATATCAATGATTATTGCACATATGATTAGTCTGCTTGCTGAAAAGAATCAAAGATATATACCATTTAGTTCTATTTCTGAAACTACAATCCTAAAGCATGCAGGCATTGCTATGATAGTATGATGTATGTCATTCATTGTTCCTGATTTCAAGTCATATGCTCTGGGCATGCATAGTGATGGCAATAATGAAGTATGGAGACTTCATAGAACTTGCATAGTGAGATAATGCAGCCTTAAGCTTGTGTTCTTGGCTTCTTGCTGTTAAATAACTCTTGATAAAGATATATCATATATAGTTGTAGGCTGATCATCCCTATGCTGATCAGTCCATGATGCAGACGATTTATATTTTACTAACTTCAGATGACCTAGTGACATCTCTAGTGCTTATACATTACTTTTGTCATGCTAGCTTAGCTAACAAGTACAGTTTGGGAAACCAGAATCAGGGTTTATAATTCTGTCAAGCCTTAATCAAATCTTGTCAACTTTGGATTCATCTAAAGGTGCTCAAGAATTTTACAGGTCTTGTGTATCTCAGTAATCAAATATGGCATTGTAGAAAAGATCAATCATTAATCTTAAGCTTGCTAACTGAAGCATGGGTAATTTGAAAAAACTGCCCTGAATTGAGGTCACCATGAACCTTGTCTTTAGAAGCCTCATGCAGTACAATGCTGTTTTGTGTTCTAAGTTTTAACTACCAAGAATCCTGGCTCTTTCTTCCATTCTTAGAATTACTGCATGGTATTTCTGATGACAAACTAATATCTGCATTCTCTTAGCCGCCCCTGTGGAGAGAGCAGATGTATCAGCATGGAAGCAACTAACAACCCAGGACAACAGAAGAAAAGGTATCCCCATAACCATAACAACCTTATCAAAAGTATCAAGCTTTGATCATCATATCCAACTTTCCCAACAAACTATACATCATTCCAAAATCAACATCATGATCAAAATGGCATAGTCCAAAACCAACTTCCCACCCATGTAAGACATCCATCTCCCTATAAATTCTGTCCTCCACCCTTAGCCAGAGAACAACTCAGCACACTAAACACACCTGGAGGTCTGATACATAGGAGAAGGAAGGATGAAGGGTGTGGCTGCAGCTCTCATTCTAGCACTTACCGTGGCTCACCTGATTGTTGGGCCTAGCAACGCTATCAGCTGCGGTGATGTCGACATGTGCCTCCTCCCATGCGTTAGCTACCTGACTGGGCAGCGGCCAACACCGGCTGCAGCTTGTTGTGATGGCGTGAATAAGCTCAAGTCAATGGCGACAACCACGCCGGACCGGCGCTATGCATGCAACTGCATGAAGCAGGCAGCATCTCACTTTGTGAGCATCAGTGACGATGCTGTCAGCAAGCTCCCAACAGCATGTGGCACGCCGCTTCCTTTCCCCATCAGCTTGAAGTTTGACTGTTCCAGGTGAGTGTGCCTCTGCTTCAAACTTACTGCCTTGTGATTTTTATGTAGTAATACATTTTTTTTTTCTGATACCTTTTCGTTGCTTTTGATTCATGAAGCATTCCATAAGCATTCTCATGGAGACGCTCCAGTTGGGAATAAAAGGAGGAGCAGATCACTGTTTCTTCCTCCATGAATGGTGAAGTTATTTTGTTGGAGGGAATAAAAGGAGAGCTGAGATACCTGTGAAACTGGCAGAATTCTATATGGGCTATGTTTTACTATCTTATAAATAATGTAATAAGGTACCTTCTTGGTTTACATGTAATGTATGGTAAAAATTACGGAAATGATATTGGATTTCCGGTTGCTTCATAACAGACAAGAATGTATGACAATTGGCAAGCTATTTCCTCTTTTATGGTTGAGATAAGTTTTACATTATATGAAGTCATTCTGCAGAAAAGGACAGCAATGCCTAATATAAAGTTCGATTCACATATGCCTGATACAGAGAATAATCTTCTCATTTGGTCACTAATTGTAGGTTTCCAGTTGGAAAATCAAACTGCATACATTTGGAATTTTATATGATTAATGAGTTGTTTTTCGTTGCAGCATAAAGTAGGTAGTGAAGCAGGTGCTTTAAGACGAGAATAAAGGGAAGGAGTTTTCTTCTCTATTTCTCTCTTGATCCTGATCAAAGAAGAGAGAGTGATCTTTCTAAAGTTTATATCTGTATATATATATATACCTTTTATAATGTATGGATTTTGCATAGATATCCTTTACGTTAACCCTTTTAACAATTATAGATTAACTTAAAAGACATTGATAGCTTTAACTTAAAAAGTGTATGCAATAAGATCTTAAGCCAACTCGGGCTCGGGCTTAGGCCGACCAATCTAAGCTCAAGAGAAACCCAAGTCAGTTCCGAAACTCGGAACGAGTCCGACTCGGGGGTTTGACGGAGTTTTAACTTCAAACCCCGTTACGGCCTAAAACAAGATGCTTCGACCCGAGGTCCCGAGCTCTCTCTCTCCCCCCCCCCCCCCCCCCTATCATAAGAGAGAAGAAAAGGTAGGGAGGTGGAGAAGAACGCGAAGGAGATAGAGGAGGTCGTCTACAATCATCCCTTCCACGTTGATCAGGTCAGCAAATTCATGTTGAGATGCGTGTTCTTCTTTCGATTCTCGTTTGACTGATATCCATGTCAGGTGGTACAGCATCGATCTGTAGGTGGATTTGGGGCACGTTTTATTAGGTGGATTGGTGATGCCCCCCCCCGGGTTATTACTCGTTGATTGGTTTAATTTGGCTTAATATGAAGTTCTTGGTGTTTAGATTCTCCTTAGAATCGAGATTGGGGCTTTTGTTGAGATGAATCGAGGTGTTTACAGTCGATAGCATTTGCTTTCTTTTGTTATTGAAATGGGGGCTTTGAGATGGATGTCGGAGTTGATGGCTTGGAATTAGAAAGGAAGGGTCTTTCTTTTACAAGGGATTCCTAGGCAGGAGCTAATGTGACATTGAGCTTATAATTTGAAATTCCCACCTAACAATTGGAAAATTTAGTTGGCATGTAGAATTACCGATGTTTTATTGCTTTTTTTTTTTTAAAAAAAAATTTGTGCTCATCCATGAGGACCATGATAGTCGACCTGTTTGTAGCTCAAACTAAATACAGAGGTTAGCCTTTCGAATCAAGATCAAGGTACATTATTCCACGAATGAGAAGGAACAACTTCAGGATTAGATGATAGTTTTTCAATTAGTTGTTCATGGTCCTATCTGTAGACTGTAAGTATTTGTTACATGTAAGCTCCTGATATAAGTGTTAAGGCAAGGCTCTTCTGAGGTTGTTCTAACTAATTTAATTTAAAAATTCTGAATTTTAAATTATTTTCCATCAGTTGCAAGGAGTGTGCACCATCGGCATGTCTTTTCCTTTTTGTTCTTGTATTATTACATGCTCTCTAGTCATTAATATCTAAATGAATCAGATCTAGTATGGTTATAAAGTATATCTAACTTACTAAACTGCCATTCTGATGTTTCTGGAAAGTGGGACTATCAAGCATCTATATAGTTAGTAAATATATTCCTAAGGAGGTAATTCTGTGTTGGAGGGCGGAATTTAATGTATACATATATTTTCTTGTTGCAGTAATGGCATCCTCTTCAGATTCATGGATGAGGGAGTTCAGTGAAGCCTCAAGGCTTGCTGATGATATTAGTGCCATGATCGCTGAAAGAGGATCTTTTCCACCATCAGGCTCAGATACCCAGCGCCATACATCTGCAATCCGGAGGAAGATAACAATTCTTGCAACCAGATTGGATAGCTTGGAGAACCTTCTGTCCAAACTCCCAAAGTTGCAGCCAATGTATGCTTATACTCTTTCTAAATTTTGGTCAGCCCCATTTTTTTGCTTCTGACTGTTTTCTTTTTCATAACTACTTATAGTCAATAAATAGAACTAGCCAATTTATTTGGGACTACATGAAGAAAGTATTTCCCATAGATTCACTGACTTATATTATTGCATGCAAATAAGCTGGATATCTACTTGGAGTGTGTGATCTAAATCTATCATAATTTAATGCTGCTTCTGGAAATTTATATTCTTAGAAGATGGTTGTTACCAACTGTGTAGAATCTCCTGAAGGTTTGAATTATAGCTGATACTATGTTGTATCAAAACTTCTCAGTTATGCCCCCTGCATGCAAGATGACGTCTTTTCGAGTATCCTCTTCATTTGGCAGAAATTGTCTTTTGTGCACTTTCTAAGTTACACTGTTGTAGGATTTTGTGATCACTGTAATTGTACTCTTTGTACAAGTTTTGTTGACTCATGATAATTATGAATAAGCAAAGAAGATATATCTCAGCTTAGAAAGAACCTACGATTTAATTAGTAAAGGTATGAGCTATTGTATCCTCAAATCAAAGAAAGCTTCCCTGTTCTAGGAAAGTTCCATCCTGATCTAATCCAAGGAACTGTCTTTTTACTCGGCTAAGATGTTGAGAACTTTCCACCGCCATATTCCAACTGTGGAGGAAGGTTTGTATATGTAATTATCCAAGGATATTTTGTTGTTTTTCCATTACCTCGCTGATATATTTTCTTTCTGCTTATATACAATTGAGAATTGAAAAGATGCTTACAACATGAGATATGTTCATTTCTTTTTGAGAAGCACAAATAGAAAGCATTTTTTTGATGCCACAAAGTTTAATCTACAGTGAGCCATACATATGACCTAATGTAACTTATGAAAAAGTTTTGCATATTAATTTGCACATGCCACTGATCTTCCATTTTATGCAGATCGGACAAGGAGTTGCATAAAAAACAAGATATGCTTTCAAATTTGAGGTCTAAATCAAAACAGATGGCCTCAACACTAAACATGTCCAACTTTGCTAACAGGTGTGGCCTTCATACAGGAATATGCTATATCAGTTTTGGAACTTTCTTACAGTAATGGGCTACTACTAGGGTGTTCTTGCTGGATTACCCTGCAACTTTTTCCGTTGCTTTTGGGTATAAATCAGCTGATGTTGTTTAGCATCTAATGAAATTTGTTGGGCATTAGTTACTAGATTCCTTTTCTCAAGAAATGTTGTATGAGGAAACACTAAACTAACTGATTCTTATTGAACTTAGGGAGGACTTACTTGGACAGAGTAAAAAGGCGGCAGATGAAATAAATAGAATTGCAGGATTGGACAACCATGGTGTTGTTGGACTACAGAGGCAGATCATGAGAGGTGCTCTAAAGCAATTGATGCTTTTTTGTATTAATATGTTGTTTGATGCTTACTCTCTGTTTCATATGATACACAGAGCAAGATGATGGCCTTGAGAAGTTGGAGGAGACAGTACTGAGCACAAAACATATTGCATTAGCTGTTAATGAAGAGTTGGATCTGCATACTCGATTGATAGTCAGTATTTATCAAACCCACAAATAGGCCTCACCTTTTACATACTGAGTTCCATGATGAAGGATAACAAACTTCTTGCTATGATGCAGGATAACTTGGATCAGCATGTGGAGGTGACAGACTCACGCCTTCAGGTTATTTCACTTGATTGGCTATCAGAGTAGTTATTCTGCACTAGTTACTATTGCTTGGCTTGTGATGAAGATGAAAATTGTTTTATTGCCATTTTTTTTTCATCAGCATTGACAAAATAGCTTCGAAAAAATTCAAAGGAAAAAGCATACGAAATTTAGTGGTTTCTGATGGTTCCTACGTGAAATATAATGAGAAAACTCTTATGTTCATGCTCCAGAAGGTGTCATGCCACTAGGCTTACATAACAAAGACTAGTGAGGTCTTCCTGAAAGATATGACCAGAATGATGATAAGATTAGCACCTCTTACTTGACTAGGGCTTGTTTGTCCGATAAAAAAATATTTGTCTAGATGTATAGAGTATGGGAGTGCAACTAGAGTCTCTGCACTCACTTCTTCTGGGGTCATTTCATTTGCTGATAAACATCCTGTAGGAAGGTACTTTAAATATTTTACCAGGAGAGTGGAGTGGTTAACTTATCTGATATTATATATTCAGCTGATTAAGTTCATTGTTTCTCATCTTAATTATTGTTTCGCATAATTTTTTTGTTTTAAGATAAACATAGTTTACTTTTTTGGATGCAGCGGATGCAAAAGAGGCTGGCAATTCTAAACAAGCGTACAAAGGGCGGTTGTTCGTGCATGTGTCTGCTATTATCTGTTGTCGCCATAGTGATTCTGGCTGCTATAGTTTGGGCTCTCATCAAGTACTTGTAAGAGACTCAGAATTGATCCTCACTCTTGCCTGCCCGCGAGTTCATTTGTGCAGCACTCCATGGAAATTGTCTTTGTTTGATCTTTCCGTTTGACCTTATTTTGGAACGGTTCCTTAAAGCTGCTGTGTGTGTGTAACTATTTGGTGTTGGTCGAATGCATAATTGTAGTCTGCTTATAGTTCCAGGTGCTCCTTTCTTTTTCTCTTTTTTAGTGGAATTTCCTTTCGTTTGTACGTGGAACAAAATGCTTCCTAATGCCTCGCATTTCATATTGAATACAATAAACTGTGCCTATTGAGTTGGAATTGTGTTGTGCATACTCTCAAAATGGATAGCAAAATGCTATACTATGAGCTATTATATGACCTATCATGCCCCCATCCCTGAGGTATCTTCCCGTGGGAAGGGTTTCAAAATAAGTTGTAGTTTTCCATAAAACTGCATTCATATTTAGTTTTGTTATTTCCTATTCTTCTGAATAATATGAGTTTGTCTGAGTGGAATCTACATACCATAGGAGTACTAACTATAACCCAAACAATATTACACGATTCATTTGTGTCCCATGATGACAAAACCATTCTAGCATTTTCAATTACTCCAAATTCCTATATATATGATTAATTGATTACAGATAAAGATAGATCTCAATCCTAGAGCAGAAGAGGACTTGGAAATTTTATCTAGTAAAATTTGACCTGGTGGCTAACCATCCCCCTTCATCATGCTTACCTTTTCTCAAATATATGGAAACTTTGCATAAGCAAGTTTAATTGGGACACCATTAATAAGTTCCCACTTCCTGGAAAAAAAAAACCTAAAGAAAGTGCAGAAGGAAGCAAAAGGTAGCAGTTACGGAAAACTACAAAGTTAATACTTAAGTTCACCATCCAGACAACAGCATTAGATGCTCATAATCTAAATTGCATCATTAGTTTAAGACAGGTTCCCTTACAATCCTTCATTTATTCATATAGTGCAAAGTGTAAATATTGATCAACACAATAGTGTGTAACACACTCCTCATGCTTGAAAATTATAACAAGGAAAAACATCTGTTTCTCATGTTATCTTCTCAGGCAATCAATGGAATGGTTAGCGAACTAATCATATAACCATAGTCTATTAGATCAACAAGAACCATGAATGCAATCTTGAATCATATTCGAGAGATCAGTAAGGGAACTGAGACTGAGGTGGTTCCTTCACTTGCGCCAGGGTGTTGTATGTTTAACATGTCCAAGTCCCCATATATTTCTAGGACACGCATTCGGCATTCTTCTGCAGCCATCAATCCAGTAGAGAATGCGCCGTGCACAGAACCAGTGTATTTCACACTTGTTGCCTCTCCTGCGAAGAAAAGGTTGTCCACAGGGACGCGAAGCTTCTCATAAAGATCACGAGACTTTCCCACTGCATCGTAGGTATAGGATCCAAGTGAACTCTCATCAGTCCCCCAGTGTGAGACTAGGTACTGAATCTGCAAATTATATGAGTAGTAAAAGAACTTAGATTGGCATATGGATAAAAATGACATCTTCCTATTCAATTATCTTGCATTCACCAACAATTATTTTGATTTTTTATGCAGCTCACAAATCTGTCTAACATGAAATTCCTACTTATGCAGCTAAGAGAGTAGTCATGACAAGGCAAGCTATAGCTAATATGAAGGTAGCAGAATGGTTGAATATGAAAGATTTAAGCATAAATATGGTCATTTAAAGGAACAAAAAGGAAAACAGACATCAAAAACCATATTGCAAAAGAATAGTAGGATACACACTGGTTCAGATGCATCTGGGAGAATCCTTTTCAACTGCAGATATGCAAAATTAGCTGCAGCTTCATCAGACATCTTTTCAATGTCGTGGGCAAGACGACCCGCAGGCATGTAAACAAGGACAGGATGGCCTGTCGCCTTATGAAGGTTTAGGAAATAGCTACAACCATATGTTGTAGAAGAAACTACTCCTAGAAACTCCACATTTGGCCAGAAAATTTTGTCAAAATGCAAGGCTATTTTGTTCTCTGTCCCAATAGCGAGTCCATGTATTGCTTCTTCTTTCCACTCAGGAAGCCTTGGCTCAAACTTAATGTAATTGTCTTTCAATACACCTAAGGGAACAGTAATGACAGCAGCATCTGCAAGAAATGTTTTACCAGTGTCGACGGTGACTTCTACTCCATTTTTATTGCGAGCAATTCTCGAAACCCTGAAAGAAAGACCCCGGTGAGAAACTATGTACACCAGTTGGCTGTTTATTAACCAAAGAAAAAATGAATCAGAACATACCGGTGCTGGTAGCGAATATCAAGGCCTTTAGCAAGAGTATTTATGACAGGACGGTACCCACGAACCATAAGGCCATGACCACCGGGAAGCAGGACTTCCTGTACATACAACATGTTAGATCGGTAAGTCAGCCCAATCCATGAATACTCAATCCATGAATTCTACCAAATCAGTACTGACACAATATTCTTCAAAACCTTTTTTTTTTCCTTTTCTGTGTGTATATGTTGTTGTTTGGGTTTGGGCTGGGGGCTTGTAAGATAGACGGTCGGGACGGGTGGAGAGCAGAGCAACTATTTTTCTCTAGCAATAATCGCATAAGTTGTTACTGGTATATTGAGTTACGTATGCAGATGTCTGGACACCCGCTCTCCATGCATGAGAACATATGGGAAAGGAAATGAAGAATGCTGGAAAAATAGAAGTGCATTTCACAACAATAAAGAACAAAAGTCACCTACCTTGTCCCAATTTTTCAGTGAGATTGTATCTGCATCTGTAGCAAACCAACCTTCCATTCTACACAGGTACCATTGAAGTACATTGTGAGCAAGTCCTTCTAGTCTGTGGACAAGATAACTTATTAAAAACAAGATTCATGATGCAAAATACCTAAATAAGGACAAAAAAAATCATGAAATGAATTAAATTATGTGGAAACCTCAAATCTGGCCGCCTCTCCATAGCAATAGAGATACCCTGTGCTACGGACATGTCTCCTATATGATCATGCCCTAGTTTTTCAGTCTGCAAATTAAAAATGGCTTATCAATCATTACTGATTTCAATATCTCACTATCTGCAGAAAAATTCCTTTGTAATTGGCAGAAAAACTTGCCTCTTTCAATATGGCCTCAAACACCTTGCCAACCTTTTGGACTAGTTCCTGGGGAACTTGATGCCCATCCATATCAAAGAGCGCATAACTGAATGAAGAAAGAAGAGAGGATATTGGCAAGTCCAATTCTCAGTATAGCATTGTAATAATTTGGATACTATGGCTGACGAAAAACATAGAAAATAGTATTCTGAAATATTGGTTTCAGACAGCATAGCAAATTTGCAATACAAAGTGTAGATAAAGACCAAACAGAAATAGTAGGATAAACTAAACAAGCTTTACCTCTCCAAATCATGGTCAAACAATACAGAGTTATCACCACTAGTGCGATAAAGAGGAAGCCCCAGTCTTCCTATCAAAGGTGCCAAGGGGTTCTCTTTGCAGACACCATGCAACCTGAGGAACGGGAGAACCAAACAGCACATGAATATAGATGCTTCAGAAATATAAGGTAAATCTAATTTGTGCATGGCTAAAACGTAGTAGAACTTTCAAGTTACACACTGAAGCTCACCAGGATGCACCAATGTCAACAGGAAATCCAAAGGAGTAATCAGTATAAGCTCGACCACCTAGTCTATCCCGTGACTCCAGCAGAACAACCTAAGGATGCATTAGTCAGTATATTTTATGGACATGGAGCACGAAACGCATCATGTAAGTTATTGATTCAGAATGATCCATCAAAACAAAAGCATGAAATTATGTTTGGGCAGAAACTTTACCTGGAATGATGCATTTTTAAGAACACGGGCAGCTGCAAGGCCTGCAAAGCCACCACCAATGACAATAACAGAAGGAGAGGGAGGCCTTCTCTCAACATTTGAAAGGTACGAGGCTGATGGGAAACAAAGAAGGAACATATCAGGTTATTGCTGGAAACTGGAAAAATACTTAGAAAGCACATGATGTATCACATAAACAACATAGAGGAATAGGAAGCATGGAAGGACTAGGAAACCATTAGACTAGAAATCACAAGATTACTGTAGAAAGGGTATAAGATAACATCGGTAACAAAAGTAATGTTGGTGCTGCAGCAGGATCGATGGCCTAATAACTCCTCAGCTTGTTTCCTCACCTTAGCAAAGTGATTAAACCCCACTGGATAAAACTTAAGATTATTGCAGTCAATTGTCCATAATTACCTATGGGATCTTCGGTGACTGCACACCATCAGAACAACACCAATACTATAGTCTCCATGAATCAAAAACATTAAAAAGAAGCAAATTTTGGCTAGCTTAAATTTGGAACATGCATGGGAAAAAGTTCCAAAATGATTGTATCAGCAGGCAAATGGGTTGTTTTGCCCTCCATATGGATGAAGAGGTAACTGCAACAACACCTTGATAACCATATGGATATTCCATGCATAAACCAAGAACCATAAATTCTGTTCACGTATACATTGTCACCTAGACAAAAACTAAAACCACGCATATTTGAGAAAATAAGTATCCGTGTATTCATGTGCATGTACATATATACGCTACATAAAATAGAAGTACAGGCTCCAGCAGAGTAGATTACATAGTTAAATCCGACATAAAATCACGTACATCAGATCTCCGGTCTCCCGAATAAACTACCCGCCAGAAAGAAAATACCTGTCTCCATGTGCCAATATTTTTTTAATATAAAAGATACAGTATAAGCCAACAAGCCCAAGTCGGCGAGACCACACACTTTCCAGGAAAAAAACAAAGACCACAAACTTTGTACAACTACTGAGATGTGACATCATCGAGTCTATTTGCACAGGTAACCACAACATGATATAATTCCCTTCGCTTAAAAACAAAGTAAAGATCCAATCGGCGAAACCAACTCTAAAGATCGAATTTTGGATCAAATTCTCACATGGGTCAGATCTACAATCCCCCCAAACCTTCAAGCCGACCAACTAAACCTAATTACTACAAAATAATAAACAACGTAAATTGAATAAGAAAAGGAGGAACCTTTCTTGCTGGGGAGTTGAGTGCTGTTCTCCATGTCTCTGAGCTGGGTACTCTCCGTTCCACAGACTTAAGATGGAAGGTGGAAATTGAGGGGAGTAATGGAGGACGAAGATGAGCAGGCAAGTGATGAAGTGGTTGGAATTCGAACTTAGACCCAAGTTTAGGAACCAGCTCATGCGGAACACGGCGGAAGCCCTTCGATCGACTCAGAATCGGAGGAACTCTGGCCAAATTGATGGGGCGGGGAAGGTGAAGGAGCGATCGAGCTGAGCCGGGCACGAAAGGTTCCGACGATTCCGCTCGATTCCGAGGTGAGATCGATTGCTATTGGGAATAAAGGAGGCTCCTTTGGACGGTACAAATACGAGAACAGCGAAGGAGAGAAGACGAAATGGCTCTCCTCGGTTCCTCGGTCTTGGGAGCTGGGGTGCTCCCTGCTCCTCCTTATGTAGGTGCTTCCTGGACACGGAGATTCCCTTCAATTCAGGTCGTAGGGAGTTTATGCAATCTATTACGTGTCACGATCCCACGGTTTTCAAAACAAATGAATGCAAATTGTACTCTCTCTCTCTCTCTCTCTAAAACTTTATTACTTATAAATTGTTAAAAAGTAATTAATGATAATGACCCCTAACCAGAAACTTTGGCACTGGACCCTACCAAAGATTTTGTTAACTATTAATCTTTCTTGTAAATAAACCTAAACCTAATTAAACGGTAAGACCATATCCCCCGAGTTTAAAAGGTTCTTCATTTAGACATCCAAATTTTATTTAATTAAATAATAAAACACCAGCATTTAAGGAGGTAACGGTAGTTGCCATGTTTGAAAATAAACTCTCCTGAGAGATAATATTGGGGGGTATCAAAAGTTCATAATTAACGTAAGATAAATACTTCCTGAATCTAATTATTACATTATAGGTAATTAATATTGCCTTTGCAATCTATTAATTCTTTCAGAATTATCATTCTAATTTTTCTTAATAGTATTTTCATAAAGTATTTCTAAAACGTTATCGTTGAAATCCTATGTAAAATAACTTTATGGTGTAAAAATATTTATTAATATATATTTTTGTTTATTTTCTTGTTAAATGGCTTTTGAATCATGGTAAGAAATTTATACAATAGCAAAATTTGTATTTTTAAATTCTAAATTCAATTCTAATTAGTGAAATAATATCGATAAATTTTGATGGTAATTATAATATTTTAAAAAATAGTGGCAATTATATAAATCATTCCTAAAATATAATAATTTAATGACAGCGAAAAGTTGGCGTCGCAATTGGTTAACATCAATAAGAAAGAAAGGAAAGTATATTCTAACCACCAACTAAGTCCGCACATGTATCACATTTATTTTATCATTCAAGATCAGGTCGTTTAGATAAAGACTTGACAAAGAGTCAGCTCTCCCTAAATAAATATTACAACGCTCTTTAACTACACTTTCAAACTAAACACGTCCTCAAATTACCTTGCTTACAAACACAAAGAGTTTTTTCCTCTGATGTCCATATTAAGGATGGATTCCAATACACCCATCTATGCTAGTTGGTATGTGTCACATAGATCACTAAGTCGGTGCCCTTTTTAAGTTTTAATTATTATTCAGGTCCCAATCCAGTTCCCAAAGTATTATGCTGATCAAACTACACTAAAATGGGAAACATAAGCCATACAGTGTAATGCTCCAGGAATCTAGGGTTCTTGATATTTGGCACGGGCAAGTTTCGGTGGAGCACTTTTGTTGGCTAATAACGTGTCGAGAAATGGACTTGTTGGGAAATTGACACTTTACTAGCAGCATTGATTGCTGTGGGGCTACTTAGCATTAAAGGCTTTAATTTAATAATTTATAATCACCAAACTAGCCCTCCCTAACTTTTATTTATTTATTTTTACTGACAGTTAAAATAATAATCAGGACAGACGATTTTCAAATAAATATAAATCATTAATTTAAAGTTTTTCTTCTGATGTCTAACAATTTTATTAATAATTTTTAACTTTTTATATAAATTATTGATTCTTCATCTCAGTCAACAACTTTATAATTCAGAGTCTTATATCTAAGTTTCAAAGTAAATTAGATATGTGATAAAAAATATTGACAGACTTCAAATAATCAAAAACACATCAAGATAGTACCTTGGCGACAAAATATTACTATTATAAACTCTAAATTAGGATATTAAAGTATAAGGTCGAAATTATGACCTCACCTAGATGATGAAGTTATTTGAGTGTTATATTCAACAAGAGGTTTTATGTAATCATTGCAGCCTATTTAGGTCTATTTATCCAGTCCTAGAGAGAGGAGAAAAATTACAAAAGGAAAAAAACAAATAGTGCATCAGTATGAAGGAAAATGACCTGAAATAAGCTTGTATATATATGTATCTTATCCTTCCTAGATCATGCATCAACGAGAGCCTCACAAAGTTACAATCCAGAGCACGTCAACGTCTCGACCTGAATAAAAGGATATATGCAAACAACGTCAGTTTCATACTAGACTGTCAAAAGCTAATCTTATTCGTAATATTTTTGGTTTCATAAGATATTCAGACAACCAAAAGTATGATGCTTCTCCTATTGAGGAATTCAGTGGATAAGATGTACAGAACCTTATCAGATTTTTTAGAGAGATATCCCCTGAGCTAAGCCACCAAGTTGCACACGACAAATATAAAACTTGACACCAAGTGACACTATAAATGGACATTGCTGCTACTGTGAACAAATAATTTACATAGTCTGAAAAAGAAATTATATTTGAATAAATCACCCAACGCAAAATTCTTTTCTGCCATTTTTTGAACTCTTCGCTGATACACAATAAGCAATAAATACAAATGGATCTGAATTCGCCGTATTGGATTTGTTTTTCTTGCTGGTACTTTAGCAATTCTTTTCAGCAACTTGATGCAAAAATGGTATACACTTCCCAATTCCTGATCATGACAGTACACGAATTCTTTGTTTCTTATAATAACAAAATGAGTGGTGAAGATGCCTAACTCGACTCCGATCAAGAACTTGCTTCTCCTGGGGTACAGTGAAAACAAGAATCAGCACTGTCAAAAGAAGTCAACAGGAAAATATGGCAATGGTCGTGATGCTTCTTACCTCAAAATTTTGTCAAGACTCAAGACTACTCTATGATACTCCCTTTGGAGGAATCAAGGGTATCTGAACATCTGGAGAGTTTTGTTGGTTATTACTGCCTGTGGCTATCTGTGAGTTTATTCGGGATGCTTCCACTTTAAGCTTGTGATTATTGTAGGCAACGACGCCTGCAATAGCTATAGACACCAACATACTTGGTTAAGATAATAGTATAGTATCCTATTGATCTTCATATTCCGTTTTTGCATGTGTAAGACTAAATTAGACAGAAACACATGTAAATAAGGGATTTAAGAAGGGTATACATGTTAAATACTCTTCTGGATTTGGGTCTCTCCAGCTTTGTACTAGAGAATATTAAAAGATGCACCAAGTAATAACAACTTAAGTCCAAACAACATTCTGGAGTACTTTTAGAGGATACAAAAACAAGAGGACAAGATTGGGGTATCATGGATATGATAACAATTGAATGAGTTTCTCATTGCTCCTTTTGGTATGCAGATCCAATTGGAGACTAGCTTTTACTAATTAGAAGAAATATATGATTATGGGAGAACAGAGAAAAGAAAATTAGTGACATCCATAAAAAGTTCTAGAAAAGTAAATACTTTCAAGATCAGTAATCAATATCATACCTATGCCATAACCAACTATGTTGATAATTGTCAACTTTGTATCAGCAAATATAATAGCTGATAGAAGAACTACAACCCAATCCCTGACGACTCCAGTCACCCGAGCTGTCAGCGCACTAGTACGAGAAATAACAAGGAAAACTGACAGATTGAGTACAAAAGTGCACATGCAATTAAAGAACAATATAAGTGGTGGAAAGTTCCAGGAACCACTTGAATCCATTTTCGGTTTCTCTAAGAATATCCAGGGAATAAAAAGGCAGAGCGCACTGCAGGGAAAAAAAAGGTAAAAGAATAAATAAGTTACTAATAGCAAATCGCTTTACATTGCCCAATCAAAAATTGAGATAGCAAATATTTACCTGCAGGGACTGACATAGTACATCATAGATATCAGGTTCAACCTAACACCTTTTCTCTTCAGAAAAATCTCTATGAAGATAAGTCTCAGAGCTTCAGCAACAACTCCACCCATCTGGTATACCACTCCAACCCAGCTAATTGTGACCTCACCGTAGGAAGCCACAATAACTCCAAAACTAATGACTGACATGATGAAGAACATTCTAGAGCTCATTTCTTCGAGGCCAGCTGCTGCTCCAAGAAGAAACACAGCAACAGGCACTGCAGAACTCAAATCAAGGAACATTTTATTGTCCATGTTGGCAATGTATAGAAAAAAACAAATCAGAGTGGGCATTCCTTAATGCAGTTCAAAAGGCAAAAAAGATGATACATACTAACAGCTTTTAACATCTGCGCAAATGCAACAGATATGTAGAGGTATGCACTATTTCCCAGCCAAAGAGTCATCGCAAACATTGCACCGATTGGAACGACCGAGGTGGTATAACTGGAAAAATTAATTAAATTCCAACATTACGTTTTAGAAGTAGGCCATTCTGCGATGATAATTGATAAATATATAGTAACTCAATGAATTATACATGTAAGAATTCTCTCCCTGCATGGTAATAACCAATGAAACCCAACCGCTAAGAAGAAGGTAAAATTACAAAGCTTGCTTAAAGTCATGGAACAATTTACAACACACACCTATTGTTTTTGACAGTTCACATCATACATGAAACCAGAGGATTTTCATATAGCTACTTAATTTATATTAATTTTTTATTACTGTAAACTTGCTGATTGCATGAGATCAATTGGGTTTTTCTCATTCTCATCTTTTCCCCTCCCTGATGAGCACATAAGCCCCTCAGATAAGTTGGCTAATAAAAATGCATATATTTTAATACATGCATATGTATGTATGTTGGTGAACATACTCAGTTATCAAATTCTAACTATTGGCCTACTTATGCTTTATTTGGCCCTTTTTTTAGATATTTCTGAGCCCTCATAAAACATCGTCTTTGATTAGCTAGTCCTACAACTAGAAAGTAGACAAATGATTAGATATGAAATTATGATAGCCAAGCGAAAATTTTCTTCACATATCCCTGGAATCTGATAAGCATATGTGCAACTCTCTATTTATTTAACAGTCAAACTGATGAATTGGTACCAACTTATATGCAATATATTTGCATTTGGCAGCGCATGGTTTCCTCTAGTTAAGCTGAAAAAATTGGAAAAAGAGAAAAGATACAACGTGTAGAATAAGCATAGAGTATAGACTGTTTCTTGTAAAATATTAATTTCATATGAAAACAAATACTTACGTCTCCGTAGTCATTCCCTCCTCTATCTTTATGATCTGAGAAATATAAAAAATAATAAAAAGGCCATAGTGATTGATTATTAGGATTAAGAATGTGCTATCCAATCAACAATCAAAGAAAACAACGATTAACACTTAAAGAAGTTTGAATAATGTTCTGATGTTTCTATTGGAAGAACATGTACCTTGAAGACTTTTGTTAGTGCAAAGCACAACACAGAAGAGAAAAGCATGTGTAATAGAGTAAGAGCCACCGGATAGGGAAAATTGATCTGCTTAGAGGACAAGACCCACTACAAGCAACAACAGAAAAGTGGGTTAGTCAAGAAGACTAGGAAAGAACGTACTACATATTTATGAATATATAAACTTCCATTAAGCACAAAAAGAAGTAAAATTAAAGTAACAAGATTGTCTTTTGGCTTCATGGATACCATCTTTTGGTATGTTCAAGTTCGATGCAACATGTTAAATTTGAAGGAGCTTGCTAGTCTAAGAATGAAAAACCAGAGGGAAAATGTACAGAATTTAACTGGCAAGTTATTCTTGAATTTGCTCCATCTGAAGATGGAAAGCCATTTAAGTGTTTATCATAGATTAATTTACAAGTATTAGCACTCCATTTGTCAAGTGCCTAGAAATATCCAAGAAACTCGAGTCTGACAATCAAAGCAGAAGGAACCATGGTTTCCACTGTGTCATCAGCATTAGTGACAGAAAGACATATCCAGTCTCGCAAATGCAATTGTATCCACCACCACTATGACTATGGATTACAAGACTTTCACTTATATTAAGTAAGCAACTGACTCTTCTTTGCACCAGAATATCTACAAATAAACTGTCTCTACAGAATTTAAGGATGTTCAACCATAGTACAGGATCATTTCATTTTAAAACTTATAAATGATACTTCAAGAACCATCCCAGGCCTTTTCATTGTGCATAAAACATTAAACGAAGAAGAATATTTCCTAACAAAGCAAGATTAGTTTGTTTTATGATCATTAAGTGTTACATAACTAAAAGATGCAGTGACCAACTAGTATCCAAAGGGTATCTGGATCAGATAAAAACAAGTGCAATTCAAGATTCCCTATAGATTATATAGGTGTCTATTCTCAGGTACACATACAGATCAATGTGATACTTTTATTCGGAATCAATACATGGTTCCAAATATTAAGCAATCAAGTCCACCCAAAATCAAATAGTCAGAAATTGTTAGAACAAGATGTAGAAGCACTTTGCTGAACATCAAGCTTTTCAAAAGACCATTTGTGTCAGTATGTCACCCAAGTTGTTTCATTCTTCCCCATCATAACTCTTGCTACCCAATGACAGAATTCTAAAATTCAATGACCATGAAGGATGGAGGATAATGACTCATTATAAACCTGCTAATAAGATACCTACATAAGGCATATTTATTAACTTTGACCTTTGAAAAGTAACAACCATTGTGGTAATTACCAATTGCCAATCACCAGTATAGGTCAGAACTGATGGTTCTCGTTATACAAGGGGTCAGGTGGAGGAGTCAGCATGGTGTACAGTATGGGTAAGGATATAGAAAGTGTAGATCTATTATAGTGGGATAAGATTTGTAATCAACACTAGGTAAAGTCTAATGCAAGACTGGTTTGGAGGAATTAATCATGTGATTACGCTTGTACTAAATTCATGGGGTAATTAGCCCTCCATTATATTTCCAAGAGCAGGGCACCACTCGTTCCAAATTGGCAATTCCCATAAAGTTCCTACCTTACAACTAAGATCAACTGATCTATCTCACCATCTACTCATGATGAAAGCTCCAACCCCTTCTAAATGCTCCTAGGCACTAATCCTGCACTCATAACCCAAACAATTGCTTCACCTTTTCCAATCGACTACGAGATCTTTTTGCACACTATTCTATTAAATTCCTTCATCAATGTCTAACCTTTTCATGAGTACAGACAAGGCATATCACAAGAACATCAAAAACCTTCTTATCTTTTCCACTCGAATTCGAGATCTGCTGCGCAACATTCTGTTCCCTTCCTTCAGAAACATCAAACCTTTCACGAACACCAATAAATCATCACACGAAGATATTCTAACTCTAACCAAAAACACGATAAACAGCACATCGTGAACCGGATCACACCGTAATCTCAATTCAAAATTAAAAAACGGAAAAAGAAAAGTAGAGCTAGTTCACACCTTGTTGAAAAAGATCTGGCCGCTGGAAAGGGCAATGTAAAGGAGGAGGTAAGAGTAGATGATGACGCCTTCCCTCCACCGCCGGATCCGGTCCTCCTCCGCCGTTGACTTCACCCCGGAACTATCCATCGTTCCTCTCGTGGGAGTCAAAGCGAAAGTCTCGGGTTGCTACTCGAGAGCGAGGATTTGAGAAGTGCGGAGCCTCTGAGACAGTAAGGTTGTCTGTTTACCCAACTGCAGGAAATCGCTGCAATCGTTGCACCGTCAGAAGAAAGCTGTCTCTCAAACTCACCGAAAAAAAAATACACTTACCGACCGACTCTTATAAATTGGTAAGTAACTCGTTACCCTATACTAATAATTACTACAGAAAATTTTGGTGGTTTAGTTAGACGGGATTCACATGGCTTAAACTAATCTTAAATAACTATTATATAAAAAATTATTTAATAATTTAATGACTTAGCTTGAGTGATGTCTCGACCGTGCAAGTGATGTCTCAACGATGTTTAGTTTCGAATAAACAACGCTCATGATCTGAAATCTAAGTTATACGACTTAGTATGTTAACTATAAATTAATAAGACTTACATAATAAATATTATATATATATATATTAATTGTCACTATAATTTTAAGATATTATAATTATCGCTTAAAGCTTTTGTAATTCTTTCATAATAGATATTATAGTTAGTTTTGATAAATATTAGTAGAATAATTATAATAAATAGTCGTTAAACTTAACAAATCTATGTACTTCTTCCTCAAAGTTTTGAACATAAAATATTTCTCACTGAATGCTTTTTTAAAAAGTAGGATTTGTTTTACACTATGATATCAAGGGGTAAAAATGTAAAATCTAGTTTAATCGTGATTAGTCATATTTAACTGATAAAATAAAAATGACTGAAATAGTTCAATAGTTTTGGTCACAATTATGATTATTTAAAGAATGTAGTGGCATGATATTTAGTCTAATCATACTATTCTTTTTCCAAATTACCCACTTAGGATGAGACATGATTTTATATATAGTCATATGATTCGATGTTTTCTAAGAAAATATTAAACTAATAATCTAGTGATCGGATCGATTTGATTCTGAATTCTGATAACTATGAGAATATCATAACTTAATTCGGCTAATAAATAATTTGTATAACATCCTCTCTGACTTCCCATGCAGCTATGAAATTGCCACGATATTTAAGAAGAATATGTGAATTTTCGCAATTTACACCTCGCCTTCTGTGCTTATTACTTAATAACGGCATAGCCGCAGTAGCGCTTTGCCTCGACGAACGTGAGAACTGACGTGTTTAATACAACAGAATGAATCGGGCACCGAGAGGACCAACGAAGCGAATAAAGGTGGAAAAGGAAAGAAAATTTCAAGGAAGCGGCCTAGAAGTTTCCTCTGCCTCCCTCCTTCCTTCCTTTTGCCCTACTTGAATGGCAAACGAACCAAGAGATAAAAAGCATCTCTATTCTCTCGCACCTTTTCCTTTCTTTGCTTTGTTGCAACTCCATAGATCGATTCATGGGTAATGCGATTGGTGACCTGTTCCGCCCCCGGCGAGCAGGACGTAGATCCGGGAGGCCGCCGTCGGTGCTGAGGCCCCTTGCAACTCAACAATCTATAGGCAGAATAAATGGCGATTACCGGAGAAGGATGTTGACAAGAAAATATGCATACATCCCTGACAACTATTCCTCACTAGAACAAGTTAAGTATATGTTGGTACTGTTTTCCAATTTGTTTCCTGTTTATTTGAATCCTTCTTAGTTTGTTTACTTATATGTGACGTGAACTTTACCTAAGCTATGAAGTATATGCATTTGATCCCATGGAAATTTAATAAAAAAATAATACATAGATATTAATTGATATATCTAAAGAATATTATAACCAGCCACGAATCAATGTGTGCATCATACCGCAAAGATATTATAAGCAGTTAAATGATACTGCTAATAAGTAAATCTATGATTAATTCTCTCCGACGCACTAGCTTGTGATTTATGCGTTACATTTAGGGGTGAAAACGGATCGGATACGGATCGGATAGTGCTCAACCCATATCCGGATCCGTATTTTTAGTTCAGATACGGATTCGGATACGGATATTGGACGGATAGTAAAATTTAAAACCATATCCTAACTAAACGGATACGGATAATTTTCGGATAAAGGATCGGATTTTAAACGGATATTGATTAAATTTAAAATAATTATAATATTTTATTTAAATATAATTAATATAAAATTATTAAGAGTTTTACAACAAATAATTTTTTTGTATGTCAAATATATAAAATTAGAGAAATTAATCTCTATAAATAATATATAATGTATTATTAGTAATAATATTAATACTTACTATTTAAATAAGCAAACTAAAAACTGTAAATCATTTTAAAAAATATGCGGGTAAACGGATATCCGATATCCGTATCCGAATCCGAAAAAATTATCCAACCCGTATCCGAATCCGTATCCGAATTTTTTTCAAAAATTCTATCCGTATCCGAATCCAAATCCAAGTCGGATAGAAATTTTTTATCCGAATCCGATCCGAGTCGGATCGGATAGCGGGTCGGGTCGAAGTTAATTCGACCCGTTTTCACCCATAGTTACATTTCTACAATATATATTAAAATTCTTACAGTCAGGAGCATTGAAAGTGTCCAGCCAATATCCAAATTTATTTTTTATATTTTAAATTATTGTATACTTCTTAAAAGTATTTTATATGTCTCCAACGAGTGTGGACGGACGCAACATGCTATTTGAAGTGTCAATACTTTCTAAGAAGGAAGTGGTCATTAGATAACATTAAAAAATATTTTCCAGTAAGATACAGTTAACCAACATGCATAGTTACATGCGAGAAAATAAGATAGATTAGAGATGTATAGATAAATCCTTGCATGTAATGAAATTGAACAGATGAATCAATCATAAGCTCAAGATTGGAGGTTGCTTTTAAGTTTCTTTTCTAGAGAGACATTAACCTTTCTATTTCCCTTTTTAACTTGCTTTCGCAGGTTACAGCAACCTTGAGGGAACTAGGCCTGGAATCATCAAATCTTATACTCGGCATTGATTTTACCAAAAGCAATGAGTGGTCAGGTTGTAGAAGCGAAGAATTTATTCTATGAACACTGGCTTTGATGATCTCAAGGCAATACTTCATCTCAACGACTAAACCAGCTTTAATTGTTTTCCCTTCAGGAAAGATTTCATTTAATAATCAGAGTTTGCACTCAATTAGTGACAGACCCAATCCTTATGAGCAAGCCATTACAATAGTTGGGAAGGCTTTGGCTCCATTCGATGAAGACAATTTGATTCCTAGTTTTGGTTTTGGTGACGGTAAGTTGTCATCTCCTATCGGCGAGATATCCTTCTTTCCCATGCACAAAACGTTTCCTGATTGTCATCCTCTGCTTAAAACAGTGACCACTCATGACCAAAAGGTGTTTGCCTTCCACCCTGACAACACGCCTTGCCATGGCTTTGAAGAAGTATTGGCTTGTTATAGGAAGATCCTCCCAAACTTGAAACTATCAGGTTGGTTTCTAATGCTTTGGTTTGATTTTTTTTTGGAAAAATCATTTCCATGATCGTAGACACAATCATATCAATTATGGTGGAGTTGGATATACTATGACAATTATACTGCACATTTCTAGATGCAGTCCTTTTTCTTTCCTCAAATTATAAGCTAAATGAGTCATTCTCCTTTTTTTTTTGTTTGGGGGTACTGTTTATCCCATAAATATATCCTCTTAAGCCCATTTCTAGATGCAATTCTACATGGTGCTAGACAAAATTAAAGTAAAGGATAATTTATATCCATTTATCATGCAAAGAAAGGTCGCAGAAGGTATGGTCAGAGTTTTAATATATCATGGCACTTAGCATTGGTAGTTTTTAGAGTAAATACGTATTCCACTATCTCCTCATTGCTTATATTGGAACAAAGAAACAAAGTTCCATATCAAACACTTGCACAATAGACAAGCAGTATTAAGACTTTGTCTTCTTATTCTTGTTTCTTGCGAGTGATTTGGACTGATAAATGCTTTACACCTGAATAATACTAATTATGAACCTATTAAGAAGTCATGATGAACTTGTAAACCTCGTGCTATATCTTGTACTCTTCTCTAATGTTCAAATGAATTAATGGATTTTATCTATGAACAAGGGCCTACTTCTTTCGCACCTATAGTGGAGGCGGCTGTTGACATTGTTGAAAGAAGTGGAGGCCAATATCACGTATTGGTCATAATTGCTGATGGACAGGTTGAATTCTCTCTACTGTTGATCTTTCTCTTTTCCCAATTTTTGTTTTCACTAACTATATAATTTTCATTAATTTTATAGGTAACGCGAAGTGTTGAAACAAAAGATGGAGAGCTCAGCCCTCAAGAAAAGAGAACAGTTGATTCAATAGTCATGGCAAGGTACTGAATTCTGCATTGAACTTTTTCAGCACCATTCATCACTTTATGTAGTTAAACTCTTGTCATATGTTTTCATTATACAGTATAGGGTTGCTCTCTACCTAAATATTTCGCTTCAAATTAAACCGAACATGAACCATTGCTTAGTTGCTGCTGTCTTTTTTATTGATAAAAAAACGACATAAATCTGACTGTATGATGTATTATATTGCATATAACAGCTGATGAAAATGTTGTTTCCAATTTTAGTGCTTACCCACTGTCAATAGTGCTTGTTGGAGTTGGCGATGGACCTTGGGATGACATGCAGAAATTTGATGACAAAATTCCGGCACGCGATTTCGATAATTTTCAGGTATTGCAAAAAAAAAAATCTGCTTTGGCTAACTAATCAGTTAAGCAACTTTTAATTTTGTATTAATTTTTCATCTTCTGTTCAAAACATTGCAGTTCGTTAACTATACTGCTATCATGGAGAGAACTGCAAGCCCAGAACAGAAGGAAGCCGCATTTGCTCTTGCTGCTCTCATGGAGATACCAATTCAGTACAAAGCCATAGTGGAGCTAGGCCTTCTTGGGTACGTAGAAACAAACAATTATACTCTTTTCTGAATAACACTATTTACTGCCTCTATCTAATGCATCTACTATATCTAAAAGGCATGTAACTGGGAAGGCCAGAAGAGTAGTATCTCTTCCTCCTCCCATACCTTATGCTAATAGACAGCAATCATTAAGGGCAGAAGACCGATCCTCGCACTCAGGTGATGAGCAAAACCAGGTAAGCACCATACAGTTATGCTATATATATATATATATGTTTTGGGCCTAATCTTATGACTTATGAGCACACTTCTTGTTGTAGGTTTGCCCAATTTGTTTGACCAATAGGAAAGATTTGGCCTTTGGTTGTGGTCATATGGTAAGTTAGTAGATTGCCATGAATTCCTGCTGCTCCTTTTGCCACTGAGCTCCTACATAATTTGCTATTATTTTTTGCTGGATTTGACGTACTTTTAAACTAACAGTGTTGCAGAGAATGTGGACAGAACTTATCCAGATGCCCCATATGCCGAGCAGCTATAACATCGCGTTTAAGGGTATTTCCTGGATGATCCAAGCTAAAGCTACTAGCTACTGTGAATTTGGTGATAATTAATGGCAGGTTGTTCTATGGTCTGTTTGGTTTTAATACGATTCCATGCATAATTACATGCATTGGAGTGCGGATTATGTACATAATCTTTTGTCTCTCATATTATTTGGTTCTCTGGTGCTTTGGAAATTAAACATTTCCAGAAGCGTGATGGAGAGGGTTGATCAATTCTTAAATCAATGAATTCAGGAACGAAGCAAGATTAAGTATCCAATCTAAAGTGTTGGAATGTATGTAGAGACAAATTTTAATGTCCTAATTCCATTTATATATATATATATATATATATATATCAACTATATATTAATAATTATAGTTTCCAAAAGGATTTTCTAACTTAAAACCTTTTTTTTAATAGATATTTTTAATAATAACTGTAAAAAAAATATAAATGAGAAGATAGGCAAATATATAATTCACGCAAACTCCCCGACTCCCCGTTGGCCATTACCAGTATAGACAAGAGCCTCGAAATTCGTGATTTGATCCGAACCATTACAAGTTACTGAGTTAGATCCGACCAAGATCCAACCCAACGCATGGCCACCCTAAAACTGATCGCCTATAAATTCTCCTACTAGGGATAGCGGAGGTGAGCGCCGCCGTCTCCGAAGAAATGTTCGTGGAGAACCCCAAGTAAAAATTTTGTTGTTTTTCTTGTTCAAATCATCGTCTTTTTGGTTTCGTTATAGTAATCTTTCTCCTCTGCTTCCCATTAAAGAGGGAACGCATTTGTGGCGTTGTCTCGAGTGAGCGGAGGAAGAATGACGAGTCGAGGTATCGTTTCAGTTGCCACTCCCCATTGGCGATTCGATTGTTGCTCGACGACACCCCTCTTCGATGATTCCTTTTTCTTACCCATTTGTTTGCTTTTTCTTAAACTATTTCCATTCTCCGTGTTAGCATAGAAGAGGTGCAAATGATGTTACTTTATTTATACTCTTCACTTTGAACCGATTTATGATCGTGGGGACAAACAAATCTCATTAACTGATGCACTCTATCCTTCAATCTTTTCTCCTTTATTTCTTTTGTGCCTATTTCTTGATATATATATATTTATATATATTTTATTTTATTTTCTACCTTTGATTATTTTGGAAGATTTTTTTTCCCTTAGTGATTTGATTTGACTTTTTTGAAGGTATCCGGTCTAGATCATAAAAGTCCATTAGTAGTCATTGATCGGTTGCAAGCAAGATTAAACCTTTCCCAATATTCAAGCTTTTCTTCATTTTTTGTTTGGCGACGAGAGTTAGGTTAGGTTGTCTTATTGACAAGGTCAAGCTTGTGATTGAAGTGTTCATATTTGTTAATAGGTGGGCCATTGAATAACGATATCAAGTTGTTCAGCTGAACTCATATATCTGCATTTGTGTTCTGTTACATTATGTCCCACCTTTTAATTGTATCATTGAGATTTGAATGCTTCTGTGTTGTGAATTATGAAGGCATGATATAGCTTTATGTTTGTGGACATTATCTGTAGAGTGTGTTAAAGTTTGAGTTTATTGGGTTGGGAGAATCCTAGATCCACCTGGTTTCAAGTGGAGTTAGTGAGAAGAGATAAATGTAGAAGTATCACTCTTAATGGGTTGAAAGGGATAGTGGAAGAGGTTGAGAGAGTAGCAACACAATGTGCATGAGAGTTTGCTTTGTCAAACGTTCATGTTTATTTAAAACGTGAAATTTCCTTTTCATTGTGTAGTTGTGATGATGTTGTCATAGCTAAGGATATTTTGCATTCTTTTTTGTTGTACTCTTATTTTTATCTTTGTGATGGAAAGTGCAAAGATCCTCTATATTCTGAAGAATAAAATGGGAACACTGTTCTGGTGTGTCTCTAAGAAGAAGAGGAAAATTAACAACTCAAGATATCGTTTCAGTTGCCACTTCTCAATTGGCAATTTGATTGTTGCTTGATGACATTAACCATCGCCAACAATTTGTACCTTTTTTTCCTTTCCTAGTTGATCTGATTCCTTGGATGTATCTTAATTATCGAGTGTCAAAGGCAGTGCAGTTGATCTATTAGTATTTCCTTCCCTTTCCTAAGGAAGCTATTTAAGATTTTAGCTGCACATTACACATTTGCATATTTAACATCTAATTGTCAAGTGCTTTTTTCTGTGAAGTGTTACAATTTTAACTACCTGGTAGGAGAGTGGCTGTCTGAATTCCTATCGGTTCTCCACATTCTCGAGTTGTGGTTGGGCAACCAGATATGCTGAAAGGGGTTTGGATGATGAAGACAGCAAGTACATAATGTGTCAATTGAAAGGAAGGTATCTGGTGTTATACAATTTTGATCTCAGGTTCTAGACTTTGCTTTTCAGGTGGCATCTTGGATTGGTTATGTTAAAATATCTATAGTTGTCTTATCATGCATCCATTGTTCCATATGTTTGGACAGTGAGCAAAGTGGAAAAGAGGAAAAGAACTACATGGGGGCAGCAACAAGTTTCTGCTATGACTCATTTATCGGAGAAACTCCGGATACTGTCTTATGCAACTAGAATTGGACTGAAGTTTCAGTGGTTTGAGGGAGATGAAGATAGCGGAGGACTGCAGGAGACTGTGAAGACCAGGTTGTCAGAGTCAAGAGGAGTGGATGTTAACTGGGACTAGCTGATAATGTTTTGAGCTTGTGTGGCATGGCCCTTTGAACTTATTTCGGGACCAGAAGAGGGGAACTTGATTCTAATTGTTTCTCTTTGGTGCTTGAAATGATTAAAGCAACTCCAGTCAGATGCTGATTATTAGTACCTTGCATGCAAAGATTGTGTTATGTTCACCACTGACTGCATCATGACATTTAGAGTCCTGATGGGGGTGTTCAGATTATGGACAATGGTTGATGTAGTAGCTGAATGCCCAACCCAGCTCACAACAATCTGAAGGGCAAATTCCTTTTTATATAGCAAATGCTGGATTGGACGAATCTGAGAGCTTTTAAAATAAAACTCTCTCAGCCTGATAGACGGATCTGGGCTTTTAAAATAAAACTCGGTCAGAATCCAACCCGATTTGAAGGGCTAATGAATTGAGAGCAGCAGGTCAGACCTGAGCTCGAAGTCAGCTTGATTTTTAATTTTGTTTTGTTTCTGAGATGAATAAAGAAAAAAAAAATCATTTGGTTGTCTACTAACTTTAAACTTTCCCTGTGAGTTTCTATAAATATCTATTTATCCGGTTCAAGGTTTTCTTTTAAATTGATTTATAAACAATCAGTTGTTACTAAATGATATTTCGTATGATTCTACTTTTGTATTCTTAGTCAAGTAAGTGAATTTGGAAGGAACATTGTATTGATTCAATTCTGTTTGGATCTCTTCTTGTTAATGAATGACAAACTTCTCCATATCCCTGTGCATTATTGTCTGGAACAGATTAATGAGTAAATTAATTTGTTAACTGTCATCGTTTACATTTTTGTCTCAAAAAGAAAAATAATAATAAAAAATCTATTACTTGTAACAAAATCTTTCACCAACTCAACCCACTCGATTATGGATCATAAGTTGGTTGTTTGGAAATGAGTAGGGCTAAGATTTCGCCATGTTTGTACATAATCCATGCAACCACATGTACCAGATCACCCAAAGGAACCACAGCCAAGGGCACCCAGGCCAGTAGATACGAGGGGCAGTTATGTCTTTTACTTGCGAGCAAGCTGACAGTATCCGTCTACCAAATAAAGCACAGTGCGATAAGATGCCTCACCAACCCGCAGTAATTTATCCTCCGCTGCACGACAGTGCTGGAGAAAAGGTCGCTTTCCTTGACCACCTTCTTTGATCATCCTACAGCCTTCTGTTTCTCTGAGTTGGTGTGCTTATTGACATTTTGCAGTTGGGCCCATGTCTGTCTTACTCCTAGAATTGAGTATTAACCCCGTCCTCTTACTTACTGCCGTTTTTTAATGCTGGATTTTGGTTTGTGTCGGTTGTATCTATTTGGAATGAGGTCTCTGTGAGAGATGTGAGATGGGATGGTCAGGTAGAAGGTTCTGTCTCTGTTCTTCTTGGGTGAGGAAGAGGTGAGGAAGTGGAGGAGGAAGAGGAGGGTGAGCAAGTAATGGGTTGGAGAAGCAGAGTAGGAGGAGGAGGAGGAGGAGGAGGGGAGAGTGTGGTTTCAAGAAGATGGACATTTCTACTTTGTCTTGGGAGCTTCTGTGTTGGGCTTCTCTTCACCAATAGGTACTTGTTTTGCACCTTAATTTGATAAACATATTGAAAAAAAAACTCCTTTTTGATGGGTTTTTGCTTCTGGGTGTTGCTCATTTTGGACGATTTGGGTTGTTCCGTGAACTGAATGTCGATGTTGTGGTCTGAATCTGTTGGCTTGGAAGTGGATAATTCATTAATTTGGGGATTCTTCAGGAAATTTTGGGGTTCTTCCTATGGATGTGCTTGAATTGGGATGTTTTTTTTACTTTAGATCCGGGTTTCTGTGATTGTATGTTGTTGTGATGTACTTCTATGTATAGATTGCCGGTGCTTTTCTATTGGGAGGAGAACTTTTCTATTTAAGTTATTATTACTTCGTTTGATTCAAGATAATTGCTAACTTTTCTATTGGGGTTCTCTCGAATTTCTTTCCCGAAAATCACAATTTTCTGTTATCTCTAGCATGCATGGATTGTGCTAGCTGCCTAAAAATTTGATCGTCTGCATCTTATAATATCTCGACAAGTACTTTTCCTTACAGAATGTGGACTATGCCTGAACCAGTAGATGTCAAGGATAAGTTAAAGCCAGTTTCTGGAGGCTGTGATTCAAAAGTAAGCACCTTAACTTTTGCTTCCATTTTACCTCCTAAGTATTTCTCCCTGATGGAGTATACCTTGCTCCATCTCTTTAACAGGTCTGTATTTCAATGAGACATAAAAATTGTGTTCTTCTTTGTATCATGTCTGAAGATTGATGTATTGGACATTAGTAAGATCCGTCTTCCTTCAACTGCAAATGCAATGTTTACGAAAGTGCTTAAGTGTTTCTTTTTTTCACATACTTATATATATATATATATATATTTATATATATATATATATATATATATATTTTTTTTTTTTTTAAACAAACTCCCTCAGTTTGAAATATTTCCCCATTGATCAAGTCAAATGCTGATGGATAGCCGTATATGGATATATATCGAGTTCGGATTTTCATACTTTTCCCTTTTCTTCTAATAATTATCAGATTCACAAGAAACAACTGCATAAAGAATTTCTTGAAGAAACGTCAAATGTTCATCATTCGCTAGAGTAAGTTGAGCCACTGAACTATCTTAGTTGGATTTGATTGGTCTTTCTTTCCATTATTCTTCATGAATAACTGACAACATAATGAGATAACCAGTTCAGTTCTCATTATACTTGTTCTCGGTGTACAGACCTCTCGATAAAACAATATCAGAATTAGAGATGGAATTAGCAGCTGCAAGATCTGCACAGGAGTCCTTACTTGATGGTTCACCAATATCAGAAGAGTTCAGCTTTACTGAGTCCAGCATAAGACGGAAATACCTTATGGTCATAGGCATTAATACTGCTTTTAGCAGTCGCAAAAGAAGAGACTCAGTTCGCAATTCTTGGATGCCTCAAGGTTTGCAATTTTATGTCAATCTTAATATTTAGTTCTTCAAATCTTTTGCATCTGCATTTTATCTTAAGAATACTAGTCTTGGAAAATGGTTAAAAAGGTGAGAAGAGGAAAAAACTGGAAGAAGAGAAGGGCATTGTCGTTCGCTTTGTTATTGGACACAGGTATGCAACATCTGATATTGCTTTACTATGTATGCCTCTAACAACACTCTATTTGTTTTTATCCTACATTTTTCCCAATTATATGTTCATATAATGGTTAGAAGTAGAGCATACATCAACAGAAAATGTGTTTCTCAATAATTATGAAGTCAATCTACAGCACAGATGATATGCCAAAGCATCGAGATAAAAAATAAATGAATGATACCAACTCAGATCTCACTGAAAAAGAAATTAATGCTATCAACTCAGATCTGAGCAAAAATCTCACAACCAATACTTCATTAAAAGTTAGGAAAGTAGATTATTCATATATGTTAAGTCACTTGAGTCCTGACAGGTGCAATTCCCAATTCACACACAGAGGTGAGAAAGCTTATGTGTGCCCTTATAGCTGCATAGTTGTTGCAAGGCTTTCGTGAGCTAGGTTACATTTGCTTCCCTTCTGTCTACACAAATAGCATAACAGGGTATAGATGATTAGTAACAATATGGATGGGAGGATAGTAGCAGGCTTGAAAAGCAGAAACAAGGATAGGATCTGACATAGTACATTTCACTAACAGGCAATGTGGATGGGAGGACAGTAACGAGCTACTGAATTAATCTTTAAAATAGTACCAGTTAATATTTTTTCTTTGCTTCTTTGTGATAGTCTACTTCATCATTGGTTTGGTTATTAAATTCTGATAAAAACCCATCAGAGTAATGTCAAATGATGATGGGATCATGGGATAACAACAGTAATGCATTTCTAACAAATAAATGTTCCTTGATTCAGAGACTTGTACTATTATCGACAGTTCTAAATCATTTGAACTATCACTTTGCTAAATAAGTTAACTTCTGCTAATCACATTTATCTTCTCTATATTGTCAGTCATTTATCTTTCTGCTGTCTTTTCTAGTTTGCAACCTCTTTAGTTACTTGCAACTTGCTTTCATGATTGCGATTTTTTCTGTTGATCTAACCACCATAAATTTGTAATAGTGCTATTTCAGGTGGTATTGTGGATAGATCAATTGAAGCCGAGGATAGGAAACATGGGGACTTTATGAGGCTTGTATGTTAACCTCCTTTTTAATCTAACTTTTCTATGGCCTGAAAGACTTGGTAGAAAACACGGTCCATTGGACTGTTCCTTGTTGCATTGGCTTGTTGCAACTATTTTTTACTATCTTAAACCCATGAATAAGCTGGGTCTCTTTTCACTCTTTTATTAATGGTCTGCAGGACCATGTTGAAGGATATCTTGAGTTATCTGGCAAGACAAAGGCATACTTTGCTACTGCTGTCTCTTTATGGGATGCAGATTTCTACATCAAGGTTGATGATGATGTACATGTGAATATCGGTAAAATTTTGTTTCTCACCTGTTTATCCTTCTCATAATAAGCATCTATCTTTGCAAAATTATATCCTTATACATGAACAAGTATGAACATGCATAAAAGATTTTCTTGTATCTCTCCATGTTCACCGTTTACACATGTTCACCATTTATGCATAATAAGGCTTGCTTCTTGCACCCAAGTTGTCGTGGGTTTCAAGTCATGAAAACATTCTTTTTGGTAATGGAGTAATACCTCGTACATCTTGCCCTCTCTAGATCCCGAACTGGCAGGAGCCTCATTCACTTTGATACCCTTTTTTATAACCATTTATGCATATTTTATTATCAAGTAAGTACGATTCTGGTATTAATTAGTATTGGCTGTTGCAAGCTCTAAAATAGCAAAATAATTAGGGCCGACTTTCAAAGTATTGCATGTAGTATTTTGCTGGCTACAGGCCAGAAGCTAATCTGTGCATTATAAAGGTATTTATACAAAACTTCACTTTTTGTGCCATGTCTAGAGATGATAATAAAATGAAACTTATATACAATGTACCATATACATATGATGAAATAGCCTAATTTGTCTTCTTCATGTTGATAGAAGACATTTTAAGCGACACACTTACTATCCAAGTGCTCTAGAAAGGTTCTCTGAGGTTATTGGCTAAATATTGTTAGTTTGTACAAGCCATGTCTGTCTTGATAACAATTATGTTCAGATATGTTTCCAGCTGAGTAACTTCAAATAATAGGAAATGTTTTCCCAGTCAAAGAATCATAGGCTGCTAACAACAAAGTTCTTGCCAATCTTATTTGTAAAGGTGGGTCTTATTCTCATTGCTAGAATAAACTTACAATTCATCTAACCTGCAACTATTGCAGCAACTCTGGGACACACTTTATCCAAACATCTTCTGAAGCCTCGAGTATATATTGGATGCATGAAATCTGGTCCTGTTCTGGCTCGAAAGTAGGTTTTCAATGTTACTATATATGCAGATGCACTTAGCATCAATCATTTTCGAGTTGTTACATTGTGATTGTTATAACACAGAGGGGTCAGATACCATGAACCTGAGCATTGGAAATTTGGAGATTCAGGAAACAAGTACTTCCGGCATGCTACTGGCCAATTATATGTCATTTCAAAAGATTTGGCAACTTATATATCCATGAACAAGTATGTTTTTCTTGAAGTATTAAATCTGCTTCAGTAATTGATCAATCCATATGTTTTGCAAATTTGACGTCAGTACTACTTAAATCTGGTTTCACTTAATATGTTGAATTCTGTTCCTTATGTGCCAGTCATATGCTGCACAAGTATGCAAATGAGGATGTTTCCCTTGGGTCTTGGTTCATTGGACTAGATGTTGAGTATATTGATGATCGCAAACTCTGCTGTGGTACTCCGCCAGGTAAAGCACTTGTTTGTTTCCCTTCGTATCCATTTTTATATTAAATTTTGATTCATTGATCTCTGACATTGTTTCCCTTCTGCAATGATATGAAATTTTTGCCTATTATTGTGCTGAAAAAGGGATGCTTTCTCAGCCATTAGCTCTCACAAGGTTTTCCTATGCTGTTGCTTCTTTGATGGACTAAATGACAAAATGAAATTAAGTGCATAACATATTGAGCTGACTACGTCACAATGTAGGCCCTTCAGTTTTGATATCTAGCATCTTCCTGTAGTTTGTAGTAATTCATTTTTTTTAAAAAAAAACCTTCTCAAGCTGCTCTCTAGTTGACAAAAAGTTTTGAATGATTCATTTCCTTCTGAAACAAGACATTCTTCAGCTGCAAGATATGTAACAGTAAAGCAGAATGATAGCTAACTCTAAAATTGGTACAACAAAGTGAAACTCACATCCAAATGCCACTTACCTGCAGACTGCGAATGGAAGGCTCAAGCAGGCAACGTCTGTGCTGCCTCATTTGATTGGACCTGCAGTGGTATCTGCAATTCTGCGGACAGGATGAGAGAGGTTCATCAGCGATGCGGTGAAGGTGAAAAAGCTCTTTGGGATGCTGTCTTTTAATGTCCGAAACAGTTGCTGCTGATGCTGAGGCTAAGGCTAAGGCTAAGGCTACGGTCTGTTACCATGTCCATTGCATTGTACGTAATTGCGTTGTGAGAGAGCCCAAACGAGTGGGGCCTTCATCAAGCTGACCTCCATTTTACCAAAGGTCTGCTTATGGTGAAGAGAAAAGAGAGGGGTTTTCATATTCTTTAAAATGTTCTGGTGGTCATCTCATATGGGATCTCGTGCGGGTGGCTACCAGGTTGTAATAATGAAGCTATGCCATAAATAAAAACTTGATGCAGTGGAAAATGCATTGAGATTTGTCTGTGGTCATTTTACCAAAGGTCCTTTCTTTCCACTAGTGAGTTTCAAGTGTACTGCACTTTCTTGTTTTCCCTATATTTCACTCCCCATCCACCCACCTACCCCACAAACACTGGTGCTTAAAAATCTATTATCTATAAATATTTTTTGGTGGATATCAGCTGATGCGCCAGGAGATCAAATTCCTACGGAAAGAAACCTCTCTCTTGTATTCCAATTTTGAATTACTGCATATGTTAGAGCAAACTGAAAGTGTACAGTTCGAGAGAGAGAGAGAGAGAGAGAGAGAGAGAGAGAGATGGGCCCATGTTGGTATGTCCATGCTTTTATGGAAGCTCCCACATAAAAGTGCTCTATGCAAATGACTGGAACACCATTTCATGATGTGCTGGATCGGGGCTATCTTTCACATTACATAGGGATATATGTGCGGTAATACTGTTAGCCATATACAAAGAAGATGATAGCACAAGGTCCGAATTCAAACAAGCTGATGACCAAGCATATTACTAACTTTTTACTATCATCGTATTCAAGTACCAGACAGTATGGAAAACAAATGTCTAGAAATACTTAAAAGGCTAAAAGGAATGTACACAAGTATTTACAGAATTGCCCGACTTTTTTTTTTTTTGGCTTAGAAGGATCCAAATGTGTTCTCCCCACTGTATGTCATGTATAGAAAACCATCTTCATCTTTGTTCTCCTCATAGATGGAGGACATCATTGCAGCTGCAGTAGGTTAAACAGGGCCGTTAAATACTACATGAGAAAACCTGAGAGGAACAAGACTATTTCCGGACAGCAATCGGAATTTCTTTTCTTACCTGTGGGTGGCAGAGTATTCTTTACGAAAATGAAGATGGCCTTCTCAGCACTGAGCTTAATCCTCTTGCGAACAACGTACACAAACTGTCCCACAGTGAGATCAGCAGGAACTAGGTACCTGCATCATCAGGTGTCAAATGCTTACCATAAAATAAGAATCACGATAAAAATGTCAGAAAAGAAAGATGATGGACATCCGCTGAAGTTAGATGAGGTCAAAAAAGGGTCCATCATACTTAGAACAGTCCGTCAGAAAAAGGACCATCATACATAGAATAGTCCAACCAATTACACATTATTGAGCTTGGTACCAAAGGCGTTGGCTTCAAAGGTCAGTATAGAAGTACAAACATCTACCAGGTGTCAGTCAAAACCATCAGTAAGACATCAAACCCAAAGTCACAATCCTGAAAGCATTCTAAAATGATCTAAAAGCATTTCTCTGATTTTTCCTGTAACAAAAATATTGCAACTACATTGAACATCCAGTTCCTAGTCACCTTATTACCTAAACCAATTTGGCAGCAGGGGAAAAAATCCCTCTGCAGCTAAGTTTCCTGTCAAACAAGAACCACATACTGATGAAAGGGTAAGAAGTTCTTGTCAAGCATGCATCTTTTCTTCAATCCCCAGTTCCACTTCTGGAGTGTCCCATCTTAGACAAAGATACGTCTTTATTACATCGCTGGAGCAAGAAAATGCCAGAATTCTACTTCACTTCATATATAATATTTACTCTCGGAATAAATACTAATATCTATTTATGCTCAAACTGAAATCTTACCATGAAGAATTTAGATACTCACTCGACAGTGACATACAATCTCATTTAGAGATCGTTTCAATCTGGTGATGAAATAAATATGCACACAAAAACCCAAAACTTCCTTGAAATGTCAAAGGTGTCCATTGGACAGGCAAAGAAGCCACCATTGATGATTGAGAAATACAAATAACATAAGCTAGACCTACAAAACTTTTAACAAAAGCTGATTCCATTTAGTGCAGAGAATGCAGTTTAATAATCTAAGATATTCTTCTATGTATGCTTCAGTTTCTATTCAATACCTTGTGCACGCTGCACAGCATTCAAAACAAAAGGGCTGCTTGAGTCACTAGGGAAACCCCACGAGTATATATGATTGCTTCCATAGCTAAATCATTAAGCATTGCCATAAATGTTCAAGTTATAGAAAACTTCAATTAGCAAAACAAGTAGAGCAGTAAGAACCAATATGAACGAGAAAATTATTAAACGAAGGATGGGAGAAATGCTGTAATATCTCTATCTAGTTCAAAAGTCATCAAAAGAATAAAGACAAACAAGAAAATTCTGCAGAAATAAATTTGGGGTTACATGAAGATTTTGCGAGTATGGAAAAACATCTCGTAATGTATTTAACCAGAAAATCGATTATGCTCCTGCGGAAGTATCTACTCGTCACAGAATTTCAGGTGTCAAAGAGGGTTCCTTTATTCATTAAAGTAAGGAGAGAGAAGACCGGGTCTTAGGATCATGTTAAAGGTATTAACATATGGATGTGACATTCTATATTTCAGACTTAGAAATTGATAAAAGAATGAGAAGATAATTTTTGTATGGTATGTTAAAAAGATATGAAGCTAAAACTTACTTTTTCTTGTCAATGTCCGGTATGTCGCTCCTTTCAGTCTTCTCCACTATCACCTACATATTATGTGAAGATTTAGACCAGAAGTATATTATATTGGCGAGTATGTTGTATGAAAACAGATGAAGAATAGCTTCTCACAGGAATTCTATCAGGATACTTCTCTCTAATGCGAGCAGCTTCTGCCTGCCTTCTTTCTGAAAATGCACTATGCATACTTCAGAAGGTTGAAAGAAATTTCCATTTGATGGTTCAGAAAGCATCAGCTTTAACAAACATATTGAAAGAAGGTAGCAGGAGTGCAGGACAAACATACTTCTCAATGCAGATGAAGTCACTTATTCTAATTATCACAATAAAGTAAAAAAGAAACTCCGAAAGTAAGAACAGCATTAGCATAACTCATTGTACTTCAAGAAACATAAAGAAACAATATCAGTCAATAAACGTTGGTCATCAAACAGATAATCATAAACTTGCCTCAAGTCAAATCTATCTAAATAATTTTTGTCTACTATACTCCATTACAACAAGTATAGTGACATCCTGCAAGATCATTACATAGATGTCATAACTGATGTTCCAGCAAATCCATATCCTCACTCCGTTTCTGCTAAGATCATCTTTCATAAAACTATGCCTGATTATCAGCCAGCTTCACCATCTTCTCAAAACTACAGGGATATATGAATCTCGACAGAAGATCTCATCAAAGATCATCACTATCGGCTTCAGATTCCCAAATGAACAAATAATAACCATATTCTTCAATTAAACCCAAGAAAATCATAATTCTCCATTCTACCGCAAAAGGTAATTCAAATAGTCGGTGAATATATTCACAAATCCGAACAATTAAATACTCAATCAAGATCAATATCTCTATATATCTCTTGATCTTTCAGTTGCCTCCTCTAGCATTAATTTCTCCTAGAACCCTAAAGATCAAAATTTTTTACAAAAGAAATCAAAGCCAAAACTAAACTCCCATCAAAGATGGCCTAATCTTAAAAGACAGAAGAAGAGAACCAACAACACCCTTCAGATCAACAAAAGAAGAAGGTGCCGGAGGACGACAAACCGAGAGGATGCTCCAACTTGAACGAGCTTCTCGCCATAGATCGCTTTATCCCCTGCAATTCCCAAAAGAAACCACCGTCACCTCAAACCGCGAAACGATCGTAGACGAACCCTAATTTAGACCAAGAAAGCAGAAGCTTACCTACACAAGCAGCAACTAGGATCGAAGGCCGCTTCAAATCGATCGATCAAGGGATGGGAGAGAGAGAATTCTTGGTCAAGAGATTGGGGAAAGCGGGACGGATTGTGCTGGTATTGAGGTTGCTTCTAAGAGCAAGAGAGGATTAACCGCTTAAAAAATATCGTATAGGTCGGGTTGGATTCGGGTCAGGTCGATCTCAACACAACCAAACCCGTCTAATAGTGGATCATTGCCGGGTCTGGGCCATCAACGGGTACGTCCAACAAGGATCCGATTGGAATTCGAATTTGTACGCAGATTGATTGGCCTTATCCAAATCTAATTATGGATTTGAGATTATCTGAATCTATGTCCGCATATATCTTATAATTTTAAATAATAAAAGAATAGTGATATAAAAAAATAGCTTAGAATAGAATCCGATAAGCTTTTCTTGCACGCTAAATAATCCTTAGACAATCTTAAACAATTAATATAACCTATAATTTATCTAACAAAAAGTGGATATAGATATTATTTTGCCAAACAATTAATCCATCTGTAACTTAGGTTCGATTACATATACACATCTAGGATTATTAGTGAAGGCACTGAACGATTCAAGCAAACAACAGAACTAAAAGAATAAACAACCCATGAATTACCAAAAAGACAAATTGCAAAAGAAAAAAAATAGCCACCTTAGGACTACAACAAAGTGAATCCTTGTTCATTCTGTTCTAGAATTATTATCGCTCATTCCATCCATACACGGAAGATGGCAAACAGTTTGCTGAAGATTGCACCCAGAGCGAAAAATAAAAGGGGGTTGGCAATCTACCTGAAGATTGCACTAGTCACCAGAGACTATGAAATAAATGAATTGCTGAACTCTCTGATGGAACCATGCTTTTTCTTTCAAAATAACTTAATATACACCAAGTATAACAAGATCACCTGATATCGCCGAGCTTCTCTGAGACGGTGCCCAGCTTCAGTGCCATAGCACCTGGTACTCAGACATTGGAACTAATTACATACAAGAACAACAACCAGATGGTCCCAAATGTAAGTTATACACGAGTTTACAAAGATGTCAAGCCTGTAGAGAGATTTGCAGAAAGCGGAGCAACTGTTTATCAAAGCAATCATCCTTGTTGCACAAGTTCTACTTGCCGTGCTGAATGGTATAGCTCTAGATAGTCCAAGGCAGGGCGATTCCAAGACCAATCTTGTTCCATTACACGCTTGCACAAGGAGTTAAACCACTCCGGAGCATCAAACCATGCAGAGATTGCTCTGAAATATCCATTATGAAATAAACTGTTCTCTCAGATTGCATAGTTCACACAGGATATAGACAAAGCTACTCAATGAATAAGACATCAGATGCTGAATATGTATCAGCCTGTTATCTTTTATCTATATCAAATTAGAGACAAAAATGCCAATCGCAATTCATGTTTTGTTAGTTGTATAAAAGAAATAACCAGAGACAAATTGCGAAAAGAAAAATTGCCAAAAACATAACCCTTCGATCATCAAATAGTGAGTAATGAAAAGAAAGATTGCCACTGAAATATATGGTTGACCTAATACAGGATTGGAAAAGGTCTTCTGTACTATGGGAAAAGAGGTAACCAGAAAAATTCCTGTTTTATTTGTATAGCATGAGCATACATTCATATAGAAAGAGGGGGAAAAGAGTTTACTGGATGAAGTTTGCTACTTGCCTTTTGAGAGCATAATCTACACCATCGGAATCAGCTCTATCAAAGCTAAAACCATTTGGTTCAAGACCCTGTGCTTGAGCCCTCTCTTTATCGTTATCAACATCAAATACAGTGTCATAAAGTCCTACAAAATGCAAATAGTGATAAAAATGAATTCCTATTGATCCAATGAACAATATAAATGTCACATTCATTTTCAGTTTCTAACTTCTTTGTTGCATTATAGTTGCATGAGATGCACTGCATTCTTCACTTTCGCATGTCATCATGGATAAAATGATTCATATGCATCAATAAACAAGACCATAATACTTAGTGAGAATTTTTTAGAACTACATGCATCGAATGAGAAAATATAGGTTGAAAATCCAAGGATCCCTTTTCATACTATAACAGATCTCTCCAAGAGCCATTGACAGTCTAAATTCACTAACAGTATGCAGTAGGGTGGTGCTAACACTTATGGACCCTTTGACTTATATTGTTAGCACTGAAAATTTGCCACCTTGGCCAGATGTAGGCAATTGGCTCAATGAATGATCTTGGGCCCAAGAAGAAAACAAGCTAGTCCTTGAAGCTCTACTAGCTCAGCGTTGTTGTTTCCATCAGAGTCTACAGGCCAAACTAGGTGATCCAATTTTTCTCTCTCAACCATGAAGTCCAGGCAGGAAAGAGGAATAATTTTTCCTAATCATCCTGAATGCAAAAGATTGTACCATTGGTGTGATGTGCCTAATATAGTTGAAGTGTGCACATCTACATGTAGTTTACTACATTAGATTTCCATATATATGTTCATATTTAGTTACTTTGTTCGTACTGTGTTTTCTGGTGGACTTTGTGTTGAGCTGTTAGTTTACCCCCACGATAGATGTGTAGTTTTGCTAAGTTTGTTTTGTTTGTGAGGTGACATACTGCTTTGTTGGCCCTGGACTGGTAAGTCTAGGTTGATACAATATGTGTGCTGTTTTTATTTGTTTTAATGAAACATGGCAATATTGCCTTTCGTCAACCAAAAAAAAAGTTTATATTCAGTACCAGCATGCATATGCGTCAAACCAATGGATATCTCCGGAAGCAACATGCATGCCAGAATCAATTTCTCTTTTATGCCAGTAACAGATAGGAGATATAGCAGTAATAAGGAAACAGAACAAAAGCAACATTATCACCTCCAGTTTTACGAACAATGGGAATGGAACCGTAGCGCATAGCTATAAGCTGCGTCAGGCCACATGGTTCGAAGAGAGATGGAACAACAATGAAGTCTGCACCAGCATATATCTAGAATACAGTAATGGTAGAGGTTCAATATATAACAAAGCATTTACATATCTAAGAACTAGATCTTAACTAGTATAGTTAGTCTGTTGTGAAATCTCACCAAATGTGAAAGAGGCTCATCATACTTTAGACAAAGCCGTATGCAGTCACCATGTGAAGAATGCAACTGGTTTGCCAAATTAACAAAATCATTTTGTATACGAGGATCTGGAGCTGAGCCCAGCAAAACAACCTAAAGTCCAAATTTGAAGAATTAGATCAGATAACAAGAAAAGGTAAAAGTACATCCCAATATATGGAGGGTGGCTCATGGTTTGGGTTTCATGGGGAAGGGAAGTGGGTGCTTTGGGGTGCACCTGCCCATTGCATTCAAGAGTTCGCAAAATGGCATGCTTGATAAGGTCAATTCCCTTCTGAACTGTCAAGCGAGTAACTATTCCTACTAAAGGATTATTCGTTCTCCTCAATCCAAGCCTCTGCCGCAATGCTTCTTTAGCAGCACTCTTACCTTCCACAACATTCTCTGATGTGTAAGAGACCTGAAATAAGATGAACCAAATAACTATATAGGTAACATAAACAACTTTTTGAGTCTTTGACAAAACTTTCCCAACTATAATTTGAGAATGCCAAATATGAATTGACAGATTTTGCAGCTGGCATTGAACCTTGACACACTAGGATAATGTTGCTAATATCAAGACTGAGGTATATATGGATGAAAGAAGGCATTTACATGAAATTTTATACAGCCAGTCAGTAGATAAAATTATCTACCTCAATGATTGAAATTTTGGCTCTTGCAACCAAAAAAATATACCTTAAATAAAATTCCTCTAAACTTTGAACATTCAAGATGAAGTAGAAATAAATCAAATGGACTAAAAGAAAATGATTCAGTACCATCAACAAAGTAGTTCTTGAATTCTTCCTCTTGTGCATTTTTGTTTTCCTCTCCAACCCTAATTCCTCCTATTCACACTCTATTTAGATGATTAATAGAAAATCTACGAAATCATGTTAATCATCCTATTTGCTCTCACCAGTTAAACTGACACCTTTTTCTGTTTAAGAGACCTCTAAGAGAGTTGTAAGTCAAAAAGCATACAACCTTGAAATTAATCCCGTCTTTGGCAATATAAATGACACTTAATTCTAGTCCATAATGCTTCTAGTCTTCCACTGACTAGGAAAAGGTTTCCAAGAAGTGTGATCACTTTTGCAAACTATGTAGAGAGAGAGAGAGAGAGAGAGATTTCGTACAGGGATAAAGTTATCATTGTATGGATTCCAGATATCTGGATCAATTCCATTTAAAATACCACGGAACTTGTAAAGGTGAGGAGAAATGGCAGAATGTCCAGAAACTTCTTTTGAATATGTGTGCGACACCTGCAGACAAAATATTGTAGTCATTGAAAATAAGCAAACAAAAGTATGAAATCACAACGCAAAAAAAAATTGTGGTTTATTTAGTTCTATTCAGAATTGTTTCATACTGCAACAACAATGAGTCAGGCCATGAAAGCCATACAAACTGTAAACTGCAAACGAGACAAACAATTAACTGATAGAAACAATTGATCCTTGACATGCATCATACATTACAGGTGAAACATAGAACCAATAGAAATTAGCTCCTCCTTAGAAAAGAAACAAGTAAATTACTAACAGTTGTAGCCTTATCAGCATATGTCATCGCCTTGCTGATATGGTGCATCCCAAACTCAAGGTTGTGAATAGTGAAGATAACTCGAGCATTGCTCATCCCATAATGCATGTAGTGCTCCTTAAATAACCATGCAACAGGAGCGCTAGACCAATCATGGCAGTGTAAAATATCCTGTCCACAGAATGGACCATCATTTATATAAACAAAATAGAAAATAAAAAAAGAAAATGAACTAATTAAAATTAAAGGAAAGAATTGAAATTTATTTACTTTCCTTTTCTACAGCATACATGTCAAAGGTGGTAAAAAGATCTAGAGACAGCTGACCAAGTAGCTAGATAGTAGAAAGTATGTCTTACAACATATAAATATGGTACTCAAATATATGATGGCCTAAATAATTCAATGAGAATGATGATCGACAAGCAGAAATATATGGCCTGAGTCCTGCATTTATCTTGAAACTTACAGGACGAGATCCTCTTTGGAGGAGAAACTCAAGAGCAGCATGACAAAAGAAACGAAATCTATCCTCATCATTCCTTCCATATATGCATCCAACACAAAACATTCTGCACAAAATATCATAAGGATGGATTATACAAACTGATCCCAGTGTGTGAGAATGATTTCTCACTTCCATTTTATGCAAGAACATGGCATTCAAATTAATATGTATTCAACTGCTTGCATACGCATCTGCAAAGCGAACTTAGTTTACAGCTATGATATCACAAAGGATTGGCCAGCATATCCATGTTCTCATTTCATCCTGAAGTTCTTGTATGAGAAATTAAAAGGCTCTATAACAAAATATGTGAATATATGACAGCATTTGATGAAAACTCGATCAAGTGTATAAATAAGAAAAACCTAAGCTTTCAAGAAAACATTTGATAGTCTAGGGACTTAGGAACTTAATGCTCTACATAATTAGCTAATGATCAACATCATATGTAGTGAATAATCAATAACAACTTTCACGCAATGATTTTTCCAAGGATGACACTTGTGATAATATGTACACTAGAAAAAGAGTAAAAAAGCACAAAAATAAGCAACATGCAAGAAAAAAGATAAGTAAATTATGCCTTGTGAAAGTATTATGGTAATATAGCATTATAGCCAACTCTGAGTATATAATTTCAAGGTTCCGAAACTCGAAACTCAGTATCGCGATCGGGATCGGCCATTAGAAAAAATAATATGTATCGGTCAGACTATTTTTAATTACTAAATATTATTCAAAATGCAAAGAAATTTCTGAAAAATTATAAAAAAAAAAGAAAATAAGAATTAGTCACATATGCAGTCTAAAACTAAAGAAAAATTCACTCAAAACTATAATAAATTTTGACTTGAATTAGACAAATTTTTATATTCATAAATTACTACTGTAGGACAACATGAAGAGAGAGAGATCTCTTTAAATTGTTGTTCTATAGCAATAATAAAAGAGGAAAAAAAGAACTCATTCGAGTTCTTCAAAGTGTGGACTAGCTGAAGGGGCTCACCGGATAAGCCGTCGGATGAGCTCAATGAAATATGAGAGTGGGATGATAGTGTGTGAGAAATAGAGGGTAAAAACTAAAAATAAAAATAAAAAACAGTTAATGACATCAATTACAAATGTCTACTAGATTAAATACATTTTAGATTCAACCTGAATCTCAAAAAAAATTAATTTCAGCTAATATTATTGTTTTCAGCCTATATGGCCAATCCTAGACCAAAATCAGTCACCATATTAGTTGCGGGTCCAAATTGGGATCGCTCATGATCAATCGATTTTAGAATTCATGCATAATTCCTAGTGATATATGAAAGAATATCAAACTAGAATTCAACAAAAGAAGAAGGCTCAAAGCATGTTAGGCCTAACTAAATATGTGACTCCTCACTCCTGTAACCTAAGCTCTCGTTCACTTCAAGAATAATTTTTTTTCTTATTCTAAAATACAATCTTTTATTCCAAAATAAGGGCTAAATATTATAATAGCCATTTTTATAAAAATTGTAAATATGAGATCCTTAAGATTTCAAGTTCTCAGAGCATCTCCAACCGGGCTCCAAAACTCCAAATTTGGAGCCCGGTGGAGCTCCAACCGAGCTCTAAATGGGGCTCCAAATTTGGAGTCATGAATAGTGGGGCTCCAAATTTGGAGCCCCACCATGAAAAATGGAGCCGGATTCCACTTGTCATATCAACTTTTTGAAATACCAAAATTGCCCAATATGTGTTATATTCAATAATTTTAATTCTATTTGTATCCTTTGTTAAATAATTTAGTTAGTTAAACTGAGTATATAATTAGTTTTACTAATCGGTTTTTAACAAAAATAATACCATTGGAAAGGTCTCATCGAGACCTTTAAAATGAGTCTAATATTAAATTACTTTTGAGTTAATTTTAATTTTAATTTTTTTATTATTTATAAAAATGAGTCTAATATTAAATTATTTTTGAGTTAATTTTAATTTTAATTTTTTTATTATTTATAAAAATGAGTCTAATAAATTATGTATCCTAAAATATAATTACTCAAAATTATCCTCAATGTAAATATTAAAAATTAAAATACATTAGATATGAAATACATCAAACATGAAATACATTAAAAATGAAATATATCAAATAAAAATTACATTAAAAATTTATATTGCTTCATTCTCGTGCCTCTTCCATAAGTGTTTAATTAGTGTATTTCGAAGCTCAAAATGAACCTCTCTATCTTGGATCTTCCTATATCGCACAAGGAATCATTGAAATACGTTTAATTAAAAATTTAGTAATTTAAAATTACTTCTAAAACTATTGAATATTAATCTTATTTTAAAGATCTCGATGAGAGTTTTCTAACCATATATTTTTTAATAAAAAAATAATAACGCTAAGATGATCTATTAAGCAATTTAAAATAACTAATATAATAATATATATTATATTATTATTATAATATATATGGAGTGCACCGGGCTCTTACTTCATTTTTGGCTCCATATTTGGAGCCATTGGGCTCCAAATATAGAGCAAGCATTGGAGATGCTCTGAGTGATCTCCACAAAATAGCCAATAATAAGAAACAATGTTTTTCTGAAAGGGAAACTTGACGGGCTCCGAAATCCTTTTTAAACATAACTGGAATAGTGTGGAAATCCCGAAATTTTAGGGATATTATTCCTGTCGTCATGCAGGAATAAATAGGAATAAAATAAATCAGGGATTGATGTAAATTATTTGTTTCCTTTTTTTTTCATTCATTCAAACTTGTATATATTCATGTAATGTATTGTTTCACAGTGAATAAGATTGACCTAAAACCTTTCTCCTCTCTTTCTGCAAATAGACATGATAAAAAAGATCCTAAAGCTAAAATGAGTTGATTTAATTCTATTAAAAAGCAGAGAAATCCAATTTCTAGACAGCAATCTGCTAAACCTTCAAGATAAACTTAATGATACAAGATAGAGAGAAAAAACATAAACCATTATGTTACTTAATCTTTCTTACAAGAATGTTAAGAAAGAGAAACTATAAAAGGAACATAGCTTGATGCATAGTAAAACAAAATGTTGCCACTTACCCATTCTCAGGCTCTAAAAAGTAAACAGAAAGGCCTTCAACCTTTCCAAACCAAACTTTAACTTCTGTTTCACGCAAAGCAAAAGTTTGACGGAAATGAAAGCCCTCCACCTACATTGCACGAAATATACTCTGGTAATTAAGCACGAGCCATGCATGAACAAGAGGAAAAATGTTTGGAAAGGAATAATTTACAATAAATACATATGGAAGGACAAAGGAGAAAAGGTTAAGAAAAAAAATGCATCCAAGATACCAGTTTTCCTACCAATGGCCTGGGCAGGGCAAGATGTTTATGCAACCTTGCCCTTCCATATTGAAAAAGATTCTAAAAAAAGCAAAAGATAATGAGAACTAGAGCATAATGTTGTTAGATAATTGGAAAAGCTAACATTCAGATTCAAATATAGTAGTCCTAAAGGATCTAAAAGGAACAGGAAGTATATAAATATTTCTGTACGAATAACAGGTCATCATATAAGAAAATGGATGGTAAACAAAGTAGTCAATACTCATATATACATGCTTCAAACATGGCGACAGGCCTTCATCAAAGTAAAACAACTTCAGGAAAGAAGGTTGAAAAGATTAGACCAAATGAGAATAGTTTTCAACTTTTCATAGTCTCACTAAATCTAAACCTTTACCATAGCTAAACAGCCACTAAATTATCACCATGACCTAATTGTACAGATATATGTTAACATCAGTGATTCTGATAAGCAAGGTTCCCACCATTTTTGGCAATCCTAATCCCATCCCAATGAGGTATCGACTGGATCAACCAAAACAACCCAATACGGAACTCATCTCATCTCTCAAAACACCCGCGCAAAGTCCTCCTCTGATGACCCAACAAAATAGAAGTCCAGCAAGCTCCTCTTCCAATGGATCCAGCGACACCACACTCCGACGATCTCGGTAAGACCTTTTCTCTCTTTTCAATTTTTTTGGATATCTTTCTCTCTCCCCAACGACCTCCCCACTCCGTGTCTTCCTCCGGTGACCTCTCCACCTCGCTCTCCTCTCTTCCTCTCTGTTCAGCAATAGAGAGAGAGAGAGAGAGAGAGAGAGAGAGAGAGAGAGAGAGAGAGAGAGAATTAAATCAAAAGGTAAATTAAAAATAGTATGGAGTGTCATAGCATACAGCTTGAGTAAGTGCATCTACAATCAAATCTACTTATGCTTTTCAAAAGAAAAAGGCATCTATTAAGTTAAAATTGAAGTGATGTTAGGAGCCTTATTGCTCTGCGATTCACATAAAATAGATTTATCAAGTATTCTATAATAGATCTTGAGAAACCTGTAACAAAAGATTATACAGTTAAGGGGTATGAGTTCTCAACTTCGTTTGCATAGATATATTACTCTACCTAATAGTATAGAAACAAAGATTCAGAAAACACATAGTGCATAAATATTTGGATATGTCCTCATTTAGGAGCAAGAGCTTATCAACACACAAAAGGTAAAATAGGGAAAACCTTCAGATCAAAGGAGAGTGCTGTAACTCACATTGCTAAGGTTCAAACAGTCATACTTTGGAAGAATGATGTCAACATTGTGGCCTAAATCTTTAACAGCACGAGAAAGACTTGTAACTACATCACCAAGGCCTCCAACCTACAAATAATTTGGAAATGGACAGTAGAGAATTATGAAGTTAAATACAAAAAACAAATTGATCTGATAAGGCTGGTATTTGATGTGTAAAAGATATCTGATGAAAGAGTAGTACAATGTCCAAAAGAAGCAAACTATGCACCTATTGAACAATCAAGGTTTGACACATGGTTAAACAAAATATTAGAAAATATAAACTGTTAGAAACATTTATAGGACCTAATTGTACAATTATGAGATTTTAAGATGCACATAAATAAATAATGCAGCAAACTAGGCCACTAACATAAACATAGAAGGCAGCATACAGAACCTAGGCATCTTCTTCCCCTTTCATCTCCTCTGTATGCGTCGCTTATATGTTAATAAATGTTGACCAATTACCAAGGTAGTCTTAGGTGGCATACCCTTATTAAAGGCCTAGATGGAACATTAGGCTTCTTGGCAAGTGCCTCGAAGTAAAAAAAAAAAGCTCTTTTGCATCCACAAGATATGGTGTAGTCTATATAATTAATATCTTTAGCAGCAATGCTTTTGCTTAACAGAAAGCATGAACATCAAAATATGACACTTTCTAAAAAGCCAAACTACAGACATAACCAATGTAAGTCCTGAATTGGGACAGTAGTATTTCATAAAAGAAATGAGGGAAAAGGCAATGAAACAACTTATGCAACATAAAATTCAAACAACACACATTCATTACATATACTCACTGCTGCACTTGATAGCTGATTTCACTCATTTAGCAGATATTTCTTCTACTCATCGTTATGTAATTTTGTGGCAGATTTTCATGAATACTACGAAAATAGAAGACCTTGAGATTGCATTGCCTATCAAGTCACAGGGACTTAATTCTATAATTATTATAGGGGTTGATATGAAACAAAGTAAGACTCTAGAGATTAGTATCAGTTATTTGTTTCCATGGAAACTTTAAATTACAAAAACCAGTGAGCCCTGTTTATCATTAGAACAGACCAGATTATGTTCTTTTCTATCAGATGAAAATAATCAGTTAAATCGGATTCAATTCACACACTTTAGCATTCTGAAATCCAATTTGTATATCATCCAACCAGGTAGTGCTAGATAATCCCAATCATAGATTGGAAGATTTTTCAAAATCGATAGTCACTGTTTCATTGAAGAATGTTAGATTAAATCATGGCGTTCAATATTTGTTTGTGGATGAAAGTTAAATTTTAAAAGCAGAAAGATATTAAACTTCTTCTGATTACCTTTGCAATAGGTGCCATTTCAACAGCAATATGAACAATGTGCATGGGGGGTTCCTTCAGGATTCCCCCAAAAACAGGAATATGGTAGTCCATGCCATTTCTGTTGTCATAAATTCCACCATCTTCTCTTTCAGAGAAAACGAAGTCCATCATATAGGCATCCATTGGCACCTTAACTGGAGAAGGAAATGCCACTTCATGCCTTCAGCTTAAGACCATAATATTTCTAAGATGTGAAGGCTAGTTGAGTATTTGTAGACATAAAAGAGGGAAGGAATTGGACTACAATGTGATGGGTGGAATATGAGGAGCACCCAAATAGATAAAGTGATGAAAGATTATCTAATATGACATTCTTTAAGAACTAAAAAAACGATAAAATTGTTAAAGTTGCATCCAAATAGATAAGTCATGAATGATGTAGAGATGTTACAGAAAAACTGAAGAAGTGTCAGTATTCATATAACTTTCACCTGTTGCACTTAGATGTGAACCATTCCCAGCATTCCCCATCTTCTGGGGTTGTAAGGAGCCATTGTGGTGAGTCCAGCGGTTGAATGAACATCTAAACCAAACTTCAGGCTTCCCACTTAAAACTGTGTTGGAGGGATTATATAAAACTGTAACAGTGCTTCCAGCTCGTACTTCAAGTGGCTTGGTATACACTACATGTTTCTGGGATAACAAAAACATTCTCATTGTTCTTTCCTTTGTCTCAGCTTTCATCCTTGCAACTTTCTCAGCCTGTGGAAACCAAAAAGATTAATATGACTTGAAAGTTCCTTTTGTTTGTATTGAAATTGAAACCAAAAGCACAGGATTTTTATTTCAGACAGAGTATAACTTATGAAAATATATACTCTTTAGACTGACCTTTCTGTGCACAGCCTCCTTCAATTTTCTCTCCTCCTGAAGCTTTCTATAAATTCTGTTTTCTTCTTCAACCCAGAACAGTTCTTCAGACATACAATTGGAAACGATGGCATGGAAATCCTGGAAGCAATTGTTATCATACAGTTTTGCCTTCTGCGGTGGTCCATCAGCAAAAACCCAGTCCAGAACAATCGCCCAGCTGGGGACAACAACTGCATAGGAGGTAGACATTAATTAAAATACTAACTTTGCACAAAAGAATGGTTCAGAAAGCTACTAAAACAAAAAGAAGAGCACAACATAGAATAAATACAGTTCACAATTTTTCAACAAATAGAGTTAGAGCGTTAGACTGCCTTTCTTTCAAGTCAAGTGGATATCTATTAAAGACATATAATAAGAAAACTTGAAATAAGTTAATGAAAGTTTCAAACACTACATACATGACATCATTAAACCAAGCAAGTTAGCTACAAACTAATACACATGTTAGCTTGACATTCCACAATTATTTTCCCAAGTATACAGTTAGTGTGCCATGCATTTTATCAAGAAGATTAGTAGAATGTTTCATGGCTCTGCTTTTCTCCGTTGAAAAGTATTGCTTGATTCATCTAGCATCTTTATGTCATCTCCATAACCTATTATCCCTCAAGCACTTATAGACCACATTAGGATACTAGCAGAATTTAGTATGAGATGCAATTTTTGGTGCACTTCATCAAGTTGTACCTTCAGAAGTTCACAGACTACTGAACTCATTTCTTATGAAGAAAAACATCTCACCTTGTCTTAGTTCCTAGTAATAAGTATACCGATGATGGCGCACCGATGGTTGCATGGCACATCGCATGGGGTGTGCCAATGGTACACCCCGGTGCTGAGCTGTGCTAATCCATGCCAACCTGCACAAGTGCGTGCCGACCGTGCCGCTCCAGTACAGATTGCGTGATATTTGAAACCGATTATATTGATCTGAAATGGATCAATTAGAGTAGTAAATCTAAAATATTCTATTAGACTTTTTTTTATCATGTAAAGCCCATATTTTTAATTTTTTTCTATTTCTATCAATCAACTTATCATTTCTTAACAAGCATGATATATCATGTGAAACCCAATATTTTTAACTTTTTTTGTTTCTATCAATCATCATTAATCAACTTTAGATATCATGTGAAACCCAATATTTTTAACTTTTTTTGTTTCTATCAATCATCATTAATCAACTTTAGATATCATGAAGTGTCCTCATAAGATATGAGTTTATCATCATCATTACCATCATATCAATCATATCTATCAGAGCCACAACACATTTATTATACTCCATATCTATAATTTGCATATACTTATGATGTGTCTGCACTGATCATTTTTATGCATATTCGATATCTATATCTATATCATAAAAGAATTATAAAATTTATATTTATATAAAGACTATACGAGACATTACAACAAACAATACTATCAATGGATGAGTTTTAAAAATTATCGACAATATTTAATACAACATTCTCATGTTATCCTTGTGCCGACAAATAAAGTTTTTCACCCTACTCGTTCTACATTCAACTAGACATTAATTTTAATTATTAAACTATTATCAAATAATATTATATGTTCAATTAATTATGGAGTATTCAATCATTAATATTAATTTTAATAAATATATTCAATAATATTATGCGTTGAATAATATTTATATATTTAACTATTGTTATATCTTTAATAAAAATAATTCATTTACAAAAATATTCTAAACATAAAAGACTCTAATCTAGATTTCAATACATATATTCAAACAAAAATTGACGTGCCGAAAACTTAAAAACATCTTTAAATATCCTAAATTTTTATTAAAAATATGTTAAGGCATGTCGAGGGCATGCATGTTGGCATGTGCCTTTGGCACAATCATTGTTGAAGTATCCATAGCACCTACAAAGTAAGGAAACTCTTGTATAAATGACCATAAGTCCACAATGTGGAACAAGCTTAAGTGCAAGATTGTACTAAAAAAAGTAGGATAAATAATATACTATCAGTCAGCTTGAAATGGCTGTTGTATTTATGTTGAAATAGTTATCTTACACTTAAAGACACAAATCTTATTTCACACAAAGCTTAAATATGTACCGTCTGCATACCACCAATCATCATTTTCCTTTGAAGGAAAAAGCCTTTCAACAACAGACAAGCCATCACTCCAGCTGTTATGTCCCCCATGAATCCAGATTTCTGTGGCATGTTCCAGCGGACGAGAGCTTCGGTTGTAGTGTACTCTTATATTGTCCCCGCCTTTGAATATATTAGGTTCTATGTACCACACATTTTCAAGAGATGTCCTGGCAAACTGCATAACACAGTGCAGAGCTTCTCGCTTTTTCTCAGCATCAACCTTTGCTTGTGCTCTGTCAGCTTCATTTGCAGCCTTCTCCTCTTCTTTTTGCCGTTGCTCTTCAGCCAGCCTTTCTCTTTCAGCTTGTTCTGCAGCAAGTTTTTCACGTTCCTTTCTTGTCTCTTCAAGAAAGAAATCTTCGAATGAACCTTCATCCATTGTACCTTCCACAGGTATAAAAAAATCTCTTGAATCATTATTCTCATAAACATCACCACCATTAAAAAACACAAAATCTATCCTGTATGCCTCCTTTGGTACATAAAGTTGGCAAGACCACCAATCCCCTGGAAGACCTGTTTTCTGCAACTTTTCCACAAAGAGGTTCCACCTCCAACCATTGAATGCGCCCTTAATCAGAATTTCAGGTTCATCTCTCAATGCAGAAAAGCTACGGTTCAAGAAAACTTCAATAACATGATCAGACTTTGCTAATTTTGGGACAACAAATACTTTGTTGCCTCTTGTAAAATTTTCTTTAGCAAGCTCCTCTAACAGCCTCAGATCAAACTCAACTTCATAACTTTGTCCTTCAACATGCTCTAATTTATCTACTTGTCTTAAAGCTGCATTGCTTGAGGATCTTGACTCTGGATCAAACGCAGTTTCTTGTACTTCACCAACTCTAATTTCATTAGCAAATTCAGCACTCGAAAATGCACAACTAATGTCAGAACTTCCTGCTCCTCTTTCTTTAGGATCACTCTGATATTTCCTTCGGGTGAATATTCCCTCCTGTGGTCTCCATGCATATCCTTTGGGAGTAGAGTCTTTAGTCTTGGTAAGAAAGATTCTCCTTGGGCACATACTAGAATAGCCTGCAGAAAAAAATAAATAGAGAAGTTAGGGGAAAATGCAGCACAAGAGATTAACTTCAAAAGGCATATACTTACCTGAACCTGCTATCATACAATGCGCGAGTCTGTTTCTTGTGAACCCCTTGTGATGCATCGTAAACTGAAGGAATAGAGAAGTTTAAACAAAGAATTTATTAGGAAAAATGACGCTTAACAACAAGATAAGATCTAGGTGATTCTGCATTAGTATAATTAGTACAATTAGCATCAAATCTCCTATTTGGCCATTTAAGATGACCAGTATACACCACTAGATGATACACTTCTGAAAAACAAAAAGGTGAGGGAACACAAAGATTACTGCCCATCATACTTAATCCATTTCCCCACTGAATTAAACAACCTTATAGGTAGACTAACAGGTTGTCATCAGCTTCCACCACAATAAACAATGAATCCAGCAAGAAGAATGCACCAACTAAACGCCTAGACCTCCAATAACAATTTTTAAGAAACCAAGCATTACCAAAATGCAAGGCAGCGAGCATAAAGAAAAGGGAATTAAATCTACTACTACAGTTTACAGACGACAGTTTCCATCAGTCTAATCAAGCCAAACTGCAAATTTGTGACTAATTCGTAGTTGATTGCCCTTGTCAAAATACGCGATACCAAAGCCCAGAAAAGAATGGAAATCCAAAGGTAGAAGCTTTCATGGATGAAACCAATCTAAGCCAGCAAGCAAATCAGACAGACCAAGAAAAAGAGAACCCAAACCGCAAAGATGAAGCTTGAGAGCCAAAAAAAAGGAAAATAAAAACTGAAGAAAAAGGTACTCACTTGGCCGAAGGGACCAACGATCGACCTAATCCTATAGCGGGTTCGTCCTGGAGGTGGGCCCTCGCAAAACGAAGGCCTCCATGGATGTAGAGCTATCTCCATTAGTGCTGCTCGCTCTCTCTCTCTCTCTCTCTCCGAAGCTTCTAGTTCACTCCAGAACCTACTCTCCAAAACACAGTAAACATGGAACTACGTAAAGGTAGGGAAAACAAATAAAAAATAATGTAGGGTGTTTTGTGCATATCACTACGACCTTTCGAACGGGAAACGGGGAAACCTCCTCTTCACTCTACGTAACTCCACTCTCCCAAGAGAAAAGGCCACATGAGGGTAGTTTTTGTTTTTGCAAATAAACCTGAAAAAGGGTGATATCAATGTGCAAATATCTTTAAAAAGACGAGGTTTTCTTTTTGCAATAATTAAAGTGCAAGTGATGTATGCAAAAAAAGAAATGGAAATTAATCATGTTTAGACAACTACACGTGGATGGACTACATCTCCGGATCTTTCTCCACCGTACAAATGGGTAGATGAAGCTTATTGGATTATATATTCCAATTGGTACAAACAACCATCAGAATCTCGCGAGGCTTATATACTTAAATTCTACATATGCTGAGGACTCTCCTGTGTTCATTCCTGCAATGTTTTCGATCCAAAAGATTGGACCTACTATAAATTTCATCAACTGATCTGCGACTCCTTGTGGCATTCAGCAGTTTGATTGGATGCTTCACTTGCACAAGAAAATATTGTTACTAAGTTTGCACGACTGCACAACCTATCAATTGTAGAGACAATCATGAATAATCCAACCAACCCACTGCAACTTTCTGGAGTAAAAAGATAAAATCACAACTAAACATAAAATGCAATCAACTAGTATATTTGGAGCAAAATCTGACAAGCAGAACATGCCGCAGAGGATAGGAAGAGCAAAATGAGCTGCATATGAACCATATCAGACCATGTACTCACTATGTTTAATTGAGAGAAAGAAATTGCTGTCCTTGTAAAATTAAAAATTTGCAGAGAAGCAATAATAGAAGAGCATGCTAGGTGTATCAACAGTAGTAGGATATTTCTCAGCCAAGAGATATTCTGTAGGCAAATATGCAACCTCTAGTGATTGCTGGTACCATTTTGCATGAAAGACTAGTGTGGTAAAGCCAAACAGATGTAGACTAAATAAATCTTAGTGGTTCAAAAGCTTATCCAGCAAAATCTCATGCAGAAATTTTATGATCTAATAAGCATGTAGCTGAACTTATTAGATAAGGTAGCAGAACCATTTAGGCAGAACATCCTACATTATCAAGGTAGTGCTATTTATACATGCTTCAAATTTATTAAGGAAATCAGCACTATAGGTTGGTGGGACATTTAAGCCACTTTCTGGTGCACAATGATGCATCTGCACAAGTCAAATATGAAAGATCACACTTAAGTATAATCCACAATCCTAATCAACAAGCAACAGTGATTGTAACACAAATCCACATCAATCAAGTAAAAAACTGTAAATGCATGGTCAGGGTATAATGTACTAGCTTGTCCAGCTGCAATGTTCGCAAAATACTGTCTCATTTACCACCATCAAGCACAACCGATAGACTAAATTAGTGACTGATTAAAAAAGGACAAGTTGTTAAATCTCTTCTATTTGTGTTTGTTAAAAAAAAATTCTTGCATCTGTTTAAATATATAAGCTATAGAACCGATGCAATATAAGAGCTTGAAGGCACTAGGCATTTTGGCTATGATTTACAGGTGAAAGAAGCTTGCTTGGTTATGGCAATAGTAATATTAAATTTAATGAAACACCAATTGGAAATTCAGCAACAAGCATAGCAGCATTTGTTTTGTAGGAACTAGAAAAGGGCATTGTTACTATCCAAAGGAAACAATTCCACTGTATACAGGCAAATATCCTGCACATATTCAAACTGATATAAAGTACTTAGATCTTATATAATACATTAAAAACACCTGAACAACACCAGAAAAGGCAAAGAAATGAACTACAAGAAAAGATTAAAAAAAATTGGTACAATCAAGCCTATGGTCACCTCCATTTGGAGCTAAAGTATTATTGAGCATAGGAACAAGTAGCATGTAATTAGCCCGTAGAGACATGGAAACCATAAACAGTTAGACAGCATTGGTCCATCCAGTCATACGAGCATAACTAGTAAATGCTATCATGCTACTAGCTTACAACAATACAAATGCACATCAATTTCAAGAACTTAAAAGCAATGAACTTGATGAAATATTTAAGGAATCAATGTCAGTGTGACAGCAAAATTTTGCATTAGATATCCTGGAATGGTAGAACCAAACAGCTATATTATCCAATATTCATATAAGACAGTGATAACATTAAGCAAACTTCAGGCTATATGTCCAGAAAATATAAGAACCGGATAGCGTGTGACCATCTCATGGTTTAAAGGACATTAGCAGCAGAAGATAACCTAATTAATTGATTAAATTTTCCTTGCCTGAATGTAAACCAAGTTTTGATTACTCAATAATATCCATCAAAGATGCGACAGCTTGTTAGGGTGAAAACTGAGACAGCATTGCGCAAAAGAAATCTGAACAGAACGAAGAATGTAACACCTTAGAACACTCTTTTTAGGCATCATCAGCATTTCTTCAAACTCATTAGTTAAAGCTCTCTTTTTTCATGAACCTTTAAGCAATGACAGTTAGATCTTCCATTAAGATCCCCGTAAAGATCACAGTTTGACCATCTCCGCGTTATATGAGTACGAAAAGGTAAACAAAAAAGAACCCTAAAACTCTAAAGTCATCATACAAGAATTTAAGAGGCAGAATTATTTCTTCCTATCCATCCAGCCCATCAAATCTCAGAATCAAGCAACAAAGGAAAGTAAAGATCTGCACAAAAACAAGACCCTTCTCAAATCCAAGCATCCGAGAACGATTCCGAGATCTCCGAGCTCGAAGGCGCAAAATAGACATATTTAGGCGCCGCAAGTTTCTTCCTCCGTGGATACCTCGGCCCATAGATCCTGGGAACAAAGCAAGGGAAGCCATCGGCATCGATCTGCGGTGCAGCGGTTGGTCCGATCGGAGAAGGCGAGGAAGGCGGCGAGAGGCGGAGGAGAGGAATGGATTTGGTCGATTTGGGGGACTTGGAGCTTATCTTACAGTCGCGAATCCGGGCTAGAGCTCCGGGTCTCAGGAATCGGTGGAGACGTGCCTCGATCCGCGAGGAGGGTGTGGAGTTAGGGTTTCGCAGCCTTCTGTTCATGGCGGAGGTGGAGGGGGAGAGGGAGAGCGAGAGGGAGATGTGGAATTGAGGAGGATTTGGGGGTAAATTAAGGAGGGGATTTTGGGGGGAAATTAAGGAGGTGGGCGGGAAAAGACTAAGGCGGGAGGGGAGAGGAGGGAAAAAAAGAAAAGAAAAGAGGGGGAACAGTTTACTGAGATGCGAGGGATGCACTGCAGAGCCGGATGCACCAATTGTGCAACATTTTTTTTTTCTACAATTAATGAGCTCATAATCTATTCATGGCTTACATATAGGATAACTGATAAGCCTTACCGGATAGCTATCCATGTGCTAGATAGAGGATTAACCTTATTAAATAGCTATCCATCCAAAGGCTAGATAAAAGGATAAACTATACTAGATAAATCAGCACTTCTCCTCAAAAACACCGGAGAACTTGCAATAAGTTATAACTAACAACACATTATAATTAATCTCTTCTCTTATATTAACACTTTTATTTTTGCTAATATCCACATTAGATATTCTTCCATTTGTAGTTGGTAGTCTGATTATTCTGTCTATAAACTCATTGAATTATTGTCGAGCTGTAAATGAACAATTTGCATGGCCCTATGTTTAATTAATTTTGCTGCGACACACGATGTTCTGCTCCATTTTGCTTCTCTTTTAGTGTAGTGTAGGTTGTGTAAATTTTTGACGTTCAAATTAAACTATAAACCGGGAGGTGAATAGTGTTCTCGACAACAATGATACTGAGCAAGAAACTTGTATACATAATCAATCTTAAGGTAAGAACGAAGGAATCAAATAACAATTTCTGAAATGTTATAAACAGCTATTAATTTACTCCATCTGCATTAGTATGTCATAGATCTCTGAGGATTATGTTGATGTTATAACAAGTACTGTTAATTAGTGCTAATGTATCGACACATGCAATTTGTTCCCACTTGTTGCCAATTAAACAATAAAAGTGAATTAAGCTCTTTGGCTTCTTTACAAGAAAAAGATCATCCTCTGGAACTAAAGGAAACCCTAAAAGATCAGCATGTGTCAGTCTCAACGAGTACAATGAGTAAAATATTCCACTTCTATCTTAAGCATGATCTTGTAGGTGCACGGCCCTCATTCTATTGTTTCTCACTCAAAAGTGATTAGTAACTTTAATTTGCTGAAAAACACTGGAGAATCTGATAGCACTTGTATGTGGATCTCCAGGCAGATCAGAATTTTTCTCAGCATCATACATTGCTCTGCTTGTAGTACTTTGTATCCAGCACTTGCTTCCCGCACATGGCACAAACGCCTGCAGATACAATTGGAAAGAGATTCTGATGTTTGCCAATATCAATATGCATATCAGTCATGTTCAAATGAAGAAGGAAAGCTAAGTGGTGAAAGTAACAAGTGATGTTTGCTCACAAATGTTACGGATTGATATGTATTATTTGCTCACAGCTTATGGATTTAAGATTTCATATCCATGATGACGCATAACCTATTCTAATTCGAGCCCTTGAGATTGGAGGGAATTCTCCAACTCCCTAGTGGCATCAGAGCCATTGAGAACCATAGGTTAGGATTGTTGATCGTCACGCACATTTAAGGTGCTTTCGATGAAAGATTTGTAGTCTATGTCAGTGCATAAGTTGAAAAGAAAACATAAAGAGAGCAAGAACCTCAGCGATAAGGGAGTAGAGGAAATGAGTTCCTTGCCTTTTGAGTATGCGCATGTATGGCAGTATTTGGCATCCTGGTGTACTTGTTGCTTGCAAATCATGCACTTAGTACTTCCATAAGGAGTCCATCTAAAATTAAGAAATGGAAAAAAAAATTATTACATTGGAGGATATGCATAGGCAAACATACACACATTACAACTTACAAATATCTGAATTGGTCCTCTTTCTCAATGATGGATAACAATAATTAAAAAAAATGCACTTTTTAATATATTTTTCATGTATAAGGAACATAGCAAAGATAAGAAACTTATCTGATGGATACGTCAAAATGCAACAACAAAATAGGACTGCATATGATCTCCAAAAAGCACAAATGACTGTTATGCATTAAACATAGAACATGTGAAGCAGTTAATGGGATGCTACGACCAGAAGTTCAAGTTCAATTTATAAAATAGTTGTAGGAAATCACTTAGCTAGTTGATACTGATCATTAATTGTCACTAAGCCCCAGCAATACGATTCTTCAGTCGCATCACATGCACAGATACGACAAGCTTCACATTTCAGAAGGGAAGTGTGAATCTAGTATTTGTTTGTATGTCATACATAGTATTGATACACCATAAATTACCTTTATGTCTGACATAATATGACTGACAAGTACTCACAGCATTTCATTTAGATACTATAGCACAATTTTACTCACTAAAACAATCTTTGACTATGAAAGAATAGAAGCAACTAGACAATATTCCATCCATGGCTAACTAGCGGTTAATTAAATCTATAAGCATGTCAGCTTTACTAAACAACATAAGAAAATGAAAGAAAGACTGAAAACGGCAGTACAAGAACTACATAAAGAAGATATCTAGAAATAAATGTGAAGTAAAGCAGAAAAAGGAGAAATATGGTACATGGCATATGGTTGCATCTTGCATGATGTTTTAGTTGGCTAAGTTGCCAAAACTAGTAAAGAAACAAATGATTTTCCCTCGTAGAGTTTTCAAGAAAGATTAACTAAGTTTATGCAGAAGACAAGCTCTCTACATTCCCTTTGAATCTTACATATTTGACTGACAGTTAATTTGAAGACCAAAGAAGGGAATACAAATGTGGTTGGATAAACACTTGTTTCTTCACAAAATCCACCACTTGGAAACAAGCACACTCTTTTTCACTTGGAATCCACCAAGAAAATAGGAGCAAAATGAGAAGAATTCCTTCTCAAAGATAATAATTTACTAACTCAAAATAGGATGAACTTCCATTCATGAGAGAGTGATACATTTGTAGGCTTTACTATGCATGGGGCATATGGGCCATCATGCCATAACTACTAAAAAAACTCCTTATAATTCCTAATGTATGCAAGATTTCAAGAGTCATGCGTACTACAAAGAACTAAGAGACTCTTTACTGCTCCCTTTACTATCTTTTTAACTTCCCCGCTAATACTATAATAATATTCTCATCTTTCTATTTACTACCATAATGCTAGGAAGTTTTGTAGTCAAAATTAAAAATATAGTTAACGCATGCAAGAGTTAGGGAATGCATTTGCATGGCTTTAGGTTTTGGGAACCACCGTGATAAAAGATAGAGCGAAGGCGCCTAAGCCACAAAGGACCAAATAACTTCCTACAAGGAACATAATTCTGTTATAGCCAGCAAGGTTCAAAGAGCAATAAGACACAGATATAAGCAATGCTAAATCAAGTATTGATAGATATCCGAGATATCACCCATCGATGAGGAGAAACCATGACAACCTCTTGCTTCTGCAAACCATCGACAAGGGCACATCATTGCTTAATCTATTCAACTTTTAATAATGGTCTACCGAGCATGAATTGACAAAAGGGACAGTTCAATGATCAATACTTTACTGTTCAAGCAAACCAAGATAGGCTTTTGGTTACAAAAGCAAATGTTATAGGATGGTATGCATTGTTGGTCCATTACTCCATTACCCACCAACTTTATCTTTCAGATCAATGTTACGACGGCCCAAGAACACCCAATACAAGAAGAGAAACCTAAAGTCTACCCAAATAGTCATGTAATTACAAGTAATTTCTCTCAAAAATATGTAATTTTGCAAGGAGATCCCCATTTTTTTTTCTATGTTTCTAGAGATAGGAATCTAAGAGGAAACCTATTCTTCTTGGAGAGGAGCTTGTTCTCGTTAATCTTTCGGCCGCCGCCTTCGGTTGTATTGCTTGCGCCCTCCTTCCACTTGTCCGGAACGATCACCTTCGATAACTTCTTTTCGCCTGGAAAAGGGCGAACAATATAGCAAAAATTGAGGGATCTTCGTTACAAGAGAGAATAGTAGAACTTTAATCTCGGGCGATTCGGGAGAAAGGAGAGGAGGAGGAAGCTTACACTTGTCGCAAACCATCGCTTCTTCTGCTGTGCTGCCCTCCGGGGAAGAAGAAGGTTGGGGAAATAGAAAGATTTAGAAAGACTAAAATACACGTCTGTCGTATATGCCTGTGTATAATTTTGTACATACTGACAGCATTAGATCCGAGTCCGACCACCTCCAACCCGGTTTTTTTTTCCCCTTCTTTTCCTTTTCGGGAGTTAAATGATTAAAATCAACTTAACAGTTATTTTTAATTTTTATTTTTAAGACCGCTAATTTTTATTTGTATTATTTTGCCCGCCTAGTTTAGATTATATGAAAAATTAACCGGCTATCAACAGAGCCATCAAATAATTATAATATCTACGTGGTATTAATAATTTTATTACATGAGCAAATGAATTTTCTAACCATATTTTTGAGATAATCGACCTATTTTATTTTATCTTCATCAGGTGGAGTTTGGAGTTTAGCCTACATGTTCCAATCTTCCGGATATAATTAGGATTAGCGCGTATGATTGGGAGAATCTTTGGAATTTTGAATTATTCACCCAAATTTTGCTCGATTTTGCGCGCTCTTTTCCAAGAGCGCGCCTGTCAGCCGGTTCTACTCGCCCCTCTATTACTTCTGTCTCTCCTCTCTCTCGTTCGCTCTAGCTTGTGATCAATGGCGGACTTCTCAGCTCCTTCCTTCTCTCTCGGCATCGATGTCGACATCTCCGACCTACCCACTGACGCTGACGAAGACGACGAAGATGAAGACCTTCTTCGCCGAATTTCACCACAGCGAAGAGAAGAAAACCCAACCTTCGATCTCCTTGGCGACCAAGAACCTGAAGAAGACGAGCTCGATTACCTAGAAACCGTAGAACGAAACCCTGACCTGGACCCACCTCCTTCTTCGCTCAAGCGACTGAGGCGGGGCCCTGCTCGACCTGTTCCTCGTACGATTCCTCGGGCGGAGCTTCGTACACCTGGAGATGACAGTGGCGGTGGAGGGAAGTGTGAGTTCGAGATTTTTGACGAAATCGAAGAGTTCTCTTCGCAAGAAGAGCTTCCGGGTCGAGGTGAGTCGCTAGCTATTTTATTAGGGTTGTTTTGTTTGTTGGGTTATCCCAATGGAGTGGAGCTATCGCGTAAGATCAGATTTTGGTGCATTGGTAGAAACTTGACTGGGGTTAGCGGAAAACTTTTGAAATCAGTGGCAATGAGCGTCAGGGGCGAGGTATTTCGGTAGCTTTCTAGGGTTCTATTTGTTCAATTTCACATTGCCTTCTCAATTATTGTCTGGTTTTCCCTAATTGAGTGCAACGATGGCATAAGGTCTGGGGTTCAAATTAAGTGTTTAGGGGAGAAAAGAAATAGAAAATTATAAATTATGAGAATTTAGGTTAAGCTGCTCTCTGCATAACAGTGATCAGTCCATATGTTCACTTATTGTTTGCTCTCTGAGAGTTGCTGAGCATCTATAATGCATGCACTAGTTCACAAAAATTGTGATGCATTAGATCTCTCGTTTTTTACTATTCCATTTTGCTTTTCTACCATCTTGAGTTATACATTCTAATTGCAGAAGAATGTTTTCCAGTTGGCACCCATGGTTCTTGCAGCAGTTCAAAGTTCTCCTTGCGCTACCATGGAGTCCTAAATAACCAACCAGCAAGGGAAGTGAAGGGCCCAAAAATTTCACCAACTTCCAATTCCTCGACTTTGACTGTTTTAGAGGAAAGCAGTAAAAAGAAATTGTTTCCAAAATTGACTGTCAGTCCCCTTAGGAAAATACATTTACTGGATTCAGATTCAGATGATCCTTTTAATGAAGATAAACATGAAGACAATGAGAAGATTAAACCTATTTCCAGAAGTGGACAGGTTACTCCAATGATCAGGGATATTCAGAAGAAAACAACGCCACAGTCCAATCAACAGAATGTGGCCACACCTGCTCTAGATGAGTTCTGTGAGGAGTATTTCAGCTCAATGAAAGATCCAAGAGCAAATGGGCATAGCGACAGGGACATGAGTTTCTTCAGTTCTGTTGGTCCGGATGGTTTTGACCGTAATTCTGAAGGTTGTCATCAGATGGAAAGCATTAGAAGAAGAGAAGAGCACAATTGGAACTTGCCCAATCCTCAACCTCCTTCTTATCGGTATTTCTATCATGATGATGCAAGAATTCAGACATTAATCCGGGAAAGGTTACCTCACTTTGTTCCTCTTGGAACAGAAAATCATGGAGGAAGCAAGCAGACTGGGGCAGAAAATCTTGACTATATGTAACCATAATTGCAGACATGCCTTCATGTTACATTTTTTGGCCGATATCCTTTTATACTTTCCTAACGCCATCTTTTTGTTATTGTAGGGGTCAATTTGGCCCCAGGGAGGCTCCAAATGGTAGTTGGGTCAACCTGAGAAAGAAGTCTTCAGTTCCAACTGATGCTGGGAAAAGGCGAATAGTTGCGTGTGGGCAAAAATCTGGTCACTGGTTTACTGGACAGGATGGAAGAAAGGTAAACCGATAGATCATCTTGCTGAGATACAGATAGTAGCTGCACATCTTCAAGTTATAATTTCTTGCTATTTATTGTTCATCTAGACATTCTACACAGTTCCTTTATTTCTTTATCTGCGTCCATTTACATTTACTTCATTCCTTTATGCCGACCTGCTTTTCTTTTGCTCACTGTTTTTGTTTCCTTTAACACTTCGTTTGGTCCATTTTAATCATTCCAGGTCTATGTCACTAAAAATGGACAAGAGCTGACTGGCCAGATTGCTTATAGACAATACAGGAAGGTGAGATCCAAATTGATTTGTCAACACAATCCACTTAACTAGCCTTTCTTTGTGTTATGAATCCTTGGTTCAGAAATAGAGATTTTGTTATATTGAGTGAAAAACTGCAGTTTTAATGAATTTGAATCAGCTTTTTCTCCATTGTTACCTTCCATGAGCATGGACAATTAGTTCTCACACAATACCTAATATTGGTTGTATAAATCTCTTATTGTCTTTGACTTCATCTGACTAAGTTTAGAGTCATTAGATCTCTTTGTAACTAGAGTAAATTTCAATTGATATTCATTGCTTTTTCAAATATAAGATGCTAAGAGTGTCATATTAGGTTGTCTACTAAATAAATGTTCATGTAGTTTCATTGGCATGCACTTCTAAGTTCCTTAAACGTATTTCCATAAGTATAAGGAATATATGCTGTCTGCAGTTCCAGTCATTTTTGTGCAATTCACATCTTTGAAACTTTGAAGTATTTATAATCATAGATGGAGTTTATACCTATATCAAGTTTTTAAAGTTCTAATTCTATGGATAATTGACATTTTGTTGTGTGTCAGACAATATAAACACTTGTTACAAAACTCTTTCTTTTTGTTATTTTCCTCTAAGAAATCTGTGTTATTTCCATATTGGCAATCTTTTTCAGGAAGTTAGGATCTTGTCATAGAAGTGGTTGATAGTTCACATTTTCTTCATTACTGTTTAGTATTTGCAACAAGCTCTTGACTATCTGTATGAACATTGCTTTTCCTCTCTCTCTCTCTCTCTCACACACACACACACACACAGAAAAAAACATGCTTGTGCCCGTGCATGCTATGTATGTAGTTGTATATGTTAACTCACGACTCAAATAATGTACATTTCATTTGCTTAACACATTGGTCGAAAGAACAAGGTAACAGTAGCTGAGAATGATAACATAGAGAATACATGATCACAAATGTGAGGTTCTAGGTGTTTGTAGGACTTGATCCTATAATTGGATCTTTTCTGGAGGCTTAATACAATCATAAATCAGATCCAAAAAGTCTTCAATGTTGACCACAGCTTTTGTTAGATATATGAATTCCATGGAATGGAAGTTTATGCTACTTTACTAATAAAAAATGAGTCTGTTTTGCTTGTGACATTGATAATTATCAGCCTGTCAGGACTGCTCATGTATCTGTCTAAGCAGCACAACTAAGTTACAAAACTTGAATGGAAGTCATAGTTACAGAAACAAAAATCTTTTTGCTATTCATATGCATTTAATTATTTATAAGAAGGTAACTATGGCCCATATAGTAGCCCATTTCTGTTTTCCCTTTCTTTTCAAGCAATTCCTTGTGTTTTACTAAAACTTTTTTGGTAAAAGGTCAGACTCGACTATTTTCTTCCATTGATAAGTGCTTCTATCCCTAAATGTATATCTGTGACCTCTTATTTTTTTCAACTTTTGAAGAAATAAAGATGATAATTAAGTACGAATTAAATTTATTTTAATATAATGTTATTGTTTATAACAGGAGAGTGGTGCTGGATCTCGAAAGTCGCGGAAGAAGGGTCCTACTAAAAAGAAAAGGAAGAGATGAATGTGAGAGGCAGACCTGAAGTACAACCTCTGTTTCAACATGTTTGTCTTAAATCATTCCCAATTATAATCCCCGTCTTGTATATTTCATTTTAAGGGATGTGATCCGTCCTAATGTTTCAACATGCCAAATATATTTTTTCGGATTTTTTTTTTCTACAGAATTCAACAGACGTTTTGCAAGTACATATTGCAAAAGATTGTCTCTAGTTTGTTAATAATAAAGAATAGTATATTGTATTTGTTGAATAAATTCTCCTATCTTTGCAAAAGAACTCGTTGAGGAACAATATAGTTCATAAATTGATTGTATAATTGTACATAGAATAAATCTTCAGAAATGAACAAGTAACAAAGTTATAAGTTGAAGAATTTGCCAACCAATATTTTTCCTGTAAACCAATAAGCAAACAATCCCATGACCCAACAGATGAAAGCAAGCTGTCTGTTTGTAAAATCTTTCTTCCCTTTAGGAAGAAACTAGACAAGTAACTTTGTGGTGATTACATTCTCCTTGTAAGAAAATAAGTAGGGGCTGAAGCCGCAAAGTTTCAGGACTTTGGCCACAAGTAGCTATATATAGAAAGATACCTATTGTAGCAATGGAAATAATTACCAAAATCTTCTGACAATCAACAATGCTAAAGATAATTGACAAAACATAAGACTAGAGCAAAGTCAATCTGTTTCCATGTTGTCTGGTGCATTTGATTGGTCTGAGCCCCTGGTATCATCTGTTCTTGCAGGAGAACCTTTGTGTCTCAATATATTCCGACATGTTCTGAAAAAGAGAGAAATCCAATGAGTCCGACAAGAAATGTGATATTGAAGCTGAAAGATTCACAAGGTATGATAGAAGTGAAAATAAGTCGGGTCTGGCACAACAAAAGTAAACCAGAAACATAGTTGTTCTCCTTCTCTCTTATCTCAATGAAGCAAAACAGGAGTTAGAAGAATACATGTCTAAATCTTCCGCCCTTTTCTTGATCTCATGAGACCATAGCACTGGATCTGCACTCTTTGGCAGAGAATCCTGTTGTTGAGACTTCTCCCGTAGCCATTGCTCAGCTTTAGTACATTCATTGATTATCTGTCATATAAGCTGATTATAAGCTGTTGAAACTTAAAATAAGAAACAGGAGTACTACAACACGAATTGGTAAATTGTTTATTTACCGCATCTCTTTCATATGTAGCTAGCGATTTCACAGCCATTCTGTTATCAACTATGCATTTCAGCAGCTCTCTGGTAGTTTGAGCCCTAGCTTCTTCATCTTTATATCGGTTTTCAATGGGATCCACCAGCTTTTGCCAACCAAAAGAGATATTGACAATATAAGATTAAGGGGGGCAAATGCCAAGGCACACAGAAGAAAAAGAGATCCTATGGAAACAAGTACAATAATATGTGTATGCTATACTAGAGTTACATGTTTGAGGAGAATCATTACAGCAATGACCTTAATACCAGAATTACCAAAACATTTGGGCACTTATGGTGGAGCAAATTGTTACATTCATATGTCAAAGCCATCCTTATGGTTTAGTAACTTTTATTCAGAAGAATTTGGAGGGGAAAAGGAGAGTAGTTTTCACTTTTTGCATCAATAAACCATTACACTAAAACTAAAAGTGCGAAACAACCACTAGAAGAACAATAAAGCCTTATTCAATATTTGCAGATAGTTTTGTGAAGCTTTACTCATCTAACATCTGACAAGCATTTAAAGCTTTTTCCCCAACTTCCGTTGTGAGATGAGATTATCCATCTACGTATTCCTCTCATCTCCAGTTAAAACTTAAAACCTTTATTTATCCATGATGTGTTGACAGGTCCTTCCTCTTTCCTCTGTCCTGCCACTTGTATCACAAATTTTTGCATCTCTCCTCTCCGAGGGTTTGAATTTGTTCTCCACAAACTTGCTGAATCGGTGCAACCATACACTCAATTTTATTCCCAGTGGGTTAAAGTATCATTTCTAAGATCTTAAAAGACATGACCAGAAGTGATAAAGAGCTAAGGACAGAACAGAAAAAACATACTATTAAATATAATTGCATAGGGCTTCACATAATACTCAAACACCAGGGTTGAGTTGTGAAATTGTTAAACAGAATCAAAATAATATAAGCTTCTATTAATAGTGATGACTGCTTAACAAGTAAGCCATCCTTTGATGAAAGATGCCTCTTTACCTTCTTTAGATCCTCAAGCTTGCTAGTGTAAACCTTTTCTGTTTCATCATCTCCATCCTCATATAGCCATTCTTCAGTCTGTTGTAGGTTAGCAGAAATGCCTTCTCTTTCTGAATCACTTGCAAAGCTTCGATATCTCTCAAAAAGCTATAGGCAGATATATGTATCATTCTCCATAATTCCATAGAAGAAAGAAGGTCAGAAAATTTGATATTACCTTATTACGAATATCATACACATAAGCTTCCAAGGCATTCTTTCTGTCTTTTGTCAGCTCCATAAGTTTATCCTGGTAGGCCAGTTGCCGTTCTTGTTCTTGTCCTTCTCGTAATTCTTCCTTCGTCATTCCACCATAGATTGTTTCCTTGACCGGCAAATCAAGCCTTCTTGATTCTCTCTCTCTCTTTATTCTTTCAGCCTGCAAAGGATAAATGTAATCATATTTACTTTCATGTGCTGATGGATTGAAGTCCAAAGAAAAGCCTGAACCCTCTCAAAAGGTACCAATTTAAGGAAGCAGCCTTATGCATTTACATTGCTATTTCTATTTTACAAAATTCATATGAAATGTGTAATAGCTCTACATTTTGAAAAAATGGTGCATATAGCATATAACAAGAAAATCTGGTATTGTTCTCTACCTGCATTTAGCCCATGTGTAGGACCTATAGGCTTGTATGCCTGATGTCCATCAAACAAACGAGAAATACAATCATTGGCAATAAAAGCCTCAACTCTTCTTCTTAGTGCACAGCCATTTTTTCCTCCAAGATGGATGAAAGCTTCTTATAGTTGGATTGTTAACCTATTTTTACAAATGCGCCAGTCTAAATATTGGATGTTTTGAATGACATAAATAATGTTATCAGACACAGCGTATGCCAACAAAACCAGACCACATGAGCATGTTATCTACATTACCATAAATACAATGTTAATCCATACACATGACAATATCACCAATGCATTTGTAATGAATCTTCAGCTTGTTCTGGCAATCATTGTTACCAAATATTAAGCTTCAAGAATTATATATACAGTTTTAAGTTTGGAGTTTTGACATTGACGATGGGAAAACCAATCCAATGAACAATGTACGCAGCACAAATTTGAGTGTGTACCTTTTTTCCTCCTTTTATGGAGAGCCAAAGGGAAAGGAGTCAGGTCAAATAAAGGGGATAGGAAATTAGATTAGAGAACCTAGGTAATTGTGCCACCAAATTGCACATGCGTGCCCGTCTGTGTGGAAAGTGGAGACTGGAGAAAGAATGGGAGCGATATATAGGACATCAAGGGCATGGAAAACAGTGTGCTTGAGCCTTTACCAGATGATAACTGTATCTGGGAAGAGGATAGACTGCAATTTACTATTGACAAGTTTCTTGAATTAACAAATTGAAGAATTCAGTTATTTTCTATTTAGGGCTTTTCAGCTGAATCAAAATGACTGATTTATAAAATAACAAAGCTACATCTGGTGGCTCATATCCGGCAACGAAAAAGAAAAAGATAAGGAGAAACTTAAAATGATGGAATTTATATAGCAAACACACAGGATCACAATTATTCTATGAAGTTATACATTTAAAAGTAAATTTCCAATTCGAGAAACTACTTCATACAGAGGGATGATCGATAACGAAAAGAAGAGAAAAGGCAGATTTTTTTTTCACTAATAAAACATGATAAGTAGAAGAAATCCAAGAAGGATAGACAGGAGAGATAAAGGATATAAATTTATGTACAGAGAAGGATATATTAAAGAGAAAAGGAAAATGAGAAGGCAGTAATTGAACCTAGCTTGAATAATACTAAATTTAGATGTCAAAATGCAATTACTGCCTTTTCTTTCCGTCATAGGCAAAGTCTTCAATAACTTGTCCCTTCAAAAATCTACTTAAGTACAATAATGATTTTTCTGAAGAAAGAAAACTAGGGTTAATCCACTCAATTGACTACAGCCTATCCAACTGAATAGATGACCCTTCTAGAAAATAATGAAAAAATAATAATGATGACACAAATTATTGTTCAGAGAAGCCAAGTTAGATTAGGATAAAAAAGAAGTAATAAAAAAAGTCCTACAAAGATATGAACATAAATATCAAGCTAAAATGCATGCACATCAAACGTTGACAGTCAAACAGAAAGTTCAAAAAACCTTTTAATTTTAAGCTGTTTCAGTAATTATATTCATTATTATCCCCTAACAAGTCTAGCAATCTTGTTTCTTTTTGAAGATGCCACCAACTAATGTCAATTTTGGAGCTACTACATGGCCTTCACTTTTGGAAGAAGATAGGGACATTCTCCATAATGCCCGATGAAATTTCACTTCACAGTGGACAAGCTATTCCTTGGTTTTACACTCTTCTACAAATGTCGTAATGACATTTAGCAGAATTCTGTCTTCCATTTGGAAAAACAAGCTTCTTTATATCTAATAATTAGGGTCACGAGTTTTACTAGGAAACCAAGAAAATAAAATGATCCTATAATGAAATTGTTAGGTAGAAGAACTCACAGAAGGCGTGGATCCAGATTCACAGCTTGCAGTACTTCCATTTTCAGCATTGTCTGCTGCAACATTATATTGGGTAGATGAAGCAGACAAAGACTCCATATTGTCCGTGCAATTTCCATCTCTCATAATGGGTTCATTTACATCATCCTCAATCAGCTGAAGCGAAGTATTTGATATTATAAGTTATGTCAATTTATAACGCAAACTGGTCGTTGATAGATTTAGATTAAAAAATCATAACACCATACTTACTGAAGCTGACTCCACAGAAACTAATCCATGAAGATTAAGCCGAATTCTGACTTTAACTTTAGGTTTTTCACTCTGGGCAACTTGGAAAGGGCCAATCTGTAGAACAACAGCTATGCAATTAGTAGTACTTAACTAATTCAAGAAATAGTTCCACAAGGAAAAATTGGAGGACTTTATATCAAGTCTTGCCTGGATAAATAAATTCCACTCAAAACTAGTCAAAAGTTACAGCAAGAAATTGAGAAAACATTTCAAATACAAGGAAAGTTTATGGCAAATGAGCATCTTGCATATCCTCTGACAATGGTGTAAGAGATATATACATACCTGAAAGGATCCAATTTTTGGAAGGACACCAGGTGGCAGTTCATTTGGGTTTGTGTAAAAGGCTTCCAAATTGAAAGAATGACTTCTATGTAGAGTAAGCACTTTTACACTTGGAATTGTTTGGCCTTTCCGGAATAGCACATTACTTGACATTGTGTGAATAGGACCTTCTTCTGATGCAAATCCTATCGAGGAAGGAAGTGAATCTTGCACCTAGAAATGACCACAAAACAATAGCGTTCATTCAGATGCATCATAGAAAGATGGACAGGATACTGTGATATGGGATAAGAATATCCCAAAATAGCATGCTAACTTCTTGTTGAAATCCTTCATACATTGAACTTCTGCAAATACTACACATAAGAGTTATGGTGTGGTTTTATAAACAAGAAATGAAATGAAAGATTTGCAACAACTTCCTATTCATTTTAGGACTCGACTTTTCTTTTCTTACATCTTCTGTGCCATTACCAATCATACTAATCTGAACAACTATGAGAGAACTAGAAAAGTTACCAACATATGATTAAAAACGGGCACATTTTCAAAATCAGCCAAGACGAGAAGAAGTGGCAAACCTCATAGTCCCTGACCCTGAAAACAGGGCTCAGCATGGCACACTGAAGGGCACAACCGCGTGCAACGCACTCGCTTGCATTGAGTGTCCTGCCTGGCTCCCTTCTGAAAAATCCAGTCAGAATCCTCATTATCGCAGGTATCCTTGACCCCGATCCAACAAGCTCCACTGAATGTATCCTATCCACACTCAATCCTGAATCCATGATCGCCTTCTTGCATGGCTCCAAAACCCTTTCCAGCAATTCAGCACATAACCTCTCAAACTCTTCCCTCTTTATGAATCCCTTCACATCTTTCTCATCCATCAAACACTCAATACTCATTGGCGCCTCAGCATTTGCACTAAGCACCTTCTTCAGCTTCTCGCATGCCAACCTTAACCTAATACTCGCCCTAACATTAGAATTGACGTCAATGTCATACTTATCCTTGAACTGTCCAACAAAATAATCAAACAGCACTTCATCAAAGTCCCTCCCGCCCAAATCAGCATCAAATGCATGTGAAAGCACCCGCATTTGACCGACCGCAAAGGCCACAACCGCGACCTGCGTATCACAATGCCCAATATCAACAAACACAGCATTGAATGACGGCGAGCCGAGTGGGGCAAGATCTGTTTTGTAAATTCCATAGCCTAAAGCTGTAGCAGCGCAGTCGTGCATCAAACGAAGTGGCTTGAGCCCGGCGATGGCGGCGGCGTCGAGGTAGATGCGGCGCTGGAGGTCTGTAAAGTAAGAGGGGACCCCGAGCACGCAATCCGAGACCGGGGATTCGAGATCCTTCTCGGCGAGGTGCTTCAAGTGGGCTAGAAGCATACCTAACACTTGCACAGGAGTAAAGGTGCAATCATTACCCAAGTAACGGAGATGGATCAGGATTCCACCATCGATGGATTCGGAAACGGAAAAAGGGAGGCTTTTGAGGTCGGCACGGACGGAGGGGTGGGAGAAGGGGCGGCCCAGTAGGCGCTTGAGTTGGGAGATGGTGGACTTGGGGGACATGGAGAATGACGACGCAGCGGCGCAGCCGAGGAGGCGCTGCTTGTCGGAGAAGGAGACGAAGGAAGGGGTCTCGCGCTTGGACTCATCGTTGAGGAGCACGTCGACGCCGCGGTGCTTCGCGGCGGCAATCACGGAGGTGTCGTTGCCGATGTCGAACCCCACCGCGCTCATCGTGGCGAGGGCGATCCACGGATCGGTTAGATGGAGCAGGACGAAGCAAGGAAACCCTGGATTGGGTTGGTGAGGAGAAGAGGAGACGACGGCATCGATTCGGGAATTGACGAGAGGGAGGAATCGTGAAGGAGAAGAGAAGGAGGAGAAAGAGGAGGAGGAGGAGAGGTACGCCGCGGCGTACGGGGCCGGCTTTTGCGGAAGTGTCAGGCCTCGGCCTGATATTTCTTTTTTTTTCTTTTTAAATTTTCTTTTTGGGTTGGGCTTCGGCCTGCTTACTTACTTCTGAAATAAATTTACATTCATACCTCACAACATTTAGTAATTTACATTTAGATCCTCGTATATTGGACTTTATTGTCAAATAAAGGTCCCATTTGGGCGTCTTACACCTCGTCCTCGTGCAAATCTTAAATATATAAAGTTAATTTTAGAGAAGAATATTTTCGTTTTTTTTAAAAAAAAAAAGAGGAGAATATTTACCTACGGCTCGAGAGTTGAGACCATAAACGCCGTGCTTGCACGTTGTTCCATTACAATAAGTATAGAGATGAGACATAAATTACAGGGTCTGGAATAGTTATAGTCACTATAATACTTTATAAACACAATTAAGTTATATATCTAATTATATTATACATGATGCATGTTGTTCTATAATTACTTTATAAACACAACTAATAATATCATATCTTATATTTATATTAACTCTCTCTTTTTAATATTAAAATTAAAATATTTTATCTAAAATTGGTCTTATTTTACAAGTGTACAAGGTCTTAATAAACTCATGACATCTGACTATGTGATATTAGATTAACTCATCAACTATTATAAAAATTTAAGCGATTAAAATATAATAATTTTATATTTTATATTTTAATATTTTTTTATTTTTAAACTCATAATCCCTGACTTTAATACCACGTTAACTCACGGAAAGTGAAATGTACAAACTTTCAAATACGGGGCGAAATAGGAAGACGTTGCCCACCGTTATTTTAAAAGATTATACAAAGATCACACTGAATAGCATCAAACGGGGGTAGTGTCTTCAGTACTCCTTTCTCTAGAATGGAGACAACTAAGTAGAGTATTTCAGTCTGAAGGCTTCCAACTTATATTTTCTATATTATCTCTTGAGAATGACTTCAGCCCACAAATAATATATTGTATACGTATCTCTCGTTACTGCTAGCTCCTCGCCTCCTCAACCCAATCTAATCCTAATTGAACTTTGATTGATCGATGTTGTATGTAAGTACAACTTAAAGAAGATAAGCTATATCAATTACTATAGAGCAGCGCTGATCATTAGTTGCAATCCCCAACTACCTCAATATAATAATTGGGATACCTGAGGCATGCTGAACTGAAAGAGAAATTCATAGTAAGGTTAGGCACTAATAGGTAGGACTGAGAACAATTAAGTAGAAATACAATCTTGGTATACTTCATTTCAGAATTCAGCATAAACATTAGGAGGTTGTTCGTTGTAAGATATGATTAGAACATAATCGGTTTTAGTAGTTAAATTTTCCTCCGCGCGTAATGTAGGATGTTCTTTGCTTAATTATATCACTGCTGACATTAAAAGATGCCGCCAGGACTAGTGTTATATCACGCATGCAGGTGGAGATACGTCTGGAAATGCTACCCCAACCTAAGCTTTGACAGTGCCACTTTCTGTAGTTCTAGCTACTACCGTGCTCAATGCAAAACAATAGTCGAGATGTGTTTGATTAGTAATAAGAAGAGCAAGAGAGTTCGTTAGAAATGTAGACATAGTCTTACAGAACCAACCACAGTGTCACTGGACTTAAAAGCACTTAAGGTTGGGTTCTTCCCTTCATCAGAAGCACACGGATTATGTCGACAGAAGGACTGATTCTGCGCTTGGATCAAAAAGCTAAAGATCTCGTTCTTCACTTAATGCCACGAATATATGGAGCACAAAAGAACCTTTACAGCTTTCCTTGTAGTCTTTCAAATCATAAAAGAGGATCCTTTAGACAGCATCTTCGCCGAGGTTTTGATGGCTTCGGTAACCTCACGATGCTCAATCACTCGAATTGTTTTCTCCTCGAGTGGTTGAAAGTTAAGAGATGCCATCAGCTCGTTGATTTTGAAGATATCACTGCTTGCAAGAGTCAAACTGATTTTGAAATACATACTCTTGAAAATGCTACTCTGCACTTGAGGTTATGACAATAAATCCAAAAGCTATAGAATTTGAGGACATATACACTGACCCAGTGGAAATTCAAACGAATGATTATAATCGTAAGAGCATTGCCAACTACCTTGAGAGAGATCAAACTCCCGTTTGGTGTTGAATTAATGATCTTTTAAGACTTTTGTTAGCTGAACTAGAGCGAGAATTTTCTTCAGCCCAAGCAGGCAATTAAGAGTGACTGCTTTAAGACCTCACCTTTTTATATCTTTCGGAGTCTCCGTTGCTAAATGTCTTATTTCTTAACCAATTCCTCCATTGTTACTTATCTGATATGCCAGAAAACCTCAAAATGCTAGCATATATTCCTAAAGTACTAGAGAAATTATCCTTTTTTTCCTGACGTACAGAAGATTCCTGCAGTATAAAGTAATTAGCTGCTTCACATTGGCTATGTTAAGATGGTTGTAAGAATTCCAGCAACTTGAGCTTGACAAAAGCTTACTTTACCAGCCTAGCGAAATTCTTGTACTTATCAAACTTGGTTGTAGTTGATGTTAGCTTTTGATCTGGCCTAGATTTAGCTAAAATCGTCGATACGAAGCTTTCCTTGTGAACTATGAGAAAGGATCATGCTCAAAAGATGAAAGTAGCTAGAAAGAAAAGTATAACATTTGAGCATCTTTAGACAGCTAACATCTACTCTAGTCTTCCTTCTTTTCCTTCCTTTATATTGACGAAAGGAAGGAGCCTCCATCGCCTCGTCACAAAACAAAACAAACCCTCCTTGCTTCTCCTCTTCCAACACTCACAAATATGGCAAAAGTGGGAGGAGTCTTCATCTGTTTGCTGATAGTGATCATAGACATAGTTGCTGGCATACTAGGAATCCAAGCAGAGATAGCTCAAAACAAGGTGCGTACTAAACTAATTAAGATGTGATGATTCCACTTGTCAACAACTAGGCCTTCACTCAGGAATCCATCTAACGTTGCTTTGGATATATATATATCTGCGAGTTAATTATATAACAGGGTAAGCACTTGAGGGTGTTCATCTTCGAATGCAAAGAGCCAGTCTACCAAGCCTATAAGCTTGGGCTTGCTGCGGCTGTTTTATTAGCATTAGCGCACGCATTAGCTAATCTGCTCGGTGGATGCGTGTGCATCCGCTCACGAGAGGAATTCACTCGATCCTCCACAAATAGGCAACTTGCAGCAACTACCCTCATACTCTCATGGTAATCGTAACTAATTCAAGTGATCGCTCATCTTATAGACCGTGCCGCGTGTGGATGACTAAAAAAACAATTTTGTTGTCTTGTCTTGAAAAGGATCGTCGTTGTGGTCGGGTTCGCAATGCTGCTGGTAGGGGCGATGAGCAATTCAAAGTCGCGAGCTTCCTGCGGGTTCGGGCATCGCCATTTCTTGTCCATCGGGGGGATCTTATGCTTCATCCATGGCCTGCTTAGTGTCTGTTACTACGTAGCCGCCACTGCCGCACTGTGGGAAGAACGGAGGCCGTGGACGACGAGGGATGCCGGTGTTCCTGGCGGCGCGCAAGGAACTCGAGAAGTCCAGCCATGATTGGCTCCAAAAACTCTTTTGAGTGTTCAATGGTGCACGAGAATGAAAAATATTGGTTTTTTTTCTTGGCTTCCGTTCATTTTTACCATGCAATTCTTTTCATTGATTATTCAAGAAACTTTTAAGTCCTTGCATAAGAAGCAATTTCAACCGATGGCAACTAGTAACTTGGAGCCACGGATACCATTAATTTCAATTACTTGGCGGTTTATTAGAGCAAGTTGTACTCGAATTGTTACTGAAGGAAGCCGAAGGGCTATGGCGGCAAGTCTTATTTGGAGAATTGTGATTCTGGGGAGCATATCTCTTTCTAATATGAGTGGGGGATAACCAAGAATCACATCGGTTTACATTAGAATCATACTGAGGTCTGCCATACAAAAATTACTGGAAGACAAAAATTGTGATTACCATAAAATGTAATATAAAAACAAATTTTAATTTATAAATTCTATAAAATATGTTTCCCAACAGTTAAAGTGAGCATATATGCAGCCTCTTGACATCTATTTCAGTTAAACCTTTATTGATAGAAAAAGAGAGAGAGAGAGAGAGAGAGAGAGAGAGAGAGAGAGAGAGAGAGAGAGAGAGAGAGAGAGAACATAATAAGACTTGATTTTACATTGGTTTCTCATTTAATACCACCGAAGCTACATCTTGATAAAATAAAACGGCATCTAAACAATTTTAATAAAAAAAAAGGTTAGAGAAATTGATTTTGCAACTGAAGAGGCAGAGTGCGAGATAAGCAAAAGTTACTGATCATTATCTCAGCTAGATCAACAGTTCTAAGAACTTAACGCAGATTAAAGTACAGGTTGCAAGTAAAACCTACTGACAAGTATACCATTATAAGAGAGCTTCCCTCATGTTCAGCATTTAGTGGCATACATCACATGCTATGGTGTATTTTCAAGAAAGTATGCACCTAGTTTAGACTTCTAATCCAGAAAGACTTCTCCAACACAACTCCGTTAGTACATTTTGGATGCTGATGCTGCGAAAAATTCATCAACAAGTAATATTAGATAGATCTCTGGGAAAAAAAAAAACACCTGCCAACAAGGACTCAGAAACTATTCCATTTAACTTCAAGCAGTTTTTTTCTCAAGCTTTGCCAATACCATTTAGTTTTATTTGCCCAGAAGGAAGAAAGAAAAGAAGCATTGCATGTCATCTTACAGAGTCTTACTTTAGAGCAGAGTAATCTGCACTTACATTGAGAATGATCAATCATCAATCTGGTTTCTTCAAGTTTAGGCAATTGTCTGCCGCTTGATTAAACAACACCTGGACCTGCTTCAATTCCAATTCTGTAACAGCAAAACATAATGTATATGCATGAGGCAATCTTAGTATTTCCTCGATATGTGATATAAAACTCAGTTGCAAGAAATGATTTTCAGCAAGCGCCTTTTTTTTTTGCTATACTCTGTAGCATTTTTACCAAATTATTTATCTTTAAGCTGCAGAATTGCTGAGTAGCAGGACTCATTGAGGACTTCACTTAGCTTCAAAACAATAGTTTCCCTATATTTGTACTATATTGAGAAAAGGGTCTGTTTCGTCTTTAGAAAATATATTTTGATATTTCTAGTTGATGCAAGGTTAAACAGAAAGCCTAAACGGGTTCTAGAACAAGGAGCAATCTTCCCTTTGAGAATAGGCCACCACCGCCTACATATCGAATCATAGTTAAAGTGTTCATGTTACCAAGCTTCCAGAAAGTGGTTGCAATACGGGCAGATAAGGGATCGCTTGATGGATATGCAGGAGGTGGGTGCACATGCAAGTGCATGCGAAGTGCACCTTAAGTATACATCAAGATTATTCATGTCAAATATTCAAGAATATAACAAATAACAATATTGAGAAGAAAAAGAAAAGTATGGCATAGATTTGTGTTCAAATATAATACTTTGTGTTCAGATGCTAAGGTTGCTAATCAATAGCATGCCATACCTGCAACTAACATTATCAGTGATTGGCCATATATGGGCCACTTATATACTGCTACAAACATGAACTTCATAAAAGTACACCTGAGCTCTGTTTAAAGTGACCTTACCTCATTGATCCGAATGTTGCTATAATGGTATAAAACTGTATTTCTAATTAATCTGAATCTACGATGTGATATGTAATGATGAAGAAAGATAAACTTCCTGAAAGTATATGGTTACAATAAAAGGCTCCTAAACCAACCAACTGAAAATGTAATGTGAATAGGCGAACCTAATTAAAAAGAAAAGTAAGCCCATAGGAAATGTGAAACATTATCAGTCAACTGAACATCTGCGTAATAGCAATAAAATTTACCTGCAGCCTCTAATTGTTTTTGAAGCTCGAGCCCTACAGCTTCATTCTCTGCCTGGACATTTTCATTCACATGCAAAAGTTACTTTGTGCAGTTATCATTATCTATCTAGATTAGAAGCACACATTCTGCTATTTTTATTGTGTGTCTTGCTTCTAAATTTTTTTTACTAACTGGTTATCCAATTCAGATAATGAGGTAATGAGCAAAATAATGCCTACTTGGAGCTCCGCAATTCTTTTCAACTGAGCTTCCTCTCCTGACAACGGCAACGCAGCAACAAGGGCATCAAACTGCACAAGAACAGAGGCTCTTCTCACGTAAGCAAGATACACAGGAAAGCACTCAACCGTGATTTGCAATTGAGTCCAAAGATCAAAAATAATATAACAGTCGTGAACCCCCGCCCCCTCCCAACCACCAAAAGAGTAAGTTTTGTAAAATTGATATAAGATAGACTAGTTATTAACTTATTATGGTAAGTTAAACACAACTGCAAGACACTTTTCTAGGACTGGAATATGGTAAGTTAAGCAAGTTGAGCAAATTTGCATCTACCTTCTTCCCGGCTTGAACAAGAGCTGCACCCATTGTCTTGGGATGTTCAGATATGTTGATCGTTTCCTCAGATGGATTGGTGGCTGGTTCAGGATAATCAAATGAAAGGCGCACTGGTGGAGCATCTCTTTGAAGTGTTCCAAAGGTATTTAATGCAAGAAGAGCAATGGTATTAACTTGTTCTTGCAGCTGAGAGATTATATCCATTATTGACAACTACAAATCCCTGAAATAAAAATCAAGAATGAATTAAATAGATTGATCATCAGGAAAGGGCAAACAAGTGTTTAAGAATGCAAATATGACAGCTTCTACTACATACGCTATGGTCAGGATATCCACATTTGACATCAAAAGTTAAAATGAAAGGCATAATGCCAAAGAATAATGGTAGGTTTATACATAACAAGTCCAACAAACTAGTAGACGGAATTGACTGGCCTGCTCTATGACTACAAGCTTTCACATGGACACAAACTAATTATTAATAATCAAGATCAAGAAAAGAATATAGGAGCCATCTGACAGTTGGTCCAGACAGAAAAGATTATGACTTTTTAACTTTCAGCATGTTATATTTGATATATAATGTTGAAATTTTGCATTTATTGTATAACCCTGAAAGTATCGGTTCTTTCATGTAGTTGTTACTGCTGAATACTGCTACTGCAGCTCCATTGTGCTGCAGCAACTGCAACAGACTGTTGCTGCAGTATAACTTGTTTATAATGACGGTGAAAGGGCATGTCAGATGTGCCATGCACAGATGCGTGGCAGTACTAAGTATTGGAAAAATATGTGGCAATGGCTAATTATTGATTGCCACCGTCACGGTCCATGCCAAGAGCATGTTCTGTGCCACTGGCATGAGTATTTGCCTAAAACTTCAAAAGCTGAATTAGAAGCAACTTGTACACAGAACAGAGGAAATAATCCACCAACCACAACAAATTGTATAGGTATCAGAATAACATGACTTTACAAAATTATTAATAATCTAAAATATATTGTAAGATGCTACAGAGAAAGATCCACTACCCACATCTTTAAGTTGCAACAACCCTGCTACCATTAGTAACCTAAACTACCACTTAGTACATTATAAAAAGAAAGGGATGTGTTGGCTTCCTCTCCTTAGAGGAACTAGCTGCTGGCTAGGACTAGAAACATTTCCAACCACTGCAGCATCAACTATGTGGTCTTGTCATGCATTATTTCTCCAGATGGGACTTCTCCTATAGGAAAGGATGGTTCCAAACTCATTTCTGCATTGCACTTCCCCCGCCCTTTGCCTCTAGCGCTACCTCTCCCTTTGGGCCGACCTCTCCCTCTACTGCTGTTACTTATTAATGATGCTACATGCTCCTGCGTCAACACACCCAAAGTGCTCTGAGATGGTGTGGAGGGAGAGCAAGAAGATGTACCCTCTTGCTCATGAGAATCTGCTTGATCAGCGAATAGCTGTGCAATTGCCATCTGCTTTGCCTTCCAAGCCTTCACGTAAGATATTTCGTAGTGGAACTTTTGAGCGATGTGTGCCTGCAAGGCAGCCACTGGAATTGAGTTCATCATTTTGACTAAGGGCTTGATCTCCCGGGCAATAAACTTTGAGTCTAACTGATGGTGGTCCTTAGCAAGTGAAGGATTGCAGCAAGTATGGGGCCCACTGTATTTTGTAATTTCCCACAAACCATGACTCATGCGCACCCGTGCTCGCAACTTCCACGGACATATTTTCTCTTGCTGACACTTAATATAAAGCACATTAGAATTTGAGTCCTTGACTTTGAATGGATGATTGGATGAAATTGCATGTGCCTTTAAATAAGTTTGTAATTCCTCCTTACTTCTAAATTGTAATCCCTGACGCAATTCATCATCACTTAGATGCACAGGATTTGGCATCCCTGGTTCTAAGGTACTATTGGCTGTGCGAGATGCCCAATCTATATCAGACCACTCCGGTGGGGGCTGAAACTCATGAACCTCGTCATCCTCAACTGGGTCAGCCTCCATATTCCCACCAACATTCTTCTTACTGGCATCATCAACTAAGGCATTTCCCTCAGCTTCCCCACATCGATCAACAACATTTCTTTTAGGCTCATTAGCATCATGCCCTGAGCATCCGTCCAATGTCGTATCATTCACTGTTGGCTGACTCGAGCCTACAGCATACTGATCTAGCTGCATATGTTTGGATGGGGTGATTTCATGCTGTGGACCATCCATTACATTTTGTGCTTCATCAGAAGTAGCATGCAATAGTGGTGCTTCACCAGACTGGGTAAGCATTTGAGAAGATCTACCATCATTTAATTGAGAGCATTTCAAACCTGAGCAGCTGATGCCTAGATTGCATTGTCTTACCTCTATGTAGAGTTCCACCAATATACCTAACTGTTGAGGCAAATCAAGCATTGCGTCTACTGCCTCATCATCATCTATCGGCATACTTTCAAACCTACCTCCTCGATACGTAGGTAGCCTAAATAACAATTTTAAATCCCACTGCTGCCTATCTAACTTGGTCATGCTATAAAGCTTCTCCAAGAGATGCTCATAGGTGGAACTCCTATTAACCTTAACAAGCTTCCTCATCCCACCATCATAGTTAACCCCATCTGCCTTCCTCACAATTCTACCACCCCAATAGCATGCCAATGACACTGATCTATGAGCCATTTTCTGCAACCAAAATAGCAAAATTTAGAGAAGCAAATGTCCACATATCTTGACAGATACCAACATCAAAATGTCTATCTGCTTTCATAGATGTAATCTGGCTTAACTAACGAAGCGCAACAAAGACGCAATATAAAATAAAAAAAGGAGAGAGATTAGGACTACCACTCGCACATCGCAACAACCAGACAAGGAGATGCTTCTGTTCTCCCAATGTCAAACATCGACCTACTTCGAACTCTATCCGAAAACTTTATCCCCATCAAAGCAATCGAACATCAACTACCGAAAGACAAAACCCTATCATTTCTCCCCAAACTCAAAGCAACTAAATCGTAAGGTAAAAGATCTAATAAAATTAAAAATACTGCAATTTCGAACAAAAATAGGGGGAAATTATTACTCGCCTCGCGAGTATCACGAAGATTCGAGAAATGCCACCGCTACCGGTCGGAATCGAGAAGAGGAGACGAGAGGAGGAGGAGATAAGTAGGGCTAAGCTCGATTATTAGAAATGCGGGTCGGGTCGGGTCGGATCACCGAAACCGTTCTGCATAATACGTTAATGCAAAAGGATATATAACGCTCGCATGATAGCTAACTGATCGTTAATTAACTGCAATAACGGTACCATCTCCACTTGTCCTGCAACCGAATTGTCCGGCCAGCTCAATCAAACTGCTGGAAAAGAGAAGAAAAGGAACCGCAATGAGAGCCTAAAATTAGATTTATCCTCCGGATGGAATGGCAGAAACCAAAGAAACCGTGTCAATTGTTTCTATCCACTGGTGGCATAGCAAGGAAAAAAAAAACAAATAAACCCAACAAATTAAACAAAACAAAAAAAAGTTTCTTCCGAGATTTAGGATCTCCTACCACCATCATTTTATTTGTGAATTGTTGCGGTAGTTCCCGTTATCTGTTAAATTATTTTTGCCCCAGGTTGTCTGCAGATTTCATTGTGTGAAGGTAGAACTAGAATTTTCAGCTTTCCAAATAGATTTGTTGAAGTTTGTTTTGGTTTTCTTGCTTTGGTGGTGTTTGAAGAATTGAGTGTTAGAATTGAATAGAGGGGTGAAGAGAGAAACGAAAGATGGGATTTTGTTGCTTTAAATCATCGAAGGTGGAGTCCCCTAAGAATGCAGACGTCGGAATTGGAAGGAACGATCTTGCGTCCCTCGTCAACAATATCAGAGTTGAGTCAGGTACTTCTGGTTTTCTCCTTTTCAGATGTATTTCGTCATGGTTACTTGCTTCATGATTGACCGATGACAGTCTGAAACAAAACAAAACAAAAAAAAAACTCATGTCAATTGAGTCCTCTTGATATGGATGAATTACTTAGTAGTCTTTATCTGATGGAAGTTAAGTCAGAACTAAAGAAACCAAATTTATCAAACTTCCATATAGGTATCATTATTAACAAAAAGTGCAGCAAAAGCTTTTTGAAATTTCCAAATGCAAAGGCTCAGAAACAAACTTTGGAGTTTGGTATTAGAGATGAGCTCCTAATGCACCATATCCATTTTACTTCCACTTCACAGTCAGAACATTCAATTGGTGGAAACATATTTGTGCTATCATTCTTTTTTTACTTCATTATTTGCTATTGACTCTAAATAAATAAATAAAGACAAGGAATAAAGTGGATCTCTTTTTCACCAATTTGTTACTTCAAATATTACAACTTCATTAAAATAATTCCTTATAATGTCAGTTTCCAAAGTCAAAACAATGATCTGCTCGTATGTAATGTGCAGATAGCCGTAAGCACAGGGCTGTAACCGAAGATATTTTGCGAATCGGCAATGGGAATAATTCTGCTCGAGTTTTCACATTTGCTGAACTTTCAGCAGCAACAAAGAACTTCAAAGCTGAATCTCTTCTCGGTGAAGGTGGATTTGGTAGAGTTTATAAAGGACACCTTGAGGATATAAATCAAGTGAGTAGTTTTTGAACTAAGTATTTCAGTTTGGATTGAGGTTGAAGTATTCAGCATTCATTTCTCAGGACATTGCAGTCAAGCAACTTGACAAGAACGGCTTACAGGGAAACAGAGAATTTCTCGTCGAAGTGCTGATGCTTAGTCTCCTTCACCACCAAAATCTCGTTAATTTGATTGGTTACTGCACAGACAGTGATCAAAGAATTTTAGTCTACGAGTACATGCCACTGGGTTCATTAGAAGATCATCTTCTTGGTAATACTATAGAACCTTGAGATTGGTTTTCTGTCCTTTTTTTTGCAAGATTTCTCATCAACTACTAGCTTGCTATCTCTTACAGATTTATCACCAAATAAGAAACCACTAGACTGGAACACACGAATGAAAATAGCAGAAGGTGCAGCCAAAGGCCTGGAGTATTTACACGACACAGCAAATCCCCCAGTGATATATAGAGATTTCAAGGCGTCTAATATACTTCTCGACGACGAGTATAATCCAAAGTTATCTGATTTCGGCCTAGCTAAGGTCGGTCCAGTTGGAGACAAGAGCCATGTGTCTACGAGGGTAATGGGTACTTATGGTTACTGTGCACCAGAGTATGCACTCACAGGTCAACTAACAACGATGTCGGATGTGTATAGTTTTGGAGTCGTATTTTTGGAGATCATTACTGGAAGAAGAGCTATTGATAGTTCAAAGCCATCAAGTGAGCAACACCTTGTTCATTGGGTATGTCTAGTTACCAAACATTATATGATTATAATTCAGAATCTCAGATCATGATGTCCAATGATAATGGCCTTTTCTTTCCTGAGGGCGACACAGTCGTGGTGAAAACAAAAATTACTGTCTCCACAGTAGATAAGTAAGAAACTTTCAGTAGGAATTACCTTGATATGAACACTAATTTATTTACTGCTCTTTAATCTACTAATTTGTTATTGCAATATTATGAATTCTTTTGTATAATTCTTCAGTAAAGTTAGTTTATATCACTCATTAATCATAATATGCAGGCAGAGCCACGCTTTAAAGACAAGAAGAGGTTTGTCGAAATGGCTGATCCCCTACTTGAAGGCAAATACCCCTTAAAAGGCCTATACCAAGCTCTTGCAGTTGCAGCAATGTGCCTTCAAGAGGAAGCCAGCACCCGCCCGTTGATTAGTGACGTCGTAACGGCTCTCGAATATCTCTCTGTTTCTAATTACAATCCATTAATGGGAAGCAACGAATCTGTTCCCCAGAGCTTACCTTCTCAAGATTCACTTGCAGAGAGAAATAGTTCTTGTGACGATAATGAGGAGGAAGTACTATCACAAGAGGACAGCAATGAAGAAAATGGTTTCCATAGCCCATAGAGGGAAAAAGTAAAAAAAAAGGCCATGTAAATAAATCCAAGATTATCTTTCTCAGAAAGAGCATCCGCAACTGGACTTAAGTATTGACAGCTTTGTTGTGATTGTAAATATTGACTTAGTTCACCTCTTTCTTTACCCAACTCAGCAATGCTGTAAAGAAAAATATACTTTGTCACATCTCAATTACTGATAACCTGGGAAGATATGATCGTATACATGCAATCCAATAATTGATATGCATTTTTATCTTCATTTCAGCCTTCACTCTTTTGACAAACAGGAGTTTAATCTGTCAGATACCAGGAAGGAACCAAGTTTAGCTCCTAAATTTTATCATGAGTTGGATACAAGAATAATTTTGACGTTAAGAGGAGATGGAACCTTTTGATGTTTCCACAGAAGTTCAATTTATTTAGACATGCTGAGACAATATTTTACATAGATTATAGACTACGGTGATTTATATTACAAGCTACAACAATGCTTTATTCAATCAATTGGTGGTCAGTGGTCCGAAGCACATCAAAATCTATCATCTTCTCGTGTGGGAAATTTTGCGAAGGATAGACGTCCAAAAACCTATCCGAAAATAATGTCTTGACATACCAAGTTTATCATCTCTCCCATACATAATTAAATGTTTTGTTGTCATAATGATGGGAGTTAAGCACTACCTAGGACCTATTTTAAGAGATCGGTAAGCGTTGCCGTTATTTGGACCACAAGAGAATATATAAGCTATAAGCTGCTCTCCATTCATTAACTAGATATTATATTGGGTGCTGGCCACATTAATATCACATGCAACTGAGAGGAAGAGAAGTAATAGTTGATGAAAACTCCAGAGAACTTCTCCACTATGAGTTAATATTATCTGCATAAAATGAAACAGAATGTTTTCTTTTAGAGAATGAGGTGGGCAGCTTTTTGCCGTTTTGTTATGTTTTAAAATTTATTCAAGTTAAGTGTTATGTAATGATATTGATATTGTAGAATTTAATTTTGAATTTTAATTCTATCGTATCTTTTCAAAATATCTAGAGATTTTTATTAGTCTATATTATTGTAATATTCATACTTTTATAGTTGAATTATATCTTATTTTTAAGTTTGATTGGTGGGGCTCAAAATTAGGCCCAAATTTGATTAGGATTTAAAATTGCTTATTAATGAGCTTGTTTAGGTTAGAGCTATGTTTGAGCTCAAAATTAGTTTGAAATAAATTTAAATTAAATTATTTTAATTAAAACTTAATCACAAATCTAATTTCGAAATTATTTCCAATCCTGCTCCACTACACTCCATTCTCCGACGTCCAGTTTACGAAAAACTCAATTACGAGGGGTGAACACCAAATTTGGAAAGGTCTAAAACCAGATAAATGGTTTTGGAGGGATTTACATGCAAAAAAGTTCCTAGAGAAGAGAAACTTAACTCACTGACAAACTCGTACTAACCCGAGCCCTAAACTTACGAGCCCTTCAACCTCTCTTTCTACACCTCGTTTCCCCAATCATCTCGTCTTCTCTCTAGAATCTCCGGCCGAAGGAACGGCGCCTCCGTCTTCGATAAGAGAAGCTTCGACGCCGCCCTCCTCACATCTCCAGGTTCTCCCCTCGATTCGAGCTATCTCTTTCTCTCTCTCTCTCTCTCTCTTTCTCTCTCTTCCGTTCATCTTATTGTCTATCTTTATAGGGGTTAGGGTTTGCTTTATTATTATAATCGATTGGTTCTTTCCTCTTCGTTATCGTAGCTGAGATCCATTCTTCGTTTCCGATCCTGTACGAAAGGTCAAGAACAGTCTCTTATCAAGTCTTGACGGTGGTCGACGGTGGTGGTTTATCTTCTCTCGACGGTTAGTGGTTTCTCTCTCTCCGCCTTACCCAGTCATCCCCAAGACCTCTACTTCTCCTCTCTCCTCCCTTACGGTTTTTACTGAAAAGTTGAAACCCTAAATCTTTCTCATCTTCGACAGTGGCTTCTGAATCATGTGGCTTGGGTTCTGTGGACCTGTGGTTATTGTCTTTCTTAATTGAGCGGTTTCAACGAGCCTACCCTTGGATATTTAGAGATTATTTATTGTGATCACTTCTATATGACGCTATCTGAACATGATTTATACTGCAAAAATGATGGATACGTATTGGATTTTCTTGATATTGGTTGCCAAATTTAGGTTTGGACGGGTCGAAAATGTAGGGTTTGTATCACAATAAATTTATAATGTGGGGTTCATATTACTATAAAATTTTACATGGATATGATATGCTGGACGATATACGCGTACACGCACTATTTTTGCTTTATGTGATGGGGTGAATGGCCTGCATATGGTGAGCACTTTACGGAACATTGGAAGGTATCTTTAGAGTGAGAGAGCATTGTTTGATGTGGGAGGAGGTGGCAACGAATTATATGGTTGCACTTAATTTGATAAAGAACCTTAGGTGAGTAGAAGAAAATGATCGATATCTGGCAAATATTTGGGATCAGCGGCTTGTTGTGAAATAGAAAATGTCAAGCATATGAAAGAAGTAATCTATCATGTATTTGTGAAGCATCCAACAAGTATTTGGACACACTTATTTGATTGAAGTATTCATGCTTCATAGCTTTAATTCATTAGTCATTTGTAAATCAACTGAAGTTACCACTTATCATTGATTTGAACGAGAGATGGTACATTGAACTCAATATTTTGAAAGGTAGCCGCGGTTTTGCAGACGTTCACCCCATTGCAGAGCGCTTAGGCAATATGCGGGCGCCAAGGCAATCTAGCATCTTTTAATATATAAAAATTAAGAATAGTTATATATGATATATAATATATAATAATATATTATATCTTATTATTTGTAATAAACTGATTTATACATAAATGAGTTTAATAAATAACAAGATCAAAACTATAAGTAAATAACTAATCACTTAAGGTAAATGAAACTATAGTGACTAGTGCATGAACATATTATTTCTTAATTTTAGTTACAATAAATAGCTATTTTAAATAACTTATGGTGGAAAGTAATGTGTCGACTGAGAGAGATTGAGAGAGAGAGAGAGAGAGTAAGAGACTGAGAGAGAGAAGCAACTAAGGGCATAAATAGTAAACACTTGGGTTTCCATAACCATTGTTCCTAATATTCCAAAGGTAACCTTACTTTGAGATCACCATAAACACTTGGGGCTCCATTACTACCGTCCAATCCACCTCCATATATGTAGATGAATGAAGCAACTAAGGGCGTAATCGAGATACTAGAACCCCCCAAATTCACAAGCTCAACATTTATAAATTCGAAATCATTCTATTCCACATCTTCCCTTTCTGAGAGCACTTATTTTTTGTGAGAGAGAAAGCTAGTAGGCTAAATTGGCCCTATTGTCCGAGCCTTCGCCGGCCACTTACACCCCCTCTTGTTGCACTGCATGGGAGGAAGAGGAAGGCAGCTTGGGTTGAAGAGGAAGATGAGCTCGTCACCGTTGCTGGCCATGTATTGTCCAAGAGTATGGAAGCTTGAGAGAGGATGATTGAGAGAGGGAGAGGAGATAGTTTGGAATTCTGGGGTTTTATTATTATTATTTTCAAACGGTTAGTTCGCAAACCCAATCAACTTACTTGACCCGCTGTAAGGTGGGCCATCCCGCCATCCCCCCAAAGCGGGTCACTTGCAAGGCGACGCAACCTTTAAATCTTGGCCACCTATACCCTTTGTGTGGTGGTGGCGGCTTTTCAAAAAAATGATTGAATTAAAATGGGATTTTGTAGTTTTTGAAGTACACCCTATTATTTATTCAGGATTCCAAGGTTTTTAATTGTAATGATGCTGACGGATATAGTACACATTGTTTTGACACCCTAGAATAGAATTTCATAAATAATGAAATTGTGAAGATTCAGTTTAACATCTGTAAATATCTCTTAGATCTCACACAAACACCTATATTTGTGATGATTTATTAGAAAACAATATATATCAAAACTAATTTGATTAAAACCAGGTTAGGTAGACATTTTAATCAAATTCTTTTGGGTGTGTTCTGGCAATCATTGGGCTTAGTGAGGCTTGGAATTTGAGATTGATTAGCCGATCAATTTATTGGAGAAAGCAAGTCTAGTTAGAAGTATACAATCATATAGTTAATACCAAAAGTCACGAGTTCTAGTCTAGAAACAACATCCTCAAAAGTGAGATCAGGGCGAGAGCCTCATGCACTAGGACACCTTTTTTAAATTAGCTAACTTGTACTACCGGTAGCCATTATGGGCCTGGCTAGAGCACATCTTAAAGTGGTTCTCACAAAATATATGTGGAGTTTATCTATTTTTTTGACTACTGCCTGCCTGGGAAGTATGGATACCCCATATTGGGTGAAGTATCTATATCTGATACGTATCAGATACGTTTTTAGAGTATTTAGATTAAAATTTTTTATTTTTATTTTCGGATACATGGTGGATACAAATGGATATGGCCTGAATATGTTTGGGATACACCCTAATATGTTTTTGGGTTTAATGGGTAATTGAGCGGATTTAATTTTATAAACTCATTATCCTACCCATTAAGCTTACCCTTTTGTTTCGTGCTCCCCCTCTCTAAAGAAATTTGTGCCCTAGCTCCTCTCTTGGTGACCATGACGATGGTGCCACTTTCCCTCTCCCCTCTCTCTCTTGAAGAACTAGCAGACATCCCTCTACAATGACTAGCCGAGGACGACACTGATTTTCCTTTCACTCTTTTTGTGGTTTTCTCTGTTAAATTAGTAGGTAAATCAGGGAACTTCCCTCGTTAGATTTTCTCTGTTAAAATTTTCAGAAAACTTTTCTCTGTTTTATTTTAGAGAATAAAAACCACAGATAAATGTTAAATTAGTAGAACCTTTCTGTTTTGATTGTATGTTAAATTAGAATGTTAGAATGCTTATCTTAATACTGACTTATGATTACTCTCATTTTGATGTTATGCAAATTGTGAAATGTTGATTATTTGATGTAAACTTTAATATTTGTGGATGTACTTTATAAACTTTATTGTATGACCCTATGAGTTGCTCATATTGAACAATGATAATTGCTATTCTCATTTTAGTGCATTAATTGTTGAATATTGATATTTTCTTTGTCTAATTGTCTTTGATATTTACTATTCTCATTTTTGTTATTAATTGAAATATTGAATGCAATGTTACGCGTAGGCTGTTATTAGAATATAATTTTTTTTTGCACATACGCATGTATAGTTTGTTACTAGAGTATATATATTTTTATTGCCGTATCCTAAGCGTATGATATCCTATTTTTTGAGAATTTGTCATATTCGTATCGTATCCGTATCCGTGCTTTATTGATGCTTACTATTAATTGAAATATTGAATGCAATGTTATGCGAAGGTTGTCATTAGAATATTTTTTTTACATACGCATGTATAGGTTGTTATTAGAATATATGTATATTTTTATATAATATATTTATTGTCATATCCTAGGCGTATCGTGTCCTATCTTTTTAGAATTTGCCATAACTGTATTGTATTGTATTCGTATATGTGCTTCATTGGTGCCTACTATGTTGGAGTCTTCGAGGTTTACCGGATTTTAACTTCTTCAGCACCGATGGTTGCTCTTACCTTGTTACTTGTTTGAATTGGTTGCTTTTTTATATTTCGTTTAGTTAATGCAACTTATGAATTCTGTTTAGTATGCTTTGTTACTTGATTTATTTCCTTTTTTATGCCTTTTAGTTAATGCAACTTAGGAATTCTATTTAGTATGATTTATTACTTGATTTATTCCTTCTCAGAATCCATGCTAAAATCAGCTTCTTTGTTCTAGCTAAGAATCATTAAAGGAAGCTGAAGATGGTGGATATTGAATGAGCCACTCCATGGATTTAAATGCATCACCTTTACCTGAAGAAGATGAACAGCCTTATGAAGAGGTTGAGGGTGATCTTATACAGGAAGAACGCGTGGAATCTGCTGTGGAGACCATGCGCAGGGTACACACCATTCTTGATATTTATACTTGTCCACCTTGGTGTGGCTTACTAGTAACATTATCAGAAGTTGAAGAACATGAAGGAGCTGCTCGTTGGTTTTGCTTGGATTTTTCCTTTTTTCTTATCATTTCCATAGTTCTATTTCTGATTTATACCTTGGATGCAATACCAGTGCAGTTCATTGACATAAAGCCCTGAATACCCTTTCCTCCTCAAAACCTCATTATGCAGATAACTAATAACCTTGGGTGGGCGGCAACATACATAAATAAGTATGATGAGCATGTAGAAATATTATGTGCTGGTGCAAGTACCTGGTGAGCTAATTGAAGCAATTACATTCTTATGATGACATGTAGAAGTATTATGTGCTGGTGCAAGTACTTGGGGAACTATTCATCTTTGTAGTTATATGATGCAGTCATATTCTATTATTCTTTCATTGTTGTGTTGGCATCAAATTTTCATCTCAAAGACTATCCTATAGATGCCACTTAGAAAGTTGGCTTTTGTTGGGTGCTACTTCTGTAGATTTGCTAGCTAATTGCATGATTATTTATTTAACCTCCTGTTGGATTCTTCTTTCCTGCTTTTTTGTTGCCATCGGTACTGGTGGACTGTGTAGTTGTTTGATGGTACTTTTCCATTAGTGTATGTAGTCTAGTTATGGGAGTAGATATTTATTTACATTTATGCCTGTTTTTGTAAAGAAGTTCATGCATATATACAATAGCTGATATTTCTTACTCAATAGGAGCGGGAGGAACGGCGACGTAAGTTAAAACGGGAGTTTAATGATGATGGACAAAGACGATTCTCCCAACCACCAAAGAATGATTACATGGCTCAACAAAGAAGTAATAGATTTTATGGAAGAAACAGAGAACTTCCTCAAGGTTTGCCCTTTAGATTGTAATTTTTGATTAAAAGGTTATTTTTTAATACTTAATTTGGTCTCCACTTTATTTACATCCTCTTGTTATTTCAAGTAGGAAGGAATTTGTAAGGAAGATGGTCTTGCTAATTAAAGACTTACTTATTATCTTCTGTGAAATTAATTTTTGTTATAGTGCTATACTTGTGTATAATAATCTAGCATGTAATTATTTTATGGATTGATTAAAACAATAAAATATGTGACTTTTAGTCATATTGTTTACTAGGTGATTCCACATCAGAAGTTAGTTCAATCAAATTATCTCCACCTAGATTGGAACACAAGCAGGGGTGGTAGTATCTTCAAACATTTGGGTCAACGCTTAAAGCCGTAATCCGTTTTTTTTTCCAGATTGAATTAGTGAGAAGTTTAGATATCGGTAAAAGAAGGCTAGGCTGTGGAACTGCTTTAAGAATCTGCTTGGCCTGTATATAGTATATAGCAGGACATTGGAGTATTGCTTGACCATATAGCTTGTCTTCTTGCTGCATTCTTTGGCCCATGTTGATGTATGTACTGTGAGAAAAAAATAATTTATTGTGTATATTAAAGCAGACACACCTTTTTGTTTTGTCAATTCTTATATATAACTTTGTTTGTTATTCGACTGATATACAACTATGGGAGGTTGGTTATCTTTTTGTGTGCATCTTAGAGATCAGTGGCATGTGTTTATGTGTAAATTATCTTGTTCCTGCCTGCTTGATTTTATTTCAAGTTTAGGAAGTACGATGTTCCTTTAAACTTTAAAGATATTTAATATAATTTTCTTCTCTTCCTTTCCTAAATAGAGCACTGTCGCCGTTTGGGCTGTTTGTTATTCTGCTTTCCCCTTTGCCTGTCATCTTTTCCAACTATAACTTGCACAAGGAATAATATAGTGGTCGATACATGCAGTCATGTTCACAGATTGAGTATATGAGAGTACCTCAATTTTTTTGTTCTTCTACGCTTTGCAGGTTGGTTGGATTGCCCTGCCTTTGGTCAGTGCATAGATAAAATTATCCCATCTAAAGTTCCTCTAGACGAGACATATAATGACGCTGTTGCTCCTGGCAAAAGATATTCTTCTAAACAAGTGATCAATAAACAAAGAAAAGCAGGACGGGAAGTAAGTAGTTCATATTATTTATTTTAAATATGATGCTTGCTTGTTTATCACTGGATAAGTTCAACACTTGTGCTCATGCACGATAAAAAAGGTAACGAAGTAATAATTAAGAGTCATGGAATTTATATTGCATCATTGCAGATCCAGTGGTTGTGTTTATTTGATAAGTCTCTTGGTTCCATGAATTTTTTTTCCCTTCGTTTTAAGATCACAATTATAACTTTAGTTATAGAGAAGGAAGCAAGACATTTTAAAATGTATAAGACTCTCAGTATAACATAGTACATGCCTGTCTACATTCAATCTATATATTCATTCCAATCATAGTCAGTTATATGAATTCATTTTCTTCTTGCATGTTGCAGACCATGTATTATTGTTATTGTTGTTGTTGACTTTGTTTTCCTTGATATTAGAATCTGCAGTAGAAGGTGAGTCTAGCATGATAAAATTAAGTATTATGTTTTGAATAGATCCTAACTTCTAGCTGGATTATGCTATATATGCCTATAAATCTTACAGATCCAGGTTCTGCGTTTTTTTATAAATTGTAAGGATCTCAAGGTAGTTGAATCAAAATAAAGAGAAGTAAAAATAATTGAATTTATGTAATGTTCTCAGATGAGAACTTCTAGGGAGTGCTTCCCTTGATAACCGTCATTTATAGTTTTCTGATTCTACACTGGTAAAAGGAAATCAAGTATGTATGAAATTTGAGAAAGAGGAACTTGGAACCTTCAAGGTAGATCCAATGACAAAAATTTATGAAATGGCTGACTAAAATTTTGTGACTTGTACTATTTTTTTCTTTTTTTGAGTGTGAAATGTCACAACTTCATGTTTAGATGTTCAGTGGTTTCTTGTAGACATTAATAAATGTATCTTTTTCGAGTTTGTCCTCCAGATTGGTTTGGTGATTGACTTGACAAATACAAGCCGCTATTATTCACCATCAGAATGGACAAATCAAGGTATTAAGCATGCCAAGGTAAGAAAGTTTCTGGTGTCAATTTGGTTTTTCCAGATAATAAAGAAACTTCAGCTTCAATTTTTTTTTTCTTTTTCTGAAGAATGTCCATAGACAGTTCTTCAGCTTCTATAACTTAACCTTCTTTCACTCTTGCAGATCCCATGCAAGGGAAGAGATGATGTACCTGACAATGAGTCTGTGAACACTTTTGTCTATGAGGTAAAAACACTTGATTCTCTTTCTTTTTAGTGATTTATTCATTATTATTTGAGTGACGTTAAGCATGCTATGCTGGTTAAGGTTACCTTTTTACAGATTAAATGACTAGGCATTCAACTTTAGTATTTCAATTCATTCCTTAACAAATTTTGTACATCTTGTTCAGATAAATTGTGATAATCCAAATATATTAGCAATTTATAGCTTCTTCTGTTTGGCTAAATGTACACAAATGTATAATTTTCTTATTATCTTTGCACAAAAGCATTGAATGAATTATTAATAATTTATATTATGTAGCACACTTGATCTAATAAAAATTAAATATATCTGTGAAGTTGATATTATGTATTTTTAAAAACTGAGGATATTAGGGGTACTTGCATAGCTTATCTGTGGAAGTCAAAATAGTACTGATTCATCTGTTGGATTAGTGATGCTAATTATCTAGCTTATTACATCTGAACTTTCGCAATGCGCATTTCATGTGTTGTTGTCATATTTTAATATTGGTCTCTATCTTGCTTTACAAGGTGGTTTCTTCTTTTGCTTTAACTTACTACCTTTCGTTTGATGAGCTCATTTGAAACAACTTATCATTTGTTGCTTTAGTAATCTTCTCCATGAAACTCTATTTTTAGGTTATGCAGTTTGTGGAACGCCAAAAACATATGAAGAATCCAAAGTATATTCTTGTTCATTGCACTCATGGGCATAATCGTACAGGCTTTATGATCGTTCATTATTTAATGCGTTCACAATTGTCACATGTTGCGGAGGTATGCAGTGTCTAGCTATCAAAGCTTACATCTTGCCTAGCATATTACTTCTTATGATCTTATCTTCTCTGGCACTTGTTTAATTTTTCTTCATTTTTGTTTTTGTGTGTCTACTTGTCAGGCATTGCATATATTTGCTCAAAGGCGTCCTCCAGGAATATATAAGCAGGATTATGTTCAATCATTGTATAAATTTTATCATGAAAGTCCTGAGAATATGACTTGTCCTCACACTCCAGAATGGAAACGATCTTCTGATCTCGATCTCAATGGTGAAGCTGTGCAGGATGAAGAAGATGATGGTGATCCTTCATCTTTTCTGCATGTAGGTGTTGTTTAATATGTGACTCCTACTAAGACAATTAATTACATTGTATATAATGATTTTTCTAATTTGTCTTTCTGTTTGTTGCATGGGAATCTTAGACTTTTTATTAACTGTGTTACACGATTAGTCAATAATTCGAGGGTGTTAATATTGTTAAATAATATTAGCATTTTAGTTCATAATGCTTAAGGTATTTATGTTCCTCTTGTTGTCCTTCTTCTTCCCTGATTTATAAGTATTTAATACATGCTCCCTGCCTCAAGAGTATTGTATGGGTAACAGTATGATGAAATTATGCCATGTTAATAAGGAATTAGTAATTTGAAAGCAGGATGTGAGGATGCTATTATATGGAGACCAATTAATGGACAATGTGAAACATAAAATCTAGGAATGTCATGCAGTTCGGTTATCTGTTCAGCATTGCATTTTTCCTTTCATGTCCAGTGTCCAGACTGAATTTTCATCTTTAAAAGTGTGATGTGAAGGCTGCACTGCTGTTCTTTGACTAAAACTGCTGACATGATTTTTGTTTTGCCTTGTCTGGCAAGGTCATAGACATGATAATTTTTTCTTATTATTTGGCCTTATTTTGGCATATAGTCACAATGTAGTTACAACTTTCTTTCTTTTTGCAGAGTAAATTTGGGGAATAGTATCAAGTTTTGGTAATTTTTCTTAACTTCTTTTGCAGGAGCAGATGGAGAATAAAAATATAACTAATGATGATGTCTTAGGAGATGCAATACCTTATGGCCAACAAGATGCTTTGCGCCATTTATGTTACCGGTTACTTGAATTAATTCCTACAGTATGGGCCTGAACTTTGTTTAAGTTGTACCATATTCTGCATGCTGTTTGTTGAGATAATTGATAAGTAGAATTTTATCTGCATTATATCACCTGAGCGGATACTAGATTTCAAGTCTTTTTTTTTTTTGGAATTAATTATGAATTCTTATTTTCACTTAAGACTTATAGTTGCTGTTTGGCCACTCCATACTGCTGGCATGTGGTTTTGACTTTTGAGTATCATAGATACAAGTATATGATCATTTTACTAATGGAGCTAAAGTTGTATTTACCTGCCTTCCCTGGAACCCAATATGGTGGGAGCCGAAGCTGTTGACCCCCTTTTCTAGGCAATGACTTTTTTCGATTTTATGCAGTTCTTCAATTATTTTGTAATTTTTAATCAGCATTCCATGAATTGAACAAATTCATTAATTTCCTCTCTTGCTCCCCCAGCTATCTGTTTTCTGGTTTTGATGTTGCAGCCTTTATCACCTAGCAATCTATTTTCTGCATCTGGCTTTGGGTTTACAATTTACATGTTTAATAAACTTTTTAGCCACCTAATACTTATGTAAGCATGTCTATTTTATCTTATGTTGTGCAATGGTGAAAAGTAGTGAAATTGTTAGTTTCTGTAATACTATCAACCTAGTGATAATTTCTTCCTCCATGTCATTAATTTCCATCTTACTCTGTTTTCAGTTTGAATGGTCCTGAAATGCAAAATTTACTTGATTTGTAAAATTGGTGAAATGACTAATATTTGGTGTTTATTTTCTTATCTTTGAAACTCTGTTCTTATTTTTTTTTAGGGGAGAGGCAATGCACAGTTTCCAGGTTCACACCCTGTTTCTCTTAACAGGTCCACATTTTCCAGATTCCTTTTCTAATCTCATTTTGTAAAGTAAGGTTAATCTGTTTTGTTTTGTTTAAATTGCGACTGACCGTGTCAGTCTCTTCCCATCTGTTTTTAATAGTTAACATCTTTTGCAACTTTCTTTCTCAGACCTATATCTGATATCTGCCAGATTTTCTCAGTTATTTTATGTTGTTATCCTATGCCTTTTTCCTGCAGTACTACTTTGGTCTGACTTGATTTAGTGATGCTATTTTTAAAGTCATAGGTCAGGTACTTGCCACATCAAGATAATACTTTTTGGTCTTTTCCAGTTTTCACTTCTGTTGCTATGGAGTTATATTATACCATATAAAAAGGGCAGCAAAGAGAGCTTTTGCTAAGAATTTTACACGGTTCTGCATTATCCAGAAGGGCATCACAAGTTATAATTTACTTGTTGAATGCTGGTGCACTTGATTTAGATAGCAGTAGGAAACATGAGACCATGCACGACCATTGCTAAGCTCCTTTGGCGTCAAGTAGTAAGTTACATTTAAACTAACTGAATTAGTTAGAAGGCCTTTCCTTGTGAATAAAATTGGAAGCATGGGAGTACAACAAGCTGATAAGCATGTTGTATGCACTTAGATGGGCTGTTTAATGCAAGCAAGATCATCTCCAATAGTTGAAATCTTGAGTCATATACTTTCACAGAGTTTCTTTCCTTAATCATTGGTTCTAAATGATCGCATTTTTTCTTTCTTGCTGAAGTTGAAAATGTACCAAATTGTCTTTTGTGTTTAGTAGGTAGAGACGACATCGAGACCCAAGTGCTGTAAATTTTGATGTTGTTTAGCATCCGAATATGAAATATTTTGCTACCAGAGCCTAGGGGTTTTGCAATTTAATTACATTTGATATTTTTTATTTACAGACTCTAGTGTGCACCGTATATATAAATTTATATGTACTCTATTATAATAAAATTGCATTGACTATGAAAAATATATACACTTAATTTTATATGCGAAATTGGAAACTTAAACGCGATTAAAATGAAAGAGGCCCCCCAGAGCCTTATATATATTCCCACAATTACGGGGTTGTCCAGTTGAGACTACTCTTTAACATAAATGTGATATGTAGGGAGAATCTACAATTATTGAGACAGCGGTATTATTATGCTACATGGAAAGCTGATGGAACACGATATATGATGCTTATCACGAGGGACGGCTGTTACTTGATTGATAGAAATTTTTGTTTTAGAAGGGTTCAGATGCGGTTTCCTTTCAAGAATATAAATGAGGTATCTATCAAGTGCTGGTATTTGAAGATTCATGCAATACTTAGAACATGCTGTTATATCTTAATAGTCACATTGTAAATTTCTTTGTAATTGTCATTTGCAAGGGCTTTCATGATGGGACTTTGATTGATGGAGAAATGATTATCGACACAATACCTGATGCAGGGTTGAAGAGAAGATATTTAGCATATGATCTGATGGCTCTTAATTTGTGCTCTAAAATAAAGGTAGATATTATAATTTTGTAATGCTACATCTTTAATATTACTTGAAGTAACCTACTTACCTCTATATTACTTGGCCAAATTGCTTTAAGTCAGTTTTCTTTCAACATTAGTAGTAACTGCAAATCTCATAGGTCATGTTCTGTTACAGTACTCTTCCAAAAGGGAGATGTTTCTTTTAGCTTAACTCTCTTTGCTTTAAGAATAAAATCGATTCTAGAATAAATATTTATATTTGTTATTCCGAAAATAAAGTATTTATTCTAGGAATAACTATTCTTCTATTTACTTGTATTATGAAATAAGGGTATAATAATTATTTTGACGTGATATAAAGTGAATGACGAGTTATCTTTTATTAAATTATTATAAATATCTTTTGATTTAATATAAACTCGGTTGATGTGATAGATATTAAAAGTAAATTAGTAATTGAGTTTATGTGTGATATAAGATGTAATTTTGATAAATAGTATTTGTATTTTAGAATAGAGTTATTATGATGTTTAACTATTATTGTAGAATAAAGAGTTGTACGCTAGAAAAAAAAATATTCCTAAAGTTACGGGGGCTTAGTGTATCACAATATTGGATAAGTTTTGGATGTTTTCATCTTCTATTGGCCCTCCACATCCATTTCCATACCTTGATTTTAGGTATTGACCGTAACTTTGCTATCATATTAAGCTTATACTGTACCGGTCTTCTTTTTAATATCACTAATTTAGTGTAGCAGAAGTTATTTTAGTTGTTGTAAACTCATGATAAACTTTTCTTTTCTCATAAGTTGTGTATTTTTTTAAAGCATTATTTTTATGTGTAGCTTCCTTAGCCTTTAAGCTTGGAGTTTAAAACTGTTATGCCAGTTGTTTGTTGTTGTATTTTGATAGTTTCTTAATAGAATCATTTCATCATTACTTTGTTCATTAGGATAATTTAGATCATGAAACTTAAGTATTGTAATATTTTGCAACAGACAGTACATCAGCAGGCTTAGAAAATTTAGGGGTATACTTTGGAGGCTGAGATTAAATGTGGGGCTGCCCAAAAATTAGCCATGCATTAATTATCTCTCCTTTTCTTCCTCTTTTTTTCCTCCTCTATTATTCTTAGAGTTCTGGTATTGATTCTCTTCTATAAGGCCTCAGTCTCTGTGTCTAGGTCTATTATTTGTTAAGTTCTGATCTTCTGGAGATGCCGTCCTCCTCCATTTTACGACTTCTGGTGGTGATTTTGGCAGGTCATCAGAGGATCAGGCTTCTCTGCTAGTGAATCTTGTATATTGAGACCTCGAAGGCTGTCTTAGCACCCTCCCTTGCATATAGCTATATGTTGGTAACCCTCCTTTGCTATAGGTTCCTACTTTAGTAATTCTGAGTCATAAGCCCTTTTCCTTTATTTATTTCTTCCTCATACCACAATACCCTTTCATATTTGGTACCCATTTTTGGCCACTTCTGATATAAACATTAACTTGTTGAAATTTGTAAAAGCCCTTTTGCTACCAACGGGTGCTAGAAACTTGATTGGATGGACTATTTGCTGAATTTTGCTGACTTGGATCTTCAACAGGTTTGGGCTTTTGTTTGCTATATACTGGACTTGTCTCTTCATGTTCTTTGCACAATTTAGTTCATGTATTGGCCTAAAATGAATGCTGTGTTGTGCTTTCCTGATTATTGTGCACATTTGTGACTTATAAGGTTCTCTCATTCAGATCATTATTTGCTTCTGAGTTTGCATTAATTATTCTCCTTACCTGAAGGTGAAATAAGAAACTTCTACGGTTATTATGTATGGATAGTTTACATCTGATCCTTCGTCACTATTTTTGGAACTGCTGTTTTAAATTTTAATAGATCATGATCTGCGGTGGGATTTGTTGGTGCAGCTGCCCTTTTCTGATAGGTGGAAACTACTTGAGGAAGAAATAATCCGGCCTCGAAATCAAGAGAGAAAGCAGTTTGAGTGTGAAGGCAAATGCAACCCACTCTATAGATATGACTTCGAACCATTTGGAGTATGTTGAAACTTAAACAACAAGCTTGAGTTGTTTAGCATATTTTACTTTCTAATCTTGTCAATATCTTTTGACATTTGCAGTTTATTGATATAATGACTTCTTTTCAATTGAGCAGGTCAGGAGAAAGGATTTCTGGTTATTGTCCACTGTTGCTAAGTTACTCAAGGAATTCATTCCAAGGCTTTCACATGCAGCTGATGGACTTATATTTCAGGTATTTCTTCTATTTGCATACTGAAAAATCAAAGTTGTTGTAAGGATGGACTGCAAAATTTCTAGTTATAATACTGATTAAATGATCTACACAAGTTTGCTGAATAAATGGTCATTTAATTGATGGCGACCCATCCTTTAGGTAGTTTTCTGATATATCTGGAACTCTGGATATGTGCAATCCAGTTCGGTAGCATTTTTTGGTCCTTTACACATCCTACATTTGGCTGCATGCTGAATTATAAATTGCCTTCTATCAGTTTGTCAATGACTTGATTTTCTTATAATTTTGTTAAGAATAGTATTTAAATGAATTATATGTAGATGCATATGCATCCACCATGACTCACGTGAAGTGGACCTTTAGCCACCCTCATAATTTTGAGAATTGATTAAAGAGGTCTCCCTCATTTGGGGGTGAAAATGCAATTCATGTAAATGAGTTCATATATTAAGCAGTCAATTTGATGGTAAAATTGTAGCTTTTAGCAGAGCATATAAATAGAATGTTAAACTTAAGAATTACTCTCCATATATAGATGTTGATTCAGTCAACTATTTTATGCATAAGATGTTGATTAGATAGATAAATCAGGTCTGTATATCTCCAAAGATACTTATTAGGATGTGTTGCTTTTCTGTTACGAATTTTACCTTGCAACTTAAAGGAGCAAACACCTTCCGTGGGCATAAATAGCTCATTGATGTGCTTTATTTTACTCACTAATTTGCTCTGTGCATAATCGGACCTGTTAATTCTCTCATTTTGAAGCTTTCAGATGTGTTATACATGTTTTTAGTATTGCCTACCCTGTTCTTTGTGCAGGCATGTAATGATCTCCATGTGTTTTTTGCTACTATTGGAAAATAATTTTCTAGTGCATTCAAACCGTTACTGAGTTTATTTGATTGAATAACTGTTTTTTGTGGATTTTTTCCCTTAGGGTTGGGATGATCCTTACGTCACTCGGACACATGAAGGGCTTCTAAAATGGAAGTATCCAGAAATGAACTCAGTTGACTTTTTGTTCGAGGTTTATGTAACCTTATTTACTTGTCTATGTTGTTTTTGATTCTGATATATCTAAATTTCATTTGATTAAAAAGTTCGGTATTCTAGATTTTGGTTGTGGATTAGTATCTAAGTGCTTCAGTTTTATGTTTCGTGTGTCTAGGTGGGTAGTGAGAGTCGGCAGTTACTTTTCCTCTATGAGAGAGGGAAGAAGAAACTCATGGATGGGGCCCATGTTGTATTCAAAGGTGAATATGAATGCATTACTTTTCTAGATTCTTCTTCTACATTTTTCCTGAAAGGCTAATGTTTTAAATAAAAAGTAATTATAGACAGCTCCAGGTTGGTGGTATCAAAATTTACTGGCCAGTATGGCCAGGCCTTTACGAAGAGAATCATCTACTGGATTTCTGATACACCAGGGTTATTCAGTTTTTGATAGGAAGTAGCTTGGCCAATAGGCCACATTTATCAGAGATTCAGAATATGCTCGATCCCATCCTTATAGCTAAAATAACTTGTTCTCAATCGAACAGCATCTATTTGCATTGAATGTGCAAAAACTAGTCTTCCATTATAAGAGGTTTTTAAACCTGTCTAACTGTGGTTCTGTTGGGATGGCCCAAAAATGTCGTCTGAAGTTCTTAACCGATCCTGGAGGCCTCCCATATGAAATAAGGTGCATGTCTGGAAAATAACATTCTTAGCAAATGCGTGCAATCACACTGGTGCGCATGTTTAAGCCTGATGGCTTAAGGAGCTCAAGAAAGTTATTGATTTTGTTTTTATATTTTGATTTCCCAGATAGTGGGACAAACTTTATAAAAATTATCCGTCAAAAGTTTTCACTACTAAACCATCTAGGGGTTGACCCTCTAGTGCCACATATTAACATCTGTGCTCATGCAAAAGAGTATTCATGGACTACTTGATGATTTCTTTCTTTGTCTGATAAATTTGCTTCTCATAATTGTCACAATCAGACTTCAGTGGTCTGAAGTCTCATTAGCTTTTCATTTTGCTGTCAATTTCTTTTGAGACTAATATTCCTTTTTCCTTTTTCCTGTAGATGAAGAGGATGTTTCTTCCCTTTCAGGGAAGATTGTTGAGTGTTCTTGGGACTCAGAGGAAGGATGTTGGGTGTGTATGCGCGTCAGAGCAGATAAATCGACTCCTAATGATATCAACACATACCGAAAGGCATCACCTCTCTTTTCCCAAGGATTTATCACCCGTTCATAACATGCAATGTTGTATTTATGCATATGTATACATTTATCCTGTGCACACACATATATATGGTACTAATGTTTTGTATGATTAACAGGTAATGAGAAGCATCAATGATAATATCACGGAAGAAGTGCTTTTGAATGAGATTGGAGAGATAGTGCGCCTCCCAATGTATGCAGATCGGATTGCACAGCTTCAGTATCGGCGAAGATGAGAGAAACTTCTCTTGCAGTTAAGTTCTTGTCAAGGATACAACTAGCCCTAGAAGAGGAACACCGTCATTGATCATGAGCTGCTGAGTGGCTGGTTTCCAATAGTCTGTATAATTATTAGCGGGTGGTAATTATTTTATGAGGCTTAAAAGATGGTTATTGTCGACCGGTCTATTCTTATATAAGCCTCCGCTCTGTATAAATTCTTAGTCATCATGTAAATCTTCTATTTTCTTTTTGTTTGTTTTTTTTTTAAATTTCTATTAATTGAAATTAACAGTTCTAACAAAAACCAGCGAAAGGTAATCCATAGTGTTTAGTGTTCATAATTGCGCACTGTTGTCTGGTGCTTAAATAAACAACAATGGCTATGTAATGGTCTTCGTACGGAAGTTATATCTTTACCTTTTGGCTCGGACAATGTTTACGTCCTGTTTTAGCTCCCTTTGTGCTTCTACCTCGCATAAACGATGGTTCTCATCATTGGTTTCTCGCAATCCCTTATTATCCATATTGTAGTTTTTGTTTGTTCACTTTGTACGAGGCCAGTAGGAAGTCGGAAGAAGCAATTGAGCATTTATGTACTTATGATTCCTAAGTTTCAAGATTGTTGAATCATACGGAGGCACACATTACTCTTACATTGAGATCTGTTGATGTTGTCTAGCATAGTACAATACTTCTATTTGGGTTTAAGTTTTATTAGGGCTTGAATAGTGTTTAGGATTTTTATTACTGTAGAGTTTAGTTGGGATTTAGGTTTTATTCGGGTTTGATTAAGGTTTTTACTAGGGTTTTAAGGTTTAGGTTTTGTTAGGGTATTTGGGGTTTAGGTTTTAGTAGGGCTGAGGGTTTAGGGCTAGGATTCAGTCGGGTTTAGCGTTTCATTGGGGTTTTAGTAGAGGTTCAGTTCAAGTTTTATCTGAGTTTTCAGTTTCTATTGAGGTTTAGGTTTTTTGTTAGGGTTTTAGGGTCTCATTAGAATTTTACTAGCATCTGAGTTCAAGGTTTTTACAAGGTGGGTTTAGAGTTTTGTTAGGATTTTAATTAGAGTTTGTAGGGTTTTGGGGTCTAGGATTTTACTAGTGTTTGATTAGGATTTCGTTAGGGTTTTTATTATGTTTTAGGGTTTTCATTTTAGGGCTTAGGCTAAACCATATAAAACCCCCAATGAAATCCTAACCCAAAATGGTAAAACCCCTAACAAAACTGACCCTAAATCCCTAAACCCTAATAAAAACCTCAGAACCTAAATCTATTGCAAAATTGAAAATTTTAAGCGTGGATGGGCTGCTCTTGACAATGGGGTGGGATCAAACCCTAAACCCTAAGCTTTAAACCTTGAACCCTAAATCCTAAAGCCTAACCATAGTCCTCAACCCTAAGCCGATCCTAATGAAACCTTAAACCCTCAACTCTAATTAAACCCTAATACAAACCTTAAACTTTAAAACTTGTACCCAAGACAAACTCTAATATAACCCTAATGAAACCCTAGCCCATAGTTATCAAAATCAAACTAGATCGAGTGGTCGAACCGGTGAACTGATGAATTGACTATCAAATCGGTTTGGTTTTGTTATCGAACCAAATAAACAGTAGACCAAATCAACTAACTCGGCTTCCTTGTATCATTGTACTAGGCCAAAACAAAACCACTCAAATAGCCTCGCTTGTTATGGATAGATAGAATGATGCATGCAATCCGACTGTTTTTTGAAAAACCATCGGGCCAAGTACTTTTGCAAAGATACTTTATTATCCTTAATATTTAATTATTTTACTCTATATCTTAGTGGTATTTTAGTTCTAAAATTTGAAAATATCTAGCTTATAACATATTTATGTTTTAAAATTAGTTTTTCTACATATATAGCCTTAAAAAGTCCTTTATTTGTTTGTATTTTCATCTAAAGTTCATATTTACATAAATATGCTCAAAATGAATATGTTTGCCAAAATCTTTATTTTTTGCATGCATTACTTAATGATATTTTTTTTCTTTTTTATTAAATGACTTAATTTAAAAAAGTAACGTGAGGGTATATATATAAATTATATATATTTTGAGGGATATACATACAATTATATTACTTTTGTGAACACACTATTTTTATTTAGATTATTTAGAATTATCTAGATATTATTTAAATATTCTAAAAAATTAGTATTCCGATCAGGTGAACCATAGTTGAAGAAATAACTCAATAACCCGATCTTTGACCAAGTCAACATTCGGTCCGATTATGATAACTATGCCCTAAAATTCCTAACCAAATAAAAACCCTAAACCCTCTTAAAAACACTAATATATTCTTAAACCATAATAAAAACCATAAACCCTAATAAAAATCCTAATAATACCCTAATAAAAGCCTAAACCTTAATAAAAGCTTTAAGAAACCCTAAATCTTAATAAAACCGTAAATGCTAATACCCTAAACCCTAAATTCTAATAAAAACCCCTAATTAAAATCCAAATAAAAACCATTACCGTAAACCCTAACAAAACCCAAAATCGTAAAAAAAAAAACACTAAACAAAAAAAATCCTGAACCCTAAAGGAGGAAACACCATACGTGGGCATAAATAGCTCATCATCCATGTCTGCTGTATCGTGCTCACTAATTTGCTCTTGCTCATAATCACGCCTGTTGATTCTCACATTTTGCATCTTTCAGATGCGCTATACGTGTTTGAAGTATTTTTCCCCTGCATGCTCCTTTTGCAAAGTAGAATGATCTCCATGTGTGCTTTGGCTGCCATTGGAAATTGTTCTCTACTGCATTTAGACCATTACTGAGCGTATTTTTATTGAATAACTGTTTTTCCCCCCCGTGAGGGTTGTGATTATACCTTTTCATAATTGAGTATGTACTTGTTATGATTCCTAAGTTTTCAAGATTGTTGAATCATGGAGACACATCTTAATCTGACATTGGTGTCTGGGACTATAGATTGTTTCCGAGGAAATAGAATCAACGGAAAGTAGATTTTCCTCAAAAAAGAGAAAAAAAAAATCATGGAAAATAGATTGTTTCTGAAAGCCAGAAGTTTCTTGGATGAACCAGCGAATAATTGTTTCCGTGGAAGTCACCACAATTTTGGAGGTTCGTTCAGGTGTGTCCTACTGGCATAGTTGATTTGTTTGATAATGCGGTTCTTGAAATGCTTTAGATATAGTAAAGACGGACAAATACTATCACATCCTAAGAATGCATCATTTCAGAAGTGAAAAACTCCAGTCTCAGCAATAGTGTGAAACACTAGAGATGAAATGAAACTGTTCCCGAGAATACAAGTTGGAGTTGGATGCCAGGATCTGACAATTATGAAATTGAAATTGAAATGAAAGAACTTCTCCTCTTACATGTTGGAGATTACATCGAGTAGCATCTGTGACAGATTCATAGCAGTAGCTCCTGGAAATGCTCTGATTCCCATTGGTTAGTCTTGCGGCGACTTCCTGACTGTAATTCTTGAGGTGGACGCTGCGACATCTACGGCAGAACAGATGCTTGGAAGGAACTTGCCTCTGTTGACTTGCTTCTTGTTGATGGTCACCCTAACAAAATGCCTGGAATCTCCACTGGCTGAGGCTTTGTCACTGCTCTGTGGCCTTGGTTTCCGCGGGATGAATGCCTGATGCTCTACTTCAGGTCTGCTGAAATACCCAGTTTCCTGGGCGATGAGGAACCCAATCGTCCCTCGGGTACCAATCTCCACTGGAGCGGATGCTGCTGCCATTATCACTGACCTCACACTTTTCTTGTGCTGATACTGCAGCTGCTTTTATGAAGCCGTGTGAGCAGTATGGATTGGTTATATTGGTTTGATAGGGGCACTGCTGTAATGCTTTGGTTGTTGAGGGCAAGGGTGTCAAAATTTGTCTACATGTGCTCTGTGGATCTGATATCCCCCCCTCTCTCTCTCTCTCTCTCTCTCTCTCTCTGATGAAGTTTTACTTCTCACAACATGTTGTTCACTATGATCTGCATTCTTACTATAATTAATATGTAGACATCTACTTTTTAAAGCTCTTAATGACGATCAAAGGGAGCCAGTTGTGGTTGCAGCATATGTTATTTATGATTGGGCCCGGGCTACATTGATATGTTGTTTCCATTCCAGCGATGTGGGTGGGTCTTCAGTAATCCTCTAAAATGGTTGACGTACGTACCTTTGTTTCGGATCACTGTCAGCTAATATCGATCCGTTTTGCCCCAAGTTTTTCATTCTTTGGAGGGGGTAAAAGTCGACCATCTAACTAACCAAATGAATGCTCGCTCCTGTATATATATATCTATATATCTTTTACTTAATAGAAGCAGGCATCTCACATTGTTGGTAATATGTGGAAGTTTACAGTATCTCTTCTAATCCAACAACAACGTTTTACTGCATTAAGTAGACCCTCTAAGATAAGTCCTTTTTTCTTTCATCATAGCATGATTTATACTATTGTGCACCTCTCTTCTCGCCAGAATCAGACGGGTTAATGCTTGATAAGATTGAGGCTTCGTTTTGGCTGTAGGAAAGAGAGGAGGGTTCATTTCCATAGCAACACCCATGCCGCACCCAAGAAGTGTAAGCATGAGGAGAAATGAGAGAACTTATGAGAAAGAACTACAATGGCACAAGCATAATCACAATACAGAAAACATATAAGTGGTTCATCTAAAATCAGGCTGCATCCAAGAAAAACAAATGTAATTCAAAGAATATGAGCTTAAGGAGGATGTTACCTCTCTACCACTATGAGCATAGACATACTAGTAAGAAACCTTTTTTGCTTGACCTCCCATTAAGTAAATCTTGCTTTCAAAGTTTCATATTCACCACCTCTAATTAGGCTTAGAGCTGTTAAACTAAGAAGAAAAAAAGTAATCCCTCAAAATCCTCTTGCTTACCAACTATTTTATATTTGGATAATACAAGCTCTCTTAGTATCACAAACTTAATATGAGAGTGATGTTGAACTTATTGATTGGACGTACTTGACCACTTCAATTTTATTCATTCAAATTTTATTTTTTTTATGTATTCTATTTTCAATACTAATTTTTATATTAATTTTTAAAAATAATTGAAGCCATTGAACCGCACGCGCTCATAATGAATAGTAATGCTCTCAACTTTTGCCATCGTATCCTGCCATGCCATCTTGAAGTTCTGAATACGCATGGGGCATAGCCATGCTTTTGAATATGTTATTGTGGTGGATAACATTGGGACAAGCAATATACAGAGATCCCATTCATCCATCACCAAAGGCGATAAATAGTGGGTAGGAAGCATATATTTCGGTATAAAAACAGTGAAAATTTCATTTTATCATAAGCAGAAACATGTCTAGCATCACTGATGGTAAATTTTCTAAAAAGTTAGAATGGTTATAACCTGTACTGCATACATAGAGGTCATAAGTGGATTGTCTCCTGACTATCTTTAATTCGAAACCTATATTCTTTTTAATAAAATGTCATAAAACTCCTTGATCCATCCTTATATTTCTTATTGGATTTTTTTTGAATAAAAATAGTGAAAACAATAACTATTTATTGTCCAAACATTAGTTTTAGTTCTCGGTGGTGTTCAGTTTTACCTTGTCACCTATTTTTAATAGTAACAGGCAAATACTTTCTACCGTAAGACTCTAAAACCGCCAGTAACGGCTACTTCAGAGCACCTAGATTCGAAGACCCCGCCGCAGTATTCTTTCCCTCCGAGACCTCTCTCTCTTGCTCTCTCTCTCTCTCTAGAATTTGTCTGGATAAAATTCATAGCCGAGGACCAATCAATGATCACTCCTCGCTATCCAATTCGACCAATTCTTCTCCTCCTCTGCTATTAATCCCCCATTTGGTTTTCTCGTCGACAGACCGACAGAGAGTAATGGCTTCAATTCCTTGCTCTATTCAACACTTCACTTCTTTTGAACCCACCGCCATTATTTCTACTTCCTCCAATCGTTCTACCAGGAGTCTAAAAACTCCATTCCTAGCAATCACAAGGAGGCTTGGTTGGCTCAAGGAGTCCAATCTGAGAGCCAAGGTGGGCTCGGCCATTGTGAGATCGAGAACTACTTGCTGGTTCCGTTTCGGAACCAGCGGCGTCGACGCCGAGGGTGCCGGCATCTACGGAAGCCAATCCCGTAATGATTTTAGCCACTATGATGTTGAACAGGTTAAATCATAAATCCTTATGCCATTCAATTTTATTTTTCAGTGCCGTCTGCTTTCTATTTTGCTTTGATATTTTTCTACTACTTTATTGTATTATTATCTCTATTTACTCCACAAGAAATGTAAATTAATTTTCATATAAACTTGTTATAACACTCCTAAGATTAAGCAATGCTAAATGTAAGTTGTAGCAAATACTGAAGGTCACTTGTGATACATTCAAAAATACTTATTATATCACATGATTATTACTTTTGTTACAAATTTGTTGACTCTTGCTTCATAGATCATCTGCAAAGTTTATTTATAAGACTTAATCTTTGAATTAATGTGCTTTTCTCTTTTATGCAGTACTTTGACTACATGGGAATGCTTGCTGTTGAAGGTTCCTATGATAGAGTGGAAGGTCTCCTAAAACAAAACATTGCCCCTGTGGATATCTTACTGATGATGGCGGCGTCCGAAGGCGATATACCAAAGATTGAAGAGCTTCTAAGGGCTGGAGCAAGTTATCATGTCAAAGATGATGAAGGCAAGACTGCTTTGGATAGAGCAGTTAGTGATGAGATCAAGCAACTCATACTTGAGTTCTCTGCTCAGAAAGTTTAAGACACTGTTGTTAGCGGTTGTAGTTGTACTGGTTCCAATTTTTTTCGGTCTAAGAGTAGTCCATATTTTCTCTTTTTACAAGATAAACAAGATTAGAGAGCATTAAAAACAATGAAGGAGATTCATTGGTTTTGAAGCATGGCTAGAAAGGGTTCTGAGTAGGATCAGGGCCAACCTTGTGGATAATCTTCGGTGCATAGTATAACAACCAATACTAATACAGTAATACTGCAAACCTGGAAGTTTTTCATGGATATGGAGGCAATAATAAGCACACTAAAAGCAAAATCCATAGTATAATCCTTCTTGAATTGAGGTCTAATCCCCATCTTGAACCTAACTTCTACTCTCAAATGTTGCACGCTAGAAGCAAGTCTTATTGGACGGAGAGAATGGAAGAAAATAGAAAAGAAGAGAAGACCAAGCAAATGTAAGTGAATAAGAGTTATCATTTCTGCAGAGCTGAAGAAAAATGAACACCTTAGTATAGCATTAAAGACCAAGCAAAGCTAATAGAATAAGAGATCAACACAAGTAATACTTAATATCAGCAACCATTTATTGTAACGCCATAACTTGTACCACCTTCCATAGATACTGAGTACACATTCACAAAGAAAGTCCCAGAGGAAGAACACAACTGAAACAGAAAGAAGAAGAGAGCCATACAGGCTTGCAAACTACACAGAACATGAAACAGGATGCCGAAATAGGCGCAGCGACAAAAGGAAGACCAGCATTTACTGGCCCCCACGGAGGCGGAGCACCAGGTGGAGAGTAGACTCCTTTTGGATGTTGTAATCCGCCAGAGTTCGTCCATCCTCAAGCTGCTTTCCAGCGAAGATGAGACGCTGCTGGTCCGGGGGGATGCCCTCCTTGTCTTGGATCTTGGCCTTAACATTGTCGATGGTATCCGAGCTCTCAACCTCGAGGGTGATGGTCTTGCCAGTGAGGGTCTTCACAAATATCTGCATACCACCACGAAGGCGAAGGACCAAGTGAAGGGTGGATTCCTTCTGGATGTTGTAGTCGGCAAGGGTGCGGCCATCCTCCAGCTGCTTACCAGCAAAGATCAACCTCTGCTGGTCCGGAGGAATGCCCTCCTTGTCCTGGATTTTGGCCTTCACGTTGTCAATGGTGTCAGAGCTCTCGACCTCAAGGGTGATGGTCTTGCCCGTCAAGGTCTTGACGAAGATCTGCATACCACCACGGAGACGGAGGACGAGGTGAAGGGTGGACTCCTTCTGGATGTTGTAGTCGGCTAGGGTGCGGCCATCCTCGAGCTGCTTGCCGGCAAAGATGAGCCTTTGCTGGTCCGGGGGGATACCTTCCTTGTCCTGGATCTTAGCCTTGACGTTGTCGATGGTGTCGGAGCTCTCAACCTCGAGGGTGATGGTCTTGCCAGTGAGGGTCTTCACAAAGATCTGCATACCACCACGAAGACGAAGCACCAAGTGAAGGGTAGATTCCTTCTGGATGTTGTAGTCAGCCAAAGTGCGGCCGTCCTCGAGCTGCTTGCCGGCAAAGATCAACCTTTGCTGGTCCGGGGGGATACCCTCCTTGTCCTGGATCTTGGCCTTGACATTGTCAATCGTATCAGAGCTCTCCACCTCGAGGGTGATAGTCTTGCCGGTCAAAGTCTTAACAAAGATTTGCATCCCACCACGAAGGCGGAGCACCAAGTGGAGAGTGGACTCCTTCTGGATGTTGTAGTCGGCAAGGGTGCGGCCATCCTCGAGTTGCTTGCCAGCAAAGATCAACCTTTGCTGGTCAGGGGGGATGCCCTCCTTGTCCTGGATCTTAGCCTTGACGTTATCAATCGTATCAGAGCTTTCCACCTCGAGGGTAATAGTCTTGCCGGTCAAAGTCTTAACAAATATCTGCATCTGTAACAAGAGCACAAACCACAGGGGTTAAGATAGAAGAGAGAAACGAGAAACAAACAAACAAAAAAAAAACGAAGGAAAATAGCAATATAATGCAAAACAGAAACAGACTCTATTACAGCAGACGACAGGAATAGTCACAGCAACCAACAGATCATCATCTGTGGATCTACAGATAACCTATCCACAGAAACCTCACATGACACATCAAGATAACGATCAATCTATACAAGATGTTCATACCTATAAATATATATGTATAAGAAAGAAATCTTGTTCTGCTAAAATCATAAGGCGGACCAAGCAGGCCACAGGATCCTCCTAAAATAATTCAGATCAGAACAAAGCAACAACGAAAACCAGCAAGCAGGCTTGCATACAAATATTACCCTTGGATTAGATCTATGAGCACGAACAAGATCATCGATCAAACAAAACAACAATGAATAGGACTACCAGATATTTCGCGAGGAAGAGAAGAATACCTTGAAAGGAGATGTTGGAGAAGCTTCAAGTTTCCGAGAGAAAGAAGATTAGGTCGACTGAGGAGAAAGGGGGGCACCGAGGGGGTCGATTTAAAGGCGCCTTCCCATGATAGGATAACTACAGGTGAAGTTACCGCCATAGAGGTCTGAGCAATGAGCCGAAGCGACGTGCGATGTACGTGGTGTAAGCGTAGACGGCAAGAAACGTGAGCTGTGGGAGCGGAAGGAAGAGACCGGGTTCGATGAACACCATGTGTATGTCACGCGAAAAGAAGAGCAGAAAAGAGCGCAGGTTCCACGAATTGATCTCACTCACGCAAAAGAGCAAAAGAAGAAATGATTTGCGTACCCCCTCAAATCACAGTTTTCTTTTTTACTAAAATAGACCGAATTTATTTAACAAATAGAATCTAATACACCGTAGGTCTACCAAAACCGCTAAATATTTTCAGCGATTTTATCGTTAAATAAATTTTTTAAAACTACTGAAAACTAAAATTAAAATATATATATATATATATATATAAAATACTAAATTGATTAGTATTTTAGGACCAGTTGATTAGTATTTTAGGACCAATTTGCATCCAACACCTCACTTTTCATCGATTTCATATTTACAACCAGCAATTTTTATATTAATAAATCGAGCCATGCATTTTTTCCAAATATTAAATCCATAAGCTCAAGTTAACTATATTATAAAAATTACTAAAATACTTTCACCTAATCTTCATACTTTACCTAACATCTTTCTCAATAATAATAAAACAGTAATAATGATAGCTAACTTATCCAACCAAACTTGAGCAACACAATATAAAAAAAAAAATAAACAATACATTTTGGGGGTGGGGGGAAGAGAACAGAGAACTGAGACTGAGGAGAATAGAAGGCGGAAGAGAAAGGAGTTGGCTGACTCACCTTCAATTTAATTTTAGCAGGATCTAATTTGGCTTATGGGATTATGGCTAAATAATAATATCTCATTATGCCTAAAAACAAAAAAAAAATGAAGGAAGATAGCTTTTAGATTTTAGATGTTTTAAAAGAAAATTGTTTGAAGTAGACAAAATATTTCCTTTGTTATGTCATTTACTCAAAGAGCATTAGCATTAATCTAACCTAAAATATTTTATATAAATATTTAGTAAGATATAAGAGTCAGTTTGCGAATCTTAAAAATATAGGATATATGTTACAGATAAGTAAAAAGAGAGTGGTGTTAATTTTACAAACTAATTGTAAGATTTCACCTCCCTGTTTAAAAACTATATCCACCTTCTATAGAAATCTCTGGATGTGTACTTTTGCCAAAAGAAATAAAACATTCTGATTATTTACCAAAGGAGATGACTTTAATAGATCTGAAAATTAGGCTGTTATTCGAAAATTAACTATTTTATTAAGGGACAATAATCTGTTGACCCATAAATCAACATACTACTATCAAATATTCTTGATCTTATCTTTTTATTATGTATACTATAGTGTTCTTTAATTATCAATACATCGACCATCTATATCCTGACTGCATTACTTGTCTTATACCTGATAAGAACAACACATACATATCAAGGATGATTCAACTTTGATGCCAAAGTAATACGAATACGAATAGGATGATCGATTCAACTGCATGATATCTATTCAAACAATTGCAAAGCCAATATGAAATATCATAAGTTTATAACAACGTGGTCATCAACACTTCATATTAACTAATTAAGAACAAGAGACAAAGACGTCAAGGCAAACCCACTCAAAACAAACACAAACAAAGTAGGAATTCAAATGCTGGAAAGGGTCACGAGCGTGTCTCAAAACTGAGGGGTAGCAGCAAACAGAGAGAGAGAGAGAGAGGAGAAGTCAATGCCCGAACCAACCGCCCTTGCAACATTTAGAGGTGGTGGGGAGTGCTTGCAGTTGAATTTTGCTCAAAAACAAGCAGACTGACGGAAACCAACACCCAGTTGGCAAGTAGAGAGTATGAGGTGCGTTCTTGACTTCCCAAGATTAAGCTCCAAGCTCAACCCCTCTTGGCTTCAATTAGAGAAAAAAATTATCAGGAAAATAACTGAAAACAATATTCCTAATCAGTTGTAATGTTCTCCATCAAGTGTACTAAACTTGCAAGAGTTTCGAAAAGCTAGCATGAACTCACCACTATAGATCTTGAGGCGGATCAACCGGCACTTTCTCCGGTGACTGCGGCCTTGATCCTCTCAACTGTGCACGCAATGAGACTATTAACCGTCGCGACCGACCCGAGGGATAGCTTTGCGGTCGGGACCGAGTCGACTAAGATCTGGAACGCGACCGTCAGAAGAGACCCGCCGCCGGAGCCAACGTCTCCTACCCCTCCTCCACCTTGCAGTCCAGAGGGCCCGTCGGGGAGGATGGCGAAGCCTGAGGGCAGGAGCGCGACGTAGTCTGGGTCGCCGCCGTTGAGCACGACATTCATGGCTATGACATCCACCGGCGCATATATGACGTAGGAGCCAGTGGGATCAGTGCAGCTCTCTTGAAGTATTAGCATGTTGCTCTGGTTCGAGTTTGTACTCTATGTATCAATGACAACATGACATGCATTATTGCAGTTAGTATAGACATACATGTATGAAGGTAACTGTTGCTGATACTAGACTTACATTGACACGAAGGAGAGAGACACAATTGCCGTGATCTCGGCCGTTAGCAATGTGAGCCATTTCCTGAACTACACCACCATTGGAGAGGATATCCCACTGCAGATGCACGGAGACAAATTCTTATACCACTTACTTGGAAAGATTGCTTAAGCTCATAGAAGACTGTGACTTTATTCTTTTATGCTTTATTACCTCACTGCGAGTGCTCTCATCTCGGAGGAAGTCGAAGACCCTCTTGGGCGAGACAGGAAGCCAGAAGGAAGTGGCGGCATTGAGGACGATACCGGGAGGCCTACCGGGATCGTCGACGCTCTTCCGAGTCATCACTCGCACGTCCTCTGCGCCGCTGCCGGATAAAGTAGTCCATTGATGTGTCGTCGAGGCCGTCACGCCGCCGCAGAAGCTTATAACCATCCTTTCCGCCAGCTTCAGCATGCTCTTTCTTCCTTCTGGAGTTGTTATAACTGCAATTTTGTTATCATTTTAGTATGATCACATATCTTTACTCATAAATTTGATGCTCAAAAGTACGATTAAAAGTAGTTATTACCACCGATTTCTCCTGAGGGGATGTTAGTTGCCATAACGCTTGCGAGACGCTCGCATTGGCGATCCAAAGTACAGACCCATCGCTTTGCACCGAATGCTAGGCCTGAGTTTACTAAGGGCTTGTATATGGTGTGCACTGACCTATCGTCTACTTCAACATGCTCAACCCAAATAACCTAATTTAAGACACATAAAAGGTATGTCAAAGTAGCAAATTGACACTTTAATTTCAAGGTCTAAAAAGTGATTTAACCTTATTGCATATAACAAAAGATCAGAGAGAGAGAGAGAGAGAGAGAGAGAGAGAGGAAGAAACTTTACCTTAGAGTAACCATTTGGCATTTCTTGAATTAAGCAGCCTGATGGCCTCCTCCTGCATCTTGCTACTGGGGTAGGGCGTAAACTATCCAAGGAAACATCAACTACTGCCCAGGTTCCATCTCCATGTTGTTTGCAGTACCTCGCAAACAAGCTCTCTCTAGTAGGAACAAGAGGGGAAGGTACTTGGAATTCTGCTGACATCTGAATCCATCAAACATTAAGGCCTCGTTAAGTTAGAAATAAGGAAAAATTTAAAATAGGCATTCCTACTTATTATTCCGAGGTTTTATTTTCAAAATAATTATTTCCTTGTATACTTGTATAATAATATTTTTAATGTGATATGGAAGTGAAGAAATAGATAGAACAAATGTCTACGATATTTTATGAAATTATGATAAATATACTTTAATTTAATATAAATTAGATTAATGAGGTAGATATTAAAGACAAATTAGTAATTAAGTTAGCGTGCGATATAAAATATAATCTTGATAAAAAATATTCATATTCTATAATAGGATTATCATAATATTTAACAATTATTTAAAATAAAGTGTTGCATTTGAAGTGAAGTTTTGCTTGAGATCTCTTTTAACTTTTTAATTGAATCGATCGAAGAAGACTAAAAACAAAACTATACCACTTGCAAAGCTCCATTATAGTTGCCTGCAACTCCTGTTGATAGAACTTCCAATGTAGTAGCTCTTGACACGATGCTAGAGAACGCTGTGCTCCACTGGTTCTAACATTGGAGACAAAAATAGATCAATGGTGAAAGCTTACATAATTATATATGTGAAAAAAAGAGAAAAGAGAAGTTATCATACCCCGTCCATTAGTATCTCAACAAGATTGACATGATTCATTATGACTACCGCCGTCTCGCGCGACGCCTCCGATTTCAGGCCGAACGGCCTCGGCCCGATCCCTCTCGGGAACGTCCGTACATACTCCTCCTCGTTCAAGTCCTCCGTGGAGTTATCGGGGCTCGGATTCCACAGCGGCTCCCCAAGCTGGGCCATCCTGATGAGCTCCTCCATGGCGGCCACGGCCAGCTCGATCACCACTGGCTTTTCGATCTCCGCCTGGCCTGACACGCTCCTCAGCAGATCCCCGGCTCCGAACACGTCGCTTTCGATACTGGACTGGACGCTGAAGCCTCCAACGCCGTGGTCTAGCGCCGAGCGGTTAGTAATCGGATTCGGGAGGTATTTTGCGGCGATCCCAGATATCCTATCGATCTTTATCAATATAAAAGAATATTGTTACATATCATGCATTACAAAACTCTTAGCTCTTGATACCATGCAATTGGCCAACTACTATAAAAGCATAAACTTTCAGAGGATGGTGATTTTATTTCCTAATGCTCTAACATAGAGAGATGAACTCGGCAAATTTATACCTCTTCCCTTAAGCGAGCATTCTCGATTCTAAGGTGGTGTTCGTCGAAGGACATCTCGCCGAGGGCGGTGGGGCCGCCGCAGTTGGGGCACGAGGTGTTGCTAAGGACCTCCTTGTACCTCATGTTCTCGGATCGGAGCTTCTCGTTCTCTGCTCGGAGTTGACTGTTCTCGTGCCGCTCGTGCTGAGTCTATATATATACATATATATATGTATGCATAACAATTAACATAGAGAAGAAGAGGAATTAAAGGATTAGCTATACACCAAGAAGCTTTCTTTCTTTTTCTTTTTCTTTTTTTGTTTTTTTAGGTAGAGATGAGGACCTTCATTTGAGTACGTTTGTTTTGAAACCAGAACTTGACTTGGAGAGGCTCTAATCCGAGCTCCCGGCTAAGCTCCTTCCTCTGCTTGTCGTCTGGGTGAGGGCATTCCTTGAAGAAACTGAAAGGAAACAGTAGGGGTAACATAACTGTTGTTGTTTCAATATATATGCTTATCCAAAAGGAATTAGGATTAGTATTAATTTACGCTTCCAGCTCTTGGATTTGGTGCTGCGTGTGGCGGTGATAACGCTTCTTCCGCGGCCGCTGGTTAAGGTCTTGCTCGTCGCCGGAGGCGCCCTCGATATTGTCGCTTCCTGACTTGCTCTCGAATTCGCCCTCTAGGGCTCGAACCATCTCGCTCTCGGCCGCCGCCGTCGTTTGCGGCATCTCCACTAGCTGGTGCTGGTGCTGCTGGTGTTGCAGTTGGAGTTGTTGGCCTTCTAGTATGTTTGGCTGCAAAAAATAATATACAAAAAAAATTAAGAAAAAGAAGGAAAAGAGAGTTCAGCTACATCTTCCTTTTTGTTTGTACTTCAATTTGTAGGTAGTTTTGATTCATAAAGGGAGAAAGGGAGATTGAGAAGTGAAGAAGATAATACTAGTAGAGATATCTCTTAATTAAGAGAACCCCTCTCTCTCTCTCTCTCTCTCTCTCTCTCTCTCTCTCTCTCTCTCTGAAGTAGTGTATATGTCTTCTACCATTTTAAGTTCAAGGAAACATAGAAGTCACCCTCTTTAGCCCTCACACATTGTAACCTGACGTTTCATCTCTCTTCTCTCTTTATACTTGCTTCCAATGATGATTTATCTGAAATGGCCCAAAACACCAACTAATCCAACCCTAATCCTTGAAGAGTAGTAGTAATTAGTCTTATTCCCAGTGCAACACCTAGGCCTTACAACTAAAGATCATCTACACAAACACTTGCAAAAGAATTAAACGAGAAATAAGAAAGTACTAAATTTGTATACTTGCTCACCTGTCCAAGGGAAAGCGGGGAGGAGCCGTACCCTGCGGCGCCGTTGTTTCTCCCCATCATCGACGACATATTTCTTGCCGATATCATGATCCCTGCAGGCATAGTTCTCTCCACCAAACCCTAATTCTCCTGCACCTCTCCTTGCTCTTTATCTCTCACTTCTTCTGTAAATTTACCTTCCTTTGAAGCTGGGCTTAGTACTTATATCCTTTGATGGCTCTTGAAGGTGCTAATGGCCGGTGGAGTAGCACAGGAGACTAAGCTTGAGATAGCTTCAAATATTTCCCACAAGACAGAGAAAAGAAGGAGAAGACATTAGATATTTATAACAAGAAAGAACCAACTCAGATCTAGGAAAAAAGCTCCATTTCCTTAATATTCTCTTCCTCCTCACTTCCTCTTAATTTTTGAACAGCAAAGAAGAAAAAGAGAGAGAAGGAAGCAGTTCTTAGTGCATGCACCAAGGAGAGTAGGGTGGTCTTGGAGAAGAAGGAAGAAGAAGAGTAGCCATTAAAGAGTTGGAGGAGGTGGAGAGAAGAGGAATAGGGGTAGAGGAAAGGGAGAGGAGAAAGAGGAAATTGATGGAAAGGTTGTGGGCAAGAGGAGTTATTGCAGAGCGTATTGATCATTTATGATAGGGTGGTGTTATTGCCTTAGGGAGAGAGAGAGAGTATGGGTGCTTTAAATTCTTCCACAAGATTGGTATATGGTGAAAGCTCTGACGTCTACCAAACGAAAAAAAGAAAGATTACCAAGTAGTATTGAAGTTTACCAAGTCACACGCTTAGAGGTATATATATATATATATATGCCTCTTATTCCTAGATACATTTCTAATTTACATACAAGATTAGGAAGACAGCATGACTATTAATTGTACACCTGCATGTTAAACTTAATAAAACTAAGAATGACTAATATTTCACGATCGATTTTTGTTTATATTTATGTTCTCATTTTATGCGAATGAAATTAATTTACACAAAATTATTTGAACATGATTGCAAGAAAATGATAGTTTTATAAGTAGAAAGATGCATCAATAACAACCACATAGCTGTTTTGAATAAATCATATATACTTGGGTATAAATACGTCTTCGTAAGCATACAAATTTTCCGAATCTAAGCAATTAATTGCCCTCAATCTAATTTAAAAGACTAATCATATAACTAGAGGTGTTTCTATCTAATCTTTTGAACTAAAGTACATTTAATTGATTAGCCACATAAGAGATGTATCTCTTGTGAGATAAGAAATAAAGGTATGTCTTAGAATGAGAGCAAATAAAATTACTTCCTACTATGGTTCTAACTATGCAACTATGATTCATAACCATTTCTAAAACAATCAACTAGAGGCTATTAAACCTTACGGCATTTTAGAAACTGCTAAGCAAAATACACTAACTGAGCCAGTCACAATGATGATTAATATTCCTTCATTTTATCCTCTTTCTCCAAACTTATGAATGCTTATTACATTAGGAATGGATTACTATTTGACAAGGTGTAGCTAGTATGTAGCACTACAACTACTCGTCCAAAAAACTCTAGAATCCAGAGAAGTGGAGATGTCAAATAGTGGCTATCATCTATTATCATATTTATGAGAATCACAAGATCTTGTTTAAGGTATTAATTGCGGTATAGATAATATTAAAATGCTCAAAAGGGGACATTAAATGACATATTTTCTAATACTGGGAAATGTCCTTTCTTGATTTAGGTTCAGACCCAGTTAATCAAACAGAGATAAACTATTCTTCCGGGATGCCAAACGGATAATAAATCGGGATATTATCATATTAAACAATGTACATTTTTAAGGCTTCCCCTAAAAGTTATATTGATGTTGGATTATTGAAATATAAAGGGGCAATTTTATGGTTTCATTCACATCATCCGCAATTATTGAATGGATAGATTACAAGGATGTGAATTCCGACATCTATCAAACTCCCATGTATTTATCTACATTTCCTCACTTATGAAACTTTACATACAAGAAAGATAATCTAGTATTCATACTCAATCCTATAACTTGATGCCTGCCAAGTGGATGATATAACCACATTGAAATGAATCTGAAACAAAAAATCTTCATTCTTAGACTGCTGGTATGGTTGCAGGTGCCTTTCATCTATAGTTTAAATGAGACAAGAGTAAATTTATTAGTAGATATATTTTCTCATCTCAAAAAAGAGTTTTTTTTAAAGAAAGAAAGAAAGAAAGAAAAGGAAACCAAGTAGAACTTGAGACCCTTGACAAGAGACTCAATTCGGGCCCTCTTCCAAACCCAACCCAATCCAACCATTAAATGAGGTTGAGCCCCATTTCCATTTAATGTCTCTGAGCAACACTGCATGGGTTGTGTGGACAACAACCTCATAACCATTACTCACATTCATACCTCTCTAGCATTTAGAATTTCAGAATGCGATAGCTTTCTCTATGGTGTGTGTGTGCTTTGATTGGAAGTAAAGGAGGAAGTTAGTTTATGAAGAGTAGTTATAACTTAGTTAATATTTAATAAAAAATTAGAAGTGTAGCTATAGATATAATATTTTGAATTACACGCCACTTCTGCACGATAAAAATGTATTACATAACAAGACGATAATTCTTATTTAAACCAAAATATATTACACAAGAAAAACATTTATAAGGGCACCACAAAAACTTAAAATTTTATTCGATTTGAAGCTGAGTCTAAATTTAATTAGCTGGTCTTATTTTTTAGTCTTAATTTTTTAAGAATAAATTTAGTTAAATTATAAAAATAAAATAAAAAGATGTTTAATACTCAAAGCTAAAAAGGCACAGAGGATTAATAGTTATAATAATTAATAATCAAATTACGGAGAAGCAGAGAAATTGACTTCTAGATTCATTTCTCCATCAAAACATTAATTTTTTAAAAGACGGTCATTGTAACTCCATACTCCCCTCAACCAAACTCATTATAAATAGGAAAGGGGTCCCACATAAAGAAATTATTGCCTCTCCCACTACTCTACACGTGTCTATATATATATATATATGTCATTAGTCATGACAGTATTTTTTTAAGGTTTTAGAATATATTCCTTCAAAAATCTCTTATTTGTTTGTATGCCCTCTGAAGTAGTTCATATTTACATTTATAACCACCCCCCGGCCCGGAAAATACATATTTCTTTTGCATATATATCCTTTAAAAAAAATAAGAAATATTTTTTATTCTAGCTTGTAAGTATTTTTAATTGAAAACAATTTTATGTTCTTTTTATTAAATTATTCAAAATTGAAAAATAAATTAGAAAGAATAAGATTAATTTTAGAATAGATTTTTATTTTTATTTTTCTCAAAATGAAGTATTCAATCTAGAAATAATTATTTGTATATTTATTTATATTCTGAAATAATAGTATAATAATTATTTTTGATGTGATATAAAGAATAAAAGAATAAAATATTTATGTTTTATTTTTTAAAAATTATCATGAGTATATTTTTATTAAATATAAAATAGATTGATGGAATAAATATTAAGAGTTAGTTAGTAATTAAATTAGTATAATATAATATATAGTTTTAATAAATAGTGCTTATATTCTACCGTTTAGCTATTATTTTAGAATAATAAAAAAAATTATTTCTAAAGTGAACGGAGACTTGGAGATGTACACAATTGCGAAAGAAAACCTATTTTTATCCACTAGATTAATTAAGAGTAATGGTATGCTCCCAAATATTTTACAAATATTCTAGGAGCAAGATATATGGCATCATCTTGTCCATGATAGTTTTGTCTCTCCATTCTATAATTATCACCGTTAATGGACAAGACGATGCAACGTGTAGAACTTTTTGTGGACATAGCATTAGCCGGTGATTAATATTATGGGCGAGCATAATATTAATCTATGGACAGACAGCTACTTGACAAGAATATATTCAAACATGTTTGTCGTCTTCGACCAGCTCCCATTCCGGGAGAGAAGCCTGAAGTATTTACTGTGAAATTATAAGATGATCTACTTGGCTGAGTTCTTAATTTAAATACGTTATTTTCCATGTCAATGGAGGTCGCCCAGGAAGCCAATTAGGATGTGGTTTTCATAAAAACTGGATAAGTTCTCGAGTTATCCTCTTGAATACTAAAATTATCCATTTCTCCTCCCAAAGAAATAGCCTCAGAAGAGGTGCAGATGAGGACAAGATAACATTATTCGAGGTTGGTCCCACTTTGGGGATAGGTAATAATTTCTTGAAAACCTTTTGTTTTGCTATGTGTGGATACACCACAGGTTTAAGTATAATATGGCAGCTATTACTTGAAATCTAGATCATGAATAAGAGAAACAACTTCTTAATTATACATTCTAGAACTCATTTTTAAGATGAAGACAAGCTGGAAGTCAATGTTTATGTTAACAATGGACCTTTCAACTTACAACCAACTGATGGTGATGTTGTGATACTTATCTTTCTTGCGAGGCTGCTGCTGATTCCAATTTAGACCATTCTGCTATGAATACTGACCTGAAAGTGAGACCTCATGGCCTTTAATTGGTCAATCTCTCGAGCTCCCAAGGTATCATGGAAGCTTACAGGAAAAACATGGATTGCCTCCTATTTCAAATTGCCCACTGGCTCTGGCTCTGGCTCTGGCCCTGGCTCTGGGTCAGGATGCATCTTTATACTCTGAAAACAACAAGAACAACTGACTGCATTGAGTTTCATAAACACAAGGTCTTATTAGTCATATGAGCTACTAATTTTCTAGAGAAACCAAGTATACATCACCTATTTGTCATTTGCTAACTAATTTGAGCATGATGGTATTGCTATCATAACGAGATCCAAAAGACTAAACCTTACATTATCTATTGATGAAGTGATGATATGTGAATCCAACTCTTAGAAACTATGAGCTGAGCCATGTCGTTCAGCTATAAATATCCATCCTAGAGCAAAGGCCGCGTAAATAGGATTATGAACAATGGCAGTTTGAATTCAGATGAACTCTGTATTCAAGTTCAATTCTCTTTCAATTCTAGTTTCGTTCGTGTGATGTCGTAATGTAAATTTTATTTTTTTCTACGAAAATCCCTACTTTAAATGTATGCAGTTATTATGGAGAGCCATAAAGAGAAAAGATATTATAAATTGAAATGTGCCAATAACTCGTTCCTACCTTGTTGGGTCTCACACTCACTCCCCTGATCCACTTTAAGACATACTTCATATCAAAAAGGAGTAATAGCTAGATTTATTGAAGTATATATGTTGTTGTTGGTGAGAGTCTCTCATGGTATGATTAAATGATCTCACTAGTGCACATAGTTATGATAGTAAATGCTGCAATATTCAAAGGGACCAAGGAAGAAGTCATCAATAGAAATGATATTTAACAGCATTGGACCCTTTCTCCATGAGTCTTAAGAGTCCGAATACAAAGGAATTATTTGAACTTCTATTTAAGAGTCAACCATGCTATAAATAACAACCGACCTTGATCATATGCTCTAAATCCATCATTTTCAAAAACAGCATGGGAAAGAGTATGATACATGAAGACAAAAATTAAGAAAAAAGTGAGGAGGAAAAGGTGGAAAGATGTTCTGATTAATGGGCTACTAATCTTGAATTATGGCATCTAATGTAAGGGGAGTATTCATGGAGTGCTAATTACAAGTATAACACGAATAAAAACAAAGGCTTCACAAAATGGTTTAACACAGTAGCATATGTGCAAGGTGGTGTGAAGTATGTGAACAATGAAGACTGGCTAAAGAGTCAGCTACTTCCAGTGTGGAACCATTGACACCTTGGTCCTTCCATAGCCACTTCATAATTAAATGTAAATTTAAGTCTCACTGTGCCCATAATTTAAAATGTTCAATTTCCCTTTGGCCCAAATGACTATTAATTCTGGATCTTTGGTGGGCTTTCCATTTGTCAAAGTTACAAGTTAATCCCTTCTATTATCCCTGTAATTTCCTCATACAACTCAATCACTCAACAATCCTTTTCTAGTTTCTATACATATCCTTTTATATGTATACCCTTTATCTATAGTTTTTGCATCGATGCCCTTCAAGTTTTGTTTTAACTATTGGAAGTTTAAATTTTAGTAAGTTAACAAGCGCAAAGACATATATATTCTTAATTAAAAAGAATATATGCAAATAAGAATAAAAGTAATTCTCTTCTTATTTTACAATTAACTTCATGGAATTCCAATCGTCAGTTCTATTAGAGGGATATTTTTATGGTATGTATGCAAAAATCAAGTGTTTTTGAGTGATATATATATTTATATATTAATTTTAGAAAATTGTACAAATAAATAAGTTATTTTAGAAGGTATACATGTAAAAAAAAAACACCAATAAAATCAATCCTCTGCTTGTCAAGCTTACTACCGTTTGGTTTTAGCTTATATTTCCCTTGAATGCATCTATACTCTTTTCCCTAATAATAGGGGTTTGCATCTATATTATTGGCAAATCTTGGATCATATATTGTCATATATTGTTTGCTAATGAGCTGAGATTAGTTATCAGAACAGGCAAGAAAAAAAGGAATGCATGTAATATAGTTGTCCAATCACAGTAACTTTGCCCATTTAACTGACTGTAATTGTTGATATGCGTTTTGATACCACCCAATGCAACCTCTCGAGAAAGTATGATTGAGTATAAAACTTTAGATGCTTACCTACCCCACACTAATTCTGTATACTCTAATCTTTCATCAGATGCTTCCATTCACTATCCACATCTTTGAAGTAGTATATAAATCTCCATAACTCTCCTTTCTAAAGGTAAAGCCCACCATCTCTCCCACCTATCATGGAAGACTCAATCCCCTCCTCCATGAAGAACCCCATTTGCTCCAAGGAACTCAGTGCTGCAGCAGAGGAGAGTGGCTGGACCTTTTACCTTGAGGACTTCTTGTCATTTGAGAATGAGGAAGCTGCTCCAAGTAACACCTCTTCCACTATTGGTGGTGGTGGTGGTGGCTCTTCCATGGTATCCGACGCCGCTTCTTACGTCGCATGGAATCCACCGGCCCGGGTCGGGACATCAGATTGTTCCAAGAAGTTGAGCTTCAGGAAAAAGAAGGAAAGGAAGGCCTCGGTTGATGACTCTTTGGAAGATACTGCTAGTTCTCCTGTTAGTAGCCCTAAGGTTTCTGTTTCCTAACAATTATTTCACTTGCGTTGAAATGAATTTATTTCTGTATTTAGACTGTTTTTTTTTTCTTTTTTGGTTCTAAGCTGGTTGCTTTATAAGTAGGTAAAAGACTATGGCCATATGGATATGAACACAGACAAGAAAGTGGATACAGAGATTTTCCAGGTAAGTTATATGCACATACTATTGTTTTGCCTTACTTATTAACTCTTGCTCTTCTATTGTGTTCTTCTAGGAGAAGGGAAATGACTGCAACAACTATAAAGAAACTGAAACCAGTGAGATTGGTGAAGCGAGTGTTGCTGAGAGGGGATATGGATGTAATGAACTGAGGAAAAAGGGACTTTGCTTGCTCCCTTTGTCTACTTTACTAGACTATCTTGGATGAACTTCTAATTCTTTGCCCAAAGTCTTTTCTCTCTCTCTCTCTCTCTGTCTCAGAATGTAGATGAACATTGTATGCATACATACATGCATATACAATACAAAAATATAGTATAATTATGTTTTTCTTTTTGTAAATTAGTAGGTCTATGTTAGTGGCTAGTCTACCTTTGTTAGGTTAGATATCACTATAATTGTTAGGTGATAAGTCTATTCTATCGTATAGGATGAGTTACTCATAATTATATATCCATTATTACAGGAATGCAAAAACGAAGAAAATAAGCATTAGGCAATGCATTCAGACCAACAGATTTGATATAATAAGGATAGGAAACTACCTTCTTTAATTCTAGTCTTCACAAAATTAAGCAAGACATGAGGATCAAATCTAACTCAATCCAAATAAATAAATAAATAATTGAAGCTGTTTTCACCTCAACTCTATAGAAAGGAAGAATCTAAATTTCCAGTGGAATGGCCTGAAGAAAGCCTGTCCCCAGTGTCATCTTCAGCAACATTTTTTCCAATTCAAAATCGGATTAGACCTCTCTTAACAATATGCTTCATCAAGTTTGGTGAAAAATGTTGTCTAATTAATACAGTACGAAGGACCGAGTACATTGAACCAAAGATCAGCTAGTATATATCAGGAATTAATTGGCGTTAATTGGAGCTAATCTGAAAAGCGAACTAACCTCTTCATCTGAAGTGAACACCTATTTCTGATATCTTCCTTAATTTCAACTTAATATAAAAGTGAAAAGCTTGAGTAGATTGAGTGCTAACAATACGCTTGTTAATTCATGTTAGATCTCAATCTTTTGAGAACTCCATTCCTCTTGCAGTGTCTCAGCCTAATGTTGAATGTCAGGAATCCTTCTAAAACATCCATCTAACAGCGAATCTAATCACGCCTAATTGACTACGACTGAACATATAAACTATATATTCACGAGACACAAGATTGATCCATCACATTTCCACACGATTAGTAGGAGGATTGACCATTTCTGTCCTGGCATATGCACCCAAGATTGGTTGATAACTAAGTATTATAATACCACACTACATGTTTCGATAAGGAAATAACGCAATATGAAAATTGCCTGCCTTTAACTAACCGAACCGATGTCAAATTTTTATATCCTATGAGAAACAGAGAATAATGCACTATAGTTTGTCACCCACTTGCAGGAGTTGCAACACAATTAAAATGAAAAGGAAAAGTAGGAGGAAGAAGAGACTCACCCCATGTGCAAGGGCATAGCAGCAGTTGAGAACGAATGACTTTGAGGTCTTGGAATTTATAAAGACATTCCGTTGGAGGACTAAATTTTCCAAGTTGACTCTTCTAGTAGCAGAAAGTCACCTTCCCCACCCAACTTCACAATCATGCATGATCTGATGCAGACTGCATCTGAATTTGAATTGGGTATCATAAATGCACCATGGTATCTTCCAACACCAACGCCTAACAAATATTGAAAACTTCATACAAAGACATAAGCAATATTTACACAAGTCTAGAGTTAGAAATCTAATGAAAATGTCATAAGCCTTTTCCTGACTTTGCTTATTCAGGTATATAGGAATAAAACATGATGATCTCCTTTAATTTCTTGAAGAAAGAAAGAATACACATCATGTTGTTGGAACAAACTATGAGTACTATGAGTAGTTAGTCAATTTCTTCTTTTCTTTACTGCCTTACAATTTTGATAATCTCATTAGCCATGCTTCCTTTCAATGATGAGCTAATGATGGTCTTCTTCAATCAAATTCAGACCGTGGAACGTCCTTTGCTGGCATAGCATGGGCAAAGGACTAGTGAAGGGACCAGTATGTATGCATGTGTACTGTCAATATATAGTTGGACTTCTTCAACATTTACACCTTGCATGTTTGTGGCATCACCCTTTTAATTTAATCACTAGGAACTGATTGTACGATTCTTAAGTTTGATAACGGGAGACCAACTGAGGTTATGCTGTAACATAGGATTAAGATAATTAAATCACAAACTATATGTCATAGTTCTCCACAACACAACAACTTAAACAAATGGCATTTGGAGTTAATCGACTAGTATCTCTGTTCAATGTATGGATCATCACAGTGTTTGCTGAAGCATATGACTACCTAAGAGGAGAATTATATAAAACAGAACAAGAGAATAAACAACAAATTCAACTATAGAATGGAGACACCAAGAGTCGAGTACTCTTAAAGAACTATATAAAGCAGAACAAGGGAATAATCAGCTTTCTCAATTACCCACAATAAAATAGATAAGCTTATTCTTTCTTAGTGTTGAATACTCTAAGAAGATTATTTTTCTTCAAGATGCGAGCTTATCTATTTCAATCTCCGATGACACAGTGATAGGTGCAGTAAGGAGATACAACAAGTACAAACTATTATAGCTTAGTAGTAAATCATAGAGTATCTTTAACATCATTTTAGGAGAATATCGACAGAAATAAACAGATCCTGATGGGTATACATGAGGTAGAAATAGAACACTCGACAAAGGTGTGTAGGCAGAAAATTGATGACGATGCATATGAGAAAACAAGAAAATTAAATCTTATCCGTGCGGATATAAACATGAAAAGATGCAAGTTTTCTTCAAGTAAAACACAACTGGGATCTTTATTGATTCTTACTTATAAAATTTAATGTCCTAGTCCTCTGATAAGAGATATTTCAAGAAGGTTGATATAGTTTAAATGAGATCTGAAGGGGATAATTAGAACTAAAGGGACACAAAACATAAAAAATTATTATAACAGAACGGTTTGAATTGGCAATGACCACCAAGAAATTTTGATAGGAGAATAGTCTTCTCAACTAAAGCAATTATAAGAATCTTAATACAAAGTCTTATACAAATGCATTCAACTTCACAACAGAGAATGTTACAAAGTATAGCAAGAGACAAGAGCATTAAGTAAGCACGGCAAATTTTGCAATCGAACCACCAGTACTTGAAGTATACTTTTCATTGATTTAGTAAAACTTGAAATTTATAGAGGGCAGAGCCTCTGCTGTTTTATTCCCTAAGCCTGCTAAATGACTTTGTCACCAAACTGTTGCTTTTGACCCCCGCGACCTGATAAACAAAATAATTAGCAAGAAGCAAGAAGCAAGAAGGACAAACCCAGAAAGAAAGCAGGATTTCATAGTATGGTTTAGTCTGACAGAAATAATAAGTCTCAGGGTTACTTTTCTTCATCGATCAAATTTCTTGCTTATTGTTCACACCAATGGGTTCATCAAAGCAATAATAGTATATAGTCTGCAAAGTACAATAGCACTCATAATTTGATTAAAGTAAACTTCATGAATTACATAATATGATCACTGCAAAGAACCAGGAAGTTAACCAAAACATACCTTGATATCAACCTAATTCAGTTGCCGAGCTGAACCCCAAACCAATAGGCTCATAAATTTGCAGGAAAACTGTTGTCATTTCTTGTAGGACCTCCACTACTAGATCCTCAATTTTGTGTTTGCATCGCAGATTTGAGATTTGGGTGGTAAATGATATTGGGGCCACCCTGAGAGGGTTGAATTGATGATTGAGAACGTCTTGCCTTAGTCTCATCCCCAGTATTTAGATCTCGAATTCTGGCAAATTGAGGGTATATTAAGTTGTTAACCCGACTGCACTACCATACAATTCATATGGTGTGAAACAAAATTGAAAAGAAAAATTCAGTGATCGGAGAGCTCTGATACCATGAAACAATAAGAAATCCAAACCTAAAATAGGTTTGGAGAGAGGAGAAGAAAAGAGAATTTTGGTGAAATGTTTTATCCATATGAAAGAGAGGGCTCAGCCCTATTTACACAAGTTCACAATAAAATAAGATAAATTTAAATGATAGACATTCTAATAACTCTAATATGGTGAAATGTTTAATCTAGCAGGTACAGCAAATATCGTCCTTATTGACAATTACTTCATTTCATCTGTAACAAAAGGTGCACCATGCAAAACTCCTGAAAATGTTTTATGACTATAAGAGTTTATTGTTGGATTTTTCTGCTCATGAAATTGCTTTGTAACTCAAAATATTATGAGAATGTTGAGCTGGTACTGTACAACCTACTGATAGAGAAGATCCTGTTACTCAAAATATTATGAGAATGTGGCAAGATAACATTGTTCAATAAAGAAAAATTTACAATATCTGAACAAATATGTACCTGAATATTTATGGGAGAAATTACAGGTCCAAATGATTTGTTTTGCAGACATTACCAGAATATAGAGCTCACCCATTTCCACATGGACCTAATACCGGATAAAAGGGAACAGGCTGCAAAGAAGTGAAGCAAATTTAATAAAATAGTAGTACTTTTTATGTATGTTTGAAACTATCCTGAATTAGCACAGGGTTTTGCATAGATACAGATATGAAACCGCCGGCTCAGCATTAATCGCACTTCCAACTGGAGAGGAAAAGAATCACTAAGACTGCTCGCAATTTTGTAATTCAAAAAGGGGAGAAAGAATGTCATCATGAAATCTACAGGTGAAAGTTCCATGCACAACATCATCCTAATGTATCCAAGCTTAAGTAATAAGAAATCTACATACTGCACTAGAATACCCTGTCTCATCATTCTAGCTTGATGATTGATCCAAATCAAGGAATCACTTGCACTTTTTATGATCCTCCAACTTCCTTGCTATGCGCTGTAACAAAAAAAGAAAAAAGACAAAAAGAAAGCTGTCAATTATCTCAACAGTCACTTAGAAAATCAGTAGGCTAAAGCAAAGATAATTAACAACTACCTATACTTACAGAACGATTGATGAATTATAATTTTAATTATAAACTTATTATCAATCTTTTAGGATAGATTCAACTAATTATGGTATGCTGCTAAAAGCAAAAGTTATAACAACAATAATGACTACAACGTGTTCAGAGCCGACTATTCTGGTTACTCAACATGATGCAAGTGAAGGCTCCAATTTCAAACCAAACCAGAAACTCTTCCAATAAATTTGAAGCACCTCCAGCAACAGTCCAACAGTATTCTGAAATAGCTGTTAGCTGCACAGAGCGATCCGCATCTCCAGCATAGACACAACAGGGACTGTTTAAAATTTGCATATGACTGTCAACACTCTCTGATGGATTAACCATTTGAAATAATTGCTTATTAATCAGAAACTCTCTCCAATATATTCACACAGATTATCGTAAAAATAAGAAGAGATATTCACAAAATGTATTATAGTTGGATTTACTCAAAGAAAGACAAAAGCTCAATGATCATACTGAGAATATATCAAGAGTCAATGCGTCTATGATGAAACTTTGCTGTAACTACCTTCTCAAACTATATGTTAAAATTTAAATATTAACCAACAAATGGAATAAACTTATGTCATGCAAACAAGAAAGATATATCAAATGATAGAAATATGACTCTCAGTGAGTCAGTTTACCGTAATAGTACTGTTTCGACAAACAATTTGCACTAACTGTGCCCAAGATCAGTTTCCTTTGTTTCATTAAATTAATAGGTTCCCGGAAATTGTATCAAAAGAGGACTTGTATGAATCAATTTATGCTTGTATTACCATTTCTCGAGATAATGAAGATGATTCTAAGATGAAGTGACAATGAACAATATGCTCCTTTTTCTTATCTAATGCCATTTATAGAAATATCATATTCTCTCAATATTATAGTAGTTGTGGCTAGATGAACTTGAAACAAATTTGTATCAATATATATTTCTCTTCATTTCAAAGTTGCAGCATCTAATTGTCATCTCAGTACAGAGAACCTCTAAGCAATCAAAATTTTGAAGGACAAATTGTTCCTGACAGAATATAAAATTTTTCAGTTCCAAAAGAATCAACAACTATTTGTCATCTCAGCACTGAATCTGTTAGAGACCAAAATATTCTATTATCTGGATTCTGTCAGAGATATTGATAGAGAAGCTAAGAGGGCATTGACTGCACAATGTTATATGTGGTCAACATAATAACTTTTCCTTCTAGAAAATAAGTGATCACACTAGAATTTGGACGAAAAGAAGGTAGGACTGGAGTGAGAGTGCTACATATGGCTGCATACCGTTCCTTCGTAAGGGGAGTTCTAGAAAATAAGTGATCACACTAGAAATTGAATGAAAAGAAGGTAGGACTGGGGTGAGAAAGTGCTACATATGGCTGCATACAGTTCCTTAGTAAGGGGGGTTATTTGTTGCATAAAATCCCTAATAAGAGGCAAATAAAAATAAATAAGTTCAGATAAAAAAAGAGCCTCATAAATGTAGATCAAACTGGATGTTTTGAAGTTCCTTCAGTTCCCAAAGGGGATAAGGGGTCTGGATAAGTAGAGATAATGTGCTGAAGACTGAAGTTTTATATGCCCTCGCCAACTCCTTTTCATTATGTTTTAACACGTTTAAGGGCACTTTCAGAATTTAATGGAAAAGTCATCATCTTCCAATTTTATCCAGAATAATCATTTCAACAAATGATCTTAACTGGCAGCCAAAGAAGGATAGCGACCAAAGGAGATGGATACAGCTACAAAAAAAAAAAAAAAAAAAACCCATTTATCAGCTAGAGGTGTTTTGTAACCATACAACTATACAAAGCTCCAAATAATGTTGAAAGAAAATATTTGGAGATATGTCCATATGAAGGATGTGGAGAAGTACCAGAGATAGCCCCTAGCAGAAGAAGTAGCAATTGGAGTTTCTTGTAATCGACAACTGACAGCTAGCCTATGAATATTTCAGAAGTGAACGCACATACACAAATCAATTAACAGTATTATAGAAATAGAAAAATGTTCCTAATGCTTCAGAAGATATGAGGCTAATGGTAAGTTGGTATTTCTGTGTTTACTTTCTATACCAATTAGAGCAACAAGCTTTCATAAGAATGGCAATTCAAAATTCATTGATAGGCAATATGTCAGCATAAAAAATAATAGAGCTCTTCTGTAAATCTAACAGTTAAGATCCTTAATGATATAATAGGAATGTAAAAAATTTGAAGATATTACCCGTTCAATAGGTAATTTTTATTTTTTTAAATATATTACCATATACATTATTTTTGGATAATTATATGATCTTAATAATTTATTAAGTAAAAGACATATATACTATTAACTGAGAGTAATATATATATATATATATATATATATATATAGAATAACGGTATTGATGTCCTTTTATAATTAACTTGATGAAAGTTTAATTAAATTACTTTTTTAATTTTTTAAATTATTTATATATATCTCTCATTAGTTTAAAGTTAATTTAAATTAAATTTAATAACAGATAAGGATAGAGAATCATATTTAAATTGAAGTCTATTCCTAAAGAATCAAATTTAAATTGTAGATACTTTCTATAAATAATACATAATTATATTTAAGAGAGAGAAATCTTAACGGAAGAAAAAAAATCTGAAAGTTAGGCACACGTAATCAAATCATCTTGACTACTTTCTATAGTTAATGCATAATTATATTTATCATAATCATATTTAATAGAAAGAAATCTTAACGGAAGAAAAAAAATCTAAAAGTTAGGGACATGTAATCAAATCATCTTGACTGATATACATAAAGTGGTTTTGAAAAATTAGCTATTATAGCTGTTAAACTAAAATTATAAATTTTAAAGAAATATGAAAGTATTTGCCAAAATAATAATATATAGCCAACAATTGTCAAGACAAAACCAACTGAGACCACAGAATTTTCAAATGAGGCTGCGCCCAACTGCGAACAAGCAGCCTATCTAGGCTGACCTTTTCCTCTGTTTCTAGACTCTGAATTATTATTTCTTCAATCATCTTAAGCTCTATGTAACAATTGTAGATAAATGGGGCAAGCAAGAGTATGTTACTGAGAAGTTGAGCTCATTACGTAATCGAAGGCGACACAAATGAGTAAAGTAACGTCTGTTAAGCATTCCAAGAAACACTTTGAATTCATTGAGCACTGGCAATAGAAGATAAATCAAATGACCTAAAAAGGAGTACCTAGTTGTCCATCTAATCCAACAAGAAAAGCTAACAAAGTATTGACAGAAATAGTTTGGGCTATATTATTACATCCACAATTAAAAGAAGACATTTCATCGAACAATTGGAGGGCATCAAACAAACGAGAATAAAAAGGATTACCAGTTATTGGATTAGGTACTCCCACGTCATCATCCTTGACGCGTTCCACTTTGGCCTCGGAGAAATTATCGCCACAAATCGACAAGGTCTCTGAAGCAATTCCCGAGGCCGTTATCATTAACGGCGTCATATGACGGTCACCTAATCGAGCCGTTTCTCAATCGCCCGTTCCATCTTGGTAAGTTCGCACCGCTCACCCACTTGCCTTTGCGTGACTTCTACGCCTCTTTTTTGTCAATATTCCACGTGGCTTCTAATTAATGGTCGAGCCTAGTAGGCGGTAACAGCACCGCGTTGTCATCCTAAGGTGAATAGCAGCTATAAATGTATCCCTCGGGTGCTCTTACGTCTCATCGATTTCATCTTTTCTTTAGACAGCAAAAGCCTCTCTCTCAGATCCCCATTTTAAAGGTGTTAATCTGTTCTTTCCTCTCCTCTTCTGTAGCGTTTAAAGATTTGTGTGTTTTTGTTCAATTATAGATGGGATTTAGAGATATTTGACGAGTTTGAGACGTTTTTATTTTGGTGGGTTACATCGTTGATTTATTTGTGGCGGTGCTTGCTGTGAGATTCAAGGCTTCGATGCTTTTCTTAGGTTGATAACATTAGGTGTTGTACGCGTTCTTATTGTCCTGTGTTTTTTATGTGATGATCCATGCTCGATTTCTTCGATCTTTTAGGTCCAGGGTGGATCTAAGGCTTTGTTGAGTTGTTATCTTGATATGAGCCGACGATTTACTTGTTTTTAAGTACTTACTTTTTAGTTGTGATAGCTGATGCCCGATTTCTTCTCTGATATTTTTTCTTCATAATTTCTCCTGATTTAGTTGCAATTTTGTTGTCTCTTGCTCTTTCCTCCGGATTCAGGGATTTAAATTTGGGTTTATTTTTGGCTTCTCACAGATGCAGATCTTTGTAAAGACCCTCACCGGAAAGACCATCACCCTCGAGGTCGAGAGCTCCGACACCATCGACAACGTCAAGGCCAAGATCCAGGACAAGGAGGGAATCCCTCCAGACCAGCAAAGGTTGATCTTTGCCGGTAAGCAGCTCGAGGATGGCCGCACCCTTGCGGACTACAACATCCAAAAGGAGTCCACCCTTCACTTGGTGCTCCGCCTCCGTGGTGGGATGCAAATCTTTGTGAAGACCCTTACCGGCAAGACGATCACCCTTGAGGTCGAGAGCTCTGACACTATTGACAACGTCAAGGCTAAGATCCAGGACAAGGAGGGAATCCCCCCGGACCAGCAAAGGCTCATCTTTGCCGGCAAGCAACTCGAGGATGGCCGTACCCTCGCCGACTACAACATCCAGAAGGAGTCCACCCTCCACCTCGTCCTCCGTCTCCGAGGTGGTATGCAAATCTTCGTCAAGACCCTCACAGGCAAGACCATCACCCTTGAGGTCGAGAGCTCCGACACCATTGACAACGTCAAGGCTAAGATCCAGGACAAGGAGGGTATCCCCCCAGACCAGCAAAGGCTCATCTTTGCCGGCAAGCAGCTCGAGGATGGCCGCACTTTGGCTGACTACAACATCCAGAAGGAGTCCACCCTTCACCTCGTCCTCCGTCTCCGAGGTGGTATGCAAATCTTCGTCAAGACCCTCACGGGCAAGACCATCACCCTTGAGGTCGAGAGCTCCGACACCATTGACAACGTCAAGGCTAAGATCCAGGACAAGGAGGGTATCCCCCCAGACCAGCAAAGGCTCATCTTTGCCGGCAAACAGCTCGAGGATGGCCGCACTTTGGCTGACTACAACATCCAGAAGGAGTCCACCCTTCACCTCGTCCTCCGTCTCCGAGGTGGTATGCAGATCTTCGTCAAGACCCTCACGGGCAAGACCATCACCCTCGAGGTTGAGAGCTCTGACACTATTGACAACGTCAAGGCCAAGATCCAAGACAAGGAGGGGATCCCCCCGGACCAGCAGAGGCTTATATTTGCCGGTAAGCAGCTCGAGGACGGTCGCACCCTGGCCGACTATAACATCCAGAAGGAGTCCACCCTCCACTTGGTCCTGCGTCTCCGTGGTGGAATGCAGATCTTTGTGAAGACGCTTACTGGCAAGACCATCACCCTCGAGGTGGAGAGCTCGGATACCATCGACAATGTCAAGGCAAAGATCCAAGACAAGGAGGGCATCCCCCCGGACCAGCAGCGTCTCATCTTCGCTGGTAAACAGCTTGAGGATGGACGCACCCTTGCAGATTATAACATCCAGAAGGAGTCCACCCTTCACCTTGTGCTCAGGCTCAGGGGAGGCATGCAGATCTTTGTCAAGACCCTCACTGGCAAAACCATCACCTTGGAGGTGGAAAGCTCTGATACCATTGACAATGTTAAGGCTAAGATCCAGGATAAGGAGGGTATTCCCCCGGACCAGCAGCGTCTCATCTTCGCTGGAAAACAGCTCGAGGATGGACGCACCCTGGCTGATTACAACATTCAGAAGGAATCCACTCTCCACCTGGTGCTCCGCCTCCGTGGTGGCCAGTAATTGATGCTTGTCCGTTGTCGTCGTTGCAGTCTCAGTGTTTGTTAGTCCGTAGCTAAGCCATATCCTATAATGTACGAGGATGGCTTAGCATATGTTTCGAGTCCTTTCCTTTCTTTTATTTTGCAGTTTGCTTGATCTGATGAACCTCTCTATGTGGTAGGAACGAGAGTTGGCTGAATTATAATAAATAATTGCTGGTATCAAATATTAGTGTTTGTGTTGTATGTTTTGGTTTCCCAACTTATGCCATACGTTTGCTTAGGCCCGGTGTAGTTGGTTCGACTCTTCTTTTATTGTCACTCTCTGGTTGCGTGCTATTTATTAATCTTGCCTTGAGCGCTCGGCTCGGGCTATTTATATTAGAACAATAATCTCGGTGGAAGTCATTATATTTGATTTAGTGAACCTAATCGTAATTAGTGGAAAGCATATTTTTGGCTTTCATGTTTGGCATCCACGAAACAAATTAGTTAAAGAAGGTGATAATATATTTACCCAAAAAAAGAAGAAGAAAAGGTCATACCACGACTCTGCCTTGTGGTCCGATAACACATCATAGCTGCTCTTGCCTACGAATTTACCTTGAAGCTTTCTAGCTCATCTCCATCGCTGGGAACCTCTATCGTAGGGCATGCTCAAACGTTACACGAATGTGTCCTTTATAGACCCAGCTGTCCTGGATGCCGCAAGTTTCCTCCTTTGCTTCTACACAGGCGCCCCTCTTCTTATTCCGCTCGTCGTATCGTTGATGACTAAGGCTCTTGCCCTCGAAAGAAATCCTACTATCTATCCGGCGTTTTGCTGAGCTCGCTCTTTTGGTTGAGGCTAATTACGTCGCAGATTGATTTACTAATTTAATTTGCTCTATTGAGTTCGGTTATACTTGGGAATGATCATACCTCGATCAGTTGGTATGCATTTTGGCCTCCAATATTAGTGGCAGATTATAATTAATGCACACTCTTGTTTCTCTTAAAAGAAAAGGAAAAATAATAGAAAAGGTGATAATATTAACTATATACATACCTTCATTAAAATTTTTACAAATCACACACTATAACTATCTATTTTCTAACTCTTTTAGAACATGTGAGTGATAATATTAGCTGTAGGATCCAGAGCTTTTCAACTTTAGTTACTACAGCCCTTAAATAAAAAGCATCCTTCAATCATCTGACGGACCAACGCATACAATCATTAAGTGACCTTGCCTTCAAGTTTGACCACATTCTTATTCTTCTAGCTCCAGCAACACCACCCGTAATTAATTAAACACGCAATATCTTTACATCTCTGGAAGCTTAACTTGCACATATTCTCGAGGTTCTCACGTTCCTTTCCCTCCCTTTGATTCTTTAAACAGACAGCACTCAAATTCCAGATCGTCCAACTGTATTGAACAAAACAACTACCGGCCTTATGATTATGTTACCTTTATAACTTGGGTTGCATTGGTCATGAGTTATGATTAACAGCCTAAAGGTGTATTATGTCAAGTAATACCAAACCATGATCTACAACTTATCATCAAATGTTTTTTTTCCCTATAAATTGCATATACACCTTCACAATATTCCTTCCTTTCTGGCAACAAAAAGCATAACACCAGTACCTCTCTATCTCTGACGTCCCTTCCATCTCCCGGCTTCTCCTCTACTGCATTTATTTAAAGAATGCCGATCGTGATCCGGTCGCCGCAAGCTCGGTCTATCGGTTCAACTTTCCCATCATGTCGTCCGCGATCCCGTCGCCGCCTCCGACCCCTACCTTCCTCCACCTCCGAACCCGGTTCAGAATCCGGCCGACACGCAACCCACACCTACACCGGGCCGCGAAGCTCATCTGCGCTTCCGTACTCTTCTTCCTCTTCGCCGCCGCCTTCCTCCTCTTCCTCCTCTACCTCGCGTTACGCCCCCACCGCCCCCGCTTCCACGTGTCCACCTTCTCCGCCACCGGCCTCTCCTCCCCCTCCCCCGCCCCCACCTTCAACACCCAGATCTCCATCCGAAACCCTAACGAGAAGATCGGGATGTACTTCGGGCCGATCGCCGGCTCGGTCTACTACCTCGACGAGCCGGTCGGGCCAGCGGAGGCGCTAGCGGGGGCCTTCTACCAGCCGCCGAAGAACACGACGACGATCGGAGGGACGTTAGGAGGGGGCCAGGTGGGGGATGTAGCGGCGGCCGGGATGGCGGCGGATCAGACGGCGGGTGCGGTCGCGTTTAGGATCGAGCTGTCGTCGACCGTCCGCTTTAAGGTTTCGACGTGGGATACGCATCGGCATAAGATGCACGTGAGTTGCGGCGTGAAGGTTGGGAGCGACGGGGAGATATTGCCGGATTATAAGGAGAAGAGGTGTGCTATCTATTTCTTCTAGAGGACGAGGGTGGTGTTCTTTTGTCTACTTGTTTATTTTTTGAGAAAAAAAATGTGTAATAAGGAGTGTAATAATTAATAACTTATTGATATAATTCATAAGAGTTTTTTTTCCTAAAAAAAATAGATTATGAGTCAGTAGGTTAAATATAAGTCAGAAATCGGATGTAAATTATATGAATATAATACTTCAATAGTTACCGATCCAATGTTTAACTTTGTTATACGCCGAAAGGATTTGACTAGCCACAATAGTGACGTCAATTGATAGGGCTATAATTCGTAATGGATGACTTTTTATTATTTTCTTTAAATAATTTAAAAAGTTGCGAGAAGAAAGAGCAGATGTTCAGTTTGACACGACCTATCCATCCTGCCACAGAATTAATCAAACTAAATAAATCATGTCATCGAGATAATGCTAAAATACTTAAAAGGCGATTAAGATTCCATACAAATTGACTAACATGGGTCCGTCCTAATGTCACTATGAAAAATATCAAGCATTAAGCTTCAAGGGGGTACAAGTTCTAAATGATAAAATACCCAAAAACACCCGAGCTTTACTGATTAATTAGTATTAGCTTTCTCTTCAATCTCGAACGGATCTTAAAGCACTATAGCTATAACCTACAAAAGCCAAAGTCCTAAATCTCACGGCACCAAGCAACCCTGACCATGGCTAAGGCAAAGATCAAGGCCAATGCAAAATTTCGACGAGACATCGAGGGGAGAGTGGCTGACTATAGTAAATAAGAACGGACTAGCTCGGTACACGGAAGATCTGACAAGGGACGGTGGTGGGATGGGGAGGGCATTATGGTGAGCTATAGCCAACGAATCCCTCAACAGCGACGACATTAGGGAAGGTAACACCATCGCCAAAGTCGGGTCTCCTAGCTATGCGAGTGGCTTTAGGTAGAGAGCAGAGAAAGGAGGGGAATAAGGGACAGTGAGCTCGGAAGGTGGAAAGTGGGGGCAGTGAGCTTTGAAGGTGGAGAAGGAAAAAGAAAGAGAGCAAGGTGGGGGAGCAAGTGTTGGTGCAGAAAGAAAAGCGGCTATAAGGAAGCATAACAATTGACGGGAAGGGGCGGCAACAAAAAGGAACAAGCCAAAGAGAGAAAAAGAAGAGAGAAAAAAATTGGGAAGAGGAAGAAGTGAAAAATAGGAGAGAAGGGAAGGGGGAGAAAGCATCGAAGAAGACGGGGAAAAACCTCTCAATGATTAGGAGAAATGTTAGTATCATCTACACAGATTGTACAAGTGTTTTTCATCTAGTGTAATCGAATCAGTAGTTTAAGTTAAATCATTACATCCTGAATAGACTCAACATCATAACCAATCAGCAAAAGTAAAATAAATTGCTAAGAGGAATCAAATCTATAACATATCAGAGAAATTAGAACAAAAAAAAAAAAATCATATTTCCTAAGTGAAATATATGTACAAGGAAGAAAAAGGAGTTTATATTTTTTTTTTAGCCGTTAAGGTTGAAGTAAAGCATTCGATATAAAACGTTGAGAAGATCATGATAACTTATAATGCCATGAGATAGTGATAAGATGCTTGATAAAGGGTGGGATTGAGCGTTTGCCATTGTTGATGTGGCAATTACGCACTCGATGACTAGGATTGCCCTCGCTGAAACAATCAGTTAAAGAAGCCCGCCCCTAATGTAATAATAGTGTTTCTCAATTAGGGTAATCAAATTAGTAGTTTGAGTCAAATCATGATAGACCAACCTCATAACTAATCAACAAAGTTTTGATAAGTCACTGAGAGGAATCGAATCTATAAAATATCAAAGGAACCAAAAATATTACTTTTCCTAAGTGAAATATAAATTTGGTTTAGGTTTTAAGTAAGGCATATAATGATATGATCCGTAGTCGTAGAGCATATGATCCAAGTAATCGCAGCCTATCTATCAACAAAACAACGTTTTGCCATAAATAACCGGAGTTAAAAAGTAAAGCTTGTTGCTTTCGCCCCACCCCCCAGGCCCCCAAGGCCCAAAGTCCATAATTTGAAGAGGAGTTCAAGCCGAATTGGAAGCTCGATACATCGTCGATGGCGAAGTGTGGACTGGGTTGTGAGGCGGCGGTGGGCTCGCTAACAGCGTCGAAGAAGAGGGATTACAAGGTAAGCAACCGCCTCCACGAGGGGAAGAGGCCTCTCTACGCTATCGCCTTCAATTTTGTCGACGCTCGCTACTACGACGTCTTCGCCACCGTCGGCGGCAACAGGGTACCTCCAAACTTCCCCTCTTCTTGCTGACGGGTCTCTCTTATTTCTCTTTTCTCCGTGTAATTTCTTCTGATCTCATCTGGGTTTTCTCCATACGTTGGATGTTTACTTGTGTTTGTGATTGAGATTTTGATTGAAAGTTTTAATTTTTTTTGTAGGTTACTGTGTACCGTTGCCTTGAAGGGGGTCTTATTGCCGTCCTGCAAGCTTATGTCGACGAAGATGTAAGATTCAAGGAGGAAATTGTTTTATACTTTTGATTTTGATTCTAATTGTAGTTTGGGTTTTTTTTATTAGTAAATCAGATGTTATGGTGTTTATCTGATCTGGAGTTGATCGCACAGTGGAAAAGCTGTTTGAAATGGGATTATGTTATTTTCTGATGATGGTAACGGTTTTTTGTAGTTCAGAAGGATGAATCGTTCTATACTTTGAGTTGGGCATGCGATATTGATGGGACTCCATTGTTGGTTGCGGGTGGAAGCAATGGGATCATCCGAGTTATCAATGCCGGCACCGAGAAGATACACAAGGTATTTGCTATCCCTTTTCTTGATCTGATTTTAATTATAAAGAAGCCCATGAGGAAAGGGACAGCATGGATCAGGTGCATTCTACTTCCCAACTGTTCTTACAGCACTCTGGGCATTGAGATAATGCACATTTAGGCATAAAATATAAATCTTTGAAAATATCTTTGCTATAACTATCTTTAAGAAGGGGGAAGCGAGCAGCACTACGGAAATGCAAGTTCTGTTCATTAAGACATTACCTCTTTCTTGATATGATTGTGTTATGAAATAGATGATCTAACTAGTAACTACATGCATCTGAAAGCTAATATCTTATTTCATTGCTGTTATGCAAATATGCTTGCAGAGTTTTGTTGGCCATGGGGACTCGATAAATGAAATTAGGACACAAGCACTGAAACCTTCTCTTGTTTTGTCTGCCAGTAAGGTAGATGAAGACACTGTCTGATCATAGTTGCAGATCTTTGATGCTCTCATGCTTCTGATTCTTAGAATATATATATATTTTTTTGCATAGGATGAATCTGTTAGGCTATGGAATGTGCACACAGGAATCTGTGTACTGATTTTTGCTGGAGCAGGGGGTCACAGAAATGAAGTTTTGAGTGTTGTAAGTGCATCGAATTTTTTTTCTTTTTCTCTTTTGATATCTGTGTCAATGATCACCAACATAGAGTAATTGTCTTTCTTCTTGGTCTTGTTGTTTTGTAGGATTTCCATCCCTCTGACATTTATCGGATAGCAAGCTGTGGTATGGATAATACTGTTAAGATTTGGTCAATGAAAGGTAAGTAAGCACTAGTCATAATAATTTTTCTGATTTAGGTTTGCTGTATAATAATTGTATAATGACATTGGTTTGCTTGTGCAGAGTTCTGGACATATGTTGAGAAATCATTTACATGGACTGACCTTCCATCAAAATTTCCCACTAAATATGTCCAGTTTCCAGTTAGTATTAAACATCCTTGTCCTTTTTAGAAGTAAAGCTTGCATTAGATTTGTTCATATGGGATCTTGACTCCAACTGTTTCAGGTCTTCATTGTCTCCGTCCACTCTAACTATGTTGACTGCACTAGGTGGCTCGGTGATTTTGTCTTGTCAAAGGTAACTTCTTGCATAGATTATTGTCTGATGGAGTATATGCATTAGTTGGTAAACTTTTTATATCTAGCTGCATCCCTTGGTTATTGGTTCGCTGTCATCAAGTTCTTTTTTTTGACCAAGATAATTAGTTCCAGTTTGATGATTACCTATGTCGTGAAACCAACTGATGCATGCTACTTTGAAAATACAGAGTGTTGACAATGAAATTGTCTTATGGGAGCCAAAAACAAAGGAACAAAGTCCTGGTGAGGTCAGAAATTATGCAATTCCTTATACGAGGATGCTAAATTTTCTACTTATTTGTTTCCACATATGTTTTTCTTAAACCAGTTATGTGTGTTCTAAAGCCATTTTTGATAATGGAAGATGTCTTTCATTTGCACTTTCAGTTTTTGTATATCTAGATGAGTGATAGATTTGTTTAAATTCCATGTAGGGTGCTGTTGATATTCTTCAGAAATATCCTGTGCCTGAGTGTGATATTTGGTTCATCAAGTTTTCATGTGATTTTCACTATAATGCAGCAGCAATAGGTAACATGTATCTTTTATCATATTCAAGTTGATTGTTCTTTTAATACCTTATTCTTGCAATCATTTGCTGATCATATAGATTATGCACCCAAAGCCCACTTCCAAAATTTTGTACACAATATTCTTTTTCCTTTATTCTTCTCTTATCATTTTGTAGCAAGTTCAAATGAACTACATGCAGACATTTTCATGTTCTATACAGCATACCCATATTTCTGAAGGTCCACGACATTCATGTGGATTCACAATCTCATATTAGACATTGTTCCACAACTGAAAGTTCAACAAACTGGTTACTGAAATGATCCTAGTGTGATTTCATAATTTAATGTATGACTATTTATGCGTCCAGAGTGTCTGGTAATTCAACTAGAAGTCTATGGTCTTTTACGTCACAACAGAAGAGGATTGCACCTCATTTTGGTCTCTTCTGAATTATATAATCTCTATTCACAAGAAACAGATCAAATAGATAAGCGGTCCAATGGTTGTAGCAATATTGAGTACCATTATTGACTTTGGAACTCCAATATTGAGAGGTGCATGAAACTCACTTCTACTAATAGAAATAGGGCATATTTATTCCTACAGTTACAATAGTCTCAGTAGTCCCTCTGATCACTGGGGCAAGGTATTATTAATTTGTAATGGTGGCACAATAGCATCCATGTATAGTCATGAATTGACCCCAGGAGTCGATCTTGAGTTCAAAAAAATCAAACCTTGGATACTTCATAGTTTTCATCAACCTTAGATGTTAAAGGAATCTTCAACATGGAATCATATTGTTAATGCTTATTGAACTTCTATTGATGATCTTTCTAGACATGTAAAACGTCATGTTAAAGTATAATCAAGGATAAGAAAATGTTCTTTTTGTATTTTAAAAAAATTAAATGTCCAATGAGTACAAGGATATTGTCATGGAAATTAACAACGGGAGTGATCTATGAATATTCAGTTGACATAACTAGAAAGACTGAATATCCTTCTCTAAGACAACTAGAAAGACTTTGAATGACCAGAAGGTCCAAAAAGTTAATTTTGTTTTCTATCATGACTATGTGAATGGGTAACTATTTAAAAGCATAACTGCATAACCCCTCTTTTTTTAAGAGTTAAGAGGCTTATTCCAGGTTTTCTATTAAACAGGGAACCGTGAAGGAAAAATTTATGTTTGGGAGCTTCAGTCGAGTCCACCCGTTCTTATAGCTAGGTAATTTTGGCTTCCAACTTCTTTTTCCATCATCTAAGCTGCTATTGTGTCATTCAACTAACTCTAGTAGCTTTTTTAATCAACCACATTGTTTCAGGCTAGCTCATGCTCAATGCAAATCTCCAATAAGGCAGACAGCCACATCATTTGATGGAAGGTACTGAGCTCTCACCAAACATCTTCCCTTGCTTTATCATCTACTATATGTAGAACATTGACCATAAATTTCAAAATTTTGTTTGCTGCAGTACCATACTCAGCTGTTGCGAGGATGGCTCGATATGGCGTTGGGATGCAGTCCCATGAGTTGTGTCATCATTCTAGTTAGAGATCAGTTCTCTTCTATGATAACCGAAGTAAAATGGCAGTAAGGTCTTATTGATGGAGCGATGGATGGGAGATTGAACTGCCTTCTACTACCGCGATTCTTCTGATTTCATGTAGATTATGCCGTCCTTGGGCATGTTAGCAAGTCTGAATGGCCAACTAGCATATGTTTTACATGACATCTTTGAGGAAGTTGATACACACATTTGCAGCTTGCAGGTATTAAGTTCATGCAGGATTAGATTGCACAAGTCATCAGATTAGTGTCTAACAGAGTTCAGATTTGTTTATGGCTTTATCCCATAATGTAACCAACTCATGCTTTCTGTGAACTTGCAGTATTCTGCATCTGTGCCTTCTCCTTATTGTACTCCTACTATCTAATTCTGAAAGAAATGTGAATTCAAGGGTCAATGATTGTATCCTTTTCTCCTGAATCCCACACAATGTTCTCTTTTGGTTGGATCATTTACAATTTTCGATGGTTTGATTATAACCTCTTGAAGGATTCAATGAGGTGAGGTGACTGCTGTTAAAACAAAACAATAGATTCAACCTTGCTTACTGTACCAGCTATGAATTGAAATAAGTGATTGAAAGGTATATGGTTAACTTTCTCAATTTTGATGAGTTGCATCAATTCTTGCAGTTCTTCTCTTGTTGTTAGAAATAATATGGAATTTCTAGTGACTCTGTTTGGAAGATTTTATAGATAGATAGATATAATTTAAGGACATCCAATTTGGGTTAATCCCAAGAGGGAAAGTAGACTAGTTTTATATTTTATCATTTGACTCCCTGTCTGACATATGCGAGTAAGGATCTTGGAATGGATATATATATATATATATATATATGCAAAAGAAATAAAAAAACAAGAAAGCCATGCATTATTTGCTTCTCACCAAGACCAAAGCTAGGAGGAAATATCTATCTATTAGACCTTCAACTGATTCCTTCCGTGTCGTCCCCACTCCAAATCCCACTGCACTGTACCCCTACTCCAAATGTTCCTCTACTTCTTCTCCACCCGCCTCCAAACTCTCCTCCTCCTCACCTCCTTCTCCCTTCTCCTCTTCCTCCTCCTCCTCCTCCTTCGCTCGTCGCCCACCTCCTTCACCGTCACCTCCGCCGCCTCCTCTCCTCCGTCGCCGTCGCCCACCTCCCTCCGTCACCTCCTTTTCGGGATCGCTTCCTCCTCCAAATCATGGCCTCGCCGGAAGGAACTCCTCCGCCTCTGGTGGCGCCCCGGCCTCGCTCGCGGCATCGTCTTCCTCGACTCCCCCCTCAACTCCTCCGCATCTGGCGGCGTTGATCACACCCTTCCCCCTACTAGCGTCTCCGCCGACACCTCCCGCTTTCCCTACTCCTACAAGGGCGGCCGCCGGTCCGCCATCCGCGTCGCCCGCATTGTTAAGGAACTCGTCGAGATCGCTGGGGACAGCGAGGTGAGGTGGATAGTGCTCGGGGATGACGACACGGTGTTTGTGCTCGAGAACCTGGTCGGAACCCTGGCGAAGTACGACTGGGAAGGATGGTGGTACATCGGGGGAAGGTCGGAGATCGTGGAGCAGAATGTAAAGCATTCGTTTGGGATGGCGTTTGGGGGAGCCGGGATCGCGATTAGCTATCCCCTGGCTAGGGTTTTGGCGAACGTTTTGGATTCGTGCCTCGTGAGGTACCCGCATCTGTATGGGAGTGATGCGAGGATCTTTGCTTGCTTGGCGGAGCTTGGGGTGGAGCTCACTCATGAACCTGGATTCCATCAGGTAAAGGACTCTCCTTGTTTCTTTGCTTTTTGTTCATCTGAATTTATCATCATTTTTGCTTCGTTAGTTGATATTTATTTTGGCGACATGCGTAGTTGATGAAGATGAAGACTTTAGTGAACTTCAATTACGCATGTGATAGAGCTTGGAGATGATTTTGAGTTTTTAGCATGACGATGTGAATGAAATGGTTAAATTCCGTCATATGTTTCTCCATGCTACTTGCGTTTATATTCAGTGAGCTATATTGCACTTTGCCAATTTTGAAATTTCAGCTAAGGAAAGACGATTTAGTGGAGGTGAGAGAAAAAAATATATATAATAAAAAAGAGGAGAAGAAAAACCACTGATTGAGGTGTATAGGTATGATATGCTTTCCTAATGAACCTTCTAAACAGTCATTGATTACTTGATTTCTCATGAGGTCTCATTCTAATTTTGGTAGCAGCCTATTTTTCTTTTTCATGAATCATGAATCATGAATCATTGAAGTGCTGTTATCTCCTCCTCCCTTACCTACTATGCTTTTGTAATATTACTTCCAAAAACATACAACATTCAGACCTGATCGTCTTCCTCCAACCCACCCTTTGCTCATCAAACTGACTCTAATATTTTAGTATGTCCAACCCCAACTCACATAACCCCTACTCCCTCTCTCCTTTTAAGCAAACCCAAGAAAATAAACATTGCTCACTTTGTCCTTAAGTCCAGATATTAGATGTTCATAGGTTTTGATTGAAAATAAAAGTTGCATTAGCTGAATAGTGGAAATGACTGAGATGTTAAAAAAATTTGGACACTGAGAAAAAGAATATTATGGAGCAATCAGCTATCTCTATGGACAATCTAGACATAAATAGCAGCAGTTTGCATTTGTGGCATCAATTTCAACTCAACCATTCGGTTTTCAATGACCAGGTTGACCTTCGTGGAGACATTTCTGGTCTTCTGTCTGCACATCCATTGGCGCCATTGGTATCACTTCATCATCTTGATTTTGTCAACTCACTGTACCCTGACATGAATCAAACAATGGCACTAAAGCATTTCTTTGAAGCTGTGAATGCTGATCCAGGCAGGATTTTGCAGCAAACAGTTTGTTATGACCGCTTGAAATCACGGACACTTTCAATTTCCTGGGGATATGTGGTTCAGTTGTTTGAAGGAAATCTGGTGCTTACTGACCTTCTTTCTGTACCAAAGACATTTACTCAATGGAAAAGAAGTCGTAATACTTCTTCAGATGTGTATATGTTCAATAGCAAGGAATACTCCAGAGACCAGTGTAAAAGGCCTGCTATTTTCTTCTTAAAAAGTGTGTCTGCTGGTAAGGATAAAATTGAAAGCAATTACAGTAGGCATTTTTGGAGAAAATGCTCGCTGATCCCCAACTCAACTAGGAGTCCTTTATTAATCAGAGTGTCCTCTCAGAGACTTAATGATACAGTTGGAAAGGTACTACAACATATCTCTGCTTCTCTTCCATAATCCTTTGATTTCAGATCCTATAAGATGTTATGTTCTCCTCTTCAATTTTCTTTTAATATTTGCAGGCTTCAAGGCGACACTGTTGCGATGTTTTGCCTTCATCCTCAGGATTTATCATGAAGATAGATATCAGGAAATGTAAAGATAATGAGTTGATTGCCATGCAACCATAGATAGTAACTGGATATTGCTATACATGTAGAGTTCTGCAAAAAAATTACTTACAAGGTTCTTTACTGCTTAAACTTGTTGACATATTCCACATTTCCATTATATTCATAGTGTACCATGCAGTGTTTGCCAATATTATGTTTTAGTCTTTTTCTTAAGGCAATACATCATTCTTTTTTTCCCCAAATATAATGTTCTTTTGCAATTTTATTTTTCTAACTTCCAAAGTTTGTACATACTCGAGCTTCTCATGTTATCTGTACTTCTTCTATCAGTTAAGCCTGAGTTAGTGTTTGATCAAATTATTCTATTCAAGAAAGGATTACATTTGTTAAAAAGACGTTTCTTGATGTTTGTCTGTGGAATACCTGTCAGGAAAGTTGCATACACATAGAAATATGATATATGCATAATCTTTTACCAATTAGTAGTGATAATGCCAAAAACGACTTCTCAACTTTGACTTGAGGTTGCTTCTGTAACATATTTACTGCGTTTATTATATGCCGAAGGTATGCCCGTTTACTAATTGTGTTATGCTGTAACTGATTGTGCTATCGCTTATTGGATAATTTGTTCCTAATGGATTGTTAAGTTGTTGATGTTTGAATTTTTCACTATATTGGAAAAAAAAGGTCTCTTTAATTCCCTTCAGTTAGAATAAGGCTACTGCATATTCTCAATCATAATATTCAATTCCATTTTCCTTAGTTATGGGTCTATGGCACTGCTACTCATATTGATGTCAATTATCAAATGTACTTTCGTGCTTGTTTCTCATTCTTCTTCGTTGGATGTCTTGCAATTTGACAATGTTGCTACATCTTATATGGTACTTCATCTTCAAATGGTACTTTCAGGTCCTGTGAGCAGCAAGCCAGCAACTGGTCTCCTTTCCGCAGGATGAGTTAATCTGACCTGGACTGAGTTCATAATGTGAATCTGTCCCCTCGTACATGCATATTTCTCCCACGAAGGCACTGTGATTATAGGGGGCAAAAATCGATCAAATCCAATAAACTGATACGGCAACAGATTTTAAACTTAGTCTTATCGAATTTAGGTTATGAACTGATCAATTCGTCTAATTCAATTATCAAATGGATTATGTTCGTGTTCATTATCTTAGTTTTATTAACTCATTTATGAACCGACCTACCAATCTGTTTACGACACAATTATTTATTTATAATTTAATTAACCTATTTATAATATATAGAGAATATGTTTATAATTCAAATAAATATATATACAATCTTAATAAATATATTTATAATTTGAATAATTTATAAAAGTTATGAATAATTTATGTTACCAAATAACTCATTTATGAATTATGACGAGGATAATCTGATTAATGAACAAGTTATACTCGTGTTTAAATTTTTTAATCCATTTAATAGATAGATTGTTTCATGTTTGTATTACCATAACTCGACTATCTAAACACGTCAAACTCAACCTAATTGCTACCCCCTTATTGAGATGTTTTTTTATATCGTAAATAAGACTGAAATGTGATTCCTGTTCCACACAAGTGAATAATTTATGCTGCTATGGGCTGAAAGAGTTTCTTATCGCGGCGGTCGAGAGGCAGGATGAAATTAGGACTAATTTCAAGTCTTTGTAAAGTTAATACATTATTACTTTACTTTCTTTCTCCGTGCCAGAGTGCTCAATGTTTTCTTCACTGTAGCTCGTGCCACTGTTTCTTGCCATCAATCATAAGCTTTCAGCTCAGGAGGAGTGAATTTTCGGTTCTAATTTGACTTGCCTATCATAATATTTCTTGCTTCTTTTTCCTCGAGAAAAATATTTGGTGTCAGAATTCAGAGAGAAAAGGTCGAAGCTCGCATCATTTGATGTTCCTTAATTAAACAAGAGGATAAGATGAAGGTATCATTCACCGTATATTTTCTTTTCTTAAATAGTTGGGCAGTTGGGTGACGTTTTATGCCGGCAAGATATGTCAAGACGGTGACGACTTGCAAGAATAGATGGACAGTCTGCCAGAAAGCTATCTTTTCAAAATAATAACCTCGGTAATCGGCAAAAGATTAAGTAGCTTTCGATGGTCCTAATCTTTTGGCGTCACAGATTACGTAAGACTTCCAATTATAACTTCTAGAAGAGATTTGTGTTAGAATACGTGGCTGCTGTGCACAGTGCACTGCATCCAGTCAAAGCCAGAGGTGCGAAGTTCCACACTTCTACGGTTCTACCTACTCCGGCATTGACCTAAACGTAACAGTTGACTCGATCCAGATGTCCTCGATTGACAAGAGCTTGGCCCTAATATATCACACCCTTCAACTTCACAAAATTTACGGTCCACACCCTATGTATTTCCATTCTGGCCCTCATCTGTTAGCTTTATTTTCGATTAACACCTCGAATTTACAAAAATATCTAGATGGTTTACTCGGAGTGCGTGTGTGTGTGTGTGTGTTTTTTTAAAGAAATAAAGTTAAAAAAAACTAATACTTCAAATATAAAAACGTGTGAAAGACGCGCCCAAGTCTCTGCTAGTTTCTTGGAAGACCAATCATCAAAGACTTGGCTCAAAATAAAGCCGTCGATTTTTCGTCCTTACGACTTTTTCCAATTTAAACCATTTTAAAATTTAAATAAAAAATCACGTAGGAGATCTCCTCCTGGCTTCCACACCCATAACGTTTCCACTATCCAAGACAATTGGCTTAGCAACGTTGGAATTCAACGTCCAACAACCCCGTTGATTTGCCAGACGTATTCACATGTGAGTATGTCCACACGGTCTATAAATATCAACAAACCGATGCAAGAATCACAACACCACCACCATTACCATTTCTTGCTCTCCTCTTCTGGAAAGCCTTTGTTGATCTCCTCTGCTGCTCCTTCCATCTCTTTACATGGGGAACATGGCGAAAGCTTTGATCGCAGCCTTGGCGATGGCAGCTATCTTTCAGCTCGCCGTTGGCACAAATTACACCGTCGGAGCACCGGCCGGTTCATGGGATCTCCAGACCAACTTCACAAACTGGGCTTCCTCTATCAGTTTCCTCACCGGAGATTTTCTCAGTAAGCTTCGGGTCTTTTTGTTTTTTAAAAGAAATTTTATTTTATTTATTTATTTATTACTGTTCACACCAACTCAACAGTGACACTTATCATTCAACTCCAACTCCTGAAATATGTAAAATACCTTAATCTTAATCTTAAAAATTACTTAGAGATATTAAGATAATTTTATATTAATACTTAATTTGACTCATATATGGGGCAACTAAAACTAAGCTAGTTTTCATATGCTTTCCTGGTACCGGCTCCAACATAGTTTAATAAGTCATTATGAGCTAAGTAGTTAATTAGTTAAGGATTAGAAAAAGGAGCATATTAGGCCTCGTGAGTCACTGCCAAACAAATATCTAATACGTAATGTTTGACTCGGATTTGGAAGCCTATCTCTATGGAGAGAGTTTTCGATCTGAATCAGACTTAGGTTCAGATTTTATCTCCTTAGTTGCAACCAGAGTTACTAAATAGAAAATTGAGAAAGAGAATATGGAGATCAAAGATCAAATTTAATTTGACACGAAGGAGAGAGAGAGCGGAGAGATAACTAACCGATTTAAGGGGTGAATGTTATGAAATCTTAATTTTACCCTTAAAATTAATAAACGGCTCCTCATAATTTGGTAGAGGGTATGGAAGAAGAACTCATTTTTGAGGCATTAAAATCAAAATGTGCAGATCAAAAAACCTTTCATTAACTAACCACAAAATTTGTTGTGATATGTGCAGTATTCAAGTATTCATCCAGCCAACATGATGTCCTAGAGGTGACCATGAGCAACTATGGGTCGTGCACAACAAGCAACCCAATCTCCACAGACGCCAGCGGCAACACCGTCGTAGCTTTGACCGCCCCCGGGACCAGATACTTCATCTGTGGGATCCCAGGTCACTGCGCCGGTGGCATGAAGGTCCAAATCGACGTGTCCGCAAAGTCGGCGCCGGCCACCCCACCCACTTCCGGCTCTTCTCCTCCACCTCCACCTCCACCTCCATCTCCAACTACGACTCCTCCATCTCAAACCAACTCACCTCCATCCGGAGTCTCACCTGCACTTGCTCCTCCCCCGCAGGGCTCGGCAGCAGGAGTTAGTGGTCTCGGCGTTCAGGAGAAGGTTGCGTTTGCGTTCGGGCTCGGAGTTCTGATGCTTGTGGCGTTTTGAGCACTATGAGGAGGATTTAATTTTATCAATTACATGTCCACCTGTTGTTTTTGTTTGGGGCTTTCGACATTATATTTTATTCATTTGCATAAATAATTTTTGATGCATCAGATTTGTAGCTCACAAGCGGTTGAAGAAAATAAAAGTGGCTGGCCCGCCTATTTTATTCTACATTTGGCTCTGAATACTTGAAAGTATATCACAGGAAGGATAAGATTGAGTTCTGATTATTATAAAATAAAATTAACTCGTACTTACAATTTGATAGCATGAATTCCAGTTTATCAATTAATCCAGAGTCACAGAAAATATAAAACTTGCTTCAATTTCCAAATAGGGATGAGGTATCCCTTGTTGACGAGCATTTACATTCTTCCTGCTAGCTAATAAGACATTAAGATCCACTTAGAGCAAAAGAATTGTGTAAAATTGTTGTCTTAACAAACCACTGTGTATTCTCCCCCTTATGCCCATTGATCTCCACCGGGAGAGAGGCCGTAAAGATGCAGTGAGTGAATGGGCTTCATAAGAAGGACAAGGCCTTAGACATATCAGCTTTGAGCAAAACGGCTCCATATTTTGCTCTTAGAGGATTTTGTGAAGTTGATTGTCTCTTGGGCTAGGACATGATTGTCTACCTTTTGCCTTCTAAGCACTCATTTTGAGAGGGAGAGATGAGGACATTGAGAAGAGGCTTAATTCTTGCTGCATGGATCTTTGCAATGAGCTTGTAATTGTGTTGAATAGACTTATGAGTCTAAAGTCGAATAAGGAGCATCATTTTTAAGGATGAGGACTCGTTCAGATTTTTACCCATCTCCCAGATCAGAAGATCGATCGATCGCCTTGCAGGTTGCACTCCTCAGAATATCCTAGTGAGCTTGAAGGAAGTGAGTATTAAGCCTGTCAGACCCTGGGGCCTCGTCCAGCCCTAAGCTCCTAAGGATGGTTGTGATGATCTATCTCATCATCAGAGGATAAGATGCAGAGGTCCTCAGCAGAGTAGTTCACATCAAGATTATGGATGTAGTTGAACTGCAATCTACACTAGTTTTTTTCCAGATAGAGATATTTTTTCCTTACAAATATTTCAAATGGCAAGTCTTTTGGTCTAACTATAATAATAGCATGGTCAAACAGAGGATTAGAGAGCAAGATCCTGACTAAAGGAAGAACAATGTTGGCATCGGTATTGTGGAGGAAGCTTGAAAGGTTTCGTCGAATTGTCATCCCCCCCCCACCCACCCACCACACACACACAGAACAAGTCCAGCGGAGAATTTTCGTTGGGGATCAAGATGGCGGCATTGGCCATCGTAATCTTGTTTGATTTATTCTATCAAAGGGGAGAGTAGAGAGTATGGCTTCTGATTTAGGCCAGGTTGGTGCTTCCATGGATGGGCTTGGTTTCGATCCATGGGGGTAACGGGCTTTGCATGGTTCTGAAGAGTGGGCTCGTTTCTTTTAATAAGATTATGGGATTTTGTTAGTTAGCTCTGTTAATAGGGATGGGGGCAATGACGGATAGGGAATGAACTGAGATGGAGTCACAGTTATGAATTTGATAGGGATGACGATAAGAGAGAGGAGTGGTGGTGTATGTGTTGCTTCAAACTGATAACAAAATTACGAATCCAAACTTACCACTAATAAGCTGTTATAATTTATAAGATAGTCTATAAATAACTTACTGATCTCAATGATTTTATTTGATACAGTTCTAATCAATATACCTCACAATTCCCTTGAAATTAATTTTTCATCTCGGTGACTCTTTAGATGAATCCTTTAGATGTAGAAGATGAGTAAAAACCTTCGTCGATAGAAATATAATGTTTCTCTAAAAACTTATTCTCAAAGGATATTATAACTTTTATATATCTTCCATAAATAAAGTTAAATTCAAGTTAAATTAGTTCTCACAAATTTTTAGATTTTATAAAGTTCCATCCCAAGTGCGTTCAAACAGCTAAAAATACATATCTATATTTTTAAACATTCGATAAGGTGCATTCTAATGGTCTCGAACTTATCTCTATGTAAACGTATTGACTTAAATGTTTTAAATCTCAAAAGTCTTGAAACTAAATCTTATTAAAATTTATAGATATACTCTATACATAAATAAAATACTTCAAATATTTTGCATATATTTAAACCTAACACCAAAGCAAAGAAAATAATGGACTCATTCCAATTTAAAATATTAAAAAAGTCACATAGGAGACCTCTTCGTGAGTTCTCACATCCATATCTTTTTCCATTCCCTAAGACATAGTCTCTCAAGCCACCAAGTTTGGAATTCAACAATCCCCAACAACCCTTTTGATTTGCCAGACGTGTATCCACATTTGACGCGGTCCTAAAATAATCTTCAACACCGTCTATAAATATCAACAAAATCGATACAAGAATCACAACACCACCGCATCTAAGGAGTTCATCTTCTCTCTCTCCTTTGGAAACTCTCTTTCCGCAGCCAAATTAGTATTTCTCTGCCACCTTTCTTGATCTCCCCTGCTGCTCCCTCCCCATCTCTTTACATGGGAAACATGGCAAAAGCTTTGATCGCAGCCTTGGCAATGGCAGCTATCTTTCAGCTCGCAGTTGGTACAAATCACACCGTCGGAGCACCGGGCGGTTCATGGGATCTCCAGACCAACTTCGCAAACTGGGTTTCCTCTATCACCTTCCTCACGGGAGATTTTCTCAGTATGTTTGTATTTATTAAAAACACCTTATGTTTGCATCTATTATCATTCACATCTTACTTAGGTATTTAGTCATAATTAATCATCCAAGCTCTCTGTAAATTCTTCTAAATTTTCATAAACTAACCACAAAATTTGTTGTGATATGTGCAGTATTCAATTATGCATCCACCCAACATAATGTCCTCGAGGTGACCATGAGCAACTATGGGTCGTGCACAACAAGCAACCCAATCTCCACAGACGCCAGTGGCAACACCGTCGTAGCTTTGACCGCCCCCGGGACCAGATACTTCATCTGTGGGATCCCAGGTCACTGCGCCGGTGGCATGAAGGTCCAAATCGACGTGTCCGCAAAGTCGTCGCCAGCTACCCCACCCACTCCCGGCTCTTCGCCTCCACCTCCATCTCCAACTGCGACTCCTCCTCCATCTCAACCCAACTCACCGCCATCCGGAGTCTCACCTGCACTTGCTCCTACCCGGCAGGGCTCGGCAGCAGGAGTTGGTGGTCTCGGCATTCAGGAGAAACTCGCGTTTGCGTTTGGGCTCGGAGTGCTGATGCTTGTGGCGTTTTGAGCACCACGAGGAGGATTTAATTTAATCAGTTGTGTATTCACGGTTGTTTGTTTGGATTTAGATATTGTTTTGATTCATTGGCATAAATATCTTCTAATGTATTAGATTCGTAGTATACATGAAATTGATGAAATAAAAGTTGCTGTCCTATTTTAGTCTACATTTGGCTTTGAATACTAGAAATTCTATCCAAAAAAAAAGGGATAAGAATGAGTTCTGTTCGTAAAAATAAAATTAACTCAAACTGAAATTTATTGATTGTTCTTGAAGTCGCAATATAGAGCTTGTTCCAATTTCCAAACAGGGACGAGGCATCCCATGTTGATGAGCATTTACATTATGAGGCCACGTAGTTCATTGGCAAAAACATGTTTCCTGCTAATAAGATCCACTTAAAACAAAAGAATTGTGTTAAGAATGTTAACGAACTACTGAGTACATTAGCAAACAAAAGTCTAAGCATAAATCTCCAAGTGCGCACGTTCAGTTTGTCCAGAAAGCTTATGCAACTGGTGAAAACGCGTCAGTGTCTTTGGAGGTATCGACTTCACCTGGCGGCATGAACTGCCACATTGGAAATCCAGGGTAACCGAGAACGGGCATCATCAACTTATGTCCAGCAGCTTGACCTTGGGCAGCAAAGACAGTGGGTAATAGAGGAGGCTGTATGTAGGTTGGTTGTGAATTCAAAAGTTTTATTTGCTGCTCTAGGCTCTCCTTCTCTGCCTTCAGCTTTTGCTTCTCATCACGAAGCTCATTCTTCTCTGCCTGCAATGATGTAGAAGTTCAATATTTTCTGTGATTGAAACATGTCTAATAAGTCAGGAAGAATGTAAAAATAGGTGGACTTACTACTTTACCAGTTATCCTAAAAGTAAACAAGTAAAGCACAAAAAGAAATAAAATACTAGCTCCTTCAGCTGCAATTCATATCGTCCAAATGTGAATGAGTAGTAGTACACAACCCCCAGTTTCAATAACCAATGATCACCCAAATACTGAAATAATTCTTCAAATTATGAAAAAAAAGGATATCTTCCATAATGCTCATCTTTGTCTCAGGAACTCGGAAAAATTCATAAGAAATTAATTTGACATTTTGCCAGTTCTTGATTAGCTTTAAATACTTAAATTTTATTGCTCAATGAATATTGTATGGAGTTGCACCTTGACCATTCGCATACAAATAATGATTTCTTTTGTATCAAAAAAGGAATTACAGGTCTCTAAACTAGTTACTTTCATCACATGAAATGGAAAAAATAACTCAACTAGACTTCGCAGTGTTCCTTAAGTTGTCACTTTGTCATATAAATTTCTGAATTAATTATGATGATCATAAACAAACTTCCTCTAAGTTCTGTGAACACGCGTGATTTTCTTTAGATACATTGTTTTCAGCACTAGTTTCCTACTCATCTTCAACTATTTACACCCAATCAAACAGCCAAACTCAAATCTCTCATATTAAACTAGACTTCCATCTTCCATCAACAATAGTGGGGAGTGAAGTTGAAAGAAATGATAAATAATTAGTAAGATGCAAGGTTCTAAGTAATAGTATACTAAGTAGGCGGAGAAAACTATTCGTATCAGCAATATCAGTCGTTTTGACCATTGTATTAACCATTTAGATATTGAACTACTTTTGAATTACGTAAATTCTAAAAATTGATATAAAACATAGAAAAATCTCAGAATTTGATGAAAACAAAGATAAAAAAGTTTAAATTACTCACATTAGATAGTAATAACATAACACAGAGTGAATATGTTAAGAAATATATCGAATTTCAAAAGCATTCAGTAAATACATGTGTTCATCACCATCATCATCTTTGCAATATAGACAGCAAAAAGCCTCCTGTAGATGAGGCTAGCAAGTGCCTTTGCAATAGCAGTGAGCATAGAAGTGTTAAAAGAAAAATTAAAATTGGTGAAGGAAGTAAAAAATAGCAACAAAACGAAAAGGAGAAAAAAATAGCAAGAAAACGTAAAATGTGGCATTCAAGACATCAAGAGATCAATAATTGATATCTCAAGTTGTATTCACATATAGCCCACATAAAAGAAAAAGAAAAAGAAAATCAAAATTTTGTGTTCACAGCCTATATAGTCGATGCTTGGGCTGAAACCAAGGTAAAACTGATTTCGACCCGAATTTTGGGTCGGATAAGGACCAACGCTGATATATATCAACTGATAGTATTGAATATCGATATCCACTGATACGTTGAACTATGGTAAGATGCTGTCGCTCAACGATGGGCAAAGGAAGAAACTTCCTATGAGCTATCTTGTAGATTGTTTATGCATGTATATTATAAGAAAGATCATTATGAAGTTTATGATTATTAGATGACTACAATAAAAGAACATGGATCAGATAACCACCAAATATTATTTAGCCTAAAATTTAAATTACTGCAATCAAAGAACATCCTACTAGATTCAAATATATTCTGACAGCTTAACTAGATATCATAAAACTCTTACCCTATGTAATAATATTGATGATGATTATTTATCTTTTTCAGTTAGGAAACACTACAAATAGAAAAGATAACCAATAATTCTAATTCTACAAAGTTTTCACAGTAATGGCATTCAGAACTACTCAAATGGATATATTGATGTTGCAATCATCTAGAATAACCATTTTGTAAACAGATTAGTATTTACTGAAAATCTAACTGAGAACGTTAATTTAGGTACTAGCAAAGGATGACAAATAGCATCCTCAAATATATCTATACATAATGGAAGGTTGAACATAATGCAATATGAGAAAATCATTGACCTTCAACTCTTTTATCTTTTCCTGAAGACTCTCATTTGAATCCTTTAGCTTTTGTGCTTCAATGCGCAGCTGAGTAACCATGCAAGCAGCATCACTCAAAATAGCTGCTTTGTCCGATTTCGGTGGCTTCCCAGGATCAATAACAGACCCCAATTCGATGAACCTAAAAAGTAAAAGCCCAAAGACTTATTATTTCAAGCCACCAGAGAGGAAAATTACCTCATATAAATCATGAGTTTTACATGTGAAGTAACCAACTAAACACAAATGCACCTGTCATTCAACTTATCCCTTCTCATTTTCTCTCTACAAGCTTTAGACGCAGGCCCACTCCCAGATTCTGTCCTTGTGCTGTAATTCAAATTTCTTTACAATTACAGAACTAATAGAAAATAACAAACTAATGGAAATCATACTCTCAATAACAAAGCTCAAAATAAAAGTCAAACCGTTTGCTAGAGCATGATGCTTTGGGATCATCAGAAGTTGTAAAAGAGCCATCAATATCCACACTGACAACAAAAGACAACACTTAGACACCCATAAAACTGAACAATGGAAAGAAGGGAGGGAAACAAAAATTGATAACTGTAAAAATACATCAGGTGATTAGATATCACATTTTGAAATAAGAAAATAGATATAAAATCAGCAGGGATTCTAAAAGAACATAGGTAGCAGCTAGTGCAATAACAGTAGCACATAGCATTAGCAGACCACTGTAAATCAGTATCATCAACATTTTGTCAATAACTTATCGATTCATAGTTTGATGCTGAATATGTATTCTCCTCACGGGGCTTCAGATCTACAAGTACCTAAGTTAAGATATATAGACATCACATTCTAGAGTTAAAAAATGTGAAAAGTACTAACTTGGCCACTTGACAGCACAAAAACCATACTTTGCACATAGAATGACTTCATATGATACAATATATTCATCAACAACTGAGGATCCAATTAAAATAAAACAACTTTACCATGAATAAAGTAAGAAATCGCTTCTTACATTATGGAAAAAGGAAATGTCACCCTCCACAAACAGATCAAAACAGCCATCGGATTAAGAGAAATTTGAAGTTAATCTCACCATGAGGATAATTAGAAGCATCATATCTCAGATTGTTAGGTGTAATGTTAAAACCAATTATTGTCATCGATTGCCTCTACCAATCTGCTGTCAACTATATTGGAAATCCATTATTTGAAAGCTCCTATAAAATCTAGAGCAGGTGCAGAAAAGAACACATTTCTCGCTATAATCTAAAAAAAGATATTAGAAAAATACAGCAAATTAATAAGATTTGGTAACTCATGTTAAATTTCCGTCATAATCATTACGCCAAAAAGTAATAATACAAGAAAGCATGTAGATAATGTAAGAAGATTAGCCTGCATGTATCAACTGCTGCAAAGAATAATTACGTAGACCAATTTAGCTTACGCAGAAGATGGTCTCTTTCTCAAACCCTTTAGTAATCTTTCAATTTGCATGGGTTTCCTTTTTTTCCTAATTACCAGACATTATCCAATAGTCACAAATAACTCCAAAAAAAAAAAATTCTGTAGAAATGAATTCAACCCAAAAAACAACCAATTGAAGTATAATCAATAATCAAAGTCAAAAAGAAAAAGAAAGCTCAAAACTTTCCACACACACACAAATTAGACAATTAATTCAAACCGACAAAACCCAAAAGCAAAAAACGAGCGAACGTCTTAATAAATCGAAATGAAATCAATAAGAATGATATCCGTGATACCTGACACCAGAAGAAGAATTCACTCCCTGAGACGTCCAACAATAGCCGCCAGCCGCCGCCGCCGCAGCGAAATCTCCACCGGCGTCGGCCAGTTCGTCGATCAGAGCGGAGTCCAAGAACCAATTGGGGTTCTCGGGCGAACCCATCTCCGATGCTTCGCCGGGAATACTAGATCTCCTACAAGAAATCCGAGGGGGGAGATGGCGATAAACTCGATAAAAAGGTGAGAGCTTTCTTCTCCGTTTTTCTCTATACTTTTTAGATATCGAAAAGTGAAAAAAAAGAAAAGGCAATTCTGAGGTTGGGATCTGGGCCAAAGCTTATCCAAGTAAGAAATCCAGGCTAATAGAAGTATTAAAATAATTTGACAAATAGGAAAACATTTGGGTTCTCCAAAGTCATTGGTGGACTATGATTTTATTTTTATAAAACAAAGGACTTAGATATTCTATGTAAACTAATAAAAATGATATATACCTTCCAAACAAGCATTTTCTAAGGAAAGTCGGATGGCTAAATTATATTTTATCTCATGTCATTAGATTTAAATTTATTTTATTCTCAGTACTTTTATTTATGTCATTTTATCTTTTGATAGTCATATTTAAATTAAAATTCTTATTATATTTAACTAATTTATATGTCAAATTTAAAAATATTTATTAAAGATAAAATTGTTAATAACTAGATAGAATAACAACTCTATTCTATTCTAATAAACATTCTTTTAAGTGAAAGTCGATATGAAAAATAAAGCAAGGCCTTAGACAGAATCACAAGTTATAGATCTCTTCAAGCCGGCAGTCAAAAAAGACCACATCATGAATCACTTAGAGAATAAAAGAAAAATGCAAGGTGAAGAGGGGGAAGGAGTTATTGAATCAAGGTCGACAATATGGGACATAATCGTGCACAAGAGAAGCGAGGTAGGATGAAGGTGGCAATGGAGGCCATGGAAGAGAGGGAGGGTAGGAGCTATCAGGGTAGGGAGTTCGCAGGGCGGAGAAGGAGACGACGTTGCCGTGAGAAAGGGACAGGTGGAGGCATAAGGAGGAGGAGGAGGAGGATTAGAGACAGATCAAGATCCCCTAGGGAACCCGACGAGGTCTGGGTGGCTCGGAGCTACAAGGAGAAAGAAGAAAGAAAAATAAAAAGAGAAATGGAGAGAAGAATAGAGAGAGTAAACCATGGTGGAGAGGAGGAAGACGTCGGCTCCCAGAAAGACTTTCCAAGAGAGACGTTTATATTTTTTACGAATTTACAATTTACTCCCAACCTTTTTAGTATTCACATTATAATTACTTGTATGCGTATATGAGTTTGTCTAAGCTAAAGTCCAGCCCATGGGTATAGCCTTTACTTGTAGTCCGGTCCATTTGTAGGTTGGATAATTTCAGTTTTCAAAGGCAGCCACCAAAACCCCAGATCTTTCCAACTCTGGCGGATTTCTCTATGCTCTCAACGACCCCCTCCAAATGAGAAGAAGAAAGATCCCTTCTCCATCCTCTAACCCACCGTTTCTAACTAACGATCGATTCCTCGAGGTATTTACCCCTTCTTCGCTTCCTGTTTTGATCCTTTTTCCGTTAGATTTCTCGAATGGAGCTTTACTTCACCAGCATCTGCAACTGGACCACGGAACACACGATTCACAACAAGTTGTCAACCTTTTCTTCTTCTCTTATTGAAGCTAATATCCCCAGGATCAAAAAGATCCAACCTTTATTGTTCTCTGGGAAAAAGACCCCATGTTGGGGTGTCAAGTGTTGCTCCTCCTTGGAGGGCGGCCTTAAGCCGAAGCCCAGACCAAAAATTAGCCCTGTTGTCGAGAAGCCAGATGCAGAACCTCATCTGGGAGATGCCCACGTCGCGAAGCCTGGCTCTTCTAGTCTCTGTGATCAGATTGAGAAGTTGGTTTTCTTCAAGAGGCATGAAGAAGCCATTGAGTTGTTTGAAATCTTGCGGTGGAAGGGTGGTATAGTTGTTGGCGCCCGTACCTATGATGCGCTGGTGAATGCTTGCATCGCTCTGGGATCCAGCAGGGTGGTCAAGATGGTGTTCCGTCATATGATCGACAGCGGATTTGAGTTTGATCAGTATATGAGGAATAGAGTCCTTCTGATGCACCTGAAATGTAATATGATGATTGATGCCAGGCAATTGTTTGATGATATGCCGGAGGTAAACATCGTTACCTGGAACACCATGATTACAGGACTGGTTGATGCTGGTTCCTTTGAGGAGGCATTTGAATTCTTCTTGTTGATGTGGCAGTATACATCGGATGCTGGGCCACGCATGTTTGCTACCATAATTCGCGCATCTGCCGGTCTGGGTTTCGTGTTTACTGGTAGGCAGTTGCACTCCTGTATTTGGAAGATGGGTTTGCATGGAAATGTCTTTGTGTCTTGTGCTCTTATTGACATGTACAGTAAATGTGGATACATTGAAGAAGCTCAGTGGGTCTTTGATGAGATGCCTGAGAAGACTGTTGTTGCATGGAACACAATAATAGCAGGATATGCACTTCATGGATACAGTGAGGAAGCTTTGGCCATGTATTATGAGATGCGTAATTCTAATGTTAATATGGATCATTTCACCTACTCAATTCTAGTAAGAATTTGTGCTCGTTTAGGTTCATTGGTACATGCAAAACAAGCTCATGCAGGTCTAGTCCGGAATGGATTTGGATTTGATATTGTTGCAAACACAGCTCTTGTAGATCTGTATTGCAAATGGGGAAGGATGGAAGATGCGAGGAATGTTTTTGAAAGGATGCCTAGGAAGAATGTTATATCTTGGAATGCTCTGATAGGGGGCTATGGCAACCATGGTATGGGAGCTGAGGCTGTCAAGATGTTTGAGAGAATGACAAAAGAAGGAATGGTTCCCAACCATGTGACTTTTCTCGCCGTACTAAATGCATGCAGTTATTCTGGTATGTTGGAAAAAGGGTGGGAGCTCTTCGAGTTGATGGGTCGAGATTCAAGAATGAAACCACGGGCAATGCACTATGCATGTATGATTGAGTTGTTGGGTCAAGAAGGGCAATTGGATGAAGCTTTTGCTATGATAAAGGATGCACCTTTTATCCCAACTGCAAACATGTGGGCAGCCTTGCTTACAGCTTGCAGGATTCATAAGAATTTAGAGCTTGCGAAGCTAGCTGCTGAAAAGCTTTTTGGAATGGAACCTGAGAAATTAAGTAATTATATTGTCCTGTTAAATATATACAACAGCTCGAATAGAATGGATGATGCAGCTAAGGTATTGAAAACCTTAAAAAGGAAAGGATTGAGACTACGCCCTGCTTGCAGTTGGATCGAGGTAAAGAAACAACCTCATGGGTTTATTTTTGGAGATAGATATCACCCGCAAATTAATGAAGTATATAGGAGGTTAGATGTCTTAATGGAAGAGATAAAAGAAGTTGGTTATGTCCCTGACCAGAAATCTTTGCTTCCTGATGTTGGTGAGCAGGAGCAACAATTATCAAATCACCACAGCGAAAAATTAGCTATTGCTTTTGGGCTGATAAGCACACCTGTTTATACTCCCTTACAAATTGTACAAGGCCATCGGGTGTGCAACGATTGTCATAATATAATCAAGCTTGCCACACTAGTTACTAAGAGGGAAATTGTGGTAAGGGATGCTAGCCGATTTCACCATTTCAGACATGGGACATGTTCTTGTGGAGATTACTGGTGACAATATACATTCTCAATTGGATAATGTATGATGTAATTCTTCTCTATGGTTAGTTGTAGGCTATATATAGTCTCCTCTAGTTATTTATTGATTTCTGCAATTAGATAACATCCTAATATTGCATATTTTGTTACGGAAGGGGGCGAAAGCTTTAACCAAGCTCATCTTCAAAGATGATCAAGGTTCTTTTCATTTAAGCTTTTTCTGCTTCAAGTTCTATAACTATTCTATATTAGTCGATCGACAGGTGAATTGGATTTTTCTAAGCCATGATACATCAGTTGTGGATCAGAAGTAGGAAAGATTGATTCTACCAGAACAGCTTATTGTCTGAAATGGTTTCCGCTGTTATATTGAATGAATGATTACATTTCTTGTTTTGAGGTGTTTTGATATTTAATTTACTTCTTCCCTCTATTTTCATATGCGAAAGAATCATTCTTCATGACAATTTAGCAACGATGAGCAATAGCAAATCCCTCTCAGAGTCTTCATTTAATAGGTATATTGTCTCGCGCGTCCTACTTTACAATAGATATGAGAAACAAGATACAAGATAGAAGCATTTGATGTTCGTCATACAGTAGATTCGCCATCAATCCATGATAAGAATAGGATGGTAAAAGTGAACACAATCCAAGAAAAACCAATGTTTGTTTCTGTGCACCATTTTTGGAGTCAATCAGGGCTGGACTTCTTGTGTTCCTTGCGCGCCACCTGGAACACCGGCATCCCTCGTCCTCCACGGCCTCCTTTCTTCCCACAGTGCGGCAGTGGCGACTACGTAGTAACAGACACTTAGCAGGCCATGGATGAAGCATAAGATCCCCCCAATGGACAAGAAATGGCGATGCCCGAACCCGCAGGAAGCTCGCGACTTTGAATTGCTAATCGCCCCTACCAGCAGCATTGCGAACCCGACCACAACGACGATCCTTTTCAAGACAAGACAACAAAATTGTTTCTTTAGTCATCTATATGGCACGGTCTATAAGATGAGGGATCACTTGAATTAGTCATGATTACCATGAGAGTCCGAGGGTAGTTGCTGCGAGTTGTCTATTTATAGAGGATCGAGCGAATTCCTCTCGTGAGCAGATGCACACGCATCCACCGAGCAGATTAGCTAATGCGTGAGCTAATGCTAATAAAACAGCCGCAGCAAGCCCAAGCTTATAGGCTTGGTGGACGGGCTCTTTGCATTCGAAGATGAACACCCTCAAGTGCTTACCCTGTTATATAATTAACTCGCATATATATATATATATATCCAAAGCAACGTTAGATGGATTCGTGAGTGAATGCCTAGTTATTGACAAGTGAAGTCATCATCTTAAATAGCACGTACCTTATTCTGAGCTATCTCTGCTTGGATTCCTAGTATGCCAGCAACTATGTCTATGATCACTATCAGCAAACAGATGAAGATTCCTCCCACTCTTGCCATATTTGTGAGTGTTGGAAGAGGAGAAGCGGGGAGGGTTTGTTTTGTTTTGTGATGAGGCAGTGGAGGCCTTCGTTTCGTTAATTATGAAGAGAGATAAAGAATGAAGACTGGAGTAAGATGTTAGCTGCCTAAAGATGCTCAAATCTTTATACTTTCCTTTCTACTTTTCATATTTTGAGTGATTCCTTTGTCATAGAGAACAAGTAAAGCTTCGTATCAATGACCCTAGCTAAAACTAGGCCTGATCAAAAGCTAACGTAAATTACAATTTTACAACCTATAAAATTTCACTAATCTTCAATTACGTCATTTTGCATTTCCAATATTATTTTGGTGCAATTGTGCAAAAGAGTAAAAGATCACCCTATAAATGAGAGAAAATTTATCTTTTTGAAAAAAAAAAAATCCAAACCAACTACTTCAACGGAAATGCTCAACGGGCTAGGTTTGGCTGAGCCGAGCTCATACCTAATTGAAGCATTCTCATTATTAGAATATAAAGTTTTATCTTTATATTTACACCTAAAAGAGGCAAAGGCTAAAAAGAATCAAGATAATATACAGAACATTTCCATCCCAACCCCAATTACTAATCACATGCAAAGCAAGTGACAAATAATTTCTAAAATACTTTATATCTCAATCGATATTATTTTATTTTAAATTTATCTCTTACACGAATCACGTATGCCGTTCTGAAGCCTCTTATTAAGATATACGTAGTTTTTGTTTGAATAAGCTATTAAAAGAGATTCAGAGTACACTATCTAACTAAACAGTAAACAGGAGGAGTCAGAGTTATGAAACTTCATCATTCCATCTACAACAATTTTTTCATCAAAGATTTGCGCATCAATCTTCCTCTGCTCGTCTTCTTCTTCATCATAATTCAGCATCATCATCACAGGCTGAGCATTAACCCTGGCCACCCAAATCACCATAATCTGATCCTTCTTCAGCGAGTGCGTGTCCAGGAACTTACCCCACCCCTTCTTGATCCGATAAAACCCGGTACTCTCCAGAAACTTCAACTCCATCACGTACTCACTCCCCTTGAAGTCGTAAGCTTTCACCTGCAACCCTTGATCTTTGTAGATACTAGCTTTCTCTGTCGCCGTCAGCACCGACTTCTCGAACAATGGCGCAACCTGGGCTGCGTTCAGCTGAAGCCGGCATTGGTCGACGTTGATGTCGGTGCTGACGAGCTTCTTCTGAAGAACGCATCGCGAAGTGAGGTCGGCGTTGAGCTTTACAATCGTGCCCAGTAATTCTCCCTTCCGCTTTTGAGGGCTGCCCGTTCTTATCGTCTTTTCTACTTCCGGCTTGCATTTTTTCTTCTTGTTTTTATTAGTTTTATGTTTCTCGGATTCACGCTTCTGCTTCCCGTCTGCTAGGTTGTCGTCGTCGTCGTTGTTGTTGTTGTTATTGTTTGAAGCCGCATCGACTATGTTCATGACTTCTATGGGATTGAAATCCAAATCGGCTGCATCATTGTTGTCGTTGTTCTCTGCATCCGTACTTGTCGAGATGAGAGGAGGAGTATCGTTCTTCATCAATTAGGCAGACAAATTTGAGGCGAATTTGTCGAGACGTCGCTCGGTATATCACCTCGGGAGGGATTCTTAAAACCCACTACGAAGTCTCGTGTTGGGCAAGAGAGGAGAAAGGAACGAAGAAGATCTAGCTCCGCTTTGATTAAATTTTAGTACAGATTGGATGCTTATAATAGCGTGTAGCTAATCCATATCCGAAACAAATTATAAGTAGAGTTCGACTGTGATAAAAATTATATTAGAGATTCGGATGCTATACCTACTCCGAACTCGAAAGGATTATAATTATATATATATATATATATTTTAAAAAAAACTCGGTTTATAAGGCTTTACTCGGAAAAGGAGAAAAGATTTGGCTGCTGAGTTCTTACATCGGTTTGGGATATTTCCAACTCTGGCGGATTTCTCTGTGCTCTCAACGATGCCCTCCAAGTGAGAAGAAGAAAGATCCCTTCTTTGCTTCCAGTCTTGATCCTTTTCCATTAAATTTCTCGAATGGAGCTTTACTTCACCAGTCTCTTTAACTGGATCACGGAACATACAATTTAAAGCAAGTTGTCGACCTTCTCTTCTTCTTCTCTTATTGAAGCTAATATCCCCAGCAGGCTCAAAAATATATAAAAACCTTCATTGTTCTCTGGGAAAAAAGACCCCATGTTGCTCCTCCTTGGAAGGCGGCCTTAAGCCGAAGCCCAGACCAAAACTTAACTATGTTGTTGTTGAGAACACAGATGCGGAACTCGAACTGCAAGATGCCCATGTCGCAAAAGTACCCTACTCTTCCAGTCTCTGTGATCAGATTGAGAAGTTGGCTTTCTTCAAAACCATAATTCTTTGTTTGAAACTTGCGTTGGAAGGGTGGTATATACCTACGATGCGTTGGTGAATGAATGCTTGCAACTTGCAAGCAGGGTGGTCAAAGATGGTGTTCCGCTCTATATATGATCGACACCAGGTTAGTTTGAGTTTGATCAGAGTATGAGGAATAGAGTCCTTCTGATGCACCTGAAATGTAACATGATGGTTGACGCCAGGCAGTTGTTTGACGATATGCCGGAGGTAAACATCGTTACCTGGAACACAATGATTACACGACTGGTTCCTTCGAGGAGGCACTCGAGCTCTTCTTGTTGATGTGGCAGTATACACCGGATGCGGGGCCGCGCATGTTTATTACCATAATTCGCGCGCATCTGCTGGTCTGGGCTTCGTGTTTTCTGGTAGGCAGTTGCATATTCCTGTATTTAAAAGGTGGGATTTGCATGGAAAATGCCCTCGTTTGCTTCTTGTGCTTCTTATCGACATGTACAGTAAATGTGGATACATGGAAGAAGCTCAGTGGGTCTTTTGATGAGATGCCTGAGAAGACTGGTGTTGCATGGTTAACACAATAACAGCAGGATATGCTCTTCATGGATACAGCGAAGAAGCTTAATTTGGCCATGTATTATGAGATGCGTAATTCTACTGTTAATATGGATCATTTCACTTACTCAATTCTAGTAAGAATTTTCGTTCGTTTAGGCTCATTGGTACATGCAAAACAAGTTCATGCAGGTCTCGTTGGGAATGGATTTGCAAACATTGCTCCTGTCGATCTGTATTGCAAAATGCACCTAAATAGACCGACTGCGAACGTGTGGACTGCCTTGGTTACAGCTCTAATAACGAGAAAATTCATGATGCAGTTATGCATGTCATTAACATAGATAAAGAATGGAAGCCACTTACACGAGGAAAAAGAAAGACTGATGGATAAGTTGAAAAGGTACCAGAATTGACATCAGTCAACAAGCAGGAGAGACAAGGAAAAGATTTCTCAGCAAAATGAATCCAAGGACTCCACAACAATCTAACGTGATGGCTGTAAAAGCATTTGAGACTATTACTTGCTTCCAAAAGTAGAATCTTCCCTTCAAGGTTTACATACAACCACAAAACATGGTAGAAGAGCTTGTGGATTGAGAAGATAGAGCTCCTCAATATTGGCATAGAGACCAACTTTCCCTGCTACAGAGTCGAAACCTGACTGATTGGAAAAATCTTGCAGGTTGTCCATGGGCTTATGAACCCTCCCTGCAATGACTCTACAAACTAGCAAGGCTTTCCTCGAAGAGGTGTTTTCAAGTCCTTCAATGGCATCTAATGCTCTTCCGCTAGAAGATGTTGTGAATACTCCTATACCTCCCCTGAATTCTTTCTTTTCAGAGAATCCATGCTTAATTATACGGCAGACATTGCATTTCACTGACGTACAAAGACTTGAAAAGCTGTTCATCCCTAGAGAACAGTAAATTGTTGTACCGTAGAACCTCAATAGCTCATTGCCATCGGCTAGGCAACGCGGATGCTTCTTTGGAAGCTTACTGGCTTTGATCTTCACCGTATCCCTGTACTCTTCAAACCGTGCAAGAGTCCTCTGCATGTTATGAACCTTTAAGACCTTCTCAATCCTGGCAGTACTGTAGTCAGACTTTAACAAGCTTGCTTTGCATATCATTTCAATTATCTTTCTAGAAGAATCACCTTCAAGCAATTCAGTAACTGCAGGATCAACAGAGAATTGCGAATTTCAATATCTTAAAAGAAGAGTAAGGTCAGGAGGACAAGCGATCACAGTTCTAAGGAAAGTAATAACTTGGAGCTCTTAGAAACACAAAATGCCAGAGTTGGTATTGAAATGCTCATGTTGGTAGAGGTGTGATTGTGACACGTACCAGATTGGCTATAGACATGCACAAAGGGTTGGTTGGTACTTCATTTTAAGGATTTAATGCTTTCGTAAGATCTCAACAAAAATAAGCTGTTTAGAGGCACCATATTGGGTTGCTATTAAATTAACATGATGTAAGAGAAACTGACAAGTCATCCAACCTTAAAAATTAGTTAATGAAATAAACCTTTTTCACAGCATTTTGGATTATGCTTAGATCGCACATTCATCTTTCTAATTGTATCAGAAATTACCAGTATCCAGTCATCTGCCAAAATTTTATTTCATTTGACTCCTAGTATCTGGATGTAGTGGCAAATAATATTTGGCGCCTAGAAATAGGCCTTGAGAAAAGAGGAAGACACACCAGAAAAAGGTACATAGCACAGCATTTATAAATTACTAACAGAATACCTGCCAGATTTCTCATGGACCTATAATATATTGACGAAACCTTATACATAACTAAAGAAAATAATGACAAGAAAAAGATTTGATTCAAGGATGGAAGGAATATACAGGACTTCCATAGTAATCATCACCATTTATGAGGTACATCATGCTAGATTGCAACGATTCAGCCCAAAGAACCAATATTTGCAACTCATAATTAGAAGCAAGCAACCCAAAAGAAAAACTTAGCAAGAAGGATTGGAACAAGCAAAACTCCTATAATAATAATTAGAAAAAGAAAAAAAAACTCTAGGAAATAGGAACAAAGCCTGACCTGCATGGTTGGAGAGATGATGTGCTTCCAAGGCCTCCCACCTCCCAAATTGTTCGCGGCACCTATGACAGGTCATAGTAGTAGAGTTTCCCTGTGAAACACGATGAGCTCCACGACCACTCCCAAAGACAGCATCAGAAATAGAGGAACCCTCAAATCCAGAATCCTCCCTATCACCAAACAGCCCATGGGACTTCCTTGGAGGGGTGGAGCTGCCTCTCATGAGAAGAGGGCTATGGCACCCTCCCTTAGATCCTGGTGTTGCAGTCCTCAATGTCCCCATATAGGTGGAGCCCTCCCCTGCACCACCTTCATGGCCATCACCGCTCCTAAAGCCAGTGATCTTGAGCTCACACCTTGAACCACTGAAGACCACCTCATGGGCTAATGGATTTATGAACTCATTGCTCCCAATGGACCTTGGGCTGCACCCTGCTGGCTTCCTGAGCTCCCTCTTGCCCCCATGGATGACATCTTTGAGGTTGGCTATGGATCTGGAGCAACCAGACCTGCATGGTTTCCTTGTCAAGATGGTGGTGAGATGCCCCTTGGCCTTGGGCTCATACACATCTGAAGGCTCTGACTTGCAATGAAGAGATTTCTTTAGGGAAAACCACACTGTTGGCATCTTGTTTCTTTTCCAGCTAGGTCTCTGTCCACCCTTAAAGATTGGGTCTTTGGCCCTCAATGCTCCATAAATCTCCTGTGCAGAAGATTTCTAATTTCAGCAACAATGTAACACTAAGTAAGGAGCGAATGTGATCCCCTTCCATCTACAAAAGAGGAAACTCCATTAGACTTGCCCATTTGAGAAGAAGAGATGTCCATTCTAGTTCATTGCATCTCCAGACAAATTGTCTAGATACCTCCAGCTATGCTAGCAACAACTCAATTCAGATAGGAGCCAGATAAATAGAGGAATCCAACAAAAAACCCATTCGAGGAATTCTAGTTGAGTGAGGATATTTACATACCTAATACCTTAGTGGGTCTTCATGGAAGAAAAGGGACGAGCAAGCAGGGGCTAGAGACCAAAAGCAAGGGAGGCCCAGAACAGCAAATTTGTGCATTTTAATGGGAAAAAGACAAATGGATATGAAAGGCCTGGAATCTTTGGCACCTGGGACCATGGAACACAAACATAAAATCTTTCTAAGGTACACTTTAATTGACAAATTAAATTAACATATCTCTCTCTGTCTCTCTCTGTCTCTTCTCTCTCTCTCTGTCTCTCTCTCTCTCTCTCTCTATAGTCGTGAATAAATAAGGATAAATTTGCCAGGTGGCACGATAAATTTCCAAATAAGTCTCATTTTATTAAAATATCGTATTTTGTTAATTGTTTCTTTTTAGGTTTTAAAGTGTAGGCGAGTAGTTGTGATACTCCCTAGTCTCTAATGACACCTGTAAGAAACTCCCATCATTCTCTGAGAATTTGAAAAGAAAATATATATATTTGTGTCATAATAAATGGTAAAACCAGAACAAGTCAAATAAGTTGCATATTTTGTGGAACTGCATCAACAGTAATGAGACAGCAATGGTATGAAAGCTGCGAGTCATGGCAGGATATAATTGACCGGTCTTTTTATAGTACTTGCTTCTTGGCTTACAGGTGTTTGTTACCTAGGGACGGGCCGATGGTTTATTAGGCAACTTCACCTAATGGCTTTACTGGTAATGAGCCATGCTTTCCTCATAATTAAATGGATATTAGACATTAGCATAATGGTACAAGTATGAAGAGCTGAAAATATAAAACAGAAGGGTAAACACATTAATGCAATGGGTTATTAGGCACTTTCGTAAGATTAGTTCATAGAAGATAAGATATACGAGAGCATAGTATGCACTCCCTTCCCTTGTTATGTTAAATAAAGGATGCAAATTAGAATTTAGCTTAGCAAGAAAAAAAGGCTGGAAGCAATCACTCTTTCTGGTTCTGAACAGCAGATGGTTATACAAAAGGCTTATGTTACAAAAAGTAAAACTCACGGGACGTTTTCAAGTCCCAGCCCATTGTCACTTGTCAGTATCAAAAAAAAAAACTACAGCCATTTTTACTCCTTGGGCCTACTATATGTGATGAAAAAAAATAAAGAGAAGCTATCAACAGAAGCAAAGAATTACAACTGAAAAGATAAAAGGAAATAAAAATGAAGCAGATCTGAAGTTTGTCAAACGTCTGGTAGATCAGACATGCTCTCGATGGATTCTTCCCTGCGATGCTCTGAGACTGAAGATTCCAAATCAATAGATTCTTCTTCGGCAGCGACAGGCAAGAACCTCTTACTATGATGCTTTCTGCTGTTGCATCGTTTTACGGTGCGGGACAGTACTTGGACCACATCTCGCATTGAAGGTCGTTTCCTGGATACTCGGCTGACACATTTGTATGCTAGCGTTGCTACATCGTTGAGCTCTTCTATATCAAATGTACAATTTAGACAGTCATCTGCAAGTTCCTCCCACCCAGCTCTTCCCTCGGCATTTATTGCAGCCTGATTCACAAATTTTCACATTAGAACATATTCCAAGTAAATAAACTCCAACATAATAATCACCTGCATGAACACGACAAGAATCAGTCGGTTAAATAAGAAATTACATTAGAAGAAAGAGAAGCACAAAGTAGTTGTTTTTGTAGATATCATTATCAAATACTAAACGACAGTGAACATACTCTGACATTTACCATGCTTTGTAGTTTGTACAAACATTATAGCTCTAATAGGAAAATAATTAGGCTACTTACATATTATATGCCAATTGTAACAATGAAATAAAACCAATTATTGCCTTCATTGTTATCTTTCCATGTCAAAGTTGATCTATGAAGATATGCCATTCCAGAAAGTAATATTAACGTAAAATATTGCATTGGAACTATAGATCAGATAAGGGCCTTACAAGTTCAACATATTCCATAAGGCCCTGCTGCGGGTTTCTGCCAGAGATCAATTCAAAAAGCAAAACGCCAAAGCTGTACACATCGCTTTTCTTCGTGAATGACCTTGATGAAACATACTCAGGATCAAGATAACCGTAAGTCCCCCTGATATTAGATGCATGACCACTAACCATCTCTTCTCTTGAAAGTCCAAAGTCAGCAACCTGGCCCAGAAAGTAGAAATTGTTTGTAAAAAATCATGAGAAAAAGAAAGCAAATGGTGCCATGATCATAGAGCTAAATCACTTTGATATATCTATGGAAAGATAACAAAGTAAAGAGCTGCTTATCCCATTCTTCGAATGATAGCGCACAGCTCTATTTACTTAAGAAGATATTATGTGAACTCAAGAATTGCACTGAAAGAATCATGTTAGTAAAAGATAAAGTCCGAAGGTGAAGATTTCAAAATAGAGAATAACTGTCTATAGTTCTATTGAAACCCTCGAGGACAATACCCATTATCGGAGAATATTTGGGAAATGGTGATGTTGCAGCTTTCTGGACAAGATAACATAAGAGTCTGGCATGTCAGGCAATCTCTATATAGTTATGTAACTTCATGGAACATAGGCTGCAAGTATCATACTAGTCTTGATGTACTATACTACATAACAATGAAAATATGCTAAGACAAAACAAAAAATTGATCGTCCGTGGAAAAACTTAAAATCCAATAATATAATGGCAAGGATCATCATAGCCAGCTAGCTGGTAAATTGATGGATATGTAAGTGTTTTCGCTTTCAACAATTGTCTGAAAGGAGAAGCATTTAAGGGTAACATACTCTAGCCCTCATGGAACGGTCCAACAATATGTTGGCAGATTTGATGTCACGATGCACTACAGGTGGGACAGCCTGCATTTTAAGGCAGATACAGACCAATAAACTTGTCAAGTACTTTATTACATAAAATTCCCTGCCAATAATGTGATATGGGAGCTTACCCCATCGTGGAGGTACTCCAAGCCTCTTGCAACATCCAAAGCTATATTGATCCTCAAACCCCAGCTTAATGGTTCATGGTTTTCACCTGCATGATCAAAGGATAGTAGAGAAAATATATAAAGAAGATTAGCACAAATATCTTCTATATGTCTTGAGACGTGCAGCTTTAGATATCAAGGAACAATTAATACATGTCATCTGAGGCTCTGGGCAAAGAGTAATGTGCAATTTTTGTCACTGCCTTCATTCTAAATAACCCAGTCCACTTTGTTATATATACAGCAATTATAAAGTCTCAGGTCCCTAATAATTTGGAGCCACCTAACAGATTCTTCTTTCATTGTTCAGCTCTGATACAGGTATGGTCCTCAACAAATTTGAGGGCTATCAAGCCATTTATAATTAATTAAATCCTATTGAAATTTTACCGAAAACAAGAATATTGCATTCCTGGATAAGTGCGACAATAAATTCTTACCAAGATCCAATACATTGATTCATCATAAATTATAGAGATAGTGAAAGAAAATGCAGCCAAGACATACCATATAAGTGAGAAGCAAGGCTTCCATTAGTCATATAAACATATATTAACATATGTTTCCCTTTTTCAGCACAATAACCCACCAAATTGACAAGATTCCTATGATGTAGTCTGCCAAGAAGCAGAACCTGCAAATAATAAATTTAGAGAAATAATATATTCCATCAGGCAAATCTAACATTTTGTTAGAAGAGTAATAATACAATTCTCAGAAATCAGAACCTAGAAAAAGAGACATGGACTTGGATTTATAACTGACCTCTGTTTGAAACTCCTTCTCACCTTGCTTAGAACTAGTATCAAGCACCTTAACAGCCACAGTCTCACCAGTAGACATCTGAGCTTTATAAACAGTCCCAAATGCCCCTTGACCTATCAATGTTGTAAAATTGCCAGTCGCCTTTTGTAAATCCCTTAAAAAACACGTATTGGTGATGCCCAGTAAAGTCAATTAGATCATAATAAGGGTAAGAAAGCGAAAGCGTTGTAAGCACAGTATTCTAGAGAAAATAAGCACTGCTCAAATAACTTCTATAGCTTCTACCAACTTTATCAGTATTAAACAAGAATCCTCAAGGACTTGACATCCTATCATCCAATTAAAGAGGACAGCTCTTATGAGAATGAATCACAAATCAACATACAGTTACAATACATTTCGGAATAGCAAACCAGAGCCCATCTACCTGTCCCAGAAAAGAAATAGCAGTTCAGTTATGTGGTGATTATAACATGCTCGATATGAATTCCTAAATGATACATCTACCTGAACTCTTAAGAGATTAGCCTTTATGAAAGTTATTCATTATTAACTACATAGTTCTTACCCTCAACGGAATTCAAAAAACGAAAAATCCTGCCAATGACAACAGGAACAGTTGCCTAGTTATTCTGGTTACTGTGGCCAACTAGGATCTATGAATTGGCTTGACAGTTGTCTTCATTGTCTAATTTCCGTTAGATCTCATATCCTGCAATCCGCATCAAAGAAGGTGTAAATTCATGGTTCCAAATTTCACTCAAAACCGAGAAGTTTCCCAAAACGTTTTGTGTTTCAGTCCTATTTTTTCCGAAACTGCCCCATGAAACTAGCATCCAATGGAAACAACTCTAATAACAATTTTTTAATATATGTTTTAAATTTTAAATTGGATTTGACTGGAACCCAACTTGTTCCTAACTCGATATTAACCTCATTGCTTAAACACTATTAGATTTTGTGTGATGTATTAAAAAAATAAGATAAAAAAGGCCATTTATTAAAAAAATGTTCCAAACCAATACAGTAAGACTAGACTTGAAACTGATCGATAGGTTTTATTTTTTAACCAAGCTGACACCAAAACTAAGACCTTGGACAATTGTTGTAATCCATTGCAACAACTCAACTATATCTTTGGATGTAATCAAAAAAGGCATCATAGAATAATCAAGATAATGTCGTGACGTGAAGTATTTCTCCTGTTTTATTTTCCTATTTATCTGTGCAAGTTGCTGTTTATGTTCAGTTGAAGGAATTCTGCAATTGATCCTTTGAGAAGGTAAGTATTATGTGTATTAATTACTTATGCACATATTGGTCTTGAGATAAAACAATTGCCAAGAATATTATGGGAAGCTGATCAGCAGAATAAATCACTGAGAAATCTAATAACACCAGATGGAATAGATGATCATACTTGTAAGAATATTTGGGTATCCCAGAAACTGAGACTACATTCGTCCTCTTGGGCCCTTCCAGCCAAAGAGACGTACCCCTTTCTCCAGAGAGCTTGGGTGATTCCTGACCAGCAGTCGAATCTGAAATCTCTGAGAAAGCATCGATACCATTTGCACGGATGGGAATGGTTGATGCCCTCCTTGAGCTGCTATTACCTATCTGTGATCGCCTTCTGCGGTAGGCAGTGCAGAGCAATGCACCAGTAGCCAAAAGAATCCCAATCACCACACCGATCGTGACTCCTATGATCAGCCCCCATGACACTCCCTTCATTGCCTCCAAACACCCCCAATTCTACAAATCGTGTAGTAAACCGGCCATGAGAATTCCTGCAAAACATATCCAAAGCTTTATCCTAGCGGTGATTTTTTAATTAAAAGACCAGAAATCATATGTTGGTTTAGTTCCACGATCACGAATAGCGTCTGGATCGGATTGCCAACTCAGCTGAGTCAACATCAAGCAGAACAAAAACCAAAAAATGGCGTTTTGAAAAGAACAGCACAACCATTGCCATATAACTAGTCAAACATCCTTATCACTATTCAATGATGCAACTATGCAGAGATTCAGAATTACGCTATCAGATCACAAATCTATCACATAACAAGTGACAAAAAAAAATAATAATACAATTAAGTGGCTGTTTGCATTAAAATTAGGCCAAATTTAGCTCCAAAACCGCACAAATCAACAACGCCGATCACAAAAGTCCAGACAGGGCAAAGCCAAAACCATTAGGATTAACGAAGAAAACGCCAAATGAGATGGAAGTACCCAGTGGAGAACAACAAAAGAGGTGTAGATCTCAGAAACAGGGACCGAAACATGCCTATTCCTAAAACCCTAGATCGATAACGACAAGAGTGGAGGCCTCACCTCTTCTGCCTCCAGTTCTAGCGAAATCTTTGGAAATGGAGTGCTAGGAACCGACGGGGTTTTGTTTAGAGATCTCAGAAGAAGAAGAAGACGACGACGACTTAAAACTTGCCAAAAAGATGAAAAGATAAATAAAAAATAAAAATAAAAAAGGAAAAGGAAGTCGAGACGTGAGCGAAAAGTGGGAATTTTTTTAACCAAAAAACAGAAGGTGGAATTTTATTTTGTGAAGTGACGGAAATGCCCCTGCTTCCCCGTTCGTTTTGGCTGTCGTTGCCTCACATACCGGGGGTCGGTGAAACTGCGAAGAGAAGGCCATTCATGATTGATGATTGATGAGATGAGCGTGGCGGCAAGTAGGTGCTGTGGGCCCCACGGAACGTACGGTGATCGCAGCCCTGATCTACTGTGGAACTATACGTACCGATCGACGTACATCGTGGACTCGGGGAACGACTGAATGCTCGGAATTCATACTACTATTTAGAGGAGGACTGGGATTTTCTAACATTTAGGAATAATTTGTAGGCAAAATATATGCGTCCCTAGATTTACAATTATCTTCTGTGATGCTGATTAAAAATACAATTAGAGTTTTTAATTACGTAGCAACGACTGTTTCTGGCATACGATTATTCTTTCATTTGTAATTATAATAAAATTTACACCAGAGATGATGACAAGCTTGCTTGTAATTACTTCAAATATATTTTGCTTTTATCTAGAACCCCAAAGTCAACATCTAGGTATAACCATTGGTTGAGTCACTAATCACTATATATAATCTGCGAAGACCTCTAAGAAATTATTTATGCATAAAGCTCACGTGAAAGCTAGATCTGTGTGACTGTGTAGCAGTACAGTAGAATTTTTGATGCAGATCTCATTTTAGCTTGTTGCTTGATTGGATCTCAATTCTCACACAGAGAATAGATATTAAAAAATAAATAAAACCCATGTCATGATGGCATGTTCTAATTTGCCAGAAAGTCAGAAACTGTGCATTTGATCAATCTAACTCTCATTAATATGAAAGAGTTGGTAAAGAAATATTGTTAGCCTAACTTGTTGATCTCTGACTTCATTCCATCCATTCCACTGTCGTACCATTCTCCAAGATAATTAAGTTGGTCTTTTTTTCAAGAGGATTGGTTAACTAAACCATTAGTTAGGCAAAGGGGATAATGTATACTATAAAGTTGAGATGAGTTGATGACCTACACCAACAAATCTTAGATAGGATTAGTGATGTGATGGCACATCACTAATTATGTTACTTTAATTGTAAAAGGAAATTGATCAGATACAGTGTACATTTTGTATTTTGCTTTTAGTGTGTTAAAAAAAAATTAAAACCCAAGTTAAATTTGCGTTAAGGACAACTAATAGAACAGAGAGTATCCTTTATTTGATATTTATTTGATGTTTTAAGTTTGGCTACCTTCAAAAATTAGTAAAGTTTATTTTTATTTATAATTAATTTAACTAATTGATATAGTAAATATTCTATGAATAAATATTACTAATAAATTAAAACATTTATAAATAAAATAAAGTAGCATCATTATTAATGAATAAGATAATGTCAAATCAAAAGTGTTTGTATAGTATTTGTGGACATAATATTATTTTTTCCCTACTTTTATAAACAATTTTTTATTTTTTATATATTGTATGTCATTATTAATTATCATAATTATCAATTTTAATGAACATTTTTGACTTTATTAGAAACTTCCACTACATCTTTATTTCACTTCTTATGTACATGAGCTAAAGTATAAGTATTTTGGTCCATAGTTATAGAAATATAAATTTAGATTCAAAATCTAACTATTGCAAAGTAGTCTATAGCAGAGGAGGGAAAGTTAAATGATTAAGTTGAAGAGATATATATAACGTGGTTAAGATGTAAACTTTTATCCTAAATCCTCACATACTGTTGGGCTGTACCCAGCCCGGCCCATTGGTACACAACCTTCTATAATGGACCCCCGTTTAGCTTTAACCATCTAACTCTGGAAGAGTTCCAAACGAAATTATGTTATCCCTCGTATCTTTGTCAACCTTTTTATCGAACTTTCATATCAATGAAGAAATTATTATCATATAGTAAGACCCAAAGGTCAAATAAGCTAGTCAAGTTAACGAATAACGGGACCATTCAAATAAATCTCCAACTCATCAATCCTATCCAAGCAATCTATTCGGATAACTAGGTAACCTAAATCCTAACTCTCGATATCCAGAATAACCCGCACTCTTTGATCCGACTCACGAGGCGGAGTGATGGGATCCAACAGATCGGACGGCGGCCTCCATGAAACCCTCCTTCCCGGGTCGGACGGCGAGGAGGAGCGGATGGGGATCGACGAGATGCTCCGGCGGCACGCGGGGGAGTTCGGGCGGTGGCAGCTGCGGCACTTCGTGCTGACGTCGGTGGCGTGGGCCCTGGAGGCGATGCATACCATGGTTATGATCTTCGCCGACCGCGAACCGGATCGGGTGTGCCGATTCGGGCCGGACAGGTGCGGGGGAGACCCGTGCCGGCCCGGTTCGGGTGGGTGGGAGTGGGCCGGTGGGCCCGCGGCGTCCACGGTGGCGCAGTGGGGGTTGGTCTGCGGGGAGAGGTATAAGGTCGGGCTGGCCCAGTCGGCGTTCTTCGCCGGGTGTACCATCGGTAACTTCACCTCCATTTGATAGAACCCTATCTTTTTCTCTTAATTAATCAAAGAATGTTTATTTATTAGTAGCAACAAACATTTAGGATATCACTTACTGTTGCCATTCCATGATTATAGAGAATTCGTGAGTAGTTAATTAATATATTATTTTTAGCATGGATGACCAAGTAGTGAGAGAACGCTAGCTTTACACGACTATGCTAAGTGATTGATCTATTTGTTTTCTTTTTATTAGTTCTTCTTACTAAGCTCTTATCTTCATTCAATCTTAGATATAATAAGTTTGGTGGACAATATTTTCCCTGGGCTGGCCACGCTGAGCCGCCTGAGCGCATTGAAACTTGAAATATTTCTTTATCGATTCCCACTAATATTCGGAATCTTTGACTAGTAGTCTCTTGATACCTGACGCACATCTGTCAGGCCCTCTTCTCTCTGCTCTTTAAAATTACAACGTGCTATATATATATATATATATATATATATATAGTGGTTGTCTTTTTCTGCAATAGTTGATTTATAATAATTTGTTATATAGGTGCCGGTATCTTTGGCCACCTCTCCGACTCATTCCTCGGCCGGAAAGGCTCCCTAACGGTGGTCTGCATCCTGAACACTATCTTCGGCCTCCTCACCTCCCTCTCCCCGACTTACTGGCTCTATGCCGCCCTCCGCTTCCTCACCGGCATCAGCACCGGCGGCGTCGGCCTCTGCGCTTTCGTTCTCGCCACCGAGCCCATCGGACCTGCGAAGCGCGGCGCCGCCGGCATGTCCACGTTCTACTTCTTCTCCGGTGGCATCGCTGTCCTCGCCGGCATCGCCTACCTCTTCCAATCCTGGCGCCCACTCTACGTAGTCACGTCACTGCCTTCCTTACTCTTCCTAATTACCGTCCTACCATTCGTCTCCGAGTCGCCTCGGTGGTACCTCGTCCGCCGCAAGACGGCAAAGGCGATGGACGTCATGTGCTCGATCGCGCGGACGAACGGCAAGAAACTACCGAGCAACGTGACATTAAAACTCGACGAGGAGGAGGAAGAAGAAGACGAAAGAAAACACCAAAAAGTGGATGTCGAAAGCGCGGTCTCGGGGTCAATCGTCGACGTCCTCCGCTCCCCAACGACGCGCATCCGCCTCGTCCTTGCCGTCTCCATCAACTTCCTCTGCTCCGTCGTTTACTATGGCCTCAGCCTCAACGTCGTCAACCTCAAGACCAACCTCTACCTCACCGTCCTCCTCAACGCCGCCGCCGAGATACCGGCCTTCGCCATCACCGCCCTGTTACTAGACCGGTTCGGCCGGAAGCCGCTCGGCGTCGGAACGATGTGGCTAAGCGGAGCGTTCTGCATCGTCGGAAGCATGGCGGAAGGGAAGGTGGTAAGGATGGTGTGTGGAATTCTGGGGATATTTGGAATGGCGGCGACGTATAACTTGCTGTTTATTTACACAACGGAGTTGTTTCCGACGGTGGTGAGGAACGCGGCGCTCGGATGCGCAACGCAGGCGGCGCAGATGGGGGCGATACTGGCGCCGTTAGTGGTGGTCTTGGGAGAAAGACTGCCTTTTGGGGTGTTTGGATTGTGTGGAGTGGTAGGGGGGGTTCTTGCGTTTTACTTGCCGGAGACGATGAACAAGCCGTTGTACGATACGATGGCTGGATTGGAGGAGGGGGAGAGTGCAATTTTGAAGTAAGGGTAGGGGAAATATGCATATTTTTCAATTAGCCATGCTTCATGCTGACTTAGTAAGACCATCTTGGTTATTGGAAAATGAGGAAAGCAAAATAATATTGGAAATTAGAAGTTCTTATGGAATTTACTTTCTAACAAAAGCTTACCTCTTCCTAATCTTTAGTGAGATGGAGAGTGTGAAATTAGAACTGTTATTTATTTTATTTGATTGAGAAACAAAATAAGAGACAGAAATTAGAACTTCAAAATAAAAATAAAAAGTTTTATTTACATCTATACACCTACGGAATTTTATAATTGTATGGGTAATTTTTTTCAATTTCTAAATTTATATGTATATCCTTCTTTTAATTATAAAAAGACATAAATACCATTAATTGAAAAGAGTATTTAAAATAAGAAATAAGGATATCTTTTGTTTTTTTAGTCAAATTGATGAAATGTTAATACTTAATTGGTTATAGAGGGGTTATCAAGAATTAGAGTTGGAAATTGGACTTTCCTTCCTCTCTCGAGATGAAGTGAATTTGATCATTTTCTAACTCATTTTCTTCAACCAAATAATGAAAAGAAAAGGTCAAACAACTCACTTTCCATTCCCTCTAACCAAACACACACAAACCGACAAACGTTCAAGTTCAGTGACACAACCAATAGTTCCATTTACTAAGTATTCATCTTTATAATTGATATACAAACTAGGTAATATAATCTACAGAAGCATCAAAGTTTGTGTCTTTTGAGATTACTTCATCAATCGTAACGACGCCCGTATCAGAATAAGAAAGCTGTAGGCGTGAACGCTACCATGTTTGTAGAGGTTTCTACGTGCCTGAAAAGAAAAAAAAGAACACAGAGGAAACGAAGATGAATAAACTCTTTAGGAACTAAAAACTAAACTTTTAAGTTTTTGGATTAGTCAAATGACGAGTATACTGATATATGAAAAATACCCCCTCACTTTGACGTGAGGATTCTTTGAAATAGAACCAAGTGTAGGTGGTGATATATATGCGAAAGAGGAGGTAACGGAGATAATTATTGAGACTTCTGACCTATAGCGGTCGGTGTGAGCACGTCGAAGACCCCTCGACGGAGCTCCGGTGGTCTTACTCGCCGTCAGTCTAGCAGCCGACGCGCTCTTCGCGGCTGTGGCTGCGTCCTCGTTGATGTCACCAAGAGAAGGCCTCCAATGAGAAGCCTCTGACCCGCCTCGTCTCGCCCTCCGATGCCGATTTTTGGCGCCGCTCCCAGCGGAGAGCGGCGTCTCCTCCTCCTTCACCGGCCGGATCACCCGGGGCGACTCCTCAATCCGCACTCGTCTGCAGCAACATGGGACCAATCCCAGAAGCCACATCTCCTAATCCTTTCAGTTGCCTCTCCGGGATTTATAGAGAGCGCTCGTTATTTTTCGAAATGACGATAGTACCCTCATGCTGATTCGAGTCTATCAGGGTAATTTTGGGATATAAATTTATGTGGCTCGTTGGATTCTCTTTCTTTAGCTGCATTAAATAGATATCCAGCCATGCTGAATTATGTGAATCAATCAATATTTAGTTTTTGAGAGAGCATTATTTTTTTTTTCTTATTCGACCGCAGATCTGTTGAAGTTAGTAGTTTGCTATTGTTTTGTTTTTGTAATCCTTTAATGTTAATTATTTATCACGTTTTTAGGTTTGTTAAACATGGGCTATATTTTTTAGTTATTTTTATAAAGTTATTTAGAAGCCAATTTGTTCACTCAATTAAATAAGATTATTCTCCCATTTTTTTAAAAAAAATTTCTACACAAAGTTTAATTAACATTTGATATCAGAGCAACAATAATTAGATCTGAACAAAAGTTTAGAAGCAGTAGTCCTCTAAGCATGCAGCAACAAGAAAATGGCAACTAAAAGTAGCTTTGTCCAACTAGCAATTCCAAAGCTTGATGAACACCATGATTATTAGTGTATGCTCATGGAGAAGGAATAGTGGAGCTTGTTAAAACAAGAGATTTTTATAGCTAGAGGAGCAAAACTCACAGAATGACAAAAGATGGTGAATGAAGAGATCAAATTGAAAGATTTGGAGCTAATTCTAAGACATTGAGTTGATTAATTTTTGAGACCATTTTAAACAAGGATATAACCAAACGAAAAGAATTCAAGGTGCGCAACATGAAAGTAAGAGAATTTGTGTATTGAGTACTTTGCTAGAACTTTTACTATAGACAACAAGATGAGAAATCACAAGAAGATGACAAATGTTGTGGCCAGTAAGAAGATTCTAAGATCTTTGACTTCAAAGTTCGACTATGTTGTGTGCTTTATTGATGAGTCTAATAATCTAGAGAACTTATCTATTGATAAGCTACAATCTTCTAGTGTATGAACGTGTATGAATAGCTTATTGTAGAGTTATCACAGCAATTGACAGCTGCATATACTCCCAAACAAAATGGTGTTGCTGAGAAAAAAATCAAACCATTATCCAAAAACTTTCTGAGTTGAACCAGGTAATTGGATAATTCATGTTCTAAATAGATAAAAAAACATGACCTCAGGAAAAGCTTGGAGTGGATCTAATAGTGGCAGTAAGCAAAAGTTTTAATGGAATTGCTAAAAGTTATTAAGTTCGCTATTATTCTCTTTTCATAATCACTATTGGTAAGGGATTTGATGTCATTTGATCTATTCTTAATCACGTTCTTAAATTTGTTAAACATGAGGTGTTGTTTTCGTTTTCAGATGGGCTATTTTCGATTCCTCGGAGGCGTTAGAAGAAAGTAAGCTAGCCTCTTTGTTGTGGCATTAAAAAAACAACAAAAGCGTGGTGATTAGGCTAAGACGCTAGGACACGGATCTATAAATGCATTTGTCTATTTGGAGACATCTCGTTTGTTACCTGTAAGAGGGGGCTCTCACTCTGATCTCTAGATCTTCCCCTCAGAACTCACTATCATGTAATAAATTTTCTCCGATAAGCTTCTTGTGGTTCTCAGTTCTCACTACTTGGTAGAAGAATACCAAACTAAAAATCCAAAATTGCTTATGCTTGCCCATATCTAGCTAGGACGTGCTGTCACATATTTAATTCGATTGCTGAATTGTCATTCCAGGATACAGTACAAGAACAGATGGCCAGCATGTGTCCATTGGATTCAGCTTTCTTGCTTAATATTAGTCACCTTCTAGAAATTGGCATACTTCTGAATGGTGGGAAATTAATGGATATGGGATTGATTATATCTTCATGGACCATTGGACTCCAAACTTGGACTTTACATGCAATCTATGACGAATTAAGCAAAGGGGGGGAATAAAATATGAAGAAGACTAGGAAAGTAAACGGCCAAGTCAGTCATGCATCTATCTGTCAAACAAAAATAACATATCTATAGCATCATCTCATGCAAGTAGTAACTAATTAATCCTAGCTAGCTAGAAATGAGTTTTTACTACATTACTTCTTCTCTCTTCTCTCCTCTACTAATCCTATCTTTGTGCTTTGCATCTCTCATATGCCATGCAACTGACACCCTAACGCCCGGCCAGTCGCCTTATAGAGATTAGAATACTTTTAAAATGTAGGAAATTTGATTGATGATATATACCTTCATGGCCTCTTCAAACTTGGCTGCTCTACACTAGTTGACTATTAGGAAGCACGAGTTGGACTTTACATGGAATCTATAACGAATTATGAAAAGGGGAGGACTAAAAGTATTAAGAAGACTAGGAAAGTAAACGGCCAAGTCAGTCATGCATCTATCTGTCAAACAAAAATAACATATCTATAGCATCATCTCATGTAGTAACTAATTAATCCTAGCTAGAAATGAGTTTCTACTACATTACTTCTTCTCTTTTCTCTCCTCTACTCATCGTATCTTTGTGCTTTGCATCTCTCCTATGCCATGCAACTGACACCCTAACGCCCGGCCAGTCGCTCAGAGACGGCGAGAAGCTGATCTCCGCCCGCAAGATATTTGAGCTCGGATTCTTCAGCCGGCCCGGTAAGTCTACGCGCCGGTACGTCGGCGTATGGTACTATAATCTCTCGGCCGACCCGGTCTTATGGGTCGCCAACCGCGACGCCCCCATCGCAGATTCCTCGGGTCGTCTCGCCATCAATACCGACGGCAATCTTGTCGTCGTCGACAAGAATAAAAACATTTTATGGTCATCTAATACCAGAGTGGAATCGAACGATTCGACGGTGCAGTTACTTGATACCGGCAACCTCGTGCTTAACAACTCCGGGACTGTTGCATGGCAGAGCTTCGACCATCCCACAGACACGTTCCTTCCCGGCATGAAGGTATTGCAGTTAGTTTGCATACCAGAAAGCATATCTAGAAACTATACAATATGGATTCAAATATAGCCATAAAAAGAAGATATGGTTTGTTTACATTTTACACCATATTATGGTTTACACCAGTTTTGTTTTTGTTTATTTTAACTTATTTTTAATTCCAACACTGCATTTTGCATCATCTAAAACCATCATGTCGGACTTTTTTCCCGCCCCAAATAAGATGTTTTCTGGGATTTAATAAAAAAGAAAGGGTTGAGAGAGTGTCTGAGTAGAGTACAGATGAGTACAGCATTGGAGAAACTCTAACCGGGCTCCAAATTTAAAGCACGGTTGAACTCCAATAAGATTCTCCGAAATAACAGACCCGGGCTCCATTTGTCATTTTAATTTTTTTTAAATATTAAAATTATTTAATAATTATTATATTTAATAATTTTAATTCTATTTATATTTTTTATTAAATAATTTAGTTAATTAAATTGAGTATATAATTAGTTTTACTAATCGATTTTTAATAAAAATAATACCATTGGAAAGGTCTCATCGAGACTTTTAAAATGAGTCTAATATTAAATTAATTTTGAGTTATTTTAAATTTTAAATTTTTTATTATTTATAAAAATGAGTCTAATAAATTATGTGTCATAAAATATAATTATTCAAAATTATTCCCAATGTAAATATTAAATATTAAAATATTTTAGATATGAAATATATTAAAAATAAAACCGGAACCGGAACCGGTGGCTACGGAGATGACTTACTAGAATATTAAACATCTATTGTTTTTATTATGTTTGGTTAATTTCTGCTTATTTTATGTAATGTAATTTTGATATTTTTAATAACATATAATGCTTATTTCGATGTTTATTTAATAATTTCAATGCGTTTAATTAAAAAATTAGTAATTTAAAATTACTTCTGAAACTATTGAATATTAATTTTATTTTAAAGATCTCGATGAGAGTTTTCTAACCATATATTTTTTATTAAAAAATAATAACACTAAGATGACATATTAAATAATTTAAAATAACTAATATAATAATATATATTATATTATTATTTTAATATATATGAAGCCCGGTGCATTAAAGTGCACAAGCTTTTGCTCTATTTTTGGCTCCATATTTGAAGTCCACGGTTGGAGATGCTTGTAATTCTAGCTCAAGTGCAAAATTAATTTAAATATATATTTTTTTTTAGGTTTGACTCAAGCTTAATTTAAGCTGAATCGAGCATATCTTCGGATCAAACTTAAGAGAGGCCAATCCTAAGCTATTAGCTTATTTTCAAGTGAGCCTATGTTTGAATAAAAAAATCTAATAATTATAATATATATATATATATAATATTAATAAAAAATATTTTTGAGCTAAAGCAAGTTAGTTCTGACTTAGACTCAGCTTAAAATTGTTGAGTTTGAGTTTCAACCTAGCCCAGCCGAGTCCAAGCGGCTTTTTTATTTTGAAACACTTGTGTCAAGTGAAATTATTTTTCAAAAAGATAATAAAATTAAAATGGCTAAAGTAAGAATTATGAAAACGTACAAGTATATATATATATATATATATATATATTGTATATGTTAACAAGCATCGCACTAATTAAGAAACTTGATTGGGTTCGAGAGGTCTACTCCCTCTTAATAACTTTATTTGATCAGGTGGGACTCGACCTCCAGTCCAATGTGAACCAGCTCTTGACGTCGTGGAAGAGCGCCGACGACCCCGGCGTCGGGAACTTCTCGATGGGCATAGACCCGAAGCGATCGACGCAGATCATCATCTGGAAAGGCACGAAGCCATGGTGGCGATCGGGGCCGTGGAATGGGCAAGTGTTCGTCGGAATCCAGAACATGGTGCCGACCTACATCTACGGGTTCAGGCTCAGCAACTTCCTCCAAGAGCAAAAGATGTACTTCTACTACACTGGATATGATAGCTCACATCACTACGTTCTAACGTCAGATGGAATAGATAAGTACATGGAATGGTCACAGGATACCAAGTCCTGGCACACTCCTTTTGCTCAGCCAATTACCCGTTGCGAGCATTATAACGAGTGTGGGAATTATGGCAGTTGCAGTGATGAGAACTCACCCATATGTACGTGCTTGAAAGGATACGTACCGGTTAACGATAGTGAATGGAATAGCGGGAATTGGAATAGTGGGTGCGTTAAGAGGACTTTATTCCAGTGTGAGAGGAATACTAGTGCTAGTAGTAATGGTACAGTGAAGGATGATGGGTTTTGGAAGATGGAGCAGGTGAAGTTGCCGGATCTATCGGATTGGTATTCGGAAGTGCTTACCGAGGATGGATGCAGAGTAACTTGTTTGAGCAATTGCTCGTGTAAGGCTTATGCTTATACGAGTGGGATCGGGTGCTTGATATGGGGGCAGGACTTGGTGGATATTCACATCTTCTCCAGTGGTGGGGAAGATATGTACCTAAGACTAGCAGGATCAGAACTAGGTATGTGGCTTTTTAATCACCACTTTTAATTTCTTTATTTTGTTTCAGTTCATTTTGGTAAAATAGAATCAATCATAAGTGAGTATAATATTGTCATTCCAATAATTAGGGGCAAAAACTATGAGTCGAAGCTGATTTGATTCAATATTCAAAATTTGCAAGATATGAGTCAAATAAAATCTTAATATCTGATTTATATCTAGACCCAAATAATCTATTCGGATACGGATATAGATTTGAAATATAATATCTAAATTATAATTTATATACACAGATAATTTAAAATATAATAGAAAAAGTGATCTAATTTTTTTTTTTTATAACTTTTATGTGATCTCTAATATACTCTTCTTATATATTTATAAATTGGCCTGTAAATATTGGTAATATCATAAGTTTCAGTAGTTTCAAAAAATTAATAGAAAGATACCCAAAATCCGAACTATATCAACTTAAAACCAAGTTTCATGTGTCTCCTGACAAGGTTTTGATATTTTTAGGTAGGATTTGAACTAAGAATATTGTTTTGTCGCTGGAAACAGATTCTTCTCTTATTTCTTACTCATTCGTACATTACAATGTTCAAACTCGGCAGTCCTCGCTGATGAGAAGAAAAAGAAACATGGAGCAAAACTTGTCGCACTAGTAGTTGTTTTCTTAGTGGTCTTCTTATTTATATGCATCTACCTGTGCTGGCAATGCAAGAAGAGAAGAAAAGGTGAGGTGATGAAATGGCTTTGTACACTTCTGAAAGCTTTGCCAGCACCATTGATGTCTAACTGTTGCTAAGATTAGTACAGATAGAAAAGCCCCAGGAGTGCAATCAACAGTAAATCAAGGTGTGAACAATGTTAAAGATGAAGCCAAGGATGGAGAATGGGGAGAGCTGCCTCTACTAAGTTTTGATTCCCTTGTAGCTGCCACAGACAAATTTTCTCATATGAACTTCCTAGGAGAAGGTGGATTTGGTCCAGTCTACAAGGTACATTCCTATATGACATTGTTGTCTTTTAATGTTGTTGGAAAAGAAGAACTAACTTCTGAAAGTAATCCAGAGACATATATATGTCGAAGAAACAAAATTCAGACTTTCTCCTCTGTTCCCATGTAAAGTTCCATAATCTGTCTATGAAAATTCCAATCAGTCTTTATTAGAAAACAAGAAGATTGACACTAATTACTAAAGCTTGATGTGATTCTTGATAGGGGATGCTACCTGAAGGCAAAGAAGTAGCTGTGAAAAGACTATCTAGGAATTCAGGGCAAGGCATGGAGGAATTCAAGAATGAGGTTATACTGATTGCAAAATTACAACACAGGAATCTTGTCAGACTTTTGGGCTGCTGCATCCAAGGAAAAGAAAAGATACTGATCTATGAATACATGCCGAACAAAAGCTTGAATGCTTTCCTTTTCGGTAATCCACCATTCCTAATCCTTGAGAGAATTATAAATTGTGCACAATTTAGGATCTTAAACAGATTTTGAACAGATCCGACCAAAAAGGAGAAGTTGGACTGGAAGACACGATACAGTATAATTGAAGGGATTGCTCGGGGGCTCCTCTACCTTCACCGGGATTCTAGATTACGAGTAATCCATCGTGACCTTAAAGTTAGCAACATATTACTAGATGAGGAGATGAATCCAAAGATTTCAGACTTTGGTTTGGCGAGGATATTTGGTAGTGATGATAATGAAACAAACACTAAACGTGTGGTCGGGACATAGTAAGTACTACTCAGTCTCACAAGTCAATTTGGAAATAACAATCATGTAACCATGCAGTAGTTTTAGAACTGTAATGCTGCAATATTACACTTGAGGTGAAAAATTTAGATATGCATAGAACTACAGTAAGCAAATGCTTTGCCTTGGTCAGCATGTCTGGACGATGCAAAGAACAAACTAAAACATTCAATTTTACAATTATGTATCTGACATATTTGATGATAAATTACAGTGGCTACATGTCTCCTGAATATGCCATGCAAGGAGTATTCTCCGTGAAGTCTGATGTCTATAGCTTTGGTGTACTACTTCTAGAGATTGTCAGCGGAAAGAAGAACAGCACCTACAGTAACCAAGAGTTATCTCTCAATCTCTTAGGGCAAGTAAGTAAAGACTAGGAATGCTTCACTCATTCTTTGCTATTTTAACTTTTTAACACTACTTCATACACTAAAGTTTGTGGAGTTTAAACTTCTTACAGGCTTGGAAGCTATGGAATGAGGACAATGTGATGGAGTTTGTGGACCCATCTATAAGGAATTCATGCTCCTTGAAAGAAGTATCAAGGTGCATAAATGTGGGGCTCTTATGTGTGCAGGATCGCTCAAATGATAGGCCAACCATGTCATCAGTCATTATAATGTTAGAGAGCGGGGCTATGGAGAATGCCTCTCCCAGGCAGCCCACTTTTGCAGCTGGGATACTTCCCGGCCATACTGATTCATCATCAGCTGATGTTAATGCTTCAATCACTACGCTTACTGGACGATAGACAATTAACTTTCATGCTTAACTTTCTTAAGATTGACTATTCTCTAGTAACTTAATTTTTGAGATTAGTCGATGAGTTAATAGCACGTGTAGAGTATACCCACGCGGGCCAAACAAAAAGGTGTCTTTTTTTGTAAATATCCGCCTAAGGTTCTTCGAAATAGAACCAAACGTGAATGGCGATATGCGAAAGAGGAGGTGGTAACAGAGATAACTATAAAGAGTTCTGATCCATAGTTGTCGGTGTGAGCACGTGGAAGACCCCTCGCAGGAGTTCCGGCCGCCTTACTCGCCGCAGCCGACGCGCTCTTCGCGGCTGTGGCTGCGTCCTTGATGTTGTCACCAAGAGAAGGCCTCGAAGGAGCCGGCTCCGACCCGCCGCGTCTCGCCCTCCGACGCCGATTCTTCCCGCCACTTCCGGCGGAGAGCGGCGTCTCATCTTCCTTCACCGGTCGGATCATCGGCGGCGACTCCTCAATCCGCACTCTTCTGCAGTCACATGGGACCAATCCGAGAAGCCGCATCTCCTAATCCTTTCAGCGACCAGTGGTTACTTTCCGAAATGACGATAGTACTCTCACGTCGCTTCGAGTCTATCAGGGTAATTTAGGGATATAAATTTACGTGGCTCGTTGGATTCTCTCTTTAGCTGCATTAATTAGATATCCAGCCCTGTTGAGTTATGTGAATCAACAAATATTTATTTATTTTAAAAAGCATTACAATAGATTTTTTTTCCATTTTATGACAAAAGGTTTTCTCTTCTCGTTCGTCCTCAGATTTGTTAAAGTTGGTAGTTTGTTGTTGCCCTGTTTTTTAATTCATATTGTCAAGGGATGTGTTGTCATTTAATCTATTATTTAGTTATTTTTACAAGGTTATTTGCAAGTCGGTTTCAGTTCGTGGAGATTTCTGATCCTTAATTACTCATGAAAGTTATAGATTCTTGTAGAGTTTCAACTGCTCATAACTTTCGATGCAGCAATGCTAACAACCAACTCTGACCTGAAACTGAGGTTGAGATCAAAATCAGCATTACAATCGTAATTTCCCCTGCATCTAATTTATCAGCTAAAATTGTTTGAAAAAAAAGAACATTTATCCAGTAAAACCTCATGGTTTCCTATGATTACTCCGGCCTCCTCAGCTTTCCCAAGTATCACAAATTATTTCACTTCAGTATTTGTCCATTTCTGGACATCACAGATGGTACACTTGCTGCTATTTACTTAGTTATCATCGCCTTCCTTTCTCGTTGCAGAGAAGAATTTTTGCTCAGATCCAGGCGTAAATTGATTGCTAATTCTTAGGTTTTAGTTATTTTTGTAAGACTATTTACAAGTCAATTTGTTCATTCAATGGAATACAATTTTTGATTCCCTGCAGGCGTTATGAGAAAGTTAGGTAGCCTCTTTGTGGCATTACATGATTAGTCCAAAAAAAGAAAAGAGAAAAACAATCTTTGTCCGAAGGAGTAGCAAAGCGTGGTGGTGATTAGGCAAGACGCTAGGACACGGAGTTATAAATGTATTTGTCTATTTGGAGACATCTCGATTGTTCCCTGTAAGATTGGGCTCTAACTCTGATCTCTAGATCTTCCCCTCAGGACTCACTATCATGTAACAAGTTTTATCTGATAGACTTCTTGTGATTCTCACTATTTGGTAGGAGAATACTTTAGAAAACATGCATCCAAGATTGCTTATGCTTGCCCATATGTCGCACGCACTTCGTGACATAGATAGATCGTGCTGTCATATAATTAATTCGATCACTTGTCGTTCCAGTCTACACAAGAACAGATGGCATGAATGTGTTCATTGAACCCAGTCATCTTGCTTAGTATTAATCGCCTTCTAGAGATTGGAATACTTTTAAAATGTAGAAAATTTGATTGATGATATATACCTTCATGGCCTCTTCAAACTTGGCTGCTCTACACTAGTTGACTATTAGGAAGCACGAGTTGGACTTTACATGTAATCTATAACGAATTATGAAAAGGGGAGGACTAAAAGTATTAAGAAGACTAGGAATGTAAACAGCCAAGTCAGTCATCCATCTCTCAAACAAAAATAACATATCTATAGCATCATCTCATGCATGTAGTAACTAATTAATCCTAGCTAGCTAGAAATGAGTTTTTACTACATTACTTCTTCTCTCTTCTCTCCTATACTCATCGCATCTTTGTGCTTTGCATCTCTCCTATGCCATGCAACTGACACCCTAACGCCCGGCCAGTCGCTCAGAGACGGCGACAAGCTGATCTCCGCCGACGGGGTAGTTGAGCTCGGATTCTTCAGCCGGCCAGGTAAGTCTACGCGCCGGTACGTCGGCATATGGTACTATAACTTCTCGGCCGACCCGGTCATATGGGTCGCCAACCGCGACGCCCCCATCGCAGATTCCTCGGGCCGCCTCGCCATCGGTACCGACGGCAATCTTGTCGTCTTCGACAAGAATAAGAACATTTTATGGTCATCTAATACCAAAGTGGAATCGAACGATTCGACGGTGCAGTTACTTGATACCGGCAACCTCGTGCTTAACAACTCCGGGACTGTTGCATGGCAGAGCTTCGACCATCCCACAGACACGTACCTTCCCGGCATGAAGGTATTGCAGTTAATTTGCATACCAGAAAGCATATCTAGAAGCTATACGATATGTATTTACACCATATGTTATGTCTTTATTATGGTTTACACCCGTTATGTTTTTGTTTTCCTAAACCTATTTTTAATTCCACCCCTGCATTTTGCATCATCTAGAACCATCGTGGGGGGCATTTTTGGCCCCCAAATAAGATGTTCTCTAGGATTTAATGAAACAAAAAGGGTTGAACTAAGAATACTGTGTGTCTAGTACCAGTATTGGTGTAAATGAGCCGAGCGAGTTAGCTCCCGGCTCAAGTTAAGCTGAACCTAAACTGAGCTTATTTTCAAATCAAACTCAAGTTGAGTTGGACGGAGCATCTAACCCTATACTATTTGAAAAACCTCTAGACACATGTATGTATCTAAACACTAGGCAATGATATCACTCGTTCGCTTAAATAAAAGTCGGAAGAAATATTAAGAACAAAAAAAGAGATGAATGCCAAGATTTTAACGTGGAAAACCCAAACGGAAAAAACCACAGATCCAAACTCGGATCAAAACCAATCACTCGAATAGTAACAGTTACAAGACTGACTTATTAAACAACCCGTCGATCCAAACGACTTTGTTTCTCTCAATCTTGCTCGCTAGAACCCACGATTCACTGCTTCTCATGATTGATGACCAACCTCAGTAGCACTCGAGATTATTCTTTCGTCTAGATAGCCCTTAAGACGAAAGATTAAGCTTTTTAGATAAGAATGACCTTGTTCGTTGAAGAACATATCTAACCTCAAGAAGTCTCCTTCAAAATTGCTTCTTCAACACCCTTAGAGTTATGGTATCACAATATTTATATATGATCTCAAAGATAAAGCCAAATCAAAGTCTTATCCGAACTCACGAAAGTCCAAAAAATTGCAAAATTCATAGGTGCATTCGAACGCGGCTCGAGTGCGTTCGAACGGCATGACTTAATCTCATGTGCGTTCGAACGGGCCATTACTGCGTTTGAACGCGCGCAAAAACTAAACTTTCTGTCTATGCGAACGCCTATACCCGCGTTCAAACGCGCTTGTGAACGCGATGTTTCTATCTGTGCGAATGCATGTACTCGTGTTCGAACGCGTTTATGAACGCGGTATTTTCTGTTTATGCGAACGCATGTATCCGCTTTTGAATGCGCTTGTGAATGCGGTGTTTCTGTCTGTGCGAACGCATGTACCCGCGTTTGAATGCGCTTGTGAACGCGATGTTTCTGTCTGTGCGAACGCATTGTACTCGCGTTCGAATGCGCTTGTGAACGCGGTGTTTCTGTCTGTGTGAATGCATATGCGCGCGTTCGAACGCGCTTGTGAACGCTGCTGTCTGTGCGAACGCATGTACCCGCGTGTGTGAACACCTGTGCGAACGCATATGAACGCGCTGTGTCTGTGTGAATGCGATGTGAACTCTCTCTGTCTGTGTGATATGAACCTTTTGTAACTCATCATTAATCTTACAATCCATCAAAATAAATACTTTCTAGACTTGTATAAAAACACTTAGAATATTTTGTACATAATTACCCACAGTTAAAAACTTAACACTATTAGTTTATTTTTAAGTTCAGCTTATCTTTGAATCGAAGATCTAGTAGCTATGAATATAGTTATATATAATGTATATTAAAATATATATCGTTTTAGCCAAGTTTAAATGAGCTGACTTAGTTTATAATTTAAATCGATCTTACAAATTTATTTAGGTTTAGCTAAGCTCAAGCGGAGCGGAGCCTTAGTGTCAGAGTGAATTTATTTTTCAAAAAAGATAATAAAATTAAAATGGTTACAGTAAAGAATTATGGAAATGTACAACTATATATATATTGTATATGCTAACAAATATCTCAGTGGTTAAGACACTTAATTGGGTTCAACAAGTCGAGTCCCTTATAATAACTTTATTTGATCAGGTGGGACTCGACCTCCGGACCAATGTGAACCAGCTCTTGACGTCGTGGAAGAGCGAGGACGACCCCGGCGTCGGCAACTTCTCGATGGGCATAGACCCGAAGGGATCCACGCAGATCTTCATCTGGAATGGCAAGAAGCCGTGGTGGCGATCGGGGTGGTGGAACGGGCAAATGTTCGTCGGAATCCAGGGCATGGTGCCGACCTGCATCTACGGGTTCAGGCTCGACTACTACATCCAAGACGACCAAGAGCAAAAGTTATACTTCTACTTCACTGGATACGATAGCTTACATCACTACGTTCTAACGTCAGACGGAATACAGAAGTACCTGGAACTGTCACAGGATACCAAGTCTTGGAACACTCGTTTTGCACAGCCAACTACCCCATGCCAGCATTATAACGAGTGTGGGAATTATGGCAGTTGCAGTGATGAGAACTCACCGACATGTACGTGCTTGAAAGGATACGTACCGGCTAACCATAGTGAATGGAATAGCGGGAATTGGAATAGTGGGTGCGTTAAGAGGACTTTATTCCAGTGTGAGAGGAATACTAGTGCTAGTAGTAATGGTATAGTGAAGGATGATGGGTTTTGGAAGATGGAGCAGGTGAAGTTGCCGGATTTATCGGATTGGTATTCGGAAGTGCTTGCCGAGGATGGATGCAGAGTAACTTGTTTGAGCAATTGCTCGTGTAAGGCTTATGCTTATACGACTGGGATTGGGTGCTTGATATGGGGGCAGGACTTGGTGGATATTCACATCTTCTCCAGTGGTGGGGAAGATATGTACCTAAGGCTAGCAGGATCAGAACTAGGTATGTGGCTTTTTAATCACATCTTTTCTTTATTTTGTTTTACTTCATTTTGGTAGGATAGAATAAATCATAAGTGAGTATAATACTGTTATTCTCACAATTAGGGGGCGAAAATGATAATGATGGGTCGAATAAAAGTTGATCTGATTTGATTGGAGTATTCAAAGTTTGCAAGATATGTGAATCTTTTGATCTGATGTCCGAATTCATATTTATATTCAGATATGAATATAGATTGAAGTATAATATTATATACACAGATAATTTTAAATATTATAAAAAAGTGATATGAAAGATTTTTTTTTTTACTTTTACGTAATCTCTAATATACTTTTCTTATATATTTATTAGTTGTGATGTAAATTTTGGTAATATCATAAGTTTTAATAGATTAAATATATCCGATATCCAAACTATATTCGTATGTGTAGTTAGCATATATGTTAATTAAGTATATTATCCGTATTTGTTTTTGTATAAAAGAAACTGGATATACTCGATCCATATCACTCCCATCAGTAGATGTGGTTTAGATGCTCAAACCTAAGACCTGAACATAAATACTCTTACTACCAATGGTTAGATAAGAGTACAAGTTAAATCGCAACCAAACAGAAAACATGTACAATTGTATAGAAACTATCATTAGGCATACATTGTACATAGTGAAGTTGAAACCAGGTTAAAATTTAAAGACTATAGACTGTGAGCTCGTTGTCATATATCAACTTAAAACCAAGTTTCCTGCGTCTCCTGAAAGGTTTCGATATTGCTAGGTAGGATTTGAACTAGAATATTGTTTTGTCACTGGAAACACATTCTTCTCTTCTTTCTTGTTCATTCTTGCCTTATTACATTGTTCAAACTTGGCAGTCCTCGCAGATGAGAAGAAAAAGAAACATGGAGCAGAAATTGTCACACTAGTACTTGTTTTCTCAGTGGCCTTCTTATTTGGATGCATCTACCTGTGCTGGAAATGCAAGAAGAGAAGAAAAGGTGAAGTGATGAAATGGCTTTATACACTTCTGAAAGCTTTGCCAGCACCATTGATGTCTAACTGTTGCTAAGATTTGTACAGGGAGAATAGCCCCAGGACTGCAATCAACAATGGATAAAGGCAGGGGTATAGTACAGAAAGAGTTTTCAGATGTAAGCAACGTTAAAGATGACGCGAAGGATGGAGAATGGGGAGAGCTGCCTCTGCTAAATTTTGATTCCCTTGTAGCTGCCACAGACAATTTTACTCATATGAACTTCCTAGGAGAAGGTGGATTTGGTCCAGTCTACAAGGTATATTCCTATATGACATTGTTGTCTTTTATTGTTGTACTGAAAATAATCAAGAGATACATATGTTGAAGAAACAAAATCCAGACTTTCCTCTCTGTTCCCATGTAAAGTTCCATAATCTGTCTAAAACAGGAAAATCCCAATCAGCCTTTATTAGAAAAGTATAAGATTGACACTAACTAGTACTACTTGATGTGATTCTGATAGGGTATGCTACCTGAAGGCAAAGAAGTAGCTGTGAAAAGACTATCTAGGAATTCAGGGCAAGGCATGGAGGAATTCAAGAATGAGGTTATACTGATTGCAAAATTACAACACAGGAATCTTGTCAGACTTTTGGGCTGCTGCATCCAAGGAAAAGAAAAGATACTGATCTATGAATACATGCCGAACAAAAGCTTGAATGCTTTCCTTTTCGGTAATCCACCATTCCTAATCCTTGAGAGAATTATAAATTGTGCACAATTTAGGATCTTAAACAGATTTTGAACAGATCCGACCAAAAAGGAGCAGTTGGACTGGAAGACACGATACAGTATAATTGAAGGGATTGCTCGGGGGCTCCTCTACCTTCACCGGGATTCAAGATTACGAGTAATCCATCGTGACCTTAAAGTTAGCAACATATTACTAGATGAGGAGATGAATCCAAAGATTTCAGACTTTGGTTTGGCGAGGATATTTGGTAGTGATGATAATGAAACAAACACTAAACGTGTGGTCGGGACATAGTAAGTACTACTCAATCTCACAAGTCAATTTGGAAATAACAATCATGAAACCATGCAGTAGTTTTAGAACCGTAATGCTGCAATATTACACTTGAGGTGAAAAATTTAGATATGCATAGAACTACAGTAAGCAGATGCTTTGCCTTGGTCAGCATGTCTGGACGATGCAAAGAACAAACTAAAACATTCAATTTTACAATTATGTATCTGACATATTTGATGATAAATTACAGTGGCTACATGTCTCCTGAATATGCCATGCAAGGAGTATTCTCCGTGAAGTCTGATGTCTATAGCTTTGGTGTACTACTTCTAGAGATTGTCAGCGGAAAGAAGAACAGCACCTACAGTAACCAAGAGTTATCTCTCAATCTCTTAGGACAAGTAAGTAAAGGCTAGGAATGCTTCACTCTTTCTTTGCTATTTTAACTTTTTAACAATACTTCATACACTAAAGTTTATGGAATTTAAACTTCTTACAGGCTTGGAAGCTATGGAATGAGGACAATGTGTTGGAGTTTGTGGATCCATCTATAAGGAATTCATGCTCCTTGAAAGAAGTATCAAGGTGCATAAATGTGGGGCTCTTATGTGTGCAGGATCGCGCAAATGACAGGCCAACTATGTCATCAGTCATTATAATGTTAGAGAGTGGGACTTTGGAGAATGCCTCTCCCAGGCAGCCCACTTTTGTAGTTGAGATGATTCCTGGCCATACTGATTCATCATCAGCTGATGTTAGAGCCATTTCTGTTAATGCTTCAATCACTATGCTTACTGGACGATAGACAACTAATTTCCGTGCTTAACTTACTTTCTGTGGATTTGGGAGCTGATGAATGTGATTAGTTCCATACTAAGAGAACTATGTCTGAAATGCATTAATTGTTTATGTCTTTAACTCATTTTCAGCATTTACTAAGAAGGTCTTAGTCAAGTTAACATGATCAATATTCTACTCAACGACTAAACCATGGATGATTTTACTCTCTATTTGGGTCCTGACAATTTTGCGTTGCAAGTCTGCTTCATTAATTCTTCGGAAGTTCTGCCTTTCAGTAGAACAGCCATTAATTGCTTTATTTTATTAATTCTTCTTTCCTTTGGCACCTCAAATGTTGTAATTTGTAAACTCGGCATTATTTTCTTTCAAGGCAGACAAATATGTGCCAGATGTACAGGCTATGCATGTCCTTAAGTTGTAAACTTTCAGCTGAGTGATGAAAATTGGATTATCTGTATAATGCTGTCACATATCTACTTTCTTAATGGTATTTACATTGATAAGATATTTAAATCTGCAAATCCATACAAAGGTGAAAAGAAGAGAACGCTAGGTTGACTGCAGAGCCAGTCAAATAGGTGTTAGTTAAAATGTTCCAAACCAACTATAATCAGCAACAATGGCAGACATGTTATATGGTGTGTTCTAAAGCTTTGCAAAGTATATAGAAAGGTTTTAGCCGCACAGAAAAGATATTTTATTTTATGTAGTGGTCTGAGATAATTAAAATTGGACCAATACTTGTTCGATGAAGTTTGACTTCATATGAGATCGGATAGGATCAGGTTTAAAAGTTTAGGTGACTCCATGAGCTTTCTAACAAACCAACAAGAAATCTTAAGCCTTAAGGGTTTGAGATACTGGACCCAGGCACAAGCTCATTTATGGCGTGACCTGCAGGTCTGCATTTATATATCATATGGTGGTAAGTTTGTAACTGTTTTATATTGATCGATTGGTTATAGTTACAGCTGCAAAACTACTTGGTCAACTTATGACCTGATCCAGACCTCCCCACTTAATACTTGAATTTGAACCAGTTTTAAGATTCAGAGTAATGTCAAGCTTGGAGTTCTGCAGGTTTGACCAAACACAACATTGCTGGTCAAATCAGGTAATTTGAAGGATCACTAGCAGCCTTTCTTTGATATGGAAACTACCACATCCAGCGACATACAATTTCTCCATAACAAAGAAGGTAGGAGAAGATGTTTCAACTTGAAATTTCTAAGAATAAGTAACATCGTCACAATTACACTCGGCTTTTGTGAATGCAGAGGATGAATGTTCAAGTTACCATATAATGTCTAACAAAAGAGTTTTAGATCTCTTCTAATTCATTCTTTTGTCATCGCTTTAAAAGGACAAACTACTAACTGAATAAAGCATTTGCTAGAGGTTAAAAACAGGAAAGCATATGTATAAACTTATAGTGAAAAAAAAAACAACATTGTTAACATAATTATTCTATTGATAAAAAGTACAGATCAGATCAGCAATTACCTGGATCAGCTACAATATGGACAAGAAGCTGCAGCAAAGAGATCTTGTGAAGGATTCCTCATCAAGAAATTGATTCCATGAATGAGGTCACGCTGATCGAGTTCAATGAAGTATCTTGCCAACTCTTTGTTGCTGCATCATGGCAGTGGCAGTTTGCTGATATATTAGTATGTGAGCAACAAAATCTGTGAAATTCCACATCTGGTATTTGGTGTGGAACTAACTTGCTTATCAGAAGTTCATTATTTTTTCACGGTGAGTGGAGCAAGAGGCAGAAAGGAAATGAATTCAGGTATAATATTCAATCGAATCTCATATGGAACTTGAGATTTGCCTCATCATATTGGACAAGAGATCTCCATTTCTTTCAAAAATTGGTCCAATTCAAATTAATTTATCATATGAACATCAACATCAAACAACCAAATCGCCCTAATCCTTACAAAGGTAGATGCGATAAAAGAAGAAGAAGAAGAATTAGCCCCTCAAAACAATTGCCGAAGCGTCTCATCAAGCCACCTCCTTGGCCCCTCCATGAGCTCCGGACTTAGCCGCACCATTAGCACGCAGAACTCCATCTGATTCAATGCACCATCTCCATCCAAGTCCCCCTCCATTACCATTTCCCTCAATTCGTCGTCCCCCATCCCCTCGATCCCCAGGAACGCCGAGTTTTGCTTCAAACTCTCGAAAGTTATCACCTTTCGCCTTGGATCCATGAGCAGATGAAACCCATTGCAGAGCTCCTCCATTAAGCCCTCCTCTCCGAGCTTTTCCGCCATGAGGGGGAGGAAATCGTCGAATCCGAGATTTGAATTGGCCATAGGAAGAGGAAAGGCGAGGCGAGTCGTTTGGGAATGAAGTGGTGAGGGGTTAAATAAGGGAATAGGAGGGGATTCGAGGAAGACGCGGCCATGGATGGCTGCGGGGAGGAGGAGCTTTCGTTAGAGGGAGGGAGAAAGGGCAGAGAAATAGGGGGGACACTTCCAAGAAGGTGTTGGATTATTACTATTCTTCTTTTCTAAGAATAAATAGGAGAATAAAGTTTGGCGTCTCTTGTGGCAGTTGCCGCAGTGGGTTGGGTTTGACGCGCTGGAATAGCCCAGGAGTTACTACATGGATTCGAATAATTACCACCTGGATGATAGAAAATTATCCAACTTGGAAACCCTAAACCCTGATAAAATATCTCCCTCTCTCCCACCTTATCTTTACCTATTTCCGTCCTCTTCCCCCTCTCCCTATCTCTCACCTCTCACTTCGAGCTTCTTCCATGGCAACGCTGAGCTCCTCCTCTCTCCTCCGCATTCGAACCCTAATCTCCGCCCCTTCTGTAAACCATAATACAAAACCTCCTTCCTCGATGCTCCTCTCCTCGCCTCTTCGGTTTTCCGATTCCCTCGCCTCTCTCTCATCTCGGCGCCGTTCGCCAGTAGCTTTCCGGGTAATGGCAAAGGTCGACGGAGACTACTCATCTCGGAGGAGCAGCAGCAGCGAGCCAAGGGAGACGATCCTGCTCCCCGGTTGCGATTACAACCACTGGCTCATAGTGATGGAGTTCCCCAAGGATCCCGCCCCCACCAGGGAGCAAATGATCGAAACCTATCTTAACACCCTCGCTACCGTCCTCGGGAGGTGAGAAAAGCCTCACTTTTTCTTGTGCTTTGTGTACATTTTCTTGTAATACGTCGATATTTTGAACATTTGGCTTTATTCGGTTGTGCTTGATTTAGATTCTCACAAAAAATAAAATGTCTCCTTTTATTCTAAGGTTCAGGGGATAGTTGCCAATTGCTAAAACATACTTTCCTGTATTTGGTTAGTATGACATTACTGTTAGTGTTACAAGTTTTGTTGCATTGATTCACTTAATACGTTTTTAAACATCCAAATGGCTCCATCGTAATACCTAAACTGGATTGAGTGATTCCTATATATTTCCTAACTATTCCTAAGGAAGAATTTGGTTGGAAAAGAGAAGTGAAATTCGAAATGGTCAAGGATATTTGTTAAGCAAGATTAGCTTTACTTTTGCCCCTGATCATGGAAGGATGTCCTGGTATTACTTCATGGGAGATTGGCTTTGTTCAATCTGCATATAATTGTTGTTTCTGAATTCTAATGTTATGTTGATTTGATATTCTGTATAGAGTCTGATATAGTTGAACTCTTCATGGCATCTTGATAGTTTACTGTATCGTATCCTTTGCTGATTGAAATTATGTATCCTTGAACCACTTCGGCTTCTTCTCCAGTATTGCAGTTCTTTTTTCAGATTTCTCTACCAAACCAGTTACTGGAGGGACATGCTTAATCACTCTTGTTGGAATATAAGTTCTTTATGCATCTGTATGGCTTCCTTACTTAGCAGTATAAGAAAAGCTAAATAAATTATTTATCTTTCAGGTACTGCTGCTCTGTCCATCAAATTACTTATCTTCAGATATGTACATTATTTTAACTGGAGATAGAATAACTACAATTCGTGCGTGTCAAGTAACATGTTTTAAGACTTAGGTTATCACAATGTTTAAGCATTTGTTGCAGAAGAATTGTTAAAGAGATAAGGACTTTAGAGCATCAGGTAAGTGAAGGAACGGAAGATAAAGACTTTGGGAACTAGGATGCAAAAAGCTTTGTTATAAATGCATGACATTCAGCAAACATACAATGCCAACTTGCTTAAGTTTGTTTCTTATTCATCCTATTTTTTCCAGAGGAGTTGTCATTCCTCGATTTGTCCCTGTTGGTGTTTCCCCTATTAAGAATCAAAGTGCTGCCTGACAATGGGAGTGAGGAAAAGGGAAGAAGAGAGCAAAGGAGACGATATTTTGAGCCGGGATATCATTAGTACCTACAACTTTTTCAAGTTTCCCTATCTTTATAAACTATTACATTCTTAACCTCCTGTAATCTATTTCTTATAATCTATTATCAATTCATATTCATACCTCATCTGTTGAACTTTAAACTCGGGTTCTCTTCTTGTTTTTCATCCATACTCCAGTAATTTGTTGGATTTAAGTGTCATAAGAATGGAGCAATGATTCCCACTACCACTTTAAACAGAGGTTACTTTTCCAGGATTTTTGAACCTTTCTTCCTTTTGGCTAATTAGATCTAGTATCCACAGACAGGAACTGAGCCTAGAGGTAGTCCATAGCAGTGAATTACTAGAGTAGGAAAACATTCATATATTACTGATGAGAGCTTATTCCATTAGTACACGCCATCAAGATCCTTAGTAGAAAGCCTTACAGTCACATCAGTTTCTTGAATTGTTGTAGCCTCAGACTTAATAACTTGGATATTAATTTCCGTTGACAGCTACTGTTAGTTGGTTTCTCCTTTGGGTCTGAAATTTCTTTTATCTTCAGTCAGAGGTTTAAAGCTGTAAATTTGAATTTTGAACTAATAGTGACATTTACATGGTTAAGAATCTGCTACATGGGTATAGGGGTGTAAACGAGCCGAGTTCGGCTTGGCTTGAAATTGGAAAAACTCTAGCTCGAGCTCGATACAAGAAACTAATGTGGGTCGAGCTCAGCTCACCCAAGTATCGAGCTGGCTTGGCTCGAATTGTGTACATGTCATTTTGGAAACTATATAAAGACTACTCTCTTTCTTTAGTTTTTCAATGAGGCTATGGGAAAGTAAATCCAAAAGAAACAACAGAAAAAATAGTCACCCTTGAATAATATAATGACGAGAGCGTGAACCCTCGACATCCTACATAAAACAAATGCTTTACCCAGTTGTGCTAGAGAGAAGGTAGAATATTTTAGTGAACTGAATATATATATATATATATATATATATATATAGTATTACACTCTATGGAGCTCGAGTGAGTTAGGTCTTGGTTAGCTCAGCTTGGCTCGATTATTTTTTCGAGCCTGAAAATCAAGCTTTGCTTGGCTCATTGATAGCTCGAGAAGCTTGCAAGCTGCCGAGCTATTTTGACAGCCCTACATAGATATGCATGCATGGAGTTGTATATATACAAGTGTTATATTCATTTCAGGAAAAGCCTCATGGATGACACATTGTGAGTACTTGGTGTTTATTCTCTAGGAGGTAAACTAATATCTCAGTTACAGTTATTGAAAGTTGAAACTTAATAATGAAATGATTTTGTTTGTAGTAATTTTAAGAACTGACAAATTGACAAGTAATGATATTTCACATTCTGTTTCGGTTGAAATCATACCCTGCTTCTTTTCTTGTGCATATTCGTTAGCTTTATGTGCAAACATACCCGAGTCATTTATATATTAAATGTTTCATAAATTTATTATACACGATAACCTGCTTCCGGTGCAGATTGGGTTTTTTCAGCTTTATTATTTTATACTATATTAGGCCATGAACTAGTTTGATGCAATTATTTGACAATTGTCACTCTTGCAGCATGGAGGAAGCCAAGAAGAACATGTATGCTTTCAGTACCACCACATATACTGGCTTTCAGTGCACTGTATCAGAAGAAACATCAGAAAAGTTCAAGGGTGATGTTTTAGATCTAATGCATTCATCTCTTATTCTCTTAATCCTGTCAATGATTCAAAAACTTTCAATAATTCATGCTTCAAATTATTTGTCCTATTTTCTGTAGGCCTTCCTGGAGTCCTTTGGGTACTGCCTGATTCCTATATAGATGTGAAAAACAAAGACTATGGAGGTAAGTTCGATCATTACTAAGTATGTTTTTATCTTGATTCGCATGTGGTTTATGTATCTGTTTTACCTTTTGTTTTCATGTGTTAAGGCGATAAATATGTAAATGGGGAGATAATTCCATGCAAGTACCCTACTTATCAACCAAAGCAGCGAAGTGGTGGATCAAAGTATGAGAGTAGAAGATATGAGAGGCGAAGAGATGGGCCCCCAGCAGAGCGCAGGAGACCAAGACAAGAAACTCCTCAACCTGAGTCAGCTTCGTCGTGAGGTGAACTCAAAAGAAGATTCCATTAAGCTATTACAACTTATTTATGCATGTCAATCAAAACCTGATTACTCTAAAAAAATGTTAGTTTGGCGGGCACATTCTTCATGCTGGTGAAACGAAGAACTGTTTGACTTATGACTTCTGATTGGAGGTTATTTTTTAAGAATTTATACTCCCAAAGCATTTGTCATGGTAATAGTTACTAGTTCCATGTGGTGCAAAGTGTGTACCTTGTACGATCTTTTTCTTGGAGCAGGTATTCATGAGGATGAAGTTTGTATCTATGAATGAGAATAACTAAAATGTAATGTCGATCTGGACATGTGAAAGACACAAACTTCATTTTGTAGTTGATTATTTTACGTGCACTCTGGTTATACGAATCCTCTATCCTCCTATTCTCGCCAAATTTCAGATTTTTTGCTTGTATATCCGATACGTAACAGTGATGGGTGGATTCTTTGCTCAAATTTCTCTAAGATCCGAATGCAGTAGATGATGGCACTCCCCATGTAATGCTTCGGCCGCAACCTGTACTTCTTCGGGATCCCTGTGAATCATTAAGGAATCAATGTTAATTTAAGCACTTATTAACTTCTTACGGTATACATTAAAATAATACTAATTAAAATTAAATAGTAAAAATATATTAAATAGATGTGTATTTTATTCGTGTATCGTATATTTCTCTAACTTCCTTTTCACTTATTAACTCCTTGTGCGAACCTCCCCGATCCCAGGAGCTCAGACCTCTGGTCCGACCAGACCATCCCCTCGAAGGCCTCAGCCATCGCCACGTCGCTGCGGACGTGTGCTTAGAGATTCGTCCACCTGTACATCCTGATCACCCTCCAGAGCTGGAGGTCCTTAAGGTTGATAACCGAGCCCGACTCGCTCGGGCCATTCTTGAGGTATTCCGGGTTAGTCCCGAGCCAATCGGTGAGGATCCAGAGGCATGTGCAGTCACAGCACGTGAGCAACTACAGGTGACACGTGACAAGCTGAGAAATTATTGGACCTGGTGGGCAACCTTACACTTGTTTGGATCTGCGTAACGTCGTCTCCTAGACGTTCCCTCCTCTCAAGTATCAACTCTCACAAGGAAGGGCTACCTGCATTCTTATTCTTATTCAAAATTTAATCCAATTCGTTTCACTTCTAGATAACATCCCACAAAAATAATTTTCATATTTTGGTCCATAAATTTTGGAGCCTATCACCGACAAACATTTTGCTCCGTAACTTAGGTACACTTCTTTCTCACGTACCAAGCAACCGTTACCTTTGAAGACGGTAGCTTTCGGATATATCCTTTTCTTACAATGTGCAGTTTGGAATCAGTTGCAGCTTGTATGGCGTTTACTTCAGCTCTCCCCCTCATTCAACCATTTAAATTTCTCCCATTTCCATATTTCCTTCTCCTCATCCGTTCTTCTCTCTTTCTCTCCCCGGCCCTCCTCCTCCTCCTCCTCTATCTCAATATGAAGCTCTGTGAGTGAACTCTACGTAGTTCAACATGATGCGCAATTGTATACTGAATGCTAGATCTTTATGCCATGAAACAATCGCCGTCACCGCATTCTTCTTGCAAAGCCGACGTCGCAATGCCGATGCATGTACGTGGCGAAAGCCGGAGAAAGGCTGCATCAAGTTAAACTTTGATGGAGCTTCAAAGTTTGCAACAGGAAATGCAAGCATAGGAGGGGTGTATCGAAACCATGAAGGTGTATTCTTATTAGGCTATGCTGAACGCATTGGCAAAGCGACTAGCTCTGTAGCTGAATTGATTGCAGCCAAGCGTGGGCTTGAATTGGCTCTACAAAATGGATGGCACAACTTGTGGATGGAGGGAGATGCCAAGGCAGTCGTGGATCAACTACTGCATGGGGGGAGATTGAGATCAAAAGAAGATCTTAGACATCTGAGAGAAATCAGTATGATGGTCTCACAATTGGATGCCTTTAATGCGTCTCATATTTATAGGAAAGGGAATAAGGTGGCTCACAAGCTTGCCAAGATGGGGTATATAACTTCGAAGCCTCAAATATGGCAGGATGTGCCTCCAAATGAAGTGTTACGTCTCCTTCGCCAAGATGAGATCGGTGACTAATTAATTCATCTCATGGGGAAATGATATTTAACCTTATTAGTTAAACCGAGTTGTAAGGTTCTTTATATTATTTATATTTAACTTTTGATATCTAACTCTTAAACTTGTTTAATTCGGAATAACCCGTATAATCCACATAATAAACTATATGTAATTTGAGTTTGATCCGTTTCTAGTTGCGTTGAAGGTCCAAATAATAATACACGCAAACTGAAGGTGCTATTTGTAAATTTCCAAAAACAATTTATAGGATCGTTTTATAATTCTAAAAATATTTAATTCCTATAATCTCTGGGAATACTCGTTACTCCCGTACTTGATATAAATAGCCGAAACGGTCAAAGTTAATAGCGCTTCCGAAGCGATTTCCCTTCCGATCGATCTCTGCGACATCCTTCCACGGTGAGCTCCTCCGTCCAAAACTTGAATTAGTCGTAGCTAAGACTTCTCGTTTCATGAAGTAATCATCTGCATAATGAGATTAAAAGTCTCTTTAATCTTTAGATTCAGCACTTTTCTCTTTCTTTTCTGCCGGATGGATTATTATTTATTACGATTGCTACTATCTCAAATGGAGCAAATGCAATTCTTGTTGTTGTCCTAATTCTCTACCGCGAGAATTTGTAGTTAGAGGACGAATACTTTGATGAGCCAAATTTGAGAGCAAGGATCGATTTTTTTTTCCCTTCCTTCTGGGTTAAAAAATCAACTAGCTTGTGGATTCTACCCAAAAGTTGAAGGATTAGATCAAGACATCTAATGTGCTTTCCCTATGTAATGTTATATTTTTTTTTCTCAATTTACCAGTTGGAAAAACCTTTATACTGCGATATGATGACTGCATATGATTGCAAATTTTCCCTTGTGCATCGCATCATTTATATTCCAAAGTTGGTTATAGATATCCGTATTTCAAATGAATGCAGAAATGGAGGACAGCAGTTCTGATTCATGTCAGCATTTGAAGGACTTCTACATTCCAGATTACATACTGATACCGGAGTTAGAATCAGAAATTGTTGAGCATTCACCACAATGTCCTGTGATAGTCTTCATCAATTCAAAAAGCGGCGGACAGCTTGGAGGTGATTTGCTAAAAACATATCGTGAACTACTGAATGAAGCTCAGGTACCTAAGCTGCTGCGTACTCATGTGCTTTGCTCATAATATGGTGCTGTACTTCTACTTGTTCACAAATTTTCCAGGTCTTTGATCTTGGAGAGGATGCTCCTGATAAGGTTCTAAACAGATTATATGTGAATTTGGAAAAGCATAAGTGCAGTGGTGATATTCTTGCTATACAGATTTTGAAGAGATTGAAACTAATTGTGAGTTATAAGCTCTGAAATGTTAACTTGGGATAGTTTTTAGGTTTTGCCCCCCGATCTTGTCTTAGTCTTTAGTCATTTATGAAGTTTCTTGTAATACTTGTTATAATTCATCTAATAGGTTGCGGGTGGTGATGGGACTGCAAGTTGGCTGCTTGGAGTGGTTAGTGATCTAAAGCTTGTACAACCACCTCCTATTGCTACAGTTCCTTTAGGAACGGGAAACAACCTTCCTTTCTCTTTTGGATGGGTAAGCAAGATTAGTATTATGTTTTTGAGTTAGTATTTTCCAGGCATGTGAAGAGGCATCATAGAAGTCAATCATTGCACGACAGTGGATTACTTGCAAACTTTATCAGCATGTTTATATCTGACAAGTATGATGATTCACTCATTTGATATGGTAAGCTAAAAAGTAGCTATAAATTTGAACTCGTGTTGCCCCAAGGGAAATTACAAAAAAAAAAACAAATGACTTCCTGTTTGAAGCTGGATAGACAAGTTTTCTCTTTAGGTGTTATTATAAAAACATGCATGTACTTCATTAATTTGTTTTTCGGTTCTCTGAACCTATTCAAATATCAACATCTAGTTAAAGCAGGACAAATTCCGTGACTAAATTCATGTGATCCAATTTTCTTTTTCCAATATTTTTATTCTATTTAAATATCAATAGATAGTCTATTCCATTGGAAGGATTTGTTGACTTGCTTCTCAGTCATAGCAAGAAATTTATTTCTCAGTGAAGATCCAACTCTGGCTGCAGGGAAAGAAGAATCCTGGCACAGATCACCAGTCCGTGAAGGCTTTCCTTGACCAAGTGATAAAAGCACGAGAAATGAAAATTGATAGGTATATTGTTCCTCCAATTGACATAATTGAAGATACTCATGCCCTGATAGGAACAAATTATGCCATTTCTAAATGGTGGATGAGTATGCAATAACACTTCCTGCTAGCCTGTGCAATAGTATTGTTTGGTTCTGCATGTTTTTAGCTACTTGAAGAAAATTCATGGCTATTTTCTTACTTTTTCTACTTCAGTTGGCATACTTTTATGAGGATGCGAGCTCCCAAGGAAGGTACCTGTGATCCAATTGCACCCCTAGAGCTGCCACATTCACTGCATGCATTTCACCGAGTGTCTAGCGCTGACTCCCTTAATGTGGTAAGACAACCTCTTTCTGATGCTTGTCACAAGAAAGTCCGAAAACTTTTTCTGAATTCTTAAAGAAATTAATGAGGCTAAGACACAATAATTCATGTGATCATGCATGTAACTTTTTTCTTTGTTTAAAGTATGGTTTAATCTGGAGACCTCTTTAATGGAAGATCCCAATATATTGATGACTCTAGATTCAGTTCCCTTGACTCCAGCATCTATTTCTCACATTCATGACATATACGCCACAAGGATTACTAAATAATATATTTTGATCAAAGTCCTGCTATTTATTCTAATGACGGTCTTATTATCTTTCAATTTAATCATCCTTGTTTCCTGCAGGAAGGTTACCACACATTTCGTGGGGGCTTTTGGAACTACTTTAGTATGGGTAAGAATTTTAGCTGTTCTCTTATTATAGAGACCTTTATCTATATTATGATAATTTTCTAGTGAAGATGAATATCTTTGTACACCAGAATAGTGTTCGCTTTGCTCTCTGCTCTTTTTCCAGCTGGAGGAATATCATTGAAAGATACAAAAATATTATTTCAAATCATCCAATGCATCAAGTACCCTAATTTGTTATTTTGCAGGGATGGATGCTCAAGTATCATATGCATTCCATTCTGAAAGGAAGCTGCATCCAGAGAAGTTCAAGAACCAGATAATTAATCAGGTCTTCTTTTTGTCATCATTTGTACAGAGAAAGCATTTCTTACATTGTATGGTCTGTCTCACTAAGGAACAATTCTATATGCATGGATAAACATTTAACTTATCATACATTTTTAAAGGGTACATATGCCAAGCTTGGATGTACACAAGGATGGTTTTTTGCTTCTCTCTTTCATCCATCTTCAAGGTAATATGTTGGTTGGCCTGCTATTAAATATAAAACGCAAGTAACAACCCCATCCTTACGGCAAACTAGGGAAGATAGTAAAGGGCATTCCACTAAAAAAAATTTCTTTTCCAAAGATTCAGTAAGAAATAATGTCAGAACAGAGGATGCTAGATTTTATAAACACATCGCATATATCCTGTTTATAGACAGGCTACATTTCTGTTTTCTATATATCCTGTTTACAAAAACATAGGATAACTTTATAAGAATGGTTTTATCTATTGCCAAATTGACTACAATGCAATGAGTTGCAATCTTATAAATGGTCAGAAAACAAGTATGTAACACTTGATGAATTACAAGACCTTAAAAGCCAGCCCATGCTGATGTAACTTCGTTATGTTATTTATATCTAGATTCTAGTTAATCAGACTTTTCACAAATCAGGAATATTGCTCAACTTGCAAAGGTAAAGATCATGAAAAGACATGGCCACTGGAAAGAACTTCATATTCCTCGCAGGTAAACAGATGGTAACTATCTTCACTCAAGTTTGATAGCCATCTTTATCAGTTGATTTTAAATGCAATCACTATGTTTCTCTAGAGTCTCGGCCATACTTGTTTCTGCTGGTATTACTGTTTCGTACTTTTCAGCAGAGGTCAGATAACCTTGAGAGCTTGCTCTGTTCTGACTGGTGCAGTAGTTGTCGTTTCTTTGCACAGTTCAGTAGGCAAAGAAGATTGGAAATATCATCCTAATTGATGCAGCAACATCATTTTACATCAATTCTAATAGCTTGTCATAAGCTTCATGCGCTTCACTAAGTGAAGTCCTCTCATACATGTTTTCTTTCCTCTTCATGATGCACCTTCATTTCTGGCTTCTTCTTTGAATATGGATTTCGTCCCAACTATTAATAAAATCTGTTCCTCTACTTACAGCATTAGGTCAATTGTTTGCCTCAACTTACCAAGCTTTTCTGGAGGTTTAAATCCTTGGGGAACTCCTAATCAGAGCAAAGTGCGAGATGTGAGTTCATTGTCCTCTTCATGACCTGAATTTTGCCAAATGATGTTGTCCCATGCCTATAAATGAATCACCTGAAATATTTTATTGACATTCCACAGAGGGACCTGACTGCACCATATGTCGATGATGGCCTTCTTGAAGTTGTAGGTTTTCGAGATGCTTGGCATGGACTCGTGTTGCTTGCTCCCAATGGCCATGGGACTCGTCTTGCACAGGTAAAACATTGCGATCTCTTACTTTTCTAATAACAATGATAAGAATAGCAATGCAAATTTTGTGCTGCTCTCACATTTAGGACTTCTTGGGTGAATATGTCATATAATGTGATTTTATTTTTGTCTTCTCTCTTTTGTTTTACTTAGGCACATAGAATTCGTTTTGAGTTCCACAAAGGCGCAGCTGATCACACGTACATGAGACTTGATGGTGAACCGTGGAAGCAGCCTCTTCCTGAGGATGATAACACTGTTGTCGTGGAGATCTCTCATCTTGGTCAAGTAAACATGCTTGCCACTGATCACTGCAAATCCAGAAGCATCAATGACCCTTCGACACCGGTATCGACTAGTCATCATGACGATGAAGACAGCTGCGAAGACTCTGAAGATGAATGGGAAGGAGAGAAGAGGAAGTTCGGTGCAGCAGATACATTCAAAATTCCTGATGAGATAGACATTTCTCATCTTAGTTAGATCCTCCATCAATTGTTCTGTTTTGCCCTTCCCATGTTCATGAATCTGCTTGGAGTTTCATTGCTTACTTTCTTGTTGCAATTGATATTTATGTAGCCATAGACTAGTATTTAAACTAGCGAATTGCTGAATAAAGTGTACTGCTTGAAAACTTACAGCATGTATTCTTGATAATTGTGGTGCTAGCCTTCGAAATGTATATTGCAATAGAGCAGCAGCCAATCAAGAAATGCCAAGTTCCCTGTTTGTAGGAAATTCCTGCAACCGTGGTTGCATCCCAGGTTGTGGTGCAGAGAGGGCCTAAGGTGATAGAACTCTATCCTCATCCACTTCATCCTTCTGCAGAGGAATCCAACCACGCATCTGATCTCTTCCTCAGAGCTCCTGCTGAAGTAGTAACTGAGCAATACCACTCCTCATAGCATTCAAAGCCCACTCCCAGATGCCTCTCCTGCTCAACTCGCCAAGCCTACTGAGACTACCAATTAATTTCCATCAAGGTAACTACCACAAACCAACCATTTAAATCATTCCTTCTTATATTTCATCCTTAAATTTTGAATTCCTTTCTACCAAATCAAATGCAGCAAAGAAGACGAAGAGTGCAAGGTTTGTTGTGAAGGGGTGCCAAGGAGAGCAGAAGAGCCAGAGGAGAACTTTCCTTAGCGTAGAAGAAGCTGGTCTAGTTGAAATCTCTGGACTTAGCACCCATGAGCGCTTTCTATGCCGATTAACTGTGAGAATTGACTTGTTTTAGTGAAAATTAACCATCCTTTTTTCTTAACCATATTTAAGGGCTTTATATTTGATGTTCAGATATCATCATTGAATCTACTAAGAGTGATCTCTGAGCAAGAAGGAGTGCCAATTGAAGAGCTTAACGCTGGCCGGGTTTGCGATTGGTTCTTAAAAGACAAGCTCAAGAGAGAGCAGGACATGGAGTCTGCGGTCCTTCAGTGGGATGATTCGGGATTCCAAATGTGAGAAAATATTGGAAGAAGTTTATTCTGTATCAATATTCCACAGCAACAAACGGATGAATGGATTGATGGACTAACCGAGTTCCCATCTTTCATGTGATCAGTCCTACTGCAATAGAATTTTGAACAATTTCACATTATCATGTTAATTTCATGAGTTTAATATTCCTTTGGAGGAAGATATAAGTTTAGTTCCACAGAATAAAAGACAAGTGATGAAGGAATTCTTTTGTTCTGATCGTATCAAATTACATATATATTTACTCTGATCAATTCCATGCTTGCTTATAAAAGTTTGGGTGACATTTGAACCTTCCATTAAACTTATAGCCTTTTAAGTGATCAATGACGTGAGAAAATTATATTTGAGTCGGACATTGGCAAAAATAGCTTCAATCGTTGTTGTAATAATATGCTCGCAATCTGCGAAAGCTATAAGCTTTCTGAGTGAAGATCTGATGTACAGATTTCCCGTGACTTTTATCAGTAAAACTAACACAATCCAACTATAAGATTAACAACCGCTCGATGATAGATGATCAAAGTCATAGCATAGATCATTAATGCAAATATACATCCAGTTCTCTGATTCAAGAAAAGAAAATTAAGAAGATTACACTAGCAAGAAATCAAAGGAGTAGCAGCACATGATCATTATCCTTCTCCATCGCCACGTACGTACGTATCCTCTAAGACTCAAGCTGTGCATACCAAACGCCCTGGATCTTCACATCCTTCGGCACCTTCGCCCCGAGGTCGGTATCCGACGGCTGGATGCTCTCAAACACTCCGATCACCTCCCCGGTGTCCGCCTTGCTCTTCGTCACGCTCAGCGTAATCGTCCCGGTCGACGACGCCGCGTTCTTTATGTTCTCCTTGGTCAAGTCCTCCTCGTCTCCCCTACCACCGGCTGGCAAGGCGACGGCGTTGTCGTACCCGGTGCTCCCTCCCCGTCCTTTGGGGTCGAGGAACGACGAGCCCCGGTAGCTGGGCACCAAGAACTGGCCGCTGAAGCTCTCGGGCTTGCCGGTGGCGACGAGCTGCTTGACGGTGAAGAGGAAGGGGACGCGCTCCCCGCCGGGAAGCTGGACGGTGACGGCGGCGTAGTCGATCCCGTCCTTCTCCTCGAACTTGATGGTGCCGTCCGAGGAGACCTCGAGGGGACCCTCGATCTCGTCGAGAGTGTAGGTGAGGCGGGTCATGAGCTTCGTCTTCTGGAACTCCGGGGCGGAGTTCTTGCCGACGCCCTCCGCCTTCACGGTGAAGGAGGTGGGCTCCAGGCAGAACTTCTTCATGGTGTACTTGCCGGACTTGAAGGAGAACGAGTCGACCCCGCCGTCGATGGTCGGGCACTGATTCGCCGTGCCGGTGCCCTTCACCTCCATGTACGTCTTACTTTGGATCTCGTCGTACGTCAGCCTCTTCGGGACTCCCTCGGCGTTGGCTCCCTGTTGTTCATGTGCACATGCATGTCAAATCCATATGGAAGGCATCAGTCATGACTCATATGTATCTATTGTGCAAGATTTTAAATGCTTCTGGTTCTCCAAAATTAATACAAAATTTAAGACCAAATGAGAACAAAATTAGAATTTAACCATGGAAAGGTATATGCATCCCGCCCATAATAATAGATCATTATAATGTGAAGTCTCCTAAATTAGAATATCAAGCGATAACGGAAGGAAAAATAAATCCTATAATTAGAGTACACTTCGTAAAGGATAATTAACAAATTGCAATCGCATCAGAATTTTCCCGGCTACAAGTGAATCCATCTGAATTAAACGCTATGAGTTTAGAGTACTAGAACAAGATTGAAACATATAATTTACCGAAGCTATGAGAGCCGAAGTGGCGAGCGCGAAGCCGGCGAGCTTAGCGGCGTCGGTGCACTTCTGGGCCAGCTCCCGGAGGTCCGAGTGGATCGAGCAGGTGAGCCGCGAGGCCGACGCCGGCTCGAACCCGAAGGCCTTGGAGAGATGCATGGACGACCTCAGTGGCTGCGCGGCCGAGACCCGACCGGCAGAGCCGAGCTTAGCTGGCTGCATCAACGTAGCCGTGGCTTGAAGAGAAGCTGCCATCCTGAATCTCTCTGTATCCCCTTTGCTTCCTCTCTCTCTCTCTCTCTCTCTCTCTCTCTCTCTCGTGTGAAGGCTTTTTGTTCGAGGAGGATGGTATTATTTGGGTGGTGGATAAGAGGATCGGATAAGAGGGCAATTCCCATTGGTCGCTTGCTGCTATGGTGCCCATTATCCCTTCTTCCTATGTGGCGATCCATGGGGCTCCCGTTGCTGTGGGCCCACCTGGTTTGAGGATCTTGCTAGCTCACTAGTAGGAGATTGTCACGTGTTACTAGCAAGCTCGATACCATGGCCCATAGGATTTGGGCTTACAAATAACATAAGAATATAAATATACCGAGCTTTTCATAATAATCCCAGGGACTAATGACTTACTACCAAGGATGAAAACGGTTGGATTGGCGACGACCCTACACAACCTGAATCAAATCAGATATGGGCGCAAAAATTTTCTTCTATCAACATATGAATAGGGAGAAAATTAGACGCTGATTAGTTCAATATTTTTATTAAAAATCTTATTTAATAATAAATTTAAGAAATAATTTATTTTAATAAAAATAAATTATAACAAATTTAGTTTGGTTAAAAACTCATTCAAATTTGTTAGATAAAATATTAAACTCAAAATAAATTTCAAGCTGAGCCTAAATAAAATATATTACTTAAAATAAATTTTAAGTTAAGCTAGAGCTGGAGCCTGAGCCGCTGAGCCTTTTTCGCCCCTAATTGATATTTCGTCCTTCAGCATCAAATTGCCCATTTCAATGGAATAGCTTCTGAGCTTTAAAAGAAATCCTGCAACTTCGACCCAAAGAGGAAGGCCAATGATCTTTCCTTGGATTATAGCTCTCTCGGTGATCATTCTCATGCCACTTCCTCCATCTTCCACCTCCAAAAAGGAACAGCTTTGTTCCCTTATACTTCAATTCCTTGACAAGTCCAAAATTGCCAACAAAAACAAATGCAAGCTCTTGTCCTTTGGCTTATCATCTATAGACCCCTCCGCCAACTTTGGATTCTCAAGCATCTATAAAACCAAAGCAGAGCTCATTTCATGCTTTTCAAATTTCTACTCTTCTCTTAGGCCTCCATCAAGCATAGTAACTTCTAATAGTATTGTATGGCTACTCTATCTTGTGCTTTCTCCTACACAATCAAATGCTCTTCTAAAAGAGAGAATGACCCCAGAAGCCCCCAGCTAAAGAAGGGCTCTGTCAAAGCGAATGGCACCTACACTGCCATCTCACACACTGCAACCGATCCTGCGACGCAATTAGTACTCGTCGAAGAGATCACCGGAGAACGTAATCGACAAAATATACCCACAAAGAAGCAGACGACCGATCCTTTTCGACAAGGCCTGATCGTCGACGGAGGGGTCGGATATAGACAGACTGTGGTCATTAGATCTTACGAAGTCGGCCCGGATAAAACTGCAACTCTTGAGACCTTACTCAATCTTCTTCAAGTAAAAGTTATTGTATGCGAAAAATTGTTCCTTTATCTGACAGCAAAAACTCATTTATTTTCATGTACGTATGTAGGAAACTGCACTGAATCATGTATGGATGTCTGGTCTTCTTGGAGATGGATTTGGAGCCACGCATGGTATGGTAAGCAACAATCTCATATGGGTGGTGACAAGGATGCATCTGCAAGTTGACAAGTATCCTATCTGGTGAGTTTTGGTTAACGTCCTTCAATCTTCTCTTCTGGATTAATGCTGAGTGCTTAACTCCGGCTATGGTAGGGGAGAGGTGCTTGAGATTGACACATGGGTAGGGGCATCAGGGAAGAATGGCATGCGAAGAGATTGGTTAATTCGAAACCGCCTCTCGGGAACTATATTTGCTCGCGCAACAAGGCATGATCTCTATTCTGTTTCTCTTAATTTTTCGATAATTTTACGAACATACTTTGTGATGACAATCTTAGTCGTGCGCAAGCAGCACCTGGGTGATGATGAACAAACAAACGAGGCGTCTTTCGAAGATGCCAGAGGAGGTCAGAGATGAGATCGCGCCATGGTTCATTGAAAGGCAAGCAATTGAAGAGGATGTTCCTGAGAAAATCGTCAAGCTAGACGACAGTGCGAAATACATAGACTCAGACTTGAAGGTAATGCTCTGTTTCATCAGTTTATACACAAAATGCTCCAAAAAAGCTAGTGAGAGTTCATCTTGGTGGCTACAACAAAGCACGGATTAAATTATAACATTTTTTTTCTCGTTGGAATTTTTCAGCCAAAGAGGAGTGACTTGGATATGAATCACCATGTCAACAATGTTAAGTATGTACGATGGATGCTCCAGGTGAATAGAAATTGAGTAGAAAACGATGAACTTTTTATGATGGTAAATAATGAAACTCATCTTGTTGCATTGGTTGAGCAGAATATCCCTGACTTATTCCTGGAGAACCATGAGTTATCCAGCATCATACTGGAATATCGAAGGGAATGCGGCAGCTCAGACATTGTGCAATCTATTTGTGAACCTGATGAACATTCAATCCCAGAAGATGATAATATCAACATTGTCAGGGGTTTCTCTTTGGCACCGGAAATCCTGGACGGCCGCTTGTCGGGGACTTTCGATAGATGGCCGACAAAGTATACTCATCTCCTTCAAATGAAAGGAGAGCAGAAACATGAAGAGATCGTTAGGGGAAGGACTACATGGAGGAAAAAAATCATATAAAGCTACTTAGGATTTCACTGCTTGTTGCTTTTCTTGTTTCGGTTTGAGGAATTCATTGCTAAAGATGAAATCAGATGGGCTATTCGAATGATGAAGAAAACAAGCTCTTTTTTTTTTCTCTTTTTTAGTCTGGTTTTCTTAATCGGCTCAGTAATTGTAAATTATGGAATAGGTGCAGTGAGTCCTAAGTCAAATCTACAGACTAATATCATGCCGTATGAAATTTTTGGAACTTATATTGATTTATTTGTAAGAGATTCAAAAATGTAGGGTTTTATTTGTAAATAGGGAAAGTACAGGGTGTTATGTGCAAAACGTACCGTCTCTAAAATGGCCCATATGAGCCCAATTGGCTGCTAAAACCCCAGCCTTGGCCCAACGCTCTTCACAAAATCCCTAATTCCCTCCTCGCTTGCTCTTTCTGCTTGCGCCTTGCGGTTTGTCTTCTTCAACATCTCCGAGGAGGTCGTCGTCTTAGTTGTCATCGAGTTCTTCGAAGAGGTGGTAGTCTAAAACCCTAGTTCCTGTTGTCCTATTCTGTTTGATTTGCTGGTCCTAATATTAGATTTTTCTTGAAGAGTTCTCTTCCTGGGTGGACGGAGATTTATTGTTTGAATAATCTCTAAAAAGAGATTAAATCAATAGAAAGAATTTGATGATGTCAATCTATTGTGATTGGACTGTTCATCTTCACAGAGCTTGGGAACCGCTTTGGTTGGTTTCTCTGGAGGGGCTCTATCCTACTCCTTACATCCATTCCACAAGACAAGGTTGCGTCCTTGTGTTACAGACTCTGGGACAAATAAGATAGATTGTGAGATAGTGATCTGATTGCAGTTAGAAACTTTGAATTTTCGAGTGAAGATAGAGATGCTGGACGATGTGTTTTAGCATGTAAATTTGTCCTTCTAATCTCCTTTATTGATGTTGATAACTTTCAACAAGAAGGATTGGATTGTGAGTTGGTCTTCCTTTTAGTTCAAAACTGTTCTCTCTTACTGTAAAGAGTTGGAGCCCTTTACAGCGCTATCTAATTCGTTGCTTCTGACTGCTTTTTTTTTTCTTCTGATTTTTACGAATTTCAATTAACTTGCATATGTCATAATATGATCAAAACTGGGAGAAGCTTATAAATCTTTTGTTGTTTCGGGAATGAAACCAAAATTTCGTGAATATTGCTTCTTACAAAGTTTAGACTTTGCTCAATTGTTAAGGACTGTCAGATGATGTGTTCTTCTGGCCTCCACTCTTACTCAACCACTACTACATCTAGAGAAAACTGACAGCAGTTTTTCAGCTGTTTTCGTGTTTGTCTGCATTCTCTTATTTCAGAGACTATGATCATACTTGGTTAGAATATATGTTGTTGGGTTGTAGATCAGTTATGTTGTTAGAAGATATGTGCCCCTAAAGGGTCGTTAAATATGCATGATTTCTTTTCTCTGTCCATCTTGAATTTAGCCTTCAACTTAAATTTCAATAGAAGATGACCATTGTTTGGTCTTGTTGTACATGTCACAACAACTTTAGTGAGTCCAGAGATAGTCAAAGGATTGTATAAATTGACTTATCCTGTCAATTTACTGGTTGCAATTATTCACTGGTGCCAATTTGGAATCATGACACCTTAACATTTGGGTTCACAGATAAGTTAGATTCTAGAGTAGAAGTTGACTGATTTGGGCTAGGCGTTAAGGAAGCTGATGTTACCCATATATTCTGCTTTCTAGTTATTAGGTTTAAGACGTTGAGTGCTATTTTCATTTTGCTATATCATAAAATTGGTTCTCCCTGATTCGGTTCTCTTAGTTTCTAAAAGGAAATGATGGATCAAAGTATGTACAGTGATAATCATTTGCCTATGCAGACATCTAGCTTCTAATACCTGAGCCTGCTCTTCTGCAGTTTTATCAAAAAGCGTGGGAGTTCTGCAGTTTTATTAAAATTTTCCGATCACAATCACAATGTCAGCTGGTCCTGGACTTGAATCACTTGTCGACCGTGAGCTACCTCTTGCTAATTTGGTTGAAACTTCAGCTATTACCTATTGTAGACTACATATATTGTGTGGATCTAATAGTTAGATATTTACAAATATTTATGTGCATCCATGAACATATTTCAGATGCCCATTTTTACTCAGAGAGGAATGCTTATTGAGTATCTTTTTTTATCTGCAGAGACAATATCTATCATTACAAATGATGGGCGTAATATTGTTGTAAGTTCTTTTCCTTTTAATTTATTAATGCGAATCCTGCAGATAGTTTAAACTTAGAAACCTCTCCCTTTGATCAACTTTGCATTCTAATGTTTGAGGTCTGTTATGTGGCTTCCCTACATTTTCATATTGATTAATAGCTCTTTTGTTCTTTAGGGGGTTTTAAAAGGCTTTGATCAGGCTACTAATATCATTCTGGATGAGTCACACGAGAGGGTATACTCCACAAAGGTTTGTTTTTCCTCTAGTTGTGCTTTATGATTTACGAGTATGTCCATACTTTTGATGTATCTTCATATTTCACCTATCTCATGGATCCTGGGCATACCAGTATGTATACCTTATGCAAATGTTCCCTTATATATTCTTGTAAACCTTAAGTCCACTCATTTATGCCTTTAGTAACAAGGCTCAAACTGCTTCGCAAATGTGACGTCCCAAGCTTACACAGCTATCTTAATATGAACTCTGAAGCCTACACTGCTTTGATCAAATACCTCTTCCCATTAAGACCGGCATGGATGTGTCAAAAAAGTTATTTGGAAAGAGTAAAAGGAAACCTTGTCCTCATTGCACGCTCTTTTTGGTTAGTCAACCAATATGATATTTTCAGAAATATATTCTTGAATAAATCTACAATGCATGTTGCAAGAAATGAAGGGAGGTGTACACTTATCTAATATCTTGGATATAATTGATAAATATGAGTTCATGATTTCCTCATAACTATTTGACGTAAGACTTCTCTTCTAATTTCTCAAGACCAAGTCTTCTTATGAACTGGCGTACGTTCTTTGTAAACTGCTTTACCTCAAAACCATGTCTCTCTTTGTTACTGCTTAACTTGAATAGAAACCCTGTATATAAATTTGGGCAATTTTTTCCAGCTTATAAATTGTTATTCAGAATATATAATTTTGAGTTTACTTCTTTGCTTTTGCAGGAAGGTGTGCAACAACTTGTCCTAGGCCTCTACATTATTAGGGGTGATAACATGTATGAAACAAATCCTTATCTTTTGAGTCATCAATTTCTATATTTCCAAATTGATTTTTTATATATATGTTTTCCATTTTTTTCCCGTATTATTCAATTATTTCAACAATTGCAGAAGCGTCGTGGGTGAGTTAGATGAAGAGCTGGATGCGAATCTTGACCTGTCAAAGCTTAGGGCACATCCTCTCAAGCCCGTCATCCATTAATTCACTACAAATATCCGATCCTTTCTACATATCTGTTACCATTTTGGTGTTGTATGTTGGATATTTGAGTTACTAGATTTGAAGAGTTGTGAATCTACTACAGTGGAGCATGTTAGATATTCCCCACTCAAGTTTGTCAAGGATATCTTGATATATGTTTAGTGAGTTTCTATGTGCCCTTCTGTCTCATCCTAATTACATATTAGAATGTTATGACACTGTTTTCTCTGCTTCCTTCTCTTATAACCCTAAGTATTTCGTCTTGCTGACTTCTTTTCCAAACTTCAGAAGCCTGATGCTTGCAAACTACTCCAAGTAAGAGGTGGCTAACATTTGTTGGCGTACAAGTTTTTATTCATAGTTCTCTGACCATTTGCAGGATCTCTTTATTACCTTGTTTTTTTCCCATTCTCATCGAAGATGATGCTTATACGGTCAGTGTGCACTTGGATGCTCTTCTAATTAGGATGAAACTTTTTAGCCTTCTTTGTGGTACTATTCAGTCTTATATAATTAGCTGTGAATCATATTTTTTGTAATCCGTCCAAAGTTCTCGTCAATTAATAAAAGAAAAATGGCGTGTTCAGGTGGTTATGAATGCTGAATGATAAATTGGATGACTTGACTTTTTCGTAAGAAACCAAAAGGCTTTCACATTTCCGCGTTTGTTGTACTTCATAGATCAATCAAAACTGCAGTTACGGTTCACATGAATTACTAGGTAGAGCTCATGGAAATATCGATGCTATCTTTTAAGCCAAAGTCTTCATCTTTTTCTTAGAAAATTATGATGCTTCTCTACTCATCCCCACAACGTGAAAACTCCTTTAAAGATAGAATGAAATTGGTTATATTTAGAAAAATGAATTTTGCTATTTGGGAAATAAATTAAATTGAAACAAAAATAGACAGGTCCATGAATAGATTTAATCTTAATCCACCAATCCTTAACTGCATCAAAGCCATTAGACCAAAAAAAAAGCAACGCCGAGTCTATCGGTCTATCGCTGATTAGGGTATAAATACATGGTAACCACCAATCCCTGGAGGTACCCAAATCAAAATGGATCACCGCTTCTCAAAGAACTCCTCCATCCTCCTCCTTGCTCTTCTCATCTCGGCTCTCATCATCTCTCCATCTCACGCAGCGGAATCCCCCACCTCCGGCAACCCAGAGAAAGGTTACTTACGTTCTCTCATGGATGCTTGTCTTCTTTTTGTAATTTTATGAGGTCTTCAAGGGTGTCTTATTCTTTGTGAATTATTAGGTGGGCATGGCTTTGTTGGAAGGAGAGGAGGGGTGAGTTTGGATCGCCGGCAGGAGTTCGCACCGCCTTCACCAGAAGGCAATGAAAGGCCTCCTCCGACGGGGCTTTCTCGTTGAAACATGGAGATGTTCTATCTCCAGATGGCTGGTTTAATTTCCTCCTGCTTGTATTTGTCTCTAATTAATGAGGCTGATAAAAAATAAACATTGGTTATGAATTTATGATACGATCGTGTTGTATTTGGCTAATTTTATTGTGATTTGTGTTGATGAACCTTCGCAAGGATTGAGTAGTCATGACTAAAATGTTTGGGAAAGAAAAAAGTTGACATGATATCTTTCTTTACGACTGATTGAATACATCTCGGGATCCAAAATAGGTACAGGAAATAGAATATTTACTTTGCCATGTGCAGTCTATCATTAGGAAATGTATTGGTGTTTGTTAAATGAAGAGGTTTTAAAATTATGATTATCTCCAATTATTTTTAGAAAGGTCATAGTTTCTGAACACTGCTTAAAGCAGAGGAGCAGTTTATATCTCCCAGCAGCTTATGAAACAATCATCTTAGAGTCCTTTTTCAACTTTAAATAATCTCATTTTTTTGGTGGGTTAAAAGAGAGCAATCGTATTAGATAATAAAGAGTACGATTTCAGATTAGATATGACAGGTGCAAAGGTATAATTTACTTGAAGGTCAATACAGTGTGAGTAGATTTACTTTTCATGACAACTATCAGTAGAGCATATTCCCATCATCGAGGGGTAGGTCGGCCCGAGGATGGATGATGTAGCTCCGTCTACAGGCACAATTAAAGTTATCACATGCATGCAACTGTTAAATTGGCAACCATCCGACGCTGCATTTGCACCAGCCTTGCATCTGAATCCATTCCTTACGCTCTAAGGACTATCGCCTAGTTTGGATAAGATAGAATATAAAAGAATGTAAGGAGAGATTATTTTACTTGTTTGGATACAATTTTTAGAAAAGAAAGAGAGAGAGAGAAAGTAAGATAAAGAGGAATAAAAACTGCCTCTAACGGTCTACTTTTCTCTTCAAAAGGGAAGAGAAATTTCCTCCCTCTCTACCAAAGGTCTTCCTAATCAGCCCCGCCACAGTCAAACTCCTTTCTTTTCCCTCCCAGCCTTTGAGGAGGGGAGGGGTAATCTTTTCTCTTCAATGTAGACATAATCATTAAGCCTGATCCGCCCAAACCCGGTCGGAACCTACCTGGTTCCCAAACCCGGCCGAGACCCACTTAATTTTAATCGAGCTAAGTCCAGCCCAAGTCCGATTTTGATCAGGCCCTACTTGAACTCGAGATGGTAATGAATGGCATAGGCAAAGTCTTTGCTCGTCCGGCTCAGTCCGAAGCCTGATTCGCTACTCTTATCTATGGCCCAACACATAATGTTTGCATATTCCTATAAAATTTTTAGTCACATATTAGATATTTAGTAAACTATATATAAATATATATAAGTATGTTATCATAAAAGATAACCAAAATATCTTCATATAAGCCCATTAAACTCGGTCTAATAAGATATAATATTTTTTATATTTAACCTATTATGTTAACCCTATTATACCCAACCCAAGACCAATATCTAATGAGCTAGTAGGCGATAATGGGCTAGAATATTCTAGCCTGGACTCAGCGTGCCCTTCTCTTCCATCTCCAATTTGTTCACCACCGTTTGTTGTTGTTGCTTGCTCACTCTCTCCTGCATGCCAGCGCCGTTTGGCTTGTCTCCCTCATTCTTTATCTTCGCTTGCATTCATCCTTCCATTTTGACGAGGATGATGTCTATGGAATTCTAGTAGCCATATAATCACTTATTTTATTTGATCACATTCCATGTTTAGTTTTATGTAGGTTGTTGCTATGCTTCAAGATCTAATCAAGATTGAGAGGAAGATAGTGTTAGCTAGCCAGGAAAGGATGTGTGTTATGAGTGTTTTCTCATTCAGATCTTGTATGTCTTTGGGGCTTTATGTTTTTTTCTCTTATAATATTGGTAGAGGGGTTTTTCAAAATATCTCTCATTTTTCTACGTATATCAAACTTGTAGGTCATGATTGGAATTAATAAGGTTATTTGCATACATACTTGCTATATATATATTAGCATTCCAAACATTCTTCTATTTTATTATATTATTTATTTCATCTTTGGAATTCTATGAATAAATTTAAAAAAGAATTAATTAACTATGAGATATTATAGCATGTGCTAGTTCATTTTAATAATTAAATATTAGATGAAGAGTAGAATAGTAATCATATTATTATTTTTTTCCTCTACTTACGAGGGGAAGTCGGACATATCACTTCCTAACTCATTTCTCTTAACTAAACAACAAAAAGTGGGTCAATTTCTAAAATTATGCACTTTATTTTTCCCACTTTCCTACAACCTAACAACCAAACACACAGTATACTAAACGAAGTAAGCTTATTAATTTTTTTTTTATTTCTTCTTTGGGTTTGGGTTAGGGTTACATCCAGACAAGAGGCGCAGCCATTTCGTACGCATCGAACCAGTCCAAGCCCTAATTTGGGCCGGATTGGCCGGTCCAAATCCCACCCCCCCGTATGGTTTCACGTGCCGTCACGGTTCGAACCAATTCTTCCTATTTTTTTTATATAATAAAAATAAAAATTGTAATAAAAGCATCAACTCCAATCGGAATGGGCCAGCGTTTGGGCCAACGTTTTGGACCGGAAGACGAGAAGCAGACGCGCCGATCTCCACCGTTGGTGGATGTGAGGGCCGCATGCGCCACCCGCACGAAGCCCCACGCCCACGCGCCGCTCTCTTGCCGCTCCTCCACCGGACATCCCTCGACACGCGTCGCCATTTCATTCGCCTCCTCCCATGGGAAGGCCGTTCGAGTGCCCAATGATTGACTAATTTTTTCCTTTTTATTTTCTGATTCCTCTGTCGAAATTTGCGTATTACCCCCCTCACCTTCCACCAAATTCGCAAAAGATGCCGAGTTTAACGCCGCCCATGTCAAAATTGCTTAAATTTAGGGGAGTTATGTGAAACTTCCGGACGTGATGGCCGCGTGCCCATGACGTAAACGGTGGCCAATGCAAGTGCTCGTACTAAGCCCACACTGCGTGCGTGGGATTAATTAAGAGGTAAATCTACGAGTTAATCAGTCAATTAGGGAAATAATAATATTATTATTATTGTTATCAGATATGAGTAGTGAGTGGGCTTCATGGGTGGCTGGTGTTCTCCCGAGAAGTCTTCCCAATAAAGGAGAGAATCTCGTAATTTGACCACTAGCCTTAAGCTTTATTGTTCTCGGATAGGGACTTGTCCTTTCTGATTGGTCCTTCTCCCCCAGTGCCTAACCTTAATTTAGAGCCCTAACTGAATCATAGCAATAATAATGCACACACATGTATATGTATTAATTATATTATAATGCCACTTGATTGATATTTAGGAATAATTGGATCCATATAACAGAGAAATAAAGAAGCGTGTACTATTCTAGAAAAAGCCGTAGACCAAGGGGTTTATTCACCATTTTCTCTGCGTGTAATAAAGTTTTTTTCTTCCTTCTTTTTATTACTTTTCACCCTTTTTTATGCTTTTAGATTTGACATGACAACTTATGTATCGGTTTGAGTTGACGTGACAAAACTCAGGTGCAAATTTAATTCCTTTTACAATTTTCTTTGCATTCAAGATTCACTCTCAATTATTACCTTTTCTAATATCTTAAATCTTTTAATACCAAAAAAAAAAAAAACACACGCAATTTTCTTGTAGATGGTACTTAATGCTAAATATTTTAACTTTCATTAATTCTCATGCAACTTGTTTCTTATTTTAAACAATGGTGCACATAGCAACCTTAGTCAGGAGAAGTCAATATGTTATTCGTAAGCATGTTCACTGCACTTTGCAGCAGAAAGGGAGAAAAAAACAAAGAGGGAGAGAAGAAAAGAGAGAGAAGGTTCTTAATTTTGCCTACCTATGTCATAGAATTAATATAAATTTATCTAAGATAATTTTGTTATATATTATTTCTCTCCTCTCAATTCAGTCTAGCTGAAAGTTTTAATTGCAGCATAATCATGAGACTAAGTTGTGAGTGATTAGACCTAAATATGATCAATTAATGATTACCCCCCAAGTACAAAATGAGGTCCAAATTAAAAGGGCCAGTCAAACGGGAAGAAGGGGGTCGTTCAACCCTGTTCCACTTATGGTTACTCCTTTACGGACTTTATTATATGTAAATATTTCCCCACATACGTATAAAGTCTCTCACCCCGACGTGCTTTGAAATCCGCGCAAGTGCGTTTTGCATTTCCCACAAACATGCCCCCCATCCCCCCTCAGAATCCATTAAAAATCCACACGCTATGCTCCAAAAAAGCAACCCCTTCTCTCTCTTTCTCTCTCTCTCTTCTTATGTGGTTATATACCCACCTTATGCTCCTCCTTCCTCCTTAGCTTCTGTCAACTCTAGCTAAGCTCATGGAAGCCATGACTCCAAGGCCAAAGTATGGGGACCCAAGTGGTGGGTACTTGGCCTATCGCAAGAGAAGAGCTTTATACGCAACTTTGATCAAGACGTACAAATAGAAGTGAGCTTTGCAGCTGTGCTCTCTCTTTCACTCTCATGGAGGGTGGCATTGTACTGCGGGGGAATTGAGGGTTCATGGTCCGATTAATTTCTAGGTATCTTTTAATACTCCCTTTTTTCTTTTCCTTATCTCTCTTCTTCTTCTTCTTCTTCCTTTGTAAGGGACGCATTCGTAGTGTTTCAAGTTGTGAGGGTTTTAATTTTGTTCTTTGGAGAGGGTTTTTGGTGCTGGGAATGCATCGCTTACATTTTTATCTTCATCACCATCATATAATTCTATATTTCTATCTCTAAGTATATGATTTTTGTGCTTGGATACATATATATATATATATTTATCCAGGGAATATTCACATCCGCTTTGATATTTATTATCATGAGTTTATTTAGTGGAGGAGGTGGGAGGGGTTATGTTATTGTGTAAGGTGATGGTGGCTTGACCTTTAGAGAGGATTAGATTAGGATTTAGGAGGAGGTGGAGGAGGAGGAGGAGGTCCTGTTGATGTCGCTGTGCAGCATCAGAGGTGGGCTCAGAGTGGTATACAGTATATACTATGCTTGTGTGGGTGTGATTGCGTCTCCTTGCTTTAGACGAGCAGAGAGTGGATTCTGACATTAGACTGACAGATGGTTACATGCACATTTCTTGCCCAGCTTTAGCTTTTATCATGCCTTGATTGCTATCTTGTTGTACGGCCTGCAAGATGAGCAATCTTAGGGCAGTAAACAGTGTAATGATGTTATGCTTGGTACTTTGCTCCTTGTTTTTTTTTAATGCCTTTTTTCTTTTCTTTTGTTATATATTAGATATTTAAGCAAACTCTCTCAAATATGAGCAGGTAGTTGGTGTTAAAATATTGTACTATCAAAGGATATATGCATCAACTTTTGGTATTGTCTTTATAGAAAAAGTTTATAGCAGATGAGATTAGTATTTGTTCTGGCAGTAGGAGATCTAGAGAGAGATATTGGAGAAATTGGGCTATTAATTAAGAGGGTATAACTATGTTATGACTTTGGACCAGTATTTTTAAGTACAAAGAGAAAGAGAGGGTCAGATTGCAAGTACAGAAGTTACCTCAGGGGTAAATATATTCTTTACCCAAAAGTTAACTAACCTTATTCCTTGCCTAAATACTTTAACAAGTGAAATAAAAGATAAACAAGTGAACTACTAAAATTCCATCCGATCTTCCATTCTCAGGTTATTATTTTTAGTGATAGAACTGTACTCTATGGAGCAATGGAATATATTCTAAGTAAGAAATTAGGATCCAAATTTGAATTTGGTTAATTATATACTTCCTTCCACCACTTGTGCTTCAATATAGCAGAGAAAAGAAGAGATGCCTTCGAGATACTTTCTTATCCTCTTTTTCTCTATCCATATTTTTTTAAATAAATATTTATTCTTTAAAAATTTTAAATTATTTATGAACTAGATGTCACCTGTGATCACTACTTGGCCCGGAGTTGATTTCCAACCTAAGATTTACAACTGAGCTGCTCTTGATTTTCTTATTAAGCTTCCACCAAATCAATAATGAATTGATAGTTAGACTAAATCTCCGGGTTGGTATCAGATAGTTACTCTATATCGATATACTTCAAGTCAAATAATTAATTAGGCAAGAAATTAGTATGGATTGGGCCATTCGGATCGGTTTAGATGAGCACTCATTGGGTCTCTATTATCAAAAGCTTACAACAAAGAGAAAGAAAAAGAAAAAAGAAAAATTATGGCCTCAAAAGATAAAGAGAGGAAATTGGGATAGTAGTAGCCTAGTAGGCTTTAATTACTTGGGAGCGTGGATTAATTATTGTGGTACATTTACAATTGCATGGTACTTCATAGTTGAGATTGCCAAGAGTACTACTACATGCATGTTTGGAAACTCCAAATTCTCCCAGATTACTACTTCTTCTCAAGAATCTCGTGGCTTTCCATTTCCGTCAAGAACGACGACAGTAGAGAACACCTTGTTGACCTGCAAGGGATGTAAAAATTGTGGTGTGGAGGGCTGCCTGCAGGAGAAGGAGGGCTGGGCGAAGGCTTTCTTCCTAATTCTATACAAGAAAATAAATAATAATAATAAAAATGTTAGAATATGAACTTGAGTATAACTCTCATGCTCTATCAACCTAAGATTTTTGAGTAATGGATGGCTAAACATAATATGAGAATAGATGACGAAGATCTAGTGTCGACCATTTGATGTGTTGCATATAACTAATCAAAGTCATCGAATACTTATGATTGATGAGTTAAAATGCATCAAATGATAGACCAACTCAGACGACTTAGCTCGCACCCGCATCGAACGACTACTCTTCCTCAAAAATAGGAGGTCATGAATTTATAATAGAGAACTAGATAGAAAAAAAACCCAAAGAGAAGCCAAAAGAGAAAGAAGGAGAGCAAGATTTTCTCTCAATTTTATTTAGAGACACGAGAGAAATAGAGATATATAACAGAAAGAAATATTTAACTTCTTTTTTGGATCTCTCAATTAAAAAAGGGACTACTAATTCCCGGCTTTTTTTCTTTCTTTCTTTCTCTCAACGAGAGAAATATTTTCCTCTCCTCTTATTATATCTTCTATTATCTCATACTTTCTTAATCCAGATATTTTATAGAAGATACCTGATTTTACTAGTTGGATTTGGGGCTGCATGAGACAGGATGAGCAGCAAAATCTTCACCAGTTTGAAAGAGTGAATGAGAAAAGAAGAGAAGAAGCCTTGCATGTTTCTTCGATTCAAATAATTCCTCTACGACCCTTTTACCAATGAAGAGCTCTATTTATAGTTCAAAAATAGGACTTTTGTTATTATAATTTACTTAAAATATGACGAGTTATTTTTAACTTTATCTAAAAAAAAAGTGAAATGTTACCTCAAAAACAACCCACTCTGTCTTAACTAAAGTTGTGAAAAAAGAAGCATAAATAGATGTTTGTGGTCTGTGAAACAAGGAAAGGTCATGATCTAATTCATGGCTTTTAGCTTTGAACAAAAGGACAGTCTAAATAGATGTTTATGTGGTTGGTTGGTGAACGAATAAGACGTATGTGAGGGGTACTATGAATTATTTAGTGAGAAGTGACTGGAGTACAAATCTTCAACCTTGTTTAACATGCACCACAATATATATTTCTTTTAAAAAAAAACCTCGGTAACGAGATAATTTCATTAATTTCAGTAAGATGTTTACGAAACAGAGAGATATGTTGAAATAATTCTACCACCAATATAATAAAAAAGAAACGAGCATCAATCCTAAATGGTGTAGAAGATTTAATTGAAACAGTACTAATAACACAATCGACCGATTAACTTTAATTTCATCGTAACTATCATGGGTCTTGGAGCAGTGTAGTTACTGAGGACCCTGTTGTGGACTATAAGATATTATTAAATAGACTGTAAGGCTTAATAAATAGTCCACAATAATCAATAATAGCGAGCCCAGCTTATGTGTGATCAGAAATTTTTTCAAATAGCATTCTACATTTCAATAGTTTTATCATTAGATATGAGTTAAATATATTTTATTATTACGTTCTTATGTTTAAAATTATTTTATCCTTCGCTATTTTAAAAAGTCTCGAACCACTCAATATATTTATGATTAAAATAAGACCGTTAAAAAAAATTTAACCGAATGACGCTAAAATAATCAAAATACTTATATTGTAATTTTTAGACAAAGTATATAGATTTTTGAGATAATATCACCGTATAACTAGAATAACAACGATGTTTAGTTAAATATGATAAAAAAAAAATCAATGATTTTATTTTAGTCATAAGTACAAAGACTAATTTAATATTTTTTAAATACATGAAGTCAAATAATGTTATGTATAAATATATTATAGTAAAAGATATTTAACCCATCAGATATTCTATCTTTTAAGCTATTTAACTCGACCATACTTCTTTTCGCCTAATTTTATTATTATATCCAACCATGAGCTAATTTAGATTAACTAATTTCTAGTATAATGATATCTCAATAGAAATATTATATTTGGAGACACTAAATTTACCTTTTAAAATTACTTATCATATCCTTCTTTAAAAGAAGAGTACTTAAAATATTCTCATCTTCTTTTTTTCCTGTTTTTTTTTTCTCTAGAATGTTCTTATCTAAAGCACTATCAAAATCCAAACTTCTTTTACATTTTTAAGGGTATATTAGCAAATCAATTAACAATGTGTTAAGTTAAAAGGTAACTTCTAAATCTACCTTCTTCTTTTTTTCATTCAGGCCCAATAATATGTTTTCTCTGCAATTGACAAGTAATTTTTCTAAAATTATTTTCTTCCTAAATAGTTGTATGAGTTATTTATTAGTTGTATTAAATAACTATACTAGATTCAACATGCTGGTATTATACAATAATATAAAATTCTCCTTTTTCTAATCGTAACCAATGGACGATAAATTTGTTAAAAATAATACTCATTCGCTTTGAGATCAAAGCCTAGGCTATGTTCTAATTTCTTCGGTAATATTTTTGGTACAAGAGAGTAAAGAACAATATAAGGTCAGTGAGGAGTAAAATATTATTGGGATAATTTTCTTATCACTCCAAAATTATCGCTCTTTTCTACGATGATTCTCTACAAATTTTTCTATAAATAATGATTCGTTGAACTATTAAAAATATTTTACTTGACACTTTTTGTTAGGCAGTCAGTATATACTAAAAAAAAAATTGAGTTAATATGAAAAGGGGTGATATTTTAGAGGTGAAAAAAATATTATCCCTATATTCTATTCTCAAAAGCTGATTAAGTTATTTATTTATGGCTAAATAATCTGACATATTAATAAGAGTAAAATTAGACACATCTCATCAAATATTTTCTAAAATTAAATGAACCCACTATAGTATTCCTAACTATTAACCCCCCTTTATTTCACGAATAACTTTTTTTATTTATTTATAATATAATTTTTTATTTTAGAATAACAGTTAAATATTATAAGAATGCTACTCTAAATATAAATATTATTTATCAAAATTATATTTTATACCCCACAATAACCTGGTTGGTAATTTTCTTTTAAAATCTAATCATATTAATATATTTTATATCAAATCAAAAAATATTCATAGTAATTTCATAAAAAAAATATAACATCTTTTTTCTATAATTTCATTCCCTTAATATGAAATCAAAAATAATTATTACACTATTATTTTAGAATACAAATAAATATAAAAATAATTATTTCTGAAATAAAAACTTTATTTTAAGAATAACAAAGATAAATATCTATTATAGAATTGGTCTTATCCTGAGGTAAACAAAGCCTTAGGTTTTCTCTGGTTTTTCTTTTTTTGAAGGGAGAAGCTTTCTTCTGTTGCTCAATGGAAGTTGCCAAGTGCTGATGGTGCAGGTGGAGCAGAGTTCACGCGTCCCTCTTTGGGACGAAACTGGTGATGTGTTGGATTGCCCACAGGAGTAGGAGGTCTCGGCCCACCTCTACCCGAACTTCTTCTTGATCTCAGTTCTACAAAAGAACATTAAGATTCAAATTCAAATTTGATATTATATATAACGAATGGCTTACGAGTAGTTTGCATATATTGTAGCAACTCTTGCATGGTACGTACCTCCTCCCACCCCTTGCACTTGCATAACGCATAGGATGAGGAGGAGTAGTAGTAGTATAATCTCCAGACGTATCAGAGTAGAGGAAGAAGAGGAGCCTCGGAGATGCACTCTTCTTCTCTTCTCCATCGACTCTTTTTGCTCAACAGAAAAAAAAGTTTTGGGTGTTAGCTTGCAATTATACTCCAAAATTAATTGCTGCTGGAGATCAATTAATTAGTACCGTGTATGATTTGAGTGCCAAGATAGCTACCAAGTTAAATGTTTTGACTTTGGACTTTGGACTTAAGAAGCTGGAATATGAAAGTTCGAAGAAGTTTGTCTTCTTTTTCCTTTTCCTCATTCTACAATAAATTCTTTTCAGTAAAAATTTTTAAAATAAATTTTAACCGAGACAATTTGGATGCGTTTGGAGCTTAGGTTGGAATCAAGCTTGAACTATCTAGAATCGAGTTCAATTCAGGCTAGACCTTGGCTAAGCCATTTGGGTCGCTTGCTTGCGTCCGACCCCTATTATTATTATCACAACTTTATAAACAAAAAGTATGATCTCAATAGATAAGAGGACGGAAACTGCTAGACACTTCCATGCTACTTAATAACTAGCATAGGAACTTTAAAATTCTTTTAAGTTAATTATAATTGCTCTGAAAGGATCTCATAGTTTTTCACTACCCTCACCGGCGACCGACAATGGAATACACCCTATTGACCTGCACAAGATAGAATAATTATGGCCGAGAGGGTTGCCGGTTGGAGAAGAGAAGGAGGAATCATAGTTTTAGGCCGAGCCTTTCTGCTCAATTCTAAATAAATTTTGTAAGTCAATTCGTGTTACATTTTCTTTGCAAGTCAATTATTATTATTATTTTCTTCCAAAATCGCCCTCAATTTATATGAAAAGTTGAAAAAGTTGTATTAGCGGAATTAAATATCTCTTCACTCGTGAACTATCACATCTATCTATAATAAACTCCTTAACTTTTTTTTTGCTACATAATAACTCCTAAAACATATATTTTTTTGCAACATAATAACTCAATAATAAAAAAAATCAAGTAAAATAATTTTGATAATAAAAAAATTATTATGTATCTAGAAAAAAATATAAAAAATAATTGTGAAAAAAATGACAATTCAGAATGTGAAAAAAGAATTATCCCTTAAACGTATTTTATACTCAATTCAACATACTAATTTTCTACAACAATATAAAATTCTCATTCTTCTTCTTGCTCCATCTAAGAGCAACAATCTGTTGACATGAATATGCTCTGTATTAATAAATTATCTTCTACTCCTTTCTCAGTACGAAATATATTTGAAGTTATCGTTGATAATTATTCGTAGTAATTACTAGTATACTTCTCACATATTACTAATTGTGGTTTGAAATTATTACCGTTGCTATTCACAATATTTACTGACGTAATTTGCAAATATTACTCTCATGGTTCATAGTTACTACAGAAATTGATGATTATTATTCATAACTTGTAGTTACTTTATGTATTTCATAATTTTGACGTATTGCATAAATAAATAAATAAATAAGAAATATATGCATATATTTATTAGTTTCCTCATCGACTATATGAATTGCACATAAAACAAAAACACACCACACATACAAATGTATATATGTATATCATAATTTAGATTAATTGTGGAGCGTTTACAATTGCGTGGTACATAATAAATGATATTATCAGGAGTACTGCTACATCGCATGTTTGAGAAATGCAAATTCTCTCGAGCTGTTATTTCCCATGAATCTGAGGATTTTCTATTACTCTCGGTAGCGATGACAGTGAAGAACATCGTACTGAGCTACAAGGGTGGCTTGGAGGATTGCCCTGTGGAGAAGGAGGGGCTGACGAAGACCTTCCATTCAGTTCTGCATAAATAAACAAACAATGATAAAATAAAATAGTATGAGAATAGGGAACTGAGATTTAGTGCCAGACATTTCAACAAGATTAAGCCCACGTATAATTGATGCAACTAATTAATCATCTTTAATTTTAAATTATATAACAAGAGAAATTTTTTGTATCTCCTCTGACTTTCCATTGTATTATCTCGTACGTTGTAGCTCCAAATATTTTGTACTACAAAAGATACCTATTTTCGTTGATTGGGCTTGGAGTTGCATGAGACAAAGGATGAGTAGCAAAATCTCCACCATTTTTAAAGCACGAGTGAAGGAAGAAGAGAAGACTGACATGTTTCTTGGATTCCAACAAAACTTTTACAATACATTCACAAATGAATAGCTCTATTTATAAAGGAAAAGAGAAAACTGAGAGCTTATATAGTATACTTAAAATATAGGGTGTTATTTTTAACTTCTTTTTTGGAGAATTAAAAGAGGTAAAAGGTTTAAGTCAAAAAACAACCCACCCTGTCTTGACTAGAAGTTGTGAACAAAACGGCACTATAAATAGATGTTTAGGTGGTTGATGAACAAATAAAACAAATTGTGAGGACTATTTTGAATTAATTAATGACAAGTGACTGGAAAAATAGCTTCCTTTTTTGATTAAAAAAATTACATAAATATGAAAACCATAATACTCTAAGTTAAGTTTAGCTTAATATGCTCATTACACGATGAAATAAAAAGGTACAATATTTCGTTCCTTTCTCATAATAATTATATATATATTTTAAAATTATCCTTATCTTACCGCTCTAATATAATACGTGATATTAAACAAAAATGATGTAAAGTTTAGTACTTTAGTCTTTTGTTTTTAATGCCTTAATATTTTTTTTAGTACGTTAAGAATTTGTAGGCAAATTATAACCTAGATAGATAAGATAAATGAGTCTATCTTCCTATTAAACAGAAAATAATAAATTAATTTTAGATATTCATAATATTTTAATCATAAATTTACTAGAAATCAATTCGAGCTCAATCAAAAGAGGAAGACAACTCGGCTATTATAAATATATTATGACTTTCGACTAGTATTTGTTAGGAATATAAATTTTTATCATATTATTTTAAATAAATAAATTTGTAAGTGGATGTTTGGAGAAAGCATTTTCTATTGCAAATAACTAATTTAACTGAATGTTAGTTTGGTCAACCTAGCATCATTTCTTATTAAATTCTTCCCATCTTTAGCTCCACTAACTAATTTTATAGTTTTCTAACTATCTACCACATTTTAGGTGGTATCTTTTAATTTTTTGAATTGATAATTAGACTAAATATCAGAGTTGGTAGAGTTCGAGTCCGACTAGAACTTAGCTAATCCATTTTAGTCATTTGGTTGCATCCCAAGGCTATTGTTACTAAAAGTTTATAAAAAGGTTATGGTCTCAAAAGATAGAGGAAATTATTGTCGGTACATACTACTTAATAATCGGGATTGTCTAAAGCACCTTTTATATATAGATGTAGGCTATTTTTCAAATCTAAAGCATATAAACTCTAAAATTTTTGGTAATTGGCTTTCCACTTCCTTTCAGCAGCGATGACAACTAAGAACACTTTGTTGATCCACATGAGAAAGAAAAATTATGACCCGAAGTGTTACCTGTCGGAGAAGAATGAGTTATAATTTTAAGGAAAATTTTTCAATCAATGTTATATAAGAAAATAAATAAAAATAAAAGATGGTTAAAATATAAATGATTTTTGTAAATTAGCCCGTGTTAAGTTTTCTTTGCAACTTAATTTCTCTTATTATTTTCTTTCAAAATTATCGGCAGTCTATATGAAAAGGAGAAGGGATAGTACAAGTCATTAAGAAGTAATTATTTTGGCTGTATTAAATATATTTGATACTCAACTCAACGTGCTGGTATTTTACAATAATATAAAATTATCATTGTTCTTCCAGCTCCAGCCAAAATAACTAATCTGAGTTCCGTCTGATCTCCTGGAAGAGAAAGCCGAATCAGTCTGGATTATCTAGCAAAATGCTTAGCCCCCCTTTGGCTCACCCTACTACAACTTACATTGGCCATTTTCTTGACTTTTTGATAGATAATTCTAGTTCGCTTGTCAAATTGCCCGTGATGGGATTTCGGATGCAACAATCCATTGGACATGCAAGTACTTTATAATAATTAGATATTTGTTTGAGAAATTTTTATATAACATTATGCATTTTAGCTAAATTTGAATTTACAACCAACAGTTTCACTATTTATAAATCAAGCCTTATAATTTCGGTAATATGTGCAGAAAATATCTTGAATCAGATTTAAACTAACACCGTAAAAATATTCAATTAATTGAATATATTTTATTTTCAAAATATCTTAAATACCTAAAATGCCTTTAGGCTGACTATTGACTCTGAGGTTGACATCGAGGTTGACCCGCAAGAGGAGAATGTGGCCGCAACCCTCGCACGCATCCTCGACACTCGCCCCTCGTCGACGTCCTCGACCCTTGCCCGCGTCCCCGAGGTTGATCCCTAATTTTGGTGGAGCTGCCGCCAAGGGAGAGTAGTCGGCGAAGCCCCCGATCCTGGCGACATAACCGAGGAGATCTCGCACTCAACTTGGCACCTGATATCCTCAACGGGGGTTCTTACGCTCTAGCAAATCCCGATGTCCAACACCTCACGGATGTCGTATCCCGACAAGAGAGGAGGTTGGGATGATGAGGAGGGAGGTGGGAATGAGGAGGCGGGAGGAAGGAAGGAAGAGGGAGGAGAGAGGGAGGAGAAGGGATGAGGGAATGAGGCTAGAGGAGGGAAGAGTTTTAGGTGAGGATGATGAGGATGGCGGAGGGTTGGGTTTAGTTGGTTAGTTGATTTGGGTTGGGTTTAGATAATTAGTGGGTTGAGTTGAGTGTTAGTTGGATTTCGTTGAGGGTATTTTCTTAATCTTCATAGTGTAGTTAACTTAACCTAGAGTTTGAGTAAAATTTAACTAATAGATTTAACGGAAGAATATTTTCTGCACATATTTCGTAAATCACATTGCTCTATTTGTAAATAATAAAAATATAAGATGTAAATGCAAATTTAGTTAAAAGTTAGGATGTTATTTGCAAATTTTTCTTTTCTTTTTCGTATTTCTCACTAGGTAATATATTTGAATCTATCGTTCTTTGTTATTCATAGTAATTACTTTTGAAGTTCGCATATATTACTATTTATAGCTAATAGAGATTACTCAATTATTATTGTTGCTGCTAATTTCGTAGTTTGTAATTATTACTCTTATAGTTCATAATTATTAATGTTAAATTTGACAATTATTGTAGGTATTTTATAGTTACTCTATATAAACCATTATTTTGTTGCTTCCCACACCTACCATAAGAGTTGTACAAAAAAAAAAAAGTGTATCATATTAAAGGCTTTAATCCATGATTAATTATCGGAGAGCGTTTACAATTGCGTGGTACCAGGAGTACTAATACATTGCATGTTTGAGAAATCCAAATTCTCTCGAGCTGTTATTTCCCATGAATCTGACGATTTTCTATTACTCTCGGTAGCGATGACAGCAAAGAACATCGTATTGAGCTACAAGGGTGGCTTGGAGGATTGCCCTGTGGAGAAGGAGGTGCTGGCGAAGACCTTCCATTCAATTCTGTATAAATAAACAAACAATGATAAAATAAATAATTTGTTATGGTATAAACTTGAGTATAACTCTCTTGCTTTACTGTCCTAAGATTTTTGAGTAATAGATAACTAAACATAGTATGAGAATAGGGAACTGAGATTTAGTGTCAGCCATTTCAGTAAGATTAAGCCCACGTATAATTGATGCAACTAATTAATCATCTTTAATTTTAAATTATATAACAAGAGAAATTTTTTGTATCTCCTCTGACTTTCCATTGTATTATCTCGTACGTTGTAGCTCCAAATATTTTTGTAAAAGATACCTATTTTCGTTGATTGGGCTTGGAGTTGCATGAGACAAAGGATGAGTAGCAAAATCTCCACCATTTTTAAAGCACGAGTGAAGGAAGAAGAGAAGACTGACATGTTTCTTGGATTCAAACAAAACTTTTAGAATACATTCACAAATGAATAGCTCTATTTATAAAGGAAAAGAGAAAACTGAGAGCTTATATAGTATGCTTAAAATATAGGGTGTTATTTTTAACTTCTTTTTGGAGAATTAAAAGAGGTAAAATGTTTAAGTCAAAAAACAACCCACGCTGTCTTGACTAGAAGTTGTGAACAAAACGGCACTATAAATAGATGTTTAGGTGGTTGATGAACAAATAAAACAAATTGTGAGGACTATTTTGAATTAATTAATGACAAGTGACTGGAAAAATAGCTTTCTTTTTTGCTTAAAATAAATAAATAAATATGAAACCATAATACTCTAAGTTAAGTTTAACTCAATAAGCACGTCACACGATGAAATAAAAGGTACAATATTTCGTTCCTTTCTCATAATAATTTCATATATTTTTTAAAATTATCCTTTATCTAACCGCTCTTATATAGCAAGTGATATTAAACAAAAATGATGTTTAGTACTTTAGTCTTTTGTTTTTAATGCCTTAATATTTTTTTAGTACGTTAAGAATTTGTAGGCAAATTATAACCTAGATAGATAAGATAAATGAGTCGATCTTCCTATGAAACAGAAAATAATAAATTAATTTGAGATATTCATAATATTTTAGTCATAAATTGACTACATAACAAGAGCTGAATCAAAAAAGGAAGACAACTCGGCTATTATAAATATATTATGACTTACGCCTAGTATTTGTTAGGAATATGAATTTTTATCATATTATTTTTAAAATAATAAATAAATAAATTTTTAAGTGGATGTTTGGAGAAAGCATTTTCTATTGAAAATAACTAATCTAACTGAATGTTAGTTAGGTCAACTTAGCATCATTTGGTACTGAATTCTTTCCGTCTTTAGCTTCACTAACTAATTTTATAATTTTCTAACTATCTAGCACATTTTCGTTGGTATCTTTCAAAATTTTAAATTGATAATTAGACTATATATCAGAGTTCAGAGTTGGTAGAGTCCGAGTTCATCTCAGGCTAGAACTTAGCTAAGCCATTTTAGTCATTCACTTGCATCCGACAGCTATTGTTACTAAAAGTTTATAAAAAGATTATGGTCTCAAAAGATAAAAGAGTGGAAACTATTGTCTGTGCATGCTACTTAATAATCGGGATTGTCGAAAGCACCTTCTATATATAGATGTAGGCTATTTTTCAAATCTAAAGCATATGGATTCTAAAATTCTTGGCAGTTGTTATAATTACGCCTATGTAATCTCATAGCTTTCCACTTCATTTAGCAGCGATGATAGTTGAGAACACCTTGTTGACCTACATGAGATGGAAAAATTATGACCCGAAGGGTTGCCCATTAGAGAAGAATGGGTCATAGTTTTAAGGAGAATCTTTCGCTCAATGTTATATAAGAAAATAAATAAGAATAAAAGATGATTAAAAATATAAATGATTTTTGTAAATCAGCTCGTGTTATGTTTTCTTTGCATGTCCATTTCTCTTATTATTTTCTTTCAAAATTGTTCGCGGTCTATATGAAAAAGAGAAGTGGTAGTACAAGTCAGTAAGAAGTAATTATTTTGGCTGTATTAAATATATTTTATACTCAACTCAACGTGCTGGTATATTATAATAATGTAAAATTATCATTCTTCTTCCTACTCGAGCCAAAAGAACTAAACGAGTTCCGCCTGATCTCCTAGAAGCGTAAGTTGAATCAGTCGGGATGTCTAGCAATATGCTTGGCCCCTTGTGCCTTGGGCTCACCCTACAACAACTCACATTGGCCATTTTCTTCGACTTTTTTGATCGGTAATTTCAGTTCACTTGTTGAATTAGCCATGATGGGATTCCTGGTGCAACAAACGATTGAACATGCAAGTACTTTATAATGATTAGATTTTTGTTTGAGAAATTTTTATATAACACCGTGTCTTTTAGCTAAATTTGAATTTATACCCTAGAATTTCACTCTTTGAAAATTAAGCCTTATGATTTAGGTAATATTTGCAGAAAATACCTTGAGTTAGATTTGAACTAACACTGTAAGAATATTCTATTAATTAAATATATTTTATTTCCAAAATATTTTAAATACCTAAAATGCCCTTTGGTTGACTATTGACCCTGAGGTTGACATCGTGGTTGACCCGTCGGAGGAGAATGCGGCTACAACCCTTGCACGTGTCCTCGACCCTCGCCCCTCGTCGACGTCCTCGACCTTTGCTCCCATTCCCGAGGTTGATCCCCAATTTTGGTGGAGCTACCACCAAGGGAGAGTAGTTGGCGGGATAGCCGAGGAGATCTCGCACTCAACTGGGCACCCGACATCCTCAACGGGGGTTCTTACGCGGGAGCAAATCTCGGTGTCCAACACCTCTCGGATCCCAACAAGGGAGGTTGGGATGATGAGGAGGGAGGTGAGAATGAGGAGGTAGGAGGAAGGAAGGAAGAAGGAGGAGGGAGGAGGGAATGAGGCAGGAGGAGGGAGGAGTGTTAGGTGAGGATGATGAGGAGGAAGGAGGGTTGGGTTTAGTTGGTTAGTTGGTTTGGGTTTGATTATGTTGGGTGTTAGTTGGTTGTTGGTTTGGGTTGAGTTTATTTGGATTGCGTTGAGGGTATTTTTTTAATTTTTATGGTGTAATTAATTTAACTTAGAGGTTGAGTAAAATTTAAATAATAGATTTATCGAAAGAGTATTTTCTGCACATATTAGCTAAATCACAAGGCTTGATTTGTAAATAATAAAATTATATTATGTAAATACAAATTTAGTTAAAAGTTAGGGTGTTATATACAATTTTTTTTTTCTTTCTTATTTCTCAGCAGGTAATATATTTGAAGTTATCGGCCCTAGTTATTCACAATAATTACTTTTGTAGTTCGCATATATTAATATTTATAGCTAACAGAGATACTCTGTGGTTTGAAGTTATAACTGTTGCTGCTAATTTCGTAGTTTTTAATTATTACTCTTATAGTCCATAATTATTAATATTGAATTTGACAATTATTGTAGGTATTTTATAGTTACCTTACATAAACCATAATTTTGTTGCTTTCCACACCTACCAAAAGAGTTGTACATAAAAAAAAAAAAAAAAAATCATATTTAAAGGCTACTAGGCTTTAATCTCAATTAATTATCATGGAGCGTTTACAATTGCAATTGCGTGGTACATAATTAATGATACTATCAGGAGTATTGCTACATTGCATGTTTGAGAAATCCAAATTCTCTCGAGCTTTTTATTTTCCATGAGAATTTTCTATTGCTCTCGATAGCGATGACAGCGAAGAGCACCGTATTGAACTACAAGGGTGGTTTGGAGGGTTGCCTTGTGGAGAAGGAGGGGCTGGCGAAGACCTTCCATTCAATTCTGCATAAATAAACAAACAATGATAAAATAAAATAAATAATTTGTTACCGTATAAACTTGAGTATAACTCTCTTGCTTTATTGCCCTAAGATTTTTGAGTAATAGATAACTAAACATAGTATGAGAATAGGGGACTAGTGCCAGCCATTTCAGTAAGATTAAGCCGACGTATAATTGATGTAACTAATTAATCATCTTTAATTTTAAATTATATAATAAGAGAAATTTTTTGTATCTCCTCTGACTTTCCATTGTATCATCTCGTACGTTGTAGCTCCAAATATTTTGTACTACAAAAGATACCTATTTTCACTGATTGGGCTTGGAGTTGCATGAGACAAAGGATGAGTAGCAAAATCTCCACCATTTTTAAAGCACGAGTGAAGGAAGAAGAGAAGACTGACATGTTTCTTGGATTCGTACAAAACTTTTACAATACATTACCAAATGAATAGCTCTATTTATAAAGGAAAAGAGAAAACTGAGAGCTTATATAGTATACTTAAAATATAGGGTGTTATTTTTAACTTCTTTTTTGGAGAATTAAAAGAGGTAAAAGGTTTAAGTCAAAAAACAACCCACCCTGTCTTGACTAGAAGTTGTGAACAACACGGCACTATAAATAGATGTTTAGGTGGTTGATGAGCAAATAAAACAAATGTGAGGACTATTTTGAATTAATTAATGACAAGTGACTGGAAAAATAGCTTCCTTTTTGCTTAAAATAAATAAATAAATATGAAACCATAATACTCTAAGTTAATTTTAACTTAATAAGCACGTTACACGATGAAATAAAAGGTATAATATTTCATTCCTTTTTCATAATAATTTTATATCTTTTTTAAAATTATCCTTTATCTTACCGCTCTAATATAATATGTGATATTAAACAAAAATGATGTAAAGATTAGTACTTTAGTCTTTTGTTTTTAATGCCCTAATATTTTTTTAGTACATTAAGAATTTATAGACAAATTATAACCTGGTTAGATAAGATAAATGAGTCTATCTTCATGTAAAACAGAAAATAATAAATTAATTTGAGATACGCATAATATTTTAATCATAAATCGACTAAATATCAATCTCAATAATTACGAGGAAATTTAGCTCAATCGAAAGAGAAAGACAACTCGGCTATTATAAATATATTATGACTTTCAACTAGTATTTGTTAGGAATATGAATTATTTTCCTATTATTTTAAAATAATAATAAATAAATAAATTTGTAAGTGGATGTTTGGAGAAAGCATTTTCTATATGCAAATAACTAATCTAACTGAATATTAGTTAGGTCAACCTAGCATCATTTCTTATGGAATTCTTTCCATTTTTAGCTTCACTAACTAATTTTATAGTTTTCTAACTATCTAGCACATTTTAGTTGGTATCTTTCAATTTTTTGAATTGATAATCAGACTAAATATCAGAGTTGGTAGAGTCCGAGTTCAACTCAGGCTAGAACTTAGCTATGCCATTTTAGTCGTTCGTTTGCATCCGACAGCTATTGTTACTAAAAGTTTATAAAAAGATTATGGTCTCAAAAGATAAAAGAGTGGAAACTATTGTCTGTGCATGCTACTTAATAATCGGGATTGTCGAAAGCACCTTCTATATATAGATGTAGGCTATTTTTCAAATCTAAAGCATATGGATTCTAAAATTCTTGGTAGTTGTTATAATTATGCCTATGTAATCTCATAGCTTTCCACTTCATTTAGCAGCGACGATAGTTGAGAACACCTTGTTGACCTACATGAGATGGAAAAATTATGACCCGAAGGATTGCCCATTAGAGAAGAATGGGTCATAGTTTTAAGGAGAATCTTTCGCTCAATGTTATATAAGAAAATAAATAAGAATAAAAGATGATTAAAAATATAAATGATTTTTGTAAATCAGCTCGTGTTATGTTTTCTTTGCATGTCCATTTCTCTTATTATTTTCTTTTAAAATTGTCCGCGGTCTATATGAAAAAGAGAAGTGGTAGTACAAGTCAGTAAGAAGTAATTATTTTGGCTGTATTAAATATATTTTATACTCAACTCAACGTGCTGGTATATTATAATAATGTAAAATTATCATTCTTCTTCCTGCTCGAGCCAAAAGAACTAAACGAGTTCCGCCTGATCTCCTAGAAGCTTAAGCCGAATCAGTCGGGATCTCCTACTACAACTCACATTGGCCATTTTCTTCAACCTTTGATCGATAATTTCAGTTCACTTGTCGGAATGCCCATGATGGGATTCCCCGTGCAACAATCGATTGAACATGCAAATACTTTATAATAATTAGATTTTTGTTTGAGAAATTTTTATATAACACTGTGACTTTTAGCTAAATTTAAATTTATACCCTACAATTTCACTATTTATGAAATGGAGCCTTATGATTTAAGTAATATGTGTAGAAAATATCTTGAGTTAGATTTGAACTAACACCGTGAGAATATTCAATTAACTAAATATATTTTATTTCCAAAATATCTTAAATACCTAAAATGCCCTTAGGTTGACTATTGACCCGGAGGTTGACATCGAGGTTGAAACTCAGGGGGAGAACCCGGCCGCAACCCTCGCACGCATCCTCGACCCTCGCTCCTTGTCGACGTCCTCAACCCTTGCCCGCGTCCCCGAGGTTGATCCGTAATTTTGGTGGAGGTGCCGCTAAGGGAGAGTAGTCGGCGGAGCCCCCGATCTCGGCGACATAGCCGAGGAGATCTCGCACTCAACTGGGCACCCGACATTCTCAATGGGGGTTCTTACGCTCGAGCAAATCCCGATGTCCAACACATCACGGACGTCGTACCCCGACAAGAGAGGAGGTTGGGATGATGAGGAGGTAGGTGGGAATGAGGAGGTAGGAGGAAGGAAGAGGGAGGAGAGAAGAAGGAGGAGGGAGGAGTTTTAGGTGAGGATGATGCGGAGGGAGGAGGGTTGGGCTTAGATAATTAGTGGGTTGAGTTGGCTGTTAGTTGGTTTGGGTTGAGTTTAGTTGGATTTCGTTGAGGATATTTTTTTTTTAATCTTCATAGTGTAGTTAACTTAACCTAGAGTTTGAGTAAAATTTAACTAATATATTTAACAGAAGAATATTTTTTGCACATATTCCGTAAATCACATTGCTCTATTTGTAAATAATAAAAATATAAGATGTAAATACAAATTTAGTTAAAAGTTTGGATGTTATTTGCAAATTTTTCTTTTCTTTTTCGTATTTCTCACTAGGTAATATATTTGAATCTATCGTTCTTTGCATATATTACTATTTATAGCTAATAGAGATTACTCAATTATTACTGTTGCTGCTAATTTCGTAGTTTGTAATTATTACTCTTATAGTTCATAATTATTAATGTTAAATTTGACAATTATTGTAGGTATTTTATAGTTACTTTACATAAACCTTAATTTTGTTGCTTCCCGCACCTACCATAAGAGTTGTCCACAAAAAAAAAAAAAATATCATATTTAAAGGCTACTAGGCTTTAATCCATGATTAATTATCGCAGAGCGTTTACAATTGCGTGGTACATAATGAATGATATTATGAGGAGTACTAATACATTGCATGTTTGAGAAATCCAAATTCTCTCGAGCTGTTATTTCCTATGAATCTGAGGATTTTCTATTACTCTCGGTAGCGATGACAGCAAAGAACATCGTACTGAGCTACAAGGGTGGTTTGGAGGGTTGCCCTGTGGAGAAGGAGGGGCTGGCGAAGACCTTCCATTCAATTCTGCATAAATAAACAAACAATGATAAAATAAAATAAATAATTTGTTACGGTATAAACTTGAGTATAACTCTCTTGCTTTACTGCCCTAAGATTTTTGAGTAATAGATAACTAAACATAGTATGAGAATAGGGAACTGAGATTTAGTGCCAGCCATTTCAGTAAGATTAAGCCCACGTATAATTGATGCAACTAATTAATCATCTTTAATTTTAAATTATATAACAAGAGAAATTTTTTGTATCTCCTCTGACTTTCCATTGTATTATCTCGTACGTTCTAGCTCCAAATATTTTTGCAAAAGATACCTATTTTCACTGATTGGGCTTGGAGTTGCATGAGACAAAGGATGAGTAGCAAAATCTCCACCATTTTTAAAGCGCGAGTGAAGGAAGAAGAGAAGACTGACATGTTTCTTGGATTCCAACAAAACTTTTACAATACATTACCAAATGAATAGCTCTATTTATAAAGGAAAAGAGAAAACTGAGAGCTTATATAATATACTTAAAATATAGGGTGTTATTTTTAACTTCTTTTTGGAGAATTAAAAGAGGTAAAATGTTAAGTCAAAAAACAAGCCACCCTGTCTTGACTAGAAGTTGTGAACAAAACGGTAATATGAAAACCATAATACTCTAAGTTAAGTTTAGCTTAATAAGCTCATTACACGATGAAATAAAAGGTATAATATTTCATTCCTTTCTCATAATAATTTATATATTTTTTAAAATTATCCTTTATCTTACCGCTCTAATATAAGAAGTGATATTAAACAAAAATGATGTAAAGTTTAGTACTTTAGTCTTTTGTTTTTAATGCCTTAATATTTTTTTTTTGTATGTTAAGAATTTGTAGGCAAATTATAACCTAGATAGATAAGATAAATGAGTCTATCTTCCTATTAAACAGAAAATAATAAATTAATTTTAGATATTCATAATATTTTAATCATAAATTTACTAGAGATCAATTCGAGCTCAATCAAAAGAGGAAGACAACTCGGCTATTATAAATATATTATGACTTTCGACTAGTATTTGTTAGGAATATAAATTTTTATCATATTATTTTAAATAAATAAATTTGTAAGTGGATGTTTGGAGAAAGCATTTTCTATTGCAAATAACTAATTTAACTGAATGTTAGTTTGGTCAACCTAGCATCATTTCTTATTAAATTCTTTCCATCTTTAGCTCCACTAACTAATTTTATAGTTTTCTAACTATCTAGCACATTTTAGGTGGTATCTTTTAATTTTTTGAATTGATAATTAGACTAAATATCAGAGTTGGTAGAGTTCGAGTTCAACTCACACTAGAAACTTAGCTAAGCCATTTTAGTCGTTTGCTTGCATCCGAGGCTCTATTGTCCGTGCATGCTACTTAATAATCGGGATTGTCGAAAGCACCTTCTATACATGGATGTAGGGTATTTTTCAAATCTAAAGCATATAGACTCTAAAATTCTTAGTAGTTGTTATAATTACGTCTCATGAATCTCGTAGCTTTCCACTTTCATTTAGCAGCAATGATAGTTAAGAACACCTTGTTGACCTACACGAGATGGAAAAATTATGATCCAAAGGGTTGCCTATCCGAGAAGAATGGGTCATAGTTTTAAGAAGAATATTTCGCTCAATATTATATAAGAAAATAAATAAGAATATAAAAGATGATTAACACTATAAATGATTTTTGTAAATCAGCCCGCGTTAAGTTTTCTTTGCAAGTCAATTTCTCTTATTATTTTCTTTCAAAATTGTCCGCGGTCTATATGAAAAAGAGAAGGGGTAGTACAAGTCAGTAAGAAGTAATTATTTTGGCTGTATTAAATATATTTTATACTCAACTCAACGTGCCGGTATTTTACAATAATATAAAAATTATCATTCTTCTTCATGCTCGAGCCAAAATAAACTAAACGAGTTCCGTTTGATCTCCTAGAAGCGTAAGCCAAATCAGTCGGGATGTCTACCAATATGCTTGGCCCCCTGTGCCTTCAGCTCACCCTACTACAACTCACATTGGCCATTTTCTTTGACTTTTTTAATCGATAATTTCAGTTAACTTGTCGGATTGCCTATGATGGGATTCCCCGTGCAACAATCGATTGAACATGCAAATACTTTATAATAATTAGATTTTTGTTTGAGAAATTTTTATATAACACTCTACCTTTTAGTTAAATTTAAATTTATACCCTACAATTTTACTGTGTAAATCAAGCATTATGATTTAGTAATATATGCAGAAAATACCTTGAGTTAGATTTAAACTAACACTGTGAGAATATTATATTAATTAAATATATTTATTTTCAAAATATCTTAAATACCTAAAATGACCTTAGGTTGACTATTGACCCCGAGGTTGACCCGCAGAAGGAGAATGCGGCTGCAACCCTCGCATGCGTCCTCGACCCTCGCCCCTCGTCGACGTCCTCGACCCTTGCTCGCATCCCCGAGGTTGATCCCCAATTTTGGTGGAGCTATTACCGAGGGAGAGTAGTCGACGGAGCTCCCAATCCCGACAAGTTAGCCGAGGAGATCTCGCACTCGACTGGGCATCCGACATCCTCAACGACGGTTCTTACACTTGAGCTAATCCCGGTGTCCAACAACACATCACGGACGTCGGATCCCAACAAGGGAGGTTGGGATGATGAAGTGGGACGTGGGAACGAGGAGGTAGGAGGAAGGAAGGAGGAGGGAGGAGGGAGGAGGGAATGAGGCAAGAGGATGGAGGAGTGTTAGGTGAGGATGATGAGGAGGGAGGAGGGTTGGGTTGGGTATTAGTTGGTTTGTTGGTTTGGGTTGAGTTTATTTGGATTGCGTTGAGTGTATTTTTTTGATCTTCATTGTGTTGTTAACTTAACTTAGAGGTTCAGTAAAATTTAACTAATAGATTTAGCAGAATAGTATTTTTTGCACAGATTCCCTAAATCACAAGGCTTGATTTGTAAATAATAAAAATATAATGTGTAAATGCAAATTCAGTTAAAAGTTAGAATGTTATATACAAAATTTTCTTTTTATTCCTTATTTATCACTAGGTAATATACTTGAAGTCATCGTTCCTAATTATTCACAGTAATGACTTTTGTAGTTCTCATACATTACCTTTTGTAGTTCTCATACATTTCTATCTATAGCTAATAGAGATTACTCTGTGGCTTGAAATTTTAACGGTAGCTGTTAATCTCGTAGTTTGTAATTATTACTCTTATAGTTCATAATTATTATTATTGAATTTGACAATTATTGTAGGTATTTTATAGTTACTTTACATAAACCATAATTTTGTGGCTTTCCGCATCTAGCATAAGAGTTGTACATAGAAAAAAAAAAGTATATCATATTTAAAGGCTACTAGGGTTTAATCCATGATTAATTATCGTGGAGCGTTTACAATTGCGTGGTACATAATGAATGATATTATGAGGAGTACTAATACATTGCATGTTTGGGAAATCCAAATTCTCTTGAGCTGTTATTTCCCATGAATCTGAGGATTTTCTATTACTCTCGGTAGCGATGACAGCGAAGAACATCGTACTGAGCTACAAGGGTGGTTTGGAGGATTGCCCTGTGGAGAAGGAGGGGCTGACGAAGACCTTCCATTCAATTCTGCATAAATAAACAAACAATGATAAAATAAAATAAATAATTTATTACAGTATAAACTTGAGTATAATTCTCTTGCTTTACTGCCGTAAGATTTTTGAGTAATAGATAACTAAACATAGTATGAGAATAGGGGACTGAGATTTAGTGCCAGCCATTTCAACAAGATTAAGCCCACGTATAATTGATGCAACTAATTAATCATCTTTAATTTTAAATTATATAACAAGAGAAATTTTTTGTATCTCTTCTGACTTTCCATTGTATTATCTCGTACGTTGTAGCTCCAAATATTTTGTAAAAGATACCTATTTTCGTTGATTGGGCTTGGAGTTGCATGAGACAAAGGATGAGTAGCAAAATCTCCACCATTTTTAAAGCACGAGTGAAGGAAGAAGAGAAGACTGACATGTTTCTTGGATTCAAACAAAACTTTTAGAATACATTACCAAATGAATAGCTCTATTTATAAAGGAAAAGAGAAAACTGAGAGCTTATATAGTATACTTAAAATATAGGGTGTTATTTTTAACTTCTTTTTGGAGAATTAAAAGAGGTAAAAGGTTTAAGTCAAAAAACAACCCACCCTGTCTTGACTAGAAGTTGTGAACAAAACGGCACTATAAATAGATGTTTAGGTGGTTGATGAACAAATAAAAAAAATTGTGAGGACTATTTTGAATTAATTAATGACAAGTGACTGGAAAAACAGAACCCTTTTTTGCTTAAAGAAATTTACATAAATATGAAAACCATAATACTCTAAGTTAAGTTTAGCTTAATAAGCTCATTACACGATGAAATAAAAGGTATAATATTTCATTCCTTTCTCATAATAATTATATATATTTTTTAAAATTATCCTTATCTTACCGCTCTAATATAAGAAGTGATATTAAACAAAAATGATGTAAAGTTTAGTACTTCAGTCTTTTGTTAATGCCTTAATATTTTTTTTGTACGTTAAGAATTTGTAGGCAAATTATAACCTAGATAGATAAGATAAATGAGTCGATCTTCCTATGAAACAGAAAATAATAAATTAATTTGAGATATTCATAATATTTTAGTCATAAATTGACTACATAACAAGAGCTGAATCAAAAAAGGAAGACAACTCGGCTATTATAAATATATTATGACTTACGCCTAGTATTTGTTAGGAATATGAATTTTTATCATATTATTTTTAAAATAATAAATAAATAAATTTTTAAGTGGATGTTTGGAGAAAGCATTTTCTATTGAAAATAACTAATCTAACTGAATGTTAGTTAGGTCAACTTAGCATCATTTGGTACTGAATTCTTTCCGTCTTTAGCTTCACTAACTAATTTTATAATTTTCTAACTATCTAGCACATTTTCGTTGGTATCTTTCAAAATTTTAAATTGATAATTAGACTATATATCTGGGTTGGTAGAGTTCGAGTTAGGCTAGAAATTAGCTAATAAATTTTAGTCGTTTACTTGCAACCGACGGCAATTGTTACTAAAAGTTTATAAGAAGATTATGGTCTCAAAAGCTTAAAGAGAGGAAACTATTGTCGGCACATGCTACTTAATAATAGGGATTGTCGAAAGCATCTTCTATATTTAGATGTAGGCTATTTTTCAAATCTAAAGCATATGAACTTTAAAATTTTTGGTAGTTGTTATAATTACGTCTCAGGAATCTCGTAGCTTTTCACTTCCTTTCAGCAACGATGACAACTGAGAATACCTTATTGACCTAGATGAGATGGAAAAATTATAACCCGAAGTGTTGCCTGTCGGAGAAGAATGGATTATAGTTTCAAGTAAAAAATTTCACTCAATGTTATATAAGAAAATAAATAAGATAAAAGATGATTAAAATATAAATGATTTTTGTTAATTAGCCAGTGTTAAGTTTTCTTTGCAAGTCAATTTCTCTTATTATTTTCTTTCAAAATTGTCCGCAGTCCATATGAAAAGGAGAAGGGGTAGTACAAGTCATTACGAAGTAATTATTTTCTTTGACTTTTTTATCGATAATTTCGGTTCACTTATCGGATTGCCCGTGCAACAATCGAGTGAACATGCAAGTACTTTATAATTATTAGATATTTCTTTAAGAAATTTTTATATAATATCTTGCCTTTTAGCTAAATTTGAATTTATACCCTATAATTTCACTATTTATGTACAGAAAACACCGTAAATTAGATTTAAACTAACACCATTAGAATATTCCATTAATTAAATATATTTTATTTCTAAAATATCTTAAATACCTAAAATGCCCTTAGGTTGACAATTGACCCCGAGGTTGACATCGAGGTTGACCCGCAGGAGGACAACGCGGCCGCAACCCTCGCACGCATCATCGACCCTCGCCCCTCGTCGACGTTCGCGACCCTTGCCCGCATCCCCGAGGTTGATCCCTAATTTTGGTGGAGCTGCCGCCAAGGGAGAGTAGTCGGCGAAGCCCCCGATCCTGGCGACATAACCGAGGAGATCTCGCACTCAACTTGGCACCTGATATCCTCAACGGGGGTTCTTATGCTCTAGCAAATCTCGATGTCCAACACCTCACGGATGTCGTATCCCGACAAGAGAGGAGGTTGGGATGATGAGGAGGGAGGTGAGAATGAGGAGGCGGGAGGAAGGAAGGAAGAGGGAGGAGAGAGGGAGGAGAAGGGATGAGGGAATGAGGCTAGAGGAGGGAACAGTTTTAGGTGAGGATGATGAGGATGGCGGAGGGTTGGGTTTAGTTGGTTAGTTGATTTGGGTTGGGTTTAGATAATTAGTGGGTTGAGTTGAGTGTTAGTTGGATTTCGTTGAGGGTATTTTCTTAATCTTCATAGTGTAGTTAACTTAACCTAGAGTTTGAGTAAAATTTAACTAATAGATTTAACGAAAGAATATTTTCTGCACATATTTCGTAAATCACAGTGCTTTATTTGTAAATAATAAAAATATAAGATGTAAATGCAAATTTAGTTAAAAGTTAGGATGTTATTTGCAAATTTTTCTTTTCTTTTTCGTATTTCTCACTAGGTAATATATTTGAATCTATCGTTCTTTGTTATTCATAGTAATTACTTTTGTAGTTCGCATATATTACTATTTATAGCTAATAGAGATTACTCAATTATTACTGTTGCTGCTAATTTCGTAGTTTGTAATTATTACTCTTATAGTTCATAATTATTAATGTTAAATTTGACAATTATTGTAGGTATTTTATAGTTACTCTACATAAACCATTATTTTGTTGCTTCCCGCACCTACCATAAGAGTTGTACAAAAAAAAAGTGTATCATATTTAAAGGCTACTAGGCTTTAATCCATGATTAATTATCGTAGAGCGTTTACAATTGCGTGGTACATAATGAATGATATTATGAGGAGTACTAATACATTGCATGTTTGAGAAATCCAAATTCTCTCGAACTGTTATTTCCCATGAATCTGAGGATTTTTTATTACTCTCGGTAGCGATGACAGCGAAGAGCACCGTATTGAGCTACAAGGGTGGTTTGGAGGGTTGCCTTGTGGAGAAGGAGGGGCTGGCGAAGACCTTCCATTCAATTCTGCATAAATAAACAAACAATGATAAAATAAAATAAATAATTTGTTACGGTATAAACTTGAGTATAACTCTCTTGCTTTACTGTCATAAGATTTTTGAGTAATAGATAACTAAACATAGTATGATAATAGGGAACTGAGATTTAGTGCCAGCCATTTCAGTAAGATTAAGCCCACGTATAATTGATGCAACTAATTAATCATCTTTAATTTTAAATTATATAACAAGAGAAATTTTTTGTATCTCCTCTGACTTTCCATTGTATTATCTCGTACGTTGTAGCTCCAAATATTTTGTACTACAAAAGATACCTATTTTCGTTGATTGGGCTTGGAGTTGCATGAGACAAAGGATGAGTAGCAAAATCTCCACCATTTTTAAAGCACGAGTGAAGGAAGAAGAGAAGACTGACATGTTTCTTGGATTCAAACAAAACTTTTAGAATACATTCACAAATGAATAGCTCTATTTATAAAGGAAAAGAGAAAACTGAGAGCTTATATAGTATACTTAAAATATAGGGTGTTATTTTTAACTTCTTTTTGGAGAATTAAAAGAGGTAAAATGTTTAAGTCAAAAAACAACCCACGCTGTCTTGACTACAAGTTGTGAACAAAACGGCACTATAAATAGATGTTTAGGTGGTTGATGAACAAATAAAACAAATTGTGAGGACTATTTTGAATTAATTAATGACAAGTGACTGGAAAAATTCGAATACAGCTTTCTTTTTTGCTTAAAATAAATAAATAAATATGAAACCATAATACTCTAAGTTAAGTTTAACTCAATAAGCACGTCACACGATGAAATAAAAGGTACAATATTTCGTTCCTTTCTCATAATAATTTCATATATTTTTTAAAATTATCCTTTATCTAACCGCTCTTATATAGCAAGTGATATTAAACAAAAATGATGTTTAGTACTTTAGTCTTTTGTTTTTAATGCCTTAATATTTTTTTAGTACGTTAAGAATTTGTAGGCAAATTATGGATGTTTGGAAAAAGCATGTTTTATTGAAAATAACTGATCTAACTGAATGTTAGTTAGTTCAACTTAGCATAATTTCGTATTGAATTGTTTCCGTATTTAGCTTCTCTAACTATTTTACAGTTATCTAACTATATAGCACCTTTTATTTAGTATCTTTTTAATTTTTTATTATAAATTAAAATATATTCTATTTTTTTTGAGATATACTAAAAACTTTAATGCTTGTCATCATTATAAACTCTTGTTTAGGTTAATGTTTAATTTGGGAGTTTCATTTTGATTTGCAACGATATTCTATCTCAAGAATATATTTTCTTTATTAATTTTAATTGCAACTAGCGAACGATATATTTATTTTTATTCAATTTTTTTCTTTAATAATAATTTTCAGCAAAGAGGGTGAAGAACAACAGATGATGAGTAAAAAGATATTCCTTCTCAAAGGTTGATTAACTTTATTTTTTTTTTATTTTGTCTATATAATCTTACATACAAATAAGACGAGTCGAGGAAGAAGAGATTGCCCTCCTCTTTTCTTCTTTCTCTTCTCTAAATATATAAATTTTGGGTGTTATTTTTGCATTCCATTTGCGGGAGATCAAGTAATAAATAACCAAGGTCTGTTGACTTAACTGCGAAATGTATTTGACTTGGACTATAGAAATTTCAAAGTGTGGTCTTTTCGATCTTAATTTGCTTCTCAGATTAGATTCTTTTTAACAAAATTATTAAAAGTAATTTTTACACTCTATTATATTATATATCTTATTTTTAACAAGTTTATACATAATAGAAGAGGAAGATTGGACAATGACTTTTAAAATAAGTCTCACAACTCAGGTGGAAAACCACATCACCACAAGGAGGAACAATATATATGTATATATATATATATATATATATATTATATAAGGATGACTTATTTTATAATTTGACCATTTCTTTTCTATACTTTTAGGCTTTTACCAGTAGTATTGCTACAAAATCCAAAGTTATTCATGAATTGTTGTGGATCATATTGTTGCCTTGGGGAGGATTAGGGATCAAAGTTGCACGCAAAGCCCTTCCTCTCAATTCTACACAAGAAAAAAAAGAATAATAAGGATAAGGATTATAAACCTCGTGTTCTATCAGCTTAAGATTTTACCGTAAACGATAACTTAACAACAATATCCTAATTAAACTCACATATGTATCAATCTTAGTACTTGATTTAGTTCAATTTTCTTAAAAAAACCGTGTTTTGAATTGTCTCTTAGTTATTTTAGAGGATTGATTATTCTACTATTAAGTTAAATTATATTTATCTCTCAAATAATAGAGTATACCTGCTTTGGCTGCTGGTTGGAGTTGAAGTTGCACGAGACAGAGGATGATGAATACTAAAATCTCCAAGATTATTATTAGAGCGAGCAAGAGAGAAGAAGAAGAAGAGAAGCCTCCCATTTGCTCCCACTTCATAACTATTATTCACTCTTTTGTTGCACATATACATATGTGAGAGGATCTCCATCGTTGCATCTGCTCCATATTTAAAGGGAAGAAACTTTAATTTGGAGGTCCCACAAAGACTTAAACAAGGATCCAAAACCTTTTGACCCTATGAAAAACGCAATCATGTGTGCTTTATTAGGCAGTGAGACACTAAACCCCTTTTCCAACTCACTTTTCCTACTTATATAGATATAAATCTATATCTATATGCTAATGTTTCGAAGGTCTGTGAACTAGTTGGAATGGTCTTGTAATTAATACAATTGACAGCCAGTTAATGGATGGTATATTGGTGCGGGGAACTCAACCTAAGTTTGAGGTTCCAAGACGTTCACATCGAAAGTCTACTTAAATCTTTGGCTACATGACGAAAACTGAGTCCAAAGTAGTACAAAACCTTAAGTAGATTGCACGCTTAAATTGAGTCAAAATATTCTCGTGGCGTGTTCTTTCTTCTAAGGAAATTGAGCAATAGCAGTAGCAGTGATGACCTTTCACTGTAAGTTGCACCATTTTTTCCCTAGTCGGCCATAGTAGTGGGTCTGGTAGGGTTTTATGATTTTCCCTTTCCATACTGAGCGTTCTCCTCTCCCCTCTTGATGAGTTTTTTTTTTCTTTCTTTCTCTCGCTCTCTCTAATTTTTTCTTGTTCTTTCCTCTCTATCTATATATTTCCTTGTTAGTTTTTCTCTTATTTTTTTCCTCTCCTCGCCCTCCCCCTCCCCCTCCTCCTCACCCTCCCCCTCCCCCTCCCCCTCCTCCTCACTCCCCCTCCCCCTCCCCCTCCCCCTCCTCCTCACTTATCATCGTTGATGTGGCAAAGAATTAGAGGAACTCTCCTTGTATCTTTGTTCAGTCTATGACAATTTTTGGCTAACAAGGATAGAGATAGTTATTGAATTAGCTTAGGGTTTGGGTGTTTGATTGGTTTAGAAATTTTTATAGCAATCCAACCCCATCATTTTGTTTGTGGTTAAGATCTTGCCTTCCTCCCTTCTCGTTCTTATTATGGCGATAGAAGCTTATCTACTATGCTTTCATCTGTTGCTTATGTTGGTTTATTTGTTGATTTGCTCTCTCTACTACGTGTTGATAAATGCAGAGTTGTGTATACTCGGGTCAACAAAGATCATAACGGTGTCCTTATATTTTATTTGTATACACTCTTTTAGTTAATAGTATTTTAATATCATTTATTTTTTAAGTACTAAAAAAGACTTTATCTTATATTTGTTAAAAACTAACATGAAAGGTACATATCAATAACTATGACTTGTAATTAAAGAATATACATATAAATATAAATTTTAAAAGGATATAGAAAAAAAAAAATCTATTTGAAGTTCTAACTTCAATTTTGTTTTTCAAACAAAAAATAGAAAGTAAAAAATCCCAATTCTAATCTCGCATTCTCTATCTCTTATGAACTTCCACTTTCTAAGGTTCGACAACCAAAACTTTCCTTCAGAATAAAACAAGTTGTCATTCAGAAACAAATTACTTCTTTTCTGTCTCTTGCTTTCTGATTCTCGATAGATCTTGTGCTGAAGAAAGCTTGTATTCTCTAATCGGATTAGTCTACAAATATTTAATCCCTTCTTAAGCTATCTGGATTTCCTTTTAGAGGTGAACAGTACGCTTAAACCAAAAATAAGTACGGTTAAATAAGAGTTAATGAGAACGAAGATTTGAAACAAAACTTAAGCAGCAGTTCCATTTGATATGGAATGGAGAAAAAAAAAAGTTTTAATTTATGTTTGAGGATGGTAACAGTCATTTTAGACAAGAGAGGAGAAAAATTATATATTTATTTACCTTAAGCATGCACTTTTTATCTCGAAATATAATATCTAACTAAAAAAACACGGTATCTCTAAGTACAAACGTTCTTAGAATGGAATCGGAGCTGGTGGAGTATAGGGCGATGGAGGGCCAAACGGTTGTTCACGTAGCAGCCTCCCTTTCATATCCGCTAAATATTAGAATTAAGATCTAATTAGAGAGTTGTATAAATCTAGAGACGAAAGGAGAAAGAAAATAATAGATAGATAGATAGATAGGTAAGTGAAATTATTTACATCCACTCACAGTTTCCTTTGACCAACTCGAAATTGAAGGAGAACAAGGCCACTATTAAGAGCACTAAGAGGAGAGACAGGAAGTTGGAAGAGAGAGGCATTTTTTTGAAGATCTTATACTATCCTCCTTTTTGACAAGTCTTGCTTACTGACTTTATCGCTCAAGAAATTTAGTGGCAGGACTTGACTAGTCTAATGTTTTACTTTTACTATCGTACATATTTTACCATATATTTTATTATTGATCCTTATATTTTAATTTTTATATACTCTAATTTGTTACTTAATCTTAGATGATTACTCAAGGGTATAAAGGTTGTCTTGCAAGTGTAGTTTAATTAAGTCATTTATATGGTAACTATACTAATGGCAGAATATATTTAAGATATTAAAACGTAAAATATAAGAACCGGATAATAAATATCCATATAATAAAACATTAATGATAATAAAAATAATTTAGGTTTAATCGACATATTAAATAATTATTTTTTGGTGGAGAAAGACTTTGCAATAAAATGTCGACTACTTTGAGCTTTTATTCTTCGGCTAGAATTGAGTAGCTGAAAGTCAATAGAACTTCAAAGTTCCATTGCATTAAAAAAGATCATACTCATATATGCGTGAAAGGACCGACGTCTCATTTATCAATTCAACCTTTGAAAGGTTTGAAATAAATTTATTGAAATCACCCAAACTTTGACTTTTACCATCGTTCACAAACATTTATTGAGGGTTGGCACTAGCTTTGCTAGGGTTTCAGCTGACCCATCTCTTCCTCTCTCATCTAGGACAGGAGAGAGGCTCGGAAATCTTCTTCCTTCTTTCATCTTTTTCTCTATTCAACCACTTTTCCTTACTCTTCTACCCCATACCTTGGTTCTCTTGTTTGTTTTTATTATAACCTAAACAATTTAAACTCTTAAGTTCATTTTAGTGGTAATTATTTTTCACAATCTAATTTGGATTGTAAACCAATTTATAAATCATCTGATAATATATGAGAAGGATGGCATGAGAATGATTCACATTCTCTTGATCTTCACAATGTAGGATAATTAATAAGCCAAATATAAATAGAATTTAGTTTTTGCATGTTTGTACTTTAAAATCTTTTATTTATATTTATACCTCTGAAATCTACGTTTTTTTCAACCTTCAACTTACTTTACAACTGGATGCAAATGAGAATAATTGATAGAATTTTATAGTTAATTAGGACTAAAAATAATTCATACAAAAAGCCAATAATTTTGAGAGATGAATACCTCCTATCTATATATTAGAAACGCGTGGAAGGACCGGCAATGCCATTATTCAATTCTACCTTTGAAAAGTTCAATCTAGTGGTAACTTTTGATAAACCATTTTGACTAGTCCATTTGATACGTCTAACTAACTCAATTATTAGATAGATCTTGTCCATATTTATTCCTTTTAATTTGTTTAATCTAAGAACAACCAACTTGTTTTTAACTTAGTTTAAAAAACTAATCATTCTCACGTTTATATCTCTGGCTACATTAGGTCCTTCCTCGTTTTTGGAGTGGGAATCTACAATTTTTTACATTGACCATAAGGTCTTATTAGAAGGGCAGTTTGGCAAGTACAATATCAAATTGGATCATATATACGATAATGTTCTTCAAGATGTCTATTGCCACAGACAAACTAAATGTCAGTCTTGGCATGGAATTTCATAAGAAAATACTAATGACGACAAAGGAGGCAAGACTTGGGTCAAAAAGAATATAATGTAGTATAAATATCCCTCCTCTAGGAGAAGTTGGCAAACACAAGGAGAGACAGAGACAGAGAAATACAGAGAGAGAGAGAGAGAGAAGAAAGAAGAAGATGATGGAGTTCTCGTCCAAGGTCCTCTCTGTCTTCTTAGTGTTGATTGTGGCCTTCTTCTCCTTAAATTTTGAGTTGGTTAAAGGAAACGGATTGTGGAAGTACCTTGTTCACTTATCTATCTACTATTTTTCGCCTTCACGGATAACGTTCTCGCTCTTAACTAGAGCTTTGAAATGAACAGAGCTGCACATCTCGGAGTTTAATTTCAATGTTCTGCTGCTAACTATCTCCCCTGTTTTTCTGTATCTCAATCCTGTAACTTTCTAAATAAATGATATCCTCTACGGGCTGATGTTATGATGCTTTGATGAGAGTTTAAGTTGCATTGTTGAAAGGGCTGATGATAAACATTTGCTTTGATGCATCATTGTTGATATACCTTGTGATAAGTCTTTTTGCTGACAATTGTTCCAAAGAGCTTGGCTCATGTCAACGGAATCAAATTAGGGTCGACTATTTTAATCTTAAATAATTACTTTAAGAGTATTAAATAGTTAAATTAACTCACTTATGTAATAATTATTCATAAAATGAATTTAAATATTTCTGAGACATAAGTATTTCATGTAATAGTATGAAGGATTGAAAGAAAAAATACAATTTAGGTTGCTTTTGATAAAATTTCCTGAAAAATTAAGAGAGACCCTGGAGAATTTCGACTTTGGCAACATCTCTGATTCAGATTATACTATATGCACTTATTTGAGTGGTGCAACATTGCACGTAGTCTAAAAGGCATTAAAAAAATAAAAGATTTGTAGGCTTTTTTTTAACTCGAAATGGGCTTCTAAATTAGATTACAACAAGCCTTGTGCTCAAAGAGAGAGAGAGAAGAAAAAGAAAAGGAAACTCAATTCACATACCCAATTTTTTTTTTAAAGAATGTAGTTTAATAGTTTAATCATTCATACAACAAAGTACAAAGTCCAATGTTTTGCAATACATATAATACAACTCCTGGCATTGGTGCTCTCTCTCTTGGACAGTGACTGTGCCCAAATTACCAACTCTATAAATGTTTTAATCTTCCACACCCAGCCAGTTTTATTTGCCAGAGTAGATATCAAGTGCAAGAGTTCATGAAGTACATCTGCAAAAACTGGATCACATAGTGTGGCTGCAAAAACTTTAAAATCATGCAAAATTTCCAGTTTCTTGGATTAGTTAAAGGCTAAGGCTTCTAAATAGGGTAGATATTGACAAATTATTTTGACTAAGTTTGAAAAAACCCCTAGACACACGTATGTATCTAAATACTAGGCAATGATCTCGCTCGTTCGCTTAAGTAAAAGATCGAAGAAATATAAAGAACGAAAGTAAAGATGAACACCAAGATTTTAACGTGGAAAACCCAAACGGTAAAAAACCACGGATCCAAACTCGGATCAAAACCAATCACTATGATAGTAGCAGTTACAAGACTGACTCACAAAACAACCCGTCGATCCAAACGACTTTGTTCCTCTCAGTCTTGATCGCTAGAACCCACGATTCACTGCTTCTTGTGATTGAAGTCCAATCTCAGTAACCCTCGAGATTGATCTTTCGTCTAGATAGCCCTTAAGACGAAAGATTAAGATTTTTAGATGCGAAGGGCCTTGTTTGTTGAAGAACCAATGTAGCCTCCAAAAGGTCTCCTTGAATAATCTCCTTCAACCCCCATAGAGTTAGGGCAACACTATCCTTATATATGATCTCCAAGATATTTCCAAATCCAAGTAATATTCGTACTCACGAAATCCAATAAATTGCAAACTTCATAGGTGCGTTCGAATGCGGCCCGAGTGCGTTCGAACGGCCTAACTTAATCTCACTTGCGTTCGAACGGGCCCAAGTGCGTTCGAACGCGACAGCTTGAATTCTTCAGGTTGCGTTCGAACGCGTTTGTGAACGCTGCTCTCGGTCTGTGTGAACGCAGTACCCGCGTTCGAACGCGTTTGTGAACGCGGCTCTCTGTCTGTGTGAACGCAGTGCCCGCGTTCGAACGCGCTTGTGAACGCGGCTCTCTGTCTGTGTGAACGCAGTGTCCGCGTTCGAACACGCTTGTGAACGCGGCTCTCTGTCTGTGTGAACGCAGTGCCCGCGTTCGAACGCGCTTGTGAACGCGGCTGAGAACGCGACGGCTTTTCTCCAATGATCTTGAAATTCTTCACACCAGTGATATTCTAGACTTGTGTAAAGCTCATATACATGAAAAAATACACTTAGAATATTTTGTACACAATTGCCAACAAATAAAAACCTAACAAAGTTTAACACCAAATCTAAAATATTTACTCTTGTTTTTTGACTTTATAACTAGTAACAATACTACTTGAAAGAAAAACATATATGTATATTACTGACATTCAAATGAAGCTTAAAACCAAAGGGAGATGAAATAAGAATACACTAATTATTTAACTTAAAAATTAGTTGTGATTGCTCATTTCACTTAGTACATATATAATGATAAAACCACCACATACAATTTAATGACAAATAAATTCTTACTCTATCCCTCTCTACTGTCAAAATTCATCCAAACCCCAACATTTCCTTGGGGAATAACATCAACAACTAATTAACAGGCCTTGTTCCTTCCTTCAACAAGTAGCTTTCCATTTACTCCCTTCGAGACACCAACAAGTTCTTGATACAATGACATCCTCTGTCCATGTTTGAATGAAGAATGATGCAACAATATTTTTTATTATTACTTTTAGTGTATATAATGAGTAACTTGGGCATACATCTTCTAACGTGATATAGAGTATCTACCACAGGCCTTCTTCTCTGTTCTGTTAAACCTATCTTCTTTACTTAGTTGATCTTAGTCATTAGCTTGTTTCAGACACCTCTCATGGAGCATCAAATAGATCCATTAGCTATTTTTGTCATCAAGTTTTTCTTATTGTGAAGCCCAATTGATAGAATGTGTCTCCAAATTAAGATCCATGGATAAAAACTACTTAGTGTTAACTCACTAATTTTAATATTTTTAAGCAAAAGATGAGCAGCAGAATTTGAATTTATATCCTCTCGGTCATAATACAATTTCACAAATGGTCTTATATAGCCATGTTTTCATAAGAAATAATACCCTACCCACATAAGAGTTATATTCTTATATGTCCATGGAGAGGAAAAAGAAAGTAGGAAGATCGTGGGGTTCAGTTGAAAATAATATTCTTTAGAAGTCCACTAAATAGTGTGTTAACCAAACATTATATTTAAATAAAACTAATTTAGACGCAAATAGCTTAATCAAATTGTCATCTCTTTATCCATTCAACCATTTACTCAATCAATTATCATTTCATCATTTTCTCCACTCCTCTCTCCTCCGCGAATCCATCTAATATGAAAAATTAGTTAATTATTAAACATAAAATCTCTCTTAAAACCCACTATTTTATACACCACATTAAATTAAGTAGGGATAAGTTGCTCACTGAAATAATCTTCTATGTTAGCCCTTTCATTTTAATGATTTTTTAAAGCCCTACTTAATGGTATCAGGAGACCCATCCATCTCCAATACCTTCTAAGTTGTTCTCCCTCTCACATCCATTGCTTCGTAATATGAACAGTAAGACTAAGATCTAAAAACTCAAGTGCATTTATTTTTATACTAGATTCATCTTTTTATAATAAAATATGTATAATTTATACAAAAGATGCCACACAAGAACCCATTTTTATTATTTCGAAAACTACAAAAACTTTTTATACAAATGACAGCTCTTAATGCTGCCATTTCTTAATCTTTCTTTCTAGTATGTCACCTTTACAACTTGAGAACATGAACGCCTGTAGAAGAAATGAGCTCTTCTGGTAGCCACCTTAGATAATTTATCAAATCTCAACAACATTCCACGTAATGCTCCATAGTGTTGCCATCTCTTTTTTCTTATTTTTTACTAGCATGACACCTTTAAAACTTGAGAGCATCAACACTTAGTCTGGGCCCACCTTAAGAGAACTCATCAAATCTCAACAACATCATCTAACAAAATTAAGGCACGAACTTTGATGCTCCATAGTATGGCACATTCATAGCTTGAAAGCATCAACACATCGAAACAAAGGCATGAAAACTTTATTGACTATTGCATCATAAGTAATCGATTTATAAGCCTCAAAGTCAAACAATGATTAGAAGTTATATACTCAAAAGTGATCAAAAAGAGAGGGTTGCTCTTTTGTTTAGCCCATTAGTAGTCAAAACCTCTTCATTGTAACTAAGAATTACTATATTATTTCTGTTTTAACTCTATCACCCATCAGACAAGTTTATCAAGTGCAAGCTAACCTCTCTTCTCTCTCCCATACATGCATTTTCTCATTCATCACTTCCCTTTTAAACCTAGAATATATGAAACATCGCTAGACACTAAAGATTGTAACATTTTTAATAAATGCCTTGTTTAAAAACTAAACTACTTGGCAAAATACCAAATAAACATGTATGTCAGTCTCAATCTGAATCTTATGTCTTAAAGACACACAAACGCACAGTGGAATTATTAGAAAACCTTATGAGATAATATCATCAATTGAACACCTGAACTGTCTTAAAGACACACAAACGCACAGTTCACTAAATAATTCTATTATGACACCACCAACTAGTAAAACAACAGGATAAGAACAGAGCATGAACTGATTATTTCAGAAAAGGGATGACTTTAGAAAAGAAAACTTACCCACTCAGAGAAGATTAAAAGAAAAACAATGGTAGGGGAGAGGAAGGAGGTTCTAAGAACTGTCGGCATGGGCGGTATTGGCAAATTCTTTAACCACTCTTCCCATTATAAAGCTAGAAGCTAAGCTGAATATAAAGAGAAGGATTTGCCAATGCCCCCGAACCGATAACTCTTAGACATCCACATCTTCCTCTCTCTAACTCTTCCCATCTTGTAGAAAAGGCAGCAAGGGAGAGGGAGAGGGAGAGGCGATTAGAAACCATCGGCATGGGAGGGATCGGAAAGCAACTTTGAAGCAATTTTGCAGTAATCTTGACGTGCTTTCCAAACCTGACCCATACCTATAGCTCCTAAAAACCCAATCTCCCTTTCTCGTCTACCTTCACTCGTCTCTCGATCTCTCTCTCGCTCTGCTTCTGAGTCTCTCTCTGTTGCTGATAAAGAAGAGACCTTTATTACCGCATTGGATTCTCTAGTTTTGTAAAACCACTTGTTGCGCCCCTGGTTTTCAAAAACCACCTTGTTTTACGCGTGTAGGGTGTTGGGAAAGCCCCAGAAACAACGTGCTTTCTTAGAGGGCACGGAGTCGGAGGACATGAATTGTATGCAAACACGTCTGCAGAAATTTGTTGCGTACGGTCAGCGAGAGCCTGCCACATATCAGTTGCGTAAATTTCCTACAGGCTACAGCAGATATGCAGACCCTCTCTCTCTCTCTCTCTCTCTCTCTCTCTCTCTCTCTCTCTCTCTCTCTCTCTCTCTCTTTTTCTAATGATAAAAAAAATATGAATGATGAATATCATGCAGTAGAGTATAGATGAAATTAAGGCCTATGTCTACATGATTGGGCTAAGCCATAATAATTGAATTTGGACGGGCCCCTTTGACCCTTACTGGCAAGGGATTTTGATGGGCTTCCTTTTATTTGTAAGTGCGAAGCAAATTATAAACTAGGCTTTTCAATTGAGGCAGAGGGCTTGCGAGGCTCTAATGGGCGGGCCTTCTCTCTTAAAACTGCAGTTGCGAAGGATTAGAACATGATCCTTGTGGAGACTTATTAGAATTCATTCTGAAACTGGAGTTGGAACCCGCAGCACGTATCTCAATCTCGTACATGATTGCACTTTCTACATCATTTTGTTGATTTTTAATGCAATGGCAATCTCAATGGTATATTGATAATTGGACAATGCATATAACTTAAAATCTAAATTAAAGAAATTACCAAAAAAATTTACATGTGTCTGTAGGTAAACTTAGTTTGTTTGATAAAATTTCCGAATAATTTAACGAATGGATAAATCGACCCACAACAATGTTAGTCAGGACTCAGGCATAGTAAAGTTAGTATGCAACCCCAACGTAAGTAAGCCACAAATTATGTGTACGTCTTAATATTTGGCCTACAAACTCTATTGTGAATAACAAAAGTAAGTTAGTCGTAAAGAATAAATACTCTCCCTGCGCCGTCGCTCCCATTGAAATGTTATGTTCTCCAACCTCCTCTCCCGATCCTTCCTCCTCCACCCACTCACCCCAACTCCCTCCGCTCGTCTCCTCTTCTCCACCTCATGCCTCTCCATCCCACAAGAACTCGACGCCGAGGCTCGTATCGCCGCCGACTCCACCACCGTCCTCCACCTCCTCCGCTCCACCCCCTCCCATAACATCTCTTCCGCCCTCCTCCTCTCCAACGTCACCCCTACCCCATCTCTCATCTCCGCCCTCCTCCCTTCCCTCTCCTCGCTCCCCTCGTCCTCCCTCCTCCCTTTCTCTCTCTGGTCTCGCCCACACCTCCCTCCTCCCCTCCTCTCCTCCCTCGTCGACCTCCTCGCCAAGTCCCGCTCCTTCCACTCCGCCTGGTCCCTCCTCCTTTCCCGCCCCCCTTCACCTCTTCTCTCCTTTGTCCCCCTCTTCCGTCGCTACGCTCGCGCCGGCCATCCCTCCGCCGCCGTACGCACCTTCCGCTTCCTTCTCCGCCATCCTGAGTACGTCGCCGTCGAAGGCGACACTTTTTCGGCTGACCCGGCCGACCTCCTTATCGACGCGCTCTGCAAAGAAGGGCACACTCGCGCCGCCGCAGAATTCGTCGCCAGCAGGCGCGACGCGGACGAGAATTGGGTCCCCTCGGTTCGCGTCTACAATGTACTCATCCACGGATGGTTCCGTGCCCGCCGCATCCGCAAGGCCGAGCGGTTGTGGGCCGAGATGCAGAACAACGGCGTGCGGCCGACTGTCGTTACCTATGGGACCCTCATTGAGGGGCTTTGCCGCATGCGGCGGCCCGACCAGGCCGTTGCCCTTTTGGATGAGATGATAACGGCTGGAATTGAACCAAATTCGCTCACTTGTAACCCCATTGTTGACTCCCTTGCTGAGGCCGGTCGGTTTAAGGATGCCCACAACATGCTTGAGAAATTTCCCCTGTATGGTGTTTCCCCCGATATCTCCACTTTTAATTCCCTTGTCAAGGGTTTTTGCAAGAATGGCGATCTCGTTGGGGCCAGCAAGATGCTTAAGATGATGATTGGAAGGGGCATTCTTCCCACAGCGACCACGTATAATTATTTCTTCAGGTTCTTCTCAAAGTTTGGGAAGATTGAGGAGGGTATGAATCTTTACACAAAGATGATTCATTCTGGGTACTCCCCTGATTGCCTTACGTACCATCTTTTGATCAAAATGTTGTGCGAGAAGGATAAACTGGACTTGGCTGTGCAGATGATAAGGGAGATGAATAGGAATGGATTTGAGTCGGACTTGGCCACGAGCACCATGTTGGTGCATCTTCTTTGTAGGATTCGTCGATTTGAGGAGGCTTTCGAGGAGTTTGAGAGTATGTTTCAGAGAGGAATTGTGCCGCAGTATATTACATATAAGATGCTCAAGAAAGAATTTCAAAGGTTGGGGTTGCTTGAATTGGAAAAGCAGTTGGTGGAGCTGATGAAATCAGTTCCACATTCAACCAGATTGCCTGGTACCTACAGGGATAAGGAAGGGGATGAGTCTGTCAAGCTGCGGAAGTCTATAATGAGGAAGGCCCAAGTTATTTCTGATGCTTTGAAGGAATGTAAAGATCCAAAGGAGTTAGTTAAACTAAAAAGCTCTACTGAGAGTGCTTTAGAGAGTGCAAATAGGTTGATTGCAGATATTAGGAGAAGAGTATATGGAGTGCAAGGTGAGTAGCACTTCTGATTTCTGAAATTAGAAAGTTACAGTTGGCTGGAGATGTGAGGATGACAAACTATAGCTGCTATGTTGTAAAACATTGGATTCACTTGATTACTTACAATAAAATCCTTGTAAATTTATCTAGGAAGATGATTTAAGTAAGAAACTTCCTGGATTGTGAGGGGTGCTTTGTTTGTTTGCTTAAAGTAAGTACTTACAATCACCAACGCAACTTTCTACAGGCAAAAGTGACAGCATTTTCTTTGCAAAACGGCTGATGAAGCAATTCCGGTTTAATGTTATTGTGCATTTCATGTTACTGAGATGATTAAATTTCTTTATGTTATTTTTATAAAGATGTTAATGATCATCCTTTGCAAAGGACTCTTCTTTTCTTGTTCTTGTAATGTTTAGCATAGTGTTATTACATTAGTGTTTGCACCGAAATGTCTTACCATTTAACAGCTGGAGTTTTCTTTGCATACAGAACTGACTCTCTTTGAAGCTAAAATCAGATTTAGAATACCTTTCCTGCATTTCTGACTTCAATACTTGTCATGAAATGTTTCGGAACCAATCTCCCCTTCAAGCAACTTCTTCTTTTCATAAATGTATTCTGGAATGATTCACCTGGAGCTGAATTATAAGACACCAGAAAGCTTTAGTAACATACAGATGTAGGAAATGCTTAGCAGGACCACAGGCATAGCTTGGATATTGCATCATTAGATAGGTTGACAGATAATAGCCTGTTCTGGCCTGGTGTATGTGATTTTCTTTTAGTAATTTTCCCTGGCTGTCAGTGGACTTGACGGCAATTCAAAGATATATACCTGAGGAGAACCATTTGCACTTACATCTTCATCAAATAAACCAAAACTCTAGATTTTAAACACCTGAAATTTCAGTTACGCCATTCTGGAATTTGGGGACATTTTGATGCTCATCCATTCCTGGTTAGCTGCTTTTGTGGATCAACTTTGAGCAGCTTAATCAATAGAATATTTCCTCTGAGCATGCAAGAATATTTTTAATTTAAATATGTTTTGAAGAATATCAGTATGGAATAAGATTACTGATAGTTAGTGGTCTGGTCTTAGGGCAATCCTTAATAGTATTCTTCTATCCTGACTTCATAAAACCGTTAGATGATTCACCTGCATAAACAAATATCTTATTTTAGTATGCCTTGAAGAACATGGTCACATGGTCAGAGAATAAGATTCTTGATCATTACAAACTCTGATCTCACAATCCTTATATTGTACTGACTATTCAGAAGAATTTGATGATGGGTCTGCTGACTCTGCCATCTGCCTAAACAATTTCTTTCAGGTATTTGCATGCATATACTAACTAATAATTTCTTTTAGTCTTGTTCCAAATCCATATTATCACATGCGTAGTCAAACACTAGATGATAAACATATCTATCTTTGGCAATTTTTATTGTAAAAGTTTTTGTGGTATATTGGGATACCATTAGTTATGCAAAAGCTGATAGTAACTGTAAATCTATCATTTGTATCAATATTAGAGTTACGACCATTGCTGTTATTACATGTCTAATGTCTCTGGACAGCCACTGGTTGGCTGAATGATGACACTTGTTAAGAGCAGTCTTTCAAGTACTAATCTTCCTGTCACACAGCAAGCTCAAGAGTGATCCAGCAGCATATGTCAATCGTTTTCATTTGGCTATCTAGTCCAGGTCAGGCTATTTCTGATATGTTACCCACAGAGTTCCAGATCTTTCCTTCACTTTCTTGTGTCCTCGAAGCAAATATAGAACTTTTGTATCAGGCTGCCAACCTCTGTCGAATTCTATTGAAATGTTTGTTATATTCTCTGCCAAATCTTGTGGTGAATTATAGATTTACAGCTTATGCTGCTGGAGTTGGGCCAGCTTGCTGTGATTACAGTGGAAATTTATGTACATCACTAGGCAAAAGAACATGGAGATTTTTGGTTTCTCCTTCACTCAAAAAGTTTGGTTGGTAGTTTGGTACTGAGTGGTACTCTAGGTGAGGACAGACACCCTACTTAAAATCAACATGTCATGTTGTTTCTTACTTTCTTCGGCTACTTTGATGATCTATTTGTCATTTTGCAGGAAATTGGAACCAGTCTTATATCAAACTTCCAGATTTTCAGCATAATAGGACTCCATATTGCACAATGCCAGACTAGTTATGCAGGGCCTAAAGAGGGTAAGATGTTTACAGTATGTGAATCCTGTCTTTCTGGTATTTATTAAACCAGTGGGCAATACTTGGCTACCATTATATTCATATATCCAATTATTGCTCTTAGTCTGTAAACACAAAGATGGGTTTTGCAAATATAGGGTCTAAGAAGGACGAGAGATGTGGCAAGAAAGGAAATCTTCTCCATGAACTGTATTACTATTACAATGGTGGATTGTGGCAAGCCCCACACTTTAGCCCTCAATCAACAGCTACTGATTGGAATTCTGATGCTGATCTGAGTTGGTGTTTCCAGAATCATTTCAATATCTATGGTTTACAGATTATATGATCGAGTGATGTTCTCTGCTTTCCTCATGCACACTGCAGTTTAGTTCACTTATTGCCACTAGCATCATTATTATCTAATGCATTTCTGCAAACTTTACCTTTTATGGCAACTTCAAGAATCTAATGTGCTTTAGTTTATGATGTCTTGGTTCTACGGTTGTCTCCATGAGAAGTTCTGACCCCTCAAATTGAGTACCCTCTAGCATTCATGACATCCTCACTTCTCTCAAGGGTCATCATTGAGAATATTCTCCATGCTGTGAGCTACAGTGACTGTAGTATTCTTGGGACAGAATGATACGCCCTATGAATCATGGAAAGTGAGCTCACTTGGAGTTGGCCCTAGCATGATAAGCATGTTGAAATTATGTTTGGGATCTAGATTTTTCTTCCATATCTGCTAGAATGTATGAACCTCTTATGCTTTATATTGGGAAATTGTATGACTTCAAAGTTAATGAAAACTGTTTTCTGAGGAGTTCTTTCTGGGGATTTGGGAGATCAAATCATGGATGATTGATGGCAAGTCCTGGATATTTGTTATTACTTGAATGCTATTAATTAATAGAAGAAGAGATCACCGGTGGTTTCAAATCTTTTTATTTGTTTTTAATCAAGTTTCTTATCTGTCTATCGTCACTGTGAGTTTCTTATGAGCCACTTTCTCATGCAGTGAATTTTTAGTCAAGCAAAATCATTTTCAGTTTTCTGTTGTTTTCCCTCGTCATGCTTCTTTTCTTTTCCTATTATTTTCATTAGTTTGTTTATCTGCCCATTTTTCTCGAGGTAGTATATCTCTATATTTTCTCAGGGTCAGATCCTAAAACTATTTTATCTGATTACCCAACATGTTGCAGGTTGCAGGGGGTACCAGTTCATTGCGTCTGCAGCCATAAGCTGCTGATTTCAAGAATGTAGGCCAAAAGATGGCAATCCTTCTAGACAGCAGCTTCAGGAGTCCTGATGGCTGGTATAATCCAAAGTTAAAAAGGTAACAATTGTTAGAAAGCAGATTGATACTTGATAGCTCTTGCCAACTATCACTAATGATTTCCCATTCAGCTGAGATCTTCAATCTCAACATGACATGATGAGAAGTAAGAAAGTTAACCCAATCCACAGAATGGATAAAATGACAACAATATAGATAGAGATAGAGATAGAAAACTTAGTTCAAACTTTTTATCAACTTATCCTAGGGATAGTTGATTTGCCAACACGCCTAAAAAGGTGCTAATCAAATGTAGATGTGATAAGTTTTTTTTTTTTTTCCTCCTTTCTTTTTCTCCCACTCTAAACTTACATTGAGTTGTGTGAGTCTTCAAGCACTAGCAATCTGGAAAAAAAAAATAGAAAATCTGGAAGCATTGCGCGTGCAAATGCTGTGATGGTGGAGAGGATTTGGGTCCCACATTCACCTGGAACCAAAATTGTTTGCTTCTGTATCTGGATCCTAAAACTCCTCAACTTATAATCTCTCTCTCTCTCTCTCTCTCAATTATCTTTCGTCATCCCAATTGAGAGGGCTAAAAGAAATTAGAGTGATTCTACTAGTTTTCTTTTTCTTTTTTTTAAAAAAAATAATGAAAAACATAAAGAGAGTAAAAAGGACATTCGTGCCCTCTCACGTGCCACTTCACATATTTTAGTACCACAGGTATTTCTCAAATCCAATATTATATATTTTTTCCACTACATACTTAAGCATTGTTTCACTGTCATAATTGTCCATATAGACTCGTGATCACCCTCTATATTTCTACTTGTCGCATCTTAAGTTGTTGTCCAAACGAACACGTGACCTTCATATATATATATATATATTCGTAATTGTCTTCTGCAACCACTACACGCTTGCACAAATATTACACCATACTTGTCATTGATTTATAAAGCTTTATTATTATTATTTTCTTTTTTCTTTTCCACCTTATTGCACAAAAAGGGAGGAACAAAAACCACCTCGTATTTAGTCACAGAATTATTCTCAAAGCATTCTTTATTTTTAACGAGTTTGTGATGAAATGGTAGATTTAAGATCTAAGACATAGTAAAAGTATTCTTAAAGCGTTCAAATAATGTTTCGATAAAGAATGTGTTTTAAATGACGGCCTTTGTTATCAAAAAATTATTTTCATGTAACTGGTACGGTGGATCCTATCGATAATTAATGAGGAGAGAGGGAGAGAGAATTCTGGGACTAGGATCTAATAATATAGACAGTGATATATGCAAAAGTAGCACCACATAAATTTCCTACCAAATTAATATGAAAGGGAACAATTCGAAGGGTACATTTATTGGCACGCCAAATTTCTAATCGGCAACCCTTTCCTAGTTAACATCTTTATCTACATTTGTAGGAAAAATAATAATATCTTTATATTAGAATAATAATAATAATAATAATAATTTGTTTATTATTGTTACTATTATTTTTATTATCTAACACGAACCTTCCCTACTCTCTCTCTCTCTCTTCCCTTTCTCCTCTCTTTTTTCTCTCTCATTTCTTTGTATTCTAGTAGTACAAAACAGAGGAGAGAGAGAGAGAGAGAGAGAGAGGCAGGAGCGATGAACAAAAAGAAGGAATGGGCAATCAAAATCCCAACTTTTGCTTTTTAATGCCTCCCCACCTCTAAAGACACAACCAAAAGCCTCTCGTCGTCTCTCTCTCTCTAAACTCATCTCTCTTTTATCTTTCTCGTACTCCGAGCTCTCTACTCCTCCATGAGGGGGAGGAAGAGAGGGGACGCTGTTAACTATAAAGGGTGAGGAAAGGGGCATGAGGGGAGGATAATGGCGGTTGGGATGACAAGTGGGGAAGAGAAAAAACCCACCTTTCACGATTTCTTCGGGAGGGTAGCGAGGAGTGGGGAGAAGAAGAACCCATTAGAGGCGGAGCCGGAGATATCCGCTTCTTTGGGGGCTACCTCCGGTGGGCATGGGCTTGTTTCGGGAAGCTCCGATCTGGGCTCAGGTGGGTTTTTCGTGGGTCCTCTTCGTATTCTTCGCTTTGTTTCTTCCTCTGGGGTTTGGATTCGGGGGGGTTTTGTTGGCTGTTGTTTTGCTTCTGTTCGTGTCCTTTCTTTTTCCTTCTGTCGGAATAATTATTTTCTTTGGTTTTGGTTTTTTCGCCTGCGCCAGCTTTGTTGATTCGTTTTTTTTTTTTAATTTTAAATTTATTTTTGGTGGATTTATGTGGGGTGATATTTTTGTACTTGGAACTCTTGTTTTTGGTATTACTTTACTCAGCTGCGAATTGTTTAATTTTTCTTGAGAACTCTGGCTTTTACTAATTTACATGCCTATTTTATACATTTGAGAGTTCTTTTTTCTTATTTGGTAAGTCTAATTTACTTTTCTAAATCTGGGATCAGTATTGGTGTTTGAAATAAAATATACTTGGATAAAATCAAGGTATAGTTTAATTCTCTTGCTCATTTTAGCTATTCCTGTTTTGGGTAGTGGCCACTAGTATTTAAATTAGTTTCATACTCTTTTATTACGTAGGTCTAAGCATTCCGGGCTTTGTGTACTCCCATCTTTGTGATGCCATTGATAAGCTTTGACTATAAAGAATTGAGAGATTGCTAGCTTCCTCTAACTGCTACATGCATTGGACTAAATGTGTAGGCATTTGTTTTCTGTGGCTTCCGGATGAAAGGAATTTGTATGCACATTGCATGAAAATTACATTAATCTTTCTCGGATGTAAATTGTGAAATATTCATGAACTGTATTAGGATTATTGTTCAATATCTTGAATATTCTGTAAAAGATCATGGCTTGAGGAATGTGATATATTTTCTGAAGAGATAGGTTAGCATGGGAATCTTGAGCATTTGACCGTTCTGCCATTCCATACTTTTGGCTTGGCAAAAGAGAACTAAATGAACCACTTAAAAATTCTAGCAGAGCATATCACTAGAGCTCCCATCTTCCTATGGGCATATATTTGGGTTTGTCTAATTGAGCTTACTTGAGTTCATTCCTAAAAAATGATGCCCAGGCTCGGGCCATTCAAATATACCACTGCCGGCTCTTTTGTTTTCCCAATGGTCCAAGTAAATCATTGTAATATATTCTCTCTTCCATCAGCTTTCTGTTTGTCCTTTAAACTATCTTACTTTGAGTACGATTACAATGTGCTAATATTGTTTTTCACTTTTTCTTACAAAAACTTATACTAGAGTTGGATACCTTTTGGGTGCTTTGATATCTTTACCTCTTTTGCTTTCTCATTCTTTTTCTCTAATTTAATTGTCTCATGAAATCTTTTTGCTCTCTTTCTGATTTGGAATGCACAAAATTTTATGTACAATTTGGTGAAGCTGATTGCTTCATTTTCTAATCCTCATTGTATAATATTCCCATTCAATACGTTGAAGGATTTGCTTCATATTAGATGGATCATGGATTTGTTCCATATTTATATCTTCTGCTAACCATCTCCACTCACTATTGTATTGCCACTCCACTAAATTATACAATCACCCACCCCATCTACCACCTCCACTAATTAACTGTGCCAGTTTCTAACTCTTTTGGGTTGATGACTCTTGTAAACGTATACTTCCTATAACTATCGTCATCATTCCTATAATTTCCATGACAGCACTTCATTCCTTTGGTTGTTATATGGCGAGGATGGTAATTGATATATATGTGCTTTGTTCTATTATCTTATAACCTCCTCGCCAAACAAAGAGGCTTTCATGATTTCATCTAACCATTATTTATTCTCATCAGACACTACATTTAAACTTTATTTCACTGCGATTATATTTTCCTGGGAATTATTTCTGCTTCTTGGGATCTTCCCTTTTTTCATCTTTTTGCTGAATGTCCTTGAAGGTGGACTCTCCTCTCTTCCATTGCTCCTAGTCACTGTGCTTAGAATTTTTATGATTGTCTTGACTTTTTTTTTTCCCTTCATAGCTGCTGCATTATGAGAGAGACCAAATTCTGATCTATTTCTCATCAAGAATGTATTTTTATATATATACACATGATTGTGTGGTATGTTAACCCTCAAGCATAGCATAAGATTTTATATACATCAACATGCTGAATATTTCATGGAATGTATCTGTGTATTTTTCATGCTGCATCCACATTTTTCCAGTGATGGTGTTGCTTCTTATTCTATTTTACTTCACATATCTTGACCGTTCTAAATTTTGACACAATTTCTATTTCATGGACATAAGTTCATTTATTTTCTTTTCCTAAATTTGGTAGAGAGGCAGGGGGTGAACAATTCTGAGGTTTTTCACTTTCATGGTAGGAAGGCTTCTATGTCAGGGCCTGAGGTAGGTAACACATTTTCAGGGAGGAAGAGGACCAACTCAGATTCAGCTTATCTGGGTATGATGACAGATAGGATGCTTCCAGTGAGCTCAGATTCTCTTGAAGGCTCACGCATAATGAAGGTATACTAATTATGTAGCTCGCCATTTGGGCATTTAACATTTTATCCCATCAAACAATTAGTATATCTAGTACTTTTCATCATGAATACTAATTACATATTCTTTACAAAATATAAACTTTTCAATTCAGATGTTTGGAAAGGAAGTCATAAGTGAGCAGTCAGGAAGATCACAAGAAGATGAAATTACATTTTCAATGCAGCCACCGCAGAGACCAGGTTCTCTTATGTTACGCCCACCTGCTGGCAGCAGACCTGAATCTCCTATTTTAAGATTGGAAAGAACTGTGCCCAGTTCTGGGCAAATGGTTTATTATCCTTCACGCTTTGCTCAATCTGGCACATACATGGATAAAGTTTCTTCTTCTTCATATAGATGTGGGACTGCTAGTATGGGTACCACACTTGTTTCTCAATCTGCTGCAGACGAGGGTTCTAGAACAGGAGTTAAAGGTTCTGGAGTCTTGAAAATTATCGACCCAAATAGTGGAGTTGGTGAGAGGAATTTAATTGGGTCAATGCCTTGCAGCAGTAAACCGAAGGTCACCCAAATGATTGAACCAGAATCTTCTAATGTACCCAGGTAATCATTTTTCCTTCCATACAAGGGTGGAAAGAAGTTTTTGTCATCAAATCCAAGGTATTGCGTGCTGCCAACACACCTCGTGCCGGTGGCTTGCCAGCACAGTTTATGTGCTACCTGGCATGGTACCCTGCTAATAGAGTATTTTCAGCATGATGTAGCTTGCTTTGTTCGACATATTCAAAGCCATCTGATTTCATGTTTGTTTAATGCAGTCGCCATACCACAATGTCTGCTGGTCGGCAGATGACCATATTTTATGCTGGCCAAGCACACGTCTTTGATAATGTTCATCCAAATAAGGTAGGTTCTATTTTTTCCCTTTTAGTTGTTTAGAAGGATTGAACATGGAGAAATTATGTCTCAGTTAATTTATTCTCCTGTTCTGAGATTGATAGCTTTTGAACTGTCTTCCTTTCTTCACCTTGTATATTGTACCTAGAAAATATTTTGAAATTTTTGTTGGATTTTCTAGAAAAGCTCTTATGGTTTTTTTTTAATTATATGTTCTATTTATTCAATTCACTCATTGTGAATTAGTCATCCATATGATGAAATAATGAAATAATGAAAGTGAAATTAGACATAATTGTGGCGCATTATGATTCCCTCTATATGATAATTATTTATCATTCCTATCCTCAATCTTGTACAGCAGGAATTTCAATAGTGAGGTAGGAAATGTTGTCTTGGTCATATATACATATACATATATAGAAAAATTATGGAAAAAGATTATGACAGAATGGAGGAATATAGCAAACATTTTCTAGTCTTTCTGTATGTGCTTCTTAGAAATTGATTTATTATGGATTATTGATAATAAGGCAGACTTCCGAGAAGATAAGATAAAAAAGAAGTCCAGTAAAACTCTGATTCATCGGATTTCTTTTGGAAAACTATATTTATAAAGATAGTGAACCTTTTATCAAGATGTAACATGGACCAACTAGCAAGATAAGGCTCCCGGAAACAGATACAAAGTAACCAGGAACCTAATGAATTTTCTCCTCCAAAATAAAAATTCTAGAGTGGCTCTTACTTAAGGTATATTATCTTCCATGTCTAGTTTGGAAACTAGATAATGAATTACTTCTGCTGATCTTTTCATTTAGCTGGGATTAGACTAGATAGAAACTTTGGTTTCAACACAGTATGACATTTCAGTTTTCCTCTGAAGAATAGGCAGATCTGATAATGGCATTGGCTGGATCAAATGGAGGATCGTGGTCAACCACATACTCCCTGAAATCTGATGCGCGCCCATCCAATACCGAAGCTAAAGTTCCCAGCAAAGAGGGTCAAATGCGAATAAGCAGCTTACCAGCATCGGCGCATGGGCTTTCAGAAGCTACACCGAGCCGGGTTCTGATGATTGCAGATCCAAATGATCTTTCAGGTCCTTTACCTGGTACACATCCTGATGAATCTCTTAGTCTTCTTTTAATTCACTTATTTTTAGATTACATGCTATCTCATTGTACATCCTGTTTTGTAATTGTGGCCTTCTTAGGAGTTCTTCAAGATAGCGTGACTACTAGAGATGCAAGGCCATCTATTCCATCGGCACAACTTCACATGGAAGGGAAGAGGGATGCATGATAGGATTTGTGTATGATCCAGCTACATTGGTAGCATTTTGGAAACTTAATTGGTCGTCTCATATTCTCACTTTACTGGTCAGTATAGGTTGTAGACTGATACCCAACTGCTACTGAACTTGGATGCTCATGTCTCTGGTGCCTTTTACTTTTATGAATTGCACTTCTTTACAGATGCATTACATGTCTCTGTTCTTCATGATCTTCTTTGTTTTTTCCTTTCCCTGTTTCCTTTCTCCTTATTTTAACAAATTACTTTGGGTAGGGTCACATCATAATCTTGTGCTACTTTTTTGTGTGATGTTAGATCTAGCGGGTTTGTATTCCTTCCTCGTCGGTTCAGGCCCTCTGCTGTTTTAATCTGTTTCTGTTTTTCTTTTTCAAAATTCAACTGATTAGGATCTTTATGTCATGTTATGCTAAACGCATCCATGATTAGGTGGTTTCAGGTGACTCATCTGTCTAAACTTATCCAGTTGTAATGATCCCAGAAATTTTCTTGGATCATTTTTATTTTTTTATTTTTGCTTATTCAGTTTTATTGACTTGCATTTATTCATAAAGGATATATATATATATATATATATATATCAGTCTTCTAATTGTTCCCGACATGCTTCTGTTTCAACTTTGGAGAGTTCCCTATTATATTTTATAGACCAAAATTTACTGTGACTATTATTACTACTATGATTATTATTCTTACGGTTATTATTGTTTCTCATGACTTGGGAGTTGTTTCCATTCCATTTTAGTTTTTATCTTCTCTTTTCTTTGAATGATTTTTCCTCAAGGTCTACAGAAAGAAGCAATCAAGTGTCCCCTTTCCTCCTATCATGAACACAGAAACATTAAAGTTTTTTTCTCCTTTCTATTTGTCACGCTCTGACTAGGGCTGTTAAACCTTCTCAATACTGGTTTTAGCGAGAGAATATGAGTATAATCTTTTTGCACGAGTCTAATAGTAACCAACAAATGCAGATAGGTCCAAGCACAATATCCTCCCCATTGTGATAATTTACAATTACAAAGACCAATAAAGCCAAGGAATGGCAAATCACTCGCCAATAAAAGCGTAGTTAAGCAGTATAACAACATCTGTTACAGGAAATATTAATGATACAGAGAAGCAAAAGGATCAAGAGGAACACGAATAACTTCTGTCAGCATTTTACAACTCTTACGCCGATCCAAACTCAGCAAACCACTTCTCATGACGTTCTATATCAGTAGGAGAAACACTTCTCTGGACCTTTGATAGAGCTTCTTCAAAGTCGCACATAGCTACAGGATCCTTTGAGATCTCATCCTTTGACATGTTCTTAATCTCATCTCTAGTCTTTCCTGCGATCTTTCGCCTCATACCATTTAGTGATGCATCTCGGCAAACATTGGTGAGATCGTCTCCACTGTAGCCTTCTGTTCTACGAGCTACTTCGTCAATGTTTACATCAGTAGCTACCTGTTCACATTATTTAAGAGTAAAGACAGAAAGTATCAAACAAGAAGCATTGTTCACATTGTGTAAGACAGTAAGAGAATCAAAATGACAAACAAGAAGCATAATGTGATTAGAAGAACCCAAACTGGGTTTAGTAAGTGATTCTATATAGAAAATTTGAAACCTAAAGTTCCAGCATCATTAGGAAGTTCAGCACAGTTAATGCCGCCCAGACAGTTACTTGGCTATCAGCTATTTATAGCTTAAATTGCAGACAGCCAACTACAAAGCAAATCAGCACGTTCAAGTTTGCACTTCAGTTATTAGCTTCAGGTTTTTTTCAATCACTTTCAAGTTAACAGGCCAAAACAACCGGGAAGTGCCTACTGGCATAAACCATTTAAAAGCAAGTCAAATCAGATCAGAATTAGAAAAATAAAGCTATGTAAGATAGTCTCTGGAAAAAAAAAATAGTAACTTAAAAGATCCAGATATTTATTCTCTACCCAGAAATTGTAAATGAATAATAAATAGAAAATGACTAATATCAGCATATTTGACAGATATATCAAAATGATTACAAGTGAAGAGGATCAAAGTCATATATGTCTTATTACTTTTAAACTCAGTTTTCTTCGTCATGTTCAGGTTGTATACTAGTCGATAACTAAATCAAGATAAATTTCAAGCCAAAGAGAAGCTTCAAAGAGCTTTCTGGTTGACACTTGACAGCCCTACTCAAATCAACATTTCACTAGAACACATATTTGTTAAATACTAGCCCCTATTGGATATGGTTTTAGACATACCTTTGAATATGTTTAGTGAGCCTTAAACTTGTTTAGGTGGCATAAGAAATACTTATATATTCTACAATCAAACATTCACTTAAGTATGTTTTAGTAAAACCTTATATAAGACAAATCACTTGATAGAAGAGTGAGATAAAGTTATCTTTAAAAAAATTATGCACGAACCAAATAAGATAGTAGGGGTGACAATCAAGTCGGTTAGCTAGGTTTGAGTCGAGTTGGTTCGGATCGAGTCATGATAATGTAAACACAAACACGTCACATTTATAAAACCAGTTGGAATTTCTAAACGTGAGTACGACCCATTTTTTAAACAGGTTACATGGGCTATAACATATTATTAGGTGGCACAAGTTATTCAAATTTTTATAAGTTATTCGAGTTATAAAACAACTTTATTCGAGTTGTAAACGAGTTTAATTGAGTTGTAAACAAGTTAACCAGGTTATAAATGAGTTAATCCAAATTATAAACAAAATTTTTCGTGTTATAAACGGGATAATCAAGTCATAAATGGGTTAGTCAATCATAAACAAGCTATTGTGTTATAAATGGGTTGGTGGGTCAGGTCATAAACGAGTTAATCGGATTGAGTTAATAAACACGAATATAACCCATTTAATAATCGGGTTAGACATGTTGACTCATTTATAACTCAAACCCGATTAGATTAAACCTAAACTCGTTTAAAGTCGGATTATTGTGTGTCACGTTATCAGGTTGGGTTAACTTTTGCCACTCCTAGAGTATCCAAACAATAGTTTATCCCAAAACTAATTTAAAAGCAACCTACTTAAATCCATTTTTCTCTCTCCCCTTTTCTTCCGTCTACTATTTTATATTTACTAGCAAAATCCAATTCTTTTGCCTTAAAAAGATATTTCTTCAATCATTCTCTCTCTCCCTCTCCTGTCTCTTTTCTCATCAGTTAGTTATAAAGGGTATGTTGGTTATTTGACAAAATATCTCCAAAATTTATCACTTTTTTTGTATCACATTGAGTGTAACTACGACACCACTAAACCGATTTACAAATTTAAGAGAGTATAGCTAACGAGATTTAGAATTATACCATATGCAAATGCCACCTTAAAGTTCAAAACTTCTATTGCCAACTCCAAAGAACAGTAAATATGTTGTGGCTAAACCGGTGATTCTCAGGCAATCATTCTAAATGATTTAACTATATGCACTGATCTGGAATAGTAAGACACATATCAGGATTTGATTTATGTGAACCTCTAACAAGATAAAAGGATATCACAAACAAGCCCATTCAGGATCTTTACCTCAACTGTTCGTAGGTTGATCTTGATTAGCTCCTTTCTGCTCTCAAAGTTTGGAAGAGGAATATAAATCCGTTTTTCCAGCCGCCTCCTAAAAGAGATTGAAGTGTGAACAATCAAACATCACACCAAAGAAGAAGGAAATTCTCATAGAGAAATTTCAAATAACTTGGTGATGCTGCAAGTGATACCATGAAAAAATGAAGCTATGATTGAAAGAGAATCAATGCCAGATTTATAAAGCAGAATAACATTTGAACCTGAGTGCTTCATCAATGTCCCATGGAAAGTTAGTAGCAGCCAAGACCATCACTATCTTTCGCTGACCATCTTCCCCAGTGGTGCTGTTGTTTACACCATCTACTTGCACCAGAAGTTCAGACTTCACTCTCCTGGATGATTCATGCTCACCTGAAGCTCTGAAGAGAAATAACATACTCATAGATTAGCCATAAGAAGCAAAAAAGTGAAAGTTACCAACTTGGCATGGTTGAACTCTCTTGATAAAATGGAATTCCAGGTACATACCCACGAGAATTGCAGAGAGAGTCAATTTCATCGATAAAAATTGTGCTTGGAGCATAAGCTCTTGCAAGGTCAAAAAGGCATCGAACCATGCGCTCACTTTCTCCACGCCATTTTGAAGCCAATGTTGCAGAAGAAACATTGAAAAATGTTGTACCACATTCTGTAGCTACAGCCTTAGCCAAGAGTGTCTTTCCAGTACCAGGTGGGCCGAACATAAGAACACCTTTCCATGGGCGACGAATACCCTGAAAACAATTAAATTAACACTCTCATCATGTCGCATCAAACGCTAGATATGGATCAGATCTGCAGAAGGTTTGATTGTAGCCTTCAGCTATCAATTAACGAGTGCAAAGAGTCCAATCCAGTGGATGGAAAATATCTAGTTCACATTTATACTAAAAATAAACCCAATTGAGAGGAAGAAATCATGCACATAAAAATCTAACAGATGAATAATGATATTTAGGCTTTAGTTACTGATATTTTATTAGCATCGGAGAAGCTTGCTGGTGAAAAGGACAAAACATACGACTTAATTTAAGTTTGTTTTCCTATACTTAGGTTGAATTGGGTGGACATATATAACCAAATTAAACTCCATATCTATGGACTTTCAGTTGGATAAAAATCATAGGGCTTACCTGAAAATACTCTGGCATCCATAGAGGAAGAACAACAGCTTCCTCTAGAAGCCTTTTGGCTTCACTTAGACCTGCAACATCATCCCACCTTACACCTGGGGTGGTCTCCAAGACATCTCTTTCCAGCATTGCAGCTAAGTCTGCATCAGGTCCTTCATACTGTCCCTTTCTTGACTTCCCTTCTTCTGAATCACCACCCTAGAATGATAGAAGCAAAGGAGTAATGATAATAAAGAAACCTAATCATAAACGAGTTTTGAACCTAAAGTGTCATTACTAGTGCATCATGTATGATATGTCACACTTGTGAGATTGACAATGTCAGATAATTTCAGTAACTTCATGAGCAAGATCACATTCTTCACAATAAGATATTTATCTAGGTCAGATACTCTAACCAAGGATGTGTTACTGGCATGAAAGAAGTGAGAGAGACACATAGTGCAAGACGATTAAGAACCTCAACAAGAGAATCCTTCTAGCTAACTAGGTAAATCTTGAATTCACTTACCTCTATTCAAATGACTAAAGAATTTCATAATCTTCACATGCCTCTCATCCTTGCCCAAGAAACTATCACATCATCCAAATTTTCATCTTTCATGAAAGTGTGCTAACCTGTCACATTTCAGTCATTTCTCTTGCTATGCACAGGATCACTGAAAGATCATGCATGCAGACACACATAAGTTCGAACTCACATGATCATAATTTGAAATGAGCTGGTTTGGGGACTGTATAACATTAGTCCAATCTTGCTTCAATCTTCCTAGAGGATTCAAAGCTTAATATAAATTCTACTCAAATTTTAGTAAGGCCAGAATGTTTGGCATCAATTTTCCATTAGCTTAAATTCTAAAAGTTTCCCTCTTCTCAGAACATGGAATAGCAAAGTGCAACAAAGCAAGGAGGGAGGAGAGGGTGTATGAGTCAAGGAAAAGAACTAGCCACAAAAGAGAATCATTTCTAACAATAAAAGTGATAACTTGCAACAAGTAGGAAAGCCAGGGGAAAAATGCTTTATGTCATAGTAAATTATTTTTGAATTTTGAATCAAAAGCAACATATGAAGAGAAGAAAAAGATGCTAAAATATAACGCTAGTGTCTTTTCTTAACTAACAATGAGCATTACATATAGTATCGCATTGCTATTAGCCTCTGAGAGCAGCTTCTATTAGCTTTTCTTTTTCAACCTTATGTACATGTACACAATTTTACTGATACTTATTAGTGGATTTGATTTACTCTCTGTGACTAGAGCTCTCAATGTATAATTGAAATCAAGTGAGGTAAGTCCATTATTCAAGTAAACTAAGCAAATAACCTATTAACCATCATGCAGTTAGCAACTTATGGTATAGCAATGAAACAGAAACAGAAATAACGGGAAAGAGACCAGTTAAACATGATTTACCTGTGAATCTGCCTTGTTAGAACTTGATTTCCCTTTCTTCCCTCCCAATCCAGATGCAGTTGATGATCTGACACCTGAACTACTTTTACTTGCACTAGATTTTGCCCCACGCCCAGCAGATCCAGCCCTTGATGACCCACGTGCCCATGTTGCATCTTGGGAGGTTTTTCTCATGCCTGCTTGACCAGCTCTTGTTGATCTTCTGTTCTGTGTGTCTCGGCTTGGAGGTCTCCAAACATCAGGATCATCCAAAGGTGCACCTGAGGATGTTGGATATTCGTCCAATGGTTGGAAAACAAAGGATTTAGTAGGAATAGGAGGCGAGGAGGACCGCCTGGTCCCAGGAACTTCCTTGAAGGACCTTAATTCTGCATCCAACTGTTTCACAATATCTATTTCCTCAGAAATAGCTTTTTTGCAGTTCATCCATTTTGATCGAGAGGTAGCATCATCCAGAGTGCTCAGATGCCTATCCATTGAGATCAGACATATGAGAGTTCACCATCAGTTTGTACCATTCATAAGAACAGGATGAGAATACAAGGGAAGATAAAGCAAACTAAATTTTATTTGGTCCATCATAATATCAGTCTCTAATATTTGCAACTCTTGCAGACACAAAATGCCACCAACATCACTTCAAAAGGAACACCTACAACAAAGCAAATCTCTAATTCTTTTGACTTAATTGATACAAATAGTAACTCTGAAACAAGTATAATATTAACTTCAACTCGAAGACTTTCCAACAAAAGAAAACTATATGTCCCATAAAAGAATCTGTTAGAGACACCTAAAATTTTCTGAAGTTAAATCTTCATGGGTCATGACAATAAATTTTCTAACATTCTAACTATTAGGCAACTAAATTGGAACTTAACAAACTAATCATACCTGAAAGTCATGAAAATATCAATAAAAAGAATGTAAACCAGTAATTCCGACACAAATGGAACTTCTTAACTGGATCAGCGGCACCTGAACTTATAAACTCAAGTATATCAACTTCCTTTTTCGTGATGCTACAACCTTCAAATTTGTGGATTTGAGATGATGGCTTCCAGGGGAAAGAAAAACAAAAAACTTAATTTCAAAGTGCTACAGGATTCTCTAAGCTAATGACTGATCAATTTCTCAGAAAAAAATAGACTAAGATACTAAAATTCAGGAAAAGAAAATCAACTAGACAATGTACCATTCAGAGAAAAAGTTTATAAACAAACAAGTGAATGAGCAAAAAATCTACCCATTTACTTGCTGCATTAAAATAAACCGTCTTCCACTAAATCTTCATCGACCTCCTTATCCTCATCCAAACTGATTGTACTTAGACCTACCCATCAAATGTAGCAATCCCAGAAACACTGCAACTAGATCCGACAAAACATTGAACCGAGAGGAGGGGGGGAAGAGGGATTTTGAGAGGATTACTCACTTGTTGATCTGAGCAATGGCGCCGTCGAAGAAGATGATGGAGGTATCATAGAGGCCTTCGAGCGCGTAGTCGCGCGCGAGCTTGAGGTGATCTTGCAGCCCCGATAGGGCTCCAGCCATCTCCCGAGCACCAGATCTACCGTTTCCAGGAATTTTCTTGAGCTATTATTGCGGAGGAAGACGAATCCAGCGATGTCGCCCCCCTTCCTATAAGGTTTTAGGGCTCGGGACAATTTTCGGGCAATGGAGCTCCACCACACTCCGATGCGGCCAAACCCAGCACCGGACCCCACGACTCTGATGCTGCAACGAGAGAGAAATATTATTCACTCTTCATCACAAGAGATTTTATAAATTAACTTTTTTAGAGCCCGAGACCAAATATCAGCAAGAACCCATCATGCCATGGCTAATGGCTTACAACTTTTCTATCCTAATTTGCAAGCCAACAGGATGATTTTTTTTAAATAAAATTATAAATAATTTTACAATTTTAAAAACTAATTGTTAGTATAATAATATCATCAGTAATAGAGTCAAAGAATTTTTGTGATTGCTTGTGAGAATATTAATTGGAAGGAACGAGTCTGATGCAGGTGATTCCCACTAAATGCTTGTTCAAATTTATTAAAATTACGGGTAAAGAAAATGGGTAGTTTGCATGAATAGAAAAAAAATTAACTATTTTTAATTTTTCTTTTGCAGAACTATCCAAATTATTCTTCTCTGGCTCATCGGGCTCGTGCAAGGTTTATTATTAATGGGCGTGACCCAAATCTGGCTGTTAAGTGTTAGAAGGCTCTCGTCTACTACCGCACTCTTTGCCGCATACAAGCTTATATACGGCCCTCGTTTGATCTTAAAAGACAGATTCCCGCCCACTCGCATATAAATTCCTATGCATCCGTGTCTCGTGGAGAATATATTCGGTAATTCCTCGTTTTAAGTGGTCTTACCCTCCAGTCTCCGAGCATCTCGTTCACCACCAAAGGGGTGAGAGAGAGAGAGAGAGAGAGAGAGAGAGAGAGAGAGAGAGAGAGAGAGATATGGAGGGTTTGTTGATCCGATCCTTCGTTGCTGTGCTGCTCTCCTCTTTGATCGCCGTGAGAGCATTCAAACACCAATCCTTGGATCGATCAGGCGCGTTTGCAGGGTTCTTGGTGATGGCGATCCACATCGCATCTGGTTACAGGTCGGGTTTCTTCTCCTCCTCCTCCTTGATATCTTCCATTCATGATCAATTGGAATAGTAAATGCTCGTTTTCCCTCTTTCTGATTCATGTTCGCCTTTGGATCTCTCCGAAAGGTTCGGAGCGATGATTCTCGTGTTCTTCTTCACCTCCTCGAAGCTCACGAAGATTGGGAAGGAGAAGAAACGGAGCGTCGAGGAGGATTTCAAGGATGGCGGACAGCGGAACTGGTGAGATTTGTGGATTTCCACCTGAATTCGTCATTTTTTTTGGTATCACTTTCTGCAGTTTCGTGATGTAAAGTGAAGCTTTTTGTTTAGAGTTGGTATATCCTTTTCTTGAGAAATTGTAAGAGAGTTTTGTCTTCTTGCATAATTTTAACTGAGTCGGATATTTTGTACAAGTATACTTGTTGAAGCTGATGGTTTAAGGAAAAAAAGAAAAAGAAAAAAAAGTTTGGTTGACAAATATTTGAGGCTCTAGATGAGATACCCTCTGACTAAAATTGTGGGCAAGCCAGTATAGAGAGTCCACTGGATAGGGGCTAACTTTTAGCAAGTCCAATTTCTTGAAATGGACTCTATCCTTGGAAATACTGCAGTGAAAAGGAAGTAATTTGAGATGGGAAAGACAGTCCAAAATTCCCGCTAATGTCAAAATGGACATCCAAGATGAACTTTCAAAGCATTGTAAATTCCCCGATAAGCGGAGGTACTTTCACTATATTGAACTAACTTCTGTTTACTACAAGCCATAGGCCCATAGGCTTATTTGAACCACTTTAGTCTTTCGTTAAGTACTCTTTACAGTATTATATGTCTGAGCTCCAGTTGAGGATGTGCATGTTTACCTTTGGATGTTCATACCTGCTATCGGTGCTAAATTCCTGGTTGAAGTGGCCAAGTTGTTAATTATATAACCTTACGCTCATGTAAAATGACTGTTCCAAAAAAATTTAGACATGGAAGGGAATCTATATGAAGGAGAAAAGTAACAAGTAATTCATAGGCTAGTTAGTGTGTTGAGTTTAAATTTAATGATCTCTGATATTTTCTTAACATTTTTGATTCATTTGTAAACTGTGGTGACAGACATTAGAGAGTATCTCTTTTACAGGATACAAGTTCTATGTAATAGTGTGATTGCAACTGTATTGGTACTTGTTCTCTCAACAACAACTGGGGGGAAAGATAGGTGCTTGGACACAAAAGAATCAACTTTTATCACTGGTCTTATTGGTGGTATTATTGGGCACTATGCCTGCTGCAATGGAGACACCTGGTCATCAGAAATTGGAATGCTTAGTGATGGACAACCCCGACTAATTACAACTTTCAAGGTACATATCTTTGTTTGTCAATTAAGATTTGCCTTGACAAAAAGCAGGGGGAGTTGAGGAGAAATCTAGCTAGGTTTTTCTAGCCACCTTGGATATAGTCTACCTATTGCAGGTGATGGGACGTGAAGTATAACTTGTCAAGTGAATTTAGGAGCTTCAAAAAGCCTTTTCTGTTTTCGTTAATCTTGCAATTCACATTGTGGCGGTTATGTCTTGCATCACAACAATATAGATGAAAAAATGATCTCAAGAAGCCCCTGTTCTTTAATTGTGTCAAAGCAGCAATATATTGTTTTTTCACAATGAAGCCAGGAAAATGTTTCACAATAGATATTTACTCATCACCATGTTCAAGTCTAGATTTTCCTTCATCATATGAGATAAAATGTTTAATAATTCTAAAAATCACCTTCATCTGCTTTCTATTATCTGATGCTTCTAATTTGTAATCTTTCTTGGCTTTCCAATTACTGATCAGGCAGTCCGAAAGGGCACAAATGGTGCAGTCACCATAGAAGGCCTATTAGCAGCTGTGGCAGCTGGTTTTGTAATTGGTGTTACCTTTTTTATTGCTGGATTGCTCACAGCTGATTGTGCTTCTGATGTAGCTTGGAGACAGCTGTTAGTAATACCTATTGCTGCAGCAGCTGGCTTGTCTGGTAGTCTGATTGATTCATTATTGGGTGCAACACTTCAGTTCAGTGGATATTGTAGCTTGCGCAAGAAGGTAAATGAAAACATCCCCTGTTATGCTTTTCTCAGTATGTATATCAGAAACACATCTTGGACTGCTCAAATATTACTTTTAGCAGTTTTTTTTTTAGAAAGTTGAGAGTTATATTGGACATCTCTTTCATTAAATAAAAAATGTGTAGAATAAATCTGATTTTCTTGTTTATAAAATGAAATTCCAAATATAAAAGGTCAAGGATGATCATGCTTAATAGTTTGTTCCCTGTGTGATCCTTATTGCTAGCCAACAAGTGTGTTGCGTGATTTTCATATGGCCTTTTATGATGTCTTATATGAAAGAATATGTCTATAAAATTTGCCACTTATCATAGTCTACACGTTGATTGGCTGCTTTCTGGGTCAACCAGATCTAATTTACTTGAGTTTGATTGAATGTTAAGGAAGTGAAGTGCAACCATTCTCAGAACAGAGTGTCATGCTGACAGCATTGAATCTCCTAGAAATAGTTCCAAGTATTCCTGTTTTTCCTTATTACAAATGAAGTCTGATAAAGACGTCAGGAAAGTTTCGATCCATCCCCCCACCCATTCACTCAAGGAAAATCAGGAGTATCTTCTTTTAGTTCTTGGATTAATTAGTTTGTTTCTTTTCCATCTCCAAACCACATGCTCTGTCAATTTATTTCAGAACACGCTTCAAGTTGGCCTTTTTGCAAGTTGATTTCTCCTCTTTCTTTTTTTTTTTTTTTTTGTTGCAATCGAAACTTACAGTTTCTGTTGTTCAGTTCCATGAGTTGTTGCAGAACTTAGAAAGTATTATCTCCTCCTTACGGATGCATTAGTACACACTTTACTAGAACATCTATTGAAGGGTTTTTTTTTCTATTTAACCTGCTCTAATGCACTCTTCAATAGAATGAAATTGAATAATAGCTGCCACACAGTTTGAGGAATGCTGTGCTCACAACTCACAACAGCTTTATGCCACTACTAGAACCAGTCAAGAGTGGGTCAGGAATTGTTGGGTTTGTGAGGGTAAGAGAAGATATAACCTATAAAGATAATATCATCTTAGTTTGTGAGATATTTATGAGGAGACATACTATTAATATAGCTATAAATTGATGGAATCAACTAATAACAGGTATTTTTTCTTACAAATATACTTGAAAAGGGGACAAGTTATTTGCAAATAGGACAGATTGAAGTGTTCGCAATATACACTAGTAAGTTGTGGTGATAACTCATAAGAACAATGATGAATCGTTTGGGGTGATAACTCATAAGAACAATGATGAATCGATTACTCTAGTGAGCTTGCAGAAAAGCCAACCAGCATTGTACCTTGACAGTGAAAGTGTCATCTATCGAGCTAGTGGTATTACAATATTCTTTTTTCACAAAAGAAAAATTAAAGCTCTGACCTATTATCTTTTTTTTTTAAATTTTGCTAACTGAAGGTTGTCAGTAGACGTGGACCCACCGTGAAGAGGATATCTGGAATGAGCATTCTGGACAATAATGCTGTAAATGCAGTGTCGATACTGTTAACAACGCTGCTTACATCTGTTGTATGTTTGTACACCTTCTAGTTGCCTCAAAATTGTCTAGCATCACATTTACTGTGCATCGGTGCATCCAGAAGGCCAGAGGAGCAGTTCTCATGTATCTGATAGCAGAGCAAAAGGGTAAATGCTTCAAAACTTTGCTTCTGGTGACAGCAGTTGTACTATTGGGGGCTTCACGTACTAATACATCTTGTTCCTTTGTGTGGTTTGTTTGATCTCTCAATGCTTGTAATTCACCCCGCAAAGGATTGTAGAATGGTAGATACTGATAAGGGACGCAGAATAATTTTTTTATTGTAGTAAACTTTGGTATGAGAAAATCTTTTGCAGTATAAATGTATGAATCTAATATCTTCCAGGTACTATATACTCTGAGGCAGAATACAAGGGTTTATTTTAACAGTTGGGACTAGATATTGTTCCAGCTCACCAGAACTGTTTGCTAGCTTTTCACTGTTACCAAGTAAGAGAGGAAACTTTGGTTAGAGTTAAAAATCGGATTGTGCTGCATGAAATCGGCATAGCTAACCAGTCATCTTTCTCACAATCCAGATAAACATAAAAGCAAGAGCTACCATAATATCGTGACTTCATAGATATAATCATGTCTCGGATAAATACATACGCTTTTGTCATGTAGAAAAGCTTACAAGGAACCAGTTACATACCCTGTTTCACATAAGAATTAAAGACTCCATGCAAGACCAGGAAAAAAAGTAGCATGAGGACTTTTCCCCATATACTAAGAGCCATTTGTATGGTTTGATATATAGTTGCTATGGAACCAGTAGCATTGTAAGGCGAGCTCTTTCATGAGCTAGCAGTAGGAAGAACACCCACACTTCCAGTATTTTTGCGATGCTGCTTGTGCCTCCACTGAGTTTGTCCCCTCATTATTTCAGCTCCACCCTCAAATTGCAGCAGATGCTGGCACTCTATTCTTGATTCACTGTTTCCATTGATGCAGTCAGCACCAGCAGAGACAGTAGTGAGTGAATCCAGCACACTCCCTCGCCTGCACTCCCTTCGGTACTCTAGAATCATACTTTCGAGCTCGTAGTTCTCCAATATAGATATTGGAGAGCTCTACAAAGAAAAAGAAAATATATATATAAGAATCAAGTGGGCAGTCTAGATAATACCAACTGAATAGTTTGTGATATATTCCTTTGAACTATTTCATCGAATGCTGAATGCATAGGTCGATATAGGAACGCTTCCTCAAGCTTATCTTGCACTTAACAAATATAAACACGTTATGGAATTTAAATACGGCATCATGGCATCTTTTCGTTACCTTAAAAAAAGTCTTAGAAAAGAGGAACGCTACTGCCTATCATGATGTAATATACTCGGTGTATCAGAAGATAGATAGATATACAAGCATAGAATTGTTTGTACCTCAAGAATCCATCCAATGTACTTCACATTGTTCACATGCTGATTGGTATCTAAATCACTCCAGTGAGGCTGTAGATATTAATGAAAAACGTAATTAGGGACAATACACTATTAATATATTATCCATAACACACACCACAGGACTGTAAAAGTCAATCTCAAACTTACACTTAATCCCTTTTGTACATGAGTTGCAGTACTAGTATCAAGCTTCGGTAATCTTCTGCCATCATCGTCCAGAATAGCAGCGACTTTAGGAAGAAAATAGGGTTCTGTTTCAGTTCTAACTTCTTCCGGGACTTTTGAAAGTCTTCTAGTCTTTTTGTTCATCATAACCCACAAACTGTGGAGGCCACAGAAAAGGTTTAGTTTAGTGATACTAAGATAATAACATTTGCCGTGCCACAACTGCAATTAGGAACTCTATGTTATTGATACACGACCAAATGACTCAATGACAACCTCGTAGCTTTCAATATGGTTTTTCCAGTTTCAGCATCTTTAACATGCCAATCACGCCGCATGGCATTTTTTCCAGATGGAAAAACCCATGTTTCTACCTGGATAACATCTCCCCTGCATAATATATGGAGGGAAAAAAAAGAGTCAAAAAACTAGTTGATAGTATAGAACCAAATATAGACCTAATCCAATCAATAGGAGAGGTGCAATAATATGAGTAGAAACAAAAAATAATAATAATAATAATAACATAACACTTAAACTGGTTTTTCTATCATTCATGTACATGTCCATGTAGAATTGGAAGATCACTAATCAAAGTAGAAGAAAAGAAAAAGAATCTCACCAAGAAGGATATTTTTCCACATGAACCTGCATTTTTGTGACCACCCATATCAGGCTCCTCTTATACATCTCTGGAGTGGAACCAAAACCATCTACTAGGAGACCAGCACATTTCATATGGTTGAGAGCTGTTTCCTGCATTCAAAACATGAGTATTACAACCTCAAAAACAAAAGGCGTTCATCTTGTCCTTCATCCAAAATGCTTCAATGCTTCCTACCTGTAATTGGTTCATCAATGCCTCTATTGAAGCAGTTTGATCAGCCTCTATCTCATAAGACCTTATGAAGAAGTTCTGCCTGAAAACAGGTCCATCCTTTACAAACTTTCCGAGCCCGAATGCATCCGCGAGCATGTCAGTCCGCCTCACCTTCCAATCAAGTACACTCCGCTGCTTCTCAGTGGCCAAGAAGGCCGTAGTAATGGCCACTAGTAGCTTGCTCCAATCCGGCGGCAATTGGTTGTAGAAAATTTGCAGGGCCATTAAAGAATTACTATCATCCTCAACCTCTATGTTTTCAGATTTTAGGCCACCTGCGCTGCTGCTAGTTATGGGTGTGGCCTGAACACTACTAGCATTCAGCTGCATGGCTCCAGTGGCAGATGTTGTTTTCGCGGCAAAGCCTCTAACATCCAGACTATCAGAAGCAGCTCTTGCGGAAGCTGCAGAAGAGGATGATGATGATGGCAGAGGCAAGGAGGAAGAGGCCATGATAGAAGCTGACATGGTTGGTGAATGAACTGCACAAGCCAACTGAGGAAACAAAGATCTTGTAAGCATTCATCAATTCAATCCCTCAATCATCTCTCTCTTGTAACAGTCAACAATTATCAACATTGCATTCCTTTAAAATAATGCAGAATTGACAGACCAAACATGTTCAATTTAACTAAGAAATCAGCACCAAAAAAAAAAAACCCAACAAACTTGTCTAGTTTATCTAGCTCTACCAAGAAGAACCATAATGGAGTAGTACAAATCCAAAAAGCTAAACTAAAGCTACTACAAAAGAAACACTTAGAATTCCTAATCCCCATTGCAACAGAGAACTTCTAACTAAGGCACAGTAAGATGTACACAGACCTCTTCACCCTTTTCTTTAATGAGAGAGAACTGAATTAGAGATATAGAAACTTATTCCAATATATATAAGCAGGAGGAAGAGCACGAGTCTTCTTGTACCTCGCGCTGGAGACTTAGCTCTCATCCGCATTTAAACTGCTCACCTGCCCCAGCCTCTCCTCCCTCAATCGTGGAACTCGTAAAATCATTTGACTACCAAACTGCCATTGTATTTTCTTCAAATTTCCTTCATTTATGACCAAATTTGAAAGGAGGTAGTGTCACAGTTGGTTTGGTGGCAGATGAGTTTGCCATGTTGGATCTAGAATGAAGCAATCAAACAGGCTCAACCACTAACAATATGATTATGATCTTACCGTCTACGAAAGAGGTTATAGATATAAATCCCGAGGGACATACATCATCACTCTCTCTAACAAAATATTGGAGCCAGCCACGTGGCAGAAGAAAGTATGGCGAATGGAATAGTTCACGGGACAAGGATCTTCCCGCTGCCAGCTCAGCCTCCAAATTTTAGTATTTTACTTTACCTCAAATAATCCAATTTTTTTATAAACCGAAGGTGTTCAGGAACACCAATAGCTGGGCCTCACAGTTCTACTCTTTTCTTCTTAATTTGGGCCATGGAGAGTAATCCTTAGTTTATCTGTTTACTAAGTGTTCTTTCTCATGTCCTGTTATTTTTTATTATTAAAATACAAAATTTGGCATCGCCCTCAGCCTTATTAATCGTAGTTGTCACATGTTAATGCCTAATGGGGTTGTGCAAACAATTCACACAAGTGGTCCAAGATTTATAATTGGACAAAATATCAAAGGAAGAACAAATGTTAATGGGAAGTGTTTATAATGGTCGGTTTTGCTAGTTCATTGGTGTGTATTAACGTAAGACCACAGAAATAGAATAATTGTGAAAGAAAAGCATTAACTAGGTCAGTAGTCCTATGCCATTTATACGTCAAGGGTATTGCAATTTGAATCCTATGTGTATAATGGAGAAAAATAATATAAAATAAATCATGTTCGTGGTAGTTTAAACTAAGTTTGGCTCAACATTCAGGGCATAAGTCACCATGTTTTTTTATGTTCTGTTGTCAGGTATCATCTCTAGTCCAAGTTTTTATATAAACTGAGATAGTTGTTGGTGCAAACTAACTGATGAAAGAATTCACGAAGAACACCATCTTGCATACAGTATGAAGAAGCTGAATGAAAATTTCACAGTTGGTTGTTCAAAGAAGAACGGTAATAGAAAACCATTTGGCATATGAATGTTTTTAATTAGTGGGGGAGCAAGTAGACATTTGAATTGCATCTATTCTTTCAACGAAAGCAGAGGATAAATAAGTACTAGTGCGACTCTGTTTTTAGCAATGTTCTTTTCCTCCTCCGCAAAGAAATTTCTAATTACAGCATAAAAATCAGTCTGAAGCTACATGTTCACCGTCTGGTGTGAACGTATTAAGATAGATGAAGGTCATTTTCTTATCTTAAATGTCCTCAATTTGCCACCCAACACCAAAAATATGGCCATTTCTCTGGAACTCTTCTGTGCTTATGGGATCACTTTAATGCATATATTCTTGCCAGTTCCATTAATATGTGGTTGCAACTTTTTTTTCTTTTTCTGTTGTTACGCTGAGATATTGCTATCAGTGGAAGATAAACTTTTAATATCATTGTTTCCATATTCTTCTACTAATGGCACCAGCCAACTAATTCTACCAAAATCATTATGGAGCTTGTATGACTTAACTATCATTGTTGTCATGTTCTACTAATGGCACCAGCCAACTAATTGTACCAAATCAGGATGGAGCTCGTGCAAATCTCAGGAACCATGGTTCATTCATTCATTCTCCATTCTCATGCACTAGAACATTCGACAAAGAGGGCCACCCTTTCTATTCACCAACATTTCTGAATTGGTAAAAGACATGATTCTTGAATCCATTCATCTGCCACATATAAGGAGAGTATATGCCACACGTGGCCTAAGTATGTTCAATTGTAACAAATTAGTGGCCCAGACGAACTATATTTCTTTCCTGAACTTGGAACTAGAAGAAGATACAAGAGAAACTCTGAATATCAATGTCCAGATCAAACTAGATTTGTATGTACAGGAAGCCTGCCAACTAACTTCATAAAACTGCTGGCCTCCAATTCATTCAGTTGAAAAATATTATACAGAAGAAACTGACCACCAATTGATGCTTTACAATTATATCATAAATTGATAAAGTGAGATCAGTCATACCGTGGGGAGGCAGAGACTAGATTTTAAATCATTTCTATCCTATTGGAAATAAATCTTATGACAAATCTTGTGTTTCCAATAATTCATGTGTCTCCAACAATTCTTGTCTCTCTGAGAAAGCTTGAATTTCTGCTTGAGTCTCCTTTGGCATTTCACTGATGCATCTTGGTTTTCTCGGTCTTCCTCTTGATCTTAAAGGAGCTATATCTACTGTGGCTTTTAATGATGAACCTGGCTCCATATCTGAGGCAGATTCATCTACTGTTGGCATGGCCCTTACATGAGCAAGAAGCTTGCTCATATGCCACTGTGCATAATTAAAGCGATCCTTTGTCAGGGACGATTCTTGTATTATAATTGAAGCAAGGGAACGTAGGGCTTGAGAGCGATACTTATAACCAGTGCTTCGCGGAAACAATGAGCTTTCTCGACGCCATCGAGTCAGTAAATATTTATCCGGAAGTAGAAAGCAGTTCTTCAATGAAAGAACACGAAGTGCGTGCCTGCATAAAATTCCAGATGATTCAAACTCTTTGCAACTGCAATGAACCAATTCATCTGATGCGATGCACTGGACTATTTGCTCTTCAGCTGTCTGCAAGCGGTGGCGGACAAGGTAAGTCTCCCTTTGTGTTTCATAAACAGCAAACTGTGTTGATGATACAAGTTCTTTCTGAAATAAGTCAAAGGCATAAGGGGTAAGAATACTTGCGGCGTGTTCTTCAATGGGCATGCAGGTCTTAATCTTTACATTCTGATAATTTTGCCTCATTGTTGCTTCCTCTCCTGCTTGATTTTGGAGATCAGTTGTGATGCTCACCTGAAAAGAGAAAAGGAGGAGATATACTGATGAAAAGCTAAGGTCAACATGAGAAAAGAGGAAAACAATTAACAACGTACCTGCTCAACAAAGTCTCTTAAACGTGTTTGTGAGTTCAAGAATCCCTTGAAGAATGTTTTGATTGATGCTGAAAAATCAGTATTCATCAATCCACCAAAAAACCAACCTCGAAGGAATGGTAATGCCCAATATTCCCGGTTATATGTAAGTATAGCAATATGTCTATCTGATACGAGTTGATATTCACTAACCATCTGACCCCAGTGGTGCGTAAACTCCTCCAAACTTTCCAAATTACATATTCTTTGAAATTCGTTAACAAACCTCTCGAAATGAGGACCAAGTGAGACAGAAAACCAGCTAGATAATTTGGACATGATGTGCCAAGTGGAAAATGCATGTTTTGTGCTTGGTAGCTCACTCGTTATAGCTTCTTTAAGCCCCAGATCCAGATCAGTCACCAGTGTTTGCGGGAACTTCCCATCCATCAGACGGACAAAAGACTGCAAAGGAGAGCAAAATGTGTTAAGAATACAAAGAAGTATGCAAGGCATGGCACATGTTAATACCTTACTTGACATAAAGAGGAAACAACAGGGAAATCTTCTTGACAGACCAAGGCAAAAAGACATACCAGCAAAGCCCACTTAAAGGAGGACGGCCTTTCATCTTGCAATAGAACACAAGCAAAAAATATAGTATTGCCATAGTTGTCCATGCCAAACCATACTCCAACAGGTCTGTCATAGGCGTAGAGCCGATATGAAGTGTCAAATACCACCACATCTCCAAAAACTTTGTATGCACGAATAGATTCCGGGTATGACCACACAATGTGCTCAAGCTTATCATTTGCATCCAATGTAAACTCATAACAAAATTCTGGAACTTTTTCTTTCCTAGCCTTGCATACTTTAAGGAGTTCCACTCCTTCGTTTTCATGATTAATGTTCTTTGAGGCCTGCAAGAAGTTTCTCAAATCCCTCTCTGTAAATGTCAACTGACCTGGTTTCACACCCTTTTCCATTTCAAGAGCCCTCATTATAAGATTCACAGTGCAACCAGCTTTTGCAAGAAACAGAATACGCTCACGGTCAACAGCGGATATATTGCGGTAGGCAGGAAGATGCCGCACTTCATCACTATCCAACAACTCATGGTTGTGTACATTACTAAATTGTACAACCACCCATCGACTCATACCTTTTGAGACATTCTTTTTTATTATCATTTGTGCCTCACATTTACACCGAGAGGATTTCTTATTTCTCTGACGCTTGAGTTCTGCTGTTTTCCTGGGAAGAGACACACCAGCACGATGGCATACAAGTTCTCGTTTGTAAACCCCTAAAGGATGAGCAGTGTTGCCCTTTGACCGCTCTCTCCTAATAGCAAAGCCATTCTTCCGAGCAAAGTTGGTGTAGTACTCTTGGGCCTCATCATCAGTTCGGAAAGACTGTCCTATATATGGAGTTTCAACTACAGCTACCTCAGAGTTAGCATGGGGTATTCCATGCATAAGGTTTGGATCACTGGGCACTGCGACATCAGATAATGCATCCTCTTCATCCCCTTCCACTCTAATATAACATTGGTCATCTCCACATGGACATCGTTGCCTTTGGGTAAGACAACCATTGTTTCTTGATGATGTTTTTGTCATTCAAGATTCCTTCAGTTCAAGAATGCACCAATGAGCAAGTGTATGACAGATATACGCACACTAAACAGCACGAAAATAGGCATTTCAATCCAAGTAAAATAATCAAGCTCCTAACAGAATATAGACATCATAATAATTTATCGTCTGACGACAACTGAGGATATGAACCCATCTATACAAATCTTATATACCCATTGAGAGTGCAATTAAACAAAAATACAATTAAAGTACAATAATGTAACAATTTCCAAGACAAAGGCCCAAGAGAAAATGAACAGCCCAAATGATCACCAACTCGTCATCCAATTATGCAGTCAAAAAGGCTGAAAATTAAGTAACAAGGTTGCTGAACTACTCCATGTATTAATTGATACCAACAATAGCTAAAACATTCTTTATTCCCATAACCAAAGGCACTTAATTTGAACTATACCACTATCAAGTAGTACTCCTTAATGCGTAAGTACGCAAACACTCTAATAAGTTAAAAATTTCCCCTAGCACAGTTCAAATTCACATAATTATAAGAACTGCAGGAGAGAAAAAAAGTCCAAATTTTAGTCAGTTAACCGACCAATCAAGACAGAAACCGTATCAAAAGCATCTCGAATACAAAAAGTAACTTGCACCAACAAATTCTCCACCATTATTAATAAGTAACACTGATCAAAATCTTGATTAGCTTCGAGATTAGGAGCATTACCCAAGAGACAGGCAACGAGCGAGCAAGAAGTGAAGGACTTAGGATTCGGGTTAGGGTTAGGGTTTTCTGGCGGGATTTGGGCTGCCAGAGGAGGGATTTTGCGCAGGGTATGGTCACCGCCGGCGAGTCGGAATCTTGATATTCCAACCCCCTTTCGATGCGAACGGATCCCTACGATGAGTGCAGGAGGACAGAGGAGAGGGGAGGGTGGAGCGTCGAAAGAGGGGTGGGAATATCTAAGAAGGTGCAGTTGGCGGAAACAACGGTAAGGTGATTAAGCCACAATTAATTAGATGGTTGGCAAGAAGCTAGCTAAGGTTATCAATAACTGGTCGGATCCGGGTCGCGTTAGGATCCATACCCGAATACCCGTAGGTTGGCTTCCACCAAATTGGATGCCTAATTTGTTAACTGCAGGTATACAATCCGATCGGGTCGGTTACTTTTATTTAGATATGAGTTGTGTTTGATATCCAACAACCCGTTAAGTTTGAGATGCATGATGGGCTTCTAAAATGGTTGTTTTTCGATATAGGTGGCAACTTAACGGTGTCCTAGTTAATATTGTTATCGTTAAAATTCAAACATATGAATTCTCATGCAGTATGAGTATCTTTTAACCTTTCACTATTCTTCTAAGATGGTTGTTACGTAATCAAATTCCCTTCTTTTCTCCTCCTTGTGTCTGTAATCAGAAGCAGCAACTGGTCAGAGTGGGTTGAGTTAAATTCAATCGAAATCTGAGTCAGGTCAGAAGCCCTTCAACATATGATCCACATAAATCAATTCTTGACATCATTCCTTGACAAACACTATATGTATATTATATTGGATTATCACAACCTTGTGTAAATCTTAGGAATATATTAACCAATGAATATACTGCTACAGATTTTGTAGAGAATGAAATGTTTAGTAGTATAACGTCTGACCGGGACACTGTAGAAACTATAACCCATGGCAAATCAGATCAAAATAAAGAGAAAAAGAATGTTAAAGGCAACTGGCTACCACCATTTCAATCGTAATCACAGCAAACACTGAAAAGGTTCATATTGAACAAAGAAGAAACAAATGGAATACAGAAGGAATACATAATAAAGATGCTTCATATTGGATAAGTTACATGTATACAACAACCAACCATTTTCATGTTTGTTCCCTTTTACTGGTGATTATAATCCATTGTGAAGTTAACCTCCCAAGATGCGCTTGATACCTGTCCGTTGCTCAGCTGTCAGTCTAGAAGGGAACTTCACATCAAACTTGATCCTTAAGCTCCCCTTCTTTCCTGGCTCCTTGGCGATTGGCATTCCTTCCTTTGCGATGACAAGTTCGTAGCCTGGAGTGACAACATCAGTAACCGGAATGGAAAGTTTGCGGCCATCAAGAGTTATCAGGTCCATGGTGCTTCCTGCAAGTGCCTCTGCCAGTGAAATCTTCTGGTAAACAACTAGATCATTTCCATCCCTCTTGAACACCTCATGCAGTTTCTCATCAATGACGAAAATAAGATCTGCAGGGAGTTGATTTGCCTGTTCATTGCCTTTATCAGGGAATGTAATCTTGGTGCCCTTTTTCCATCCGGGCTTCACGTCTATGGTTAATATCTCTGACTCTGTCATCATTTGTCTGCAAATTTCAACAGATGGACATTAACAAAAAGAAGGTTTCCGTTTGTTTTTTGTAGAAATGTAGTGTTACCTACTCAAAGGTTGAAATAAACACAAAATTGGATTTTATAATACTTGGCAACAGTTCCATCGGATAAAGGGACTGTCTTAAGTGGTAATGGAGCATGATGCAACAAGAGCACAAAACAAAATAGGCTTCGATTCCCTGCTTTTATATGCTCTAGAACAACAGGAAGCATGCTGAAAGAGGAACCCCACAACTTAATTTTGGTTACTCGCAGAGTGCCAAAACTTTATAGAGGACAACTACAAGTTAAACAATCGTCTGATTAATTCTTAACTGACAACACTGTTAAACCAGAAGCAAGACAAAATCTTATATTTTTAAGTGCAGCGATCAATTTCCCAACTTAATGCATTTAATTTGATTGATGAGACGTGTCCAAGTTCAATGAAAGGGCCAAGAAATGCAAAATAAATTAAAGAATAAAGCATGCATCATTAAGTACTTCTCACAAAAAAGCTAGAAGCAAGACCAGACTACAGGTAATTGCTGATTCTATGTCAATAACAAGCATATAATAAAAAAAGAAAGCAAACAAAACATGATGCTGCACAAATAGCAGATTAGTAGATAAGTGAAGCGAACAAGAGAATAGAAGATCACAAAATTCCATAGTCATTTAAAAGTAGCTATAGATATCCAAAAAAAAAGAGAGTGAAAACAGTATTAAAAAAAAGGAAAAACAGGACTGTTATCTAGTACATAATCATATTTTGTACTTGTTCAGTTTCTGAAGTCGCAAACTCAGTTATTTCATTTGAACTTACTCAAAAAACAGCAACAATTAAAGAACATTCATGATTAGATATGCTATTATATAAGTGGAGAGGAAATTGCTTTACCCGTTGGCATCTAAGACATTCCTGGAGATCTTCATCTTCCTAGTAGATCCAGTATAGAGCTCTTCAAGGCTACATGCTAACTTGCTCTCGACAGCCTGCGGTTTCCGGAGCTGGCCTCCCCCACCAGATCCAATACCCTCACTATATGACCGAAAGACACTCTCAGGCCCACCAAAACCTCTGAACATGCCACTACCATCTGACTGAAACCTCATGGACTTGGCACGCCCCATGGAACCAAATCCAAATGGGCTGCTTCCAAAGAACTCGGCGAATATATCCTCTGCATTGCGAGGATTGAAGAAGAAATCATCAGAGCTTCTTGTGCCCGCACCTGAGGAACCAGGAGGAGGCATGCCCTTCAGCCCTTCTTCTCCGTACTGATCATAGAGTGACCTTTTCTGAGGATCACTTAGGACCTGAAGAGAGATGGTAGATTGATTAACGTGAGGAACTAAAATTAATTCAATCTAAGAAAGATCCAAACTTGTATTACCCACATTGACCAACAAATTCAGAGGACATCAAATAAGAAGCTACTGAAAAAAGTGAACAATTTAATGGCATCTGCAAGTATTCTCTATCATCAACATCTCATTCCATTTGCACCTAAATCATAAACCATTATATATGAAAAGTAAACTTGGGTAAGATCCTTCCAATGATCATTTTGTTTCAGCAGCTTAATACCGGATTAAGACTATACCAAACGCTCAAACTAAATGATATCCAACCATAACAGTGTTTTCAACATTAGACTAGAAGTTCAAATTAGGAAACAACGAAGGCTTGAAATATATTTATGCAATGGATGAAACCACTTGCCTCGTATGCTTCGGAGATCTGCTTGAATTGGGCCTCCGCTTCCTTCTTGCTGGTGGGATTCTTGTCCGGGTGCCATTTCATCGCCAACTTCCGATACGCCTTTTTTAGATCCTCATCCGACGCGTTCCGATCCACCTTCAAGATGTTGTAGTAATCCACTCCCATTCCGATATATTTCCCGTTCCGAACCACACCAGTTTTAGATCGATCACCAAACAAAATATAAATTCCCCTAATCCTAAGGTGATCTCTCTGCTCAAAAACGAAAAAGAAAAAGAAAAAGAAAAAGGAAACCTATCTAAAATCTCTCAAATTTCTGGATCACTAATCGTGTCTATAGTTCCCTACAAAATAACTTCTCGAATTTCCACTCAAATCATTATATAAAGAACGAAATTTGCGATCTTTTGCAAGGCCAAACTATTCTAAAGTTCGAACAATATATTTATGGATGGAAGAAAAGAAGCAACAAGAAAAGGGAGGGAGATGGTATAGCTTTTATTTATAGATCAGTGCCTACGATTTCCTATACGTTACTTTTACTTTCTTCGCAACCTGACGATGTAACAAACGGCGGATATTGCGTCCGCATATAGTACTTAATCCTATGCGGCCTCTCCTTTATTTAATATTTATTTCCTCCCTTAATTGGCAAATTAGGCCTTCAATTTTAACGGCTATCGGGATAGGATATCGCTGTCCCAGAAAAGAATGGCAGCAGCTCTTCTTTCTCCTCCTCCCTCTCTCTCCCGTTCCTCTTCTCCTCCTCCTCCCTCGAATCTCTCGACCGTTAAGTACGGATTGCTATCCTGGGAATAGAATAGATAGCTAGTCTTGCTTATATATCTGCGGGTTTATCTTATCCTCACTATTCTACTAAGATTCCTAGTTGTATACTCTCAGGAGCCGAAATCTAACTCGTGTGGGGGGAACATGTCGATCTTTGAGAAAAACCCAGTTGGTGGTTTCTTCTTCTTCGATGCCCTCTTTGGGAAAAGTAAGCTTACAGAGAAGGGATTTGATGCTCGCGGGGCTCTCCTCTTCTCTAGTACTTATTCTTCCATCTTCTGGTACAGATGAGCTCAATCCCATCTCTCTCTATATATTGAGTTCAATAAGCTGTTCGAAATTATAAACTGTTTATGGTGGTGACCTAATGTCGTGATGATTGATAGTTTCACCTCATGATTGGATTACGTATAGCTATCAACAACTCAAATCATTAAAACAAGATTTAATTTGCTAAAATTAAGGATCCTTTTCCACACTATCGGTCTAGCAAGGAGATATATCCATATTACTGATCTTCCTTATTTAAACGTTAGAAAATATTGGTTGCTTTTGTTTTTTGGTTCCTAAAATTTCATCTGCCTGTTAGTCGTTTTTAACAGCTTCACTTATATTTGTAGGTTTGCATGCTGTGGTTGAGCTGGACGGAAATGTGAAGATGGATTTACTTGAGGATGACATAAATGCATATTCTTTTCTATACCCTGTTGAATTGCCTATGAGGAAGTTTACCTTTAAATGGTAAATGGTAAAAATTAAATGAATTTTGTACTTCCATTTTAGTTAGTAATTTTTAAAGTCAATCGCTGGCACATTAGTTTTGGAAGTTTATGGTTGATAGTCACTTAAGCTCTGAATGTGGAAGTACATTATGGATTGGTTCTCCTGATATGTTGTTCTCTTATAACGATTTATCTGTAAGATAATGAAACACATGATCCACGTATATTCTAATCCAATTTTATGTTACCAAAGCATGAACTTGCAAATTTCTTTATTTAAACAGAAAAAAACTGACTACTGTCATCTGTTTAAAGGGTTCAATCAAGAAAGCCAGAAAGATATTCCTCTGCTGCTCCACTGTCACGTAAGTGACTTTCTCATTTTAGCATTAAATTTGGCTTGTAGAGCTTCTTCCATGCTATCATAGAACTCTTTCCCTGTATATCTTTATCAGTTAAGGCAAGAAATTTAAGGTAGCTACTAATTTGATAACTGCATGATGTACAGCTGATGCACGGCAACGTATTGTGTCTGAGCGCGTTGACATGATCAACAACCTCGTCATCTCAGTTTCGGTAATATTTCATAACTATGCTGTAACATTAGACAAAAGTTGGAGCAGCTTAGTTAAAATTGGTGTCCTTGTACTAATTTAGGAATAGTTGTTCTGCATGCCACCACCCACATTTTGGAGTTCATGTGCACATGAATCAAAAGGTTTTCCACCATAAAGCATAAATATAGGTGCTGAAATGCAGTAATCCCTTTTGCAATGCTAGCCTAGAAGGAATCTAAATACTTCAAGGGTGCTGGAGACTAAGCAGATGCTTCCTTCTTTCACCATGATTCTGTGAATGTATAGATCATTCACAATAAGTTTCATTTATATTTTCTTATCTTTCATGAACTTTCATACCTGTTTCTGACTTGTATCATTTCTCCCAAAATTTTGTGGTTTGAGCTTTGCAACCTTATGTCTGATGCAGATCGGCCCTCCCAATTCACGCTTCCTGACTTCAAATGACAAGAGTACGTGGAATGCAAAAGATGTTGCTGATTCGGTTCTATCTGATAAATCTGCTTTGGTACTTAATATCTCTGAAACTTTGCATCCATGAAAAGAATAATATTGGTGATTTCTACATCCATGAATCTATTGCCCATAATTTCATTTTGTATTAACTTCATGCGCTGCAAAACTGAATTGATAACAGAATGAAAGTCCTATAGTTTGTGAATTATCTTTAAATCTTCAGCTTTATATAAACTAGGGTACAAAAGTGTGCTTTGAACATGGCCAAAATATCTTGGTATCAGCATCATAAATGCTTTTTTGCATTGAAGTAGGCCTTAGTTATACATGTATTGGAAATTACTAAGATAATCATTTAAGTAGGACCAGGTCCCATCTTATTGCAGAGAAGGGTGAAGGCATCTACGGATACACACTACATCGACTAATATTGATAACTCACTAACTACTCTAAAAGTTAAAGCTATTAAAAACATGATTTTTTACTCGCTTCTAAGCTTGAGATATTTTGATGGATCCAACAAGTAGACTTGAATTAAAGGAGTGGAGGTTTTCTATTTTAAACAACAAATGTGTTCGACAAAGTTTGAACCCAGGATCTCCGCTCTGATACCATGCTAACTCAACAATTACTCTAGAAACTTAAGCTATTAAAGAATGATAACTTATATATTTTGTATTCTAACAAATATCAACCATAAAATTATAAGTTTATAACTGATTCAGCTATTTCGTCAAGAAGCCCTTGTCCGCATGAGGCATGCTGATGGGCATGGCTCGTGCTGCCTGGCACAGTCTAGTCAATGCCATCAAGTTTATTAGAAGTGATTTCATCTATAAAAGTAAAAATACTGAATTCCTGATTTCCTCTATAAAAGTGAAAATACTGAATTCCACTTGAATATGGCGTATCTGTTGAATTCCAATCAATTTTGATGGTTGCATCATCTCATGTAATAAAACTTATGTGCAGCGTGTGACAACAGGCCAACGCATGGCTGAGAGTTCTGTTCTTGATGCACATTCAACTAATGTAAGCTACAGAATTATATTCTTTGACAGATGAGCTAATTTATTATTTCTTATTCAAATGTTTTGCCATCAAATTAATAATTACTTAAACTAGATTGTTGTTTGTGTAGGTTGACGGTGAACCATACTGGTATTACGAGTATATTGTTCGAAAATCACCAACAAAATCTGTAAGTGTTCTGGTATTGCTGATGTGATGCAATAGATAATATTGAGCAATCACTGAGAATGATCTACTTCTTTTTCCAAAATTTTCCGGTCTTTAGATAATTCATATTTTCTCAGGCGCAAGAACCAAATCTCTTTCGGCATAGTGTGGCTTCAACTGCTGAGCGAGATGGTATCTATAAGTCCTATCCTTCCCAATTTATTCTGATTTAGCATACATAATATTCAGTGTTGCTTACATAAAGAAACCAGGATCAAGTTTTGCTGTCACAGCAAATTAGCAATCTCTGAATATATCCTCATCTAGTTTCAGTGAACTGTGCACGTGATGATATGCTTCTATATCTTTAAATCTTTCTCTCAGAAACTGTGGTTCTCTTTACGGAATAGTTTTTAATGACAGATATGGCTCTAAAATTTCTCTCCTTGAAGAACTTGCACATTGTTTTGGATGTCTTAGTGAATTTTCTTATATTCTTCTAGTCTTCTACTTTGCATTCTTATGTGTTTACAATCCCTTTCTCCCACCAGGCTACTTGTATTCGTTGAATGCTTCAACTCTTAGCAAGCAGTGGGAATCTGTAAGTTTTCATCCATGGTTTCCCTAAGATTTCCTTTCATATTGTTTTGCTATCTTCTTATATTCATTTGTTTTACTCAATTGTGTACTTTGACAATAATTCCTAAGGAGCAACTAATATTTTAAAGCTTGCTAGCCAACTGTATGATTATATCTTGTATTTCTCAAAACAATTTCGTTGTGGCGAGACTCAGTTTGAATTGGTTATAAATTTAATATTCATTATGATTTGTTCACTTGCATAGCAGAATATGTTCGTGATGAGTATAAAAGAAAAACCTTCAGCTTCTGACTAGAGCATGTTCTGTTGTGATGCAGATAGGACCTTTCTTGGAGAAAACAGTGGCATCTTTTCGCCTTCTCCCCCCTACAGAAAATTATGTTCCTCCATACAAGGATCCTTGGAGATTTTGGTGATAGGGGTTTCTCATATTTTCGGACAATTTTTGCAGGTGACACTGAGTGCATGACTGTCTTAGATACACTTATTCAAAGCTAGTCACAATCTTCTGTTGAAATTCATGTGTACACAGTCTATACTACAAAGATAGAGAAGATTCATTCATTCAAGAGCCTCTCATCAAGATGCGTGACTCAAAATCTTATGCAGATCCATTCCTAAATGAAGGAAAGTTAAGCATTTTAGTGAAGCTGGCAATGTCTGCTTTATCCATAGTGGTCACAACTCAGAACTCCTGGGATCTTAAATTGTTCCTTCGTACTATCTAGTATGCTGTGTTTGTTTGAGCACTTTGTTCATGTTGATTTGTACTTCAGATTTCAGATTAGCTTCATCATTTGTCCTTTGACTTGGCCATAGATGTGAGATATATCTCAATAAGGCCTCGTAAATAAAATTCATTGAAAACTTCTGAGCATTAAATAGTAGACTGCACCCAGCATTCTTAATGATCTATTTCTCCTCCACTGAGTAAACTTTGGTTTGCTATTAAGACTGATACCTGAGTATTAATTGCTAAAGAAAGCGTCTCATGAAATCACTGCAGCATGTCTCTCTAGTCATAGGATAATATAATGCAACTTATAAATAGATGATCAAGAAGTGACTACATTACATTGAGAAATAAGAAAATGAAAATTGAAACTTATTGGGATAATAAATGTTCCAAAATGGCCAGGTTTATGATGAAACATCGCAGAATCATGAAAATATTTACTATATTTTTTCTTTAACCATATCTTTTTTAAGTATCCGAAACCAAATCTTTTGTCCACCCTTCCTTCAACCCCATCCGGATCCGGATAATGGCCCGTTTCCTTACCGGGTCGGGTATTATTTAACCCGTTTTAGATTGCCCCAGCTCAACTCTCTGCATATAATACCCGAGTAGCTTGTTGAACCCTGTCTCTCTCCCGAACCCGAACACAAAGCGGCTGCTGCGCCCCCTGCTCTGCTTTCCCCGATTCTTCTACATCTTGCGGAATTAGTAATCTTTCTCTGAATCCTCTGGTGTGAGTTGGGTTCTTGTTCTCTGGAAAATAGTGTTACGGTCCATTTGAGATGAAGTAGTTCTTGCAAGCAGCAATCTCAAATAATTTAAATTTATTTACCGTCCTGCTTCTGATCATCTTAAACTGATGGTTTTGTACCAAAATTTCCAATCTTTCGTCAGATTTCGCTCGCTCCATCGTCTTATCTCAGTACCCATTTCTCCCATCTCGTCAAATTTGATCCATTCTCCCAGAATTTTTGCCTCTTCTTGCCCCTCCGGTTCATCGCACGAGAAATTTTCCCTCTTTATTACTCCATTTCGGTCTACTTCCTTATATCCAAATGGGGTTTTTAGCAGTTCTTCTTATTTCGCGAATTTAGACCAGTCGTCTAATTTTTCGGCTAGAGCTTTTTCCAGTATGCCTTCTTTGGAAATTCCAACTACGGATGACGCAAGTAGTTATTGTTCAAGCAATGCTAGAGATGAACATTTGGTCTCCGCCTCCAACCGGGTATATGAAACTATAATCTCAGACATCAATTCTAGCCGAAGCTTGGAGAGAACTCTGGACTCTCTTGATATAGAGTTGACAACCGAGCTGGTAAATGATGTTATACAAAGGCTCCGCTACGAGGAGAAATTAGCTTTCAGGTTCTTCACTTGGGTTGGCCATCAAGAAGGCTATACACATGAGCCTGAGACATATAATTTTATGATTGATATACTATCCAGCACGAGATACAAGGCCCGAGAATTTGGAGTTGTTTGCGATATCTTGGATCACATGAAAAGACGGGGAAAGAATTCGGTGCCCCTTGATGCCCTATTAATGATTCTGAAAGCTTACACGGATAAGCATCTGACCCATCTTAGAAAGTTTGCAAAGAAGAAAAGAAGTAAGATGAAGACTCCACCAGAGATTGATGCATTTAACTTGCTATTGGATTCACTCTGCAAGTGTAGCCTTGTCAGGGAAGCTGAAGTCATGTTTCATCGGGTGAAGAGTAAGCTGTCCCCCAATGCAGAAACATATAATATTTTGTTTTTTGGTTGGTGTAGGATCAGAGATCCCAAGAAAGCAATGAAAGTGCTGGAGGAAATGCTAGAAATGCGTTATACTCCTGAGAATTTTACATACAATGCTGCCATTGATTCCTTTTGTAGTGCCGGGATGGTCTCTGAGGCAAGAGAGCTCTTTGAGTTTATGAGAACTAAAGGTTCCACCATATCTTCACCAACTGCCAAGACCTACTCTATCATGATTGTGGCTCTTGCCAAGTCTGATATGATGGATGAGAGCTTTAAACTTCTAGCTGACATGAGAAGCTGTGGTTGCCTACCAGATGTTTCAACATATAAGGATATGATTGAAGGGATGTGCTTGGCTGGAAAGGTTGAAGCTGCCTACAAGATATTGGAGGAGATGAGCAAAACAGGTTTTCCACCTGATATCCTTACATATAATTGCTTCCTCAAGGTTCTTTGCAACCTAAAAAAGCAGGAAGAAGCCCTTGGGCTTTGTGATAGAATGATAGACGCTGGTTGCGAGCCAAGTGTTCATACTTATAACATGCTGATTACAATGTTTTTTGAGATCGGAGAGTCAGATAGAGCAATTAATATATGGCATGAGATGAATAAGAGAGGATGTGAGCGTACTGTTGATACATATGGAATAATGATCAGCGGGTTGTTCGATTCTGAGAGAATGGAGAATGCATGCTCCCTTTTGGAAGAGGTGATGGACCGCGGACTGAAATTGCCATACCAAAAGCTTGACGCCATTATGCTGTGGCTATCAGCTGTTGGGAACCTTCGTTTGATCCATCGTCTGTCTGAGCATATGAGGAAATTTTACAACGTAGCTATGGCTAGACGATTTGCTATAAGCCAGAAGAAGAAGAGCATGAGTTTGAGAAGGAAATAATTTTGCAGGAGTCCATGCAGTCATTAAGCATTTTCTCAGATCAAGAAGAAGCAAGCTTGAGGCCTGTTTAATGTCCATTGTAAGTGCTAGTTAAATTAGGCCTCTTGCAAAAGGATATTTCGAATAAGTTATTGAATCATTCTTGGAGAGCATTTCTGCAGCACAATTCAATCAATTTAATTAGAATTCTTTAAACTATTGAGTAGTAGTGGATCATTATGTTTTCTTTTATGAGACGGTTTTGATTTTCTTATATCATATGTTCTTTTTATCCATCAAATATATTTAACCTGTACATTATGTTGTATTGGTGAAATTATAGCAATATAGCTTTCTTTGCAATATATCCTCTTGTGCATGCATTTCAAAATTAAAGAAGTGTTTCGAAGAAGAACAATGAATGTACAGTCAATAGGTTTCCAAGATATAACTTCATACAAACAGTAGAACTCTTGAATCTGACTCTGTCAAATCATTGGCTGATTTATATATAATTATATACATTCAATACTGTATGCTCTTCTTTTAACTGCTGTTGAATCCTTTTCATATGTTACATACAAAAGTCACATTATTTTCCTTTTCCAGTTGATGTACTTGTATAATAGTTCATGTGACCATGATAATGGTGGCCACGAGTTCCTTAGTTTGTTTACTCAGAGTAGTGACAGGAACTTTCTGTTAATTGTGAGGCAATTGCTAGGAGGTCACTGGGATACTTGGTTCAGAATATAAGACCATGAAAGTAGGCTTTTGATCAGACATTTACTTGTTTTTGTCTAAAATGAAGCAACTCTTCTCCTTAACTCCTTATGGCTCATGGCATTCTGTTATAAACAGACTGTTTAGTCTTCTGGTTTTTGTCTTCCCTCAATGTTGTGAATTTCAGAAAGGCTTTTGATGAGTAACTTAAATATTGAGTAGTTTGCATATGTTTAACAAAAGATCAAGACAAGAGTATTACACTTAAAAACTATTGAGTGATTCTTCATCTGATATGACAACAGAAGCTACTGGATTTCTCATGTTTGGCTGATCTGGATGACGCAAATTTTACCAAAGTGAAGTAGGTGAAGGAGGTACTAAGATGCAGGTACAAGCAGACTAAAATGTTAATTTCCTAGTCTGGTATGGAAGCTAGATTTAATTGAGCTTCTGATGGCAGCAACGATCTGCACAGAACATGGCAATTAGCATTCCCAGTCACATCAATTCATAAAATCTCTATGTTCTTCACTTGTTGCAAGACAGACTACCGATAACAGACTTGCAGGTTAAGTCATGAAACTTTTTATAGTCTTTTTTTTTTCTCTCTCTCTTTTTCCTTTCGTCTTATATGATTCACTATAACTAGCATATTTACTAGTTTGCCTCTTATTTCTATTTTTCTTTTATTCTTATAAGGAGAAAGAAGCATTAGATTATTGGATCATTGGTTCCTATAGAGTTTTTAAGATTTTAATTGCTGTAGTCATGATCTTTAATGGAATTCCTGATATCTCAAATTATATTGGGCTCTTTTCTTGTGCTCATATGATGTGGCTATCAGGTCAGAGAGGTAAATTTTCCTTCATTAACAAAATCTGTTAAGAGACAAAGTGAGTAAAGCTATACCATTACCGGTTACTAAATGTGTTTTCTAATGTTATTCATCTTCGACATTCTCTCCATTAATCAGTTTTAATTGATTATTGATCCTTGTGATCGAAGCTGCATTGCATGTGAGGAAACAATACATCAACTCTTTTTGTATTATAGAAATTAAATGCATCAATTTAATGCTTGCTCATTTAATTCCTTTTTTGAAACTTATATAATTAGCTAACCTTTTTTTATACTCAGTCCACCATTGCAGGGATATGGCCTGGATAAATGAGATGGTTAGAGTATTTAACCTAATTGTTCAATGGCTAGCAAGAAATGCCACAGTGCATTAGACATCAAGGAGCTCAGCAATCATGAGGTTGGAGATAAGCACCTGATTCTTCTGAGAAAAATAATTTGGTGTTTGATTAGTCCAATCAGAGATCAGGAATAATGGATTAATGCAACAAACCGAACTGCCTCGCTAGTTGCTAATTTCTAGAATTTGTGTAATTGCCAGACATGTTTGGTTCTAATATATATCATATTGCCAGATAAATTGTCTTTGGCTATGCCTTAATTTTGAAAATATTTTTAGTGCGAATACTTGGTTTATTAAATATTTGCGTACTTAATATTTTAAATATTTGATAGATTTAAAATATTCTATAATTGGGGATAAATCAAATTTACGAAAACACCAAAAAGGTTCGCCGTCGAGCTCTACTTTTTAATATTCTACATTCCACAACGCAACCGCCAAAATGACAAGAGAAAAAAGATACGGGTGAAAGAGGAAAATAGAGAAGTTTCCCCCGCTCTCCACATCGCGAGGAGAGAGATGGCTCCAATTCTCATCCAAATTCATCGCTCCTTTAATCTACCCTCCATCTCCGCTCAATCCCCAACTCGATCCTCTCCAATTCGATGTTCTCCGCGCCGGATTTCGTGCCAGAATCTGCCTCCCGCGGTGAGGACGGTCAGCATCTCCTACTCCGACCTCAGGGTGAGTCTAATCTCGATCAAGCATTGCTTCGGTTTGATAGGTTTTGGATCGTTTCCTCCCCAGCTCGTTGTGATTTGTCTTAGCTTCTTCTTGGATGGGTTTTGCCTGAATCAGGACAGGGAGAAGGATTTATCCAAAAAGATCGAGGAAGGGCTCGGCCCTAATGGTTTAGGAATTATCTCAATCTCAGATGTATGTAGCGAGTTCTTTCTACTCATGTTCATTTATTTCCATTGAAATTATAATGTCTTGATGGATAGCGGAGATTGTTAACATGGTTAACATTAGTCTGATGCTTCAGTGTAGTTGGATCGATTTTCTTGGCCCAGAATTTGCTTTAGTACTATGTGGCAAAATGCCCTATGTGGATGCTTACTATAGCATAGCGATTCATGATACATACTGTTTCGAATCGATGCTAACTAGAACATAACTCTTATGTGCAGCTTAATGACACTTTTTGGAAGAATGTTTTCAATCTTTGTGTTATTATATCTTGCCGAACCATAGAAAAGGAAAACTAATTATAGTAAAAGCTGGAATACGCCCACAATTGGGAGAAACTATAAGGCATTCAAGATATCTACTAAGCAAGGGATAGAATAAAACACATCTTTTGCAGTTATCAACCCTTAGTCAAGAATTATCGTTTAGTACAATAAAGGAGTACAGGAGATTTCTAGAGAGCAAGCCTTCAAGGCTTCCTTGACTTTAATTCCAAGACTAGTGGGCTGTAGAGAGAGTGAAACATGATTCGCTGGCTGGTAGAGTTAATGCAGCTTTTCGTCGAGCAGTTGGTGAGCAAGCCTTCAAGGCTTCCTTATCTTCAAATCCAGCAACAATGGGCAGCAGCAGAAGTGAAGCAGGAAAGGTAGCTTCACTGACCCATAGTGGAGTTAGCTGCAAGAGAAGATGACACTGTTGGAGCTGTGGAAGAAGCGACGTCTGACGTGGCCGACGGGTGTGACGCAATTTGGGGAGGCTGCAGCGAGAAGAGCTGATTTCTCACCAGGAATTTGTGGGCAACTACTGTTGGAGCTGCTCACATTGTGGAGGCCATAAGGGAGCTGCTCATCAAAGAGCTTAATTTGAGCTAATATGTTTAGAGAATCTAATAGAGACGGTAAAAGAGAAAGGAGACTATTTGAGCTAAGTTCCTAGAGATCGGGATGCTCTGATAGCATGAAACAATACAAAGCCTAATTCTAGATTGGATTTTGAGAGAAGAGAGGAAGAGGAGAGAAGATTTGGTGAAAAATGTATTGTGTAATGTGATAGAGAGGGACTTCCCTATTTATATTAAGTCACCATATATCTAAATAAATTAATTAAATATAACATAATAACTCTAATACAATAAAATGATAAGAAAAAGCACAAGGTGGTGCCAACAACACCCCCAAAAGTCCTGTGTGGAAGATTCTATGACTGTGAATGAGCTTGGAAGGGCCTTCCACGGCAGTTAGGAGGCCTCCCCGAGGCCTCTCGCTGTAGTCAGAGGAGGATAGCGGTGTAGGGCATCCATCTTCACCACCTTCCTTGTCGGGGAAGATGATCCACTCGAAACGGATCATGAGTTAATCTTGATCTGCTTTGACTGGATCATCACAAGTGAGATCTGCTTAGGCGGATCTCTTCTTGTAAATATCTGCTGAAGTGGATCAGATCATATATTTCATGATCCGTTCCACTTCTTCGAGCAACATCGTCATCTTCTTCTATTTAGGGCTCCCTGGCATGTCACGAAATGAGAGATTCGGCCAATGGCAATGGAATCGAACAGGAAAAGGAAGTCAGCCATGCCGTGACCAGTCCTTGAGAAAAAGGAAGTCCTCTGTGGTGGAGCTTCCTCATGAGGCTGCTGCAGTATTTCAGTTCTTATATTTGATAGCAAGCTGCTGTCTGTATTACGCAAATTATGCTCTTAATATACTATAATCATCTTTCCTTCAATGCAGATACCACAGTTTCCTGTAATTCGGACAAATCTCTTACATCTGGCACCCAGGCATGCACTTTAAGATTGCCTTTAGATATTTTTCTCTTAGCCCTTATTATTATTACTTTTTCGAGAGCAATGAATTACTAGGAAGACTGAGATAGTTTTCCTTCTATTCACCAGACTAGCAAATCTTCCTGATAATGTGAAGAAGGAACTTGAAGACCCCGATAGCAGGTGTTGGAAATATTAGTTTTGTTTGCCTTTTGATGTAGAATTTTACTTGTGAGAACGTGCTAAAGATATTTTGTGTTATTCTGCTTCAATTTTTTTCATTCTCAAATTATTGCATAGACTCTCTTTATGTGAATGTGATGCTACCTTCATTCTTAGTCCTATCATCTGATAGTTAGACAAAATGCACTGTTGTTCTGGTTAGCCTATGGTAGCTGATTGACACAATCATACACCAGTTTTTGGGCATTGGTACAGCCTTGAAATTCCTTTTGACCTATTTGTTCAGTTTGCACTTTTTTTTGTCTATGCCTTGGGGAAGAGGTAGTGTCACATGTTTATTCAAACTCCAAAGAGGGAGGTAAGATTTCTGTAGATCTAGTTGTAAATCTTTATTTTGTATCACATTATAGTTAACTGCTGTTTTCTTCAACAAAAAAAAAAAGTTAATTACTGGTATTATGTATATATTTTGTGTCTGTATATACATGCCAGAGCATCTAATGTCTTGAATACACTTATATAAGGTTTAAAGGTCTGTACATATGAAAGATAATAAGCAAACTGAGTCTGGTCTTTTCATTGAATATATATTATTCTATTTTTCTGAAACTTTTCAACAGTTGTGGCTCAGGGGAATCTTTCATGACTGATGGGAAGTACAATATTCTGTAGTTGATAAGTTTAATTTTGAATTCAAAAAATTACTTGACAGAAACTCTTAGGTATCATCTATTTCTCATTGTATAGGTATAACTTTGGATGGAGTCATGGGAAAGAAAAGCTTGAATCTGGTAAACTTGGTAAGTTTCATTGCTATTTGCATTACAGTTCGTGCTCATGTATTTGAGTTCACAAAACCTACAAACAAGTGTAAAAGAACTCTTCTCTCATAAGATGGCCTTGATCATTTGTCATTATGACAAACGATACATATATATGGAACCGAAATCTGTGCATATAGTCTTTAATATGTATAGGATATGCCATATATAAGAATTGAAATTGGGCTCAACAATTAAAAGCAAGAAAGGAATTGCTTTAATTTATAGCAGCTGTATTTGCATCAGAAGAAAGTTCTGCAGATCTGCAATCTAATTTGTAAGACGATCTACTTCTTACGAGTTTAATCGGTATGATTTTTATGAACTCAGCATTCTCTGGATATTCTGATATACTTTTCTCCACTCTGCTCCATGTAGATACACTCAAAGGATCTTTTTATGCTAATCCAATTCTGGACACACCTACAACTGATGTTGCTCTAATGCTTCGGTATAATCTTCTTTTTGTAAAACATCATTGTCTTAGTCAATTAGCATTTTTTTTTTCCAAAAAAAAAAGGCAGTTATTCCTTCTGGTAATAATGAGATATATGTAATATCTATCTCCTGGTTTAATGATTTTAAGCATACAAAATAATCCAGAAGATTAATTATCAGGTATTCGCTAGGTGTTACTTCTTGAAAAATACATAAAAGTAAATAAAATACTTTCATGAACTATGTAACCTTATTAAACAAGAAGCATATTATGGACATCTAATCTTCTTTGGAACAAAGTAGGAATTCATTTCTTAATGTTGCTTATTAATTGGCAACAGAGAAACAATTGCTGATTGCATTGCTTTGTTGAGAAAACCTGGTCATTAGTTGCTAACAACCTCTCCTTGCATCTGCATCTTTGTTAGGGTATCCTCATTTGTAGCAGGTGAATGCAACTCTTTTGTTTGGCCCATTCAGTTGGCTACTTCTATTCTTACTAGTCTATAATTCTATATTATTTGCAAAACTGGGTAATTTGGTCAACTCCTGAATTGATTTTGACAAACGTAGAAATTGATAAGAGTCCCTAAACTCCCTCTTTTCAGCTGAACAGAAAAACCTAACCAGATCATTAAAACATTTGGTCTTTTCAATATTTTCCTTTGAGCAAAAAATCTTCAGGTGCCAGTTTGCTATAATATGTCATTGTTTGATTGCTTATGATGCACTATGCTCTGCCTGTTAAACTTCAGAAAATTTAAAATTTAGCAACTTTCGGGACTCAATATACTGATTTTATTGGTTATTTTGATATCATGTTTTGTCAACCTCACCTTGTGTCCTACAATTAAAGAAAACTAGAGAAGCAACGGAATTTTTTGTCCATTCTTATTTCACTCTTTATTTTACACGAATTCTTTGGCTTTACTTATTAACCAAGTTAAATGTGGTTTTTAAGATCGTTATATGATAATTTCTCCTAGGGTCTTCAAATTTTCCTTGATACTTTTGAGTTTTGACTAGACTGATGAATAAGATTGTTTTAGACTTTTAGTAAGGTTTTGTTTAGAATATGGATGCAACTAAATGAGTGGTTATTTCATGTTCTAGAAGAAAATGCTTACAACATGACTTTAGTATAAATTATTCCTGCTGTTTCCAAGAAACAATTATATTGCTTGTTAGTTCCATATTAAGTTACAATCGTCTAGATATTGTTTCCTGCACCATTTTCTTGGAGATATTATTGAATCAGTGATACAGGTACCCATCATACTGTCGACCAAATAAATGGCCCACCACTTCTTTACCCGAGCTTGAAGAAGGTAACTGTTTTTCTGTAACTAGTTAAGTCATATCTTTTGGCTGCAATTATTGTCTGATTCTCTCAATGTTACTGCAGGGCACCTATCTACTGATGAATTTGTTTTTATTTTTTTGGCTCTTTTTCTATAATGTGCACTTATGATCATCCATGTAGTGGAAATAATTAAAAAAAGTTTAGCTTGATTCAGATAACTTTCTCAATTATCCTCTATATCTTAGAATAGACATTTATCAGTTAAGCTTTTTCATTTTTTCCTTGATCTTCTGTTTATATATTGTAGCTCTCTCGAGCCTCTCATATGTTAAGTGTGGGTCATTTATCAGGAAGAAAGGAGTATTATGTGGACTACCATTGCTAATAGACAATAATTGTTTAGTAAACACTGATAACATAAGCCTCGGTAGGCAACAAGAGGCAATGCTAATGATATTCTTCCTTTTCTTTTTCTAGCATTCAGAGCTCTTGGAAATCTGATGTTTGAAGTTGGCCTGATGTTGGCACATCATTGTGATCAATATGGTATGCATTTAGATTAATATTTTGTAGACCTTATAATTTCTGAATGAGCTTTCAGTTTTAGATGTCATTCTGGACTTGGAGTTTTCTTTCTGTCAAGAGGGATTCACCTCACAGCTTGTACACCTTAAACAGCATTGTTATTCTCAATTTGCATGCAGTCGGTCAAGGTGATATCTGTATGTTGCCATATTTAGCATGAGAGGTCAAGTGTATCCAAATCAAATAACTAACAAACAATTTGATGTTGATTAATCCATGGTCATATTGACATGGTTTATTTATTAATGTCCATATATCAGTGTTGGTTTTATTTGTGCACCATTAGGTAATTGGGCGTTAGGATACCCTGAAAGGTTTGTAATGATAGATTCTCATCAGATGAAGCTCCTCAACTGTATCAAAATAGAAATCATATTCAAATGTAATATTGAAGAATTATCGGTTCTACTTTGTTTCTGTTATAGAGAAAGAAGTAAGCTTGGAAATAGTTCCAATCGAAATATTGATAGCTTTATTGGCTATCCAATCATGAAGAGAAACTCAACTTAGTGATAAGTATAACTTAAATCTGAACTAAACCTGGTTTTTCTATTATTTCCATAAGGATATCATATTTCTGGCTTTCTGCGTTCTTTATCACAGTTTGTTTACAGTGGACTGATATGTCATTGGGGTATTTATGATACCCAATATCCCCAGCAATTGATGCAAGGTAACTATCCCCGAGTAGCTTATGAGCTTGGAATTACTTCCCATGAACATAAGACACTCAAAATCAAGTTTGCAAGAGGACCTAAAGGCCAGAATTTGGAAGAAAATTTGGTAAAGAATTTGAGTAAGTCAAGAAAAAGTACTTAAATAAGTGGAAATAGTGACTAATGAAATGTTGATATGTAGATCTAGCCTTTAATGGATCATTCTCTTAAAGTTAGACTGAAAGCTTGCACTCAATTTGGGAAAAAAAATTTCAATTTGTTAGGCGAAATTTGCCAATAGTTCTTTCCTTATAATGCCAAATGGACTTCTACATCTTTTCAGTAGGCATCTTACAGTAGGAACTTTCTCTAACTCTTTTTGCTAATGAGTAATGACTAGTGCTCAAAGGGGAAAGAATGCACGAGAATGAAAGGCTTGAGCAAATACTGAAACGTTCCAGGTGCCACAAAGGGCGTTTGCTTTATTACTTTCCAACGCAGCCGAGGTAGGCCGAAGATCTTTTACTTGCATATATTTAACTACTTCCCATTTTGTTTTGTCTTCTAGTTGTACAGTTCGAAACAAGTATATTTAACGTTAATACTATTCTTACTGGATTCTTACCCCAAATGTTACTGTCTGGAATGCTGAGTTGCCTTCCAAGAGAATGATAGATTTAAATTCTCTTGATAATTTATTTATTTTTTTGAACCTTTTCACTTGTAGTGAATCAAGAAAAGATACTGGTTCTTTGTCCTCATGGTGTGGATGGCATACAGACTATGGTTCACTAACAGGTGATTGTTAAACCTTCATGAATTTCTTTTTAAAGTTCACTGGAGTGCAAAATGTGTTCAATTGGAGTTATGAATGAGAAGAAGATTCTTTTGCTATTTGTGGCTTGTTTATTCTCCTCTTTCAATTATTAATCTAGGTTTTATATTCTCTTTTTTTTTTTTTAAGTTCACTAGAGAGTGTAAAAAAGTGTTCAATTGATGGAGTTATGAATGAGAAGAAGATTCTTTGGCTATTTGTGGCTTGTTTATTCTCCTCTTTCAATTATTGATCTAGGTTTATATTCTCTTTTTTATTTGTCTATATTCTATAATTTCCTCAACTTAGGAGTTATGCAAAGCATTTTCCACTCTCCACTTTGCCCCAGGGGCTCATTGGTCGGGTAGATTTACCTACCTTCCTAATTACAGTATAAGGTTATGCAACCCCAGAGAAACCCCCGGAGGCTTCCCTGAACATGGAAATAACTCAATAAGCTAGAAAGGGGAGAAAGGTTGAAACTTCTGATTGCAGTTTTCCCTAAATGCTCTGAATTCATTGACTTGGGTAACCTTTGAGGCTACTTCAGTGCCTATAGCATTGCTGTTGTCTATTTAGGACTTTATCATAATTTAATTGAAACAACAATGTGCTGTTTAAGTGTCTATCATCATAGTTATAACTTATAACTTAAGAACTGTAATGAAGAGCACGTATGGCTTTAAGCTTTTTTTTTTCCTTCTGTGATTTTGGATAACTATCAGGCAAAAGATGCATAATGGAGGTTGGTGATTAATGATGCTAAATAGAACTAGAATTTACTAAAGAAATCCTAATAGGAATTTAAATGATTAACTGGTTATTCTCATGGTTTGAAGGATCGGGTAGGAACGGCCGATCTGGGCCAATCCTCTTTCACTATTTTTCTCTCTTTTTCTCTTTTTCTCTCGTTCACTATTTTTCTCTCTTTCTCTCCCTACCATAGCTATTGCTTCTCCGACGCAAAAATTCAGCTCGGGCAAACTCCGCCGACGCAAATCCAACTTCGACAACCTCGATTATGTGATTCTTTTATTTTATTTCTTTCTCTCTCTCCCTTTTCTTCACTGTAGCTTCTTCACTATGATAGCTTTTTTTTTTCTTTTTGATATCTTCCACTCTCTCTCTTCTTCATTATAGCAGTTTAAAATAAGTTAATACTTTTTCTAATTTTTAGGCTGCATATGTGAGTAATTATTATAATTTTTTTAAAATTTTCTGCGTTTCTAAATAATATTTAAAATTTATGTAATTAGATAGCTCAATCCAAGCAGCCATTACAGCTGATTTGGCTGATACGACCGATATGTATTATTTTTTTAGGAGGTCGATCCCGATTCTAATCCTGATTTTTCGAACCTTGGTTATTCTAATATTAAGTGACTATAATGTTAATGTAAGGATTTTTACATAATTGCCACTAAAAACTTTTAAAATATCATAATTGCCACTAAAGTTTTTTGACTCTTTTAGAATTGCTATTATTGTTAATTTTTAATAGAATATTCCTAACAGATTATTATTAAAATTAATAAACACATGAAAATGACTAAACTACTCCCCTTTTTAAATCTAGTGTATAAAATATTCATCAACAAATTTTATCTTATATAAAATAAGATACATTTATTGTACCATGGTATTAGGTATAATATTAGATAGCTTTCAAATTATTTTTAATAATTTATATAAGGGCAGAATAGTATGTTTTAGATATAAGTTGTGTGTTAATTATGATTAGTTAGATTTAACTAATGGAATAACATTTTTGAAAGAGCACAATAATTTCAGTGGCAATTATGATATTTTGAAAGTTTTCAGTTAGATTTAACTGCAATTATGATATTATTATATAAAAATTCCTTTAATGTAACCTCAAATTCTTGAGATTGTTTTTGATGTCATTCATAGGCGGAAATGTAGTTTCACGAGTGATTAGCTAGAAATTATTGACACTATGAGCATTTTGCTTAGAATATCAAACTTTTAGGTTTTTCTTTTCTTCTTATGAAGGATAAACATCATGTCATTTCAAGTTATTGTTTATGGATGATGCTGAGTTTATTTTCATACTTCTCTTTCTTTTGGAACTTTAGCAATCATAACTAAGTCATACTTGTAGGTCTTACATGTGGCTTGTTTACAAGAAATTCTGTAAAGATCCCTTGTCCTGATGATGCTGCTGGACTCTATGTTCAGACACGTGAAAATCAAGTTGTTAAGGTAACATCTGGCTACCAACAGAGTAAGATAATGACAGTATCTTTATGTAGATGATTCCCGTTTCTTTGTACTACCAGAGTATTAATTAGGAAGATTTACTGGATCCACCAATTATTTGGGATAAAGAGGATGTTACTTGATATGCTTGTTGTGGAGCTTGAAAGTCACTGATGAGACTAGGAAGGCCAATGCCTACCCGTATATATTATACCACCCAACGAACCAATTATATTGGTGCCAATGGAAGTGGTCACTGACCCTGACAATATAACAGTTGCAACCTGTCAGTCATGACTAGAGAGTTCTATCTTCTGAAATTAATATTTCCTTTGCACTTAATAACAAGTTATGTGATATTATTCTGGTTTCCTTATTGTTGTTTTAGGTTATCTTTCCAGAAGATGAATTGGCTTATCAAATTGGTGAAACAACTGAAATACTATCAAGAGGCCTTCTCTGCGCAACTCCACATTGTGTACAGGTACACTACAAACATTTCCATGGTAAATCTCTTCTATCTTACCTTATATTTTCTGTTATTGTACACATATCAATATGATTGCCATTCAAAGTTTTAGCCATGCAACACTTTCATTATATTAAAATCTACTTATCCTAATTTAATGATCTTCTGTTGTGACATCATCTAAGTCTAGTGTTTTGCTTCGTAGGCCCCTGATGGTGAGAATGCTTTTGGCGTGGAGCGTTCTACTTTTGCAATGTTCATGCAACCTGACTGGTATGCTAATATAGGCATCTACATAAACTCAAAGAAAATGATTGACAACTGTCTCACACATTTTAGTTGGAGTGGATTAACACTCCAAAATTCCCCCCAATTGGAAGCAGATGCATCTCCCACCAAATCTGCTGCATCTTTTTCAGATAACCTAAAAGCTCTAATAAATGAACTGTTTGTATTAGGATATATAATATCATCAACAAACATTGTTCTCATCTTGGAAAGTTCCATATTTGGCCAATGATGATGCAGCCTGATGCATTTACCAAACAGCTTGATTCTTTGATCATATGAATTCTGTGGTTTGTCATGTTATATATGATCGTGAGAATCAGAGCCTTATAAATATGTGCAAACTAGAATAGTATTTGCGAGAACTGATTGCCTGAATGTCTAGTTTCCTTTATTTTGATTATTTCAGCAGCATCTCATGATAAATCCTGTCTTTTTTCGTGCTTGTCTCTTGAAGTTAAAACTATAATTCACAGGTTTTGAGACTTACTACCTTGAGCTGAACAGTCTCTTTTTTTCTTTCATTTGGTAGGGATGAGAATCTCAGGTTTCCTGAAGAAATTCATCGTCACCAAGAGGTATGTCTCAGGAGCTTCTTTTTTTTTTAATTTTCAATTTGTAATTGTCAAAATATGATTTTTCATTTGGTTTCTTTTTTTGTCTTACTCTTGCAGTTGATTCCACCTAATGGAACTCTTACATTTGGGGAGTATTCAGAGACACTCCTTAACAAGTATTACCACCAACGTACATGAGGAAATCTAACTCGCTGTATATGCATGCATAATATCTTGTTGGACAAATAAAAATTTGTACGCTGTACCTCTTCCTTTTGATCATGATGATGAGTATAATCATCACCAATAGAAGCTAATAGGTGTAATATATGGATGGTGTTGCATCTATCTCAAAAATCTTGTAATATAGAAATAAACTTATTTTAGAATAAGCCTACTTATTCTTGTGAAGTAACTAAACAGTGTTTTACCTTATTTTGGTATAGTAATTCTTCTTTCTTCTTATTACATACAATTTTTAAAAAATAAGTTAATAATAACCTGCAATTACTATTTTATTTTTAGATTAGAGAGCGCTTAATTATACATCAGTCAACTATTGTTAAGATTCTCTCCCCACTATCTCTTATCTTAAATATCGATCATCTCAATTATAGTTTAGGTTTTCTCTCTTATCTTTTTTTTTTAATTTCCTCTAGTGTATAGTTATTTTACATAAAGTGTTAGTTTATAACTCCACATTACTCCGCAGTATCTCTCTATATTCTCTATAGCATAGTTATTTATATAGAGTGTGAGTTTATAACTCCGCATTACTTGCAATATTTCTTTATATTCTTTAATGCATAATTATTTTATATATAGTGCGTGCAAATTTATAACATCGAATTATCCCATAGTATCTTTTTATATTATTTAGTGTATAGTTGTTTTATATATAATACAAGCTTATAATCCTACATTACCTTGCAGTGTTTTTTTATATACTCTAGTGCATAGTTATCTTATATAGAGTGTGAGTTTATAATTTCATATTATCCAACATTTTAAGTCCCCAGTTAAAATTAAAACTTTACTACTACTTCAATATCAATTTTATGTCACATTAAAACTCTCTTCTTATGGTATTAAAAATTAAAATAGTTATAATTAATGCACTCTTATTCCACAAAACTGCATCCACTTTCTTAAAAAGCTATTTCTTGCGGAAGTTGAACTCTTTTTTTTCTTTGATGTACGACCAGAGTTTTCATTGAGATTTCTATACTAATTTTGACGGCTTCAAGCTGTTGTGTTTTATCAAGTGGTCTCCCAGCTGTGACTCTCGAAATTTAGACAAAATAGTAGGAAACTTTTTTCCTGTATATATTTTTTGCTTCCAATTGCAGATTGCAGTATTAACGTTTTAGTAATGAGAAAAAGGAACCACCTTGTACCGGATCAAGTTCAACACGTTTGAGTTGATGCAATAAAAAAGGAGATTCTATTCGATTCAGAAGCTCTGTTATTGCACCATCATCTACACCTTTAGTAGCAAGTGTGCAAAACCTACCTCGGAATATAGGAAAAATAAGAAGTGAAGCACATTTATACCAACAATCTTAATACAGAATCAGATATACACACCAACGATCTTAATATAGAGTCAGATATTATATGCATAACAAACATCCCAAGACTTGTATAACAAGTGACATCTTTTATAATTTTGCCATTTCACAGGCCACTTTGAGAAGGCATCATATCAAAATTTACCTTTTTTCCCCAGAAACATCACTGTAGAAATGAAACCTTCTGTGATCTGTCTAAAACTTAAAACAATCTGTATCACCCATGCTCCTAAATTAGCAACACTGCTGGTTGACCCAAAAAAAGAGAGAGAGAAAGAAATGAAAAACTAGCTATATGCATCAATTATATCCTGATTTAACAACTAAGGCCTACAGTAGCAACGTAATACCAAAAAAAAAGGAGAATAGTTATACCCAAAAAAAAAAAGCGGCAGTAAAGATGCCTCCGTATAATATGCCTCTTCAGTGTCATTACAAATTTATTTATTTGATAAACCAATGAATCTAGAATGATATCAGCTGGACCTATACCACATGTACATGGAGTCCATGAATTAGTGATTTCTATTTGTGTCCTGAAGAACTGATGTTACACAGCTAGAGTTGGTTCCTTCAGTTAGTGGAGTCAGGTGATTCATATCCATAGGGATTCTTACTAGCCCAGTTCCATTGATCTCTGCACATCTCGTCGATGCCATACTTTGCTCTACAAGACAGATGATGCCAGCATTAAGCTACGACAAAAGTGGTACGACGCATGAGGAACAACACCAGAAAGAATAAAATTGAAACGAAATTCCCTGCAATTTCATTGTCTAGTCTTACAGCCATGTACTTGTGTATGCATTTTACCACTTACCTCCAATTCAGCTCCTTCTCTGCTTTGGCAGTTGATGCATAGACAATTTCAGCATCACCAGGTCGTCGTCCAGCCATGACCAAAGGTATTTTCTGAGGAAAAAAAAATGTTTATCAAATACCAAGAGAAAAAGAGAACCGGACATTTATTGTCGTGTAGGTTTGTTTTGTGCACCAGATTTAACATTAACTACATATTCACAAGATTTTCTCTGATGTGGGACCATTTCAGGTTAGAGGAAAGGTGTTAAGTAAAAGGTCAAACAAATCAGAAAATACGTCAGGACAAGAAGTACCTTCCCAGAAGCCTTCTCAAATGCTGCTACCATCTCCAAAACAGAAGTGCCCTTTCCAGTTCCTAGGTTGTACACTTCACAGCCTGGAAATCACAATCGAATTTATCAGAAAAATACGACAAGCTAACAAGTACATTTTAGGTATAAAAAATTACTGTTTACTTTATCAACTCACACGCTGAAATGAAAAGGCACTTTCGTGTCATTATGTATGCCTAATAATGCAGATAGCAATTAAAGAAAAAAGATAGCAGAGTATAGATAGAAATTGAAGGCCAACGATTTTGCTTTCCAGACAACTAGAGTAGAGTTTGGAAGGATTGGATTGTATCTGGCATGAATATTTCATTTTGTTATGCTAATGTGCTTCACAAGGAAACACTCTCTTATCCATACAAGATAATGTAAAATAAGAACAAAATCATGCACCCTTGGATGTCAAAAGGTACCCAATTTCATTTTTGAACTAAATGAGTTATAAATGAGTTATATTAGTAAATCAGACTGGTTTTCACCAATGTATATATTCCCTCATGCCCCTTTGAATATAAGAAGTTCCAAGAATTCATTATCCTACTTGAATATGACCGGAAAAAAATGAGAAAATAACACTCCAAGGAATACTTTAGAGCTCTCTGCACAATCTTGGTAGAGACTGATCTGAAACAATTATGTCAGAACCTTGACCGATAGGACGCATTACGGTTCAAAGATTAATCTCACACTATTAGAAGATAGAATGTACAAATTAAGAGATATTAGCTTGAACTTATCGGCTAACTAACTAAAAGAATATTCTTTCAAAAATAAATATATGAAGATATACCGACAACCAAGTTCTCATGTTTGAACTCAGTGACCAGCTTTGAAATGATAATATCAGTCATGACAGGTTAAAACTTAATAGGTTCAAAATGGTGTCATAGTCAAAGCATCAAATACTCATCACATGTTAAAAAGTTAAAATTATCAGATGATCAAGCTGTTGTTACAAAACAAAATATAGCCAGATCTTTAGAGAAGATGCAAATAGATAAACCGAAGAAATGCCACAGTTAACAGTTATGAAAGACATATGCAAGTCCAAGCATTTACCAGTGAATTAGTAGGAACTGAGGATAATTTTAGTCGACCTATCTTAACTTGCAATATATGCACCACATAATCATGAATCAAAACCAAAGGATCAACCTAATTTTTTGTTGGTAGCAAACATCTGCTGCAGACAAGATTAAATCTTTCGATTCAATTCATGCGTACCTATGTTAGATTCAAAAAGCTTCTGCAGAGCAGCAATGTGTCCATCTGCCAGATCAACCACATGAATGTAATCTCGTACCTGCAGAACCAGAAAAGAGCAAACAATATGACAATTCATACACTGATTGAGAAAATTGTCTTCCACCAAAAACAGAAAGAAAAGCAATGAACCATGTTGACATGTTGATTAGAAAATAATGTCTCATAAAGACATATCTGATATCTGATTGCCAATAAAAGATGATACTTTTACAGAAATTCCAAATTAAAATAGGTTATAGAGATATATATATATATAAATATATAGCACACTGTTTCTTAGAAAATGATAGGAACTCCATAGACTAGATCCAAGTGGAAAATAATGATAACCATCTAACCTCAAGGGATAACTTAGAAACTAGTAGAATCATTCTCAAAAAATGGAACCAAATTGAATTAACCAAACAATAAGACTAAACAATAAGATTAAACAACAATACCCCAGTGCCATCCTTGGTCGAGTAGTCATTTCCATATACTGTAAGGGCAGATCTCCTCCCAACAGCAACTTGCTGAACAAAGGGCATAAGGTTATTAGGAATTCCACGAGGATCCTCACCAATATCTCCACTTGGATGAGCACCAACAGGGTTAAAGTATCTAAGCAATATTATCTTCCAATCTGAATCGGATCGATAAATATCACGACAAATATCCTCGATGATAAGCTGCAACCATCAGTAGAATTAATATTAGCTTACAGAACAGGTGCATTTATATGGAAAGATGCAGGAAAGGAAAATGAGGAAACCTTAGTTTGACCATATGGGTTCATTGCGAATAGAGGAAATTCTTCTGTACAGGGGACTTCCTTTGGCCATCCATAGACAGTTGCTGATGATGAGAACACTAACTGGAAGGATTAAACATCCATGAAAATGGGCACAAAATACTCAGTTCTGGACATGTATAAATGTCACACATTATGGTTACTAATAAGAAAAGTTTTATCTGAAAATTGCATTTCTAGAGAGTAGAGATCACATTATAACATCGTAAGTATGCATCATTAACAAGTAAGAACTTAGAACAGCAAGGCACATTTACCCTTTTAGAATGCTTATATGTAGAGCAAAGCATAGCTGTAACAATGATATCCTGCTTAATGGAATAATATTACCCTACTATCTTATAAAACCAGTTACATATCTTGTTGTCCAACAGGGAATATAGGGAGTTAAAAAAAATGATATTATCTAGTTATTGCAAGACCCTTCTAAACCTACTTATTCATGTGCAGATGAATCTAGGAAAAATAGACAGATAAGATACCACAGATTTGATGATCAATCTCATGGACCCTCTAATAGTCTAATGGTTAAATAAGAAAATAAACCTCAGGCTGTGAATGAAATGAAATGTAAATATACCTTCTTGCATCCATGGGCAGCCATTATTTCCAAAAGGGTTATTGTACCAATTATATTATTGTCATAATAAAGCAGGGGCTTTTGCACACTTTCACCCACAGCTTTTAATCCAGCAAAGTGTATAACAGCATCAAAACTGCAAAGAAAAAATTATAAGAAAGAGTACTACAAGTGCTTCAAAGCAGAGATTCCCTTTACATGAAGAGCTGAAGCAGACCAATTTAAACTAGGTAAATTAAATCACTTGGAAAAAAAAGAGACATAAAATGAACAAAACAGTCTTAGATCTATATGACAAAATGCTGAAGAGCGAAGACTGCAAGATCAACTACTTCTAAGAATGTGTTTCATGGATCAATGAAATTCCTGCAATAAATGTCTAAGCAAATGCCCTCTGCATGCTAAATAACACCAAATCAACAGTAGCTACCTTTCCTGCTTTCTCTAAAACAACTGTGACTGGAGGAAATTGAAAAGATTGCTTCTCATTGCAAGAGCATAAACTGCAACTGTTAACCAATGGAAGCATAGAACATTAGAACACTCACTAAATGGCCTTACAGGTTTCATGAATACCCTTTCTTTCTGCTGGGAGCTTAGGAGCCTCGTCAAATTTGAATTGTACTTTTGTAAGTTTTAACGACACATCAGCACCAATTGGCAAAATGGCTGACAGAATATATTCTGCATGGTTAATGCTTAGTTTTTCACCATCTCGGGTTAATTTGGGTCCTTAAGATCTCTTTTGGGCCACTAGTAAACTCATGGCAGCGGTCTTCCAGAAATACTACAAATAAGGGAACTACTTTCAAACCAACAGCCAGGCACAGAAAACACCATAATTTTCTCATGGAGAAGTGTATAATTGTAGAGATGTAATCTGAGTCATTAGTAGAGATAATTTGCAAAAAAATATCCTTTTAGACAAAAGATGACTGATTCTTAGACAATGCTACAAAAACAACTCAACGTACACAACATAGACATAAATAAATTGGAACAGCCTTATAAATGTCAACTGATGTCAAAAAAAAAAACTTGGAACTCTTCTTTGTGTGTCATGTATGTGTCTGTTGAAGAAACCTTAAGCAAATTTATTGCATGTTAAACAATTGGATTTAATAACAAGCAAGATATGTTTAGTATGGCGGTGGAAATAAGGTCATAGATGTATTCTAACAGAATAAGATTGCATAAAACTGTTATATATATATGAAAAGAAAAAGACTTACTTTGTTGAAGCAAAGATTTTGTCAAGTGCATCTTTATTTCGAAGATCAATCTGCAGAAGCATGCAAGTGATTAACTCTCTTTTAAAGTCTCATCCTTTTATATTTCAGTTTACCCGAAGTTATAGATAACAGCAGGACAAAAAAGATGACATGAGAATATTAAAATTGGAAATTACTCGTCTAAGAATTTATGTATTGATATGTCTTACAACCGTAGGTCCTACATCTTCAAACTATATTCACACTGAACAATTTCAAAAATATATAGCACAAGAGAAAGAAAATCTTTTCCTTGTAGTATATGCATGTTTTATCAAGAAAAAACATTAAAAGGAAACATAAATAGCAACGTAACAGAGAATCTAACTTAAAATGAGAATAACTATATAAATATGGGTGAAGGATTGGCATTGCGGTTATCCAATTTTGGCATGAAATGAAACAATTTAATAGAACCAAGTCCAAAATCAGGGTGAAAACTGATATATATCTTTGTTTCAGCATGAAGTCGCTGATTTAGAGCCTCTTTGGGAAGTTTCAGCCTGTCTCAACTGAGACAGCATTATTGAAACCTGAGCTCTCAAGTGTTCAGGTCAAGTCTGACAATTTTTTGCCATAGTTTTCAGGTGGATGGTTTTTCACCTATATGTGTTTTTCTTTCCTCTTTATTTTTATCGCTTGGCTACAACAAGGTATATAGGACGACTCAAGATAATTCAGCATAATAGTCCATTCAAATAATTCCAAGATTTGGATACTTCTGTTCAATGGGAACGAGACGTAAAACTCGTGAATCTATTAAATTGCATAATTCGAACCAGAACAACCATAACCAGCGGACAAGCCCCTCTACTCCAAAGGAGAAAATTTCCAGTCAAGCAAGGATAAATAAATTCGTAAACAATTTAACAGCAGGGGTATTAGAATTTTTAAACTAATATTAGAACAAAATCCTTATTAGCCAACACCAACTCAGTAAGCAATTCAATTTCACCAAAAAAATCACATCTTTTCCAAATAAGAAAGCCCAAATCACTCGTAACACGCAAAGCAGGACAAGCAAAAGAGATATGCCATCCCCAATCAACTTCCCACCCAATTCCATCAGAAGAACACCAACAAAAGAACAAAGAGAACAAAAGAAATCCTCATAAACAACCAAAGAAACCTTGAATTCAAATCTCCACCCGCATCTCCAAATCAAAAGTCCAGAAATTGATACCTTATGAAACGTAAGATTCTTTCCAAACTCGCCGGCCAACTCCACGACTCGATTAATCGCCACCTCCGAAGAGTTATCGAGATTATCCACAACGACGGTGCGATACCCGCCTTGGAGGAGTTGGAGCACCGCGTGGCTCCCTATGTACCCGGCACCGCCGGTTACCAGAATCGACTTCGCCATGGCCCCAATGATTTATCCTCTCGAATAAATATACAGACAGAGAACAACTAAAAGGTATCCGAGAAGAAGGAGAAGAAGAGCGAGAGAGAGAAAGGAATCGGCGAGCGAGCGAGCGAGCGAGAGGGAAGAGAGGGAAGAGAGGAGAAGAGATCCAAAACGAAGGGAATGCGATTTTGGTATAATTTATACAAAAGTCGGGGTCTTATATATAAATATTAAGCGCGGTTTGGGATCTTAAATAGCATCACGAATTGCGCTGGCCAGCGACGGGAGCCTAGAGGAGTCGAGTGTGCCGCAAATCGAATATCTCGAATTAAAACCAAATTTTAAAATGCTGGAATAAAGCATGGATGCGGTGGCTTCGCTGATTCGCGGGTGGTGTACGTGGCGCAACTCTACTGGCCCAAGATCGGAATTTTAACAGCTGGTTTGACGCCCCGGTGGGGAAACCGTGTTCACACGTGGCGAGAGACAGCTCTGGGCTGCCACGTGTACTTAAGATGCGGTGGTAGTGGGCTTTAGGAAAGAAATTGGGTATCTTGAGGCGGGGAAGCCATTGGAAATAAATTCCCCCCCAGTACACCACTTGCAACCAAGGGAATAGTTAGAATAGTTGTACGATGCTCTCATCTAACTCTCCCTTTAGTCATTCCTTCCGAAAGGAAAATAAATAAATTAGAGTATAAACGAATCCATATATATATATATATATATATATATATATATATATTAAAAAAAAATGAGGAATAAAGAAGAGTACTCTCTCGAATCCCAAGGTCTACTTTAGCATTATACTTTTTAAGGTGTACTTTCCTTGTGACATGAGGCAAAGTTCAGGTCAAGAAGGAGATGGAAGTCGTGAGCTTTGCCGAACTCCTTAGAAGTTTCAATAAAGGAGGCTTTGAGACGATGAATGCATCAACCGACCAACGATGACTCGGACGACACGTTAAAAATCCAATGGCGGTTTCCTATTTAGATTTGGCCGTGGTCCGTTTCTAGTAGACGCGGGAAACATTAATGACCTTTTTCTATTATTATTAAATGGACTTTAATAGACGTCACAATTCATGTGACTGTCAACTTAGGAAGGGGAGTTTTATACGCATTAAACTTTTGGAGGTCAGACGATTGTGTAATTAATGTCACTATCCAAATTGCGTGGAATTCATACAAACCAACGGCCGGTCAATCAATTAGGCTTTTGTTTACCTAATTATCTAAAATTGGAGGGGCTTATGTGCGAAAACGGCGCAGAATTTAAAAAAGTTGTGGGAGTGGGGGGGGGGGGCGATGGAGAGGGATTAGTTTTAGCAACGACATAGAAGAGTAGTTGAGAATGCACGTAGATTGCGGTAGAGATACAAAAAAAAGAAGAGTAATTCTATCGAATGATTGATTTAAGAGGTAGAATATATTCTTTAAATAAACAAAAGAAAATTTTCGCCTCGAATTCCGAATTAGATCGATCCTCTCAAAGTATTCCTATGCACTTGGTTGCTGTGAAGGTGGTTTGTGGATCCCACGTCCAATTGCAGCGTACACATGTTGATTCCTTCCACTAATTCTTGTGCTTGTTTTAATATAAAATAAAATTATGAGCAATTAGATAGGCAAGTCCTCACATGCAAAAAATTTGGTGGTGAACATCATAACGTGACACAAGCTTTGTAAGTCTAATTATTTATGTACAACTTTTAGGGCATGTACACCACCGTCTTGTATTCTTGTATAATGTATACCCTCTCTTCTCTTCTTTTTCTTTTTTTTTTGGTGACAAAAAAGAATTCTTAGAGGAGTCTTTTAGTAAAAAGTTACTGCCTCTTTTGTTTATAGAAGTAGGACCCTTTTCTTCAATCGCTTGGTACTTTGGAGTTAAGCTAAAGGTTGGATATTTAGATATTTAGTCTAGTTGACTAACTTCATAGTGAAGTAATTTTTGTATTTACTAGTGAGATTCTAGAGTCTTATATACTTGCTTGATATGAGGCACTCTGACAAATATTTTCAATTTCTGAAGAGATGTTTGACCTCTTGAAATCATTTTCTGGGGATCTATGTTAGCTTTTCTCTAATGACAATTCTTCTAACAGTCTATTAGAGTACTATTGATGGTAGTTATGAATATTATTCAAAAAAATGTTTATACTAATGAAACAATGGCAGTCCTCCAATGATTTTTTCTTTTCTTTTTATTCAACTCCTTTGTACCAGTGCTTAAGGGGATGGTGAAATTAAAGTAGTCTAATTTGACTTGGAGCCTTCACAATGTTCCTTATGACTTATATTTATGACTGAATAGATAAGCACGCAATTGCATCTATTTAAATCATGGAACCATGAGATCAAACTATTATGCTTTTACCTGCACAGGATTTGTGTATACTACTGGATCCAAAAACTTGCGGAATCATCAGCACAATATCAAGAAAAGTGCGATGTCGTGTAAGGAAATAGCAGATTCTGAAACTGATATTATAGAAGAAAAAAATCATTTTTAAGAAAGACAGATGAAAGTCGCAAAAGAAAATTGTTGTCTAGGGACAAAGGATAAAGAAAAGTGAAATTATGAGATAGCAACATGAAATAATAATCTGCTGGATTTATCAAGTATTAGTCGCGGTTAGAGACACAGTAATTCAACACTTCTATACGTAGTTAGAATGGCTATGATCATCGAAAGAAACATCCAGTTCTGCTGCTAGATGGACATAACTCCTGACATTTCTGTTGCAATAGTCCATAAGGATCAACAGCTGCATCTCTAATGAATTTGTGCTGCAATTTGCTTCAAATCGCTGTGTTTGTGGTTCATTGCATCTCCTCCACTCATATACATAACGGGGAAAGAATGGTATCATTCGTTGACGCTTGTACGTGATACTGTGTATTTGCACCATTCTGAGTAAGTGTGATATTGAAGGACCTATATGGTAGGAAAAAAATAAAGAAATTAGTAGACATGATGATCATGAAGGAATCAACATAATTTGTTTGCACAAAAAGAGATATGTAGGAGAAAAATGTGGAGAAATTAAATTTTACAGATATAAAGTATGGCTGCCACCTGCCTGAAAGGGAAAACAGAGAATTGAGGTAGGTATAATTGTTACATAAATATAACCTAGAGAAACATCTAGAGGTAATGTATAAAAAAGATACGATATAGCAAGTAAATGTTGTTTTGGGGTGAGAAACACTTCATTTATTACAATTTCTTCATCCAAACAGACTTTAGCAGCAAGAACATCAGAGTCCAATTCTAATTTAATTTCAATCATTGAGGATATCTGGAATACAAGAATTTTGGCACCATTGTATAGAATAATCCAAAAGATAGCTGAGCATGAAAACAAATTTTAAGAAAAGACATAAACAGAAATCTACAGAGAGATTGAGAGGTCCAAGGAACTTCACTAGTATCTAGAAAGACGAAAAGTATTAAGAATGGTAAATAACACAATCTGTTACCACGATTTAATTAAACACGCTCAGTAGACAATGGTTGAGAACTGAGAAGCCTTTCTACTTCATCATTTGCCTCAGCTTGTATACGCCATCGCTAGATAAATTACAGGTCAAATAAGAGATTAATAACAAAGCATTAGTTTGAAGGTCAAGCTAACACTCAAGAACAAGAACACTTGCCTCTTCAAGGTTGTCTATCTCCATAATCTGTTGTATTTGTTCTGATATTCTTTCCTGCAATAATGCAGTTAACCCAGTTGAAGATTCTAATATTGTGATTATGCAAGAGAAAGCCTTTGCTCCCTATACTAGCGTTAGATCAGACAGACAACTGAAGAGTTTTCACTAGCTACTCACAGCACTGCTCGCTGCTTCAGCAGCAAGAACATCAGAGTCCATTTCCACTTCAATTTCAATCATTGAAGATATCTGGAATATAAAAAAAATTGGATTAGATATAAAAGTTCCTTGCTAAACTGGATGTTGCATTAATACTCTTAAAACCTACTTTTGCATAGCCATCAATTAACTCGATCTTTGCCAAAAGGGCACTTTCCAAGCTCTCCTGTGCCTTTTTGATTCTTTCTCGTCGAGCACTAGAAAAAGCAAGTGCTTTAGACAACCAACAATGGATTGTCAAAAGTAAATTACTTAATGGAATAATAAGTTGACACCAGATATATATTTCCTAATATTAAGTTAGTGCACATCTATGAATTAAGAAAGGCCCGTGTGATGTTACCGGTAAGATGGTTCCCCCACTGCAACTATTTTGTTCTCCAACTGGCACATTCTAGCCAGCATCCACACCTTTAAGGAAAGGTCCCAAACTTAGGCCCACTTATAAGGATTCTTTTCATTGAATTTTACTTTGTAAAACACCACAAAACAGAAAAACCAGACCTCCTTTTCAGCAGTCTGTCTTAGGTCCTTGATGCGCGTCTGCAGCAAGTCATATTGAGCTAAAAGCTGCTGCTTGAGAGCAACAACATCAATGGTCCTCTGAGGAAGCTGAAAAAAGAAGAAAAACACAGTGTAACTGAAAAGGCCGGTATAAGCAAATATGTGAAGCAATTCTCTTTTTCCTAATGAATAAAAAAGCCAACCATCCATTGTTAAATTGATTGAAACATTGAAGAACTAATTACATATATACATGATCCAGTGAGTTGGGTCTCCTTTTCCCAATCTTTTATTAGATTTAAGGTGTCCTAATGTTGAGTTTGATACTACTCACAAACTTAGTACTGTCTAAAGAAATGAACAATGCTCTCTACACCAAAGTACCTAGAGTACTGTCCAAATTTCACCTGACTATATGATATCACCTTGGTCATAGATCAAAATATCCATGTGTTAGTACTGATCACTAATAGATCACCACTTTAAACAGATGACCAGCTATCTCATGTACTAACGGTAAAATTGATTAGTATCCAAAATTAGTATCTTTGTTTTGCAAGAATTTTAAAATTTAACTCCAAAAATCAAATTCAATGGGCATGAGTACTGGAGGCTAATTCTTTTTACTAGAATTTGGCTTTAAAAATTAATTATAAACCCTAAACCCTAAATTATAGGTTCAGAATAAATGAATAGGACAATCTCTTCATACATTTAGGCATCTCTACTGTTGCTTCTCTAGTCAACATGAGCAATTTTATCAATTCATCTTCACCCTTCACATATTACTAGCTCTTGAACACCCCAAATGTCCTTGTAAAGTATATTAATAACTTCTAAAGTGAACATATGCTCACTTTGCCCGTTTGTATGCATTTTGTCTTAATGAATCAAAATGGGATCCAATGAGCTGTAATAAACTCGCGGTGAACATTCAAGGAGACATCAACTGAAGCATCTTTTTGTAAACAAGGGTAATCCACTTGTGTTTCGGCTGCGTACTAATGCTTCTATAAGCCTATAACTAACATACGGATATCATTAAATAGAGCAGGGAGTACCCAAAGGAGCATGGAAATGTCCGAAGTCTGAACAAATGCAAACATAGTGGCAAAAATTGACTAGTTATTTCATCAAATACAAATCAAGATGCTAAATCCATCAGAAAGGCACTAGTTAATATAAACCAAACTACAAATGGTAACTGAAAGAAAAGTTACCTTACGCAATTCTGGAAGAACAACTAGGTTTACAGCGGTCCCAATGGCAACTGATGCAATAACAGTGGCTGAAATGAGTCTAGGAAGGCTTGGGTCAATGAATGAGGAAGCAGCATCTCCAGTAGCCAGAAAAGCAAGCGAAGGAAATAAGATATATGGGTTTAGCAAAATTGAACCACTGTTCTTAATGGTATCTCTCAACAGTTCTGACACCTGTCCATTAGTGTGATTTGTAAGACTCATGGGTTCCCCAGGTCTAAACCCAGGATATTGTGTGTTTAGCCTGAATGGACCCATTTCACGGTAAACATTTGATGGAGCTGCCAAGGAAATGGTTACTCTTTCTCCTTCTTGCGCAGGAAGTTCTGTTGTCTTGGTAGCAAACCTGTGTGTGCGAGCTGTCCCTGTAGGACTGCGAACCTGCACATCTTAGTGAAATAAATTGCTGGAAATGGTGACCAGAGCCACTAAAAAAATCATCTTTGCAAAAGGAAAAGGGTATTGATAATTTTTAAAAAATTTACTATTTAATCTCGGACATGCACTCTCACATAAATAATATGTGATTAGTAATTCACAGAATGAATATTAATTCTATTAATGGTTCAGTTGTGTTTTATAAGTTACTCTCCACGTCAATATGGACACATGGAGTTTATTTTTAGATAATTTATTTTACATGTTTTTCAGGTACTCCAAAAGTATGTAACTGGGGGTGTTACACAGAAATTGACTTGAAGGCTAGTTGGTAAATGTTACATCTGAAGCTTAAATTTCAATGGGCTACCGAAAAGGTCTTAAGGTTGTTTCCATCACTTTAACAGACTCCCTTCTGGATTGATTTTATTCATCATGAATCAAATTCTAAAAAGCAAGGATTACAATTTTGAACATCATAATTTCAATTTGATGTATGTCTATCTAGGCTTCTTGCTTGATTAAGGGAAAGTAGAATAGTGAAACATCCAAACATTTGGTCCAAAATGATCAAAAGAGTAAACAAGAAAATATTTGTCGAGAAGTGTACCACAATTGAATGCAGAGCAGCAGGGACATCATCTTTCATTACTTTTAGAAACCTTAAAGCCTTCTCCCAAGCTGGAGTGTCCTTGCTGCGTTCGGCAGGAGTAGATCCTTAGAGAAGTGAATGTTGCAGAATCAACATCATATTTACTAGCAAAGGAATAAGCAAAATGTAAAGCATCACTTTGATAGAACAAAGAAATTAACAGGTCAATTAACTTGTGGAAAACAGAACATCTAAACAAAGTCAGATGAAAAGATCAATAGCTCCTGTCACATCATGTTATGTTGTGCTAGTGTGTATGTGAGGGAGAAGCATATGAACTGAAGCTTACATATTTTAAAAGAAGAATAAATTGGCAATATGGATAATAGGGCTGAAATAATTGTTCTAAAGAGTGTATTTTCTCACTGCCTATAGAAGGAAGGCTGCAGTTAAGATAGATTATCATTTGTAAACAATTATATTTTTGTTACTAACGAGTTCTGAGTCAGAGACAGGACATGGCAGCTCAATAATTGTAGGTTGATAACCAGCTGTCAGACATATAACAGTGGATTATCATACAAAGAAACATCCATGGTGTAAATAGGAAAAGAAAATACAATAGGATTGTTGTCAATAAAAGAATGTGCTACTTACCTAACTTCTTCCGAATCAATATTAACTATATCTCCAGATACAAGTTCATATTGGTACCGACACTTGGAACAAGAAGCAACCTGATAAAGATCATAAAAAAAAATTATACAGAGGTGTGCAAGCATAATGATTCATGTATAACATCTAACAAAAAAAGTACTTGTCCACCAAAGATATATTCGTCTTAAGATAAAGCATAGAAGAAGCCAACCTGCTAAATCACAGGACTTTTAATAGATACAATATATTAGCTTCTGTTAGGACATCTGGTCCTTATTCTTTCATCTTCCCTTCACAATTTTCGTGCAAACTAAGTTTATCTTTGACTAACAAATGGGTAAAGCACTACAAGGACAAAAGTAAACCTTACACTCTCCTTATTTCTTTCTGTTTACATGTTGATAGTTCATCAACTGCAGACTAGAGAAATCAGTAGGACTGAATTTACATTAACAAAAAAAATAATAATGATAAACAGAATGCAAGCAAAATAGAGAATACACATAGGTCATGCACATATATATAGGTAACCTGGATTCATGAAAAAATAATAATTCTATGTTACACCTTGCACTTTGTAAGTACAGATTATTATCCAAATGATTGTCATCCAATATTACTTCCAACAATATGGGCTTGGCAAGAGCACAACTCAAAGATTGAAAAGCAGAATCTGTGTAGTCTGTTGTACCTTGACAGCCTACCTAATTAAAAGGTGACGGGTATTTTTAGTTGAATGCATCTCATCTTATCAAAAAAAAAATCCAAGATAGTAGGACTTCCATGAACAATAAGAGGCCAATTGGCCAGTAGAGTAATCTACATTGTTGATTGTAGTTTAGTCTCATGAAACTCAGGAGAATAGATTACCATGTATGTAAGAACAACAAATCTAGGTTGTATTGAGAATATTAATTATAATTCAATCAGTCATACAAATATCTAAAATGATTCATAGCTTCATGCAACACAATCAACTATGCATCTACAAGCTAATCAAAAAACTTAGCAGTCGATAGTTGTTATCAGATGCTTAAAACATAATATATCATTTTCTGAGCAATATGCCATACAAGAATATTCTTCATCCTACTGACAGTTAAGATAGTGGAGTGACAGCTTACGAGATTGGTAGCATACTTGAGTTCCATCTTGAGGTTGTGCAACAGCAATTGCTATCATACACTTCGGACATCGAACAATCATCCCAAATGGCAGCTATAAGATAATGAAAAGGAGGTAAGAAGCATGCATCATGGAACAAAGTAGCAATCCACAATGATAATGCAGCAATGTGGTAACAAAATTGCATTAATACCTTATTAGACTAAAGATATTTAACAAGATACATAGACTTGCAGCAATAGTTTATCTGATAATAAAATTGAAAAGGTAGTAATTGTAATGAAATATAAAAGCATATAAACGTAAAAGAATTAGTAAACAGTAGATGCTTGGCCATGTAACTACATTTTCTTTTTCTAATTCTGAAGTCTTGCTATTGTATTTCCTTTTTTGAAAAATATTTCTTTTTTCAATTTATATGAATGTAAAATGGCATCCTAGCAAGTAATTTTCTAGAAATAGCCTAAGACCTAAAAGGCCGTGTATTCTCAACTTTGATGTGCAAAGCAGGCGGACAATCTTGTTGATGCAAGGTCATTGCTTTGAACACCAAAATGACCAATATGCCTCTATCAGCCAATTCATTAAAATAATTAAGGCTGCACGCAAGGAATTAAGCGCCACTGGGACTGGGTGCGTACTATAGGTATTTCAACCTTTTGCTAGGACTGCTAGCTATCTGTCAGTGCTAGAACATTGTGCTAGGTAAGAGGGAGAGGGAAGCAAGGGAAAGCGATGAAAGAACCAGAGGAGGAGGGAAACAGAGGAAGGGGCAGAGAGAGAAAGAGACTGGATAGCGGCGGCAGTAAGGTTATACGGTGATCACAATTTAATAAAGAACAATAAAATTTCCTAAATGTGGAAGCACAAAAAAGGAAAAGAAGACTTACCTCCTCCCGTGAAGATACTCCCACCCGAGCAACATAGTCAATTATACTAATCGCACCCGACACATGCAAGGAAGCTGCCAGTCCATGAACAAGCAATGCATATGTGCACACATCCGGCCTGGACCACTTCGACAAAATCTTGCCATCATTCCCATCTAATGTTCACAAATATAGGAAGAAAAAAAAACTAACTCATTAAATGGAAGTATCAATCTGGATCATCTAAATTTATCAAATACTTCAATGTTAATTCTCTGAAACATCACAAAACTCGATGAAAGAAAAAGAAAAGGATTCCACCTTGAGCAATCCGCGACCGCATAGCATCAAACAACGATAGTGCTAATTCAACGTTTCCTCGATCGAATGCCGCTGCAATGATGGAATTACAATCACATGTCTCCATGAAAGCACAATTCTTACTCCCTTTCAACTCCATAACAATCTCCAAAACTTGATCGGCATCCTTTGCGGCAGAGAGCTGCCTCAACAAGTCATTCTCAAGAAAACCAAGACCAGACTTCTCCGTGCTCAGGCGATCTTTGTTGGTAGAATAAGCTCTTATAGAACAAGAATTGATGAGAGATGGAGAAGAAAAGAAGCAGAGGTTATTAGCAGATGAGAAATCTGAGTTGCATCTGCTAAGGAGGAGGATCAGAGAGTTGGTATTATTAGACGGACATCTAAAGCTGTGAGAGAAACGATACATAGAGGGAGAGAGAACGTTGAGAGCCATCTAACACTCTCTCTCAGAAGCATAGCGTCGAGCACATAGCGTGCGTGCTTATGAGGATGAGGAATGAGCGGTCGAGAATAATGTCGCGACAAAGACGTGAGCTTCCGGATTTGTGGAGGCGTTTGCGCTTCCGTAACGGGCATAACGGCTGAGGAGGATATTTAGTTGGGTTTCGGATTTATAGTACGACAATGGATCGAAATCCAGATCCATTTAAAATTAGCCAATCGGATTCGAATTTTGCGAATCAAGCCTGATAAGTCACTGTGAATGCCAGGTAACCCAAGTAACCAACTTCGAAACTTCCCTACAACCGAAGCTAAATAAAATTGCAGGTTGTTGCAATTAAGCCCTCGTATCGTTATTTTCCTATCCACTTTCCCTAACCTGTCCACATTCAGCGGTTAGGAGTCAAACTGGTCAACACCCACATTTCCCGGGCTAAACTAAATCCTTGTCGTCAACCCCCAACCGTTTTACCTTCCTCTTTCCCATTTCCCTCCCACCACTCCACCATCTCCATTAATTCCCCCACAAGAACTCAAAACCGTTCACCATTCTTTCCTCCTCTCCTCTCGACCACTTTAGCCAAGAGGGATGGCGAGTCCCTCACAATACTTGTCTTCCCCTATCAACGTCTTTATCCCCCTCCTCTTCCTTTACTCCTCCATTCCCTTCTCCTCCCAAACTTTACTCCCTCCCATCCCCAGCCAGAAACCCAGGGTCGACGTAGGTGTCAGCGCCGCAATCAACGTCGCCGTCAGAGGGTCGCCGCTGCAAGCCACGCTGACCCCATACCAGCACATCCACACCGAATTCCTCAGCTCCCACAACCAAATCCGCGCCGCGTACGGGGAGCGCCCCTACAGGTGGGACTCGCGGCTAACGCACTACGCACGGCGGTGGTCCAGCCACCTGCGCGATTCCGGCTGCACCATCTTCCACTCCAACGGGCCCTACGGCGAGAACCTCTTCTGGGGGAGCGGGTTCGACTGGCGGCCGTCGGACGCCATCAGCAGCTGGGCCAGCGAGAAGGAGTTCTACAACCCGGACGCCAACTCGTGCGCCGCCGGCAAGCAGTGCGGCCACTTCACGCAGCTCGTGTGGAACGGCACGACCCACGTCGGCTGCGCGCGCGTCGAGTGCAGCGGCGACGGGGTCATAATGGCCTGCTCGTATTACCCGCCGGGGAATTGGGTCGGCGAGAGACCCTACAAATATGCTACCTGAGGTAGATGCTATGGCTTGCGCGGGAACTACTAGGACGTTAATATATATGAATACTTGCTTGCGTACTCGTTATAAAGTTGGAGCCTCTTATATACTTCGTTTGATTGAAGACTCTCCCTTTCTCGGTTTCTTGTATTGATACGGGAAGAACTGCGATTGGTTTGTTAACTTCGAGAATGGAGATGAATTGCCTGCAGAGCCTTAAGGTAATGGCATGCCAATGTATACGATGATATGCCAGTGATCATCTAAGACAAATCTTGAAATAATTAAATAAATACTTACTAGCTAGTACTAGAAGTATGAATTATTACATTGATGGCAAAAAAATCGCTCTTAACAACCAAGAGGTAGAACGAAAATTAGAATGTGCATCGTCATTCATTCAAATATGTCACAAAGATATGAAAATTAGAATGAGGAAAGGCTTACATTGATGAGAGAAAGTTTAGCAAAAGGCTTGCATTGGCTAATTAATGGCTATGCACTTGTTGCACATAAAATAGTGCAGAATAACGTAGCTTTACTACAAAACAGAGGACAAAGGATAATTGCAGCCACCGCCACACTAAAAGGAACCATGCTGTTTGATTTTGTACTTGACAAAATTTGCGACGAAGCAAAGATATTTATAATGTATCTTTCCTAGTTAATTATGTATGAGTAGTGACACAATATTTGATAGAAAACATTTACAAAATAAAAGTTAAATCTGCCAAAATATTAAAAGAGACAAATAGAGTGCGATGAATAATCCGTATTCACTGTTTGAAGTTTTCAGAAAAGTTTGAATTCCCATTGGGTCTCTCTTCGTAATGGCCGAAAAAGTATGCAAACTTTTGAAACCGTTTTTAAAAAAGATTTGAAGGGGATTTTAAAAAATTCCTAATCCGTTTAGAAGATGTTTTCATCACCTACATAAAAGAAATGAATGTTATTTTTGTTGTCAAATCTTTTGGAGATCTCTTCAACATTGTTTTTGTCTAAGACGTGAAGATCTCGGAGGTCCCATAGTTGTTCATCTACATCAACATTCTCTATTACTCAGAGAATCAAACAACACAAGCTTTAGTACAAGTTATATCTACATTTAATAATGCATTGGTTTTGATTCATACTTTTCACCTTTACTTGGAATGGCTTTTCCTTAACGTAAAAATTCTTCTGCATGTTTACATGATTACTTTGGATTGTCTCACGAATTTCTTATTACCTTCCACTGATTTTGATTAGATTGGCTTAGATTCTCATTATCTAGTTCCATCTCTCCTGCGTAATTTCGCATGCCATCCATCTTATTCCAACCACTATGGTAATGTTTATCCAAGCTCGAAGGTAGAGGATTGGAAAATAGTCCATCGTTGTAATCAAAGATGATGCTTTCACCTAGCTTCTGAAAAAAGATATTGCAGCCTCTCCATCATTACCTAGTACCTAATAAGTATTACCTAGTAGGCTCCTACCTTGTTGGTGTACAGTAATGAGTTTTTTTAATATTTTAGGTATATACACCAAGCAGTATACCTAGATAAATGATTTACAAACTAAAGGAGGTTAATTACCCAAAAGCAGTCATAGGTAAAACAAATTATGGTAATAAAAAGTCTCTAATTCAGACAACTATTTCTGTATATGTGTAAGAAACTTGGATGACATCTATTTAGACTAAAAGTCATGTAGTCTTGGAAAACTCATCTATTTGGGTATATTGTTCATGGTGTACAGACTTATCATAATGTAAAACTCTACAGTAATTCTCTCCTTGGTGAGACATCTTCAGGCAATTTAAAGGAGGATAGCTATGAGAGCTAGCAAACATACGATGCCATGTGATTCCCATATCGACGACAAGCTTGCTCGAAGTCCATAAAATTCCTGAAGAGATAGTATGTCCTATCATCGATTGATCAGAAATAAGATGGGAGTTAATAGTCCATCATAGTTTTTGTAAAACCTTTGTCAGATAAAGAATAAGGATGGTGTTCATCAAACTCTCTTTTCTTAAAATCAACACCTCCATCATGATATTCCTTTGCACCTTCTAAGTTCCACATATATACTGACGGCTGGATTTGAAGAAAAAAAATCTGTTAACCACTTGCAGCAAAAGTTGGAAACAAAAAATTAAGCTCCAACTCCTTCCCAAAAGGTCAGAGCTCAGGAAGATGTTCTTAGTTGAATTTAGATCTCGCTGCTGCGGGAAATGGTCATGCATGGAAGAGTTGGCTAGCTGTGTAGATCTTGGATCGAATATGTTTTATTAGCCCAACAACAACACGAACTGGAATAGGTTCCCTTTTCTATAAATTAACCTTGCAAGGGCTTATAGATAATCATATCTAAGGTAGTCGTGGTCTAGTTTAAGACTCAAGTCCCCCGAGGTTCAAATGTTCAGTAGTGTAAAATAGTGCTCCGAGGATGCATGCGAAGGGAAGAAAAAAATGGCTACCAAATCATTACTACTTTCCCTTGCCATCCTCTTAATTAGCTGAGAATCTTATCATTTACATTGTGGCCCAATAGAGACCATATAATATTAGATTATAGGTCTCTCTCTCTCTCTCTCTCTCTCTCTCTCTCTCACACACACACACACACACACACATACACACACATCTCACAGGAGCATTTCATTTAATCTGCAAGTTTCTGTCATTGATGACAAGGCTGAGGTTAGTGGCCCCCACATGCATGGCAAATCGATCGCCTTCGAGTTCAAGGTACTTTTTATTTGTTTTGCTTTCGGAGTAAGAATAGTTGATGTTGGTTTTTTGTCTACATCTGGAGAGCTAAGGTATTTTGCAGTACTCTCTTTATCTTATTCCACTCTGACAAGATAAAAAGGATAAGGCTATGAAATGGGATAACTCATAACTCAAGATTAGAGACACAGACCTCAAGATCAAGACCATATCTTCTTGTAGCTCTTGTTGTTCTTCTTCTTCCTCTCTTTCTTTTCTTTCTTGACACTTTTTGGAACGACTATCAAATGCTATTGTTCCATGACCGCCAAAAATATACTGCACAAATGATTAAAGAAGCATACGCCAATATAATTGGCACATTAAATAGTCACTTTTCTCTTTGATCGCTCAAAATTCTGAAATATAGAATTTGGAGGCCTGGTCCAGTATCATTGAGGACAGCCTAGAATTATAATTAGGCATTGGGGTGGGGGGCCAAGTGAGACTATAATATAAATTATATTGATAGAGCTATTTGGGGAATTAAAGTAGATTCTTGCTGGAAATAGTACAATAATTAAAAGAAATCTTACACCAAAGAGGCTACATAGTGGTACTAATAAAAAATATATTTCTGGTAGCATTATTAATAAGAGAAGATTTTATAATCGGTAGGAGATTGGGGATCTTCACCAATCCCACGAGCCAAATCCAGCCTCTCTTTTTTTTTTTTTAATTTTTTGGCATACAGTATTAAGAAAAACATTTATGCTAAATTGGTATTCTTTATTTTATTTTATTTTCTTGTAAGATAAAAGGTAAAATAGTCAAGCCTAATATTGGTTATGTGATAATCATATAATGTTTTTTTTAATTAAAAACTAATAAAATAAGTATTTTAAAAGTTTGTCGTGGTTAAGGAATCAATACATCACAATGAAAGAAAATGAGGGGTGGGTTTAGTTTGGGAATCAAAGTGTAATTATGAGTAATTACCAAGTAAGCTATCCTTGTTTCACGGATAGTATAATTGCTTTCGTTGTATTAATATCACCACCGTTAAACCTTCACGTGTGACGTGTGAGCACTATTCCTTGATGGCCACCTAAACAACGAAACAGGGGAGGTGGGCCCCCACTGGTGACTATGCACTCACTTGCTTGGCAGCGACACTTGTCATTTTCCCCAAAAAGGCTTTTTGTCTTCTTTTTGGATGAGAACAACTTAAGTACCCATTTGTGAGAGAGTGTACTATTCAACCCGGGGACAGGTCACACAGGTGGACTTCATTAGAACACTCCAGAGGCAGAGAGCTCAACCGACTTGCTCGCTTTCTTGCAGTCTTAATTAAGATAATCTAGGATTATGTAACTATCTGGAAAGGAAGGTTTTTACATTGAGATCTTCTTCCTTCGGCTCCCTTCGACTTTCTTGTTCCTGTTAAACATAATCCCAGAGGTGATTGATCTTGACCTCCGCAAATATTAACACTCAGTGATCACTGGAAGCATTTGATGATTAGTGATCAAGGTTGTTCTTCATGTCAACATTAAAAGCTTATCCCCCTCCTCCTCGCCTCCCCTCCCCTCCCCTAAATATCTAGATAAGTACCTCACCTCATATTGGTGACAAAACAAGTAGATACACAGATAATTTAATCGAAACAGATCTAAATTCAATTGAAACAGATCCAAAATTATCTCATCTGATTGGAAGACTTTTCTCAGTCACTTTTGGCTCTTTCTGCCTTCTTTTTTTCAATTATTAGTGTTAAAAGAAAACAAGGAGTTAAATATATTACTTGTTGCATCATCTCCACATTAGAGCGATCCATCTCCCATGGTATTAATTCACAAGTGCCAATTTGTGACCTGACAAGTAGGTGACGTGTTGCAACAAAAAAAAAGATTTGTAATGATGGTAGTTGGTACATCATGGTTGGTAAGGCACAAACACACACACAGACACAGGCACAGACACAGGGGGCTGTCTGAAGGAGCAGAGCCAAACGACATTGTATTTGCTAGAGACTTAGAGACCACCCCATCTACCTGTGTTTCTTTAATTGTTTTCTCCAACCAAAGCCAAAAATGGATATATTACTTTTTTACCAAATTAGGCATCACGGAGCCAGTACAAGCCAAAAGCTGAGTCATGCATTGAACCAGGCGCATTTAAGAGCAAGAGGAAGAGGAGGAAGCTACCTTTAGCTAAGGACCACCTTTTGTCAAATAAGGACCACTTTCATCCGGAGATTGTTTGGACCAAACTAACCAGTTTTTTAGTTTTATTTTTTAATTGAAATTGACTGGTTTTTAGATTTATTATTAACACAGATGTTAAACTAATCGGTTCAACATTTCTGAAAGACTTAGCGTTACAAAAATTTATATATATAAAATAAATAAATAAATAAATAAATAATTAGAACGCCACTAGTTCAGTATAAAAAAGCTCGTGAATGTGGTGGAACTAATGATTGTTTCGCTTATCCCCGGGTCCCACACGACATCTCCAGATTACCACCGTATCTATCGTGTCGTACGTTAAATTTGCCCATTTTGGGGACTTCTTGACCAACATTGAGCCGACATAGTTATAAGAATGGTTTACCGACAAAGTTTTATCACTAATTCGGATTTAATTTGATAGATAAATTATTAAATAGTTTAGAAGTTCCATTGCATGCTACGTAGGAGAAAAAAATAGAGTTTTATTTTCTTTAATAATATATTGAATAATTCAGTGGTTTATAAATAGTGGAAGCCCTGAATGAGTTTACTATTGACTTATGACATGAATAACAACCACTCGTTCAATAGAAAGATTTACTAGATAGACTAAAATAATAGTTGGTGGTGGGAAACTCCATGTTTGATGGAAAATGGAAGCGCATCAGTCGCCTTGCAATTCATTATTTGCATTGCTTTTTGGAGTAAGAGTTGTTGGTGTTGGGTGTTTGTCTACATTTGAAGAGCTGGGGTATTTAGCAATGATGCCTTTTTATCTTATTCCACTTTGACTGGATAGAAAAAGGAGAAGGCTATGATATGGGATAGCTTATTATGAACACAAACCTCAAGATCGAGTTCATATTCTCTTTGAGCTCTATGTTCTACCTTTTTCTTTTCTTTTCTTTTTTAATCATTTTTCAAAATCTATCAACGGCTGTTGTTCTATAATCGTCGTCGATGAAATAATAACTGAATGATTAAAAGAAACTCATGTTATATAGTATCTATAAATTTAAAAGACACTATTAAGTGTTCGCTCTTCTCTTTGTTCTTTGCTCAAAATTTTGAAATATAAGTTTTGAGCAAATTAATTTGGGAATTTGGAGGGTTGGTCCCAAAGAAAGGTTAAGATTTAGTATTAGGGGTAAGGAGTAAAGTATATAAATAGGCTCGGCTAAAATTTCTACTATACGCAGTTTGGTTTAAGTCGAGTTAAGTTAAAACTTATTTTTGAAGTCTTAAATAAGATGAGCCTATTTTCAAGCCTCAAATGAGCTAACTTTAGGCTCGACCATATATATATAGTTGAGTCTAGGTGAACTAGTGCATAATTCACTAGGTGAACTCTTACAAAATCTCTCGCCATGAGTATAGTTAATCCACATCGTATCTCAAATATTATAAAATAAAAATCTAACACCCAATAAAGTGGAAACTATTGGTTGTTGACCACCGGAAAGAAAGAACGAGACAGAGAGCAAGGCAGAGAGGGGAGAATCCAACAAAAATTAGAAGAATACGGTAGAGGGGTTTGTACACACACACATAGGGAAAGGAAGGTAGTAATGCCTAGCAAATTTTATTTATTTTATTTGTAAGGTATTATATAATGTTGTCATAAAAAAGAATAGTGGATTAACTATATAATAATGAGCAATATTTTGAGTGATCAAGGTGTAATTTTTCCTAGTTTCTTTAATTCCAAGGAAGCTATCATTATACACCAAGGGTAAACTCTTTTGATTATATTAATATCACCACCGGTAACTCTTCATTTGCGAGTACCATACTTTGATTGCCAGCAGAATAAGCATAGGACAGGTCATAGAACCTCGGGAGACTCCGGAAGCTCCTAGAAATCTCCAGAAGCCTCCAGAAGCCATTGCCGACAAATCTTTTCTTCTTGCTGTTGTTGTTGCGGTTTCAATCAAGTTTGGCAACTAAGATATGATTAATTAGAGTAAGCAAGCTGAATAATATCGGATTAAGTATGTGGCAATAAAGGTTTAAATGAGCTGTTCGGCTCATTTCATAACCCTGTCGATGAATAAAAAAAATGAAAAAATAGAAGTATACAAACTACTACATAGCTATGAATCTAAATTTCAAGTTAATTGTTCCTGATATAACGAAGGTGATTGATCTTGACCTCCGCAATCAATCTATTGTCTTTTTTGCACCTCTGCCTTTTGATCACTCAGTGACTGTTTTAGAGGCATTATTTAATGATCAAGGTTGTTTTCATGTCAACATTGAAGTTTAAATCCCCATAAATATCTCCCATCTCGCCTTGTCCTCATCCATCTCAAATTAATGACAGACAACTGGACCGAAACCATTGGAACAAATCTAGGGCTACAAAATTTGCAAGCTTAGAAGATAAATAGGAAATCTAAAATCGTCTCATCTGATTGGATTTGAAAAAAAAAAAACAAAAGAAATTAAATATATAATTTGTTGCATCTACACATGCATTGTATTAGTTCCCAAGTGCCAAAATTTGTGTTCCAAAATAAATAAATAAATAAATAAACTAATGATGGTGGTTTGGTGCTTTTCATATATCTCTATTAACCGAAACAGTTGCAGAATTTGGACAATATATATATAAATAAATATATAGCCATGATCAGTGTGTGCACAAAGCCAAAAATGGATACATTAGTCATCCTTTTTTTATTACCAAATTAGGCATGATGGAGGGTAGTACAAAGCCAAAAGCTAGCAGGCATGCAATGAATTGGCATGGGGCACACAAATTAAGTAGCAAGAATTAATTAGGACCACTGCATTCATAGATCGTTTTGGTGTCTAGGCTATAGAGAGTCTACATGCAGTGAAGGCAGAAGCTAATTTAAAGCACTTAAAATCACACACCTGTAGCCCTTTCACAAAACAAAGGGCCTCAATCATTATCAAGTGTGGGGCCCAAACTCCCCTGAGTATCTTTTGCCATTATCTGCCATAGATTAATTAAGAGATTGGGCGTGGTGGTCTCTCTGGACAGTGATAAGATAGACAAGGAGAGGAAGATTGGAAATGGCGATGGAGGAAGGACTACGAGCCTAGACCGAATCTCCTGACCTACTTAGTTTACTGAGTAGGCTACTCCTCCTTAGGAGAGTGAGACTGAGAGACAGAGAGAGAGAGAGAAAGGGGTGGTAGGTTATATAGATGTGTGGATACCTCTGTTATTCGGATCCTAGGAGTTTCCCATACTGGTAACATGGTACTATAATTATAGTAAGCTTGAAATTATTGAAGTCCATAAAGTACAAATAGTTTTATATATAAAGAATTTATCGAAAAGACGATGAGTCATCGTTAGGGGTTGTCAGCTTTGCATGCGTCGTTGTATGCTTACGTGGTGTTGTTTTTGTTTCCCAGCAGTCTCAAATTGTACCAAACTGCTAGAAAACGAGAGAGACGAGACACCAACTATATATTATATATGTGTATTATATAGGTTCCTGTCAGGTTTGGACACTTGGCCTTCAGGAAAAGGATCATTTGCAGCTTGTGTCAGGATTTTTTGCACTCACTCACTAGCTCTGCGATGGACTGACATGGGAGAAGGGTGGAGTTCTAGATTCATTTGGAACTTACAACTTGCAAGCATCTGTAGCACAACAGTCTTAAGGGGCAATTAGCATTTAAAAGTTTGTGCTACAGTCTACATCAAATCATTTGTCTGCCATTTGGGTGATTTGTATCTTAGCAGTCTGCAATCCCTCCTCCACCAGACATCAAATTCATATGACATTGAAAATTTACCAACCAAAACTTCATACTATTATGAAGTTTGGTAGATAAGTATCTTACTCTAAATGTGTATTATAGAAAAAAAAATTATTTAGTAATTTAGTGGTTTAGTTTATTAGTTCTGCTCAACTCGGCTCGGCTAGATAATACGATATATGACTTAAAAGACCAGCTTGTTAGCGTGATAGTTTGAAATAATATCTCATCGGTGTTTAATTTGAAGCAATAGTTTGACAACACATACGATCTAAAAATCTAAAATTAGGCGATCTTCGAGCTATTGAATGACTGAATAAAAGTATGATATTGAAAATTGTAGAAAGCTTAGCAAATCATATTTAGAATTGATTAGATCACTTTAGTATTTATAGTAGTTATAAGATAGATTTATAGATAGCCCATCAATATATATTCAAGGCTATATTTCCAATTTCAATGACTTTCATTCTTCCATTTCAATAACCATAGAGATGAAGTCATTCAAATAATGAGAAAAATGAGATGTAGTGCTAAAATGCCTATTCAACATATTATGTTATAGAACATCACAAAATCATGATATGATTTTCAAAAATCTCTTAAAAGATGATCTAAGAGATGCCATAGAATTAGGTTACACTTTCTTAAAAATCTTTGGCCAAATTATTATAAATGTACATTACAACACTACATATCAACTTTGTAGAATCATAATTTGTATGTGTTCAAACTCGTTTAAGTGCGTTAAAGTGCCTACTGAAAAAAAGAAAATTTCTATGCCATTTCAATCATAATCCGTTAAACTTTTTTTAAGCATCGATTTAAGATTAAAATTAGGAGTGAATTGTTCGGATGGATACACAAAAAAACTCCATCGTATATGTTCTAATCAACATTGAATAGTTAGAACCGCAAAATAAAAAATTTATATTATATTTTGATCACATTGTCAATTACATAAAACCACCTTACCGACACCGTAGCTTACTTACACTCTTAAGTTATTTTGGTCATCAATAATTGCTTCTGAATCACATCCCAAAGAAAACAAGTTTGTTTGTTTTCGGTTAATTACCTTGAACATCTAAGTAAATACTTGTTTATCAAAGTGTAACCCTCTTTCTCCTTGTTTCATTTTTCCAATTATAACTAGTTGGAGTAATCCTACACGCATAAAACACAAAGTGCGTGTGCCAAATCTTCTTGCACAGAGAAATCCAAATCTCCGCTAAATGGCAACAAAGGTGCATAAAGCATTAGATACCAATAAATTACTTGCTCTTTTCTTTCTTTTCTAAGAGGAATCAGCACTCACGGAATCCAAGACTAGAATCAAATATAAAGCATGGGGTGGCAGAGAGAGGGAGAGAGGGAGAGAGAGAGAGACTTTATATGCACAACTCCAATTATCAAAACAGCTGTGCTTAGATTCCCAGTTCACTTCTCTCCACTCCTTTCCTTGCTTAGTCAAATTAACATTTCCTGCCACCTCTCATATTCCTTTCTTATCCTGCTTCAAGTTTCTACACTAAGCAGTTGTTATACGCTCAATTTGTGTACAAATGACCAAGCTATTGGATTTAGAATCAAAAGACGACCACCTGACTTGAGTGGAATTTGCCCCTGAATTAGTATGAATTATGGCAGTCTACGGAGACAAATATGCACCAGACTACGGAGTCACAGTACAAACAAATTATATATGTATTAGCTTGTGAGTTGCTAACTCATCACCATGTCAAATTTCCAAGCTTTATATATATATATTCCATGGGCGTCTAAATTTTCAATTGAGACTCTCAGCAATATTCCTCTTCACAGTGAACCAATCAACGTCTCAAACAAGTAATACTATTTATTATCCCCAAACATGCACAAGAACATTAACCAAATGACACCACAATTACAGAAGGAATCTTAATCTACTGGAATGATCGGAGGACAGGATATGTCCTCTTTCCTCTGTGATTGTCCATTTTAGTGCTATTCCCATGTTTGGCATGCAATGCAATGTGATTTTCTTCTCTGAACCTTACATGTTGGACTTGTGTTTTTTTCCCCCAAGGGAAAGCTACGCTAAGTTCCATTCAAACATTGATGGCGACCTGACACATAAATTTAGAGAGAGAATAGGATGGTTATCTTTTAATACAAATTTCACATTTAGACTATAGTAGATAGCACATAAAGAACATAAAATATCTAACCCATGATACACAAAATATAATTAAAAAACATGACTCTTAGTAAATTCACATAAACTATCTTATGGTTCCGTCCCGATCCAACATTGAGAAATGAGAATTCCTAATATATAGTAGAAATAGAGAAAAAAGAGAAAATGCTCAAAGAGTGAACATCTCCCATTGGAGGACCAAATGGGAGAGGAGGAGGAGCACAACACTAAAACATGAACTAGAGATTTAAATCCCAGCCAACCTCCATAGCCCATCGGATTGACCTAAGGCATGGGCGTACTAAACAATCTGAGAGGGAGTGGTGACAACCGTAGCGTCGATTTGGGAAAGAAGAAGGGGGAGGAGAACACGATAAAAATGGAAGAGAGGTCTCACAAATTCATCAGAACAAGGAAACAAAATTATTAAAATAGCTTTTAGATTTAGAGTTATCTGGTAAGTAATGCTTACTAACCAAATATCAGTGACAAGATCTTCCTATTCTTTTAGTTTCCTTGAAATTTTTTTTTCTGCTTATTCAACCATTAATTGTTTTTCTTTTTCCGTCGTTCTCTTACTTTTGTTCCTTCAAATCATAAATTCAAGAAACATCTATTTATTCTTTTAACAGTTCTATGATAAGCAAAAAAGTTTAAGTTCTAGTACTTTTAGCCCTATTTGTGATGCCGTCCTATGTGTCTTGATATGCTCTCAAAATCTAATATAATGTATTTCTTTATAGTGTTATAGATGATAATCAAGTTGCAAAATTTATTTTATGGACGGTCACCTGATCTCTGCTTCTTTTTTTTTTTTTTTTCTTTCGCTTACAAAGAAGGAAAAAAATAATTGTGCTTCTATGTCCTCATATGATAATTCTCTGTTGCACTAGTTGTTGGATCATCTAGCGACCATGCCCGTTGGCATATATACTCAATTACCCACTCATTGTGGTTCAGATTTTCTATTTCTTAGGGAGGTGATGTCTTCCTAACTACTATGTGTTGAACAATTGTACAAAACTGGAACAGTTAGATACTGTTCATAGTCCCTGTATAGTTTATTGATAAGGTCCAAGATATTTTAGTGACAACAAGAACATTATGGTCAACTGAGTACTTAAGTATAAGTATCAAAGAGATGAAGCATATAATCTGAAAAGTGATTTATGATTAGGTTAATTGATATAAGGCAATTAATGATCATTTATATTTCTCTATCATTCATGTGATAGAATCAGATACACCCAAAAGCTCATACAAATCACACAGTGACACAATAAAAGACTTGATTTTGGAAACTTCATGAATAACATTATCCTGCCGAACAGAGAGTTGCCATATCTAGTAGGGGCAATTTAGAATATTTCTTTAAGCAATATAAGCTAAATTGCGGAGTGTTATTTGTAGAGTTCCCAATGTCCAACAATCTTGGCAATGGAAATGGAAACCTGATTTAGAGGCTTAGAGTGGTCGCTCTCAGCGGGGCCCACAAGTGATGCTGTCCGGTGCTCGGGGCCGAGTATCTGATCCCTCTCGGCTTCTTGTCGTATTGTCTCCACCCCGGCCTACTTATATCGCCGCCGCCGCTCCTCCCATTTCCATTTGTTTCCTTTCTCCTCCCCTCTCAGAGACTTACGGGAGAAGAAGAAGAAGAGACTTTAATAGTATAAAACTTGAGTGATAAAGAAGAGAGACAAAAAGAGGAGATGTATGCGGCGGCGGGGCTCGAGTTCCCCTTCTTTGGGGGATTCTACCAGGAGGCGGCGGCGTATGATGGGACCCACATGGTAATTTGCTTGCTTCGCTTGATGAATCCATTGTCTTTTTTGTCTTCTTTTGCTCAGAGGAAATTTATGATCGAGTAGAGGTGAATGGGGTTTGGGGGTTTCAATTTCTGGTTTCCTTTGGTCTTCTTTTCTTTTCTTTTTTTCTTTTTTTTTTTGGTGCATGTAAGCCTTGTAGAAAGTCTTATTTACATATTTACTGATCAAAACAAGTTCAATTTGCAAGTGTCCAAGTAGTTGCATGGATGAATGTGACTTGCTTAAGGGGTTAAAGATGCAAAATTGGAAACAACTGTTTTAGAAGGATACTTGTGTTTTTTCTTGCTTATCTTTAGCTGCTGATAGAGTTGAGGAATAATTCAAACTTTATTACAAAGTTATTACAAAGTTTTCCATGGATAGCCTTATTTATTAATCATTATTTACAGTCTCCAGTGTGATATGGATCCCTGTTGATTAAGAATTTAATAATTTATTTATTTGATTTCCTTTTAGCAAGCTAAAAGATAATTTTTTTTTCATGTAATTACTTTTACCTTTTGTCTGATGCACAATATATGTAGAAACAGCAACTTCTTTTCGTTTTTTACCCATGGCTTGTAGGAGTTGAATATTTTTCTATCTAGAGATTCATAATCCATGAAGTCTGATGCATGTGGATTCTACGAAATGTCAAGATGTAGGCCTAAACAAAAGTCCCGACAGAAACTTTTATTAGTTGCTTTTTTTGAGTTCCTAAACTTTAGTGCATGCTGTTGGTCCATCACTCCACTTTATTTTCAATTATATCTGTATTGCTTGAAAGGGAAAGTACAAGTAAGTGATGGATAAACTGAAGCTGGAGCAACTTTATACTCTAGTAAGTTTGTGAAAGTTGAAATTCATGCTTGTGAAAGGATTCTCATCTATGCGTCAGCTATAACTAATTGAATGTTGTGCAAATATTGTTAACATAAAACACAATATAGTTATGGATTCAGACCACTAATCTTGTTCTGAATATTTTAATATTGAAGCGATTCTAGTACTTGAGCGAAGCAAAGTGCTTATCATGCACTCCATATTGTTCATTTTGGAGCTACTTTGTGTAGATTTTAGGGAATCTCCGAGAAAATGAAATACATATTTCACATCTTCTCACCATTCAAAGTTTTCACAAGTTTCCTATAACAAAGTGCAATAGAAATTACATGGCCTACTATGATAGTAATAAGAGGTGCCACCTGGGCAATTATAGCTTCTTCATGACTGCCTCTAACTATGCTTGGGAGGGAGGATAATACTTGTCTTCAGTTGATAAATAAAAGTATTAGGTATTGGGGTATGAGTAGAATCTAGGAAGAAGGAATTAAAAAAAAGAACGCAGCAAAGCATAGTATTTTGACTGTCCAGCTGCAGTAGATCCTTGACACAATTGTTGTGCCAATCTTTTGAGTAGAATTCCTAGAAGTGTTTTGATTAACACAAATCGGTTGTCTCAATGTATAATTCCATAAGCTTCAGACAATGTGATATTCATCAAGCCCCAATTCAATCTGATTTTTTTCTGAAATTCCTCAGGCCAGTGCCGGGGTAATCATATTCCTTTTCTTGCAAGCCAAGATCATGTTCATAAGCCTGATGTTTCTATTAGTCATATCAACATATTTGATGATATATTTACAAGGCTAAATTTTCTTAGTTCTTCCACTCTTATACAGGGGAACATGGTGCAGATGTCCATTTTATCAGAATACGACCTTGGAGGGGAAGGGGATCTATTTAAAGCTCCAGAGCCTATAATAGAAGAATCAGTATTTAGTAGTGATCCCATGGAAACTGCCATGTCTATAATATCTGGTGGGGATGATGTCACCACAGAACCATTAAAGGCCGCAGACTTGGAAGCAATTCAATATGATCATCTACTCAGTGATGTCTACTATGCATGCAAGAAGGATCTCCTTGAAAGTTCTGCAATTGAAGAATCACTTTTGGATCTATTGAATATTAAACTAGGTGATGTCTTCTGTGAGTGCAAGAATGACCTCCTAGGGAATTCTGCTAGTGAAGAACCATTTTCTGAGCTATTTGATATTAAGCTTCCTGCAGAACAATTAGAAGTACCGATCTCAGAGAATCAAACGTTTGTTGCAGAAGGACCAATACAAAAAAGTGTTAGTTTTGGGTGTCTAGAGTCAACTGAATGGATCTGGCCTTGCCCTGTGAGACCAAACTTTCTTGATTTTCAAGGACTAGATTTTGAAGCTGCATTCGGTATAAGGAGATCTTACAGTGAAGGGGATATTCAGGTCAGATAAAGAAAACTACCTCTTCGCTAGTTACAATCTTTTATTTTGCTCTCTTCATCCTTCTCGTTTCCTTGTTTCCTTGTTTCTATATATACATAGCAAGTGACAAAGAATACAAGTCTAAACTCTCCTTTGGACGATGTTCTAGATATGGAAGGGTGATGGCTTCATCATCTTCTGGATCTGTATAAAGTCAATATATTGGTTTCGGGTTGCAATATCTGCTAACTTATTCCATAAAATCAAAAGCAAACAGAAGAATATGTAACTTTTATTAAGTTGGTTCCCTAATTCCTGATTACTAATGATTTGAGGAAAGTTTAAGCATGATTTACTATCCATAAATGCACGTCTCCATCACTGTAGTTGAGTTGTGCTATAGCCTATGATTCTGCTAATAAATTGTGAAAAATAGGCATTATATGTCAGAATTATTGCTTTGTTAGTTTTGACACAAGGTACATCATGGGCAATCTTTGGTTGCATGACTTTGTTCTTGGGAGAGCAGCTAGTTATTTGACCTTAAATGAGCATTGGGAATGAGATCCTCCAGGCAAATTTTACATGTTTTGGTCGTTGACTTAAAATTTTTCTGACAGAATCTCAGTGATAATAACACAAGCCTTGGAAACACAACAGTTATTGATTCATCCTTTGAGCGGCTTTTTACTATAAATGACACGAAGACCGAAGAAAGAAGGCAAAAACTTTCCAGATACAGGAAGAAGAAGACACAAAGGAACTTTGGCAGGAAAATCAAGGTACACATGAATAATCCTTTCTGACTTTTCTTCTTCTGGAATTTCATTCTTAAGGGACAAATGCTTGGCCAGTATTTACTATGACGAGATGTGCCTGAGTATGTTAATTCATCACTGGTTTATAGTTATACCTAACAGAGAGTTTGATAGATTAATTATCAGAACTACGAAGAAAAGAAAAGAAATAACATTACAGTGTTCTGGTGATTTTTGTAGACTTCTCAAGCTTAACTGCAACAAACCATGATTGGATTTTCAAATGTTTACTTTGAGCAGTAATGCCAATACAATTTTTGCCTCTCTGTCCCAGTTTTGCTTATTATTGGTTTGACCCAAGGTCAGCCATGCTGGTGAGCATGCCCTATGCTGCACTTGTCGTGCCAATAGGCGTATGACAACCGGCACAGGCTGTACTATTAGTGGCACAGCCCCGAACTGAGCCAGCACGAGTGTGTGCCGTCTCATGCCTACCTGCACAGGTCAAATGATGCTCCAAAGCCTCTAGTTAGACCAATCACCCGTTGAAGGTCAGTGGTGATGCTCCAATGAGCTAATAACTCATTAAGGATTAGTGGCGATGCTCCAATAAGCCAATAACTCATTAAGAGTTAGTGGTGATGCTCCAATAAGCCAATAACCCATTAAGGGTTAGTTTCTTATTTGTCACTTGACAACCCACTTTATTAAATAGGAATAAAAGTGATTGAAATTGGGAGAAGGTGAAAGAGAGGAGAAAGAGGAAATTAATGAAGAATTTAATATTTTTTCTTCAAACTTAGACCATTGAGGAAGTAAACATGAATATAGGCATACTCAGATGGAATATCTAGAAAATTCAAACCAAGAATTTGACCATCTCATGTTAGATAGAGCTCATCAAAGTCAGATATGGAGTCAGACCTCGAGAGGCCGAGCTAATGGTGGTCTTAAATACAATTGAGATGACACTAAAAATGATAATAGTAATAATCAGGGCCAAAGGGAGGGGATTAGAGGGGGCAATTGTCCCCCCACCCACCCACCCACCCACCCAGATTGATAGTTATTTTTTAATTAAATTATTTGCATAATTAGTTACTATGGAAAAAGAGCAAGTCACTTCACGTGACTTTCTAACTAACTATTCAAGTGGGTTCATTTAAATTTTTAAATATATTTAAAAGTTTTATCCCTATCCCGTGGGGTCTACCATAATTTTAAATTCAATCAAATCCTAAAGGAAAAAGTTGGTCTATGACTACAACCAATAAATAAAAATCAAAGATAGCTTAATAAAGTTCTTTTAATCTTATAATTACTAATTTATATATTTAAATTAATAAATTACATAAAAATTAGTTTTAAATTTTACTTTTAATATTGATAGATTTTGTTTTAATTATTGAATGCTAAAATCTTTCGGATTCTATTGAAAATTAGTATCTATTTAGTAAAACTTAGTAAAACATCATTGAAAAAAATTCTATATGTTTTATATTCACAATCTGTATATGTTGTACTTACGTTGATGTTAATTGTTCTTATGCATGTTTAATATCTATATCACGTCATATTAGTATTGTAATATTTGTATAAGAATTATGTGAGACATTATAATAAACAATATTATTAATGGATGAGTTTTGAGAATTATTGATAGTAATTTGTTCAACATTCTTGTATTATTTTTGTGTCAGCAAATGAAGTTTTAACCATCCTCGTCATTCTACGCACAAGTAGATTTCGATTTTAATTATTAATTTATTGTAAATTAATGAATGTATTCAATTATATTATATGTTGAATAATATCTCTACTTAATTAAAGCTATATTTTTAATAAAATATGTTATCAACAAAAATAATTTAAGGATAAAAGACTTTAATATAAATTTTAATACATATATTTAAAGAAAAAATATTCTAAATACTTAAAAAATATATTTAAAATATGTTAAAATCGTGCCGAGGGCATGCCGACGGGCATACCTTATGCCATTAAACAAACCAAAATGATTGAAGTTTTTCCATATGAAATCGTCTTAAGTCTAATTCCTATTACTTTAGCAGGATTATTCGTGACTGCCTATTTAGACGTGTGGGGGATTGTGTTTTTGGCACGACAATTCTTGATTGACCCTATTAAATTTTCAAAGTATAAATTTGTGTCCTGGATGAGGATACTATATTGTAACAGTATAATTGAAACCCGCACATTTATAATGTAAAGTTGATCACAAGGCATCCTCTTCTGTCATAGGTTGCTTCACCAAAGTATCAAGAAATATGGTTTCACATCTTCACATAAACTCCTCTGATTACCAACAGATTTAATGCTTTTAGTTGAGTATTAAATTTATCTACATTCCAGTACATCCAAATGTCATCACTAAACTTTTCGTTACATTCATTTTTCTTATTTCAAGAAGAATACTTAGTTTTGGATTTTTCAGTATGCTTGCAGGAAGGCTCTGGCAGACAGTCAGCCAAGGGTGCGTGGAAGGTTCGCAAAGAGTTAAGAGAGTGGGAGATATCGAAGCCAAGGCGGTTTATGTAGATATGCGAGTAGGATTAGCTTAATGTCACAGAAGATGAGCAGTTCCTCTTCTCTATAAAGCTTAAAAGGATACGTGCCACTAGAGGTTCGAAGGTCTTTGTGGCTCTTGTAGGCCTCTCTCTCTCTCTCTCTCTCTCTCTCTCTCTCTCTCTCTCTCTATCTGTAATCTTTGCTTTTCTGTGATAATTACCTTTCTAGATGGGCATGGAGCTATACTCTTGTAAAAAGGTGCGAATAATGTAAGAGGGCTCCAAATAAAAAGCCGGTGTATGTCGGCTGTGTATGTTTTTGACGCTTAAAATGTCTTTCAATATCTTATGCTTGCTTTGGTTATAGATGTCTTTCTACATCAATTCTCTCTATCTTTAATTCTTTACTAAAGAATTTTAAGCTCTATTTACGGACTCATAGGTCATAGTTTGTCTGGCTTAAACAAGTATTGGGCAACTGTTCTGTGAAATAACTTTCAGAGTAGTATAGCTATGTTTATTTATTATATTTGTATAAAAAAGTTATGCAGGTATGAATTAGGTATAAATTATTAGTGTTTGGTTGTAAACTTAATATAATGTATAATAATTACACTTAATGTGACATATTCAAGTAAAAGAGAACAGCGAGATTGCATTAGAAATGTGTAAGATTTTATATTTAAAAGTCTAAAATAGGCCCTAGTAGATAAAAAGAAAGTACTAATACATAAATATTTAGTATGCAGTGTGGACTTTTCCTTCACCAGGGACAAAATTCTCTGCTCGTTTAAATATAATTCAAATTTATATAGAAAATATGAATATTTTTATTACACAGTGCAGAAGTTTCTTTGCACTTCGACGAATTTCTTTGCATATCTATGCGGAATTAATTTGGACTTATTAAGTGTTGTCTTTTCAAAGAGCAAAGTAATAATTTTATGTTATTGTTAATTTAATTTAATTTAATTTAAATGTATGGGATAAGAGGAGACAGAAATAAAAATTAGTATACCAAAATAAGTCTAAATACTTGTTTATTAGTTACTATACTAAAATAAAAAGACTTATTAGAAAATAAGTCAGAAAATGTTATATGTACAAAGCCCACAGACAACCAACAAATGCATAAAATTAGTTCCAAAAAAAAAAGGAATAAAATTAGCATTACCAAGAACTGCACCAGCCTCTGAACAATCTACGAGCTTGTAACCTGAAAAAATTCAGAGCTGAAAATCCAACCATAGATCCTGGCAAGTTTTACTTTAAGTTCCATCTAACATCCTGATAAATAAAGCAGAGAGTAGAATAGCCTATTCACGGAACAAATGTCTGCAGAGGATTAAAACAGAAGGAAATGAAGGATACCACAGGAAAACTAGGAGTTATCCCATGCTACCATTCAACCAAAAGTTGGTATAATATTCATTATATATTGTATATCATCATAAAACCAAATAAAAGAAACGGAATTTTAAGCAGAAGAAATACAAGAGCAAATTTGAGGAACAGGTTCATAAATTTTCTATTTAAATGGAGAGAATGAACGACCCATCCATCCCACAGGTAAATATGCTGGAAGTTCACATGACCACACAGATGTGTTGTTGAACCAGCGACGGATGCCACTTGGCCCAGAAACTAATGCCTCCTACTCTCGCTGCTGTTGGTAATGACGACCACTACCACCAGTCATCATCTTCTGGGACATGGAGATCTCATTCTCTGCTCCTTCGTATCTGTTATAGCACCACCTTATCCTGCAAGTTACAAGCAGCACAAAGGATAAGTAATACATCTTACAACAGAAAATGATGTTGAATACTTGAATTTATATCAGATTAGAAATAAATGTACTGCATAGCTTGAGGAGACATTGCAACACCAGGCTAAGGCACAAAGAATTCAAATAATCCGATTAACACAGTTTAGGATCAATCGCGCACGTTTGAAGGAAGGTCATGCCCCGTGCTCGAAAGGAAAATGAACCTACGGTGAGTTCGTGCTCAGTGGTAAATACGCGAAGTACCCGTGCTCCAAAGGATACGTACGCGTGTGTGTTGTGACACGTGTAAACTAGGTGGGCTGGTCTCTTTTATTATGGATTTCCGAGGGAACAATCCCGACGTCCGCGTGCAGTCGAGTACCCTGTATAGAAGAAACCCCGCCATCTCCCCACCAACGGTCAGATAGCGCGCTCTATAAATATAGGGGACCGTTCCTCCTCTTCCCTCTCCTTCCCACTCAAGTCGAATCTTTCGATTAGGGTTTTTCTTTCTTGGTCTTGGATCTCATCAAAGAAGAGGGATCTTTATGAGTGTGTGTGTGTGTGTGTGTGTGTGTGTGTGTGTATGTGTGTGTGTGTGTGTGAGAGAGAGAGAGAGAGAGAGAGAGAGAGAGAGAGAGAGAGCGGGATCCAGGGTTTTGTGTTGCCCAGGTTTGTTTCCTGTCTCCGGTTATTGAATTTTCTGGTCTTGTAATTGTTCTCTGGCGTCTGCTAATTACCATATGCAATCCTGTTTCCGTTCGTGGCGTTCTTGATTCGGTTCTTGGTTCTGGTTTGTTCTTGTTTTCATATACTTCTTGTTTTGCCCCAATTGAAGTTGGAAGAGCTTGAGTGCGAATTCGTAGGAGGAATTGATGTTACCATGGCGATTGAGTGACCACTTTATCAGATTAAATCTCAACTATGTGGTTCTATATCAACCTCTATTTCTTCCCAAAAATTCTCCTATCCATCCTGTCCTAATGTTGCACATGGTTTCTCCTTCAATCTAACTCTTGACATTTCCCCCCTTAAAATGACTTGTTCTGCAGATTGATCTGAACGGTGCATAATTCACCATTTGCATTTTTCGTGATTAAAATTTCAAGAGTTGTGTCATTATGTTTCCTTGATTTGTATTCTTGCTCTTACTATACTATTTATCATACTCTTTTATATCCAGTTACATCTAAATCTTGTACTCATCCGATCTATTTAAGTGCCTATTCCAGAATTTGGTTTTGACATCTATAACAGAATTAGGCAGATCCATTTCTTGGTAAATTTGATCTTCATAGTTAATGTTGCATTCTTGAAGAAACTGACTCATTCATCCTCTATCAAGTTCCAAATCTTTGAAGTCACAGATCATGCTTGAGTTCCTAGTTGATCATGCATTGGCCTATATAACTATGCTATAGAAAAATTTAAATATGTATCTATTTTTTTCTTTTTCGTCATTTATTTTTAACTATAAAATGTTGTAATACTTTTAAGTATGTAAAATGTAATTCTAATCGAGGTTTAAGTTTCATAGGGTTTCATGCATCCTTGAAGAAAGTGAGTCATTTATCTTCCCATTGATTTCCATGTTTCTCAATTCACAATCATGGTTTTAACTTTGTATCCAAAAAATGTTGACATATTGACTCATACAAGCTAGCTGCATCAAATCCTCAATTACCTTTCGTCTTCCTTTGCTTCAGTTATCCTGACCATAGGTTGTCGAATACTGGAAGAATTCTTTTATGTAGATCAAGTTCTGATCGTGGCCTATATTCATTAGTTCCTATGTCTCTTTTATATTCATGTGATTTTTTTTATGATCTTCTGCGGTCTGATCAATATGTCTGAGAGTTATCTTTAGTTTGGGTCACATTTCAAAGCATAGCCCTGAGATGAATCAAGAACCATGTAAATCTGGTCATGATGGGTAAGAAAACTAATTTTTCAGATACTTTTGCTTCAATTAGGAAATCTGAAATGAGTAATGGAAATGACGAGGAATTGAATACTGTCTGTTAAAATGGATGGATTTGATACGCGTGCCTGAGTGGGACTTAAAACCTAATTGGGAAAGATTATCTATTTGGTGGTTAATGGATGCTAAGATGTTTCTTCTAGAATTCCATAATGTATGAATGATAAAGGAGATTGTTGAAATAAGAAATCTATCAGTAGGAGAGGTGGAGATTGGAACTGATGAGTGCAAAGCTGAAAATGGAGCAGAACAAACAATAATAGCAAGAGTAGTATTATGGATTAAAGTTTTAGGTTACCCTATTTTTGCTGGAATAGAAATAAATATGTGCATATGTGATTGTAATTTGATAATTTGAAAGCCATTGATGAAATATTACATATGAAAAGGTTTTATAGGGCACTCAAACTATTCCTCAGTAATAGCCTAGAGAAACAATCCTAAAAAAAGAAGATTGCTATCAAGGGGGAAGACCTAGAGGAGCAAAGATTGCCATCAAGGTAAGAAAATTGTTCTGTCAGACACTTTTGCTTCGATTAGTAAATCTGCAATGGCTATAGAAATAAGGAGGAACTGAATATTGTCTGTCAAAATCGATGGATTTGATACACGTGTGTCTGGGACTTATACCTAGTTGGGAAAGAATATCTCTTTGGTGGTTAATGGATGCTAAGGTGTCTCTTCTGGAATTATATAATGTATGAATGATAAAGGAGACCGTTGAAATAGGAAATCTATCAGCAGGGAAGGTGGAGATTGGAACTGATGAGTGAATAGCTGAAATTGGAGCAGAACAAACAATAGTAACAGCTGCTGGAACAGTATAGTATGAAATAAAGTTTTAGGTTACCCTATATTTGTTGGAATAGAAATAAATGTGTGCAGATGTGATTGCAATTTGGTAATTTGGAAGATATTGATGAAAGATTACAGATGAAAATGTTTTTTAGAGCACTCAAACTATTCTCAGTAGTAGTCTAGAGAAACAACCCTAAAATATGAAGATTGCCTTCAAGGAATATGACTGTTGAGCATAGTTAGGAATGAATGAAGGACAAATCTTAACATAGGGGACCTCATCAGGAGATGGACATGTTCATGAGGATCGGGAATAGCTGTGATTACCAAAGGTAGAACATGAGGACAGTATATTGCAGATTTGAGGGTCTTTAATGCCAGGGATTTTAGACATTGATGATTACAATCAAGGGGAGCATTTTCTAGTGCAAGAGGCACAAGGTTTGATTCTATCATACTATCAAGAAATATAAACTTATAAAGACAAGGACAGTAGGTAGATGCAGCAAGCATGAGGATCCAGTTTCTAGTGGCACTAGTAGCAAGATCAAGAGAACTGGAAAATGGATGGTTATGATATGCCTGAGTTATGAGAATTTTGAATTGCAGAAGTTTATACATCTTAAGTTGATTAAAACAGCAAATAGCTGTAGGTTTTATGTTGGGGATATGGAATTTTGCAAGAAGGGATATGGAATGTGTCATGGTGCTAAAGAGAAAAGTAGAAAGGGATATGGAATGGCCGAATTGGAAAATAGGAGGGTGTCATAGGAAGAACTAGAAAGAATTTTGCAAGAGGGGATCAATACAATAATTGATGGAAATATTGTAGTGGACAAGAAAGACAGAGGATAACAGATATGGTGACCGGAGAACAAGCTGATTTTTCATGTCTACAATTAACAGAAAATGCAGCAATTTCTGGAAGTTTTGAGCAGTATGGGATCAAATAAAATGGAGGAATAGAGGAATACCTAGTGAAGGACGAGCTTCTGTTTATTATCTGATAACATGTTATATAAGGAATAGGGATGCAGAATGAAGAAAATGTATGAAAGTGCTTGATTTTGATGTAAATTTGTCAACCGATGCACTAAATAGAAATGGACTGGGAAAAGGATCCGTACAGCGAAGAATAGTTGGGGAAGAAGGATTCAAATGGAAATGTTGTTGTTAATAGTTAAATTGATAAACTTCTGAGTCTATATATTTGAGAGAAACAGAGGAGGAAATTTTGATATTAATGGCTGATTATGTCCTGAGGTTGCAAATGGAGAAGTTGGAAGGTGCGCCCCCATGATATCAGAAATATAGGAATTGATAAGAAAGGGCAACAGTTATATAGGACTAGGACCTCTCCTGATGAGAACTATATCTAAAGCTGATTTTAGTTCAATTTAATTTGGCAATCTAATTTGGCATTCTTGTGTTTTCTAGTTCAATTTAATTTTAACATTCCCCTTTTCCCTCATATTTTCTGTTTGAAATAGGGGTTGAAATCTTTGATTATTAATTGACGCATGATACAATACCCAACTAGACATTCTCTGAAATAGAAATTAATAGATGAAATCTTCCTAAACTTTTTTTTTTATCTTGGATCTTGACAATTAAATAGTAAATCTTATACACTTAAACTTCATCTCATGGTTTATGACAATTAAATAGTAAATCTAATGATCTGTCGTATACTAAAACAAACTATTGAGTTATTAGATGACAAGGTGGAGAAAGGGTAGACTCATCTGCTGAGTTTTATGGAGGAACATGGAATTTTGGTACATTAGAATATGCTATAATCTTTCTTAATATTAAAAAAACTGTTGAGCTGAGAAGGTGGAGGAGAAAGTAGACTCTCTTCTTAGTTGTAGTTACAAAATGATTAACTAGGATTAACAATAGGCTAAGAACGGTCATTGGAAAAATTATGGATGGTCCTATAATCCATACATAGTAGATTTATTTAGGATAGTATGGTGAATGCACGAGTTGCCATTATGAACCAAAAAGAGAGTCTCCTACTAGCTGAACTTTGGAAAAGATTTTGATAATGTGAGATGAGAATTCTTGGTGTAGTTCAATGTTTTTGGGAGGATGGTGAAGTTGAATCGTAAAGGTGATATTCACAGGATATACTGCTCTGATAGTCAACGAGAAGATGAGAGAATATTCAAAAGCAAAAAGGGATTAAGATGAGGAGATTATTTATTTCCTTGGAAGATGCAAGGAGGGATGGATGGATTGGAGAAAATAGAGAAGATATTAGCCAGTTGGTAAGGGAAAAAAAATCCTCGGAGGAAGAATTACATTTCCTAATTCTATATTGGCTTGTATACTACTATGCCAACTTGGATTAGAAAGAGAATTGATAATGTGAGATTTCCCATTGGAAGGAAAGAAATGCAAATAGGGGGTAGTATATGCAATGGCAGGTTTGATTATATAATCAATGAAAGAGGAGTTTGCTGGCTGAGGTATTATAGTTCCCTAGGACATGAATACTGCACGTCTAACAAAATGTGAAGGCTTCTAGATTCAAGTAATGAGATATGCGGAAACAATACGATGAAATGGTTTTAGTTACAGAAGGTTGAGAAGATCAAACAGATTATCTTCTATCTGGAATGGGATTCTGCAGACAAGGGTTGCATGGAGAGAGAAATTACGGATGTAAGATTAGCGTCACAATATAGAAACTTTTGAAATCAACATTTGTAGAAATAAAACGGGTGGAAGATGTCAAAGTAGCAGAGGTATGGAGAATAGGCAATGTTAAACGTAGTAATAGGAGGTTTAGAGAGCAATCCATTCGGTATCCAGAGATCCTTCACTGGTCGCGCAATTTTTATCTGATCAAATTGCGTTTCCGGTTTGATAACCAGCTTAGTGGTAAATTTACCAGTGCGACCACCAGATCTTGTCTACTTTTGATAACTTTTTACAACCAAAGCAAGAGTTACAGCTTATTGAATCAACTCAGTTGAGAGTGACAGCCCTAGTTCCTGCGATACAATTTATTGGAAAATAATCCCCAGAAGAAGGGCTTTGCCCTCCTTAAGAAATTATTTTTGTTCATAAAGTTCAGTTGACTCCATATATCCACTTCTCAGCATTCCCGGTGTAAGAAACTAACTCGCTAGGCTCAAACCAAAGAGCAATTTCATTTTTCGCTGTTTCGGGACCATCACTTCCATGAATGATGTTTCTGCAACAAAGTAGGGCAAACAACAACTCATCAAGAAATCATGGGATGAAACAAAAGACTGGAAATACCGGCTAACTTGACGTTCATAATTAGTACTGGGCAGAGAGAAGCAGAGCAGATTAATGGAAAAATATGGTAATAACTGAATATGGGCAAATCGTGTAAACTAAAACCAACAAATCTCTCTATAAATGTGTGTATGTGTGTATACATAATAAATGTACACATACTCTTACTGGGGTCATGAAATTTAATTAAGCGTTCCAAAATATCATCTTGACAATAATGTTGGTGTGGTCTTAAATTATACCCTTCTAATGCAATAAAACAGGTTGACAAAGGAAATTCATGATAAAACAAGTAAAGCATCTTATACCTTCCAACAACTACAGCAAGATCGCCCCTGATTGTTCCTGGTTCAGATTTTTGTGGATCAGTGGCACCAATTAGTTTTCGACCGTACTTTATTACACCCTCCCCTTCCCAAACCTACACAAAAATAAAGAAAGAGATAGTATTGGATCTTTCTTTTTTCCAGCCCAACTTCTTAGAAGGAAAAGAATCAGCGCTAGCGATCAGCTTACCATTGCAAGCACGGGAGCCGAGCTCAGGAAGTCACATAGTCCACTAAAGAATGGCTTATCTTTAAGGCCATGGTAGTGTTTCTGTGCAAAGTCCTTGGATGGAAGAACGAGCTTGACGGCCACAAGTTTATATCCCTTGCGCTCAAAACGTGATATGATTTCAGCAATCTGGAAAGAGAAAAAGTTATTATTATGGTTGTACAGACAGAACAAGAATAGAGCAATCAAAACAAAACAATTTATTGGGTTTTTTATTTTTTTCTCTTTGATCCTCCCTTACATGACAGGAAGTAGTTTCATAAAGTCATGATATCATGTAAAACTTTCATGATGCGCCTATAGAGTTTTAGCTTTAAGAAAATTAGTGCCCAGGTGGCAAGAAGCATAATTTCTAGAAACTTATCTACTGTTACAATCATGGATTATGTGTAGACACGACTCAACACTCAGCTTTCTGTACTAGTGCGGTAGTGCCTAGTCTGTCAAAGAGAGGTGAATAATTTTGACATCAACATGCTAATATTTTTGTCTTTTTCTGTGTAAATTTCAACTCAAAAAGAATACAAGCACATTTATGAGAAATCAAACGTGCATTTTTCTATTCTTTTCTCCAAAATTTTGTTTATATGATATTTTCCTTGTCTCCGACAGTCAAATCGGCTCATGTCCAACAGAAAGACTCGACGAATCAAGATGTTTATTTTTCTAAAGATCTCGAGTTCCACTAAACTTTTGCTCTCATGAATAGCTAAATTATTAAACGAAGCATCTCTACTACAAAGATACACTGGGAAAATAATGTTACCAATCCTCTCTGCAGTCCATCGGGCTTAATTGCAATGAAAGTGCGCTCTAGCTGAAAGCAGGAGAAAATCGTGATTTAGATGTGAAAGAATTTTAACTTTTAAGAATCTTTCATGAAAGTCATTAATTAATAAATAGTAAGTACGTACCTCAGCAGCATGTGCTTCCTGATCATGAAGCATGTAAACTGAAACCAAAAAGGAGAAGTAAGCATTGAGAAGGTTTAATGCAAGTAAGAAGCAATAGCAGGAATACTCAATAGAGATTGTCATTCCATATAAAAGCTTTTATTTCATTCGTAATTTACTCCTAAAACTGTGCAGGAGTAGCTTACTAGAAGGTCATATTACATCAGCCATTAGGAAACAGAGTATTTAAATAATGGCTGCTTTTCACTAAGAGAACCCAAAAAAAAGTGTCAGAATGGGGCGGAAAAGCATTGGAAATATGTAAACTAATTGAACTAAGAAAGATAATGAAATCAGAGCAGATATATACCATAGAACAACATTTTCTACTGAGATCTTTTATATTCAATCATCATATATCATCCTTGAAGAACAACACTGATTTCATATTCCTCCATGAAAATTCTAAAACGCAAAAGGAGCAAGTATGCACACAGTACGTTGTAAAACATGTTGATAGTCTTCATGAGATCATTTAAGAGTCTCACTTCGTTAGAAGATATCTGGCTTGAAAAACACAAAAGGAGAAGGGCAAATGTACTTTGGTTTTTTCGTTTTCAATTTGAACTTGGCAGCTTGGCTCATGGAAGAAATCCAACTAGTGCAAACAAACACAGAAACATGCATTTCATTCACCAAGTAAAATATCTGACAACTAAGATAACAACCTAACAATCTGATTAGATACTAATCATCTATTTTCATCAGAAGGAAACCATAAATCAGGCAATGTGGGTGATCCTTAGAGGCAAACCTGCAGCAGGAATGGCAAGAGCAGCAGACAACCATCCACTTTGTGTATTTCTGTAGTCAGCTCTCTGGTAAGAAGAAAGTAGAGCTGGAAACTTTCCTCTGATATTAGTCAATGCAGCAACTGCTGCACTTCGTCCTTCTACAAAAGAATCGCCAACTATTTAATTAACCTACAAACTAATATAACGTAAATGTTGGAGTCACAAAATCCTACATTACCACATCATAAGTTAAGTTAACTCTCAAGAATATTATGAAACTGGAGAACAAAAAGTTCTCCAGCATGTCGATCATACTCAGATTCTTGGACAGGAGCAGAGAAGTACATTAGAGGTACTATCTGAACCAGAACTAGTGGCCTATCACACCACCTCGACTATTTAAGGTTAGAAAATTACATTACTACATAGACCTCATCGTTGCATAAATAGATTATTGTGAACAATAATAATAGGTATGTTGCAGCTTGACCAAAACCAATACATGGCATGACAAACCATGCAGAAGAAGAATAGCTTAGATTAGTTATCCTAGATCAATCAGAAAACATAACGCATGAGATACGAGATTAATAGATTAATAACCATACGAATCAATTGAAAATATTAAATTGACAATTAAAAAAAAAAATCGAGCGCCAAGCTATTTTATTTAAACAAAACCCCATGCAAAAAGTCGACCGGCGAAACTTGATATCATCATGCTAGACTCCTCAAATCGAATAAGAAAAAGAAATGTTACGTTTTTTAATCAAACAGAACACGGCTAATTCCTTCAACAACAGCAACAAATATGGTAGTCAGTCTAATGCGAACGTAAGATAAAAGTAAAACGTCGGTATCGGGGAATTCAGATCATGGAAACTAGATTTACCTCACCTCACACTGCAATCCAAGAAAGAATACATTCTAAACTAAAACATCTAGTGAGCTTAGTACCACTCACCGAACGAAAGAGGCGGGCCACGGGAGGCGGAGAGGAGAGCCCTCGCCGTCCTCCAGGCGGACCTATAGATCCAAGAGCTCATCGTTCTGGTCGAATAGATTCGCTTCCTCTACTGCTCCTCCTCTTCCTAAGGCTTGCTTTGGTTTTGGGTTTCTTTTATGGGGGATATCTTAGGGTACGCAACGCGAGGTAGTGGATGGGGGCCACTCCTTTTGATAATTTTGTCCCTGTCTTTTTGAGTAAAATACGGGTGATCTTTGGGAGTCCATAAGGAATTTGAGATAATACTAGGGGCTTTGAGGTCATCTCATCTAAGTGGTCCATTGTTCTATTGCAGAAATGGCGGAGAAAGAATCGAATTCATAAGCCCGTCGCGCTGGTAAAAGAGAAGAAGCTCGCTATCGATGCGTAATGGGAGAGCCTGAATTGGAGGTGATCCTCTGCAGCCGTTGCCGCAGGAATTTCATGTAGATAGGGTCTTTGGCAGATTGTAGTAGGCAGTTTCTTATTACTTCAAACGCTTATATGGATGAGATTAGGCGGTGCTAATCTAAGTTTGCATAGAGAGTTCATCCAATTTGCAGATAAGTCCAATTTGACATCCCACCCAGGATATTTGCGAGAGAAAAGAAGGAACCTTAGATTTTAATAACAGTAAAGTTAGGCTTTTAAAATTGAATACATTTATTTTTTATACACGCAACAAAATGTGCACAAAAAATTTATTATTTATTTATTTTATTATTTTTTGCTGCGAATGCCCCCATCACACCAATTTTATCTTTTCCTTTTATCTAAAATAATCCTGCATGATAAAGAAAGTCGCAGACATTAAACCTTGATCTCATATCCCTTGACCCTCTTCATCCTCCTTCCATGATTCCATCCCTCCTTTGGCCCCCTTCTAATTGAATTGATCTAGATTTAATTTTACACAAAAGATAAAGGAAAAGAGAGGATTCATGTAAAGATAATTATATATCAGATCGAAGCAGCTAGAATTGAACAGGGTCAGTTTAGCATTAGTTTTCCTTGCAGAGCTATCAGGATTCTGGCAATGCAATGGAGTTGGACCTTCATGGGATCATAGAGATTGCATAGAGCTAAATGCATTAAGAGAGAGAAGAAAGAAAATTTAATACTAAATTTAAGATTTTCTTGTCCTGTTTCTCCAATCTGAAATATGGGCATTTCTTATTGAAGTCATATCTGGCCCTTTATTGGAATCTGCACACTCTTAACTGCACATCGAAGTAAAAGAATTAATATACAAGGTTTATACCAATTTATGTACAACGATCATAAATCACACAATAGCTATGACTTGGTGCAGTCACTGGGAGATGCATCATCACTTTTAAACTTGCAATCAGATTTTAATGCTCTCAGCCACGAATCCACCTGAAACCAGTATAACAGCTCAGAAAATGGCACAAGGTTCAGTTTCAGCACTGAAATAACCTATAACCTCAGCAATCAACTTAATCAAGTACTTTTAGAAAGATAACGCAAATGGGGTATTGATTCAGATTAACAAGATGCCACAAATAAACAAGCTTAAGTTGTGCATATCACGAGTACACCACTACCTAGGGAAGATTAAAAATGATAATCAATTCAAAGTAGAACATGGAGAAGTCCACAAGGAGATACAAATCCAAAAAAACTGATACAAATATCACGTAACTTATGCAAAGAAGTATCCTAACAATCCAAAGGTTCTTCTCATCTTGTGTTAACGATCAGTGGTTTGGATGGAAGTGCCAAAAAAAAGAGATCATCAAGAGGTTCTAAGATTGCATGTACTGAGGTCATTGTCTTTGTTTAGAGGATTTCCAGTGAATATGACAATTCTCAAGTGCGGCTTTCCCAGTGAATAAACTTCTGTTCGATAACATGGTCATGGCGATGTTACACATGTAAATGCTAACACCAAATATTCTCAAGACAACAAGGCAACTCCATAATATGTTCCAAAAAGGTGAGGCAATAAACAAGTCATTCTTACTTCTTACAGAACTGGAAACAAAAATATATGCATTAAAAGACCAATAATAAGAAAACTTACTTAAGGAACGATGTACCTGTATTTCTGAGAGACTTGAGCATTCAAATCGCAACCCATGACAGGTTAAAATATAAAATGCATATCTCGTCTGTTGATCTTCTTGTAAGAAGCTTGGAAGTGAACCAACTTCAACAACATCAGATAGCAGTGTAGAGTCTTGAGGACTCAAATCTGCATGAATTTTATACAAGATAACTCGTCAATTTGTTGTATGATTTGTTAATAAGGCACATATCAAACACAAACATATTAATCTAGATATATAAGTTTGAGAATCTAGAATACTTTGGAAGCATCTGGCTCATCCACCATGTATTCAAGCAACATAGCAAGACCTTTTAATTACAAAAAATATCACCTGTAGATTTCAGATAGTAGTAGATGCATGAACCCTGAAAAACAAGAAAACGGGGAAGCCAGTCATCAACATCTCCATCATCTAAGATGGGTGGTTCTCCAGGAAGTTCACTCCATCTCTGAACATAGAAGAAAGAAAGTGAGTAATTACTCTAAATGGAGTAGAGAAAAAAAAGTTGAAAATAATACATTAGACAATGTATAGCAGAGGATAGGTTGACATACAGTTCGCATGTAGAGATAGCCAGAAAGCCGTGCGGACCTCAAAACTTCATCAACATTTTCCAACCTAGACATAATAGACTATAGTTAGCGTCAAAAAAATTGAATAACTAAGTTAATGAGTACAAATTCATAAGGTTGCAAAAAAAGTTGATCCTCAAGACATGGCTGTTTTGACAGGAAAGTCTCTTTTTTTTCTTTATCTTTTCTGTTGCAGGACTAGGGGCAAAACATTTTAGGAGCCTATTATTCACCCTTAGAAGACAAAAAAAGAGGACGGTTGGCTTCATAACTCGTCCTCTCCTTTGGATGTTGTCTATAACTTGCAAAAATCTTTGATGATGGGGCATATAATAGATAACATTAGATGAATCCACATATGGAACTTACAAGTATGAGAACTATGGAGTTACTTAATTTGAAAAAAGAAAAAGAAAAAGATATATTGCCTACTGTCTTTGCGCTTTTTTACTATGTCAATGAATTCAAAATTCAGCATTCAACGTATGGTAGTCCCATTCTACAAAACACCTTAATGAGCTCCTTTGTGTGACGTATGAGAAACACACAAAGAAACATATAATATGATCAAAAATTGTTTATTATTGTTTAAGAAACCTTGCATATATAAAACTCTCTCTATATGTAGTACAAGGAAATATAAGCAAGCTTTACATTTTTATAGTCCCTATGAATTATGAACCATAACATTTTCAATTATCATGCTCCAAAATTTTGAGAAGCACAATATGGTTAAATGTACAATAGTAAGTGCAATGATTCATTTAATAACTAATACTCTGATAGAAAAAAAAAACACTCTGAAAGCTAGTGCATGAATCTGAATGCTCATCGGGTAAATAAAGGTTGAAGTAATGAGTCTTACTGAGCTTTTAGATGGGTTTCCCTTTCTTCAGCATCTGCAATTTCAGATCGTAGAGACTCTACTTCTGCCTTAGTAAGTACAATCTGCTAGTTCAAGTTTCAAACCACAATCCATTTCGGAAAGTTTAAAATTAAAGAATATACAAATGAGATGCATTAAAATAATGACAAGAACTTCAATCAATCCGGTAACTTTTATGTTGAGTATTAATATTAACCTTCTCATCATCCTGGCTGCCAGATGACCACCGAAGGCGTGGTAGACTTAACAGGTTCAGCAAAGATGCAGCTCCCATTACTCGTCTTACAGCCCATGAATGACTATGGGATCTGTATAGGATGAAACAGTATAAATAAGATACTAAATTAAATGGCAAACATAACTAAATGACTATATTTCATCAGAAGATAATCTACACCTTGTTGAAAAATCAACCCTCGTATTACTTGCATGGAGCAAGTCATCAGATGCTTTTGAGGGCTCGAAGTGTTGGGGGAAAACCTCAACAACTGCATTAACATCATCCATTCAGCTGGGTTACATTTGCAAACGTGCTTCTATTTTAATGGCATATATCACATCTGTAAGAGAGAAATTTATTGGTTAAAATTGCAGGGGAAAGAGGTCGTTATTTTCAACAAAGAAAAAAATGGATTTCCTGGTAGGTAATACATCTGTATCTGATCCTACTTTAAAAAGAAGATAACTAATTAAAATTTGATATAATCAAGATAAGTGCATACTGATCAACTAGATTAGTAAATTAAAAGTACGTAAGGATGTAAGACACAACCTTCAGACAACTAGATTTAGGTCCTGCACAAAAAGGGTTTTAAGGGCTATATACTAAATACTTAAGGGGTATACATGCAAATTAGGGACTTTGGAGGGGCATGTATGGAAAAAAAAAGTCCAAAGAGTAAGACCTTTTAGTGATGTGATTACAAACCAAATGTCAGAAATTTTAACAAATCTCTGACGATCAGATTGGATGCATATTTCCGTTTGCAACTTTGCATGTATAAGTATATGATTTAACAAGCACATATACTGATATACCTTTATGTGTATATATGTTTATAAAAAATTATACCAGATATATATGGGCAGCCCAGTGAATACACTTGAATTCTGGAGATGCCAAATCATGTCTGTTCAATTTAGTATAAGAGACAACTTTTGAGATCTGTCTCTCACTAAATTGAATTATGGTATGAACCATCAGATAACCCAAATCCCATTACAACACTAACAGGAGCTTAAATATTTATGTAATAACATAGTTGAACTTTTAGGTTGTACATGTAGGTCATCATCTTCTCCCGATCCAATAACAAAGCCAAGCTGATTAGTCGGGTCCCCAGTTCAGCCATTAGGAGCAGCTTTAGTGAACACCTTCTTTCTTCTTATAAGACAGTTCATGAAACTACATTTCCTTGTTTCTTTTCTCCAAAGCCCCTTCTACTATTTTCCTTCTCTCTTTATTTCATCTGGTAGAATCATGTTCACATGAATCAAATCTCTCAGGCAACACTTGTTTGCCAAGTTCACATACATCATATTACCATTCTTCACTCTGAAAAACAATTCCCTAATGATTGATCTCACTGTTGGCAAATAACTCATCATCCCACACACATATGCATGCTGGAAATCTAGATGTACCTATTTGGGCGACAATAACAACTAAAAAAACAAAAAGACGACATCACTTCCATAAATCAACCAAAATCGCATCCAGATCCTTCTTACAATCAACAGATTTAACCGCAAAGAGAACAGAACATATAATTGACGGAAAGGAAGAATATGGCATAGAACAAGAGGCGATGCCTCACCTTTGAACCGATCCAAGTAGAAGATTACTCTGATAGCAAACAAAAAAAAACAATAAAGTACAACAATTATTAGAGAATCGCGGCCAAACCTGGCTTAGGGTTTCGTTTTGGGGGAATCGCCAGCGGAATCGCGATTCTCGGATTCAGCTACTCGGACTTTGAGACGCGGGAGGATATTGTAGCGCACTCTTCGGTAGGTAATTTGGTTGGAGAAAGACGGTTCTGCCCTTCCGCCAATCGCATGTGCGTGATGACGTGGGGCATTGTTCGTTAGTATTACATTTTGATAACTAAGTAGATTGGGATAATCCCCGCGTTTCATTATTTATTATTATACGGATGCTTGTAATATAAGCATCCAAATTTTTTCCTTCCGTATGTTCGGTTAACTAAGAAGTGAAGCAAGGAAATTGATAAAAATTTACGACAAATTCACTTTAAATTAGTAGTCATCACTTATTATTGTTTAATAAACAATTTATCCTGGAGTTTAATCGGCTTATAATTATTTATCAATCATTAATAGGGATAATAAAAAGGATTAATTACTTTTATTGAAATATAGTTTAATTTGATAATGATAGAGATAGTTTGATCAATTAGCAACGTAGAAGATATTTTGCATCATTGATGGCATGAGTAGTTTAGTCATTCATATCGTTAGTTTTAGATAATAAAAAATCTAAATCTAATCGTTCTAACTATGTCTAGACCATAAGAGAGTTTAATTGCTTAAATTCACATATGCATGCGTTAGTTGAAATTGGGCCAAGTCACAGGGTTAAAAGTGTAATTTGCTATCTTTCCTCGACGGTCAGACTCCCGTAGGTTATCGGATGTGGATGGAAATGTTAACCTCCGACCCGTTTCAGTGTCGGGCGCTCTCTCTCTCTCTCGAAGTCCAACTCCAAACCGCGCACTATAAACCGCCGATTCCTCTTTCTCGAAATGTCGATCGGATTCTTCTCCTGCGCTGTTCCTAGTTTTCTATGAATACCTATTCTGCTGTTTAAATTTAGCTACGGATAGCGAACTATTTATTCATGGATATCTCTTCTAGTTATTCCCTCCTCTTTCTCTCTCTCTTCTCTTCTCCCTCTCCTCTCGTTCATCTCACGCTTTCCTCTCCCAGCCGCACGAAACCTCCAAACTTCCTAAATCCGTTAATGGTTTCTGTTCATGCGATTGGTTTTGGAAAAGAGCCCATCTGGGATTTCTCTTCTCGCTCCAATTTCAACGAGGTTTCGGCTTTTAATTTCTTGAAGCAGGTGCTTTAGATTGGGGGACTGGTTGGAGATAGCTTGTGATGCCGGTTCGTGTTTCTCAGCTCTTTTTCTTTTCTGTAGGTCTTTGATTCTCAATGCTTCTACTTGGTGTGCTCGTTTGGATTTATTGACATATAAGTTTGATTTGGAGGATGGCTGACATTTTTTTGAGGAAAAGGAACCATTGAAATGAATTCAGTAGTTTGAATTGCCGTACCAACAAAAGATGCCGTTGAAGACAAATAGAAATAGCTAATAGAACTTTTGTTTTTTAACAATTTAGGAATTGCCAAAGAAAAAAGTTGTGGATGATGAACAGGATAAGCTAAATAAACCAAATATATGAACTACCGATATTTTAGGTAAATGTGGGATCCATCAGATAGATTATAATTAGCATTATCATGAAAAATTAGTATTCAACTGTTTTTCAGTATATATGGCTTTGAATTTGATGTCACAAAAAATGCCAATTGTATGATATACTAGACTTGGTTGGTTCCATGAAAGAATCAATAGACCCAACTAAGTATCCTATTTCCAAGTGTGATGGTAAGGCTTGCCTCCTAGAATGCAAGTGGTCATGGAATCTTGCCATGGACACAACCTCTCCAATAATGGGAGTAAAGTTGTGTACATTTTACTCACCACATGTTGGTGGGGTAATTGTGTGATGGGTGCCTTTCTTTTATGTCAATCCATTGGCTTCACTTTGTTCCTAATACAAATAACGAGTCAATATAGATATATAACTTGTATTCCCTTTTTAAAGTTGACTTTGATAAAAGTATACCCAATATAGATGAATGCCATGAGAATTCTACCTTCTTTCTCTATAGGAGTTCTACATGCTGTTTAAGAGATGTGCTCATTCGGAATTTCAGGTGAACAACCCTTCTTCTGACGGTTCTTGTGGAAAGAAGCTAGTAGATTCAATTGTCAAAAGTAATGGTGACAATATAAGAACTCAGGGACCCAGTTACAGGCTATATCCTAGCCCATGCCCAACCCTTCAATCTGTTTTGACTGCAGAAGAAACAGAGAGTGTGTCTCAGAGAAAGATTTTTAAAATTGATCCAATATCAAAAGATGTGACAGATTTAACAAAGCTTTCATGCTCAATCTCATGCCATAGCCCTGTACAATGCAGTACCTTGGATACACTAACTATGTCACCCTCTACTTCCACCTCAATAACAACTCCTCCATGCATGAAATCATCTGATGCAAAACGCAGCGGTTCTTGTTCAACTGTTAGTCGAGGTAGCTACAGTAGCTCCCAAAGTGAAAGCATAGACAGCTCCAGTGCTGCACCTATTAAAAGGCATACTGGTGGAGACTCTAGTTGGGAGGCCATTCAGCTAGTTAATTCAAGAGATCCTCCTCTTGGGGTTAACCATTTTAAGCTTCTCAAACGCCTGGGTTATGGAGATATTGGGAGTGTTTATCTTGTTGAACTTAAAGGAGCAAACAAATTTTTTGCCATGAAAGTGATGGACAAGGCCTCACTTATTAGTAGAAATAAGCTACTCAGGGCACAAACGGAAAGGGAAATTCTCAGCCTTCTTGATCATCCATTTCTGCCAACTCTGTATTCCCATTTTGAGACGGAAAAGTTTCATTGCTTGGTCATGGAGTATTGTAGCGGTGGGAATCTACATTCTCTTCGCCAGAAGCAGCCCAACAAGTATTTCACTGAGCGAGCTGCACGGTAAGCTCCTAATGACTACAGTTAATCCTTAAATAGTACGTGATTTGAACAGCAATAAGACAGAACATGGTAAAATATAAAAGAAATGTTTCATCATTAAGTTGAAGCAAGAGTTATAAAGAGTAGCATACATCTTGTATGCATTATCACAAGTTGCTCTGTTTCCCATAAACATATCAACATATCACATGTTTTCTGGTCTTTAATCATTTGCTTATATAAGATGATTTATAATCAAATTAATTAATTACTGCAAGGAATTGATGTCAAGTTTTTCCTTATTGAAGGTCCATTACTGTCGTCGATGTCAAGTTTTTCCTTACTTGACGGTAATATTATAACTCTGTTAGGTCAAATGGTAGTTTTGCAGGACATATTCTTATACTGTGCAGATACTATTATAGTATTGTGTGTTGGGATCTAAATTTTGGCAAGTCAGATGCTTAGGAAGATTGACAAAATTGACTTCATGGACTGATGAAATAATGCAGGTACTAAATAAACTGAAATTTGATTCCTGAAAGCTCCGCAATGTAGTACCTCGGTTAGAGATCTAAATATCTCCAGATGTGGCTGTCAACATCCAAATAGGGTGAAAAATCATGATTAGAATTTAGAATAATCTGGTTGGAATAGATGTAAGGGGAAGCTGATGAAATTTATCAACCACATGCACTTCTTGAGTATACTGAGAGTGGAGATAATGCATATCAATATATTCTTATAGAGAAATAGCCAAATAGGTGATTAAATTTTCTCATGAAATAATAACTCAGATTGACATTCAAAACTCATTTTTAGACGTTTCTCTTGATTTAATTTGGCTTGTGCAAGTCTATTTTCCACTCAGTGCAAGATATGGTATACACATCCCTCTGAAATTCTACCTAAGCTATGAGACACAAATTCTCTTCTCTGGTGCTCTTAATTGCACTTCGTCCCTTTCTTGCGTGTTATTGTCTCTTCATTTCTCTCTCATATTAGATTTGATCTTTTTTATTTAATCCCTTCTTTCAGTCTAGAAATGATTTGTGGAATGCCTCAACCGTGTGATGCAAAGAAAAGATTGTCTTTCTTATGATAAAATTACATATTCCCTCGTGTAACTGGAAGTTTCTCCTTGTTCATCAATATAATTCTGTAATATCTTGGTTCGTTGAACATGTATGATGATGTAAATCTTGAATATTTCAAACTTCACTCTGTTTAGATTCTCCATCTCTCATTTGCATATGTGCTTATTTACTCTTTCTTATTTGGTTGCATTGCAGTTTTTATGCTTCAGAAGTGCTGCTTGCGCTTGAATATCTGCACATGCTAGGCATTGTGTATAGAGATTTGAAGCCTGAAAATGTTCTTGTTAGAGACGGGGGCCATATCATGCTATCCGACTTTGACCTGTCTTTACAGTGCTCTGTCAATCCAACACTCGTCAAGTCCTCTTCTGCCCGTGCCGGTAGCAGCGGTGGCACCCCTGGCATGCTTGATAGTGAAGATGCTGTGCAGGGCTGTAGTATACAACCAACAGCATTCCTTCCCAAAATACTTCCCAAGAAGAACCGGAAGTCTAAATCAGACTTTGCTCTTGGAAGTGGAGCCCTCCCGGAGTTGATGGCAGAGCCAACAAATGCACGCTCAATGTCATTCGTAGGGACCCATGAGTATCTGGCCCCCGAAATCATCCGAGGAGATGGGCATGGGAGTGCAGTGGATTGGTGGACATTTGGTATATTTCTATATGAGCTGATGCATGGCATCACACCATTCAAGGGCTTGGGTAACCGGGCCACTCTTTCTAACGTGGTAGGCCAGCCGCTGAGGTTCCCGGAGGTTCCTGCTGTGAGTTTGGCTGCCCGAGACCTCATTCGCGGCCTCTTGGTTAAGGATCCACTTAGAAGAATTGCATATCGAAGGGGTGCCACAGAGATTAAGCAACACACATTCTTTGAGGGGGTTAACTGGGCATTGATAAGGAGTGCCACACCACCTCATGTACCTGAACCACTCGACTTTGCGCAACTTCTCTCCAAGCAACTGGTCAAGAATGGAAAGAAGGCCACTGAAACTGGTAATCATGGCAGTAATGAAAGTAAAGGTAGCACAAATGATTCTTCTAATATCAATTTTGACTATTTCTAGTTGTAAATGTTAGTTTTATGCTTGTTGTATCATCTTGAGAGGCGATTTATAACCAGATGTTACTCGAGGGAAAGATTCTTGTAATCTATTGGTTCATCACAGATGGGCCTGTTACACTTGTTTTTATAGAAATTTCACTAGCTAATCTAAATGAGAAAGCAGTGTGCAATGTCGGGGAAATAGTTTTGTCCCATTGCAGATGTAGACAACACTATAACATTTTTTGTCATTTGCGTAGCATTACCCAGTAGTTCTGTTAATCTCCTAAAATGACATTGGCTCTTCTTATCTGCAAACTGCAGGGAAGCAGCTTTTTCCCCTCTTTTGTAGACAATAACTGTCGTTTCATCAATAACTTGGTCTTGATCTCTCAGTTGATTGGCATAACCTTTGAGCTCCTCTTTTGACTTTGAATGAACACAATGATCTATGCTTCTCTCCCAACATTGCAACACCTCAGACACCATGCATGCTCTATGAAATATTACAACTTGGTTTGCTCAAGTTGTCAGTTCAAATTTGAGACAAAATAGAGGATGAGGTGGTGAGTTCATTTTCCTTTGTTCCAGTAAAGAATCTTCCTTTTCTTTTCCCCTGTATAGTCTGCAATCAATGCAGCTCAGCTTAAACAGTGTAAAGTATGAGGTGGCCCCAGTTGGAGTGGTAAATAACAAAGGTTGCTGGTTTATATAGTAGTAGTAGTCCTCTATAAAGTTCTTTATTTTTTTGTCTTAATCAACTCTGTGAATATATCAAAAGATAATTTAAGCATTTCTAAGATCCTATAAAGTAGCTTGAGCATTGGATTCGTGGTGATTCTCTTTGTTATTTTTTAATCATGATGAATATAATAGCCAAGGGTAGTTTTGGAATTATATCCATGCAAAGGGGCTTCATTGCCAAGGCCATTCTGATACAAAATGGCCTGGTTGAATCCACTTTATATACACACTCAAGCGCTTTAGCTTTTCTTTTCAAAAAGAAGAGAAAAGAAAGATAGAAACCCAAAGACCCACCTCCATTTCAATGCCATTCATCTCTCTGCTCTTACTCCTCTTCTCTCAACTCCTCCTCATAAGAGAGAGCTCACTGGTTCCAAAGCCCACCTCCTCTTCTCTCCCCCAGAGCAAAACTCCATGGCTCACCATTCCAATGCAAAGCTCCTGCTCTTCCTCTCATCTCTCCTCCTCTTCTTCCTCCTCACCACCTCTTCCTCTCTATCTCTAAAGAAGCAAGCCTCCATCTTGGTTTCCATCAAGAAATCTTTACACACCTCTAGTCCACTCCTCCAGAGCTGGGAGTTATCAAACCACGCAGCTCTCTGCTCTTGGTCTGGTATCCAATGTGACAACATTAACCATGCAGTAGCCAAGCTTGACATATCCAACTCAAACATCTCAGGCTTCATCTCCCCAGTGATCTCTGAGCTCAAAAGCCTCAGATACATCTCTGTGGCTGGAAACAGCCTCTCTGGTGAGTTCCCACACAGTGTGAGCTCCCTCCCAAGCCTTCGCTATCTCAACATATCAAACAACCAGTTCAACGGCTCCCTAGCTTGGAACTTCTCTTCCATGGATGAGCTACAAGTGTTTGATGCCTACAACAATGACTTCTTTGGGTCTCTTCCTCTCGGATTCACTAAGCTTCCGAAGCTTCGCCACTTAGACCTCGGCGGCAACTACTTCTCCGGCGTGATCCCGGCTAGTTATGGTGATTTCCATGCATTGAGCTATCTATCACTTGCAGGAAACAATCTTGGTGGGTTAATACCTGCCGAGATTGGCAACGTCACTAGCTTAGAGCAGCTCTACTTGGGCTACTACAACGAGTTTGACGGCGGAGTTCCGGCGGAATTTGGGAAGCTGTTCAATCTAGTCCATCTTGATCTATCAAGCTGCGACTTGGAGGGAGAGATCCCTCCGCAATTGGGCAATCTAAAGAAGCTGGATACTCTGTTCTTGCAAACTAATCAATTAACTGGAAGCATTCCTAAAAGCTTTGGTAATTTGAGCAGTTTGAAGTATCTTGACATTTCCAACAATGCCCTCGCCGGCGAGATCCCGCGAGAGCTCTCGCAGCTCCGGGAGCTCACGTTGATCCATATGTTTATGAACCGGTTTCGCGGGGAAATCCCGGGGTTCATCGCGGAGCTACCGCAACTGGAGGTGCTAAAATTGTGGCAAAACAACTTCACCGGCACGATCCCGCCGGCTCTGGGGCGTAATGGCCGGCTCCGGGAGCTTGATCTCTCGACGAACAAGCTCACTGGATCAATCCCCAAAAATCTCTGCTTTGGGAGGAAGTTGGAGATACTAATTCTGCTAAATAACTTCCTCTTCGGCCCCTTGCCTGCCGATCTTGGCGAATGCTCGACGCTGTTCAGGGTGCGGATGGGGCAGAATTACTTATCCGGGTCAATTCCCCCGGGATTCCTATATCTGCCGGAGTTATCCCTGTTAGAGTTGCAGAACAACTACCTTACTGGAAGCCTGGCAGAGGAGAACACCAAGTCGCCGGCGAGACTAGGCCAGCTGAATCTATCAAACAACCGTCTATCGGGGCGGCTTCCAGCTTCCATCGGAAACTTCTCGGGGTTGCAGATACTTCTCCTCGGCAGCAACCAGCTGACAGGGGAAATCCCTGCTCAAATAGGCCTATTGAAGCATGTTCTAAAGATAGACATGAGCAGGAACAACTTGTCTGGTAGAATTCCCCCTGAGATGGGCGATTGCTCACTGCTGACATACTTGGACTTGAGCCGGAATCTTCTCGCCGGTCCCATCCCGGCCCGGATATCGCAAATTCGCATACTTAACTACCTCAACATCTCATGGAACAACCTGAGCCAGAGCATCCCGAAGGAGATCGGAGGCATGAAGAGCTTGACATCCGCCGACTTCTCACACAACGACCTCTCCGGACGGATACCGGAGACCGGCCAATTCGCCTACTTCAACTCCTCCTCCTTTCTCGGCAACCCTCTCCTATGTGGCTCCGCATTAAATCCATGCAACTTCACCACCCTGTCTCAGTTCCAGCCAGAGGAGCAGCAGAGTGTGAAGTCACAACTTCCCGGAAAATTCAAATTGCTGTTTGCTCTCGGCCTGCTGATTTGCTCCATAGTCTTCGCCGCCACCGCCGTCATCAAGACTCGGTCCATGATGCGCCGGAACACCAAGGCATGGAAGCTAACAGCATTCCAAAAACTCGAGTTCCGGTGTGATGACATAGTAGAGTGTCTCAAAGAGAACTGCATCATAGGAAGGGGAGGAGCAGGGATCGTCTACAGAGGAACCATGCCGAACGGCGAGCACGTCGCCGTGAAGAGAATTCTCGGGATCGGCAAGGGTTCGTCGCACGACAACGGATTCTCGGCGGAGATACAGACATTAGGCAAGATCAGGCACAGGAATATAGTGAGATTATTCGCGTTTTGCTCGAATAAGGAGACTAATCTGCTTGTGTATGAGTACATGATGAATGGAAGCTTAGGAGAAGTGCTACATGGGAAGAGAGGAGGATATCTGAATTGGCAAGTTAGGCTTAGGATTGCAACTGAGGCAGCCAAGGGGTTGTGCTACTTGCACCATGACTGCTCTCCTCCTATACTTCACAGGGATGTCAAGTCCAACAACATCTTGCTAGATGCAGACTTCGAAGCTCATGTTGCAGACTTCGGTCTGGCTAAGTATCTGAGGGACACCGGGGCTTCCGAGTGCATGTCGGCGATCGCCGGATCTTATGGCTACATCGCTCCAGGTATGCCTCATACAAGTACTGTCAAGAATTCAGATAGACTTACGTATATAGTTCTTGTAGTTTTGATAGCTTCTGTTGCATTGAATTGAAGACATGGTTGTGTTTTGCTTAGGTTTGTAGCAAATTGGCATGATAGTCTTGCTTTTCTCTTCTCTTTAGATGCATGTTATTCTTTTGATGATGGAAGATAGATTCATTCAATAGGATGCAGTACAAGATGAGCTAAAGCAGCAAGCTTTTATATATTCTGCTGCATCCCTAAGAAGTAGAGTAGTGAAGGAAGACCCAAGTAAGTCACAAGTTAAAGAGAGAGAGAGCAATATACTCCCCACCTTTTGCTTTTTGTCACCATTCCTTATGATCTCCTTTTCAAAAAGAAATAAAAGAAAATTCCTTCTTCCTTTTTTATTTTTCTCTTGGCTTACATTGGAATCGCACAGACCTTTTTTGACCCAAACCCCTCATTCTTTCACTAACAAATCACAGAATCCAACAACAGTCAGTCTCTTAGGAATCCTGAATGAGATCCAAGCTTTTATATGTGCTCTAAACCCCAGAAGGAAAGCAACCAGATAGGCACACTAAAGAATGACAAGGCCCTCCTCTATTGCTTTTCTTTCTCTTTCTTCTTTTTTCCCTCTCACGAGAGTTCTCCATTTCAATCAAAAGCAACGAGGATAGGACCCAATTCCAAAGCCCTCATAAACTGAAATCTCAGCTCTGTCCTTTGTAAGATAAAAGCAATATATCGATTGACAAAATTCTTATCTTGCTGCTCCCTTTATGATGATATTTTATTTATTTCTTGGCATGCAGAGTACGCGTATACCCTCAAGGTCGATGAGAAGAGCGACGTCTACAGCTTCGGGGTCGTTCTCCTAGAGCTGATCACGGGGCGGAAGCCGGTCGGCGACTTCGGGGAGGAAGGACTAGACATAGTGCAATGGGCAAGGTTAAGTACTAATTGGAGCAAGGAAGGGGTGGTGAAGATCTTAGACAGGAGGCTAAGTAATGTCCCCCTGGATGAGGCCATGCAGGTGTTCTTTGTGGCGATGCTCTGCGTTCAAGAACACAGCGTTGAGAGGCCCACCATGAGAGACGTTGTTCAAATGTTAGAGCAAGCCAAGCAATCGTACAACCTCCGTGCTCGTTGATCTGAGTCGATACGAATTGTTTCTTCTGTGAGTTCATCTGGGAAGGGGGAAACACTAGGGAAAGAGTGGTTGGTGCTAAGGTTGAGGGGAGGGGTGTTTTAGTCAAAACATGTAAATGGGATTTTGGATATGGATTTGACTTTTGAGTGTGTGTGTGTGTGTGTAGCTTTTGTAAGATTAAGTTAAATATGGGGTGCCTTTTAAAAAAAAATGTTCCTTCTTTTTATTCGGTAGAAAGACTTTGTGACAGATTATTATATTTATTGCATCTCTTTTGTTATCATAACACTCTATATTGACTATATAAAGTCTTTTTCTCTTCTATTATTTATAAATGAAGCCACACTTTATCCTCGGTAGATAGATCTAATCTAGGACAAACAGAAAAGCTAGTTTTCAAATTCAAACACTAAAGTTGTACCTATGCAAACGAACTACGGAAGAATTCTTTAATTTGCTGGACTTTGAATGAATTATATTTAACCTTAAATCACTGGTAAATAAAAAGAAAAGAAGAATAAAAAAAACAGAGATAAAAGAGAGAGCATCCAAATAAATAAACCTAAAGGCTACATAAGTTCAAGATGAATGCTGCCTCTTATTCCCACACAATGCACCATAGTGGAGTGTGCTCAAATCTAGGTGCAGATTCAGTGGTGAATGGCGATGCACCATGGCATGGTTCAGTCCCTTTCATCTCCAACAAAAGCAAAAGTGGCAGGGAGAGGGAAGAGGAGAAGCAAAGAAACTTGGAATAAAAAAGAAAGAAAGAAAGAAAGAAAAGGATTGGGGCAGAGACACTTGCTTCAAAAGTGCTCTTCTTTGCTTGCCAATAATGACAACATTATATGCAGATGGTAGCTTCCGAGGCTGGAAAACTTAAAAGAAGAGAAAATTTCCTACCAAGTTTGACCAAAATCTATGAATCCAAGAGCTTAGCTTGTATAATACTGTGATAAAGGAATTCAAATTGAGCATGTATGTATGCTGATGAGAAAATATATGAAAGGTTTATTAGTTTCCATAATAGATAGCGGCCAATGAGTTAAATTAGCTGCCGATTTAAATAAAAGTAAAATGCGAAATATTATATATATATATAATAAAAAGAGTGCAATCTTATGAGATCATTCCGGAGGCAACTGCAAGTTTGCAGTATTCGGCACCTTATCCAAAGGACGTCGCATTATGAGTTGAGTTGTAGTTTGCCTGAAATGCCCCCGCCCGGTGCCAAAACGGAAGCCATATTTTATGGCCATTGCCGGAAATGTAAGGAATGACAACAATGATGATGTTTGTTTACAGCTAAACGACAGAGATTCTGGGACGATGGATTCATATCATAATGGGATCCGGATGGTTTTGTTTTCTTCTTGTCATCTATCTTGTTTTTATCATGATATATAATGTAGATACTATCTATCAATTATCATGTCCTTCTTCTTCTTCTTTTATGTATTAACATAAGGGAAAGATAAAATCTTAGACAACTAAACACACTCTTGTGGGAGGATTACTTTCAACTAGATAAAAAGCTAATTATTTTCAGTACATAAGTTGGAGGACTATGATTTAAACTCGTAATGTTTCTCATATTAGACGGGATCCCAATTATTTGTGTTACCATATCAACTGCAGCAATGCATAATTATAATGATACCTATGATTGTAAAAATGCATACTACTAATTCCCTAGACTGAGGCTATCTTCTCGCATACTTCCATCCAGTGTCTCTTTTGAGTTTGTCTCAATTCAATGTACTGTATCATACTCGTGAATCATCATAAAAAGTGGACAACAGTGAAGTGATTGAGAGGAAACCCTTCCTTTCCTTTCCATATATTTTTTTAATCTTTTCTTTTCTGTTCTACTTGAGTATATACTTTATAAACTGCAATCCAGTACCAGTAGGACGCAGTTTTGTGGTTTTAATCCAACTGAAGTAGAAAAGTTTTTACTTGAATTGGAGCAATTCTACATTTCTTACTCAATATTTCTACTATTTATAATAAACCTTAGACGAATTATATATATATATTACAGTCCAACATGCTCGCAGTCTAATACTGAGTGGGGACTTAAAAAGAGGGGGAATCTTGTTCTGTAGAGATGGGTCAATGACAACAGGCGAAAGATTCAGAAAGGAAGATGTGCGAGAACATGGGGCGCGCAGTGGGTTCTTGATCCGGAACAGAAGACAAAATAAAGATCTTTTTGTTAAGGGATAAGTTATAAGTATACTGAGATTATCTGAATTATCATCATTTTATATATTACTCTTTGAAACTCTTTTTTTTTTAGATAGACTCTTTTCTTTCAACTATTGAAAATACTCTAAATGCTTTAGTTTTTTGTTATCTTTTATAATACAATAATGCAAGGTGTGAAATAGATAAAATAAAGATTTAATTTTATTTTATGGTATATATTTTGATTCAATATTATTTTGTCTTCTTATATTATGAGAGCGTATAAATATCTCTTAGGCTTTTAAAAAACTACAATTAAATACATATATTAGTCTTTTGTGAGTTAAAACTCATATATAAAATATGTGAATCGTTATTTTTAAATAGACTAGAATGCTTTTATAAAGGTAAAAGAATAATTTTTGAATAATATTATCTTTATCTCCTTTGTTAGGTTGAACTATAAAAGATATTCCCTCTTCGTATCCTTTAAAGTTGAAAGTTCTAGGATGAGAGTGTCTAATTAAATTAAAGGAGAAGAAGAGGAGAAGAAGGAAGAAAGAATATAGGATGAGAAGTGGAAAAAGGAGATGAAGCAGGTAAGAGTAGACGAGTAATTTTTAGTTATAAGCTAATAAAATTTAAATTTTACTTTTAATAATTGAAGAATAGAAAGGTAATTTTAAGATAACTGTTAGTGACGTCTAATGAATTATAGCTTTTTAAAAGTCTAAAAAAATATATTTGTACATTTTTAATTATAGTATATGAGTCAAAGTGATATTAAGAGTAAAGTGTAATTACGCCTAAATAAATTCTTAAGCATTCATAGCTTTTAAAACTGCAGCTTATGCTACCAATGACAGCCTAACTAGCAAGAGTTCAGTCAGAATTTATCACCATAAGAGACCACTTACAGCTTTAAATGCCATCAAACATTAACATAGAAGCAACAAGAAAACTGGAGATCTCAATGGCAATACACGAAGAACATTTGGCAATTTCAGAAAGATTCTGAACAAGAAAAAAATAAAGGCAGAGATTAAAAAAAAAAAAAAGTCCCACGAGTAGCAGAATTTGTCTTTTTCCTTTTCTTTTCTTGATTTCCTTTATGAAATTTTACATGGAACGCTGTTCTGTGCACAATGTCTTGGAATTCAATCATATAATAAGCTAAAAGGAGAATAAAAATTAACTTGGACTTCCATCTGGAAAGATGGAATCCCAAGCCTACCAAATGACATGACAATCCACCAACGCACCCAATTATCAATTGCGCGGAAGGTGAATAACATCTTCCCCAGACAAAATCAGAAACGCTGAAGTTCGAAAGAATCAGCTGGTACAAGATCCCTGCAACTCTTGTCATTTGCTCGCAGGTAAGCACCTTAAAAGGCTCTTCCCAATCATTGAACACTTGCTCATGGGAAGATCTCCTCATAGACTTCTTTTTTAATTCCCTGTGGCATATCCCTATACATGGTTATAGGATGGCACCTTCCTGTCCCAGCCAATGAATTTACCAGTTCAGCTGACAGCATTATTCCTTCTAAGGTCATCCCTTCGGTGCAACGTCAGTAGGAAGCTCTTCAGGAGTGCTAGCAGCGAGCTCTTTTAAATGAGGACTAGCAGGTTTGATCTTCAGATCACCTAGCTTTTCTACTTGAACCGACTTGTCATCTTTTGGCTGGACAAAAGAAAAATAAAAATGTTACCAACTTGGAATAGAGCGCATGATGTTATGCTCACTAACTCCACCGTGCTATGATTGACTTCAGTCATGCAATGTGAACTCATTGTAATGCTAAAAGTGTTTCTAAAGAGTCTTGCTAACTACAATGCAAGGGCCCATTCCACTGCTAAATGGGTTGTCCAGAAGCACGAGGCATTCTTACAAATGAAATGTAGGGAGGGGAAGATCTACACAGCCTTGTTGACTCATAATTTTCTCTAAAAGCTCAAGTTGTTAAAGAATGACAATTCTAATCATTTATGTTTTCACATTCTGTTCTGCCTGTCTATTATAGAAATATTTTAGTAGACTCAACGCGTATTGAATTTAAGGTGTGGAGATCTATATTTTAATAGATAGATAGGCAGGGCAAGATTTGAATGACCACCTTCTCCGATACCATATTAAGTCACAATTATTCTTAAAAAGCTTATATCTCTCATGGAGAGGCAGGTAGGCATTCACTCCAATGCTACGACTAAAATTTGGCATAGCTTGTATCAAGCAATTATGTTATTTGTGATCAGATAAAGTTCAGATGACAAGACAAATCTTACCAGCAACAGCTCCAAATTTGGAGTAGATATTTTGCCTCTTTTATCCTGCAATGCTTTCTGCCTACTTTCATAAAAATCAAAGTCATCCAATATCGAAGTTTTGACCGAGTAGTTCTTAAAGATGCTTAACATCTCAGTTCCTTGGGAAAATCTAACCTGATATATCATAGCATTTAAGTTTGATTAGCAGAATGGAGACATACCAATATAAATATATGCAGGAGAATTACGAAAGGTGATCAAGCATATAAAAAGAACAGAACTGCAGATGGCGTAAAGTAGGCTCAGAACATTTAAATGTCAAGCAACAACTAAATCATAACTTCAACCCTGAAATCCTGCAGGAAAATTGTAAGAAAGATTGCACCAACCTAAATGTGTCTCTTCTATCTTAAGAACATCTGACCTGAATTTTATTACCTTGAAAGAATACATAGATTACATTCAATAGATTTAGTTATCCAAAGTATTGTTGGCTTTCTTATTGTTCTTATGCTAATTTCTGCAAAGGCCGCACTTTACTGCAACTAAACGGTCTAGAAAATCTGCAAATTTGAGAATACACATAACACCTTTGAAGAACAAAAGAATCAAACCTGCAGCAAATACCTTTGAATTTTTAAGGCAAGATGTCCTAATTGCTTGTAAAGCATCTGGGAAAAATACTACTTGACACCTAACTACATTATTCTTTACATGAAGTACCTCTTGTGTGTCTCTGCTGCTTGTGACAGGCTTATTCTCATTGTTCTCCAATATTATGTGGCGAAAATGTAGATTAGGGATGTCTTTAATTATGTGCCACTTTACTGGGAAGAATCCCTTCCATTTGTCTTGTTGCCAAAATTCCATACTCTTGCTGAAATCTACAGCACCAGTCATTTCAGCAACACCACAGAACTGACCACTTGCATTGACCTGGCCATGAAGATTGTGACAGTAAATAGAATGCAATTAAACACACAGTTAAAAAATTTAATGCACCCTATCTTGCCACTGATTGTATTTTGTTCATCCTTGATTACTTGGAGATACAGAATGATAGATAAAAGCATCCTCAGTATACAATTGGCGACATACTAAACCAAATTCAAGTTTACAATAGTTTAACTTAGTTTAAAACTAGATCTGTGCAAAGAATGGGTTGGGGTGGGTTTGGATTGGGCCCAGTTCCAAGCCTGATTATTTTGAAAAGGCCCAAGTCCCACCCGACTAGATATAATTTTAATTACTTCGGGCCCAAGTCCAGTCCATTGGCATATGAGAGAGCTCGATCCCAACCTGATGACCCGATCAAATAAGCTTTACAAATTTCTACTGTAGACATTTATATATATATATATATATATATATATTGTAGAAAATATATAATAGTGGGTCGGTCGGGTCGGTTATATGAAAATGTCATCAAGCCCAAACACAACTTGAAGCACAATCGGGCTTAAACATTTTGGCCCAGCCTGGTCCATTGGGTCAAAGGAATTTGACCCAACTCGGGTAAAAATGGATCAGGCTGAGCTACTCATTCTCAGGTCTATCCAAAACACATGTAAATATAAGTAGTATAGGCTTTGAAGTATCAAGTATCACCGTATCAGGTGCTATGTAGATGTTATATGGCAAACATTACTCAAGTATTTGTTTACTACTTTCTAATGATTCAAGGGCTAGATCGGCAAAGGTTACCAAAATATATTGGTTTACTGCTTTCTAATGATCCAAGGACAAATTTCAAGTTTTCAAATAAAAATAATATTTAAGTAATTTTATTTGGTCGCCGTTCTCGATCTGATAACTAGGAGGCATGCAGTTTCCAAGTAATGAAATGTATTTGGAAAAATAACAATAATGTACAGATCATGTTAACTATTAATCCTCTAAGGGGATTAGTATACTTACTGAAAAGAAGAGAAACACAGGACATTTGGCACCATTTTCTGCTGTCTTCTGCTGTGCTACTTTAAAAGCATGGTCAAGCCTTTTATTTCCATTAGGAGTGCTTGCCCAAACATTGTACTTAATGCTCTTGTGAATATCATCTTCGCTGTACGATTTAATCACAAAAAATAAAGCATGTTCATACTTAGTCAGGAAATCTGGAATGTTGTATTCATCCTTGCTTACTGCACTAGGTGAGGTTGCAATATTGTCATTCTCAACTCCTGGTGATCCAACAACATCAGCCAAAGAGTTCCAACCCTTTTTAGGTCCATTCGTTCTTGGACCACCATTTAGTTCATTTAGCATGTTCATGCCACCAACTCCATTTAGCTTGCTTCTTACTTCTAGCTTCTCGCCACTTTCCCATCTTCTGCCATTTTGTTTCAAATTTATGGAACTATTTGGATCGAGATGTCCTCCCTTTTCTTGGTTAGAATACAAAGGGAACTTGTTTACTGCGAGATAACCTCTGGATAGAACAGTACCAGCAGCCTAAAACCAGTAACAAGAAACTATTGAAAATGTGCAGCAAGTATATTTTAAACTTCAAAGTTTTCCAAATTCAGGGTGACAAATAACATGCATTATACATTTAAAAAGTAGTGTACTACCTTATCTACAGGCTTCAAAGTCTGGTTGTGTACAGCAGAAGTCACTAACATGTCTAGCGCTGGTGAGGATCCTTTCATTTCTATAGATTTTGAGGTTGGCAAAACTTTTGGTGCAGTACTTTTATGGCTATTAGAAGAGAATTTCGGCATGGCAGTAGATTTTGTTGAATCTCGACTTATTGCATTACCTTGAAAGCTGTCCACATAAAGAAGCGTTGGGTCCCACGGGAAGGCATGAATCAGCTCAGGCCCATAGGCAACTGGCTGTGCGACAAGTCCTGGAGAAATAATGGGTTGTGGAAATATTGGACTTGGGTGATATGTCTGTTGTCCAAAGTACTGTCCCTCAAAACCAATGACTGGTCCTGGCAAGAATGGATTATAGGGTGCATATGCAGCTTCAAATCCAGGCACAAAGTTGACAACTGATCCATTCTCTGCTTGAACAACCTGCAATGACAAAAGCATACATTACTATTACTCGCTAGTGCATGTATACAGACTTTGCCTTCAGAGACGCATGTAGATGCAACCCATGCCCGTATCTAGCCATGCAATATAAAACTAGAAGATCTTAGATACCAAGCTTACATGTAACAAAGGTACTAAACAAATCAAAATGACTAGAACTCTTTCATGCATACACATATAGAACTAGAACGTCCTAGACACCAAGTTTTCATAAAACACAGATAACGAACTAGAATAACTTGAACTCTCTCTTGCAGATCCACTACCTTCCTAAAGATGTTTGCCATTCTTAGAAGAGACACAACAATCTTATCCAAATGTGGTCTGCATCAAGCAGTTAAAATGCATGTTTTTGACAATTAAAAGACTTGATTCTAAGGTATCTTGAATGCCTGAATCTTCTCCTTTGGTAATAGAAACAACGTGTTCAACAGACTTTTTGCCATATTATCATTGACTTCCATGACAGATCTAGTAAGATGGAAAAGAAAACAATCAAGGGCAAGTATGATATTATAAGATGAAAACGATGTCTGAGCTTCCTGGCCCAAGAATAATCAACTGAAAAGCAAGATGATGCCCCGAGAGCAAAAAAAGATGACTAAAAAAATCCAACAACAGATATAATATTTACAAACATACCGATTGGTAAATTTGCAAGCCGTCAGCCGGAACAAAGTAACTCTTGTCATTCCATTCTCCAGATGGAACTCTGAATCCTGCAACTACTCTGACATCAGAATGGCGTCTATCTGCATAAAATGTGCAACTGTAGATATGAATCAAAAGCAGACCTGGATAATAGTATCCATAGTGGTACATCCCCTGCTCGCCCATCAGGACCTCTTGGTCGACATCACATTCTTTGATGCTACTTGCTGCATCAGCAGTGGAGACGCATGATGTTGCATCCGAAGGGCTTGCATCTTTTGAAGCAGACTAGACACAATGAGAACATAGCATATATCAGACAGCAGGGGCCAAAAAGGATCCAAATACACTATAAGAATGCAAGTTTTTGTGAGAGAAAATTAATGCAATAGGATTAACAGAAAAAAGAAAACAATGTAGTATTAACCGCTAATAATACCGAGTTGAAATCGCTTGCTTTTGAAGAGGGGTCTATCTTCAAATTCTTTATCGCAACTTCTATAGCTGGATAAACAAAGTCAAGGCTCACATATTATAAAATAATGAGTTGCTGGCATATCGATTGGCATTAAAAATTAATCAAATTAAGGTAACATAATTTACAATCTTTTGCAATCTCAAATATCTTCAATTTCCTCTTGCCAGAATGATTAAATATAATATTCAAAATATAATCCGGAAGAAAAACATGTAATGGAAGACAAAAGAAATAAATGAGTAAAAATAAACATCCAATTAAACACTAATTTATTAAAATTAGGACGATCTCATATGAGAAAATTCGCTAAATCCCACGATCATAAGCAGTCCACAAGTATCTAAAAAACCTTCATCAAATCGCTTATATTGAAAATAGCCACGGATAACATGAAGGATGGCTGAAGCAGTGAAGCGACAATAAAAAGGAATCGATCAAATACAGCAACAGGATACGCTTCTCTTGGTTCGCAGCTGCATCCATGAGATCGCACCACAGATCCCCGCAGAAGAACCCTTCGTTTCTTGCCTCCTCCAGCTCGAAGGGAGAGCTCCTCACGATACCCTCACTCCGGTCGCCGGCGATCGGGCGATCGCGGATGTAACTCGAAGCTGGAAGCGCGCGGAGGCGAGGAGACAAAAGATGAACGGCCAACAAGCTCCCACGAAACCTTTCAGGACACGATCCGACGGCTAAAGACGCTTCGCGCTCCCCAATTAGTGTGGTTCCTGTCCGTCCTTTGCCTTGCGGGGCATCTACTACATTCTTATTGGGTTGGGTGGGCAAGGGGGGTTATTCTGGTGAACCTCAGGAACACCTAAGCCCCCTAAATAGAACATAGAAGCCCATCTTATGCTGTTATGCACGAATAACACATTACTTATTCGCAAGTGGTAATCAATAGATAGTTAGCTAATATGAGACGGAAGTATAAATTATATGTACTCGATTACTGTTGCTTGTTTAGAATTTGTCTTTTTTGGATGGATTCGGGTAACGTACACTGCTTCTGATGAGTAGTATATATATCCGGATACATTTAAATTGGGTAAAGGTCAAGCACAGTGTATGACTTTTCTTTTTTCTTTTTCCTTTTTTAATTTATGAGTAAAAGCCCATAGGCACTCCCGAATCGGATGTTGGTATAGCTTTTAGTGGTGAAGAATTTGGTACTCCCACCAGTAGTGCTACTTGCAGACCAAAGAAGTGGTTGGTGATAGAGATGAGATGGAATCATCAAACCATGCATAGGAGTAGGACCACATATTTTTGTTAAATATTTCTCTGTTTTATTGAGGGAAAGATTGTAGAAGGCACAAATGTCGTTCATCCATTGAAGATGACATGATACACAGACTGAGAAAGAACGACGATTATCATTTGACACCAGATTTATAATTGGATATAATATTAGAATAACATAATAATAAAATAGTCCATATAATGACAATAGATTTGAAGTTAGCATGTGCAGTTATGTTGTAATCCAACAGTTTAAGGTATATGAACTTGCAAAACTTACAATGTCGAAGAAATATTCTTGACTTATGACAATAAAAACACAAACTTGACGTGCCAGAGGAGGTAAAGTCATAGTCTCCACTGATGGACTCCAAAGTTGCCCAAGGCACAGAATGAAATTCGAATACTCAATAATAAATGTGAGATCACAACTAGCAGGTCACTATAAACAGTAAGAGATATGATGGAAAGAGGCATCGAACGTTAGAGAGAACAGGAATGATGTAAGAAAACTAGATAAATAAAGTTCAGGGTTTAGGTGGCGGTTAAAGGGAGCAGCAATGGGTTAGAGTGTGCGAGTGGGAGAGGTGGGAACAGTGCATATGAAAATTAATGAGAGGTTATCAATGCAACTATAAGTATTGGAAGAGGAAAGGGAAAACAACACTTGTAGTTATTTTAAGCAACAAAAGAAGAGTTGTATGATAATATAGTGTGATACGATACAATTAATAAGCTATCGAGTTGTATGGACGATTAATTAGTACTTAAAATTTAATGCAGTCCATATAGCATATGAGTTGGTTTCGAATTATTTATTAGTGCGAAGCGACATATTCCGTCTCTATGCAAAAGCTTGCTTATGGAAGAAGAATTCGAATCGGAGCTTCTCCAATGGAAGGCTCCGAACCGCGAAGCGACTTTTGGCGCGGGGGTGGGGGGGGGGGGTGGGGAGGGGCCCACTCTGGGTCATCTTAAATTACACATTTGACATTCGCCATTCGATATTCCACGACGTGTCGCAGCCTTAGTGGTTCAATTATGAGCTCCATATTGAGTATGGTCCATCGACCATCCAACCACTGAGTTGGTGTGGATATTTCCAATGATTGTTATGGAAGGAGATCCGTGTACCACTTTGCTTTGCGTTGGATTGGATTGGCCAAATTTTGACACTAGTAATTCGGGTCCACCAATAGACCTCGGTGTTGTAGTTAGGAAAGAAATTTCAATTAACTTCTTTTATCTTTATTTTTCCAAGAATTTAAATAATTTAATTGGTGAATAAAAATAAAATGTGAATGGATTCAACTCATACCCTCGTCTTTTTGGTGCCTTTCTCACCGTAATCCAACCGGTAGTTTCGTGCCCGTTTTTATTTAGCTTTTCGTTAGTTTCCTCTCCTGAATGTCTCCATGTCCATCTTACGATTTATTTATTTATTTTTTTTTCATATTATCTAAATAGAAATGTAGATCAGACCAACCTAAAGCAAACCGGCTCGGATTTAACTCAAAATTAATTTTAAGCTTAGTTTAACCAAACTCAAACTTAGTTGAATTGAGCTCGAAGCTTAAAGGTAAGCTATTTTTTAATTCAGGCGAAACAAAGCCTATTATTCAATTTATGCTGAATGGAGCTCAAACTTCCAAATCTTAAAACAATCTAAAAATTATTTAATATATACTATTAATAAATATTATATTTGAGTCAGCTCTAGCTTAAGATCGGTTCAAAATTTAAATCAAGTCCAACAATAAAACTTAGGCTACCCACCTCAAGCCGAGCCGTCTATTTATTTTGACACCCCTAATTATTTATCCATAACGATTACTATTGTCTCTTATGTGACTTTCACTGTAGCTGCCTCGTTGCCCTCATAGACTTTCTCCTAAAAAATAGATATAAAAAAGGCTCATAGGAAAGTAAATTCCAACAAAAAGATGAATCTAAGACCAAGAACATGAACATCAAAGAAAAATTAATTAAAAAATGGACTAGGCCTTGGGCCATATCGTCTTTCCTCGGCCTTTTTTTTGTATGAATATTCTCGGCCCATTTAAACCTCATAAGGGCTTCATTGATCCATTGATCCATTGATCCATTGATCCGACGGCTATAAACATATTTACGTACACCATATCGGACGGCTAAGACTTTGCAGAATCGTCCTAGGCTCCCAAAACCCTAACCTTGAATCGTATAAAAGGGAAATGTCAAGCGCAACATGGGGCTTGCTCGTCCGATTCTAGGGTTTGGGGTGAACGAAGTCATCGCCATCTAGCGATCATCTCCCGCCCCCTTAAGCGATGGTGCGTTTCGAAAGCTTCTACTTCATCTTCTCATTCTTAATGACGACCTTAAGTGTTTATATGAAATCTCCCTTTGTTTTTGAATTCGGTTGTAGCAGACTTGTTTGTATATTTCGTTATGCACTAATTGGATCCCACCTTTAGTAGAAGACTTTAATCTTGCAGAAGAAATTTGATTTGTTGCGATAAAGATTGGATTTTTGGTTAAACTGTGTGGATTTCATGTAAGTTGGTTATGGGTTTGTGGGAGTATGGAGTTGTAATTGAGTGTGTGGGTTCTTGTGTGGTTGTTTTTAAGGTTAGATAGTTAGCAATCGAGGAACTCAAATGGTAGTTAGTTCATTTCGATGTTGGAAAGTATCTTGTACACTATGATAAGGGACAAGAACAATGTTGCCAAAAATCTCTGGATGAAAATTTCTTCTTAGTATGTAATAAATTGAGATGAATGTGAGGTGGCATTTTGTTGCTATTGTGAACTTGTTTATGAGACACCCCTATATTTTAAGCTCCGCATAGAAATTTCACATTTTAAAGTCTAATCTGTAACAGAACTAAATCCTAAATTTAATATGTGGCAGTATTTTAAGTTGCCAGTGGTCTCTCATATATGTTGTTAACTACAGGAAAACTTCTTATTATTGGTTAATTTCAATGAAGAAGATATGTATCTTTCATTTCCCTTATGTTCCAGACTTTCTGACACAGTTGAATCTGTATCTGTATCTGAATGCAGACGAAGCGCACTAAGAAGGCCGGAATTGTTGGCAAATATGGTATTCAAGTGTTCACAAATATTTAATATTGTTTCTCTCTTTCCCCAAAGCTTTAGTATTAATTGTTTTTCATCTAACTTGTGAGTATTCTGTTTCAAAATCCAGGTACCAGATATGGTGCTAGTTTGCGTAAGCAGATCAAGAAAATGGAGGTTTCCCAGCATGCAAAGTATTTTTGCGAGTTCTGTGGAAAGGTGTTACTTTTTGTATCAATATAATATTACCTAAATGCTTTTAGTCTTTGGATCATAGAATAATTCTAATCTTGTTTAATATGAAAAAGGTAGTAATTTATAGGTTGTATCTTTGTTATACCTGGAAAAATATGAACTAAGTCCAAAGGTGAAGCAAGAAAGGGCTGCTATTCCTAATGGCTTTTCATCCATTAACAACTGATTCTGGATTTAGCTGTCCTTGCATGTAATTCTATTAATTCCAAATTCCAATTGCGTGACTACACATTCTGATATCTTTTATGCTTCTGCAGTATGCTGTAAAAAGAAAAGCAGTTGGAATTTGGGGATGCAAGGATTGTGGGAAGGTTAAAGCTGGTGGTGCTTATACCTTGAAGTAAGTGTTGCCAATCGGCTTTTCTTCAGGGAGAAAAGTTGTTGCACATCATTTTCTTTCTCCAAAGCTTTTGTTTTCCTTATCCTAATTCTGCTCGTTGACTTGCAGCACCGCTAGTGCTGTTACCGTGAGGAGCACCATTAGAAGATTGAGGGAGCAGACTGAAGGGTGATCAGCAACGAGGGATTATCCATCGGGAGAGTAACTTGTTTCTTGCCAATTTTGTTGATTTTAAAGTTTCATTCTAAGTTGTGTACTAAATTGGCCTCGTTTTAGCCATTTCGAATTGAGTTGCTAGTGTTGTTGCTTACATTCTGCCCTGCGACATTTATTTGCAAGGTAGCTAAAATTTTTCAAAGGTATTATTTGCATTTTTCTGATGGTGTACCTGCAAAGATAGTCCATTTTTGAGGAACTTTCTTTTTGCTGATTGATGCTGTGGTAGTGCTTCCAAGATTGTGCCTTTTATGAGCTTGTATGTAGCTCAAATCAATATTATTGTGGATATTATTACCTTGCTCTTTCTTTTTGGTCTACAGAAGGTTACCACTTCTCTCTAGTTCGGGAGTGGTGGTTAAGCTGGTACAAATATTTGCTTTTCTTGTCCTACAACAATGACTTTTGAGTTCCAAGCGGACTGCATACCTATAGATGTTTTCACAGCTAAAGTAAGCAATATGCTAAGGCCGTTTATTTGTTCAAGAATTTTAATTTTAAATATCACTGGAAGAGAGCTAATATCATGAATATTAGTATTAGGTGTAATAATTATATTTAATCTGATATAAGTTTTATATTAAAATATTAGAAAATAATAATTTTGTATTGAAAATAAGCAATGTTTTATATATTTGCACCTAGTGTATGACAATGTGAATATATAACTATTGTGTTCTTTATTTATGCGACATAATTATTTTATAGAGAAGAGAAAAAAGGAATATTGAGTAATAAAATAATGTCTAATATATGAGCAATATAATAATTTTAAATTATTATTAAATTATTTTTAAAAAGTTGCATAGAATTAAATCAGAGAGTAACGAATTAGTACAGAAGAAGTTAAATTGTTCTTTAGTTAGTACACCAACCAGTCGAGCTGAGCTTACTATTGTCATAATGTGTTAATGCCATCCTTTTTATCAGCTAAAAAATTTATTGCAATGGGTTCTGTACTTGTGTATAAAAGCAACAAGGATAAGAACAAAAAGGTTCAGCTGGAGTCAATCTTGTTACTATCTGAAATTGCAACAATGCCGCAAGTAATATAATTAAAAGCAGATTGAACGAGTCAGATCTTCCTTAGTAAAGCCTTGAGATGTGGTTGAAGACTTGTCATTGTTGTGGCCATCTGAACAACGTATGAGAGTTCTCCATTAGTAACTTTGAAAGATCTGGATATCTCCTTCACCTGTAAAAGTAAGTCGTTTCAAGACGATCATAATGTTGTCCAAAAAATAGAACTATATCATGAAAGATTGAAAGGTCACGAGTCATAAACAGAATTACTGAAGCAGCAAATCCTTCCACAACTAATAAGAAGGGGTGGTGACAAGTCCTCACTGCTCGGAGAACTCGGATTAGTTGTATACGAATAAGTTGTGAAAAGCGAAACATGCCAACTTTGGATTAGGAAGTAACTTGAGGTTAATTATTAGTGGATAGAATAAGAACTGCAATCGTAATCTAAATCACTATGGATGCTATACTCGGAGAATACCTTTGATGCATTCCCGACAAGCTCACTCCGAAGTGTCACTGTTTTATTTTCAGCATCATAGGAGCCCTTCTGTATATTTTTGTAACAAAATTACGTCAAGAAACAAAAACAAAAGAAAAGAAAACAAGAAAGTATACGAAATGCAGATTAATAGTTGATATGTCATAACAGGTAGAAATGATTGAATTCCATTTGACATGATGCCATTATAATCTAAATCATTTCATAGTCGTTTACATGGATCATAATCACATTATCCACAAGATGAATGCTTTGTGAACCTAGTTTGCATTTGGTGGTTAGTAATAAGGGACTATATTGTTGGGTTGGTAAAAAAAAATTGAAAATAGGGGAACAGAGCAAAAGATTACTCTGAACTAATAAGAAGTTCACAAGATTACTCTGAACTAATAAGTTCACAGTAGGAAACACTATTGACATCCCTTGGCCTAATTTTGTATTACGTTCCATATGCTTGTAAATGAAGATGAGACTAGAGTGATTGAATGCCTCTTATTAGCAAGAAGCAAGGAAGCACACAGATCACAAATATAGTGATTTTATCTTTCTTTGCATATGCTTCCATGGCGTTTCGTTCACCGACAAGGAGGGAATAATTCATAAATAAGCCGACACCTAATCTACAAATAACAACAAAATGAGTTAAAACTCCAATCAGAAGGATTTTATCGTCATTTGCTTATCAAACCTCTATGCCCAAATAAGAGATGAAGATGAAGCTATCTGAAAAGCGACCATGACAAAGCCCATTAATTAAATATCCTTCACTTTCTCATCTCCAGTATCAATAAAGTTCCCGTATTTGACAAGAGGAATCAACTTTATCCAAGGTGACCTCCCCAACCAACGATCAATCATGAATAGAGCCTAGTACCCACACAGTTGCATGGATAAAGCCCTTTCCATTGTTTACCCTATCCATTACTGACAGAAACCTTCATTTTGTTTATCAATTCTCAGCAAAAATAATGTAAGAAACTATGCAGTTCTTTTGCAAATCTTATGCCCCTATTCCTGGAATCGATAAAAAAATAGCTTCTTTTCACACCTTCCACTTACCGTCCAACTGTATTATTTGGATATTGCCATCACATCTCCGGTGAACAATTTCCCCTTGTGTCTCAATTTTCAAATCACATCCTTTCTTACCATTCTAAAACCTACTTAATCAAAAGTTTGTTTCAATCCACCAAAACCAGCAAAACACTTGCACCAATTGCTTTCTCCCGAACCCATCTATGATCCACAACAGCCAACAAAACCCATTTGCCACAATCCGAAAAGAACTCATGGTCTCAAGAGAAGTACCAAAAAGAGGTAGTGGATATTCTCACCTGGACCTCAACAAGTCCGGTGCTCTGGGCTATGAGCACTTCGATGGATCCATCGGGTTTCGGCCGCCAGTATCCGCTTTCCGCATGCATCGGCTCTCCAGAGGAAAGCTTCCAAGTCTTCTGGGTATAAGCTATCACGGGCTATTCGAATCCCAAATTATCATAGAAGCGATCAATTTAGAGAGAGATCGGATAAGATAGAGATAGAGAGAAGAGAGAAGAGAGAGATAGAGGAGAACCTTTCCGGAGTGAGAAAAGAGGAGCTCTTCGCCGTACTGAAAGGAGTTGATGGTCGGGAAACCACCCTCCCCTTCACCTCTCCACCTCCCCAAGAGGTAGGAGAGGGGGGCGATGGCTGGGTGCAGCGGCGGCGAAGGCGGTGCGGGAGGAGTAGATCCCAAGCCTCCGGTTTCCATGGCGCTCTCTCTCTCTCTCTTCAAAAGTCATCGATCTCCAACTTCGTAACTTATCTTTCAAGGAGTTTTTTTTCATTTCACACCCTACATTAGTACATTATGTGCTTATTTCAGTTTATACCTCGTCTTTTAACATAAATATAGGGTGTGAGATGAAAATATCCCATACTTGAAATCAAAATCTTCCATTGGAAATACCAAAAGCTTGGGTGGATTGTGGAGCCTGAGTTTGTCATCATAGAATTCGATCATGATTGAAACAAGATCACTTATAAATCCTACGAATACTAAAAATCCAAAGTTAAAATACATTCTATATGGCAAATGAAGGGAGGTTAGAGAGGCAATCCAAGGAGTCAATCGATCACCATCAATGAGGTTGGTAGAAACCTGAAAGCTGCATTAGATTCCTTAGATTGGATTGCATGTTCAAGTTGAGTACTCTCTTTTGCAACAGTGGATCTCGTTATTTGGAGCACATAGATACGAATTTATCATGAGCGAGAGAAGCAACATAATTGCATGTTTTAATTCGATCTTCTTTTGGGTATGGATATCCATGAGTTCCTCCACGTAAGAAGTGTGAAAAAGTTGGTAGATCTTTAATATGAGCATTGCGATGCATGAAGAAGAGTAGATGGGCAGTTAGTTGAGCGCAATGACTATACATTGATGAATATAATTTACAGAACAAAACAATTGGGCAAATATTAGTTTACCCTCCTATAATTTAGCTTAATTTTAACTCACCTGTATGTATTATAAACTTAAGCACTCCTATAATAGTATTTACCATGAGGGATAATTAAGTTAATTTTATAATTTTGGAAATAAATTATGTTTCTTTTTTATTCTTATCACAAGAGAGGAAATATTTGAAGAAGGATAAGGTTAAAATTTGGAGGCAAGTGATGCATAGGATTCCAATGGGTAGAGACTAGAGATTAGAGAGTCCAGTTGTGGCCCTTATCCAAATAGTTTCTTCTTGGCAAAGTATGATTAAGGTATCAATCCAATCAAAGGCGAAGCTTAACACTTTCTTCTATTGCATGCTGCATTAATTACGAAACATTAACGTCAGGTTTGGACCACTGCACGAAGCAAGTGACCTTGAGTTCCGGGCCCGAGACATTGATAAATCTATATATTATGTCTGCGATGGACTGTTAGATTACGCATGAATGGATGGATAAAAGAGAAGAAACCAGAGGAAGATAAATAGCTAGGTGAATTAATCATACACGACCAGACCGAAAAAACTCTACACGTGAATCATGTCTTCTTATTAATACATCGCCAGTACACACATTACACTTAAAATCACATCAAATTAAGGAAGAAAGAAAGAAATAAAGAAAGAGAAAGAGAAAAAGAGAGAAAGAAAGAATTAAGAAGTACATTTGTCGGGCTTAAATCTCAGCCGTTTGTTCCTGATGTCAAACTCCCAGTGATGCTCCTGCTGTAGGATATTCCCGATGGTCGACTGCCCCGGCCACGGCGCGGGTTGGAAGCCGATGCACTTCACACCAACCGCCACGTCGATCACGTAGCTCTTGCTCGGCGGCTCGAACCGAGCAGAGTCTGCGAAGTGCACGGCCAGCTTGGGAATTACCACGTTATCGGCAGCCCCGGTCGTCCAGTTGTAGCAATACTCGAAAGGGTCCATGTTAGTCCTCGGGATCCGCTCCAGCCGCTCGCTGAGAACCGTGACCACGGCCGTGTAAAGCGGCTCGACGAGCATGGTCAAGCTCGTGCCCGAGTCGACGATGACCCCGCCCCCTTGCTCCACGTCCCAAATGTTCTGGGGGACCGGGAGGATCACGCCGTCCAAGGAGATGGCGGCGACGGAGACCGCGTACCAGGGCTCGAAGTGTGGGGTGAGGAGGAGGTGGGTGGAGGAGAAGGGAGGAGGGGAAGTCGGCGACGAGGCCTGGGGGAACGCTGGGTTGGGACCGAAGGTGAGGTAGCCGGTGCGGTTGCGGGGGCTGAGGTGGTCGACCAGGCAGTAGGAGAAGCGGCCGCCGAAGTGGGGGGCGGCGGCCATGGTGAAGGAGATGCGACTGAAGCCGAGGGCTAGCACGCCGTCCGATGCGAAGAAGCTCGGTCCGGCCGTCGAGGTCGTGCAACCCACCACGAGGCGCTTCAGCTTCGCCTTCCTGCCATTGGAGAGGCTGATGGTCGCGGACTCGTTCGCGAAGAAACCCTTCGCCATCGATCCGTCCTCGTACCTGACCGGTAAGCCCAAGCAAAAGAAACAGAAAAAAAAAGTTATTTTATTACAGATACACCCTTGTTTTTTTTTTCCCATATCACTACCTACAGATTAGTGCTATTACAAAACGCCTCCTTGTTTTGAAGAGGTTACTGCACGTACATAAGAATGAAGAGCATTGAAGGAGGTTATACGGTGAATAGGACTTGCGAGCAGTGACTGCAGCTGCTAACAGCGATGTCAGACTGGGGGGAGCTCACAAATGGGAAGAAGAGATCTACCGATTGATATCGACCTCAGCATACCGAGATGACCAAAAAAAAAATTTCTAAAAAAATAACTATCCCTGTGACTAAATATATCCAACTATTACTAGAGAAAAAGAAAAAAAGAAAAAAGAAAAAAGAAAAGAGGATTTTAAAGCCAAATACGGCGGAATCAATGGCGTCACCAAATGCTCCTGCAGTAAGAACTAACAGCCAACCCCCCAATCCCATTCCTCTATATCTACTGGTATCCTGAATGCAGGAAATTCCTGCCGTAGGATCATCTTTTACTTTGACAGTCAATTGTAGCCTGCCAAGTAAAGCCTACCGGACGAATTTCCTGCACTAGGAGATGTAGACGATCAGCTATCCCTTCCTCGCACATTAAATTTAAAACCAATAAAAATCCTTTACTTCAGAAAAAAAAAAATTCCACTACTTGATTCTTTACAAAAAAAAGGAAAAAAAATTCTACTACTTGAGTGTTGGATCTAATTATATTAAAACTTAATTTAGTAAAGAAGATCAGAAACTAAATATGCGGGATCGGATCCAAGATTCGGGCCACCTTACCCGTACTCGTACAAGCATGGGCTCGCCGGCGTCGGGCACGCCACGAGCGCGTCGGGCAGCGACGTTTTGCACATATCCGATGAGCACGTTATCGGATGCCACGACGACGACGCCTGTGGCTTAAAATTCCAGCCTTTTCCTTTGTGTTTGCCTTTCCCTCCGCCGCCTCCCCCGGGGTGGAGCCGGCGGGGGGCAAGGCACTTGACCCACGTGAGGTCGCTTCCCGTGTCGATGATGAGGCGGAGCTTCTGCGCCGGAGTCCCGAGTCGAAACAGCGCGAAGAACTGCCCCTCTCCCACGTACGACCCCGAGTTCAACGGCATCGCGAATCCGAAACCCGGCGCCGGCGCCGGCGCCAGATCCGTCGACGGGGAGTCGCACGCCCGCCGCCGGTTGTGGAGCGGGGTTCCGGGCCGTCCGATCCTCGACGCGATCGTCCCCTGCCGGATTTGGTCGCCGATCACGAGCGCGCGGAGGTACTCGAGGCGGGACGACGAAGGCATTGAGCGGCGGTGTAGCTTGAAGCGGAGGGGAGAGGAGTGAGACGCGAGGACGCCATGGAAGACGAAGAGGAAGAAGAAGAAGAAGAAGAGGAGGGAATGGCGCATTGGATTGAGATAGATTAAACCCCCAATTCGCGAGGAGAGGAGAAGGGAATTATGGGGGGTAGAATGGGAATGTTTCTTCATTGCAGTTCCATACTCCCCTCTTCTCTGCCCGTCTCTGGCCTTCTTTGAGGCAGAGGCGTTGTGTCCTTTCTCCTCCCTGTACTTATTTATTTATCCTTCTCTATACCTCGCTATGTGAGGTTGTCCTTTGCCTTTAAAAAAAATTACGCGCTTTTTTGTCTCCTAACTATAACGTTATAAAAATAAAATTAAAAATTAAAAATATTTATCAAAAGCACATTCCATTCCGCTATAATTATTATTATTATTATTCATATTCTGTCATATTAATATTTATTTTCTTTAACAGTGTATAAACGATAATAAAAGTAAGACGTAAAAAATCTCTGATATACAATAAGTATCTGTTAAATCCTATATTTTATTCTTATCTTTCTGTCTGTAGAAAGGCCGATCTACTTTATTACTCTTGAGAAAGTCAAACTACTAAAACCTCCTAATGATGAGTTTAACCAAAGGTTACCTTTTAAACTTCCAACCTCCTCCTAAAAGTATTAGCCAAGCATTAAATTAGACTTCTCCAACTCATGCAATACAGTCTCTCCCCAGCTTGAATCCACTTCGAGTCCGGTCTTTAGATCCATTTAGGACGTACTTGGAGAAGGTAATGGCTTACGAACGCATAACAAATATCTAAATAACAATAGTTGTTGATTTAGTTGGTGGCTTCGAAGGAATTGGGGCGTGGCGTGGCGCATAGAACCCAACTCGGATCCTGTCTCACATGGAACACACGCTAACGTGCGCCGTCATCTCATCCACCAGAGCGTAGGAGCGGCGCATGGAATAAATAGGAGGAAGGACTATCTTTTCTTTTTCATCCCACACCCTAAGTTATGTATTTTTTGCTATTTACACCTTGTCCTCGTCTGTTAGATGGGGGCGCATACCGTAACGAGAGTAGAACAGAGGGTGCAGAATGAAAAAATCCTAGCAAGAAAAAAACACGCAATGGAAGGATAGGATTTATCCGGTCGTGTTGGCCGCCGGGGACAGCTGGCCAGCAGTAGGAGGAGGACGTAATTATTAAAAAAAAAACAGCCCCTCACATGGGTGCGGTAGAGAGCAGTGGCGTAGTACGACCCGTAGGATCGGAAACTGACGGCCCAGATCGCGCGCGGCCCCGCGTTAGGTATTTTGGCTGGAGAGTTAAGGGTGGGTCCCCCCACCACGTTGGGTGAAGTGGCAGGCGGTGGTCACTGCCGCATGTCCCGGGGTGGAGAAATGGTGGGGAAACGAGGGAAATTTCAGCGATGGGAAACGGGAGCGAACAGAAACGGTAATAAGACGAGGGGTTGGATAGTTTTCTTTGGATTAAAAGGAAAAAAAAAAAAAAAAGATTAAAAAAAAGTGGATAAAAATGGAGTTTGGCGAGGCTTGGAAGGAAGGGGTAGGCAAACTTGTGAAGGAAGAGATAGAGAAGAAGATAGCGGAGAAGCAATAGTATAAAATAGAGTTTCTTTCTTGTCCACATGTGGGTTATATATAAAAATTAATTTATGCGTATTAACTGTTAAAACGATTTCTTAATTATATAAAAATGAATTAAGAAGTCGAGAAGGATTGATATATACGCGCAGGGTAGGTTTTCAAGAGAGGATTATTAGAGCAATATTATATTTCATTAGAATATTTCCAGAAAAACATAAAACAAAATAGCTAAGCTAAAAGGCAGGATAAGAAGACACCAAATACACCAAGCAAGCAGTACTAGAATAAATTTTGAGAGCTTTCAATATATCTTGTCAATGGGATGGATAATTGAGCGCTGGCAGCGAAGCTTGCCATCATATAAGAGGAGAAGTAATGAGATAAGCAAACAAAATCCAAAATCATGGCTTAGATAGACACAATTTGTCCACATTCCAATCCTGACCTCATGAAATGTACCAACTCCATCGTCGGTCGGCTATATTCATAGCACAGAGTGTGCATCATTCGAACGGGTACTTAAATGGGTCTAGGGCACTTCTATTACTAGAACTTAGGATACTATTTTGATACCTCCAGTGACAAGAAAAAAGATATGATAGGTTTAAAAAAGATAAAAGAAGAACCAAATTAGTAATATGTTATGATCTTAATCATTGTCCAGCTAAGTCGTTATGAAGAAATAGAATAATCACCGGCTAAGCCAAAACACTTGCGATTTGGTAGAGTTTCCGTAGGAAGAATAAGTACTGGGTATTTGCTCCCCTGGGTATACAAATTATATTGTAATACCTGTTGACTCTGAGAAGGTATACATGTGTTGTAATATGCTAGGGCATATTATAACAAAGACATCAGATAAAAAACAATGAAATGCCAGTGCACTTCTAGGAGTTTTTAAGGTATTGATAACATTCTCTGGACAGAGCAAAGGCAAGATGTACACAACCTTCTCCATTTAATTGAAACGGCAAACTGTCTCCAGAGATCAAAACTGTGGCCACTTTGAAGTTGGTGCAAGAATGCTAGTCCTACTATTGGATATACTGATATACTCATCATCCTCTGCAACTAGTGTATCATAAATGAGGCTTGTTAACAAAGAATATACTCATTCATGACATGTTGCAATTAAGGACACAGCGCAAGAAAATAAATCTTCATCAACGAAGACAATGGTTCTATCTTATCGAACAAAAACAAACATCACACAGTAGCCACAGGAGTGTACCACCCATGGTGGATCTCCACAGCCTTCTTTCTCCTTGCAAGCCTCGACTTCCGGTGAGCTCCTGTATTCCTATGCAAGGTGCCAACCTTCACAGCCTTATCGATTGCTGAGTATGCTTCCCCTATCAGTTTCTCTATCGGAATAATTTCTTCAGCACTTGCATCGGTTTTCTTTCTTAGGCCATCTAGAGCTTCAAGGACCTAAAAGAAAAAAGAAGCAAAATCTTGTGACCGTACTACTTGATTTTGCAGAAGAATCACTGTGAAGAATTTCAACAATAGGCTATCCTTTAAATGCACGAATGTATACTAAATTACTTTACAGTAACCAATCAAATCATATAGACCTTGTATATTGTAGATAATAGACAAGACAGTTCAAGAGATGAATCAGCATGCAAACATTGTTTAAATTATCCAGGCTATACTTTTATAGCATACTAAGTAGAGCATGATTCATATGCATGTTTCTCCTGAGTTAAGTAATGCAGTTTTCTCCACATTGTAGAAATTCAACATTGTTATTGGATGTCATTTCCAAAAGATGTAGAAAAGCTGAAAATTAATCAAAATTTCTAAGCTTACAGCTTTGCCTTGTGTAGTGAAGCCTGCAAGGAAAAGTTCTAGCAATATTCTAGTAATACTAGCATGAGTTCACTCAACAATTCTGCTCCTTGCTCTGACTGACAAAATAACAAATTAATATATGGTAAGCTTGTCAGGTGTAGTATCTTCAGATTCTCACAGTTAGTTCATTCTTATACTCATGAAGTACATCCATCCTGTGATGTTAGAGAGATTGTATGTATACTTAATTAATAAAAAAGAAGAGAGAAATAAGAAAAAGAAGCTACCAGGTACATAGAGAAAACCAAAACGCATAGAAACTAAAAGAAAAGCTGCTAGGTACATCAGGTCAAATTAAAAAAATGACACAGAAAATTGTCTGGATAGATTCAATGTAAGTTCTAATTTTTTTCTATTCGATTTTCTTTGTTGGATATTGTAAATAATACAACTTATGCAGTGTAAAATAATAATAATAATAATTTATCACAAATTTTCTCGCAATTAGCCTTATTGTGGCATATAGTGCAGAACGTAACACTATTTCCTGAACAAAAGAATGTAAGCAACAAAACAGAAAAGATATTATTATAGGATCTTTTAAGTGATTAGGTTAACATAAACAGAAGGGATACAAAACGACATATGTAGCAAAGGTCTTGAAGAACACATTAAGGAATTCAATGCTCAGATCACCAACTGCTAACTAGCCAACAATGTGTAATGGCCCATAGATACAAAAAGAAGAAAATAAGAAAAAGGTTGTCATGAGCACACAAGCTTTTAAAATTTAAACAAAAGGGATCCAGTGTAGTCCTTTAGTGGCTTCATTTTCTTAACTCCATAATAAGTTTGAAACCAACTGATATAACATGAACATAAGGTGGACAAAGAAGGTTGGTGCTTCCAAAGCAATATCTCATAACTTGGAGATGCAAGGCACTCACAATAGGCCAACAAGCCTAAAGATACACATGTATAGATTTGAGGAACAATGTAGATGTTGAATCAGAAGAGAGGTTGTGATGACGAAATGGATGGATCGTGGGATAACTATACACCAAAAAAAAAAACTCTAAATTAATGGTATACAAGTGAGTCTGATTAGACGCCATGGACATATGGGCTATGGCAGAAGCATAGGAGCGTAAATTTGTCAGTATAAGGACCAACAAGAACATGAACTAAAGCTGTGAACTAGGTAACAAAAAGAACATGATTCACGCTTCCAGCTATCAACAGGGCCAGCAAATTAATTAGAGGCATTGAGATGTATCCAGTCCCTAACTTAGGCAGAGAATGAAGGCTGGCGCATACTAAATGGCATCCTTGTCTTATAAAAGATGGAACCAAGTGACATAACATGAATGTGAGGCAGAGGAAGCTAATTGGGGCCTCTCATAGCAATATCTCATAACCTTAATAATACAGAGTCCTCATTATAGGCCAATAAGCCCAAAGTGTCAATAGTATCAATTTGGCAAGCAATAAACGTCTTGGAGCAAAAGATGATCTTGCCGCCTCTAAATATGAAAAGGAGGGTATAAGTAACCACAAAGGTAAAAAAATTTACGGGATACAAATGGAACTTTAATTGGAAAAAAGGAAGCCGTTGCGCATCAAAATTAAGTACAAAATTCCATGCGCAATGCCAAAGGACTAACTAAAAACCTAAATGACACCTTTCAAGTAAGGGAAAATCAACTTCTGCACTTCAGTTATCGACATTGTCAGAAAATAAATCATAGTCATGGTCACGTTTCGCGCATCTCTAAACAGCCATAAGCTCAAATTAGATTCTTTAGCCAACAATTCAATAAAGCGCGCATAAAGGTATATACCTTTTTCATCCGGGTCTTGACCTCAGATTTCCGCGACTTGTTATATATCCTTCTCTTCTCCGCCTGCCGAGCTCTCTTCGCAGCCGAGTCCGCCTTCTTCTGCGGCGCCGCCTCGCACACCACCAATTTACGCGGCGACTTGGGCCTCGCCACCGCCGTCAACCCTTGATAAGTGTTCCAGCATACAACAGCTCAAATTTGTGAATGAATCGATGAGAACAAGCAACGCGAAGAGAAATTTGGGAGCGACTGCATACCATTTGGGACGGCGACGAGGAAGACATTGGAGGAGAAGGCGAGAGATCTGAAGGCTTGGCAGAGAGGAAGAGATCGAGAAGTGGAACTGGTGGAGAGAGAGAAGGGTTTCGGTCGGCAAGAGGAAGAAGGGAGAGCGAGGCAAGCCATTTCTTTTTTCCTCCTTTCGAGCTCTATCCACTCTCTTATCGTGATTGAATAAGATATAAGCCTTAGGCACGTGCGGCGCAGCAGTCTAATGTTTACGAAGAACACCCTGTCATTTCTAGTAATCATTAAGATTTCCCCGCATTCACGCGGAATTACTATTTGGACCCTCATACCATTTTTAAAGAGCATCGGTTTCTTTCGTGCAGTCATTAAATCAAATCTCGTCAATACAACGAGCTTCTAGTGTGAATCCAGACTTTGGCAAAATAAATAGAAAAGTAAGACAGTATTCATCACCCTCGCAGTTTAAGTATCCCATGCTTTTATAAGTTCTAATTTTGTGTGGAAATGAAACGGGAATCACAAATCTATATGCAAATTGGATTACAAGCTATACAATTCATATCATACAAAAAAATGACTCCAATCTAAGATAGCAAACTCAATAACTGCCCTCACAACAGCTAAACTTTAGTTATAAGATTACACCTCACGCATGCATGATTTCCCAAGTACTGAGTGAAGAATATTTTGCACTCCGACTCAAATTGGAATATCTTTTGAGACGCTAGAATCCGAAGTCGTCGTCATCATCAAGCATTGCTACCAACAAAGAATACTTTACCTTTAGAAAGATTTTGCCACCCTCAACGCATAATTTAGCACCAGTAACCACCCAATACCCTGGCAAATCATCTGGTCCTCTTGACATTTCCGTGGTATCGACAAATCTGGACATCTTAAGCACTCTAAGTGGCACTGGAGGTCCTCTTGGAAAGATGGCAGAATTAACCTCCACCTTAGGCTCTGCAGGTGGTAGCAGACCGGTGCTGAATCTTGAACTAATTAAGGCTGAGATGGAACCAGATTTCCGAGACGTAATGGAGGGACCATCCCACTCAGACCGACGAATCCTCATGGAAGCAACAGAAGAGAAACCTAGCCTAAGAAATAGCACCTTCCTCATACCAACCTCTTTCACCTCCAACCATGCCTTGGTCACTACAGCAGCCCAATCGTCGATATGGGCGCCACTGTACTGGACTGGGGCTGTGCAAACATGTGAGAGTAGTGCCCATTTTATGGGCTCAAAATAGGCTCGTTCATTTACAGTATCATCATCTGCAGAAACAGCATCATTGGAGAGTTGAAAGGTACTTGGAAGTGCTGAAAGGTGCTGCAGATGAATAGCCAGGCGATCATTTTTATTACCCTCTAAATATAGACGAATCCCTGTCACTGGACGATTGCTTGAATCAACCTGTCAGAAGGAGAATCACCACCTTAGATGCTCCCTAGTTCTTGTAATGATATTGAACTCTACAACCAGATGAATAAGGAGAATCAAAGAGTTTGTACTTTGTGACTACAGTAATGACGATGAATGCAGTTGAGGATAAAGTTGATAAATAACAGAAATCTGTTTTCAAACTTACATGGACTGTATTAACATGAAGCTTGGGGCCCAACAATGTGAACTGAAGTGTTGGAAAGCTACGCTTCCTTCGGTGTGGACCAAGAGGGAGTTCACCAAATGCTGGAGCCCATTGGCGTGGCAATTGGAAATCCAAAAATTGCTGAAGCTCCTCTATAGGTGGCTTATCTGAGTTACACAAGGCAATACAGTCAAAAGCTTAGATTACATATAAATAAATAATCATATCCTAGCAACTTGATAGCACTTAGCATAAGAAACCAGTATTTCAACTGACATCAACATTCATTTTCACATGGCTAGGTGGAGAAGTATTACAATTTGCTTCTCTCATGCAATTGAAAAGTACATAATACCTAGAATTTGCTTGTATAATGAGTAAAAGCACAACATAACCCTGGTACATGCTCATTGTAGTCCATGAGATATATAATAGGGTGGCACTCTCTCTATGGTCAGTATTACCTCTGGTTATTAGAGGAATTATGAAATTCTATCTTTGACCTTTAAAGTTCAAAGAGACATGTATCGAAGTGTTATTTCCCACCATTAGAACTTGCTTATAGTTAGATGAATTGGAAGAGAAATGTCACAAATTAATGGCTGTGCCGAAGGTACGTGTTGTGCAGTGCTACCATCGGCATGTCCCGTGTTGATCTGCACGCTCTTGGCATACCTTTGCGTGCCAAGCATGCATTTAACATATTTTTAATTAAAAAAATTTAAATTTTAAAAATACTTTTGAGTCTTCAGCACATTAATTTTTTATTTTGGTTTGAATATATGTATTAAAACCTACATTACAATCTTTCATCTTTGTATTATTTTAGTAAATGACATATTTACTAAAGATATAGTAATTGCCAAATACAAATATTATTCAACATAATGTATAATTGGATACATTCATTAAAATTTGTATTAATAATTGAACACTCCATAATATGATTGAAATATCTATAATATAATTAAACACATAATATTAATTAATAATAGTTTAATAATTAAAACTAATATCTAAATCAAAGACTTCATTTGTCGGCATAGGAATAACACGAAAAAAGTTACGGTAAATACTACTAATAATCTTCAATCATATTAATAATGATGGCACAAAAATAACACGAAATTTATTTGACGATGATTGAGGAAAATAAGAAAAAAGTTTTAAAAAAATGAGCTACACATCGGCATAGGTTAGCACGTACCCATGCCGGACCAACAGGCAACCGCCACAGCCATCCTTGGTTGCAATTGTTGCCTTGTAGTTCTATAAGTTACTACAAATAATAAGATTCCGAAAATGAAAAAAGTGACCAGTTGAGAGAATAAAAAGAAAAATAAAACGAGAACCTAGTCATACATAATAAATCATCTATTTCCATTGTCAAAGAACATGCTTCCTCGGTACCCAAATTTCTCCTGGACTAAAATTGATCAATTTGGTCATAAGTGCCAGCCCTACAACAATTAATTGTCACTCAGCAATCTCTTGTTTGATGTTTCAAAGATGTGACATTCTGAAACCTTGAAAAATATAGATAAAATTAAGTTCCTTTCATTGGAAGGTCCTGTAGTATTCATCAGTACTTCACTTAGATTTAATTCAGATGCATGTATATTTATATAAGAGAAATATTACTATAAGAGTAAGTAACATACTTACACCGAAGATACAGATTAACTGCATGACTGATGAATCCACTACCTCGAACACGATTCAACAAACAAGTTATGGGCACAAAAGACATCGATATCACATCTGGGGAATGATAAATAGAAGAAAGCCAATCTTTATGGCTTTGATATATGTCGGAACCTCCTCTTCTGACATGAATGATTACTACATCCTACATAAGGAGTTCAAAGTATCACCTATAAGTGCTTTTAGTGCAATCCTTACACAATAAACAGTTGGAACAGATCTTACATCCTTCTTCAAATGAGTAACGAGTGATGATCTGGTAGGCTTTAGAGCTGTTGCATTGTGATCTTGAACAGCAAAAATGCTATCCTGAAAGGTAGAAATGGAGATTACTAAAAAGTCAAATTCCATATTTAGATCTGCAGTTCATTAAGTATGTCCGAACTGGATAAATGTTGTCAAATATTCGAAGTGAATTTACTTTTGCTGAAGCAAAACAATGTTATGTTTATCAGAAGTTCAGAACATCCAAAAATTCCTCTAGATATGAAAACTTTAGACAAAGAAGTATTATAGCTTGTCATTGAGATACCCCATCTTTTGAGAAGTTCAAAGAAAAAAGCTTTATGATATTGACATCTTTATAACTGGAAGAACTACTATATCACATAACATAGCAACAATTTAAGGAAGTAAATGCCGAGGAAGGATGGTAGATAACAAAGTTTCAACATGAAAAGAATAATGCTAGACCAATAAATAATCAAAGATATGATAAGGAGCTTTTATAATGCATTTTGATGGAGAAGAAGCACATGTTTTAATCAGAAGAAAATCAAGGCTCCAGAAACAATGGGTATGTAGAGCTGAGAAGCTTGCAACTTTATAAGATAAAGAAAATGAAATGCTGAACGTTAAATAAGCCATCCTCTACAACATGACTAATTTGAACTTATGCAAAGGTTATAGAAATAAGCTTAGGATTGCTAAACTTGAGGCAACAAGTGTCCAAGGTGACCAAAGCTAGGAGTGTGACAAGAAAGACCCATCAATAAATTTTACTGCTTGTAGTACTCACATCTATCTTTCTTTGTAACTGATCAGCTCTTATGTTGATATCACCAGTGGAGTTTTTAGCAAAATTTTCGTCAGCTAACTTCTTCAAGATGTTCTGCACGTCATTTTTCTGAAGAACAGATTCCTGCAGCTGTTTAATAGAAATTACATCCTTGCCACCCATCTTTACTCCAACAATGACATGAGTACCATATTTTTCGATAAACCTGGAAAACGAGAATTATTCAGGTTCTAGTTTTTGGTAGTATCAAGTACATTTTTTCTTTGGTATTATATGCAGACGGTGTAGCAATGGAAGGTAAAATGATTTACATTTATACTATGTCGTTATAAATTCACAATCACTTAATATGTACAGCCCACGATACTCTTAGAAGTGATTCACACGGGTTTAATCTTCTTGGTGCTAACACACAAAATTTTCTTTCTTTTATTTAAAACAATCAGTCATCTCCCCCCAAGCCTGCATCTTTTCTCTAATCAATTCCAGCACTTACATAACCCTACACTGGAGAATATGATTCAAAGAAGAGAACGTACTTTGCTAGTGCAGCAGCATCCCATGAATCTGGAACTTCCTCTCTAATCCTCTCCTGCAACACAATCCGCGATCTCGGGATCTCAACTCCATAGAACTCGAAGAACCAACCATCAAAACAGAGACTTTTGGTGGACGACACATCCTTCTGCCAGCACCCGCGGAAATCGAACATAGTATTGAACATACCCGACGGGATCTTCCCCGACAAAGAAAGCCCCTGATTGAACTCCTCCGCCATCTGATACCATGCGATTCATTAATTGGATTGATTTCAATTTTAGTAGCTAAGGAGAAAGGGAAGAGATCAAGGACCTGGTGGAAGGATACGACGTCGGACCGGAATCGGGTGCGCTCCCCCTTGTCGCACTTGATCTCCCTGGGAACGCCGGAGACGACGACGCCGTCGGGGAAGACGAGGTCGTGGGTTTGGGACTCGTCGAGCTCGATCAAGCGGTGGGGCTTGCAGTAAGTGAGGCGGAGGTCGGAGGAGAGATTATAGCCGCATCCGATGGCGGCGACCGCCCTCTCCGCCGCCGATTGCGGCGTCCACAGCCCTTGATCCCTCTGGCCCATCAGCTACGCTAAAGATCAGGGCTACCTCCTTACAATTTCGTTCGGGTTTCGAGGAGGAGGAGGCTCTTATCCCCCCTCCTCCTCACTGGTGTTGATGTCTCTCCCTTTGACGCTTCCCGGCTACTTCGACAGCAACTGAAACGACAAGGAAGTGACCTCTTTTACCGTCTGATGGTCGCTGAGATTCGTGAGGTAATTAATCGGACGGACAAGATGGCTAACGGGTGCAGCGGGAGAGACTAATCGAAGAAGTTTCTTTCCGCTGGAAAACAAATTTTTACATTTCACATCACCCTTTTAGATATATTATGATTGACACCCTTTTTTTAAATTTTTTTATTTCCGAATTTCGCTTAAGGTCCTTCGTGGAAGGACGTCTCTAAAAATGTTCTATTCCATCTGTTTAAGACTTATCTAAACAACCTTAAATTTTGACTTAGACTTAGGTCTGTATAACAACCTTAAATTTTATACACATAAGTTTTACTGCAAGTAAATTTACTTGTTTGATGTTTTTTTAATAATTTAGAGACTAACTCTTTTTTGTATAAATAAAATATAATAATATTTAGCTGTTATTTTATAATAAATTTGAGAAATATAGAGGAATCTTCTTTGAAATGTAATTATTTACAAATGTATGAGGAGAATTGTAAATTTGTGAAGATGCTTTGAATGAAATGTCATTCTCCCTGCATGGGTTCTAATTTTGGGTAATAAACTCCATCTTTGTGATTCAAATCTATAGCTCTTAGGGCTGTAAAGTATCAAGATCGACTCGAATTTAATTTAGAGATCTATAATTATGTTTAGGCTTAGGCTTGGCTCGATAGAATTCGAACCTAGCCTAATTCAGGATCAAGCTTTAAATCAGCTAAATTCTAGTCCCATTGGATTAATACTATGAGGATAAGATATACTATAAGCTATTAGATCAAAATCTAATAGTCCCAATTATTCATAATATAAACTAATATAATATATATAGTAGTTTAAGTCTTATCGAGACTCAATTATTTTGACAACCCTATCTATATATTAAAAAATAACGTTATCGACGTACATTATTAAATTATTTGTACCGAGTATAAGACCGGCTTCTTTAGGATGGACATTAAGGTGGCATTTAATATATATAATACTCTTTTTTCTTAATATAAATATCATATATCTAATTGGGTTTAATTTTTGGATCGATGTTGGCTAAAGTATAACTTAGCATTATTGTTAATCTCGCCATATAAATTAGTATTAATTGTCTCTTTTCGTATATAGTGAAAGAGATGGGTAAGACATAAGCTACAAAGTGCTTCTCTCATGCCTTTTGTATTTATATTTATCTTTTGTACTTTTTAACTAAGGTGTAATAGTTAAATTCTCTATTCAAAATTAATGGTGCCTATGCCTTTTAACTTGGACTAAATTTTTCTTCTACCTCATTAAGACACCATGAAGTAATTATTAAACAAAATAAAAAATGAGAATAAAATAATACTTTTTATTTTGTTAAAAGCTCGCTCTATTTGAGTACAGGTTTTGCTCGACCAAATTTTGAGCAAAATTAAGTCTATTTCAAATCAAATTTAATTTAAGCTTGAATCAAACTCAATTAAGTTTGAATGAAATCTACCTGTGACCTACATTTTATAAAATAAATCAAATATATAATATTATATATTAAGCCTTATTGAGTAGAACTTAACCGAGCCGATATGCATTAAAACTCGCTTAAAATTAATTTTGAACCTGAATCATTTGATCAAATTTGACTAGTTTTAAATATGAACTGAACTTGATTTAGTCTTATCGGGCTAGGCTGTCTTGAACCGGCTTAATTATTTTTGACTGCCCTATTTAGAGGAAAACTACAGTGAGTTGATACTTAGATGGAGAATATAGTCAACAAAGCCTTGATATTTTTGACAGTTGGTCTATTTTAGTTTACTGGTAGGTTGTAGTGTTAGGTCTTAGAGAGCTTGACTCTACAAGCTTGACAGAGATGCTGATCAACAAAGCCTTGCATCATTCTTGCTTGCCTTTTTTTGTTCTTAACTGTAGTGATGCCTCTGTTGCTAAGTGAAAAAGCTTATTTTTAATGCTATCACCCCTTCTTACTTCGCTTTCTTTTATTACGAGTGCTTATATTGTTATTTTCTTGATATAATTTTTTTATTATTGTTATGTCTGTATATCAGCATGATCATCGAGGGGACGAGTTCGGATTAATCGGACTTAAGCATTTGTTCACGACCTGATCTACCAATCATCCGGGCCGGGCTAGAATAGTCTAGCCCATTACATTCCGTCGGCCCGTGAGAATTTGGGCTAGTCGGGCCGGGTTGGCCTAACCCACCAATCATTCGGTCCAACCCATCTTTTAGTTATTTTTTTAAAAAGTTTTATTGTTAGCTTATTTTTAAAAAAAAATATATTGTTGTTCCCCATTTAAAACTAATAATAATAATAAAATAAATTAAAAAATCATTGTGTTGCAGGCCAAGCATTAATATAATCCTAAGTAGTGAGAATCATTTGAATTTTGACTTGATTTATATGATTAACCTATGAAATCACAATGAATAAAAAAAAAATGAAACCATTTAAAACATTAAAGAAAAAATAATTAAATGAGCATTTAAATATGCTCTTTGGAGATTGGAAGTAACGTCTCAAAAGGGACTAAGAATCTTAATATGGAGCAAGAATTATTCCTACTGATTTATGTGAAGCAACAAATGCCCGAAATGTTATATTCCATTAATCTTAATTAATTGCCCAAAGTTTCACGTCCCAATTCACAGCGGTATCACGTATTAGATACACTCGTAACTTCCTCTTCTCTTAAATACATAAATCTCAAATTAACGGGAAAGAAAATTGACATAAATCTCATCTCCCTCGCAATCGTATTATTCTTCTTCTTCTTCTTCTCCCGATCTCTCTAATGGCGGGACTCCAACACCGCTCGTCTTCTTTCCCTAGTCTCGCCTCCAGGGTTCTCCTCCTCCTCACGGCTCTACCCCTCGCGCTTGCCGCCTTTGCCTTCGTTCTCCAGTGGCGCGGGGGCGTCGTCAACGACCCCGTTTCCCGGTGGTCCTCCTCGGAGACGAAGAAGTTTCCCGGGATGGAAAATAGCCCGATCGGATCGTCGGCGGCTTCGGCGCACGTATCGGCGGTGGCGGCAGCGGGCTCGGATTGCGTGGAGATCCTTGGGCGGACCTCGTCGCCGTCGTTCCCTTACTATAGGGGTTGGAAGTTTGGTGTTGAAGCCGATCCCAAACCTAAGGTGAGGTTGGTGGAGTAGGGATGGGGCAGTTGGTCCTGGAATTTTCGTAGTTATAGGATTTGTTTTTCCCCCCCTTTTTTTGTTGAATTTATGATTTAGCTTAGGGTATAGGCAGTTTCGGATGTTCTATTGGTAAGTAAATTAAGTTACTGTCGTCTCTGTCTTTTGCAAGCTTACTGAGTCATACATCTGATAGTAATATAGATATAGTATAGATTGTTTCTTTTCTTTTCTTTTCTTTTTTTCTTTAAAAAGTGTAAATTACTAGAGATTGTATTAGTATTAGATGTAAATTTATGGTATGCTTTTTTCCTAATGGGTTTTTGTATGGATACAAATGCAGATTTGCATCACATCGAGCACTTCGGCTGGTTTGGAGCAGATCTTGCCATGGTTGTTCTACCATAAAGTCCTTGGTATTGCACAATTTTTTCTATTTGTTGAAGGAAAGGCTGCAAAACCCAGTGTTTCAGCAGTGCTAGAATCAATTCAAGTAAGTCGGTGGATCTTATTATCACAGCTTAGTCTGAGATAATTTCCATGTGTGAAGGCCCAGTTATGATATAGTTTGATAGAAGGTGTTTTCAGGTTCATGAACTTTCTATTCTATTTAGAGCTGAACTTTGGCACTGAAAATTGGCAGGGTGTTAAAGTTATATACAGAACTAGAGAACTGGAGGAGAAACAGGCAAAGAGGTGAGCTCATTTTTCTTTCCTGATGTATAATTTTCTTAATGAGATCAATTTAACAATTACTTGCGGTATGTCTGAATATTGATCAAGGAAGAGTTTACACAGTTTAGTAGGTCGCGTTTTAAAATTTTGAATTGCTATTGTTTGTGCATTTGTGGTCCTCCACTTATAAATCAGTCTTCAATAGTGCATTGAAGCCATTAGTTTTAATTAGAATGGTCGCACGTTCTAGTCCCACCAATTTGGATATTTTTTGGTAGTACAATGAAAAACATGAGACCACATATTGTACATGTTGTCAGAATGTAAAGTAGTATACTCTTTATTGTGAAGCTTAATATCTGGAGTAGCTGGTTATTAGACATTCTATTTGAGCAGGAGGTCCTGATATTTAATCCTGTTAGGCCTTTTCATTTGTTTAATTTTTCAACAACTCACATAATTTATCTAGTGGTCTAAGTATTCATAAACATGCATAAAGTGGTGTTTAGATGCAAAATAATATTTGATATTCTTTAATTGCTACTACTTATGAGTAACCTGGTGAACTAATTTTTGGTAATGCATTGATAACTTGAAAATAGAGTTTTGTTCCAGTCTCTTATGCAACTTTAGTTCTACAGAGTTCATTTCTCTCTTCCTTATTGTGTATAATACTAGTGCCTTCTCTATGATATTTGTTCTTGATCCACATCTATACTTAGAAATACTGATTACCTTCTTTTCTAGGTTATGTCGCAGTCACATTAAATGCTTATAAGTTATAAACCATACAATAAGTTTATTGGAAGTCAATAGCCATGCAGATTTTCTTTGTTCATGTGAAATCATACTATTAATATATCTTGACATCAGGTCTGATACTCGTAGTCATCAGTATGGTGATTTGGCTATGAACACAAATTAGACATGTGAATCTGCTGATAGGATTGTAGGAGATATAATTGAAATTGATAAGAGCTAGTGGTCAAGGAACATTTCCTGACTACAGTTTTTTGCCATTCTTCGTTTTTCTGCTATGATTCTAAATGTTAGATTTTATCCCCAAAAATGCAACGTGCAAGGAAGTTCAGACAGGAACCGCTTACACATTGGTGGATCTGTATACTTGTGCAATATTTTTTAAACCTCTATCATTATGAAGTTCTAATTGCCTGCTAAATTTCATTTCTGCCCTGACTTGCAGTCGTATTTGGAATGAGACTTGGCTAGCAGGCTTCTTCTACAAGCCCTGCAATTATGAATTATTTGTGAAGCAATCACTTAACATGGAGATGGCTATTGTAATGGCACGGGTATGTGTAATATTTTTGCAATTATTACATCAAAAAGTTATTGTTCATTACCTATAAGACTGTCATTATTCTTGTACCGTGCACAACCATGCATTATCATATCCCTAGCATGTGTGAGTTTGAATTGTGAGAACTATTTAATGGCGGCATGCATCCTATTGAAGTTATTTGCAGCATATTGAAATATTTATGGGATAATCAACTTATGCATGTCTTTTATATGCACCAAAGGAGGCTGGTATGGATTGGATCATACATCTCGACACTGATGAATTGATACATCCTGCTGGTGCGGCAGAGTATTCATTGAGACGATTACTCTCTGATGTCCCTAGTAACGTTGACATGGTTATTTTTCCCAATTATGTAAGTAGGAAACTCGCATGCTAATATGCTATTTATCACCATTACTGTTATTGCTGGAACTGTAATTAGTTCATTTGCTTTTCAGGAAAGTAGCATTGAACGAGATGATATAAAAGATCCGTTTAGTGAGGTACAGTATTTTGTTTCTTATATCCACTGCTTTCTTCATTTTGCTGATGTATAGTTTGCTAAATGTTTTTTTGAAATTGTCCTATGACAGTTTGGTTGGTCATGCAAAGTTGAAAATTCCTTCTATTTGCGGTATTTCTTTTAGATTAATCTGCTTACTAATAAACTGATCTTGAATATTATGTATGTCTTCTAAGCTTTCTCCGACTTCCTAATTTTCTTTTAGTGATTTTTCAAAAATATAAGTAATTCATAGACAACAAAAAAACGAAGAATAGCAACAACAAAGACATTGTCATTATTTTGTGTTGCCTATTATAAAGGGCAATTCGTTTGATCTTTTACATCAAATACTTTCATGCAAGTGCCTTAAAAGTATGTTGATTCTGGATCATTAAAATGAAATATAAAAAACAAGAAGATATTTCTCACTTTTCCAATCCTGGCACCACACCTCTAACACATGCAGACATCATAGGAGATGGAAGAAAATTCTCTTTCTTTTAGTCCACTCTTCAGCTGCCATCTTGGCTACGAGATTCTTCTACTAATGATCTAATCTCCTTGTTACTATCCATCTGAGGAAGAAGGCTTATCCTTCTTACCCCGCTATTTAGCTGCTATCCACTTTTCTAATGATAGACCCTACCTATCTCAGTAGCCATTTACAATTTGCATCCGGTGCAGTCACCTCCCAGTTATCAATATGCATACCTGAGTTTTGTAATTTAAACCAGCACCTTGTCTTTTTAAGTAACCTTCTTCCTTGTATTATAATTGCATTAGACTAATTATAGATAAACCTATTGAAACCTTCAAGTTTATGTAGATAAAATTGATTTTTCTTCTGCTCAAAATTATACTCACTGCCTTGCTTAGATTAGTCTTGTTAATCCAGTCTTGTCTACAAAAAGGAATGCATTTAACAATATTTGCTAAATTTTACTTGTGTAATACAGTTTGAACTTATATATTCTTAGACTAGCTATATGCAGCATTTTGAATGCTACATTTGGCCTGAAATATTAAACATTCTTTGTTCTTTGTGTTCTTCAAACTTTTAATATCTCTGACACTGATTTAGAAAGTTAGATGTATTGCAATCTTATTTGCTCACTCTGCTAATTTTGCTAGGTATCTATGTTCAAGAAAAATTATGACCATCTCCCAAAGGACACATATTTTGGCATGTATAAGGAGGCAACACGCGGCAACCCTAATTACTTCCTTACATATGGAAATGGAAAATCAGCTGCGCGAATACAAGATCATCTCCGTCCTAATGGTGCACATCGGTGGCACAACTATATGAAGAGCCCAAAGTAAGATGGTGTGCTCACATATACGCGCATCCTGCTTTTTGGAGCTGCAATGTTATATCTTTTTCCTACTTATGGGATATTACTTTTGATAGTGAGATCAAGCTTGAGGAGGCTGCAGTTCTACATTACACATACACGAGGTTCTCAGACTTGACTTCTCGTCGTGATCGGTGTGGCTGCAAACCAACAAAGGATGATGTAAAGAGATGCTTTATGCTGGATTTTGACAGAGCAGTAAGTTTTATGACTTTGCATAACTAGTAAATACACTTTATTTATTTCATGTTTAGTTATGGACTATCATTGTTTGTTCTCGATGAATTCTGTTTTATCTTGTGTAAGATAAATATGAATGGGTAATAGCTCTGGTTACAATTACTAATGAAAGCTTTCAGAGATGTGCATGCCACATCTGTATCAAGTAGTGACATAGCCAATAACTGTTGTTCCAGTGTTTACTAGTTTGTCAATATTCTGCATGCATCTTATGATCATATGCCAGCATGTGTGGTGCATGTGTATATAGAGTAATGAGCTAAGATTTTCTTTATGTAAATTTTGGCTTTGTAAGAAGTTCAGCATGAGCATCCAATGTGAATCCCATTTTGGAGTTAGATAAGCCTTAAAACATTCATTATATTGAAAAGCAGGCAACTAATATTTGCCTTATTTCCAGCTGGTTGAATATGTTGATGCACTTTTCTGGGTATTGAATTTTTTTTTATTGCTCTATTTCATCATGTTCTTTCATAAAATAGATTTCAGTCAGGTGATGCTGTGGAAGTGCCATTTCTTGTCAACTTCAAAAGTAATTGCAGACATCAATTATGAAAAATTGGTGGAATAGTGTGCCATCAGTGACTTATTGTTCTATATTCGTGCTAATATTTTTCAAATTCTATGGCAGGCTTTTATAATTGCATCAACTGCCACAGAAGAGGAGATGCTACGCTGGTAATTTTTTTCATTTCACCATTCATATAGTAGTGGTTTACTATTATTTGATATTTATACAGTAAATTCCCATAGTCGTAAAAGCTGTCTCATTTCAAGAGAAGCAGTATCTCAGTTTACGATCTTCCCTATCTGGAATGCCAATCTAATAATAAATCAGCTGAAATATAAATTGGTCTGCTTTTCTGACCTTGCAACTTTACCTCACCATGCGGGAACTGATTTCTCTGTAAGAGCCAAGTTCAGTATTCTCTGCAAAGGTCCTCCCAGTAATTAGTAATTAGTATATTTTAATTATCCTTTACATAAAGTTTCCTTTTCTTCTCAGGTACAATGAGCATGTTGTATGGACTGATAAAGAATTAAACATAAAACTTCTCAAGAAGGGAATACTGACACGTATTTATGCCCCTATGGTATTTGATATCCATACTAGCTTTATCACTTTATAATTATGAGTTGAGCTATTCGACACTTTCCTACTGATAATCTGATATTAGAGTATCTTTAGGTAATCATTCAAGGCTTGAGGGAGTTTGGCGTCTTCAGCTCTGCAGTTGCATCAGGTCAACTACTATCCAAGGAGAGAACCTTATCTAAAGACAATCTCCAAAATGGAACTTATGCTCAACCTATCAATGGGTCTTTAAACTCTGTTGAAAGGGACAGTACTAAAGATTCTCAGAAATCCGCAAGGAAGATCTTGGAAGTCGCCCGCCTGACTGAGAATGCCATTCCACCTTTGTCCCCACCTGGATTGGAAGATCTTGTAAATGATACGTGATGCACCACCATTAAGGATTGCCTACTTAGGTCTGATATCTTGGCATATTGGATTTCCGGTCATCACCAGCTGTATGTCTGAGGCAATTGCCTTTTATGATCAATTTATATGGTGGTTCTTCCCGATCATTTCACCCAAGCGGCGTTTCCGAGTGTCACATGTTCTCACCATCATAGTTTTGCAAGCATAGAGCGAAAATTCTTAGTATGAGGAATTTACAGCATTTGTTACCGTGAGGATTTTGCATGAGGTATTATTGCATTGAGCCCCCACTAATTCTTTCATTGTGATAGCGATGTTTGTATAGGAATTATTTTAGGGGGTTCTAACTCTAAGATGTGCACTTAATTCAGCAGTTAATTCAGTGGCAAACAAAAGTGGTTTTTTTTCCCATCTCCTGTGTCTGATTTCGTCTATCTGCTTGGAGGACGGGTTTCTCACGTTGAACGAAGATAGAAAGCCCAAGAACTCAGTTTTCGTCCGGGCCCACTTCGTGTGGCCGTCGGATGCATAAGTCGCACAAATGCATGGCTCCCCGAAATGCAGAAAGAGAGGACCATTGGATGTGGGAGATATAATCGGGACCATCCAATGACCAAAAACCAAGCCCAACATGTAAACCCCACTATGCAGAAAGGCGAGTCCAGCCCAAGCTTGAATCGATTAATTTCTTCTCATTTTAGCGTTGGGCTCGCGAAATTTGGTTTCGATCAACTGTGGCGAAGGCTGAAGGAAGAGCGGAAGAAGGTACTCCTCCAAGCTCCAGCGAAATCCAATTGTCGAAGAATAAAATTCTCTAGAGAGATTTGTAAAAAATATAAGAAAGAAAGAAGGTAAACCAAATGCAATTTTGCAATGTTTTGCTACAGAGCTTGCGGGCAGACGATTTCTAAATACACTACTCATTCATTAGATAGAGAAGATCGCTAAGATTTCGTGATCCACTGTCAAACCTAACCAATTCCAATTATAACAATTCAGACTTGGATCGTGAGGATCACCCGAATACAAAGTAAAATACCTTCGGCTGATATGAAAAGAATTCGACCAAGTTCCATTGGCTTCTGTTCAAAACACCCTAGATATTAAGTACAAGGAGCTCATACCTGAAGCATCATAGTGAGGATAGGTTAACGCGTTGCTATAACACTTAACCGCACCATAATCCATAAAAGACAACATCAGAGGCTTAGTCCATCGCAGGAAAGGAAAATAAGAACTAAAATAGTACTGGAGTCAAAGGAACAGAATGTAGCATCAAGTTGCACAAGTATATATATGCTTGTCTCCCCTGATGCGAAATGCAACATGGTTTAAGGTAAAGTACGTCCAGAATACAGCAGTGTCTCAGGCATATAGCAACATTAAGAAAAATCCTTGGACAATGACATGCTTTCAAAGGTATTTATACCCTGAAACAGTGGAGGCCCAGAAGTGAAGATGGCCGCTTTATAACAGAATCCAAAGCTTGGGGCGACTGATGGCAGAGCAAATGAAGAGCACCCAGACAAGGCAGCACCACTACATGCACCTGTGGAAGTACACTTGACCCACATAGCCTCCAGTCATTGCTCTTCTGACATTACTCTCAAACATCTTAGGGTTGTCACGTAGGACAGCAGCTGCATCATGATTCAAGGGGTCTTCGTCATTTGGTTGCTGCAGATAAAAAGGAAAGGTTAATTAAAGCTGATATCTCGTTCACATAGAAGGCGAACCAAGTGAACTCCCTTTCTATTAATTAAATATCGGACATTATTCCAGGTTGGGCAGTCAGTGTTTGACAACACTGAAAGAATGGAAGGATAAAAGAAAAGTCCGTAATATGCACAGAAATCCAGGTCAGTGACACACTTTATTGCTTGTGAATCTCAAGAATGATCCAAAAATGCATATGCTTGCTATCACTACACGAGCAATGTTAAGAATGACAGAAAAATGTATGTACTTTCAATCACAACATAGAATGTGAAGTTGTGAACCAATATACTTCAGTAAAGCAATAAACACATCAACTTCCTCAATCTAGTTTTCCTCTTTATGATTGAAAAATGTATATACTTGCTATCACTAAATAAAATGTGGGCCAAATTATTATTTGTGCTATTATTTCAAAAGAATAAGGAGGAGCTCAATAAGTCAGCTGCAGTACAGCGTAGAGGTGAACAACCTTGAAAAGCAACTGTCAGGAGAACGTTAGAAAGGCCAATCAAATGTATTCAATAACTAAAGTGCTTGTGCATGTACTGCTTGTGCCATGAAATTCGAAAAGGTTACACAGCTTCTTTTCAACTATTGTGAAAACAGTAATTTGAACTACTTAATGAACTAAAAGATCACATTAGAGAACAAAATTTAGGATAAATATCTTGATGCTACAGTATGAATATATAGGATTTTATCTAAGATTATCTTTCAATCAGATAAATTATGAATGGTGAAGCAAACAAAGAGAGCATAAGTACCAGAAAAAGAAGATTCAAGCCGTAAATGATAGTGTTAATGTTGAGAACAGGTTTCCAATCTTCACGCAAGATGTTTAGGCAGACATTTCCTTCCAAATCGATATTAGGGTGGTAAACCTGATTAAATGTCCATTGTGATTATATAGAAGGGGAAAAAAACAGCAAAGAACTATTGTTACAAAGCAGAAAAGAGCAAGACATAATTGCCAAACTGAAGCTTATACCTTAGTCTTGCACTTCACCTTTGGTGGCTCGTGAGGATAAGAAGGAGATACTTGGAAGGTAAAAATAAATGTACCACCTCTACACATATTGAGGTTAAATACATAAGAATAAAAATGAAGAGAGAAATTTTCTGAAAGAAAGCACACACTACTACAATCAAATAAAGATTGTAAATTTAACAGCTGTTTAGATGGAAATAATATAAATTAAACAGAGAGATAAGAGTCTCCAAAATCACTGGTACAGCTTGCAAGGATGGAAGGAAAAAGCAAGTACCATCCACTTACTGGTAAAATCCTTCGTCAGGCCGAATGCTGATCTCAAAATTCATCAAATCATCCTTTCCATTTGGAAAAGAAATGGAAATGGTTTTTGGTATGTTGAGCTCACTAATATCTGTGAAATATGTAATATAAGTAGTCAATAGAGAATTTTTGCTCCATTTTCCAGAAGAAAATTAAATTTCATCTAATGAAATAGGAACTTGCTATAGTAGGTTAAACATAGCCCCAATTCTACAATTAGATTTACATAATATCCCGTTGTTAAGTATCAACTACATTGATCTAAAGCTCTGGTTTGCTTATGACTCAGAAATTAATCCCCACTTCAAAAGTTTCAATCACTCTCCCAATCTATGATTGGTTCGTGCCAAAGAAACTTTTGGGAGTTGCTGTGTGCATGAGCCATATCTTATCTGACCAACCAAATCTAAAAATTAGTGCAGGACTATAATGGCCAGTCAAAGGGTGACCTGTACAAAGAAAGAGAGGCCCTGAATCAAGATTTAAACCTTACTGCCTCCTAACAGTCCTTCATGCATGGAAAGCCTAAAGTTAAAAGCAGCCAAATAATGTCATTATTTGGCAACCAAGAAGTTCCAGGGAAGCAATATAGAATATATTTCAAATGCCACAGTTATTTTCTTTTCAACAAAAAGTCAAAACATACAGTCCAAATTAAAATGCAGGAACAAGTCATCTACCAACTTTGCACTAAAATATGTATATTAAAGCAACAATCACTTTTTCCATAATCACATTACAGAAAATTTGCATCAGAATTCACAAATTTAAGAGTCACTTTTTTTTCCCTATTGCTATATTGTAGCCAAAAGAGAATCAGAAACAAAGAAGATAAAATTGATATGCAATGGAGCTTACATTTGCAGGGAATGGTGAATTTTAGAGGAGTGTGGGTGTTGAACTAGAATATGAGGGTCAATATAACCAATGTAGACTATGTTTGTGTTTGAGGATTGAAGCCTTTAAAAGGTCCAATAATATATTAAACAACTGACAAGAATTCCTAAGATAGCTAGTAGATGAAATCAAGAAGCACTGCATAATGCATGTCAGGAAAGTATGAATCATGCAATAAGAAATTAAATAACTACAAGAATAAAAACATCTTTCAAATGCAACAAACCTTTGTGAAGGCGTAATTCCCCAGCACTCTGCTTCTTGATAGGAGGTCTTCCATTGGCATTTGCTGCATCTTCCCTCTTTTGGCCCTTTATCTTAAAAAGATTTATCATTGTTCTGCAAAAGAAGAAAAAGAGAGAAATTACAAAGGCTTCAGCAAATATGGGCATGGGCACCCTCCATACGAAAAAAGCAAGAAGAGAAAAGAGCACAATCACGCATAAATATAGAAATTAAATGTACTAGCAGTCTAGCATACTACAAAGAAGACAAACAATTCTCTTCCCAGTGACTGGTAAATAAAAATAAATTTGGGTGATCTTCATAACTATACCAAATACCAAACTACATAAATAATAAAACAAGCAAGTGACAAAGGCAAACAGTCATTCAGGTACTCCATGTCCATTTGCTAAGATAAACGAATTAAGAAGACAGTTCTTCAATGACCAAATAGTCCCAATACCATAAAATATTAAAAGAATACACCGAAAGAAAATTAGCTCCATACTTTACAAAATAATGCACACTATGCTGTGACAGATGCAAAACATACTATCAATCCATAATGATAGAACTAAGTACACGGCCATATTGAAGATTACTAAAGCCTAAAATGGTATACTAAATACAGCTGAGTGCTTTGCAATTTCCCACTTTAAAATCAGTACTAACCTGATTCAACTTAAAACCCAGCTAGTGTACTACTCAATAGTCTTTAAGTATTTCATAAACTTTAAACAATTCTGCTTTTTAGAGATCCAGAAGAGACTTTCTCCTAATACGATGGATGTCTCATGTAAGATAAGAATAGAAACCAAATTTATCATGAAAGATAAGAATAATAACTTGTTTTGCACAAAACTTTCTGATTTAAAGTAGCAAAAATTCTTTTACTTATTTTAAACACTGATACAAAGAGTTAAGTACAAGATACAGATGAGCTGCCTAGTCATGACTCATGAGAGCTCCTCACATAAACCGATCCTCTTTTGGGGACTTTAAAATTACTATTATATTTCAAAAATACAAGTAAATATAAGCAAAATGAATAAAAGAAAAAGAAATTTGTGCACAAAAACTGCTTAGATTGTATCAGAATAAAGAACAGGGGCAGATTGAATTTAATGACTGATCAATCATGTAAACCGAAAATATTAACATAAAACAGTTTGATCATTTAAAGATTATAATTTAACTAGTAACAAATGTCAGAAACCAGCAATTGCTCGGCTGCAGTTTGCGTCACTAAGCATCTACAACCAACATTACACGAAGAGCACGCTATCCTCCATTCTAACAGTATCCAATTCTTTGACAGAACCATTATCCAATAAAAAAAAAATCATCAAATATTATCCAACTATATATATAAAAAAAATCTCCAAATCCAACAAATAAGGAAAACCAAATAAAAAGCACGAAGGCTTACTCATACTGCCAGATCAAGTACAAGAAACATGATTCCTAGACATGAGCTCGTCATCAGCTCCAAATAACAGAATACAAACAGAGATTAAACTAATAGCGAAACAAGGAGCATAAAGGAAGAGTTACATATAGGGTTAGTGTTAAGTCTAGTGTCACGGTTAGTGCTAACTCGCCGTCGAGAGGGAAAGGGTTAGAGCTCGCCGGAGGAACAGAGGGAAAAGGAGCCGGAGGATCGGAGATCGGAGGGAGAGAGATAGGTGAAGGACATTTACCAAAAAGGGAGATGATCGCGGGAGGATTTCGCCGGAGGTCTGGGAGGGCGATCGGAGGAGCCCGGAACCTAATGAGAGCAGAGGAAAAAGAAGGTAAAAGAAAGTAGAGAGTAGAGAGGTGACGGAATTGATTCCTATCGGCGGAATAACGCAATTATTAGTAGAAGTTTTTACATTTTAGTACTCAAACTCTATGGAAATAGCACCAGAGGTCTCTCCGCTTTATCTGAGAATTTTCATTTTGTACACTATCCTATCAAGATATTACGGTTCACACCTCTCCTTCACTGAGCTAAGTAGGAACCATAGTACCGCAGGCCATACATTTCGCTAAACCACAGGCTTTTCAATGATTGAAATGAAAACCGTGGGGTCGTTTAGAGCATTTTCAACCATTTAACTAAAACATGCAGGGTGTGAAATGAAAAGATCTCATTTTTCATTGGGTTAATTTTAAAGAAATAGTGGGATCGAAAATTTAATTTATTTTAAAAATAATTACACTTAAAACTCTTAAACTATTGCCTATGACATTGTAATTAATTTATTTTTTCACACATTAACTCCCATATTAATTCCTAAATTATTTAAAACTTTCGGAATACACACCCAGTTAATTATCCGTCAGATTTTTCAGTTAAAATATATCACATGATTAATTTTAAACTCTCTAAATATTATTTATTCTCTTATTGTAGGAAAAATGTATCAGAAAAGAAAATGAGTAGGCACCGATAGCACTCGATTAAGGCAGGCTTTTCGTCCTTATCATCAACTGGGCTGATGTCGGCCCATTGGAGTAACTTTTTTTAATTTAATATTAAAATTATATCCATTTTAATGATTAGTTTAAACTATTTATAGTTCTAGATTCTTCTCTTCACATAGATGAGAAGTGAGGAGTTGGCATGTAAGTAAAGAGGCACTAAAACTTTCAGCATCTCTACCACGACACTAAAGTGACAAAACACCAACTCCGTCCAATTTAATGGTATCAGTGGAGGTGCTTATCTTCCAAGTTACACTCTATAACTAACTGGATGGAGTTGGTGTATTATGTGCAAGCCTCCTGATTGGATGCATGGATTAGTGGTTTTATGTGCAAGCATGTCTAGTGGTTTTAGAATTTAGACTAACCTAGTAGATATTTTTATCTTTTTTTCATTAACTTAGTAGATAGTTAATTATGCCATATGTTTAAGTTAAGAAGATAATGACAGTGGTGCAATGATTAATTTTGTATAATAGTTATGACTAACCTATCACCTCCTTGATTATAGAAAATGTATCTATCAACTATATATAGAGTTAGTTGGTGGGTCAAGCCGAAGAAGTTAAGACAACTGATTTTTATCGTTATATATAGAGATACTAAAGCTTTCAACCACTCTTATCAGTTTGTCAAATCCACATTTTCTTTCCTATACATAGAGGGAAACTTAAAACTATAAATAGTTTGAACTAGTTAAAATTGATTTGTTCTAGGACGGACCTGTTTGGCTGTGAGATAAGAAAAAAAATTGGGACAAAACGATGACTTATTCTAGAATGAAAAAAACTTTTATTATAATTTTTTATTAGGTGTTTGGTTGCGAAGAGATGGATAAATGTTCAAATATAAATATAAGATAAGATATTATTTGATTGTAATAATTAGAATAAGGGATGAAAATGATTAAACTAGTCTCATTATCTTTTTCCTGATTTAATGTAATAGATATTTTTTATTTGCTTTTGTTTTGATAAAGATATGAAATAGGATTAAAATTAAATATAAATTTTATTTTATAACTATTATAATATATTTTTAGGTTATTTTTACAATTATGAACAGAAAAATAAGTTGACTTAATTTATTATAATTTACACAATATAAATATCATCACTGGACATCCTACATCAAAATAAATTTTACTACTAATATATTATAACAAATATACGATAGTCAAATTACACTATTTAACCTGAATCTAAACCACAATATATTACTAAACTACGTCAAAATCTTAGCTCACGTTTAATTACATAGAACTTTTTAAAATAAAAATAGTTTATTCTGAAATAATCCATCTATTCTACAGAGAATAAAAGGATTTATGTTGTATAAGTGTTGGTCTGTTCGAATTCAATTTAGATGTTGATGCTCATTATTGTAGAGAGTAGAGAGAAGATATCTCAATCAAACTGTGCATCCATGAATCCTAAGCTTAAACCACGTAAATGCCACGTTCTTGGTTGCAATTGTGCACTCTCTTGCAACCTTCATCTTTCTTCATTTGTTTACACATCACGATGTGTGTGTGTATGTGCAGTGGATCCAAATATTTTATCCTTTCAAGTGTTTTAATTCCAACTGTGCAGGATTTTTAGTAATTTTTTGCCAAAATTTTACACGTTTAATTTATTTTTAAAATTCAAATTTGAGATTAAATAAGTTAAAAAATCGTTGAAATTGGATAACGAATTTAATTCTTAAGTCTGCCGACATATATTTAAGCTTTTAAAGTCCCATTCAAAAAGTCAAGAAAACAAAGACTACTTGTTCTGATTAAATAACGAATTCAACGATAGGGTTTACATCAATCCAAGTATTTTTCTAAGAGACATTATATCTGTGAACACTGACCATTATCCAATTGATTAACTCTTCGTCTCCGAAGTCACCAGAGAAAGGTATCTACCGGTGGATGACGCATTCCCATTGGCGGAATTTAATTCCCTTCGCTTTCTGCATCTATTGGTACAGACGTCGATCCTTCCAACTTCCAATTGTCTCTTATTAATATCCAGAAACGATCTCCACCGCACACAGCGTACACGGAATTTGTGATTTTATAGCTCCCTTGTGACACGTGTCTAGTTCTTGGTTAGCCCGGAGGAGCTATTCGAGACTCCTGAGCGCAAGGGGACCAGGGATCGTTATAAATTATCCGAAGGGCTTTTTTTTATAAGCGCAACGGTGTCGGCATACACCACGCTGGTCCACTCCTCCAGATCGAGCTCTCACCAGATCTCTCTCTCGCTCGCTCGAGTCTCGGAAATTGGGAAATGGAAGAGCCATTGATCACTGAGGTGAGCAGTAGCTCATTTGGCGGCGGTGGCGGCGCTGGGAATGGCAGCTTTGGCCAGAGACGGAAGCGGTACCAGCGGAGATCCGACGCGATTGCTTACGGAACTCGGTATCAGAAGGCGGCGGCCCTAGTTGACCTCGTCGGTTCTACGGATCTTTATTGCTCTCGTTTTGCTTTTGTTACTCCCGAATTATTTTGCTCTGGATATGATGGGATTTTGAAATGGTTTGAATACTTCAAGTATGATGTGAACGCTAAATTTGGAGATTTTGTGGAGTACATCGCTCTTTCTTTATTCGGGAAACGATGAGTTTAGATTCAATGCTCTGTTTCCGGTGCACCTGTTAATAATGTTTCCTTCTTTCAAATTTATTCGGAGTTGCTCGTGATTATTCGGAAATTTTAGAAAATTCTGGTGCTGCAATCATACTTTGAGTTTTATGTTTCTTTTGGATTAACGAATTGATTTATTTGGATAATGGTGGCATGATTATGTTATCCTGACAATCCTTGATTGTTGTGATTTCAGGCAGAAGATGGTATTGGCATTCCAGAGGAAGTTCTTAATGACGAAAGATTTGATAGGGCTGCAAAGTTCTACTTCATATACATCCGGTTTAATTTTCTGTGGTCACTTAACCTTTTTGCGTTAGTTCTACTGAGTTTTATTGAGGTTAGTTCGCGGGGGTTGATGTCAATATGATTCTCATATATTTCTTCAATCTGAATTTCATATGTTATTTTAGTCTTAGAGGAACGTTGCAGGTGATGAATAATTGAATTACTGGATAATCATCAAGTTTTAAACTCTTTTTCCTTGTTGTAGTAGGATTTATCGTGGTTATTTATTTTGTTTAAGTGTCTTCTTTTTCTGTCTTTTTGGAAAATTATTCAATGAAGAAATTTATCCTATTGTATATTTTCAGAAGCCTCTGTGGTGTGCAAAGTACGGAAAAAATGCTTGTGAGGAAAGAGACTATTTCTTCCTTGGGCAGTTGCCTTATTTAACTAGTACGCAGTCACTCATTTACGAGGTACATTACTTTGCTTGAAGTGTTTTTGTTTTTGAATTGACAACTGCCATACATCTTGGTCTGCCAGTGGCGGTAAGAGCCTCGTGATTGCTACACCTTTTCTTTTGGTGCTTGTTTTTTTTTTTTGGTGGTGTGGGGGAGGGGGGCTAATTTTCTTATATTTTGTGCTGTAAGGATAATATCATCTGAGCTATACGTAATAGTAACTAGACTAGCAAATATGAGTACAACTAGCCCGTCCATGCAATCAGATCTTATCTTGGTTATATGACAAGTGTGGTCTGTCCTTATTATCTCCAGCTAGAAAAGTTTCCAGAGTCTTGCCAAAATGAATAATTAGCAATTTTTCCAATATGAATCCTGATATTTGGGTATGTATCCTCATTTGTAATACTATTATATGCAGCACATAGTAGGAATTAGGAAATAATAATGTCATTGTTTGTACTGCACAATCGTATAACACCATGGAAGCCTTGCTAACCGCAAATTACATTCTGCTCCTGAGTAATTCACTAATTTGTTTGCCATATGATGTAGACATTCTGTTGTCTAGTAAAACAAGGAGTATTATAATATGATTCCATGATAATTGATAGCCTTATGTTCATAGGCATGTGCTCACTGTCTTTGATAACATAGAAGACAGATTACAGGCACATAATTCTCTACATCTAGTTTTGCATTTTTATATGTTTAAGCTACTAGAAACTGGAACAGAATCTTCTAGTTATTCAGACAATTAGTATTATTTAATAACAACATCCATCACTAGCTATATACATGTTGGCCTATGGGCTAGGAAAACATTTTTCATTGGGGTGAAATTCATTGACTACTTTTTGCATACTTCTATTCTGCCATGATATATTCTATTGAGTATCTTTTATCAAAATCTTACTCTTCAGTTCTATGCTGCAGGGTATCATACTTCTCATTCTTGTACTGCATACCTTCTTCCCAATTGCATATGAAGGTCTTCAATTATTTTGGAAAAGTAATTTGAACAAATTGAAGGTTAGTGCATATAATGTTATTGAACAAAATGAAGGTTAGTGCATATAATGTTATTCTTCTCAGTTCTTTTACGATGATTCTGTCAATTTAATGCTGAGCTCTGTCCCATAGTAGAGCAAGCAAATGTATTGCAGAGTTCTCATTTATGCTTCTAGCTTCTAATTAAAAGGAAAATGACTATCTAAAATACTAAAACCACTTGAAAGTTGGTCAATAGCTATGAATTGTGATATTTTTGAACATTTTGGTCATAATGATCTGTGGTGTGAGTCATTGACTCAGGTTGCTTGTGGAACTTCAGTATTTCCTGTTGCTTGAAATCAAGTATGGCCATGCCAAAACTTGATTGACACGCTCCTACAAGCTAGTGGCATACCTCTAATATATTTTGGAGAGTCGTTATACATGTTTTTAGTTTGAATATACATGTTAAAACCTATATTAAAGGCTTTATTTTTAGATAATATTGTAAATGACCTTTTTTTTATTAAAGATATAGCAATAGTCAAAATTAATATCTAATATGATTGAATACATTAATTTATCGACAATAACTTGATTCAGTATTACTTTGCCTCCTGTACTATAAAATTATAGAAATCATCCTCCAGACTTTTGAAAACCTATAACTAAATTCATTTGTTAGCCTTTGACGAGTTAAAAATTATGCGTCAAGTACATGAATGGTAAATTATTTTTGTATAAACTAAGTTACCCTCATAAAAGTCAGAAAATAACTTTTAGATAATTTTGTATGCATCTCCTTCCTCAAGCTGAACTAAAAAAGAGCTTGCTCCCTTATTTCCCGAGCACTCTTTTTCTCCAAGCTCTAAACTTTTTACCAAAACTCCCATCTCTGATTTGCGCAATCTCTGATGCATGAGCTTAATCTCAACATCTTTTTCAAAGTTAAGAGGGGAGTTATGTTGCACAATAATTGGGGATAAGAGTGTCGAATAAAAAGAAAGAAGAGGGTAAGAAAAGAGGAAGAAAAGGGACTTATGTCTCTCTCATTCTCTCAACCGTTAGATAAGATAGTAGTGGGTAGAGTGAAAGGTAGTCTAAAGGTAGATATGTAATTTTAATTTATCAACTAATAAAAATCCAAAAACTTAATATTTTTTCTCTAACTATAAAGGGATACAAAGGTAATTTCATAGTATAGTAAAAGCGTTTAAAGGGTTGTAAGTTTTCAAAAGTCTAAAGAGCAATTTATATGCTTTTACAGTATAAGGGAGCAAAATAATATTGAGTCAAAGTAGGGTGGCAAAGTGTAATTAAGGAAATTATAAAATTTGGGTTCAAATCAATTCACAAGGAATTAATCTAATATATTCATTTACCAATTTAAATGAATTTTACATATTAATTTTGGATTTCCTAAATTTGGGGGAAATTATGGGGGAAATTAAAATTTGTCTTTCATTCCTACATTTTAAATAGATCTAACATGAAAATGCTAGATTTATGCAGAAAGACCCTTATTGATAATAGATATAATAAATTAAGCTTAGATCTATTATTTGTACACCCAAAATTAGTTTTTAAAATATAAAACAACAGAAAAGAAAACGTGTTGACCAGTACAAGTCGGCATAAGGCCGTGCTGGCTCGGCATGCACCCGTGCTAATTGGCACAGCTAAGCACACTTCTGCACGAGGTTGTGCCATTGACATAACCCATGCAGGTGTCGATCAACATGGGGCATGTTGATCGACACGGCTATCCTTTTTTAAAATGATAATTGTTTCTATACAGTCGATCAGTGAAAAAGAGGAAAAAAATAAAGAGAAACAAAAAAGGATTTTGGTCTTTTTTTTTTAATAAAAATTTTGTGATGTTTTTAATTTTTGATGGTAACATTTTCATTTTCTTTTGCGATGGAGGGTTAACCAACATCAGTTCAGAGTTAATGTTTTTCTAGCTTTCTTGTAAATGTAGATTACTCATGGTTGTCTTCTTGTAAATGTTGATACATCATGGCTCAAAATATCAATGTCAATTTCAGTTTTGGTCAAAAGTTTCAGTTCAGTTTTCAATATTGTTGGTTGCTCAACTTTTATCTAGCTACTTGGTTTGTGGCTAAAAATTGGAAATAATGAAAATTAACAAAACAGGGTTGGGGAAATACAAAAGATTTAATATTTGATTACTTTTTTATATTGTCAAAGACTCAAAATGCTTCATGTTGTAACTGATTATTGTACACCATGCTTCTGCAGATTGGTCTTCTCTTGATCTTAACGTGTGATATGTTGGTTTATGCACTATATTTGTCTCCTGTGCTTGTTAGCTCTCTTCCTTTAAGAGTAGCACCATATATTCGTATTGCCTTTGTTACTTTGACAATCAGGTAATGTCGTCATTTTCCTTTGTTGCTTTAAGACAGTACTTTGTTTCTAAATTATTGATTAGACACATGGGAAACACTTGTGGTTCAGATGTGGATTAAAGTATAGATAGAAATATAGCAAGATTTCATGTACTCTACTTTTCTAATGATTGCATCACCTCTTAAAACACATTTATTTGTTAAGGTAGCCTACTACCAGTCATGGGAGTTTGATCACTAGAAAAGAAATGCAAGCATGATTGGGTTATAATAAGGTCAGATTTTATTGAATATGACTCTGAACTGCTAGAGAGAAAGTTATAAGGACATATATTCTTGGTAAAAAACTCTTCTGATGGTTGTTTGGTGAAGTGAGTTATTCTAAATTTTTAATGGATTATTCCAATGAACAAAGTTGACTAAGGGTACTCATTTTTCTTTTCTGTTTGTTTTTCTTTATGCCCCCTTCGAAGTAAACATCAGATGCATTTATCAACTCTTGATTAGTTTCATAGTGTAGTTCATTTGGATCTTTAGCCAGATCTAGCATCATCTCATAAACCCACTTTTCAAGAAAAAAAGTACATTTGGATCATAATAGTGGTCCAGTGGATAACCTGCTACATTAGTAGCTGATTTTCACCAAAAGCAGTCTGTATCCTTGGGAATAAATCTGTCAACATCTTACTTTGGATTTCAGAAGCATTGTCATATATTCATATGTCGTCCAAAAGAAAAATAAATCTTATTTATTTCTCAAGGAATGAAGAGCTATGTCTACTTTTGAGTTTTGAGAAGCAAAGCTCAGCAGCCAAATTTAATTTGTAGATCTGCGGGTTCTCATATATAACCATATATAATTTATAAAGATCAAAGCCTTTATGTAGTAGTTACTGAATTTCATCTCAATCTTATTATAAATGTTATATTGTTATTTGTCATCCATTCCATGGTAAAGATGGCTGTAATATATAATTATATACACTTGATATTTCTTCTCTATGCAATGCATGGTGCTTTATTATGATCAATATTCAATTTTTTCATTTTCTCCTATTGATGGATTTAAGCAAGTAATTAATTGAATTGCAAGAGCAAACGATTTCAAATTTTCTTTTTTCACTGGAAAACTTCAAATTTTCTTTTTTTATCCAACAATAGTGATAGAACAAGCCTTCTCTCATACATTGAACACATTTTTTTTCTTAATTAGGGAGCTGCGTATATGTGTCCTCACGTTGGCTGGAATGGTTGGAATGTACCTCAATGTCTTGGTAAGGTTTCAGTGCAAAAGATCTCTCTGAAAAGTGAAAACATATGTACTACACATTATTTGCTTGTTCTCTTGCATCTGTTTATCTCTCTCTGAGTTCTGGGTATCTTACTGTTGCAGGCTCTTTCATTGTTATTCCTTCTATTTGCCAGTTGGATAGCATATGTCACATTTGAGGACACCCAACAGGGAAGGGAAATCTTTACTTCATATGGTGCGACGTTGTATCAAATGTTTGTGCTTTTCACTACATCTAATAATCCAGATGTATGGATTCCTGCTTACAAGTAAGTTAGATGTGACAACTTACAAATTGTTTTTCCTTTTCATAATACCATCATTACAAGATATTTTCCTTTCTCCCCTTTTGGTTACAGTTCTAATTTGTTAAGGTTTTGAACTCTGTCAAATATTAAGCTTCACAATAAGGACTTGGTTTAATACTAGTGTAATTATCCTGTAATTATCTTGTGACATATTCTACGATAGATGATCAATCCTTTTATACTATAAAATAGTACTCTGTAGTCTGTATATTATATAGAATAAATTTGGGGATTGTGCTATCCATGGGTTGATCTTTAATTTTACCTGCCAACTGTCTTTATAATATTCGTGGCAAGTCGGACTCTCAATTGAATTTTTGTTTTACGGGTTTTGAACATTCTTCCTGAGGGTTGACACCACATCGCCAGTTGCCTACACAATTTGTTAATATTTGGAAATTCATGGAGGCTTCTCAGCTTTAATTGTTCTCTAGTAGACCACATATTATTTGGGAAAGGGATAAAGATAAGTCATTATGTCAACATATTCTTCTATTTTGTTGCAAATAGATAAGCTGCCGGCGAGTCTAGCACCTGGTAGTCATATGTCATATGGAACGATTTTTCAGTCAGCAGATAACATTCTTGCTAAGAGTTTCTCCAAAAGAATATATGAATTTTCTGTTCTTTTAATTTGTTGCAAATGGATAAGATATTTGTAAGTTAGCAAATGGTAATCATGCCTAATGGAATAAATTTTCAGTCAACAGATAACATTCTTGCTGAAAGCTTCTCTAGAAGAATATATGGTTATTCATATTTTAATTATATGGAAGCATCTATTTAATCTTTAGTCGAGAAAATCAACTGCTTATTTTGCAATGACCTTAAAATGTATCGATGTCTTTATTCTGTTGTGAATTGTGAAATATTCTTTATCCGGTAATTAACATTCAGTTTGCTTATGAAGCCTTCCTCATCATTCTCTGAGTCATCTTCATAGGATCACATGATGTCTTTTAAATACTTGTATATGTGCAGCTTAATATTCAAGTGTCAAATGGACATGCTTTATCTTGGACAGCATCATCAAGTACTACATTGACATATTCTGCTTTCCTGTTCATTAATGATTAAACGATGAAATATGTTTCTAAGAGCTATGGGTAAATACATGTTTATTTCACATTTCAGTACTGTGAATCTACTGAAAAGTAGTATACAAACTGAACCAAATTTGATGATAATACTTGATGAGCAGGAAATCTCGTTGGTCTTCACTATTTTTTGTTCTCTATGTGCTGTTGGCGGTTTACTTTCTTACAAATCTTATCCTTGCGGTTGTTTATGATAGCTTCAAGCAGCAGGTACTTGATTATTAATTCTTTTTAATGTATAACAATGTCTCGATATTTGATCATTCTATGTTCTGTTTTTTTGATTTTGTCAAGCTGTTCTCGGAATTTAGAAGCATTCTTTCAGATCATTTTGAATATCCATGCTAACTTTAGCATGACTTTTTGATTGTTTCAAACTTTCAATGTGACCATGCCTCTATCAACTATCATTTATCTGCAATAATAAATACTTCCTATTTCAGCTAGCAAAGCAAATCGTTGAAATGGACTCTGTAAGAAAGAACATTTTGGAGAAGGCATTCAATCTTATTGATAAATATGTAAGTTTTTTCTGTTCCTCAATTTCGTTTTGATACCTGTTCAATGTTTACAGTTCCACAACAAATGAATGATTCAAATTATTTGTCTACCTATCAAATTCATATAACATGAACAAAGTAGAGTTTGGATGTAAAACCAAGAAAATCTCTAATAGGAATGAAGTATAAAAAAGTATAACATCAATTGATATCCTAAGAAGGAAACCAACTGCTATTGAGGGAGGTCCTCATGTGATTATATTGCAGTTTGCAAAGGTCTCATGATGCTGACCCTATGATATTATGAGGCCATGCACCTAAACAGTATGCATCAATCATGACATTCCAAGATATAAACAATGACTTCTTTTTGGCATTCAGTTGAAAGAGATGTTTAAATTACACACACACACATGCAATATATATATATATCAAAAAGGCTGAAATTGTCAATTATTAATAGTTCACTGCTTGTCATTTCCTATATTGCTGTTATGGAATTGATTTCAATAGTCATATATAATAGAATTGCTCTGACAGTTGATTTTATCCTTGGAACAACAGAAGCAGGGGTTCCTGAACAAAGAAGATTGTATTTCTCTGTTTGAGGAGTTGAACAAATACAGGTGATTCCTCAGGTTGCTGCTTGCATTATGTGAGAGAAGCTATATGATCTGCTCTAAAATTTGAATATTCCTTTCATCCTTTCTAGTTGCAAACATGATTTGTATCATATGTTTATAAAAAGTTACTTTACTATTTTTCACTTGTCAAGTTTCTTATAGAACTGTGCGTCTGAACTTAGTGCTGCACATTTTTACCAGCATGAAATAGCTTTTCAGGAGTAGAGAGCATAGAAAATCAAATAAGACGAGCTTCTTTATTTCATGAAAGCAACAAATTGCATGTGTCCAAGGGTCCCTAGAAAGTTTAAACGAGTTGTTTGCATTAACATGTTTGTCAGTTGCATGACTGGGAAATCATTCTTCCATTCTCTCTATACTACCTATTGATAGGGTTAAAATTACAATCTATATTCTATAGTGTTACACAGATCATCAATGCAATCATCTTACTTATCCAGTTATCCTGTTATAATATTGTTTGCTCATTTTGCCTTTAGACTTCTCTTATAATATTGTTTGCCCAAACCTATCAGATGTTATGTTTGTTGCTTAGGTCCTTGCCAAAAATTTCAAGGGAAGATTTTGAATCAATCTTCAGTGAGCTAGACCAAAGTGGTGATTTCAAGGTACTTTCATTTGTTTCTTCTACATTCATAGATTCATATATTGTATATTTTCTTTTTCTGGCATGTGTGTATGTATGGATCCTTTCTTTTCATCCACTCTATCCTCTTCTATGTTATTATCATTTGTTTGGGTTTTCTTTTCTGTTTCCCATTGGGCCCCTAAACAAATATAGACACCTTTTCTGACCATCAAAATCAGCAAGCATGCTCTGTTCACCATTTCATCAAAATTAAAGTTGACAAGCTATGGACTTAGAAGTTAGCATTTACTTAAAAGGAGAAAAGACACCAGCAACACAATAAACACAAAAAATATATGTGGAAAGAACCCTATGAGCAAGAGAGAGAGAGAGAGAGAGAGAAAAAAAAGTTCACCAGCCCACTCTTCGGCAACCCCAGAGGCTCAAACCAAGAATCAATAAGATGAAATGGTTCACAAAAGCTTACAATACTCTCCTACACATTGCTTTTAAAAATCAAAACATAAGGATATGCATTCAAGCCTTCTTCAGAGTGTCCATTGAGGAAACTAGAATCAGTTGGCCTTCTGGGTCTTCTGGCTTCTACCTTCCGTCTAGCTTCTGCAAATCTTTCCCCAAATGTCCCTCTTGAACAACAAGACCTTAAGAATGATTCTGTTGTGTTTTACACAATTTTAAATGAAGTCATGATCTTTCCCACTATTATATTATTTATATCCCATAATTTTCATGTCATTATGGTCTGTATTATTGCAAATGATGCTACTGTCTTCTCCAAGTATGCGTGCTGCACAACTATCATTTAACTATTTAACTTGTGCATTGATTGAGGATCCTTATGTAATCGCCTCACAGCTTAGGATCTTTCCCCTTGTTTTCCCATCTGGTTCAGTAAATGGCCTTAGAGGAAACTGTCATTGTTCATCCTAACATGCTGAGTAGGGTATACCAATTTATTTAGAAAAAAAGTAATTACTTGGCTAGATCTTCTCCAGTTCTCTACAAACATTTTAATATCGTCAATTCTCAGAAAATCCTGCATGTGATTGCTATGCAGCTTAATCTATCAATTTTTTAAAAAAATGTTATACATGCTGTTGTAGTTTTATATTGTAAAAGTGTAATATATATTGTTAGCATTATCTAACGGCTTAAGATTTGGGGTTAATTAGTTATCTAATATGGTATCGACGCAGAGGTTCTAAGTTCAAATTCTACTGAGCTCATCCATCACTTAAAATTTAAAAACCTCCATTTGTTTAACTTAAGTCCACTTCTTAGGCATAACAGAATGCCTCAAGCCTAGAAGAGGAGAGTGTTAGAACGTGAAATATAAAAATGATTGTTCTTTAACAGCTTCAGATTTGGTTAATTGGTTATCTAACAATTTTAAGATACTGCTGTTGATTCTATATATAAGCTAGAATTATATAATAGTTGTGAGCTCCATTAGTTTCATCTCCGATGTGCTCCAATTAGGTAAGTAGCCTAATGCCTTCTGTAGTTTCAATCTTGCGACAAATCATATAAAGATTGGATAGGCTAGAATTTTCTGGGGTTGTAAACTCCATTAGTTTTATCTGCAATGTGATCCAATTACCCTAATGCCTTCTATAGTTCTAACCTTGGTACAAATTGTAAGATTTATTTTATGGTTGTAAACTTCCTAAGTTCCATTTCTGTTACCTGTGGACTAACTTCATTCACTCCATCCAGATTAATTTGGAGGAATTCAACGACCTATGCAATGCTATTGCACTAAAGTTCCAAAAGGAAGCTCTTGTAAGTTGATGTCTACCGTGACTAAGATTCCCTATGACTATCCGTGCACTAGAATATATTGCTTAAGTCATATAGTTTTGATTTACTTTTTCTTCTTGCCTAAGATGTTATCTCTTCCAATAACAAAATATGAAGACTTAACTGCTGTCTTGGATTTGTTTGCAGCCTTCATGGTTTGAAAAGTACCCATCGTTTTACCGTTCACCTCCTTGTGAAAAGTTGAAAGCTTTTGTTCGCAGCACCCTGTTTGAGTACATCGTAATTTTTATACTTGTGCTCAACCTTGTTGCTGTTATTATCGAAACAACGGTATGATATATTGATCATTATAGTATGTGCATGTAAATTTATCTCTTATGATCATGTTACAAAAATTGTCACTGAAATATCAGGACATGGAAGAATGACACAAAACTTATGTTTCAGTCCTTTATATGAGCAATCCTATGTAATCTCTGTAACTTGCTATGTAAAGACTAACTATCTCTCTTGGTGATGCTTTCTGACAACATCGGGTTCATGGTTAGTGCTGTATATCATGATTTTTTACTTAGATATTGCATGTAGGAGAATATCTACAGCAGTATAATATGACTTACATGGTTGTATCATATGCTGTCTAGTGTGTACATAGAGTTTAGCCCGGGTTATGTAAAAATCTTGTCGAAATCAATGGCCAACTATTTTGAAGGGCTTATCTATAGGTAAACCCATGCACTTGTAGTTATAGAAATTCTTTCTTTTCATATTCAAACTTGTATACAGCCGATATGGTCAGCCAATATGACCGATATAGTTTATATGATTGATACATATCGTTTTTCCTAGCGGTCGATCCCGATATCGAGTTTTGGAACCTTGTTTAGAAACTCTTGTATGACCTTGCTAAAATGCCTAGACTCCTTAATCCTTAGGTGAAGTACTTCTCTTTTCTTTGAGAAATAGTATTCATTTTCTTTGAATTATATTTGGTAAAGTACTTCTTTTGCTGTCTCCAGGATAAAACACATCCTTACCTTCTATTACTGTAAGATTACATCTGCTTGTACATTTTAATATTTTATTGCTTCCATTAGTCATCATTTTTTCAATTTGTGTTGTTATGGGTTAGGATGATAATAGTAAGAAATATCTCTAATATAAAATATGTTTGTAACAATACTTTTTTTTCTTATCTCTTCTAGGCTATAGCTTCTCATCAAGTTGTTGTAGTTCACAGTTCACAATAACATGTCTATCTATTTCTCAAAAAAATTTCTACCTGTGGGCTTCACGAAATTTCCCTATTCTGTGCATTGTTAAAATACGTTATGGAAGGAAAGTTCCTGTAACCAACTTCATAATACGAGTTCTATTTGGTCATACCTCAGAATATTTTCATTCAAGTTAAGCATTAATTGTTGATCCAATAACTGTACGGGTAGTTACATACTTATATTAATGGAAAACAACTGAACAAATAATTAAGTTTGAATTACTAAGGTACTGTTTTAATGATATTGTTCTTTGCAGCTTGATATAGAGAACAGTTCTGCACAGGAACTATGGCAAGAGGTTGAGTTTTTCTTTGGTGAGTGTTGGTGGATTTTGTGCTGAATATTGGCATCTTTTAATGATGTCCTCAGGTCAATTTATTTTAAAGTATTTTCATAATTTTTTAAGGACTGCATATGTGACATGAATATTTGAGTGCCTAATTTGAATCAAAGAAAATCAAGAAATTTGGTTGTTTCTACAGTTATGCATTTTATTGTTTTTAATTCTCTGATCTACCATACTAATCAAACATTCAAACATCTTATTGTGAGTTCAGCACATATTATATACTAATAGAGCATCTATTATCTTGTAGGATGGATTTATGTGCTGGAGATGGCTTTAAAGATATTCTCACTGGGATTTAATGCCTATTGGATGGAAGGACAAAATCAATTTGATTTTGTAATCACTTGGATAATAGGTAAGAGCAAATCAAAATTATCAAATAATAAGAGTGGCACTATTATTAATGTATTATAGTTATAAACTTATAATGTCTCTTCTTATTTTTCTTACTTGCTTTAGAGTTTTTCTCATTGTTCATGAGCATGCTATCAAGAACTTTGCTAGAGTACCCAAAACTTTCATGTGTTTCACTTGATGTGCATACATTTTCTTGTTAATATATAGGTATCTAAGTTGGATGAGAATTACTTATATTTCATACTTCTAAGCAATCTTAACCGAATACTGAACTGACTACTAGTCTAGAGTCTGGATAACTTTAAGGATTTTCTTTTCTGATGGTGTGGTTCATATAATTGTTTTTGCAGTAATTGGAGAGACCATCACATTCTTCTTCCCATCTGAGATTCCTTTTCTTTCAAATGGAGAGTGGTAATTTTCCAACATCACCGTTTGTCACCTTGATAAAAGTATTTATTGTTTGTAAATACTATGCATGCCAAAACTGCAGAATATTCCTTAATTTTAATTTGGTTGAACATTAAGGCAGTATAATACATTTATTTTGCTTATTGAGAATATTATTGTTAAAATTTTGCCCCTTTGTTAGGGAAATCCAACTTGATCTGAGTAAACTAATCAAAGGCATAATTTGTCCCATTTGGAAACATGAAAGTTGCATACAATTTTGCTAAATCAACACTACCTTGGGCTCTGCTTAATTAGGGTTCTAAACATGAAAACCTTCGAATGAGTCACTTTTCCTTTTTAGTCACTACAGCCACCATTAGCCAATTTTGAACTTCTCATATTATTTTCATATGTGATCCCCAATTGTGCTATCCCAATCACCACAAATATATTCCTTTCTTTCCTATTTGTCAATGACAGTGGTCATACATCTTTCCTTGTAACAAGATAACTTACTTGCCAATTGTTATATCAAATATCTTTTCTTTCTAACAGCAATTATCTTGTCATTGTTGGGTAATTATATCAACAATGGCCGTGTCGTGCCACCATCGGCATGGCACGTGCTGGTCGACATGGGGCATGCCAGTGGCAACATTTATAATATTTTTAATAAAATTTTAAAGATATCTAGAAATGTTTATGGGTCTTTGGTATATTAAACTTTGATTTTTGGTTTAATATATGTATTAAAACCTACATTATAATGTTTATTTTTAGATTATTTTTGTAAATAACCTATTTTATTGAAGATAAAGCAGCAGTTAAATATAAATATATTCAACACATAATATAATTGAATATATTCATTAAAACTAATATTAATGATTAAATACTCTATAATATAATTGAACATATAATAACATTCAATACATAATGTTTATTGATAATAGTTCAATAATTAAAATTAAAATTATCTTGTGGACGTACCTCTTCTAATGGCCTGCTCCCTACAAACTGAGTCTCGTCATTATCACTATCACCATTGTTATCATTACCATCATAATCATCAATTTTATCTAAATCTTCTAAATGATCAATTGATCAGTTGATTTAATAATGATTGATAAAAATAGGAAAAAATTAAACAAAATTATTCCACATGTCACAATGACTGACATGCGGTCATGCTAGACATGCACGAGTCAGCACGTCTCGGCACAGGGGTATGTCAGTGCCGACCGGCACAACCATCCATGAATTGAATCACACAAGTTGAGGTAAATACAAAAATTCTATGGTCTAATATTTAATTTCTTTCCATAAAACAGAATATCATTTGAGAAAGTCAATTTCGAGTAAATTAGAGGAATTGATGAAATAGACAAGCTTATGGATAATATTTGACTATTGATGCTCATGGTTTATGGAAATTCTTCATTGTAGCTTGACATTGATTAAAAAATATACTAACTAACTTGAGCTTAAGAAATTTGTTGTTAAATGACTAATACATAGATAGATACAAAAGGAAGCTTAAAATGAAATATGATGTGTTATAGCACAGTTAGCACTTATATTAAATAATTTAAATCTATGCCATGATAGATAGGAACTTGATAACTTCACCAGGGAATGATCTCGCTCTTTGCCAAAGTTCAAGCACAATGAAGTTTTTTATTAGGTTTCACCTGTCTGCATCCCATATCTTTGATTGGTACATCTCACTTTCTTGTTTCAAGTGATGCTATAAAATAATAAAACTCTAATTGTCTGTCCCTTGTCACTAGATTGAAACTAGCTGCTTGGAACTCCTAGCTTATAAAAGCTAAAAGAAGTTTAGCATCTATCGGACCTCTTGCTATATGGAAAATAATTGCCTCTTTATGCATGGATCAGAAGGAGGTCATGACATGGTTTGGTGGCAGTCATATACTCATATCCCTACGTGTTCTGAACATTATAGAATTTCTTTATGTGAATATATATTTCAGAGCCAGGTACTATTTTGAGTGATCTTTGTAATCATGATGACCTGCTGTACATGCTATGTTGATATTGCATTTAGTCTCCTTTTTTAACTTGCTGCTCTTCCCACATTGCTGTATCGGACAAGCATTTTGTAGTTAAGGTCCTTTTTTTTAGTAGAACATAGTGATATATTTCTTTTGTTATGCAGTGTTAATTTCCTTATGATTATTTTGCTAGGTAAATTATGTTGTAAATATCTTCCCTTCTTGGTTGAACAGGATACGCTACCTTCTTATTGGAAGGATGTTACGCTTAATAAGGCTCTTGTTGCATGTCCAGAGTTATAAAGCATTTGTTGCCACATTCTTGACTCTAATTCCCAGTCTGATGCCTTACCTTGGGATCTTGTTTTGTGTTCTCTGTGTCTATTGCTCCCTTGGGTTACAGGTTCGTTCTTTTCTTCAAACCACTGTGTGCAATTATAAGAAAAACATTAGTCTTCCAAGTAAATTTGTAAACAATGTATCTAGTAGCTAGAAGCAACTTCTTAATATAAGCAGCCCTGCAATATTAGGTAGCTTCTTACCTTGATAACCTAAAATGCGGATTTGTGCTTTCATTCTTTTTTAACTAGCACATATATGTAATGGGTGAGCAACGGTTGCCATCTTATCGAACATGAATTATTGAATACTTTAAGTTTTAAACTCTAGATGTTCCCTGTGGATGGTCAGATTTGATACTGCTTTATTTATGTTGGACTCTTTTTCTTTCATGTATCAAAAATTTCAAACTATTAAAATTGTTGACACCTCAAATACTTTTTGGACACTTTGAGTTGTGATTACGATTTATAGTCTAGACCAAGGTTCGTTGGAACGGCCGACCCGATCCAGATCGGCCAGGATTGGGATCGGCCGATTTTGATTAAATCAGGCCGGATCCATTATGGATTTGATCTGGATCGGCCAGGATCGGGATCGGTCAGTTTTGATCAAATCGGACCGGATCCATTATGGATCTAATTCGGATCCGACCCAAAGACATCAATTATTGATGTCTCCAAGCTTTTTACCTAATGGAGAGATCTAGATCTAACGAACTCCGGTGACACAAATTTCACTCCAGCAAACTTCAACGAACTATGGTTCATCAAGTATTCATTGTTTAAAACAATCGCATGATCCATATGCTGGTTATTATCTTCCTCAGTATCTTTAGACACAAGATCTACATATTAATTATTATCCTCCTCAGATTCAACAAGATCCATTTGATATGAATGATATGGTACAATTACTCTTTGGAGCATTAGACCTAGATATCATTATTTTTAAACTTATGGTGATTATGATGATGACCACAGGAATTTACGAGAGCTAACTCGGTATTCATCTGATTTTGACTTTTTAGTAAGTTAGTACTTTTATTTAATTTTTAAGACTTATATGTGAATAATGATTATTTTCTTATTTTTTGTCATGTTTTCTAAATTTGTAGAATTTTTTCTACATTTTTAAATAATATTTAGAATTTTATGTAATTAAAAAATTTCGATCTGATCCAGATGACCGATACGACCGATAAGTCTAGTTTTTTCGGAAGGCTGATCCCGATCCCGATTTTCGAATCTTGGTCTAGACCTTGAGAGAGGCTCACTTATGGATCTCATCTTATAGTGATAAGCTGATAACTACTATTATTACTAGATGTAGTTATAATAAAATGTTTTCAATTTCTGCATGTTCTTGGTACCCCAAATTGATGAATAAATTGGACACATTTGCTTGCTTTACTGTCACATTTTGCAATAACATTCTTTAATCAATAGAATTATCATATATTGTATGTTCAGCCATAAATTTTACATGTTGTACACCTAATGTAATTTATCCTTGGTTTATTTGACAGTTATTCACGGTGTTGTTTCACAAAACAACTGTGATTTCATTATTCCTTTTCCTCTTCTTAATACACTTTCACTTATTCTTTATTCGCCCACCACAGTTCTTATATTCTAATTCAATTTTATTCTTTATTTTTCCTCATTAAGATGCTTAAGCCCTGGAAATCATTATATTAGCACTTCCATTCTATAATGAAGTGCATAGTCCATATATTGTGGCATATGAGTTTTTCCGTTGGTTCTTAATTGCTTATAGTTTTTGATGAAATGGGACTCGTTAACAGGTGAATGCAATTTTATTTGCTTGGTATTAAATAATAGATGTTAGTTTCCTGACAATTTTTAAGAGGATTCTTGTAATTCTGCTCTGATTTGCAGCTCTTTGGTGGAATTGTAAGCTCTGGAAATCCGAAACTGGAAGCAACTGGTCTTTTTGATAATGAGTATCCTTTTTTCATGTTATTCACATTAGTCAAGTGCATTGTTTATGCCTTGTTAGTGTCTTATGTGCTCATTATGCACTATGTATAATTTAAGTCTATATTTGATGTCTTTATATTGCACCTGCACTCGGGTTACGCAGATTTTGCCTTGGCTAGCTAGTGATTTTCCTTAATAATTAATTCAGTTATCTACTTTTCAATTTCAATGACTACCCAAATGGTATGGTTACATTATTCAATTTGTTAGTGATGGGGAATTGGCAAGTATGGATGCAGGTATGAGTGCTACCAATTGTCCTTCACTCTGTACTTCTGTTCTGCCATTCATTTTGGTAAGGGATGTGTAATTCCTGCCAGTAGATTATACTTTGACTGTGATAAACTAATAATTAGTGTATTCACCAAATGTGGAAAGGCTAAACTAAAGTTTGGTGCTTTATCTTACTTTTATTGGAATTTTGTATTTTCTGATATGCATCCATTTTAGCAATTTATATTCTTCAATATATATAGAGTTTACTATGGGAAATTCATAAAATCAAGATTTCTAATTTGTTGCTTGCAATTTTTCTAGAGCTACATGGAGCTGACAGGAACTCCTTGGACTCTGGCTTATTTCATCAGTTTTTACCTTGTAACAATCTTGCTGGTTCTCAATCTGGTGAGTTCTGAAATACTCGGTCATTTGTCACCCTCTCGATAAAACTTCTACATAGAAAAGGGCATCCCACTCCGAAGCTCCTGCGTATGCGGGGTCTAGGAAGTAGAGATGTACTCAGTCTTATCCTCATTTCTGAGGAGGCCAGGTTTAGACTTTGACCCTATGACCTTTTAAGATGCAAGATAAAGTTCCTGTCACACCAAGTGATGCCCTCCAATTTTCACCTGGCCTCTTGGCTCTCTTCTTTAATGGTCAGAATGCTCTTTGGATGAGCTATCATTAAAACCAAATAGCTAGTCCTGAAGATTAGAGGTTGCCTCCTCTAAGTAACTCAATATATTTCCATATGCAATACAGACATACCTTGTGATCTTTTTAGTTTTTACCACCATCGTCTTTTTTTCTGAAGGAGAACTATCTTTTTATTAGATCTCAATTTAAAACTAAAACCTTTCTTTTGCTCTCTTTTTCCAGCATGATATAACATATAACTATACTGTGTTGTCTCATTCTTAGCTTTTTGTAGAATATGTCATTCAATTGACAGAATGAAGAAACAATCATAGGTAAGAAAAAGATGTCCATTTGAACAGTGATATGATAGGTCATATCACAATTACGGAAAGCAAAAGGGACTCATTGTGTAGAGGCCTTAACAATATGTTATCTTTTTACATTATATTTGAGAAAGAGTTCCAATATCATTGCATGTGTGAGAAAAACATTGATGGTTCTTTCCTACTTGTCTTTGAGTGGAAATACATATCTATTAGTTAGACCATCCCCTCTCCATTATATACTATGCATAGAATAGTATTTGGTATCATCTCTTCAGTGAACTTGCTATAGTATAGGTGAAATTTAAATGAGATTTTTGTTGTCACGCAGGGTGTCCTTTTTATCCAAATATGATTATTTAATTTATTTAAGATGATATATCATATCTTGAGTTGGAAAGTGGCGTAGGCTGGGCCATCTTCAGGATTGGTTTCAATCATGCAAAAAATAGACTGGGCATGAGACAAACCTCTATACATGGGCATGATTTAATTCTGAGCTAGGTTCAGTTTTCTGTATGTCATCCAGAGCAATCCTTAGACATTGATCTTACTAAAGGATATTGTTGAACTTTTATCTATTCATGGATCTTTAGATAAAATGCAATCATAGTGTTGAGATCAAATGTACTAAAAAAGATTCTGGATCTTCCAAGTGGATGGAAGCTTCTAACTATCTTACTTCTTGTATAGTAAAATGTTATTGATTGATGGCACTGAAATGATGAGTTTCATTTGCCTTCTCAGATTGTCGCATTTGTATTGGAGGCTTTCTTTGCTGAAATGGAGCTAGAAAATTCCAGTGGAGGTGAAGCAGATGAGGTGTGTATAATTGAATTTTTGTAAGACTCAGGGTAAAATATCAATCCAGGAAGCTCTTGTTTCATTCTACTTGTGAGTGCCTTATTAGGATGGAGTTTCTTGATCACCCTGTGATGGTGAGCAATAATTATCCACAAAAGTTTTTTTTTTACCCAACATCACCTGTGGGAACATTCACTGGTACTTGGTAGAGGCAAAGGTGAAGGCTAAAATAGACAAGGTTTAGGAGGTTTTAATATGTCATGTACCTTAGAAAGGGAAACTTTATCGTCTGACTGCACTTTGTGGTACAAACACTTCTTATGGAATATAAATGTCGTACCAGAATGCTGCATCCTGCAAACAGGAGAAGGAAATTCCATCTACCAGGACGCAGGAAATTCCATCTAACCATGATCCATGACACGAGCACACCATCTTACTGAATATGCTATGTACAACTGAAATCTAACTTCAACATAAATTAACTTACTGTTGAAAATCCAAGAGATCAATCATTTATGACCAAACAAACATACACAAAATCTCCCAATTAGAATTATCTAAAGAGTCAACCATTCATTATAAACTCCTAAGATAATATTTCTTCCTTGAAAAAATTCTCCTTTAATTTTGTATCTTCCTTTGCTCACCCCATATCATTGCAAAGCACACAAATTGTGGGTCCTCTGTTTCCTTTCTTGGCAAGATTATCTTTGGTTTGGAGCTGGTTGAGATGTGCTAACCAAAGGAACACTTTAACTTTAGTTAGAATCGTAAGTTTCCAGATTCTGGTCATGTTATCTGATTTGATTCCAGAAAGTTTATGGGATTGTAGTGTGATTTTACTGTTTAGCTCCCGTTTACCCCTGCTGTAAATCTCCAAGTGACCCAAACTCTTTCCACTGTGAGTTGCATTCCTCTGCCTAGGTTCTGTATGTCATGTACCTAAAGTTGTGAGTATCTTAGGTAAATAAAATTATAAAATGATAGCTCAATCTGTGTGTGTCTAAAGATCCATCTATTTGTAGCTGGACCTAAGCCTAGAAAAGATGACTTGCTGCAATAGCTTTGCGCTAAAATAGAACTTCTGTAGAGACAACTATGTAAAAAAGAAATTCCTTACCAAATTTTACATTCCAAAGTTAGGTTGTCACCCATACATATTTGAATGCTGATCGCCTAGGCATGCAATTGAACAAACCTTTGTACTTGAATATGGCAGTATATTGAAAAGGATTCGTCCATGCTTTGGATACATGGAAAGAAGTTGATTCTGAAAAGTTGGTGAGATTGATGAACTTGTAACATAGGAAGACTTAATAGAAACAGAAACATCTGTCTGGTCACTCTTAATGCTTTCTGCCCATGCCTAGGAAAAGTAGTGTGATGTCATATATAGCTTGACAGCCAGCGCAAACTGCAAAGCTCCCAATATGTAGTTAACTAAGGTATTTGGTAGATAAGGTACCATGGTTGTTGGTGATTATTTACTTCTTTCTGGTTGACCTATGAAATTATAGCTTATCATTACAATGATATGATGTTGATCGACTCATTCCAAGTGGTAGGACTAAATATTTCTTGCTAAATTATCATTTGACTTGGGATCCATTTGTATCTGTTTGGCATTTCTTGTGTCTAAATGTCTTGATCTTTACTAATGACTTTTAGTGAATTGTAGGATACCCTTGAAAGGAAGAAACAACGGCGTGTTGGGTAATTGTCTGCATCTTTCAGTAGTTGTGATGAAATAGTCAAATACTTGTTTGCTGTAATGCATAATATTCCTCTTCATATTCTGGTGCAGTTTGAAAACACGGAGTTGCACGGTAGACATTCTTCTCCACCATATGCTAAGCGCAGAGCTGAGCGAAACACAATGCTCTAAACCATAGTTTCTCTTCATGGTAATAAGGCTGCATCTTTTCTAATTTCATTCTGTGTCATACTTAACCAGATCACTTAGATATATTATGATAATAATCTTAGTCAGTAATTAACATGTCAATGGTTCTTTCTATGTTGATCACTAGTCAATACCTCTCTTGCGTTAATGTAGAAGACTGATTTGTTTCATGTATCTTGCTTTCAAAGTAACCATGGTGCTAGTTGATGAGATAGCAAGGCAGTGTGCTAGCTCTTTAGTAGCTGTTTGGTTGGTGCCAGCATGACTAATAATAAGGCCAGAGGGCCTAGTGATTAAAAGTCAAAAAACTTAAAATCTATTAAAGAGAAATATTACTCACTGAATCATCTACAATCTACATCGTAGGAAAAGAAATATTCCATCATTACTTCATCCAAGTTCATTTCACATTACTGATTAATGCTATAAGCCGGCAGATCTGACTGTCTTCTGTCTTGAGTTATTTTGTAGACTTTCTTTTCCCTTTACTCCTGTATGACAATGTTTTGCATTATACAGGGACCACAGCTAGAACTGAAGGCCACTTCATAGGTTGCTGAGGTGGTAACTTTAGTCTGCCTTATACAAGCATCAGGAGCAAAATTGGAAGCCATTGTTTCATTTGATTACGATATCTACCAAGGGACACTGTGAAAGTAGTGTTTTTACTGGCAGTGTAGCAATTGAATCAGTGGATTCTTGTGCTTAAGAGTGTAAACAAAAGTGAACCAGCTTGCAATTTTCAGCAACCTTTCAATTTGAGGGCACTTGATTTATTATGTCTGATTGAACTGGTTAGCCCATTTGTCCATTTGCTACCTTTCCCATAGCATCCTTTCGAATCTCTAGTAGCTGCTGTTATGTGGGCCTTCCTTATGAAAAGTTCAAACGCTATTTGAAGTAAATTCTTACAATTAGTTTTCCGTGTTAACCTGCATAACATGAGACTACACCATACGTGAGAGCAGGAGATGAAGAAAAATGAGATCCTCCATGCATTTTATGTGCTGCACTGGCTAGATCGAATCTCCATTTAAAAACAATAAAGAACGCAAGGTAACTCTAGCTTTTCATATTACTCTTCAACGATACAAACTGTGGGAATGACACGAGGAAACAAATAACGAAATGTAAACTGGTTACAAGTTACATGTTTTTAATAGGTTAGTAATTCCTCTTATATGGCATTCTTATCATAAGTCGGATCTTCCAGTTGAAAGTTCTGATGGAGTAAAAAGCTGTTCTGATATGCAGGTATATAGAAACATGCGACCACCACATAGCAACAGTTCAAGCAAGAAGACCACAAAAATCGAAGGGCCCAATTAACTATATAAACAACTTCACGCCAAGATGGGGTCCCTAACATTTGTTTTGAATATCAAAACTCGACCTACGGGTATTTACAAAAAGGATATTTACACATTTGTTAGATAGTTGAACCGTACCAGTATCCTTGTCCAACCAATTCAGGAAATAAGATAGAAACTAGATGCCATCGCAGCATATTATTCCTTCTACCTTTTTGGAGCTTTTGATTCACAGCCTTAATGTAGTATCAGCCACTCTGGAAGCTCCATCTTTAACTTTCTGGGCAAGGAACTCATCACAGTCAGCTCCTTTCACAGTAAATTCCATCAAAAGATCCTCAAAAAGCTTTTTTAGCGAGCTCTTAAATGCCAGTGAGCAACTCTTATCTCCCTCATCAACATCCTGGATCCCTTCCCCAACAACACATCCAACCTGAGCACCATCCATGTAAGCTCTGCATGCTACTAGGATAGTGTGTCCATGCTTGCGAAAATGACCAGCAACAAAGTCCTCAAAATGCTGCAGCATTGGAAATACGGAAGTGACGCAGAAAAATCATCTAAAACCTTTTGATGATAATGAGATACCAAATATAAGCTTTCCCGAAATAGTAAACAGAAAAAATTATTTCACAAAAATTTAGGAGAATATAAAGGTTTTTATAATCCCTATTATCATACGATCTGCAACATAAAGATAATATTCTTACCCTCGGTGGCCTCCTTAGAGAATACAACATTGTCCTGCAGGACAAAAGGAAAGTATCTTCATTGTAAGCCAGGGATTTCTTCTCACCATGAGTTGTATTAGCTGTCTGTGCGTAGCCTGGCTCATTAAAGTAAGGCTTTGCATTCAGGACCAAGGCCTGAATAGAGACAAGGACTTGAAGCATAGTTGAATTGGATGGATTCCACATCTCACATCCAGTGCCAGACCAGGTATTGAGAAGGCTAAGACAAACTTTCCCACATGCATACAAGTTTGGATTAAGTCGCAAACCACCAGAATGATAATGTACCATCTGCATGATTTTACAAAGGAGATGACATACCTTCTACTGAAAAGCAACAAAAAATAATGATACAAGAAAAGGAGTTCACATACCGGTGGTACTTGAGGATAGTTGGGAGGAAAATATATGTCAAAGAAGAAGAGACCGTCATGATAAGGAGTACCAGTTGGTCCTATGATAACAGCCCTAAGCAGATCCATCCTATCCTCATAAATTCTAACGTATATACTGTCTGTTTAAGTTAAAACAAAAAGCAAAATAATGAGAACAGATGAGAAATATGATTCAAGGATGTTTCACAAGTTCAAGGAAAAATCAAAAGTTCTGTCATAACAAAGCAAACGCATGAAGTCCTATGATAACAGCCCTAAGCAGATCCATCCTATCCTCATAAATTCTAACGTATATACTGTCTGTTTAAGTTAAAACAAAAAGCAAAATAATGAGAACAGATGAGAAATATGATTCAAGGATGTTTCACAAGTTCAAGGAAAAATCAAAAGTTCTGTCATAACAAAGCAAACGCATGAAGCAATGATGACAATGGTCAAAACATAACTACATTGGTACTAGTAATAAAAGACAAGGAAATTCCTGGCTATTCAAGACCTGATCAAATCATATCAAACAATACTTAGAATTCCATATATCCTTCTACTCCCTAAGAGATTTTGTTTTCTTGGTGAAACAATCAAAGAAATGGATCCATAATCTCACTAAAATATGAGAGAAGTAATACCCTGCTTTGTACTTCAACTGAAATAACCCAAGTTTCTAAACGTGAGAAAAAAAGATAATCTTGCTTACCTTGATAAACCATGATATTGAAGAAGAAGTTGAGCAATATGAAAACATATTGATTTAAATTCTTAATAGGAGTTCAATCATGAAGATACACACTACTGTGTAAAGCTTTACAAAAAGAGTATTCTCAGATGCAACTTTGAAGATGCTGACTTAAAATTCAATCTTGACTTAAAAATCTCAAAGGCCATAACCTGTAATTGACTTAAAATAATTTATCTCACATCAAATATATGCAAGACGGTGATTTTAGGTTATCATTTTTGGATATGATAAGTGCCTTAATTAAATTTGTCAATGGAAGATTTTGCAGCTCAGTGACTTACTAAATTTGTTTCTCCTACATGCTAGCTGAAATATAGGAGAGTCCTTTCACATTTCATGATTTGCTAATAGTTCTCATTGAAACTTACACAACACCTTCTTTGAAGTATTTCACAATTCTTGCTGCAATCCTAAATATTCACTGATTTTCTCACCCAATTTTAATAGAATGAACAAGTCTAATCTTCCACTGCAATAGTTGCCCGTTGTTTGCTCGTCCCAAGAATGCAAGAATGGAAATATTGCAGCAATGTTATAAACTATAACACTTCCAAAATTTCTAACAGATGTCTTGGCTATGATATGCCTATTGCAAAATGAAACAATCATTGCAGCCCCATAAGAGAAAAGAAGCACAAATAGGAGCAGAAGATTATTTACATGCCTGCAACATACTAGTATGGGCTCAATCTTTGCACATGAAATCTACACTCACCTGGTAAATCTTTCTCCAGGACCTTCCACTCATTCTGAATTCTCTTCGCCCAGCACTTTGCTGGCTGATATCAAGAAGTCATCAGGTAACATAGGCAGGAAATAGACAAAACAAAGAAAAATAAATGAAATGCTCATTTCATTTCATTTCAGTACCTTCTTAACTGTTGGGGGCACCTTCAGAAGTTCAGGTCTGCTATAGTAATGATCAGAGTGATCTTGCACAGTATCAAACTGTTTAAATAACTTGAATTTCACATCTATTTCATCTTCGATCACATTAACCTGCTTGCTCTTACTTGATGTTTCAGCTGGTGGCTTCTGCAACCATGGTACAGTTGCCTCCACCCCGGGAGGAAGATCCAAGTCATCAAACTTTGCAGCCAAACTAAAGTTGCAATCATTTTCATATAATTGCATATCATATTCATCTTCATAGTAATCTTCATCATAGTCATATTCATCGTACTCATAGTCATCATTAAAGTTATAGTCCAGTGAATCAGGATCAGAAATTTTCAGGGCAGTCAGTGGATCAGCATTCACAGAGAGATGATTTTCACTTGGGCCCGCCAAATCATTTGCCCAAGCATCCTATAATTAATCCAAACAAAAATTTTATGTAAGCAAATGAATGATATGGTAGCAAAACCACATCTAGATGAGTTACTGAACATCAAATGTTCACTAGACATGAAGGAAGGTTCAAACCTTTATTTGCTTTTCCAAATTTATAGAATATGCAATGGGTTGCTTATTCTTGTGGTCAGACATACTTTCACCAATGATCACAACCCCATCAGGATCATCATCTCCATCTATCTCGATAACTTCATGTGGAACAACCTTCCAAGACAAAATGATAAAAGATTCAGACATTACCATTTGATTTTAATTTAGAAGATCATGTATCAATTCATGAAGAAAAAGGAGAACTGCAGATAGTGAAAGAAAAAGAGTGTCAGAATTAAACAAAAAAAATGCATTATGACATTTTAGGGGTTAGATTTATCAAAGATCTAAGACAAAACATGGCACTCCTTATATAATTTAATTTGTTTACTGTCTCACTGTTTATAAAATCATGGATTCATGCTGTATCAACAGATTATGGTTAATAGGTAGTAAATGACTAGAATTGCAGAGGCTTCTCCTATACGTAGCTTATCAGACTAAATCTGGTCAAGCCACAATTGTAAATTTTCCTGTTCAAAATACTTAAAAACACTTCAGGTAAAATACTCACAGTAAAATGATCTTGATGAGTTTAAAATAGGTTGCATCTAGGTTCTCGAAATTATTTAATTGCTTCAGAAAGGAAAGGATGAGAAGCAAGATCCATTTACTAAATCTAACCTTCCCAACCCTTATAGGCCAATAAAATACAACCATTGAAGAATGCAAAAGAAAATTAACTTTATTGGAAGAGAAAGAAAAAGGTAAAGAAAAACATTTTTGCATCCTTAACCTAATTAAGCATAACACACATTCATCCACCTATGGGAGAAACAATAGAAGGAAAAAAGAAAAAGATGGCCATATCATCTCAATCTTTTTACTTTTAGTATTTTAGCTAAGCACAGCTGAAGCAAAAAATTGATTACGGCCCAACATCCAATCAAGGGAACCAGTCTTCATGGCATAAAGTGGTCTCGATTAATATATTGAACAATGTAAACTTGGCTGCAAGCCCGAGAAGTACGTGGCTAAATCACAATAAAACATATTAAATCAAGATGAGTTGCTTTCACTACACAAAGACCAATTGGCACCAAAGAATCTACTCTGTCGGCAAAGTCTTGGACAATGCAAGTGTATCACAGACAAACTCTCGAATATACCCTTCATGCACACAATGAAAATATAAACAGGAATAGCATTACTGCCATCTTTCAAGTCAAAATATAACAATATTGCTTTGTGCAAATGGAACTAACTAAATGATGGAAAATGAAAGAAAATGAGCACATGTACCATTGGGATAATAGAGCTTGCAATAGCATATCAGGATACATAGAATAGAATATGAACTATTCTCTACAGTGATGCAGATACTGACGTCATTGGCAAGTAAAAAGATTGGGTCGAAATTGACCCCATTTACCATTTGTTTTGCATATGTTCTGACTTTGTCAGAATTACTGATTTCTATAGGCATGATATTTTCTTATTCTAATGGTAGGTCTAACAACAATGTTTTATTTTCAGGTACATCAGAATTATTAGATCCATGAAGATGGCCAGCAGCCCCTGTGATGGATAAAGTGACTGTTGACTCTAGGGCCACAAATAAGCAGCCCTAATGTCTCAGCAATTTTTCCAATGTCACTCTCGTGAGATGTTTTTACGGCAAGAATTCCCCACATTTACAGTTTAACAGGTCGATGCTTATTTTCAAGTAGGCTTGAAAGTACAGAAGAATTTTCACCACAGCTTGATCTAATGCTCAACAGATGATGCAAACTACAACTTAGAAAATTGTACTCGATGGCATAACAGAAACAGTAATACTCAAGGTTGCCTCAAATCATTTTATTGGTCTGCTGGCTCATCAAATTCCTAGATTCAACAATTATAGAACTCATTATCAAAATATCTCCCACTTTCTCTAGCAAAAAGTATATGCTTTCCTCCTCACTCTGTCACCACAGCCTCTACTTCCTTTAGAAGAAGAGTTTCCCTAGGGATGGTTTCAGAATCATTTGTAGCAAGCTTCTGAGATGATTCTATAACCACTTTCTGATCGCTTATTCCTTTATTTTTGCTTGAAGAAGAGTTGCCCTGGGGAGGTTATTAGATGAAAAGAATTGCCCAAGGGATTACTACTCCAAAAAGTAAAACTGTCTGGCCTTTCCCAAACTCAAAATTGTGTATCTTCAATCTCGTCATGCACGAACGAAAAGTATCTCAAAACAACTAGGGTTACAGCACTAATTCAACTACAGCTTGAGAATAAAAAAAAAAGATAAATAGAAAAGATAAGCATGAACCCTGGATTGACAAGAAAAGAAAAGAAAAATTATCAATGATCAACTTCTCATATATTGGTTTTCTTTCGTAATTATCAAATCAAATACCAAAATCCAGTCAGATGTAACCAAGAAATCAAACTAAAATCCCGGGACCAAGAGAATCCGATCTTATTCAATCATAAAAGAAGTTCGCATGCGATCTTCCATCAAACCAACAACTGGCAAATAATTCAACAAAAAGATCAATAGAACGAAAGATCACAACTTTCATATCACCTGACTTCGCTTCCGCTTCTGCTGGCTCGAACTCCACGCCGACGAAGACGATGAAATCTCTATGACATCCGGATCCTGGTACGATGAGCTCCCAGCAAAAAGGTGAAGCCTACAATTGAGGAAAGTGGAACGCCATGAGAACTACCAAACACCAATCGGAGACGAACGGAAACCAAACCAATATCCCTCGCTTCGAAGCGTGTCCGGAGGCGTACTTCGCTGCCGGCGAAGGCTCCATCGAGCCGGTCAATGCCGGCGGGGGACGCGGGAATCGAGACGATCGGATCTGATCCTATCAGACCGGACCGGCGGCGGCGGCAGCCGCTACAGTTTTGGATGGATTCCAGCGAGGGGCGGCGGAGAATTGAGGGACGAAGTGGGGATTGGAGAAGTGGAAGAGCCGAGGTTGGAAACAGAGCAAAAGACGGGACTTTGGGGATTCCGGTTTTTTAAAAAGGGTCTGCTTTTGGTATTATCACCCCTACTTTTTATTTGTATTAAAGCTTGACATTTGCGTTAGTGCGTTGACTCCTCTTCAATAAATATTTGAAAAGAGAAAAAAAAATATATTTAAGACCAACGTATTCTACGATATGCGAAAAAAAATAACCGATTAAAAAAAACAAAAAAAAAACAAAAAGTGACCGATTTTATTTTTATTTATTTTAAATGTTAGACTACTTGGGTTGCGAACTTAGACAATTATTAAATAATACTTGGGGTGGAAGTATCAAAGCAAATAGTATAAGATAGCATTTAGCATACAATATGTAGCAATATAATCTTTCTTATATAGTATATCTCTTTCTCTTTTAAAGATAATTTCATGCTGTAATTGCATGCCTTTCCTTATGTTGCTAGTCCACATGCATTTGAATATCTGAAACACTGGCATATAGAAAAAATTTGTTATACCAAATTCAGATGATAGTTTTCCTTTTGTATCATCGTAGATTCTCAGGAATACAGTATCCTTACCAGATCTTAATGGAAGGAAGGATCTGAAATTCCGATCCACCTAAGGAATTTAAATTGGATTTATCAGTCAAAAGAGTATCCAACCTAATGCAACTAAGATCATCACGTAATGATTAAAGAGAGAGAAGCTACAATAATTCAATAACAGATTACTATTTTACATAGACAAACAGAATTCTTATCTCACTGGGAGACTATTTTACATAGACAAACAGAATTCCTATCTCACTGGGAGATACAAAATAGACTTCGATGTGCGAGCTAATCAACACAACTGCTCCTAGTTTAGAGCTACTTCAACAAATGCATGTTATGTTCTTCACTCGGTGCGCGTGCACACATGGCATCTTATTGGAAACAAGTAGTTTATATGTATATATGAACACTAGCTCGATGATATCTTATTGCAAACCTAGAGTAGATAGTTAGTAGGATGTGTCATCGCTTCATTAACTTGGTGGACAAACTGGCTGCAATCAATCCCCATCTCGGTGAAGGCCAAGATGAGGTTTGGCAAAAGCTTTGCTAGCATGATCTTGAAGCCAGTGGAGCAGCTCTTCTGACCTTCATTCTTTACCTTTCCACAGTCATAAGCTTGCCCAACCTGAGTGCCGTCTAAATAAGCCTTGCAGGCAAGAAGGATATGTGATGACCGACAAGTAAAATGCTCGTGGACAAGCTTCTCAAAATGCTGGATTTTTGTAAATAAGATACATCAGATAAGTAGGACATAACCCAAGGACAAGAGAAGCACATAAGCAATGTTTGAGATGCAAAGGTACCTTAGGTGGCTTATGCAAGAGGTATAGCATAGACTTGCAAGACAACAGAAATGCGTTCTCATTGTAAGTGACGGAATTCTTCTCTCCCTCAGCTCTTCCCAACTGTTTGTCATAGCCCGCCTCATTGAAATACGGTTTCTCGTTGAGAACAAGGGCCTGAAGTGATAACAATACTTGAAGAATAGTGGAGCTTTCAGGATTCCATACTTCAGTACCAGTGCCTGTCCATGTCTTCAGAAGACTAAGGCAAACTTTTCCCGACTCATATAAGTTTGGGTTCAACCGAAGCCCACCAGAGTTGTAGTGAACCAACTGCACATTGCGGATCATTTCATTTTCTACTTATGATAATAAGAGAACAAGCACTGGCAGTGACACAAATTTTGCTAGTCGGTACTAATGCCAATAAAGAACTGAAGGTAGATTATCTTTTGTAGTTTATCAGATAAACTCGAATAGCCCATCCGAACTAGGCTCTGAAATACAATTTTCATCTAAATCTATCTCTAAGGTGACATGCGTCCTGTATCCATGAGCTATTTTGAAGCTTAGAGGAGAAGTGTTTTTATAATATCATTTAGCAATGCTTTATAAGTCAAGAATAAAAATACTAGCCTAAATTAATTCCTTGAATCTTTTATTGGGTAACAAAGAAAAGTCAATGAGTTAAGCATTTCTATAGCTAAAATTTGGAGCAGAAATTCAAGGTTTAACCTAACTCAAACTAAAAATGATTGAAAAAGAGGGAAGAAACTTACAGGTGGTTCATGAGGATAATCAGGAGGAAAAAGTATATCAAAGAAAAATAAACCATCATGGTATGGAGTTCCGGCTGCTCCAACGATGCATGCCCTCAAGAGATCCATCCTTTCCTCATAAACTCTAACAAAAATACTCTCTGTCAAAATTACCGAAGGTACATTAAATTAACAAGAGAGTATTAGCAAGCCTTTACTAATTTAAATAAGTAGCAAGCATTTACAAGCATGTCTGCATACAAGGCTTATGTACTTCTGCAAATTACAAATCTATGAGACATCAGAAAACTGGAAAAATTAATAACTTACTCTATATTATCCTTTCTTATGTAGAATGTTGTTCACATCAATGTAAAATATATATCAACTAAAGAAATTAGTTTAAATAAAAAGAAAGAAAAAATACTCTGAAAAATCTTTTCAATGACAAAATTTAAACCCATGATTGCTCATGAAAAGAGTTCGAAAATCTTATATCAGTAGTTTTCCACTTTTCCCTGTTTCTAGATTGAGAAAGACGCCAAACTTCCATCCACATAAACAATAAATGGAGAAAATAATAAACATGTATTTGCAAAGTAACAAAATAATGTAAGAGATGAGATGAAAAACTAACCTGGTAGATCTTTCTCTAAGATACTCCATTCTTGCTGTATTTTCTTCAACCAACTTCTTTTTACCTGAGGTGAAGAAGGTAAGGATACAAATGCAAATCTAGCACACTAGTAGAGAAATGTAAAACTGACGTTAAAAATGTTCTACCTGAGATATTGTTGACCCATTATCCCAATCATTTACGAAATGGTGATCAGAGTACTCATCAACAGTGTCAAATTGCTTAAACCTTATTGTTTTATCATTCTCTGGTGATGAAGTTGGTTCTTCACTCTGTTCAGTTTGTTCTTTTTGCTGCTCCAAGCATTCTGGTTCCAAGTTTTCTACATCCAAATGCATTTCTTCTGCTTTGAGAATCTGGAATTCAGAATCTCCCCTAGCCTGAAAAAGAGCCACAACAAATCTTAAATTTAAAATTTGAACTAGTACCCTAAAGTTCAAGAAGAATCAAGATAATGAACCTACTAAGCCAGAATGTGAAGCCATATCAAGGGCACCAAATAGACTTGCAGCTACATATGTCAGGAACTGCAAAGCTCCCTTTGAGAACAAGGATGTAGTAGCTTTCCACACATCTCTTGCAGAATCTTCACATAAATCATCTACAACCTTTTGAAACAAATTGAACTCTTTATCCATGCAGTGAGCGAAGACAGAAAATACTGCAGTAAATAATGGATGTGCCACAAAGGAATTATTAGGAAGAGCAATGCAGACCTCAGTGTTCTTATGGCCTAGCTGTTCCTCCTGATCAGCCATATTTATAGGTGCATTTGCCGGAATAGTTTCCTCATTAGCCAATGGTATTGAAGCAGTATCGAGAAGCCTATCTACCCCAAATATTTCAGAAGGCGGAACCTGAGGTAATTGAAAATGAAATAAAATATCTCATTGGTATAACATTATATGTAGGAAGAAAGAAGAAGAAAAGAAAAAGGCATAATTATCAAGAAAGAGGCAGCCATTGCATGATTGTCATGCAGAAAGGCTGTGGTCTTTTTGTTTTTAATGAATGGTCCTCAGAAGTGCTGACCTGCACTATGAGAATAAAAGGCAAAGTGTGCAAAATTAAGTACAACAAAAAAATTATCTTAAAGTATAATGCCCCAAGTTACTTGAAGCTAATATATCTAAATGTGAATGCTAAGGATGAGTCTTTGATGCAGCGATTTAATTTAAACAAGTTAATATTGGGCATGGATCCATACCGTAGTTATAAGACCATTGGCCCATCTTATTTCTACACCTTCATTCTTGTAACCAATGACATTTCCAATGTATGATAAATAATCAGAAAATGCCTCATCATAACTCTCATTGATGTTGGTTTTATGAACAGCATCTTTTACTAGATGTGAATTGCTTGTGTCAAGAAGCATATCATGCTGTTCTCTTTTTCCAGTAAAATTTGCAACAGGAAACTTTTCATCCATATTCTCGATACTTGAAACAAATCGTAGCACAACATCACCAATGCAAAAGGAGAAATCTGGATGTTCAATCAGCTCATAAGCACTCACAGTCTCTTCAATAGATTCTCCAACAAATCTAGCAGTCTGTTTGACGTCGGGAACAATCCATTTGACCTTCACAGTGCGTTCAAGTGCATCCACTTTTTTCACAACCCCGAGCCGCTGACAATTTTGAAAGCACATATCATCTGAGATGACTTTCTCTAATACAAACTGTTCCGGCCAAAAATCATGGTCACCGAGATTGTTCACCGGAAACAAGGTATGTGGATCTATGCCAACTGACAGAGTGCCATTCTGCCAAAGGACATCAACCATGCTCTTTGTCCTTGCAATCACATATGTTTGCCTACAGCCTTTGCCATACATTCCTAATCCCTTTTCCATTTTGGTGCACTTCTTAGGGGCAGTGTTTGGAGTGGCTGAGTTAGTAGAGTCTCTATGGAAGTAATCAACTGGAACAGTGCACCAATCACCGAGTTGCCAATTAGCGTATGGAAAACATGATAAGAGGGTTAGGTCCTTTGGTTCTTGAAAATGAGAAGGTGATGATGAGCGAATGCCCTGACCACTTGCGACAGAACTAATCCAATTAATATGCACCAAACCTATTTCCACATGCTGAACAGTACCTTCATCTCGCCTTGCCTTCCATGAGCCACACAACCATCTCACAGATTTGAATATGGTTGGAACATTAATCCGTACATGCTGACCTGGAAAGTAAAAGTACGGTGAATCTTCTAAAAGGCGTGAAGGAACGGGTTGTAAAGCTTCAGTATCTTTTATCAATATTTCGCACTTCGCTCCATCACCGAATACAACAGTAACCACATCAAATACCCTCTCCACTCTCCCAACCCATGGCCCCTTCACTACATAATCCCCACACATGAAGGTTCTTACTCTGTGAAGCTTTTTGCTATTAACATCTTTTATCAAATCACCAGAGCTCGTCTCCAAATCGACAATCATATCAACATCCACAACCCGGCCCAACTGCCCCGAAGGATCAGTAATTGAGCAGACAATGTCGCCATGCACAAAACCTCTTTCAAATGCAAGAAAATCATCAATCTTGCCTATGCTATCATCCAGACTCGATAAAATACTCTGAGCATGTCCCCCATATACAGATTCACTATTATCTTGGTACTCACTGTCACTGCTTTCAGCATCACTCTCAGTATCAGAGTCAATAAAAAGTACATCCATTATTACAAACCCTGCAATATATTATTTTGCCCAAACTCAGCATCAACAATAATTTTATTATAAATAAGATAATCATCACCAAATAGAGGTTTTTGTATTAAATTTCTTAAAAAAGACAAGTTAGTCAACATGTGTTGTGACAAATTTAAAATAATCTTTATAAACTCAGACAACCACAAAGAAATTAAAACAATCTTCCGCAAGAATAATTTGCAACTAATTATAAACATACAAATTCCAAGGTATCTCTAATTATTAGCAACAAATTAATTACAATTAATGATAAAAGTTTACTAAAGAGGGAAAGAGGATGCTTCATCTTACCTCTTATCACCTGCTTGCCAAATGAGATATGTAATGGAGATCACTTGCTAGCCTCTCACACAAAACCCAAACAAGTATATCTTTAAAATGACTTTCTCACAAGTGTGGAAATGGAACTCGGATGACCATGTCAACAATACAAAGCGAACTTCAATGCCACAAATATTGTCCAATCAATAAGTTCGTTTTTCTGATGGCAAAGATAAATATAACCAGACGAAAGCTGCAGGATCTTCACCTGCACCTGATAGTAGTGCCAGAGCAGACTAGCCAAATACAGGAATCTTAGATAGCGAAGTGTGAAAGGATTTGCAAGAGATCAAACTATAAGTAAGTAATGCCAAAGGAGATTTGCCCAATACAGGAAATATTAGATACCAAGTGACAAATGAAATTTGCACAAGATATCAAATCTAATGCCAAAGGAGATTTGCCCTGGAGAGCAAACTGTAACTAACTATTGCCAAAGGAGATTTGCCCTGGAGAGCAAACTGTAACTAACTATTGCCAAAGGAGATTTGCCCAGGAGAGCAAACTGTAACTAACTATTGCCAAAGGAGATTTGCCCAGGAGAGACTGTAACTAATTGATGCCAAAGGAGATTTGCCCAGGAGGGCAAACTGTAAGTAACTATTGCCAAAGGAGATTTGCCCAACAAGTACAATTTAGGCATTCTTGCCAAAAGATATTTGCTCCAAAAGAAAGTCCATCGCAATTTTCTTTGCTGCCAAAGGAGATTTGCCCAGAAAGAGAAAAATATAGAAGCTTCTTTACTGCCAAAGGAGATTGAGATTGGCACAACCAAGCAGAATATACCACATATAAAGACTGACAGAAGGATATGTTCCAAACTCTTGTCTGCTTGCAACGGACAGCTTCTGCTCCAAAAGGTCTAGCTCAGCATCGCCAAAGGAGATTTGCCCAAAAAGGAAGTTCTTGCCAAAGGAGATTTGCCCAATAAAAGATATCATCCATAAAGTTGCTTCATATACCAAAAGACAGCCACAATAATCGACTTAAGCCACCCCACAGTCTGCAAGGAGAGAGTAACCACCACCAACCAGTCACCAGACACTTTGCGGACAATCTTCAAAGAGATATTTATGTATGATGGATAGTTGAGATAACCTTTCCTTCAAAGCTAGCAGAATAGACTGTCGCAATCTGCACACCAATTTCACTAAATCATTTATTAAAACTGCACACATGATTTACCAAAAAAATAACTTTATCCACAAAAGGATTACATAAACAACACTAGGAAGAAACACTTAGATATCTTTAAAGCAATAGGAAACATAATTTTTTCGAATGAACCTTAATCATCTGAAAGAAGAACAAATATAGTACTTGAGATAATGGAAGAACCAGCCTTTAATCCTAAACTTGCTTTCTTTTCCATCGAAACAGATAGTCTACAGAGAACAGAGAACTAACTTGTCTTGCTTGTCGCGACAAGAAAAGAACAACATATATAGACAACTAGGACTAATCAGATAAAGTTCAAATTTCTCGCAGGGAACTGATACTAAGATTGAAGTCACAGAAAGAAAAAAAAGAAAGAAGAAGAAGCCAATTTCCAATCGATAAAACCAAAATACCAAGCCCGAATAGAGAATAAAAAAAAAATCAATACCCACCACTTCTCCGACACGAGCCCGAGAGCTAGACATCAAAGTCTGGAGCCATACCAAGAGAACCCAAGTGCCCAAAAGAACCGAAGACTTCCTTTCATATATCTCCTTCAAAGCCCAAAGAAGAGTAGCAACAGCGAAAGACAGAGAAGGGGGCAGGGGCTCTTAGGGACGAGATCCAATCCCTCCCCAGAACCGACCCATCACGCCATCTCCCAAATCCATAACCATGGCAGGGTGATTCGAACTAGAGAAACCCAAAACGGAATTTCCAAATTCCAATCCCTTCTCCTACCTTTGCTTCTCACTCTTCATTCCTCTCTCTTTCTCCTCCCCTCCTCACTACAAGCATTTCAAATGGCGAAAGAGAGCTTTCTGCCTACCATCCTTTTCCTCATTATTGTATTTTAAAGAGGAACTTATTAAAACTTCTACGTGCAAATGCTTTAATTTAATACATTACTCTGTTTGGACTTTTATAAGTATAATTTTACATGCCCAAAATGTATTAGAAAAATTACATCTTTGGTTTGCCTAAATAAATGTATATAACTTATACTATAAGGTCAAGACCGAACTATAATTATTAGTCAACATTAATTTAGATATTAAAAAACTTAATTATTCACATATGAATAGAGAGTCTTATTTGTAGATAGAGAGATATTTTAGTCATTTTATTATTTATCTATAACCGAAAATATCAGTACCAATGGAATACCATTAGTTTTGGATGAAAAAATCTAACAATTATAATTAAACCTAATTACAAAAAGATTAAATACTTAAATTTAAAATATATAAAAATAAGTTAAAATTGAGCTAAATCATACGGAGTTAAACCTTAATTTGCCCAAATATATCATTATCGAGTACTTTTAATTTTTTTTAATTTTTTAACATAATTGCTAGTAAAAATTTTAAAATATCATAATTGATGTTACAATCTCTCGACTCTTTCAGAATTATCATTAATTTTTAAAGAATATTTCTAACAAATTATTATTAAATTTAATAAATACATTAAATGACTAAAATACCTATTTTTATATTTTAGGGTATAAAATATTTATTTATAATTTTTGTCTCAATAAGATATATTACATTGTACTGTGTTATTAGATATAATATTAGATAGTTTCTAAACTATTTTTAATACAAATATATAATGATAAAATAGTCTTTTTAAGATCTAAGTTATGTTCTAATAATCATAGCTAGTTAAACTTAACTCACAGAATGATATTTTAAAATTATTTGGTGAGAATTATATAAGAAATCTCTTATTTGTATCAGTAATTCTCAGCAGCTTTGTAAACAAAAGTCCAGTTCATGATCAGATAACAAGTGAGTTTACTGTGTGTGTGTGGATGTTGGAGAACTTTTTGCATGTCTCCTATCAAAGTATAGAAAAGTAATTCATATAATAAGCAGAATTAGAAACTACGTGGGAAATTCGTATATGATAACGAAATTTCGACAGAAACTCTAAAAGGTATCTTTTTATAAGATTCTAAATCCAACATCGAATATCCAATATAGCAGTTGAGCCGTCGAAAGTGGATAGGAATAAAATTGCTTCCACTTCCACTTTTTCCACTTTTTGGAAGTTGCAAGTCATGTCTAATAATTTTGACTTGCTACAATGCCAATACTTTTTCTCTAGTACCAATTGGTTGACTTCTTATTATTTTCTTTCGAGAATAGGGCAATCTCATAATACAGCAATTGGTCCTCTCCGTATGATCCATATCGTCTTGCGTACATTCTTAAATCTCAGTTGTAAATTAAAATGTTAAAAGGGATGTTATTTGATCTATTAAGACGTCTAAATTTGGGAGAAAAACTTGACCTTATATTTTAAGAGGGTGAATTTATTATTATTTTTTTCTAAAAGATTGTGTTATTTTTTTTGGGGGGGGGGGATACTTATGCCCAAATCCCATGAATTATTTATCTATTTTATATATATCTACTTATATATTATGTGTGTCATATTGAGACTCTTAACTTTATAGAATCTATGAATTACTTTTTTATTGGTTGTTTGGTTAATTTTTTTGATAAAAATATTGTATCATTGTTACCTAATTAATTTAGGTAGCATTTGGTTTACGGTACTTATTTATGAATTATGTCTCTTTTAAATATATTTTATAACTATATATATATATATTAGTTAAATATTATATAATATAAGTCATGTGATAAGTTATGAACAAAATTTTATTAAAGATAGAAGAATACGATAAAGTTTACATATTTTCTAAGTAAAAGTTTTATTACAGTTAACATAATTATCACAGTTTAGTAACTAAATATAAATTTTTATATAATTTTATAGTTATAAACAAACATAATATATATTTAAAAGATGTGTATAAAATTATCCTAAAAAAAAATCTTACGTACGAACTAAACGAGGTCTTAGCCTTCGGTGGATCATTTTATTCTTACTTCAGATTAAAAAAAAAAGAACACAAAATTTTAAGAAAATAATTTTTTGACATTTTCATCGATTCGAATCATTAATAGTTGAAGAGGTTAAAGTGTCAACAAAAAAAATTAATCAATAAATAATGGGATCTATAAAATTTTGATCACCAATAGATACATGATTACATACCATATCATCTCCATTGGTTGTATTAGCTTAGTTGTGGTGGACTAAATGAAGGCCACAGGAAAGACTTTACTGTTACTAAACAATGCAAAGGATCATCAGTATTCCACTAGTGCAAGCACTAACACTTAGTGGGGGTTAAAGCAGCGAATGATAGGCATCAAAAGCCAAGATGATGCGTTGTGTTTTAGAATATGGACTCCTCTCCGTTTTAAATAATTTTAGGTATGATGCATTTGATTGAATTCCTTCGCCTGCTCGGTCTGTCTTTAATGGAATGTTGACTCATCTCTCTTTGGCAAGATTATCTAATCAAATACTTATTTTATGTAGCCCCAACTTGTGTCCTATCAGACTCGCACATTGTTAGAACTAATAATTAATAAAAATATTTATTAGAGTGTTATATATACGGATAATTCTATTTAGATTATCTTAGTTCAACATAAGTATATGTGAATATTTTTCATAGTTTAAATAGTTAATATGTAAAACAGTGATAGTTTAAGGGGTTAGATTTATTATGATATGTTTTTAAGAGAATTGACTGAATTACCCAATTGGATAAGACTAAGTTTATTTGTCCGGCTTAAGATTAGCATAGGAGCTCATGATCTATAAAACAAATGAAAGATTATCTATAGATTGTTTCTATGGAGCTTAAACCTACCGGAAAACAAACACTAATAATGAAAGGAGTTGGATAAGTCTGCAGTTCCATCAACAAAACTATAACATAGAAAGTGGGAGTGTTCTAAAAGCAAACCAGAAGTGGGAAGGAGAGGACTTAGATAGCGAAAGGTACCAAATGGAATAAGTTTTACCATCCATGGTTGGTCCATTGAGCTCCTTGTTAGAGAAGTACTGCTTGCTTCTGCTCTCTTTTATACTAAATCATACTATTTCTCATATTTTCTATAAAATGAACTTGTGAGCTGACTGATTTGATTAATGTTCGTTAGGTTTTGGGTGTACTTGGGAAAGGGTTTACCTGCATACTCTTGTTCAAATTTTGATTGACGGTGTTATAATGTTTTTTATAACCGTGGTAATTAATCAAAAGAATTATTTTAAAAAAAATTCAGTAACAAATCAATAGACAATGAGAGTGCACTTTGAGAGGATATGCTTTTAACTCCAATCTGAGTCTTTCTTTCTTTCTTGCTGAAAGTTGAACAGTACTTGCATTTGATCACTAGACATACATGACCTGTAAGAGTCCACCATTTTTGTTCTTTGGTGCTTTTGGTATCATGATCTCCAACTACCTGAACTAGTTTTGTAATTATTATTATTATTATTGCAAGGTGAATAGTATTGTAGTGGAACATGTTCCCCATTGAGGTGGAGTCAATCTCTCTTTCTTCAGAGTGAGTAAGTAATAAAAAAGAAAAGTTCTAGAAGGGTAAAATAATTTATTTTCAAACTAAAGTTATAAAAATTATGAACACAACGAAAAATCTAGCAATTATAACTTACTTAAAAGTTCATGAAACATAGTAATACAAAATAAAACTTATGAGGTTTAAGTAATTTTCATCGAAAGTATAAGAAGGTAAAATAAATTTAACACAAATAAAAAAAAAAAAACCTAGTCAACAACATCTTTGATATTCTTACAATTTGTATTATTCATATAGTGAGTGTTCCAAAGCATTAGTTCTGGTTATTCTGAAAGAAAGCATATTGATAGAAACGCTTTGAAAATTAAGATGTTTGAGATGACAAAAGTTTAGAGTTCTCTGGATGCATCTGTGGGTAGCACTATGTTATTCATATAACAGCAGCCCACCATGATTGAAAGCAAGAGCTTTAGTAAATAAAAAGCACAGATAGTGGAGATTTCATCATTCCAGACTAGACGGTAAGATGAATCATATTAAAAATAATCCCAAATGGGGAAATCACTTTGTCATGAGAAACCATGAGATAACCACAACAGGGTAAAAGAAAAGACCACAGCTGATACAAAGTAATGGAGCAATTTGTCATTAATATTTGATTCAAAGATAAATGTTGCTTTCAATCCATTTTCAATTTCTAATGTAATTAGGAGCAAAAATATAATGGAGCAGATAAAAAAGAAGTTTGTGACAGCAACATATACGAAGTTATGAATAATAGCACCTCAAGTAGTGGAATCTCAATGAGATTTCCCAGTGGAAATAATAACACAAGGGATTATTTGTCATAAACTTGTCAAAATTTGCTCTGTTAGTAGCACAGCCCAAAATCAAAGTAATACGACATACAATTCCGAACAACTTGGACAACAAATTTTGGAGGAAGTACACAAGAGGCCATTAAGTTTTGCACACTGTCTTTCCAATTAGTGGGGCGGAAAGGTTGTAGGAAATATTGCTTCAAGGACTGTGAATATAAATGGTTTCATTTGAGAGGAAATCCTTATCACCTCCGGAGCATCTGGTCATATATATTAGTCTTGATGGCATGTATATATATTATTTTCAAATGAAAATTATATGATGCCAATTGAAATCTCTGTCTCAACGAAAAGCAGAACATGCAAAAGAGGAAGGTGGCCTTCAAGCGATCCGGATATGCTGCAATTCTATCATGTCTCTGTTGATGGTGATCTTAATGTTAAGCAGCAATAGGAACCCTTTCGGACTTATCAATTCCTTGAATATCAGTAATTCTCAACTTGGTCAGGTCCTGATAATGTGACCAAGCTTGGTGAGAACTAGTTGCTGCTTGCTCATTAAGTCAGCATTTTTAAAACTAAAAAACATGAATTACCTGATGGTGGCCCTTGGTTCTGCAGTAGTTTTTTCTTCTTTTCTTCTTGAATATGATTACTTTCGCATTTAAAGCCTGAAAAAAAGAAAAAAATTGAAAATTACAAACGGTTGTTAAAGAAAATGCCCAGAAATTTATGGAACACATGAGCACCAAGTGGCCATGCAGGAGAATGCAGAGAATTTCACATGCAATTTTGAAAAGAACAAAGCTATAATTACTAAGTTTTCATATCAAACTGAACCAAACACCAAAAGAAGACTCAAAGACATAGTTTGGACTGGAAGTTTGATCTTGTTTTGACATTTTGCAATAGGATGAAACTTGAGCTATGAGAGTACATACATACATGGAATGATAGTACAGATGTATTATGAATAGTTCATAATAGCTTCATGTGAGGGTGGCAGATCAGAAAAAAATTCTACTTGTGATATGATTTTACAAGATCAAAATATATAATTCTTAATCCATATTGTGCTTAATTTTAAGAAGTATTTTCTTCACAGAAATACTCTAAATTTCTGATAGAATAAAGACAATAAAACAATAAGTTAATATACTAATTATAGTGAGTTGGACATTAAAATGATAGAATTAGCTTATGCATCATTATCACAATTTTATATGATTCTTGTGGTAAACCTAAATTTCAGAATTCAGATTCATGGCAACACTGAACTAAATAAGTAAATAGTGTGCATGCATATGGGTGATATCTGTATGTATGATGTGTGCCAGTGTATGTCTCTAATCTTGCGTCTGTGCCTATGCTTGCGTGTGTTCCTGTGGCTGGGAAGCATGTGATTTGTGCATATGTTTATGGCTGTCTATATGTATGCACATGCATAAATATATCTAGTCATAGGCATGTCCCCATATATAAAGATACCTACCTACAAAGATCCATAATTTTGCCCATAGAGTTATGATGAAAGAAACTAGAGTTAGGTGATGTATGCATGTTTAACACAAATTGATCAATCCATGCAAGACATGCATCAAGGCCACTCTAGCCAAAAAACTTAAAAAGGAAAATTGTATCACAAAAGAATCACTTTTGACAACAAAACCAGCACAATACAACAAGGAAAAGGACGAGAAAAGGCAAAGAGCTGATGATTCACAGTTTCATACATGCTCTTCAACAACAGCATGCACAGCTGCCTCAGGTAGTATTGGCCTGCCAATGATCGTTTTAGATTTCGAACGAACATGAGAACCCTGTTTAAAATTAACTGCAGAAAGAATCAAATTCACGGTAAATACAATCATGTCTATGGCAGCTCAATGCTAGGTACATAGTCTTGACAAAAAATAAGTAGAACAAAGATGTTAAAATAAGAAAGTTGAAAGCAGAACTGTTTGAGTAAAAAAGAAAAAATTACAAATCCCAGAAATCAGGTAAAAAAGTTAATAAGTTCTCACTTGCTAGTTGAGTTGGTAGGAAAGTATAACAATACATCAGATGGTTTAAGGATTAGTACGTTTCATTCTAATGAATTGTATCTTCCTACAGTTGCAGCAGAGATCTTTGGAAAGAGATACTGATACTTTATGTGATGTCACGGGGGAAACTACAACTATTTATTTATAAGACATAAGTTTCTTATAGCAGCTTAAGAACTCGACATAGAACAAGGAAAAAAATCGATACAAAAGGTGATCTTAAAACAAACATTTAAATCCAAGACATTCTACCTTGACATTAACGTCACAAAATTTCAACCTTTGAGTAAAAATCGAATCCCCATTGCTGACCTTAAACTGATGAGCCCCAATCTACACCAAAAAGACAACAAATTTAAAAATGATTTACATTGACTTCTAAGAGAAAAAGAAGAAACAATTAAAAAGAGTTGAACTCCATCGATTTCAAACCTGAATAACAGCAAAGACCGGCTCGTCCGGCTTAAACGGGTTCTCCGAGGGATCCAGCGGTCCCACTACTCTATACCGGACCTCCGCCGCCTCCATCGCTTTCTCCTCGTCTGAATCTGATGCATCTCCATTCTCTGGATCCCAGCTCTCCCCTCCTCTTCTTCTTCTTCCTCCTATTCTTCTCCTTCGCCATCGATGTCCTCGTCCGAGGAGCTCGTCGGCCGAGATGAGAAATGGCGAGTATCGCTCCATGGAAGGGCATTGAGGGATTGCGACGCACGGGGAGTGGCAGAGAGAGAAGATCGGAGAGAAGAAGGGAGGATTAGGATTGTGGTTCTCCATGAGAGGAGGCGAGTTCGGAAATGGCGAGAAAGGGAGTGGATGCATCGCGGGCTCGCCATCATCTAAAGCTTCTAACGAGAAAGGTGAGGGTTTTAGCGTCGGCCGGGAAAGAGAAGGTTTAAAAGGAAAAATATGCACATAACACCCTATAATATAAGCCGGTAACTTTGTAAGTTGTAACCCTGTAATTTTACGAAAAGGACCTCAGTTTATGTCAAAATGTTTTAGAAATTGGCACTTTCAGATAGTTATGTTTTCCTTATGCGATATATCCCTCTATAATCTTATATATCTATTTAGTTATTTATTAAGCTGCTACTGCTGCTGTCACACCATCATCTTTTCAATGAAGCCTAAGATCAAGTAGGAGAAATATATTATATGAACATGATGAATAAATATTATGAGAGTACGTTTTCACCCTCTGCACACCTAATTCAGATGAGTTGCACTGTAGATTTATCTATTATTCCATTTATCAGATCCACTTCAGAACTGTGAACTTCTTATCACAAAGTATTACAAGCATAAAGTGCTTCAAGGAGGCTAAGTTAAGGGGTATGAACCTATGAGGTCTAAGAAGAACAAGATGTATGCAACTTAACTCTTTTATAGGATATATCGCCATAAAATATCATTGAGATTACATCGAAACAACAGCCATGTATACACCAAATATGATTTCAACCATCTCTGATGAAAAATCATTTCGTGATAAAAACTATGTATATATCATCTTATTGGGATATAAATTAGAGAAAATAAAGAATGTCCATTTTTCCCTTTCTTCCTTGCTACTGAACATGACAGAACAACAACATTGGCTTCGTGCCAGTTCTCTACCAATGAAGAAAACAGTCAGCATCCTGGCAATTGTATTCAGAATGCAGGTTAATTTGTTCTTTTGAAACTAGCTCTTGCAATCATGAAATCAGCTACACTCTTCTGTTGGCTAATAACTAATGAGATCATCCTTCATCCCTTTGATTTCTTTGTTTTAACAATGAAGTCATCGTCATCGTCACTGTAGCTAACTCTTTTCTTTGCCTTGGCATCTCCATTCTTTAGCACCTGTGGATTCTTGGAGCTTTCTGGTCTCTCCTGCTTTATGGGTTTGATTGGTGTGCCCGTTCTCAACTGGTGCTGCCTCTTTTGCTTTCTCTCATACGCTTTCTTTGCTCTTTCAGGAGATAACAAGCCATGCTCCATCATCCTGATTGTTAGAAATATAGAATCATCATTGACTTATAGATATCAGATATGAGGAAAAGAACAGAACAAGTCCAAACATCATAATCCAAAAACATCTTTGTCAAGTAAAAATGTTCCAACTCAGTCATCTGGAAAATCGGAAGAATTTTCTTAGTTGTATTCCTTAACTTGCCGTTCACAGTTTTATATGACAGATATCAAGAAGATATTGGTATGCATGTTGTCGGGTTGATATCTCTACACCAGCTAAGAGCAGATATATCCATGTTCGAGTATGCTATGTCTGAGATTATACACAGTAATTATCCTAGTGTAGCCCCCTAAGATTATTAATTACAAGGTCTTCTTTTTGTGATGGACAGAAATTTTAAAAAAAAAATCTCTATATAAAAATGATTGAATACTAGCTCTGACATAAAATTATAAATAAGCAACTGCAGTAGAAATATATCTAACTACAAAAAGCAAGTAAAGGACGTATTGCAGAATAATTTAGCATTAGATGCATGAAGCAATTCCATATATTTAAGTATCGAATTACATTCATGTAGAAATTTACTTGAGCAGAAATTCACCATAGACCATGACGAGGAGAGTCACAACAACCAACAAATGGTTATCAGAAGAAGAATCCTGATACTTCATGCCATAGCAATCTAACAAGAAGTGTTAATCCAACTAAAGGAGTAGATCAACAGTAGGAAGGGCACCACATGGAGTTAGCTATCAAGAAGATTGTCAAAAGACCATCTATATCCTACTGTCAAGCAAAAAACAATTCCAGCCCTAACATACTCAGCGGGAATGGAGGGCTGTCCTTGACAAGTCTACAAGGGTCAGATGTTGTTTCAGAGAAAAGATATAATTAATAGAGTTCTCGGAGTGTTCAACTTTACTTGGAGCAGTAGACAAACTTAACACGCACAGTCAAAATCCCTGTTTGGCAACTAGGTTTATTTCAGTAATCTGTTCCACAGAAAAGATATAATTCTTATCAACTCAAATCTAATGCTATTAGCTTCCAAGTGAGCTACCTGACTTCAGAATTACAAAAAATAAGACCTCCAACTATGCTGCAAGAAGAAACAGGATAAAAAAAAAGGAGAGACTAAAAAGATAAAGTAGGACAACAGCATTGCTATAAAATTGACAGATAAGGGGGGAACTAGAAATTGTGCAATATCAGATAAGACTTTACCAGAAATCTGCCATTTCACTTGACGGAATCTGCTTTGATAATGATTCATAGAATATCCTCAAGGGTTCTCTCTGCCGAAAGAATCCAAGATCAGATGATGCAGAATCACTCAATACTATCAGGCCATAAAGTAAGAAGAAATTTATGAGGTTAGGGAAGGTCTCAAAACCTCTTCCGGAGGATCATACTTCTGGCCAGGTAAAGAATACACTTTCTTCTCGGCTTTCTTCTTAACAGTTGTTGTTTTGGTTGTTTTCTTGACAAATTTCGATGAACTTGTCGCAGTTTTACCTTTCACCTTTGTTACAAAATTAAGCAAGAAGAAGAAACAGAAAAGAGAACAATGTAAGTACAATACACTCATCTGAGACTGACGAGTTTGTGTTGTGCTAGATCAACAGAAGCAGAAAGAGAACAGAAAGAATTCCGAAGTTCCACTACAGATATCTCAGAGGAGAGTAAATCAACAGGAAAATCTACCAAAAAAAGAACCCGATTTTCGACAGATCCTACAAACTTTCTCAAAAATTAGTATGTGGGTACCTCTGGTTTAGCGACCACCGGTACGGATTTCACGCTGGATACCGGCACCAGCTTCCCTGACCCATCCACCTTCTTCTTCACCACCGGCAAAGCTACTCCTTTCCCTTTAGAAGTCCCGTCCTCTCTCCCCTGCGCCGCTTTCGGCTTCACCCCCTTGATCGCCGCGGCGGCCGCGAGAGAAGAAGAAGACATCCCCGATTCTAACAATTGGATGGTGGAGATCGCCCAATCCCCATAAAGATCCGAGCTTGATGTGAGTGAGGGTCACACGAGAGAAGAGCTTGTATAACGTCAACGTGTATAGAGACTAGAAAGGGGATACTATCTTGCGCCAAGTAGACGACTGGAGCCTATCCTGCACCCGTAGGGAAGTGGGGATGGGAGGTCATTTTTGTCATTTCAGGTTCTGGGATTCAGCGCCTCGCTCGCTCACTCCAATGCGGGGCACGTGATGCTGCCCGAACGCATGGATAATTGGATAACGCTGTTGATTGACAGCATAACGGTAACCGTCGATGTTACTATTATCAACCGTTGCTATTCTTAAATTAATTTTTAGCCCATCGTAACTGTTTGAGGGTTTTTTAAAAACGTCGTCATATTAAGTAGGTGAGATGTAAAAGGAAAAAGGAGAAAAAAAAAAAGGGGGGGAGAGAGATACAGTATTAATCCAGCAGCAATTCGTAAGGGGTATCATGCAATAGTGGAAGGTACTAGCCATCTTCCAGAAAGATAGAGGAACAAGAGAGGAGAGAGGGAGTGAGAAGGAGTAGACCATCACAGCCAAAAGATAAGAGCAGATGTGCAAATCTTGATGCTGTTGGCATGAAGTTTCACACTGAGAGAGGAATCTTACTCTACTGCATATTAGGATAGGATAAGACGATTTCCAGCACAAACGATACCAAACTTCTTAAAGCTGGTAAACGACTCTAGTAAAACATACTCTTAACTAATAAAAGGTAGAGACCCAAATCATTTCATATTTCTATACATGCAATGCTTTCTGCAAAGGAATCTCTCTATTTGAGAGAGAACCATAACACACATAAGTAATCTGTCCTAAGACTATTCAGATTTGGTTCCTCTTCCTTCCAATCTCCACAAGCATGGTAAGCAGGGCCTCACACATCTCACTAGCATCAGCTTTGACCTGATCTTTCTTCAAAGAGGAGTAGACCATCCATGCATGGTCCAACTTCCGGTCTAACCTCACGACAACTGATCCAGGCACCTCAGCATCCCGGCGTGCCACTAAGCCATCGCTTTGTTCCCCATACCGTAGCCTTAGATGAAGTGCACTAACTGCCATTGCAGCTGATAGAGGAATCACGACAGGAACCTTCCGGCAAGAGAGCCCATACTCAATGTCATCAGCCTCAGAAAGGAAGGGCGGAAGGGGAAGCCAGGGGAGCTCAGCGTGGGCGATGTGAGACATTGTAGCAAGGACTGCAAGTTCTGTACTAGCTTCAGTGTGGAAAGAGATAAGAGGAATTTGCTCTGCGGGAAGCTTGTGCTTGGCAATGAAATCCTTTCGCTTTTCATATGTCAGATCATCTAGAGCCCTCATATCACCCTATTAGCAACTTTAACATTAGATACATGGGCAATGTGTAATGATCCCAGTATGAAACCTGAATCAAGTAAAATGTAACACACTCGTCATTCATTCTCTTTGAAGGAAAAAGAGTACCTTGATTAGCTTGCATATAATAAACTCCATAATTCTCCGTGCTTCTGTGTCAGCAATCTGGCCTTCACGAAGGATATCAGACGCAATTGGACTACCACCATATGGGCTTTGAACAAAAGCCAGACCAGCAACCTTTTCTTTCAGGTCAGACCAGTATATTGAAAGTGCTGCTGCTGCATCAATACCACCTTTGCTATGACCTAGAAGCAATACACGCTTCCCAGATCCCCAATAGAGTTCCTCAATGTATTGCTTCAATTCCCACGCATTTTTCTCCACTGATGCCTGAAGAAAGAATATCATGAAAGAAAGAAATAACTATTTTCATACCTTAACAATATGGACATATTTTGATGTAAGCTTTGAGTATTGAATGAGACAAACAGTTCTTGCGACCCCTTGTACCTATTAAATGGATATACAACTTTTCCATATAAAATCCTGCAGCTAGTTCCACTATCAAGACTCAAGAGGAATTTGGCTGATAAATCTAAGATTAACAACTACGTAAAAAAATGCGTTGAAAGGTGCAAGGAATAGGTCTATCAAATATCAACACAAATATCAACAAATTGAAGTGCACGTATAATGCTAAGCTTCATTTATTTGTAGAAAAATATATGAAAAAGACATGGATGACCATGGGAAAAGCACAACATAAGTGAACTCAGAAACTAAATCATTTAGAGTTTAACAGTAAATTATTTGGTGTTATATAATATGTTAGTAGAAACTTTTGATGGAAATATTTTGAAGGCAACTTTTTTTACAACATTCCAAACTCTTCCAATGCTTTAATTAAGTAGGAATTGTGAAGTAAGCTCTCCCGAAGTAAACTGTCTTTGAGTCCAGAGAAAGTATGATGTGATTATTTTCCAACCTCTTAAAAAGTCATGTAAATTTCTTCACTATATGAGTCTCTATAAGCAATCCACATGCTTTAACTACATAGTATTAGAACATAGACAAACCAATAATCAATGCTATTTGCAAGTACTGGCTTCAAGAATTGTGAAAAGGCAAGCTCGGGAGATTCTCTCTCTCAAATAAATAAAAGTGTAGTTTCATCAATTATTCATGAATGTTGCCCAAGACAGGAAAGTATGGCAGATACTCTGTAGTCAGCTTCTGCTTATGTCATAGTCAAGTTTACCTCACTATGAATCTTGGCAATGTGACAAGTTAGACCCATCTTGGAAAAGAATCTTTTTGTATTTACGAAATACAATGGACTATGGTTGCTAAAAAGTCCTGTCAAGATCCATTAAAGGAATAATGTTAGTCTCCAGAGAGCTTCATAAGTGAAAACTTTGAATATATCAATGAGAATTATCTTACCAGGAATAAATAAATAGACCAGATTGTTAGGCAGACAATGGACACCAGCTCTGAAAAGTAAAAACAGCACGATAACTCTCTGAAAGTACCATAACTCTTTGAAATTGTTGATGCATAACAACACATAGCATGTGCAGAGATATGAGGAAATACCTAACAGTCGAAGATGAAGAAAACAGAAACCTTGGAAAACTTTCAATATATGTAACCAATTGACAGCAGAAATACTGGATATAACATATATTTGATTTTTTTTTTTTTTTTTGGTTGAGATAAGCATATATTTGATCAGCATCTTCCACAGGAAAAAGACTGTTTGAGCATCTTCTAGTACACAATTACAATTGAGACAAGCACCACCTGGGATGCTTTATATAAATTATTTATCACAGACAAAAAGCTAGAGATACCTGACATCATGAAGCAGCTCGTTGAATCGAGTTGTACCATCCTCCACAGGAGGTAATCCTTCAGTTCTTTGCAACCACCCAATATCATCAGAAGATCCCTGCAATGTTCTACTCAGACGACACATGAACCTAAGAAGCACAAAAAGAAGGAAAAAAAAAAACAAGATACAAGGCTATAAAATCAAATAAAACAAAATGCATAAACTTCAGTTAAGACCTAAGATACAGGCAGGCAACAAGACTGGTATCTTTTATTATCACTTCAATAACTAAGAAGGCAAGGCTCTCACCCATGCACCTGGACTTTAATTTGTCTGATGTAGACACAGAAACATCTCAGACAAGTTGATGCCAACCTACCCCCCAATCTGAGTCCGTATAGAGGGAGCATCAACCTGCAACAGGATTCAACAACATGCACTAAGAAATATTGCAGAAGGTAATGTGAGGTCAAAACATAAGTGAAAGAGATATCTTGAGGAAGAAGAGTTTTTTCTATATATCAATGACTGTGTGAGCCTCATCACATGCACTACAAATGCATTGGATATTGCTTGCTTTACAGAGCCTCCAATCCTCCATAGAGACAAATTTAAGTGTGTAAAGGACATGAGAGTGCACAAGACACCGGGCAGTGCAGATTCTTCGGAGGACAATACTTACAACAGCTTTACCCTCTTTACAAGAAAAGCTGCTTTTGTTACTAAAACCTGCAGCAACAAGGTGCATGGGGCAAGATAGCAAGCATTTAACTTCCATATCTTTCAGACTAGAATAAGATAAATTCAATACTTTTGAAAGCAAGCTCCCAGTATCAAACTAGTGGATCCGTAGGTTACCGATTATCTCTATCCAGTTCAGTCCTTACCAAAATAAGAAATGAAACATGGTAAACGTTTGTCTTTTGCAGGAAGCTTATCTAGAGAGAAACCTCTGTGTATTTTCATGTATGTGTTTTACTCTAAGATACCATTAATCAAAGGAAAATGACCAAAAAATACATAAAGTATGATTTGAGAAATAATAGCAGCACTGCAGCAGCAATCAAATTACATGTTTTGACAATAGTTTCTAGTTCCATAAGTTTGAGATCTTAAAGAGCAAGACAGACTTAAAAAGCATATTGCATTTTCTTATGTACTTTCATTTCTTAATTAATTGTCACTTGTGAGTGGTGAATATAAGAGAAGAGGAAAAGAATACCCTTGATAAACAAATGATCGGGCATGCTGAAATCCAACAATTCTAGAATTTCTGTATACAAATTGATATTCCATGTTAGAATCTGAATCCAATAATCTGCAAGCCTCCTGATCAGAATACTGCATGATGCCATGGGAGGACCAGCCACCCAATCCAGAAAACGAATATTCGGAATCTTGTGAGATTCTTCCGACATCTCCAAAAACAAGATCATCTGCAAAGAGAAACATATAGTCAATTTTAAGGAAAATAACCTGCAGACTCTAAAAGGCATTGACTTAAATAGAAATATAAGATTAATCAATCAAAGCCACTTCTATACTTAAAAAGGCAAGATAGTTCTGTTATGAACCAAAGATCAGAGTGCAACATATGTCAATGATTAGATAAAAAGTTAAGTGATAGGCACTTACCATGTAACAGAGGCATAGCAAGCACATTAAGTTTTCAAGCAATTAATATTTAGAAGATCACTCATCGAAAAGTAAAAAAAAAAATACTAAAAGGTACTGGTTGGCAACAAAAAGGATTACCAGTGGAGTAAACAAATCCTTGAAATAATGGTAAGGTAACAGTTGTAAATATCTATATATAGCAAGCGTTAATTGATTCATTACAAGAAATGACATAATGAAGAAAGGAACATGTTTATTGGCATAAGCCAGAAGAAGCTCACCAATAAATTGGACAACATTGCGACAGAAATATGAAGTTAGCCTTAGAAGACGGACAAGATAGTCTTCCATTATTGTTACAAAAGATACATGCTGAGAATAATTTTTCTGCTCTGGATAACTCCACTTTGGGCCTAATCAGAAGAACAAAATAATCTTTCATCACTTCAGAAGGTCAGTTAAAATAAATTCAAGATTGATTACAGGAAAAAAAAAAAAAGACAATCTTTCGACGAAGGTTATGCCACAGTTATAGGAATGTAACTACCAAATATTGCCAATTTTCCTAGAACTTTGCTTCTCAACATTGCATTCATCCACAAGGTTTCTCTTGCTACCCTAACAAATATGTACTATACATACATATATATACACATAATCAATAAATGGTACCCAATACATAAAAAATGGCAAATATTTCTTCTTCAATCAACTTATCCTTATCCTAAAACAATGCATTTCAAACCACTTCTCGCCTAAAAACATTGTTAGTCCCTCCAATGATTCTCATATATGTGCCCTAAATATACCTATTGCTATGACTAGTAGCAATGTACTTCCCGGAGTAAAGTCCTGTTGATCAGGACTATATCCACAGGAGCCTTTTGACAAGCATCTTACCTCCCAAATATAAGGTACCCAAATAATCATCAAGACAACAGCAATGAACAATAGGAATGACACGATTCACATACCAATAAGGGATCAAAACCAAATCAACTATCGACGCCTTCCCCCAAATACATCGGTCACAGTACTTCTATTTATTTATAGCCCGAAAAGTGAAAGGAAGATAGATAGATGAAGAGTGACGAAACGAACCATCGATGGAGATGAGATCAGAGGATGCTCGGTGGCTTCGAGAAATTGGGAGCTCTCGGGAAGAGAGAGAGAGAGAGAGAGAGAGATGGAGAGAGAGAGAGATGGAGAGAGACAGGAATCGTTATCCAATAGCCCGCAGTCAGCTGAGCCTATCCAGATGGCGAAATTGTGGGGCCCGCAATTCCCGAGGCAGAAAGCAAGAAGGGAGGGGTACCTCTTGCATTATTTCAGTTCCCACCCTATATTTTTAATATTTGTTTATGTAGCCCTTTCCTTTTTACAAAATTTTGAAAACAACATTAGAGTGTACAGTGTACTCCATATGGTTTGGCTTAAAATCAAACTATTCCTCAACTTTTATTCTCACATAATGAAATTGATCAAAAAAATAAAATAAAATAATGAGATTATTAACGGCAGTTTATAGATGAAACCTTAACAATTTCACATTAGTCTAAACTGTAGGACTAAGTGATATGAATAGGGTAATTTGAAATTTACCATTTAAATTTAAATATTATGGTCAAATTAAAAGTAGAGAAGCACACTCATAGGGTGTAAAATGATAATACCCTATCTTCTTCATCCTCCTTTTATCGATTTCAATTTCTCGTTATCCAGTAAGTATTTTCAATTGTTGCACTATTTATGCACGATCTTTGACGAGCAATTATTCTCGGAACTTATAACAGAGTGATCAAGAGGAATGAGGAGGACCACAGTTGTTGTCGCATGTTTGCAGGAAGGACGGTGAATTAGAATTCGGGAGCAACGTGTGGATAAATGGTAGCTCCTTGAGAATAGTAGCCGACCTTCGGTTTCGTTCTTCAAGCACGTAAGGAACTTTTGGACCACAAGCAAAATGAATCAATCTTTCAGAGAGTAGAAAAAGAGAAAGAAGAGTTTGAAGTTATTCCATCTTAAAATTGATCATGCACCTTAACCACTGACGTCAAAACTCATCAAATAACAGAGATTTTCTTTCTCTTCTTGTTTTCTTTAAAGTTTCTAATCTACTTCATTGATGAAGTTTCTTGATTTCATCCACTATGCATGATGGCATTATTTGCTAATGTTTGGTGTGGTTAGCAAGAGAACTGAATACACCACAAATTTTTCAGAAGATAAAAAAGAGGATAAAATGAATTGTGCCATAATTGAATAAATCAAGATATAAGTTTAGGAGGGAGCAAACGTTATTATAGAAGACTGAAAAAGTTCTCTGTTAATTGACCACTCGAAAGAAGCTTCGCAGTACAAAAATGCGTAGATCTGGAGATCATCTTCATATATCGAACAAAATGTAAGCTGGCTTGGGTGCAAGATATTCCTTATAAAACATTATGATTTTGCAAGTCAAAGGCATCAGTGAAACTAAGATCAAGTCGATAATGTAATCCCTGAAACATGTGGTTATCAAGCACCGGCAACAAAAAATAGTATCATCAACAATAACTCCCTCTGTTGGCCACTGAGAGCTTAAGATCAATCAGCTGCAGGCTGCAACATCATGAAGAAATATTCTTTTTCTCGGTCGAGGAGGCAGAGTAATTCTCAAGTTTTGCACTCATCTCTTCGGAAGAATTGGTTCCATTGCCCTTGCCAAATCCAAGCTCAGACATGTCTTGTTTGGCCATCAAGTTTCTGAAGAAAGAACTTATTTCAGCAGGATTTGAAAATTTCTTGAGACTTAAAATAGTTTATGGAATTTAAATAGACAGCAACAAACTCATGCATGGAAAATGTACCAACATAGATTAACAATAAAGAATTACAAACTCCTAATAAGCACAGTAACAAAGAGAGACTACATAATGAAATATATAGAATCTTCTCCAGCGTTCACAAGGGCGCTGCTATTCCACTATAAGCAACACTGAGTTGGTCAATGATTACATTAGGCAATGATTACATTTTGCTTCTTTCTCCAGAATCACATGGCATCAACTACCTAGGTTTTATTGGAAGCAAGAGAAAGTGGGTTCACTGTATATCCCTGCTTGTCTCTGGATAAATAGGTTGCTCATGGACAAAATAATCCAACTGAGCCTGCTTTACATACAAGCCCTATGAGCTCTCATACTTATCATCCATAAGCACCAACAGCGAGACTGGTGTGGATTTCATCAAAGGATGTGAAGTGGAGGATTAGTTTGCTCTGAAAGTAAAATGGAAGTTGGCATTTACCATTTAGAAACACAAGATTATCACTATAGGTGATTTGCCGCATAGTTTCTACAAGCTTATGCATGATTATTTCACATCACAGGGCTATGGAAATTGGCAGAAGAATTATAAAGCCTGATTTTGCTAGTACTTATTGTGAACAGAAATACAATAAGATTTATCTCACAAACCTCTCCATACGACATTCCAAGTACTTCTTTGATAAGTGCTTGCATTTCTCTGACTGAAAGCCTGACGATTTCAGGCAGGCAATATACTCTTTCTTCTCCTGTGTAACAATGGCAACATTTGGAGGTTATCTTCTCTAAGTAAATAGGTCTGCAAGTAATATGACACCTCGTAGTCTAAAGGAATGAAAGAAAAATTAGGGCCAAAGGAATGAAAAGTGCATAAGAATACTACCACATCGCACTCATGCAAGTGATCCAAAGGAAATACACCTTTCTCAGGAGGTACAGGTCTCGCTCCCCTGTTTCCACCAAATGCACCACCTGTCAGAAACCATCCCAAATTAAGATAAGGATCACAGTACATTTATTTTTAAGTAGTGCAGAATCTGTAAGTTAAAATAGTGAAGAAGAAAGAAGTATAACATGAACTACAAGGCAAGTAGGTTAACATTACTAAAGCACAAAATATATTGTGGCATGGATTTCAGAATCCACAAATCCAACTAACAAATGAAGATAGATTCAAAAGTTGCTCTTATAAGTTGTATAGCCAACTGGGGTTTTAAAGTTTCCAACAGCACAAGAATTTTAGAAAAAATGCAGATTTTTTTATGTCAAGAACAATACATGAGGTTAAAACTTAAAAGAGGTACATACAAAGAGTGGGAAGCTAGAAGAGGCAGTTAGCAGATCTCATTTTTTTCTTTTTTACTTGTATGTCACATATTTGCTGCAAACAATTGGCTAGACTCTCCTTGTTCATTTTTCCATTAGTACAAAAGTATCCTCTCTTACAGCAGCATTACAAATATTTTATGTGTACCAACTATCAACATATTCTGGCTACACTTTGTTGTCATAACTTGCACTTCTTGTAATTTGTACTGCATAAATGTGCTATACATAACATGAAAATTCCATACTTGTCCAATTACGCCCATGATTGCCTCCACTAAAAAAAGGATGCAGAATCATACAGAATATCCCGTATGTAAAGAAACATTTTCATTTGAGCCAGCATAATGGAATTAAGTGGCAAGTAACTGTAATAGGCCAATTGATTTAAAACTATAGCAATTAATGACACGTTTTAGAAATTTAGAATATTATGTTTTGGTTCCAATTTCAGCACTGACCGAGTTCTTGAGTTCCAATTCTTCAGTTCAGCTGGAAAGTTATTTTAAGAGCGTCAAAAAGATGTTAGAAAAAGAATATCTCCCTAATAAACATAAATTGCACAACTTGATGATATATGAAATAGAAATAAGCATGCCAAAATGGAAAAGAAAAGTTAGAAAATGAAACCTAATTAATGATCTGTTCTTTTCAATTGGAATAGAAATACGGATTCAGTACTCTATGTATAAAAATAGGAAACAAGTGCAAGTAAATTATATAGCAAATCATCCTTGGGAATGCATGCCACGATGGAATGCATCGATACTGCTTGATACAAGGTGATAAAAGCTGCAAAGATGGCAGAGAAATAGATGCTCGTGTTCCTGCCCAATGATTTAAGAAATGTTTAAGAACCAACATAGTATGATTTAGTAATCACAGAATCCCCATTATTCTTTTTCCTTTCTTTTGTTTGATATGTGGGATAATATCAACAGCATTCAATTGAAAGCTCTAAATCGAAATTCTAGAATAAGTAGAATCCTTAAAATTACTCCATCTTCTCAAAGTACCTGCACTCATTATTGTACCAAGTCGGGATGCATCGGGCTATATAGTTTCTTCAATTTGATTCAGATTTTGGCGAAGGAAGTCAAGGATGAACTTTTGACTCAATCTAGAGTGTACAGAACTGTCATCAATAACATTCTGCAATAGAAATAAAAGGCAATTTAATGCTTTTCAGGTCCAAATTTTTCCTGTTTCAGATCTTACAGAGGAAAAAAAATCAATTCAATTCGAGCTTTAATCAAGATGATAGGATCAAGACTCGATTAAGGCTTTGATTCAAACATCTGAACAAATTTGATACAACTCCAGATCAAAACACAATGATACTAAGCATGCAATGGATTCTTAAATTATCTTGGTTCGGAAATATTCAGCTCAAACAGGACCAAACAAACCTGGAAGTTTTGAAACTGCGAGATGGAGTTGGTGAAATGGTGAGAAAGCAAGCGGGGGAGGAGGTCGGCGGCGACAAGCACGAAGGAGAGAAGGGGGGTGGGGTCGTATCAGTCGGCTATGTGAGGTTGAGTTGCCGCAGGGTCTAGAGGAAATCCTTCGTTGGATGGAGATCTAACGGTGTTAGAAAGATACATATACGAAATTCTATTGGAAGTCTATTTCGAGCCTAATTGATCAAGCCTAGCCCAATTTCGAGCCGAGCTCGAGTTCATTTTGATCGTGAATCGCCCCTGGCCCTGGCTACTACCACTACCACTACCACTACCAGCAGCTGTTATTAACAACCACTTCGACAGAAGAGCAGGATAATTCTCTCTCTCCCTCCCTCCCTCCCTCCTATGTCTCTCAAATTCTCCACCTCGTTTCCCTTCCCTCTCTTCCCACCACTCCCACTCCCTTCTTCCCAATCCTCCTCCTCCTCTTCCACCTCCATCCACTTCTCTCGCTGGAACAACGCCAACGCTGAGCCCTTCATCCGCCGTCGCCGCCGCCAAGAAGAAATCGAGGCCGACCTGCGCCGCGCCCGCCGCTTCAACTCGGCCCTCAAAATCACCTCCAGTTCCTCCCAATCACCCTCTTCCCCCTCCTCCTCATCCACCGTCGACTTCAAATCACATGGCTCTCCTTCCTCCCCCTCCTCCCCTTCCATTCCCGGCCGCGCCTCCAAGTACTCCAAACCACCCTTAAACCCTAAAATCCCGAAGCACCACCCCGCTTTCCGTAGAATTGCAAGCCCACCTAGGGTTCCGGCGGAGTCGGCCGCGGACGACGGCGAGAATGGCATCTCTCTTGGGGAGAAGGGGTTGTCCTATAAGATAAAGGATGCGCCTTTCGAGTTCCAGTATAGTTATACTGAAACACCAAAGGTGAAACCGTTGGCGCTCCGGGAGCCACCGTTCATGCCGTTCGGGCCGAGCACGATGCCCCGGCCGTGGACGGGGAGGGCGCCACTCCCGCCAAGCAAGAAGAAGCTTCCGGAGTTTGATTCATTTCGACTCCCACCTCCGGGGAAGAAAGGCGTTAAGCCAGTTCAGGCACCGGGGCCATTTTTGGCTGGGGCAGGGCCCAAGTATCATGCGGCGTCGAGGGAGGAGATCTTAGGGGAGCCGCTGACGAAGGAGGAAGTAGACGACTTGGTTAAAGGATGTATAAGGACTAGAAGGCAGCTAAATATGGGTATGTACGTGTTAAAGATGATATTTCTTCTACCAAGATAGAATTTTGATCGATTATTAATAGAGAGGTAAAAGAAGAAAATGTTGTGTAAATATTATGAGCTCTAAAAGAGATTAAGTAGCTGTTAATAGCTAATCTTAGTGCATCCTCTCCACTATTTTTCTTTGTTCGTTAACCTCATGCACCTGTGGTTCTCTGATTTGATTTATGTGATCTCCTTTTTGCAGGTAGAGATGGTCTAACACACAATATGTTAGACAATATTCACGCACTTTGGAAAAGGAGGAGGGTGTGCAAGATAAAATGTAAAGGGGTGTGCACAGTTGATATGGAGAATGTTTGCCAACAATTGGAGGTGATTGTTCTTTTTATTCAACTCATAGAGGATAGTTTCCTGAACTCTTGATGCTGTTATTATGGGGATCGGCATTAACAATATGAATAATTTGACGGGAAATCATAAATTTTTGTTTTCATTAAGATCTTCATTCTTTGGAGTTTGGATTAGGTGTAAGTGTAATTACATGGGAAAACTTGACAAAGTTTCATTTGCAGATTTTAATATTACTAGTTCTCAAACCTGAGATAACACAACCTAGACATGATCTAGATATCCAGCCAAAGTAAAAGACTTTTTATTATTAATAATATTTTAATAAGTTCCAAAAGGAGATCATCAAACCAAATTAGAAGAGTATATTAATATTTTTTTCTCATATGTTTTAATAGGAGAAAACTGGAGGGAAGATCATATACCGTAAAGGAGGAGTCATCTTTCTGTACCGTGGCAGAAACTATAATGATAGGACTCGCCCCCGATTTCCCCTTATGCTCTGGAAACCTGTAACACCAGTATATCCACGATTGGTTCAGCAGGCACCTGAAGGGTTAACTTTAGATGAAGCCAGTGCAATGCGCAAGAGAGGGCGTCAACTAGCCCCAATATGCAAACTTGGTAAACATTACTTTTTGTTTTTCCTTGTTTTTGCTTGGACTGTTATTAGCTTCATCTTATGTTTGGCTTGATGGCTTGACCTAGTTTGTTATTTTTTAATGATTCTTAAGAACTAGGGCCTGAATACTCTCTTCCCTTCCCTTCCCCCTCCCCCCTACCCCCACCCCCACCCGCTCCCAACCCAATCATCTTTAGTGTCAACGATTTGCAAAATTTATTCTGCTCATTGATTTTTTTTTCTTTGACTGATCACAATCAGCACTATTTTTTTTTTAATCTTCTTGTATAATAGGAAAAAATGGTGTATATAACAACCTTGTTCAGCAAGTCAGAGAGGCTTTTGAAGCATGTGAACTGGTCCGAATAGACTGTAAGGATTTGAACAGAAGTGACTGCAGGAAAATTGGTGCTAAACTTAAGGTTTGCAATACTCAGCAGTACTGTTTTTTTATCCTGGTTTCATATGCCCATACAAATAATTTCTTATTGACGTTGCAGGATTTGGTACCCTGTGTACTACTATCTTTTGAGTATGAACATATACTTATGTGGAGAGGAAAAGAATGGATATCATCTCTTCCACCAATAGAAGACAATAGTGCTGAAAGTGGAAATGATTCATTATTAAGTGACCAGGTACTGGGTTCAGATGCTGGAAAGAGTACACATGAAGAGCTCTTTGTCGAATTGTCCACTGTAAACATGAGCCTTGATCAACATGGAGGCACAGGAGAAGCTGGATATCACTTGAATCGGGATAATGGGAATCAGACATTAGCAGTTGTCTCTACTAGTTCAGCCAAGATTATGGATAAAACATCTAGTTTCTCGGGTACAGTTGAACAGAAATCCTCACTTCCTATTCAACAAGAGTTGCCTGCTTCAGATTCAGGGAATGTCTTGGAGGATTTTTCTCTTCAAATACATGCTGAAAGCATCTCTACATATAGAAGTATGAACTTAGAAGGGACAACTGAAGATCTTTCTCAACAAGAAAGAGGAGCCAAGCTGTCATCAGCTTTTTGTGCGGATCCGGCAGTGCTCGACAACATTGAATCAGGTACTATAATAGAAGCTAGTAGTGGAAGCAGTACGGAGTTGGAAATTAAAGAAAGAGATAGTTCAGAAAGTCGGGATGAGTTGAGATCTGATGGGGCATGTCTGGAGGGAGTAATGCTTCTTTTAAGGCAGGCTATGGAGAGTGGGCATGCACTCGTTTTGGATAATGAATCTTTGGATGCTGATAATATCTATCAACAGTCTGTTGCTCTTGCCAAGACAGCTCCACCTGGGCCAGTTTTCCAGTATAAGGTCAGGAAAGCTACTCCGCGGAGGATTGAGAAAGAAAAACATGAAAAGCTTGATCAGGAAGATCCGGAGGTTGGAGTTTCTGCCGTCTCAAAATGGAAACCTAATACGAAGAACAGTCGGAGTCAGAAAAGGGATGAACTTCGAGATGTTCTCCCTGATGTGGTCCCGCATGGAAAATTGAGGGTAGATGAACTCGCAAAACTACTGGCTTAAATTTACATGGTAAGCAAATTTGTTGATCTGGATGAAGCATTTAATATTCGTCCTTGGTTGTGAACCTAGTACGCATCGATTGCGAATGTGAGGAAGGACTGCCTCATAGCCACAGAGGACTCAGATTTTGAGTCACATATATGGAATAACGGCTATGTATGTTGCCTCCCCAAAAGTTTGCCTTGGCAATGGCATTCTTTTCAAGATCTCTATTCCAAGTTTTGATATCTGCATTTGTGAAATGATACATGGCAGTTGAAACTTGTGTCATGTTGTGAAAAGTCAAATGTCTTCTTTCAAGGTATCTGTGCTCCCACTTGGATATTGAAGCTCACTGTACAGAACAGCTTCTGTGCTTTTCAACTTTATAGTCTATGGTATTAAGAATCATTTCCCCCCTTTTCACATTGTCTGCAGAAACAACAATTATAATAGTTGCTCTACTTTTTTGTGATTTCTGGTCCTTCTGGGACAATTTTGCTCAACTGGATAGAAGCACAATACATTTGTTCTTTTACAGAGTAGAGTGTGATGTCTTTGCAGAGAACTAAGTGCATGTTAAAGACAAATTTTACTTTTAGGGTGTTGATGCATTGTTCAAAGTTAGCAAATTTTGAGTGTGTAGATTTCCCTTCTATCCTAAATCATGATGCGCACATTTTGCTGACTGGCCGAGGGAACCGAAGATGATATGCTTTTTTCTACTGTTTAACATCATTCCTTGACATCTACTCCATCCACTTAACTATCCTCATGTGTTGAGAAATGGGATACAATCATACAAGGAAGAACATAACTTACCTTCATCTTAAACTTTCTTCTTCTTCTTTCTGAAAAGAGTTCATCTTAAACTTATAGCCAACAATTACATGCACAATACTATTCTAGCAGCAAGAAAAACTATGACATAGATCTGTAATTGTTATCCAGACCATGCAAAACTGCACTGCAGCTATATACCTCCTGCAGAGCAATGCTCTTAGCTTTGCTCTTCACTGTCCTCTCTCACAACATGCTTCCAATACCAATGCTTCTTAAACAACTGAGATACCTCCTCAATCGGCACCTGCTTCGTCTCCGGCAGGAGCAGGATGATGAAGATGGACATGATCACAATCAAACTGGCAAAGAGGACGAAGACGCCGTATCTCAGATGGCAAAGCGCGGCAAGGAAGCACTGTGCGATCGCCGCAGTGAAGAAGAGGTTGACGCAGACTACCACGCTCTGGCCGGCCGACCTCATCTCGAGGGGGAAGAGCTCACTCGGGACTAGCCATCCGAGAGGCCCCCACGACCAGCCGTATGCGACGACGAAGAGGCAGATCATGACGACGAGGAGCACGGCCACGCCTTTGGACAGCGTCTCCCCGTGGCCGAACTTTAGTGCAAGAGTTACAGCAATGACCACCTATAATGTATAAATGCTAGCTCATCAATTACTCTAAAACTTGAGCTGATAATTGAGTGACATGCATCTATAAACTGCGTATCGTACCATTGAGCCGATCATCTGAATCCCGGCTTGGATGAACAAAAACCGACGGCCCAATCTATCGACGATCGACATGGAAACGAGGGCGCCAACGACGAGCATCGAGCCGGTGATGATAGAGGAGTAGAGCGCGGCCCCGGACCCAAACCCGAGACTCTGGAATATAACCGGAGCGTAGAATAAGATCGAGTTCATCCCGGATAACTGCTGGAACGCCGGAATCCCGAGTGCGCCAATGATGAGCTGTGGGCGGTTCCGCCGCTTGAGGAGGTTGCCGAACGGATTCTTAACCGCCCGAGCAGCCTCGCTGGCGTCTTTGAGGTCGTCAAACTCGGCATCCACCTTTGTTGTTCCTCTCACTTTTTCTAGTATCTTTCGCGCCACTTCTAGTCTTCCTTGTTCAACAAGGCTGTTGGGGGTCTCCGGGAGGAAAATTCCGCCGACGAAGATTAGGATCGCCGGGACGGCGGCTAGGCCGAGGGAGAGGCGCCAACCCCAGGGGTGGATCTTGTCTGTGAAGTAGTTGAGTACGTCGGCTACTAGGATTCCTAAGCATGTGGTTAGTTGGAACAGTTGGTTGACCGCTCCTCGGATCTTGGATGGCGCTATCTCAGAGAGGTAGAGGGGAACTGCCTGTTGACCCAAATCAAAATCATTGATTGAAACTTATATTTCCCAGTTCCCACCCTATAGTTTGTTTATGAATTCAGGATTCCCACCGTACCTGATTGCAAAATCCAATGCCGATTCCAAGAAGTACCCGGCCAACGATCAGCATGGGGATGTTCATGGCCGCCGCGTTGACGATAGCGCCGAGGAAGAAGCTGACGGATCCGACCATGATGCTCACCCTCCTCCCTTTGCTCCTGGTGACCCACGAGGCCCCGAAGGTGGAGACGAGCCCAGCGAAGTAGAGGGAGGAAGTGAAGAGGGTGAGGACCTGGTTGTCATATTTGCAGTAGTCCGTTTCAAGGAGGTGCTCTTGTTTCCTCCCGTACACACCTGGGAAGAATTCCTTCAAGAAATCATCCATGGATGTCACCCCACCTGAGAATGACATTCTTTTAGTCTTTCCTCTCGTTAAGAACTAGGCAATGCATTTCTAGACAAGAACTGAAGGAGGGGTTGAATTACAAATAGCTCAAATGATGGACGTTACTCAAAATTTTACTAAAATGTGAGGTCTATATTTTGAAAATATCCACTGTTAGAAATTTATTAGAAAGATAAGAAGAAGTGATCCAATAATACTTACTGGAAACACCGAGATCGTATCCAAACAAGGATCCACCGAGGGACCCAACAATACACGCCAAGACGAAGTAGCTGGTAATCCTCCCCTCGTACAACTCCGCTCTCTTCCCCGCCTCCCCGCCGACGAATCCCCCCGCCATCTCTCTTCGACCCAACTTCCTTCTCGCAACCTCTGTGAACTCTCCACAGAGCGCTCAAAGCCCCTGCTTCGATAACAGAGGAAGGCAGCTTAAAGATATATAGAATCCAATATTGCAGTTAATATTAGGAAGAGCTTTCACTGTAAGAGACATCACTGAAGAGAAGAGGCAAATGAGGGGGGAATAGAATAGTCTGGTTGGATAACAACTGCAAAGTTATCGGACGAAATGCAATAAATAGAATACTCTGGAGTTGACTTGGTCCAATTATGAGTTCCTGAATTATAGGCATGGGATGATATCCTACATTTTAATAATGACTGAAAGTCATTAGAAAGACAGAATTTAAACAACCGACGTAATCAAAATCGTCCGATATACACAATGTAAGCATTGTACATATCCAACAATGTATTTCGACTGACACCAAATCTCAATCCCTCAAACAATTGCTACATCCCAGTATTACTAGTTCAACTTTGTATACATACATCTAAGTAAATACATAAAACTTCCTACATAGATAAGTAGTGGTTGGTAGATGACATTGTTTGACTAGAACTGCCATTAAAATATGTGATCTTAGCGAGTAGTTGCAGTTTCTTCTTCATAGCTATTCATGCATTTAGCCAACAAGGGTCAGTTGCAAGATGTTGTAGTTGGCCGTCACTAAGTCGTCTGGGAATCAGAGGTCCATGAACTCAAACCCTAGAAGACAAACTTGGAGATTAATTGGCATGAGCTATCACACGGAAGTGGATGCTTTGAAACTATTACAATCCAAAATACAGCTCATGCCCATCGCTATGCTACTGCCACAAATTGAGTACATTAATTAGTTTCGTATAGATTCCACCGCCGCTTCTTCTTAGATTATCTTTCTTTTTTAAGAAAACAATTATCCTTCTACCTTGGTCCTATGGAGACAATGACAATTAATAGTAGAAAAATCTTTCTCCCCCACTAACTCTGAGAGGCACCCGTAGGAAGGTTCATACTAAAGAATAGTTTATATTTGACAGTCTTACTGTTGAAGAGCACTTAGACTATATTATCTATTCAATATAATAGATCATGTTTAGATTAATGAAGAATAAATAAAAATTAGACGATATTCTATTTAATAGAGTAACCGATAGTTATCCTAAATTACGATATGAAGTGAAAGATAAGTCACCGACCACTAAACAATCTCCTCTAGTTATTGACCAAGATTAACTTAATAGTGTTTTTGTTGCATTTTTTATTCTTTTAAATAAAATGCTAACAATTTCAGTGTTTTTTTTAAATCTTAAATTGCTGATCGTATTGACGTTAATGTGTCACAATTAACACACACAAAAATAAACCAAGATGAGGAAGTAATAAGCTATGTATAAAATAGACATTGATTGCATGGTTGTTGCATCTTCTTTTTCTCTAGGTAATAAAATCGATAGATAGGGACTTGATTTAGTTGTTTTCTGTTGATTGGTTTCATTACATGGTCTTAAATACTTGACGTAGGTCATGTTTATTTTCAAATGCATGAATAATATCTAATTTGCTTCCTTCTCCTCTTTTCGCAAATGATTCTCTCATATATCTGAGCACTATAAATAATTTTGTACACCCTTCTGCTTTACATAAGAAGCACTCTCCATGATGCACTTATCATTCTTTTTATCGTTAAACTATGTGTTTCATGTTTTTTCTATTTAATCTTCTGCATTCCATCATATTTGGTATTTGTGTTGTATGACTCTCATCTGTTAGAGATGTTATGCGTTCCATGAGGAGCAAAATTGAGAAGTTCTTCTCAGTCTGAGAAATGAGAAAGATGGAATTTAACTAAGGTTGGGACTTTCTTTTGGTGGATCTAAAGGGAAATCTAAGGTTAGAGATGTTAATCCAGATCCTAAAGTGGATGAAGGAAGCAGTAACGAAGGCAGTACTGCTACCTCAGACGTTTGTTTTATGAACTTATTTCAAACAAATGCTGAGAACCAAAAGCAGAGTGGGAATCTGAATAGTGATCCATCTTCACAACCACGTGGAAACTTCTGGACAGATTCTGGGAAGACGTCTTCTCCAGTGGAAGGTGGTTCTAATGATGCTCAGAGCAGTCATCACAGATTCACACATCCCCAAGTATTACAAGCTGTGGAGTAGCAAAGCAAATAACTCAGAGTAAGAGAGATTAAGAGTGAACAAACGTAAATTGTCTTCTGAAGAGAATGATCTTTAAAAGATAGTTGATCATGTTGAGGCACCAGGTAAATGCCCCTACTGTTGTTGCCACTCGAAAGTGAAACTTTCACATGTTTCAACTACTACGAAGGATTGTTTAATGGGTGAATATGAGGATGTCGCAGAGTCAGAAGCTGAAGGTTTAAATTCTAGTTTGGCTTCACAATGTGAAGAGAATGCTAAGCAATCTGATGTTCACAAAGCCACTGATATACAATGTCTCAAGGTAGCCAACTAGGCCTGGTTTTCAAGGAGATGAACAAACAAATAGTTAATGAAATAATTCAATCTTCAGTTCGGGAATAAAAATAGCAATGGAATTCCCCTGTCATTTCCACTTTTCCAGCACTTAGTATTGTGACTGTACCTTATCCAGTAACAGTTAAGGTTCCTAGTACTTCTGCCACATCGAAGGAAACAACTTTTCCTCCACCATGTGTAATGCAGTTGGTGTCTCAGTGCCTCTTACAACTTACAACTAGAGAGAGATTAATGGTTCAGACAATAAACAACCGCAATTTTCAGCTGGCTCTCAGATATTCATCTGACCAGCTACAGCTACACACACTTGAGAAGAACTCTTTCTGGAAATATGGGTTCGCAGCCTTGGCTTGTGTCATCTTCCTTCATCCTGAAAGGCCACGTTGATGGAGCACCGAACTCGATGCATGCTTAAGGTGGTAAAAACTAAAAAGAATTATAATGTTTGATCTCCTATATTCTATCAGGACTTTTGACTGTTGATGCTGTTATTAGTATCGGAAATGGCATTTTTTTTTTCTTCTTAATTTCACTTTTTAATATCAAATAAATGATTAAACAATTGAAAGTTCTGATTCTTGCATCTTATGATTCATATCTTTTTCGGAGGTGTGAGTTAGGAAAATAAAAGTTGCATGCCTCTATGTCTAAGTATCTACAAGAACAACCCCGTGATGCTGAAATCATGTACTTTTGCTTCTTGAAGACTTTGAAAGTGAAAGCATATGCTTCATTTCTTCTTCCATAATGTAGAATTTCATTTTCCTACAGACGCTTCATTTCATCTATGACTCCATACACCATGATCTGCAGATTTTATTTTATTTTTTCTATTGTTTTTACTGCAAGTTGTAGTAAACTTGTAATATGAAATTTCACATAACTTCTGAAGATTTTTTATCTCCCAGAGTCCTGCCCTTTTATCTCTTAGAAGCAAAAGATAAAAGAAGAAAAAGAACACCTGGGAATTTACTAAACAAAGTTAAACATCGTTTAAACTTGCTTTAAAAATGCCTATTTTGTGAATACTGATGTTCTTGGCATTTTACTATATATCTGGTGCAGGGTCAATACAAATTCCTCAAATTTCATTACCAGTTTTGACCTTTGATAAGAAGTCTGCCGAATTAGTAGAAGAGAGTGGCAGACGTGCTAGTGAGGCCTGGCACATCATTTTCACCTCATACTGAAGTTGAGAACAGGGCAAATATGATCTTTGCACAAAAGGAAACATAAAACCTTCCACAGGATATGCTGAGGGCAGGTGTCATATCAAATGTTCAATTTGGAGGATGTGGATCTTATCCAGATTTTCAATCGGTTTCAACCACATATCACTTGAAGAGTTCATACAGCACGCCAGGTAGATGCCCCAATCCGAGATAATGGTGGTAAAACAAGGTTTGCATCATTCTGCGTCGGCAATCCAGCAGCCTCAGCCCGAAACTGAAGAAGAATGTAAAGTTAGTTCCTGGTATCTTATGCCAGCTTCATACCGTGGATGCGAGCCACCATGATGACCGACAAATCATTTGATGCTCTTGCCACCTATTTGTGTCATTTAAAAGCTTTCTTCCTTCTTATGCGGTGTGTATGACGCTTTGCGATGCCTTTTCTTACTTTTGTGTTCTCATTTTTCGTTTTGACTTTCTACTGGCAGTAGATTGTAGTATAAGGAATCGAAATGGAGAATATTTTCCAAATACATTAGTAATACTTCTATCTTACTACATAGTGGTGGCTTTAGGACTATGATCTTCCATTATTTCATTTCTCAGTTGTCAGTCTGCATGTAACATGTGGAAGCTTGTAAAAGTTCTCTTATGGTGTTTCTGCTTTATCTCTTGTTTTTATCTTTATTGTGGAGGAAGTATATTGGGCTAAACATATGTAGGTGCTGGAATATTGTCTTATGTTGATTTGTTGGTCGTATTTCTGACCTATTCATTGGATTCCTTCCCACTTCTAGGGCCATTTGGATTGAAATTCCTAAGATGCTCTCTCTATTTGTACATTACCTACAATATGAAAACAACACCACCACAAAATATTTTTCAGCTTCCTATCTTTCCTTTGGCGCTTTCAGAAATAGTTTATGAGATGATAAACTAGAGAATTATATTACATCAAACATCCTGTTTTTCTGTACAACATTTAAGATAAATTGTCTTCTGTCGATGAGTTTGACTTTTCCTTGTCAATATATCATGTAGATAAGCTAAAGCTAAAGATCTTCTTTCTTCTTTTCAAGATTGCTATTTCTATTACGTAACAGTATCACTGCATCTGATGGTAATCTCAGACTTTTTGACCAACTTGTGTTGAACTACAAATATGAGCACACGATTATTATGTGCATACTTATGGAATCAACACGACTATGTTTAAGATCATTACCTTTTTTTTTTTTGTTGATTGAGAAAGAAAGAGATAGAACTGATTTACTGCGCTGTGACAACTGTCAAACTCTGATGGATAAAATATAAGGCTTATTCTCTAATAATTGTTTCAGGGGCGCCAACTCTAAATTGAAACTAAATTTGGACTGATATCTTATAAACATGTTTCAATTTATCAAGAATTTGTTATCTTAGTTGTAACACTGAGGAAGATAGAGTATATTACAAACTTAGGCCATTGATCTTGCATTACTCAAAGCTAAAATAGAAGGATAGATTTGTATTTAATTCGACAGAGACATGAACCAACATCACTTTGTTACATTCAAACAGATTTAAATGTATCATTGATTGGTAGTAGACAAACAAATATTACACAGTATATTCCTTCGTTTTGTTTCTTTTCTTTTTTTTGTTGGAGTACAAAGCAAAGAGATCTGAACTCAGCTTGGAACACTCCTGCCAATTGTTGAAACCTACAGTATATTCCTTGACCAATAACACTTCAGTTGCAGCCAAAATCTTGTAGAGTAGATCCTCTGCAGTCCTAATTTGTAGCCATTGATGTGCAAGGCAGCCTTTATAAGCCGTTAAACAAGTACATGATTTGGCAGCCAATTACCAGCTGCCAAGTAGAAGCTGAAGGAAATACCTGGAACCCAGCTGCAGAGGATAGTTCAAAATAATGCAGTGATTTCATTCACAATATTATATTCTCTCCTTCCCCATCTCTACTTTTCCTTGGAGATTCTTTATATAGGACCTCACCTCTCTATCCATGTCTTTGAGCAGAAGAAATTTTATAACGTACAAGGATCTCAAAGAGGCTCACAAATGGCTTCCCTTTACTTGTCAACTGGATGTACTCCAAGGGCTTCCATGTCACCTAATGCTAATCCTTCAACCACCCCTGTCTCCTCCAATCCAAAGGTGCCTTTCTCCTAAATGCTTTACATTACTTCTTTCCCTTCTTTTGTGTTGTAATTATCTTATTGGTTTACTTGTATCAGCCTTTCTTCAGAGAGCTACAGCAGAAGGTCCCTGTCAAAATTGATGTTTCCAAGGCAATCAAGAAGGCCTCACAGAGATTAGTAGATGCCTTTGTGGATTCTACATTCCAATTCATTGATCAACCTTTACTTCCATCTCGGGTAAATACTGCAAAATAATGTCTCTTGCTGATATGGTCATATTTCTCAGCTATAATTGGCTTATGAGAAGAGTGCATCGGTATACCCTCATAGCCATGGATGCTTGTTGCAGGGAAACTTTGCACCTGTCGATGAGATTGGCGAAGCAGTGAGGATAACAAATATTGAAGGGGAGATCCCTGAAGATTTTCCAGAGGGTGTTTATATAAGAAATGGTCTCCATTCTCCTCTTAATTTTTATTCCCTTCAAATCTGAAGGTCGAAAAGTAAAATAAAATAGTTGATTATATTACAGATAATTATTTTTAGACACTCTGAACCTTTTGTTTTGGTGACACACATATTCTTTGAACTACTGACATTGACATTGTTGATGGAAAAGCTAGAAAGATCATAATATCTCCCTAAGAAGGTAACAGTATTTTGGTAACTAAAATTTATCTCCTTTTATCTTAAAAATATAAGGGTAAACATCCTCGAATAGCAGGTTGTTTACATGATTTGTATGCGACAAACATATGGATAGAAAAGATAATTAAAATCTAATAAAAAAATGTTTAAAATATTTTTAATATTTTAGGAGTTTATTTGTAAAAAAAAGTTTAGAAAAAATAGTTATAGTTTGGTGGGACTAAATATAGAAGTTAATCCTTATATTTAAGGATCAAGGAGTATCTTTAATGAATCAAATATATATATATATATATATGAAAGAATTATTAATTTTTATTTATTCTTTGTTATTTAACTTCAAAAGAGTGCCTCTTACATAATATTGTGTACGATTAATAAGAACAAAAAGAAAAAAAGAATCAAAGATAGGGTATTTCTTAATAAGATTTCTGTATGATATTTTGCAGTAAGGGCCGGGTATTTAATGATAGGAGCACTAGGATGTAAGATTTTGAAATCGGCATCCTACAAGTTAAGCCATATTGCAAAAGTTTATCTTCTTTTCTCTGTATATACTCACAAATTACTTCTCATATTTCTCCGATATACTTTTGCAAAAACTACCTCCAATTTGTTATATATTTCTCTGGATTAAACTGTCCTTTTGTCATCCATTTTCCCATAATTAAGCATAAAGAACCCTATAAATAAAAGAGGTGGATTTACTAAATTAGCGAAGGTTCTTTTGGTAAATTTTGCAGGCTCGAACCCTCAGTTCGGCGCGCTGCACTCGGCGGTCTCCTTCTTGGGCCGGTCCAGCAACATCTGGGTAGAAGGCGAGGGGATGCTACACGCCCTCTACTTCTCCAAGGAACCAAATACCGCCACGTGGGCGATTTCCTACAACAACCGCTACATCAGATCCGACACATTCGTGCTCGAGAAAGCCCGCCAAAAGCCCTGCTTCATCCCCGCCGTTGAAGGCGACAGTCCGGCCATCTTAGCCGCCTACATCTTAAACCTCGTACGTACTGCAAGTCTGTAACTTTTTACTACTCAATCCCTGTGGTTTCTTCTTTTTCTCTCTCTGTGTCTCAAAGTAGTAAGCTAGCTTTAAAACCATGCAACAGCTGAGGTTTGGCATGGTGAACAAGGTCATCAGCAACACCAGTGTGTTTGAGCATGCCGGCAAAATTTGTGCAGTAGCTGAGAGCCACATGCCGCAGGAGATCGACGTTTCGAACCTCGATACCGGCAGTAATTGGGACGTCGATGGTGCATGGGATCGACCATTCACAGCCCATCCAAAGGTCTATAATTGTTTTCAAGATACCCTTTCCTTTTTATATCTTCTAAGCATGTATTAATCTACTTAATATTTGATGATTTTAAATGATTGCACAGAGAGCTCCGGTATCAGGGGAGCTGGTAATTTTTGGAATTGATGCGAAGAAGCCTTTCCTTGTGTTAGGAGTAGTCTCAGGTACTCTCTCTCTCTCTCTCTCTCTCAATTTATATTCAGATTTGTGGTAATGCTTCTGATGTATCATTTGGATTGCAGCTGATGGCAAAAGACTGAAGCATAAGGTTGATCTACAGCTGGATCGATGCACCCTTTGCCATGACATTGGAGTTACTGGAAAGTAAGTTTGTCTTTAAGTTTTGCATAATAAAGAGGAGAAGAATGTATGTGAGGATTACATAACGGAGAAGTTGATATGATTGACTTCATTCTTTTGGATTACAGATACAATATAATCATGGATATCCCACTAACCATAGATATGAAAAGGGTGGTCAAAGGTGGTCCGTAAGTATCTATAACAAATTGTTCTCTGGGAGTTGTAGATCATGCTATTCATGCAATTTAAACATGTAGGTTGATCAAGTTTGAGAAGGACAGTTATTCAAGAATTGGGGTTATGCCTCGTTATGGCAGTGCAGATTCAGTTAAATGGTTTGATGTGGAACAATTTTGTGCTTTCCACATCATAAACTGCTTTGAGTGTGGTGATGAGGTAGATAGATGTCATCAATTTGACTCAATTTACCGTTATTCGATCGCTATGTATACTCTTTAACATATCATTGAAACATTATGAAATAACTCATCGTCAGTGCATCAGGTGGTTGTTATTGGATTTCGTACAGCTGACTCTGTCATCCCTGGTCCAAAAATGGGGGTTGATGAATTTCAGCAGTTCTCCAGAGTATTCAAGTCAACGGCAGCTAAGAAACAATGCTCTGAAAATGGCATTCATGACCGTTTCTTTCCTCGATTGCATGAATGGAGATTAAACATGAAAACAGGGGGTGCTACTGGGAGGTACCTAACTGGTTTTGATTTCTCTGCTGAGTTCCCTGTGATTAATGATCATTACACTGGCATATACAACAATTATGCATATGGGCAAGTGGGACAATCTAAAGCAAGCTCTATTTGCGGTAAAGATTAGCCTAAGATATGCTGTGTTTCTTTCTGGGGTTTTTTATTTTTCCTTTAACATATTTCTAATGTTCTTATCTTCATTTTTGTAGTGCCAGCTAAGTTTGGAGGCTTTGCAAAATTTTATCTTAATGAGCAAGTTAGGGAGACTTCAATATATATATGCTCTCTTTTTTTTTTTCAACTTTAACACTTCTTTGCTGATATATTCATTAACCTTTTGCGTGTTCTGGTTCAGGTGGAGAAAGATGGCTTGATCAAGGTGGAGCAACACAAGCTTGGAAGAAACCAATTCTGTTCAGGAGCAACATTTGTTCCTAGACTGACTGGTTCAGATGAAGATGATGGCTGGATAATCTCATTCGTGCACGATGAAGAGAATAATACATCGCAGGCGAGTTCAGCAACATTAAATTCATGTTCTGGAACTCTTTTTATCTTATCTACTTTGCTTGTTTCAAACATTTTAGCTGCTTAGTTATAGTGTTATATTCCATTGCTCAGTTACCTACTTTCTTACGATCAAGAATACAGACTCAACTCATAAAATTCCATGCTAATGTGTTACAGGTATACATTATCGACGCTAGCAAATTTGGGAGTGATCCGGTTGCGAAAATAACATTGCCGCAAAGAGTTCCCTATGGTTTTCATGGTACATTCATTTCTAGAGCAACTTAATATGAGATGAAAATCTTTTGGATTTGTGAAAGTGTCATGAACTATTGAAGTCATCAATGAAATTTGTGCAATCCATTACTATTGAAGTCATCAATAAAATATTCTGCGCTCTTTGTTTAACTCATTAGATAGCATCTCTTGTAACCATTTGGATTATAGAAACAAAAACAAACAATTCTCACCAGCAACTCTCTCTTGTTGCTATATACAATAGCATCAATCTACAACAGAGCAAGGTAATATCAGGGGACCCATATGTGCCCTTAAAAGATCCTCTTCACTTCTCTTCTCTTTCTCTTCTCTTCCGTTTACAAGATTCCAAATCCAACCTCTTCCTCAATATCTGATTGTTTTCGTCTTTCTTTCTCTCATCCGGAAAATATGAGATCTAATATAGTAGTTGAGGATCTCTGAAATGGTTTACGCTGACTTTAAATAGACAGCCATTGATTTTTTTTTCCCCCTATTTTATCATTTTATTCTTCTCCAAGTGCATCGAATCATGTGCAGTTCTTTGCATGAAACATGGCCACTAATTAAGATTAGTGATGAACATGGACATATATGTAAGTTACAAGTATATATCAGGGTTGACTTTGGCCATTATCTTGACATAAAAACTTCCAAAGCTAAGAGAAGAAGTATCTTCCTACTGTTTGTGTATTATAAGCTCAGAATGGACCAAATGTAACCCATTCCAGATCCATTAGCATGTGATTTGGCATCAACTAGATATAACAAGCTACGTTTGATTCAAAAATGACAACCAAGAGATTAAGGCAATGGAGTGAGAAAGTATTGTCTCCCATTTGTTCATGCTCCACTTGCAGTTTATAAATGAAGTAAAGAGAAGATTCTGGCTCGTGAAACCTTTTGACTTCGCTTGAGTTTGTTCTCATGGAGTTAAAGAGATCAAAGGAAGTCAAATCCACCATGTTATCATCATTGATATGTCTTCTTATTTGTTAAGATTAGCGTATATCACTAAATGTAAGGCATCAGATATATATATATATATATTAGTGCACATATTAGGCAAATCATACTACAAGGTTTACTATATTTAAACCCTCTGAGCTATTGACTATTATCATATAAACTCTTTTTTTGTTTTAATTTTTGCTACATTTCGATCTCCATAACTATCTAAGTTTACACTGTTAAATGATCATCTTACTCTTAATTTTTCTCCTTTTTTCCACTAATAGCCCTTATAATGCACAAAGATAATTAAGTTGGTCAATATATCACAAAAAATAAATAATAGGATTTATATAAAAAAAGAGAGAGTAATAATTCAATCGATCTAGGCATAATGATACATAATACCGACATGCTATCACTTCTATGTGAATTAGATGTATGGATTGTTCAAGTTGAAAAATATTTGGGCAATGGCCTGCAGAGAAGGGACAGGAGGAATATGAGAATCTTGCATGCCGGAAAATTAACAAATGTTTCTTCTCGTTTCTCTCTTTTCTTTTTTAAAAAAAAAATAAATATTTGGAGAAATTCATGGAAATATCCAAGAATATTACCCCGGATAAAAATATTAGTATTAGGTCCTGCCAGCTTAAAATTCGGTGACGTGCATGAAGACATTTCTTGATCTCATGCTACACCAAATTAACCAAAATAATATTAACAATAATTGTCCACTGTCAACAGCCGTAATTTAATAAGAGCTCTTTAGTTTAATCACAAATCAAAACAAAATTGCTAGTATTATTATTATTATTTTGACTCCAACTGTCCTACAAATATATACATCCTCTGTATCACTCCTATCGCCATTCTAATTGTAAATTAGAACCCCTGTTGATTAATTAGCTTGAGTCTTTGTTAAATCTAAACCATGCTCTTCCGTTTAGATATAAATCCAACTCTTGTAAGCCCATAAAACAACAAACACGACCATGTTATACTTCTCTCATGGCTTCAACTGCTTCTTGCTCTTTCTCTCCGCCGTTGCTGTCGTAGCAGGGGCGCAGACGGTCCAGCCGGATGAGTTGCTGTGGTCGCCGCCGAGCGTCTCGGTGTCGTTCCGGCCGAGCGTCGCGATCGTCATCGGCATATTCGCTGTCATGTTCTCCCTCACCCTTCTCCTCCTCATGTATGCCAAGTTCTGCCGCCCGGCCGCCGCCGCCTCCTCGTCTGACATCTTCAACTCCCCCGAGCGCCACCACCGCCGCCGTGACGGTGGCGGTCTGAGTTGCTCCTCCGGGATCGACAAGACGGTTATCGAGTCCCTCCCCTTCTTCCGGTTCTCCGCTCTCCGCGGGGCCCGCGACGGGCTCGAGTGCGCCGTCTGCCTCTCCCGGTTTGGCGACGCCGAGCTCCTCCGCCTCCTCCCAAAGTGCAAGCACGCCTTCCACCTTCCCTGCGTTGACCGGTGGCTCGAGGCCCACTCCAGCTGCCCCCTGTGCCGCTCCAAAGTCAACGCCGCCGATGCGGCGCTCTTCTCGTACTCCGACCGCCTCGACGACCTCTTCGTGGAGCGCGAGACGGAGACTGACGCCACCGACCTCCGCTGCCACTCCTCGTCCAGATTCAGCATCGGAGGCAGCTTCCGGAAATCGGAGAAGCTCGCCAAAAAGGGCAAGGCCGAGAACTCCCCGGTCAATAGTCTCGACCAAGAGATATTCCACAAGTTCAAGCACAAGATAATAGTCTCCGACGTCGTCTTCAAGAACCGGTGGAGCGACGTTAACTCCGCCGACATCATGGCGCTCAACTCCGACATGCTCAGGGTCATGTCAAGCCGGCGGTTCGCCGCCCCGGAAGCAGGCGCCGGGGAGCCGCGAAGCGGCGCGCCGGCAGCGAAGGCTGCGGTGGTCGACGAAGGGATGTTACAAATCAAGGAGGAGATGGAGAGGAAGAGATCATTGGAGAGCAAGGCTGGTTTTATAGTAAATTCGGATAGTACTAGTACCAATCCGGAGGCGGCGGCGGAGATATCGGCGGCAACGAGGTCCATGTCTGAGATAACGAACTTGTCAAGATTTAAAAGGGTCAGGGAACCGGCTGGGAGCGGCGAGGAGAAGGTGAGGCGGCTATGGCTGCCGATAGCGCGGCGGACGGTGCAGTGGTTGGCCGGAAGAGAGAGGAGAGCACAACCACTTCAGGATAGTAGTAGAGGAGAGGTAATTGATATTGTCACAAGAATTTAATTAACATAAGCTTTTCTTTTTCTTTTTCTTTTTCTTTTCCCGTATTTTTAGAGCAAATACAAAGATTATTTTGATGAAATCAATTTGGGGAATTATAGTGTGAATGTTGTAATTATGGTATCCTCACATGGTCGACAAGCATTACTGCACCTCAATCTTTTTCATATGTCTACATCCCAAGGTCAACAAACATATCCTTTCACCAAATTCATGAGTGACATGAAAGCCAATTATTTTTCGTACAACAAATTTAGATTGCAATAATAATAATAATAATTAATAATAATAGTAATTATTATTATTATTATTATTGTAAAGCCTGACAATAAAGTTTGGACTTACTTGTCGGTGGATGTACGAGAAATGCATCTGCCCCCCACCCCCTACTACCTACTTGATTAGATAATATTTCTTATGCTCAAATGCGGCTCTTTTTCCGGTTTTTTTTTTTTAATTATTTTTTTTAATTTTAAAGTGAAATTTATGTGGATGAAGAACCTAATCGTTATTAGATTCAAATAAACCTCAAAAGAAGAAGATAAAGAAGAAGATATAGCAATTATGAGATAAGTGCGTTCATCACCGTGCATAATCAGCAGCTTGTCACGTGCAACTCACCGGCCAATTTGTCCCATCGTCATCTTTTTGCATGCCTTTTGTTCTCATCTCGTCAGTATATACTCAATAAATTCAGATAACGTAAATCCTTTAAATCATTACAAACCTCTACGTGTAAAAAGAAGGTATAATAAAAGTTAATTCGAGAGGTTTAAGATAATGTAATACTCTACGTGTCCTTAAAATTTTGTTTTGCAAAGAGCGTATTTAAAAATAGACAATAGTCGAGGGGTCTACCTGAAATTACCTTTTATAATAATACGAAATGTTCCATTGGCCGTTGGCGTAATCGATGAGATGTGGGCTGTTTGTCTATACTCTATAAGTTAAAAGCATTTTAACAAATCAAACCCGGATTTATTCGTTTTTTTATTCCAGGGTCGCTTTAATGCCAGCTCATCGCCATGTTAGTCTTCGATTTATAACTCATTATTAACTTCTTTTATTGTGAAGTAAAACGGACCCCGGATGTTAGTATGATGTGGCCAAGTAATTATTAATTGATAGACAGAGAAAAAATGCCGGCTTTCCCTTTTCTTAAAATAATTTAATAAACAATTTTGACGTAATTGCTACTTATCTTTTTAATAAAATATTATAATTATCACTGAAATTTTTGTACTATTTTAAAAATATCATTCTGATAATTAAATTTAAAGAATTACTATTTTCTTTTATGTAAATTATTAAAACTAATTTAAAAGCTGTCTAATGTTTTTCTTTTATGCAAGATAGGAATTAGTGACAAATATTTTTACACTTTAATTTAAGGAAAATAACTAATTTTATAATATTATTTTTTTTTAAAAAAAAGAACCCTTTCGTCAGGCCTGGCCCAAAAGAACTTTAAGCCCATCCAGGATTGGAAAGCATTTCTCAGCCCACTACGGAAATGGATATATCCATTATCTAATAAGCTTTGCACCCGTATTGAGCATTAACTCTACTCAGCTTAAGACCAGCTATGTGAAAGTTTTGATTTTTTCTTTCTCTCCCCTTTCCTCTCTCCTCTTCTATGATCTTCAAATTAGACTATTAATTTAGTTAAATATATTGAAAAAAGATAACGGTTATATTTTAGTCTATACTACAATGAGGTAAAGTTAGGGGTGTAAATGAGCCGAGCTTGATTGAGCCTAGCTCTAATCAAGCTTAGATTGGAATTAATTTCAAGCCCGTCTTTGTGATCAACCTTGAATTGAAATAATTCCAATCAGAGCCAATTTTGAGCTTAAACGAGCTACTCAATTAGTAATTTTAAGTCTTATCAATTTCAAATCATTTTCGAGTCTGAGCAAGCTTGAATTAATTTAGGCTTGAATCAAGCTTGAAATAAAACCTAATTCAATTATAAAGATATAAATATTACTAAAATATAAATTATAAGCAATAAAGATAAATGGGTTAAAAAACTACGAGCCACCAAAATATAAATTATAAGTAACAAAGATAATTGTGTCAAAAAACTACAAGCAACCAAAATATAAATTACAAACAATAAAAATAATTGTGTTAGAAAATAATGACTAAAATTCTGAATAGGTAAAAGGGTTTTGATCTTATAGTTTATATTAGTTTGATATTACTCATATATATATATATATATATATATATATATATATATATATCGAGTCTTATCGAGCCGGTTTGGGATCAAGCTTGGCTCAAATTTAATTTCGAGCCTAGCTTTAATGAGCAAGCTTGGTTCAGCCTATTTTCGAGCCGAGCTTGATTGAGCATTATCGAGCTGAGCTCGAGCCGGCTCGATTATTTTGACAGCCCTAGGTAAAGTGAATTTATGTCTAACTATAGAGAGGTAAAACATAATGTTTTTAAGATATAACTTTGAATAATAATGGCTCATTGACTGAAATTGTGATAAAATTATGGAGTATATATTAACTATTAAATTTTGCAATACGTGGTGAAATTAAATCCACCCTAAGGGCCTGTTTAGTTGTTCTTCTTAATATTGCTTGCACACAGGATTCTCCAACGGAATCGTGTTAATAATCCTCAATCCATCTGAAGTCCCGAGTTGTTAATTTCTAAGTTATTATACATAATGATAGTCATGTTAGTCAAAATCATTAGAAAATTAAACTCTAATTTCTTGTAATTAACTCTATGCCGACCTAATTAATTAAGGTTTGCTTTGGAATAATTTTTAACATTTAATGAAGCTAATATCAGTATTAGATTCCTTATAACTTCCATTTTCCTTTCTGAGAAGATTAGGGGCTAGAAAGGCTAACTTTAATATTTATTATGGACTAGAAAGGCTAAATTATTCTATTTTAGCTTGAAATATTTCTTTTTTTAGGGGTTAATACAAAAATAAATTAAAAACCGAAACTGAAATTTGAAACATAAATATCATTAAGATTCCTTATAACTTCATTAACAACTCTTTTACCATTTATTAAAACAACTACTAAAATACCAACTGAAGCCTATGTATCTTAACTACAGTTGGTTTATAAAGGCTAAAACATTGCCTTTAACTTACATTGTCCTTGGGGTTTTATATTACAACTCAATTCTAAAGACGTGCTAAAATAAAATCTAAAACAATCTAATAAAATATATATATTCGAAGTATCATAACAATGTCAACATCTAATTTATGCTTGACAGCCGAAGGACTCGAAGTAGACCATTATAAAGGTTACATTATTATCAACTATAATTATGTCATCAAAGTTTTTACTAATAGTTATTAGACGACTGGACTCGCATAACTTCGCCTAAGTTTTCATCAGAGCATTCCAATTCGTGCTCATGTGAGTAAATTAAAGGTTTTATTAGTTCTTTAGATCTTCTAACGAAATGGTTGTTAGCATTCAATTTTCCTAATGAACTGACCTTATTATTAAAAAGAAAATTACAAGTAGAGAAGTCAAGAGTTTTTCCTACATCCTGCCCACACGCCATACTACATTTAATAACTATAAGAATATATTTTGTTGAATATAAAAGTATCGATGTTAAGATATCACTAATAATTGAAAATAATAAAACTAATTAGTCATTCTCGATCTGGGATAAATTTGCAGTATTATATACAGTCCATTGTTTGTATCGTTCACATGAACTTCTCACTGGATGCCACAATTATATTTTAGACTGCAAGAAAAAAATGAGCTTAAAAATAAAAGCCAAGACAGGTACTCTTTGACTTATAATAACTAAGAGGAATGTTAATAAAACGAAGGTTAGGTTTAATTATTTGAGAAAGAAAAGCCAGTCAAAAACCTTCTGCCAAAGGAATTGCTAACGGGAAAGAAAATATAATAAAATCTATTGCCCGGTTGCTCCTAATCTATTCATGCATCATATCAACAAGTATCATCCAAGGGATCACCAACAACTTCCTAATTAAATTATCTTTAGGGGATATTAATTAGTAACTGCTAGCTCACGTATTGTAATATCCCAAAGATCTATTCCTGTGGTTTCTAAGTTTCTAGAGAATTTTCTTTCAAGCCAGATGATGATTAGTAGCTATGTTATAATAAAATCATAACACCGGAATTAACAATTAAGACTCTATAATTTAACAAGTTAACTACATTTGATCGTTAACAAGTTACAATATTAATTCATTAGTTAGCCAGTGTAATTATGTCAAAGGAATTGTTTCTAGGTGTGATAAAAAAGTGTACCAAACTTAATACTATGTACTTGAACTGGTCTTAATTGCCACAAAACATGAGGCTATAATATCTTAGTATATATGTTGGGGCAATCAAAAATACCAACTAAATTAACCAAGGGCATATATGATATATAGCCAACCAGCTGGCTAGGTTAATAACTATTATCTTAATTTCTCCTGTTCATCTCTCCACATCTAAAACTTCTCATGGCTTCTCCACCCCAAGATCCGCAGAGATACACGAGAAGGCCAGCTCCGTCGACTCCTCTCCTGCTTCACGACGCCGCCGGCGTCGAGATGCAAGGCATTAGCCCCGGCGACTCGCCGCTGAGAATCCCAGGCGCCGTCTCGTTCATCTACACCTTCTCTGTCCCGCCTCCGGTGGTGCACCGCGCTCGTTACAGAAGCCCAGAGAACATGTCGTTGCAAGATCAGATGAGCGATGAACGTCGAAGAGAGACTGAAGAGTGTAGTAGCCACCCGCAGCATGAGAGAGGAATCTTTATCACGTGGGAGAATCTTTGGGTCCACGCATTGGACAGCAAAGGCCGGCGAACTCAGATCCTTTCCGGTCTCAACGGGTACGCCCGGCCGGGCGAGGTCTTAGCTATCATGGGGCCGTCGGGGTGCGGCAAGTCTACGCTTCTCGATACCTTAGCAGGTATATATTCTCATTTCGAAATTAGCTCGTTCTGATATCATATTAAAATTATACATATTTATATAGGAAGACTGGAGTCGAACGTCAAGCAGTCAGGAACGATCTTGATCAATGGAAGAAAGCAGAAGCTCGCATTTGGAACATCAGTATATATGAATCTTATCATGCTTCTATTTTGCGCAATAGTTAGATAAATTTGAAAATGTGAGATTATTTCTTTCTTTTGTGGGGGTAATCTTAATATAAGGCGTACGTGACTCAAGACGATGTACTGATGAGGACGCTGACGGTGAGAGAAGCCGTGTACTACTCGGCGCAGCTGCAGCTGCCGGACTCGATGTCGAGGTCGGAGAAGAGGGCGAGGGCGGAGGAGACGATCTTAGAGATGGGACTGGGAGAGTCCATGGACACGACGATTGGAGGATGGTCATCCAAAGGCATAAGCGGAGGGCAGAAGAGGAGAGTTAGCATCTGCATGGAGCTCTTGACGAGGCCTAAGCTCTTGTTCCTCGACGAGCCGACGAGCGGCCTGGATAGCGCCGCGTCCTACTACGTCATGGACCGGATCACGAGGCTGGCGTCCCGCGAAGGGATGACGGTGATCGCCTCCGTCCATCAGCCGAGCAGCGAAGTCTTCGAGCTCTTCCATGGCCTTTGCTTACTTGCCTATGGCAACACTGTTTACTTCGGTCCAGCTTCACAAACTAGCAAGGTTACATACATACATACATATATATAAAAATATTAACCTGCACGTAGATATTAATTATTCATACTAAGAAAACTATTTGCACGCAGTTCTTCGCATTGAATGGTTTTCCCTGCCCTGTGCTTAGAAATCCATCTGATCACTTCTTAAAGATGATCAACAAGGACTTCGACAAGGTATACTCATCTAACCTCTTCTCGCTAATTGGAGGAATTAAATTAAAAAAATTATGATCCCTAGCTGTCATAATTAGGTTAATGACAGTGACGAGAGGAACGAAGCTGAGCCAAGCACAGCTCTAGCAATTAGCACCCTTCTAAGCGCTTACAAGGACTCCGCTGAATCACAAAAGGTGTTAGCTGAAATCGCAGAGATACGACGAACGGTATTATATTGTCGACCAGCTGATTCAATTAGCTTATCATTTACACCCCCTACATCTTCCTCTTCTTGCGTGCATCATCATGTTCTAATTAATATTTTTCTTTTTGGGGGTGGGGGGGTGTAAATAATATATATAGAAGGATGGAAATCTGGTGGAGAGAGGTGGTCATGCTGGGTTCCTAACTCAGTGCATCGTCCTCACGAGGAGATCCTTTGTTAACATGTACAGAGACTGGGGCTACTACTGGCTACGCTTTGTTATTTATATTTCTCTTTGCCTCTGCGTTGGATCCATCTTCTACAAGATAGGCCATGCTTACACATCAATCCAAGTATGTTAATTAATATGATCATGCATGCTACCTAATTAAACGATTAAGTCAATTGGTGATCTAATATTACTCTTGAGTCTATCATGTACAGGCTAGGAGCTCAATGATCGGCTTCATCTCTGGATTCCTAACCTTCATGACGATTGGAGGATTCCCTTCTTTTGTGGAGGATATGAAGGTGCATTGATTAATTTACATCTTTGGGAATTTTATGACTAATTTTTCAATTTTATTTAATATTTCTCAAATGGTAGATCTTTGGAAGAGAGAGGCTAAACGGGCACTACGGCGTACTGACATTCGTGATCGCCAACACCCTCTCTTCCGCTCCGTACTTGGCTCTCGTGTCGATAATCCCAGGCGCCATGGCGTACTACATGAGCGGGCTCCAGAGAGGCGTGGAGCACTTCGGCTACTTCGCCCTCCTCCTCTTCATGTGCATGCTGCTGGTCGAGAGCTTGATGATGATCGTCGCCAGCGTCGTGCCGGACTTCCTCATGGGCATCATCACCGGAGCAGGCATCCAGGGGCTGATGATGCTCAACGGCGGCTTCTTTAGATTGCCGCGGGATCTCCCGAAGCCAGTTTGGAAGTATCCCATGTACTACATCTCGTTCCATAAGTACGCCAACCAAGGCTTCTACAAGAACGAGTTCTTGGGGTTGACCTTCCCCAATAACCAAGCAGGAGGGCCGCCGGTAATCACCGGGGATTTTATTCTCAACGAGATCTTTCAATCTGAGACGAGCTACAACAAGTGGGTGGATCTGGGGATCTTGGTCGGGATGGTGATAACTTATCGGGTGCTGTTCTTGGTGATTATTAAGACGTGCGAGAAGATTAAGCCAATGGTGAAAGGACTCAGATTTGGTCTCTTTCGATCCGAGCCTGTGATGGAACTACCCTCTTGACTTCAGGTTAAGTATATATATATATATATATATATACATGAATATATGACTATATTACATAATGAGTGGTGATTTGAAATGGGTATGCGTTTGATTTCCTAATCGTCTCAAATTGTTCGTGTTGTATCGTGATTGTCGTATGTTTATTGGAACAACGGCATGTATACTGCTTCAAGTGTAAGTTTTTTGTATCTGGCCTAGTTTGGCTGCATATATTTATATAAACCTCACAATACTCCGTTGGGCTTTTCAAAATCTCTCTTTCTCTCTCTCACTAGATCAATGGCTTATATATAAGTTTTAACTCAGATTTTAATCTGAAATATTCTTGTTCTTTAAATTTAATTACTTAAATAGGTATTTAATTGGCGCCAATATTTTCTTTCATGAATAAATTACAAAATAATTTAACTATCCTACCATGAGTAAATTATAATATTTTTATTAGAGCCAATATTTTGTGCTTCAATTAATAGTTGACTAATGATTGTAACGTAGTTTAGACTATAGAAAATTGAGTATTTAAGTTTTAATCGAGGGATAGGCCGAAATTGAGTCAAACTGTACGAAAATAAATTGTATGAATCCATAACATCGCCATCACACTACATCATTGCAAGCTAAACGAGGGTTACTGATACTTTTTGATTAATTTATGGAAAATTTTATAATTTTAGTTTTTAAATAATGAGAGAAAAATTAGAGGTAAGTATTAAATTACTAGTCTCAGCCATATGACAAGGTGAGAAAAGGTCTATCAAAAAACTTATGTAATTTTAAACAAAATAATAATATCAATCTTGGGTTTCTTAAAACATTTGGTTGTTTATTTTTCGCATTAGGTGCCCTAAAAACATAAAAAGATAGAATTTTTCAATTTAACAATATTTATATTTTTCAATTTAATTTACTGGAGTTAAAAAGTATCCACATAAAAACTAACTGAGTCATGAAGAGTTTAGATGCAAATATAAAATTTCAAAAGTAATACACAAATAAGAAATTTTTAAGGGGTGTACATGCAAAAATATCCTTCAATAGTTATTGAAACAAGAATAACCGACCATATTCGACCATAAATATCGGATTCGGATCTAACTTGGCCAATATAAAACCGAAACCCGTATTGCCGAGGGTTTCCGCTGCCTCCTCTTCGCCTTCTCCTCTGCCTCTTTGAGGTGTTCGAGCTTCGAGAAGAGATGGCAGCGGAAGCCCAAGGAGACAAAAAGCCGAAGGAGGCAAAAAGCCGCAAGAGGAAGGAGGTCTTCATCTATGGCAACTACAAGAACTACTACGGCTATCGAGTAAACCTTTCTTTCGCCATCCTTTTCAGTGGTTGGAAGCTTTTTTTTTATTTCTTGTTCTGTTTTGCGAGAAAAAGGAGCTTGCTTTCTGAGATTTATTAGATTTTGGTTGTTGGGTGGTGCTAGGTTTGTCGAAAAGACACGTGAACTCATTCTAAGAAATCGTATGTGTATGCCGTGAGATTAACTGGCGTTTTTCTTGAGGTTGAGAATTTGGTTCCAAACCATTGGGTAGAGAAGAGAATCTCTAATTTTAATCCAATTCAAGGTTCAAAATTTCGAAGCATTTGCAATTTAGTGCACAGTTTTGGTGTTCTTTGTTTCTTCATATTGAATTTATCTATAGTCCTCCTGGCCGCATATTAATTTATCATGAATATTGGCTATTGTTCTTATGCTTGCTTTACTGAATTAGTTCGCGTTGATTTAATATTTTAATTATGACTGATATTTGTAGCTCCAGGTGAGATTTTAATGGTTTGCATGCAACTTGATAACTTTCGCTTGGTAGACTTACTTTCACCATCTCAGCTGAAGAAAATGTTACATTAATTCTTTTATAGATTGACCGTAATGTGAACGAAGATCCACGACTTGCAATATTTAAGAGGGAATGGTTTGAAGGGAAGGATTGCCTTGACATTGGATGCAATCAGGGTTTGATAACAGTTACCATAGGTAATACTTCTCGGACTGTCATGCAATTTTATTTCTTTTCAAAATCATTTGATTGAACTTTACTCTTGCCCTTTTTTGTGACAATGGGAACCTTACTGATGTTGACATGTTTTGTACTTTCATAAAGTCAGTGTATATCTCTATAGTCAAGAAGAAAATTATTTCCAATAAAAAGTGAACCTAAGAGGATTTTTGTTCGGATACTTTAAGAGATGAGAATGCCCTTGCAGGCTTGCACTTATAATTTCCAAATCAATGGCTTCCAATCTCAAAATCTATTTACTTTTGTTGTCTTGCATATGCTCTCATATTCAACTTTGATATTTTTGTGATTAATGACTTCAGATTTGCATGGTTAGGAAGTCCACTTTAGTAATAATAAAGTTGGTCATCAGACCGCAAAAGTTTGATCCTATATATGTTTCTATATCCTGAAGTATGTTTTCTTTTAGCTTATTTGATCTTAACTTTTTTTATGGATGTTGCACACGACAACCTTATGATTTTGTACCAAGCATTTCTGACCATCTAATAATGAATGTTCCCTTTTCTTCTTTCCTTCTTTGGTGTTCTTATGCAGCAAGGAAATTTCTATGTCGAAGCATCCACGGAATTGATATTGATGCAGGTTAGTTTACTAATTAGTTTGATATTATTAGTAGGTTTAGTGAGTTTTACTTTTTGAAATATGTAATTTAAAAAAAAATCAACCTTTTTAAGGTCTTTCTGTTTTCTTATTGTTCGTGGGTGTGTTTCTAACATTTGCAATAATAAAATGTGAAAATTATTAGATTAATGAACTTGTATAGCATAACCTACCATTCAACAAACCAGGTGATCTGAATTTCATTGTTCAATATCTATTGACATAAATGCCAGTCCTTATTCGATAATCCACCTCCTTGACCCAATAATGCATGTTGGCCTTGCATTTTAAGTTGATAGTGAGTCCGGTGACAACTGGTGGATAGAATCAATACTTTTGAACTTTTGGGAATCTTGTCATTGCAGGTTTAAAGGAGTGGATTATCGTTGGGGCAATATAAATCCCCTATCTATTTCATTACAGAGGTATAATAGTTTTACTGGAGTGCTAATGTAAGGTGTTTATATATACGTTGGAAAATTTGGTAAAATTTGAATGAGATTATATCAAGGGAATGAAGTCATTGTGTATCTGTTTACCTATTCCTGAGTCCAGAAATGGACTAATCTGAAATACTGAATTGCTTTAGATGCATGGAGATGAAACAGAATGTTTCAAGCTAATCTCCTATAACTCTTTTTTAGCAATAATCAGTACCTAGCTTTTCTGTCCAACTCTTTTGGGTTGGCTATATGAATCTTATTCTTTCACTCCTCTCTTTAGAGCTATTATCTACTAGCCTATGCGATATCAAGTGCTATCGCGTCCTCTTTTGGGATTTTTTCCCTCCTTCCTAGAAAACCTCCTACTTAAATGAAACCACTCTTCACTCTTTGCTGGTTTTTTACTTCTAACATTAAAAGATTACTGAATGTTGTTTGTGCTTCTTAGACTTGATTGAAGCTGCTTATTGGCATTTAAGAAAGATGGCTAGATTGGACAACATAAATAGAAGAACAAGGGTCTCCGAAATGCCAGTTTTAGATAGTCCAAGCTGTTTGGGAAAGAAAAGCTCTCAAACTTCAAATGGCAAGACGGATACCTCCAAATGTGGTGTGTTTCCTGATAGACAAGGGGATCTCTTCAAAATAGTATCTTTCAGTTGTGAAAATTTTGTTGAGAGTTTGCATGGATGTTCAATAGAGAAATATGATACGGTTCTTTGGTAAGTTTGTATTGTAACTAAGTTAGTACTTACAGAAGTGTGGCTTTCACTGTAGTGCCTTTTATTTATAGGTCAGATTGTCAGAATATAAGTAAACATGATTATTTTAGTTATGGAGACAATCTCATTTGTGAAGTTGCTAAATTAAGTTTTTCTTATTCTGGATGCAGTTTGAGTGTAACAAAGTGGATCCATTTGAATTGGGGTGATGATGGTCTCATTACTTTGTTTACAAAGATATGGAAACTTCTTAGGCCGGTAAATCTTGAATTTATTCTGCTAAGTTTTCTTAATATCTAACCATTCTTCCCTGTCCCTAATTTGCCTATTCTTCTGCTAGGGTGGGATTCTTCTGTTGGAGCCTCAGCCATGGACTTCGTATAAAAGAAACCGAGTCGTTTCTGATGTAATATACAGCTGAATAATGTATTTCAGTTCTTATTTTCTCTGGTTGTTTTGTTACTGTTCAGCTCTCATTTGAAGTTCACATAGTTCCATTTTCCATTGACTATCAAAATACAGTAGGGAGGCTTTTTTTTTTCTGTTAATTTCACTGTCCACCTCTGTACTTATTGGATAGATTATCAATGGTGAAATATTTCATTGCTTCTAAATTTCTATTAATAAGTATAGAAGTGTACCAAGCACTCTAGATTAGCATCTTCTGACTAAGGCTGATTGATAACCACATGATGTGCATCACAGACTCTGCCTGTGTTGAGGAAGTATGTGCACTGAGGAATAGGGAGGGCATCAGTTTCACCACTTTTTAAAGAATTTCAATAGATTCACAACATCTGTTCCTAGTGATTGAAGGATCCATCTATTATAGTTGAAGATGTTAAGAATTTCTAGGGAGACTGGAGAATGTTATTTCTTATTATTGGAGACTAGTTATTATATGTTAGATGTGATTAAATGAGTGTTCTATGAGAGGAAATTAGCTTGTACTTTTCATTGTCTTTTAGATCTATTCAATTGTTTGCGAGTAGTTATATTAAGAATATCTGTTACCAAGATGTGATCCATGATAAGCTGTCTAATGTCAATATGTCATTCTTGTAGAGTGGTTTTTGTTAAAGTTCTATTAAGGATGGCTTTCACAATCATATTATATAAGTTAATCTATGTCTAAATATGTAACAGATCGAGTCAATCAACAATCCTATCAGAAAAAGAAAAAAAGAAAGAAAGAAAAGAAATTATGCAATTAAACTTATTCAAGATTAGATTGATACTTTAGCAGGTGACGGTATCTGAAAGTATCATTTTGATTTTGGTATCCAGACGTTAGGCGTAGTTTAGATTTGGGCCAGAATTTGGGAGATAACCTTTTTCTTTTCATTGGTTATGTCATTGTTTTGGGATATACATAATAGAGCTCATTTTTGATCTGGTTGTGAATGTTGAGACTTGAGACTTGAGATAATTATATTAGTTAAGTGGACAGTTGTAACCTTTGTAATTTAAATAACTTTGCAAATCTAATTTTTGTTTACTATTTCTTCTAGTGACTTTTCTAATTAACATAAATATAGCTTTAGCTGAGTTGTCATACTCTTATTTTTTGCAGACAACAAAGGCCAACTACAATATTATTCTTTTGCATCCAGAAAAATTTCAAGAAATACTTCTGGACAAGGTACAGTTGTCAAAATAAATGATAGTGCATCTTTAGGTCTTCCAGTTGTAAATCCGAGAATTATCAACATATTGGAATTACAGATTGTCAGTGAGGGATTTTGCTATTGTAAGAGTGACTTTATAAGTTTTATTCAATCAGCTGTTGATCATTTAGTCTGGTCCTTGTAGGTTGGATTCAGGACCGCAGACGTTATTACTGACAATTTATCTGGTACAGTTACTGGTTTTGACCGACCAATCATAGCCTTTCGCAAGTGAGATTGATGGACACAAGGTGGTCACAGTTCTGGGCTTCTGGCCAAGTTAAAGTACAGTTACATTCTTGCACCAAATGTCTTGCTCTTCAATATGACTAGACTAAATCATTCTCACAGGCTGAATTTGGCATTTTCTCATGCAGTTAAGGGTTTTGCAGGATTCAATTTGGTGACCAACTGAGCGCTCATGACCTGGAGACTTTGCAAAGGAATAAGCTGCTGATGTTTTCTTCTTATATGGCAGACTCCTGGCATTAAAATTGAAATAGTATTGCGGTATGCCCAATCTGCAGTAATCTTTTGGAACAAAAGCTGCCTCAAAAACAAGAAAAGGAAGGTTGTTTCCCACATCTATTTCAAGGATGAAAATGAAGGCTCCATATCTTTTTTTTTCTTTGTATAATTACACTAATACCAGTCTCTTGGGAGCACTGTAGAAACTCAGAAACTATGTTATACATTAAAATGTCCATGTAAATTACAGTATGTCTTTTGATGGTTATAATTAGAAAGTGAATTTAATTTTGTCATTCGTTTTGTATGTTTCAGCAATTATGAGTAGTACCTTCTAATGAGTGCTGGTATGGATCTCACTATTGGCCATTTGTTAATGATTGAGGAAGGATGAGTATTTCCTTCTTCTTTATTTATTCTTTTATGTCAGGTGCTCTCTTAAGTGTGCTAAGGAATACCTTACATGCTGCATCATTGATAAAGTGATAGTGTGGGTAAGATTCAAACAGCCATAGAGGCATAGGAAGAAGTTTTCTGCATGCATGGGATATTTGTTTCTTTCATAATCCACATTGCAGTGAATACTTTCATTTTATGGATACAATTTTGCAGTGAATCTTAAAGATCTTGTGAGACAAGGCTGAGCTGACCCAATCTCAAAAATGGGAGGATAAGGTAATGAGCTAAATAACCACTACAGCTGACTCTCCAAGTAAGGCATAGGTGCAAAAGGTTCCTGCCATCCCTACAAGCAAGGAATTGATCTTCCCACTTCTTTGTAACTTTGTATCCAAATCAAAGGAAGAGCTTGAGATGATGGCAACAAAAAGCTCTCATTAAAAAATGGTGTGCTTAGGTTTTCTCGGGTGCTCAACTGCACATCGATCAGCGAGCGGCTACTTTTTAGCTGCTCTGTTGATCATCGGCGTAATCCTAGGACTTCGCATTCTACTCTACATGGTGGTGAGTTGCTTGCAGGGGCTAACTGCAATGAGCTCGGCGCGCAGCGATGTCGATGAGATTGAGATGCAGAGAGGTAGCTTGCCAGCCATGCATCACTATCCACAGCAATGGAGGAGATCAGCAGCCATGCAGCCATCCATGCCACATCCTGATGAGTGGCAGAGCAAGCTGGTGATTAGTGCTGGTCATGAGCATGTATCCTATATAGCCCATCCTTGCCCTTTGAGGTAAATTAACATGAGGACAATAGGTTGTGACCGTGGCTAGTTATGCAACTACTTCGTAAGTTCATTTTGAACATTTTTCTTTAAGTATGTAATTATTATAGTCCATGTGAATATATATATATATATATATATATATATATATATATATATATATATATATATATATGTGTGTGTGTGTGTGTGTGTGTGTGTGGTGCTAAACTAGCATTTTTGTTTTCAAGATTTGATTTATTTGAGTGTATTTTATTTTTAATATTTATGGGAGCTTCTGAAGAGCCCGACGGACCCGACCCAACCCATTTTGCCAAAATTAAGTTAAACCCAATTCGAGTCACACCTCTCTCGCTCGCTCTCTCTCTCTTCGATCTCCGATCTCTGCGCCATGATCGCCGACGTGGAGAAAATGATTGCCGTGGGCCTCGTGTGGGGCGCTACGAACGCCGTGATGCGCCGCGGCGCGCTCGTCTGGGACCGGAAGCTCCGCGCGGGTCGCCGACAGTCCGATCGGCGCCTCCCCCTCCTAGGCGCGGCGGTTCTGAAGTGGCTCGACCTCCTCCTCACGTGGCAGTACTCCGTTCCCTTCCTCGTAAACCTGTCGGCTTCCGCCGCCTTCTTCTACCTCCTCGGTGGAGCTCCGATCTCCATCGCCGTCCCAGTCACCAACGCCACCACCTTCGCTGCCACCGCAGTGGCCGCTATGCTCCTCGGCGAAGAGACGCGGATGGGACCCACGCTTCTTGGCACGGCGCTCATCGTCCTCGGTGTTTGGATTTGTATTCCCCGAGGTGATTCATGTTAATTTTAGGTTTTTTTTTGTACATTTGTAACAAAATTCCACTTTTTCCCAAGTTGTTGTCGTGTAAGTTATATTGGATTTAATTGATTATATCTGCCATTTAGGTTTATATGGGATTTTGATATTTCATATGGTTTTCTGAACTCTTGATGTAGTCATACTGAATGAGATACTGAGATGGGTCTTTCATACGTTTTCTCAGTTAAAGTTATTATGTAAATGTTGTTATTCGTTCGATATTTCTAAATTTTGTAAGAGAAGAATCTTGACTCAGACTTTGTGATTCACTGGAAAACAAGTTCTAATTTTACTGGGGCAAGATACAATCCTAAAATGAAAGTGTCAGATGATGTTCTCTTAACAAGAAAGTAGCGAGAGAAAGATAATGTTATAGGAGATATCTTGTGATTCTGCCGGGAAAGCTAAGATTGGTGGCAAGATCATCTTTTTTATTATATAATATGGAAATGTGTTTAAGAAATGTGTTTGTAGTATTGCTAGAGTGCAAAATTAAAATATTTTACATATCAATCTATAGTTCTAGAAAATTAGGATAAGAACATCTGCCATGCCATAACACTACTCGCGGTCATAGGTTTACCGAGATACCCTCATTGGTAAATTCTTTGTTTTATCTTCCTAAGATTGTTTTTATCTGTATTTCTTTTGTTGCTGCTGGAGGATATTCTGAATTCTTTTTTCCTTTTCTCCTTTTACTTTCTGAAACATTCTTTCCTTCATGGACATGTTGATTACTTCTTTACAACTTGCACTATATGCTGGTGTATGATAGAATTATTGACAATATGTTCCTGAGAGAAATTAAATATATCCTTTTGTGTAGCATAATTTAGTGAGGCCCTAATTATTAAGGTGTCAATTGCTTGTGTTTAATTAACAATTGAAAGGTTTAAGTCATCCAACCTGTTTAACCCATATCATGGGAATATGTTACTTACTGCTATGTTTGTAGGGGAACTTATCTGTAGGGATTTAATCAAGAAATCAAGTCATTAAACAACAAATTGAATTGCTTACTTGGTCTTATTCTGAACTAAACTTCAGCTAAAGGATATTCAAAACAATTTATAAATAATATTTACATCCAACTGAGAGGTGGACCCAAAGATCATGCTCCATTGTCTGAATTCTTCTATTTACAGATATGTGCTCTTGTCTGATGTTACGACTCATGTGCTTTCTTCTGTCTAAGGTTACCCCTGAGAGTACTGGAAACCAATGATATATATTTCTAAAGAAAGCAAATACTAAGTTGGGAATTGAATTTGGGCAAAATCTCAATTATTTGAGTTGGGCTATATGCATCTTTTATTCCTTCATTCATCTTTTTAGTGAAAAGATTTTGGTCAAATCAAGGGCCGTTATGTGTTTTCTTCCTATCATAAGTTATTTGTGTCTTCTCCTCTCAATGAATCATTTCTTGAAGGAAATCTTCTTCTGCAGTAGTGCACTATGTGGTATGTGTTTGACATGTCTGTATCATATAAACAAGTTCTTATTTCTTATTCTTATGTTTTCTAATTATCCTGCTCATCCACCCCAAATGTCCTCATTATGGTGAGACTTGACTTTTGTCCGTTAGTGTTGTTAAATTTATTGTAACATAATGGGTTAATTTATATCTCTGGTGTGTTGTTGAAACTTGAAAGTAGAGTTTAAGTCATCTAGATGATTTACTGATTTACGTAGCCTCATTGGCTTGATGTGAAAACAAAATGAGAAATATATTTTTTTTTGGATCTTTTTGCAGTAGCTCTTTCTTCTTTTTGCCAATTTCGTACTAATCAAGCAGAATCCCTTGCCTCTTTTCCTGCTAAATATAGATGTAACCCTAAAGTTTACAAGCATGATTATGATTATTATGCCATGAAATATTTCTGTTGAATGAGAAAGTTGCTTATCTGGACAATGATCAGTAATTTTTTCAGAGTACAATGTACAATTCTCTAGAAATTTATGTACTACTTCAGTTCTATTCTTCTTGTACAGTCAATGCGGCTTGTCAGCAGATAATCTATATTTTGGTTACTGTTGCTGCAAGACCTTCAGCCTGATGATGACTAAGATGTGGTCGCCAAACCTCTTTTTTTTTTTTCCTTAAAAGAATTGAAGACAGATACGGTGCTTTCCTAGTGTAGTAATATCCTTGGTGCATTGAATCATTGATACTATTTTAAGAAGTGATGAAATCAGCAGATACGTCAGTAATATTTCTATTTATAGTGTGATGTTATCTCCACTTTGTCTTGTGCTAGTTTTGTCATTACTAAGATTCATGTCCTTCTCCTTAACCGTAACGATTACAAAGATCCATACACTATGACATAGATGGTCATTAAACTGTTCTTGCTTTTAATTATTTCACATGGATAGTTCTAAATAATTGAATCTAAGAGCTAGCTAATCTTATTTCGCCTTTAGATGGGACTGTGGTGAAAGAAGAGAAATTCTCATGACCTATAAATTGCTGTTTACTTCTGTAAATTTTGTACTTCATATTCTTGATGAAATTTTAACTGGGTTTATTTCCACTTCTTTCAGGCAATTAATGATCCAAGGTGGTCATCTCTAGAGGCAAGTTATAAAATTGTTATTCAGAGTTATGGGTGTGATTGTCTGTTGAGTTGTCTTATAGATGCCTATGCATTAGATTAATTGATGCTCAGCAAGTTGCAGTCTGTCAAACCTGATGAAATATGAAAAAGTATTTCTTGATCAGCTCATGAGTTGGATTTGAAAATTGCTAGGAGAAACATGCAACAACTGCTATGATGGTCCAATCATAAGCCCAACTCTGTCTAATGATCACCAACTCAGATAAAGCTAACAGTATCGATAACAACATAGTTTAGGGGTAAAACAAGTGAACCTTAATAGCAAAAGTATATAAACATCTTTAACATCATTCTATAAGTTATCAAGATTGCAAAAGAAGAATATTATACTCTTAATATACTTTTTAAAACCACGATAAAGTCTTCCAAAACATAGTAAATTGTAAGTTGCAATCCTAAGTTGGTTGCAAACAGAATCCAACATATTACACACATGGATTTGATGTTCTAGCCTGACGGAATCAAGGGATGCTTTGTCCAACATGGTAGCTTTGGAGACAAACGGAATCTTTTCTAATAAAATAGTAGCTTGCAACGTACCAAGTGTCGTTTTAATTTCCCCATATTACCTAGCTTCTTATGTACAAATTGACGGCTAATCATTTTTAAATTTGTTTGACAGAGAAATTGACGACTAATCCTTATCTAGTGGTCCTAGTAACACGTGAAATGGTATGGTAACAAAAATATAAATCGACTTCTAGATAGTGGGTATTAAGTGAGGAAACAATGACGGAATACTTAGTAAATTTGATATACAAGTTGGATTTTATAATACATAGATATAATCTTAGTCAAATCATTTCATATTGAGAAACTATAATAAAAAGTAAATTATGGATTCATTTAAGTTCATACCGGAAAATACAAAGAAAAACTAGCTAGCTAGCTTAATTTCTTATACTAAAATCTCTCGCAGATCTTTCTTTTGCCAATATTACCATGCAAAGTCCACCAATATCTTCCCTAGATTCTTAACTACCAAAAGGGGAAAGTATATCTTAACGTAGATTTCTTGCCAAAGTTACACCGGTATTATTATATGCCAAATATCCTTATTGTCATCCCTTTGACAAACCAAGCACCAAAGTCTTTTATTTAGTGCAATCGATATAAATCACATGGTCATGTGGTTCATGACACTATAAACTCCCAAGTCTCTCCAATGCCCGTCAATTGCCTTTATATTCTAGTTTCTCTTTGAATTGTTTTGTGTTGTAATTATAGAGAAAGAGATGGATACCAACAACTTCGGACAATGGAGAAAGCCCAGTTCTTCTAAGAGAGGGAGGAAGAGCAACTCAGACAAGTTAAAGCAACCTCAGAGAGGGATTGGAGTGGCTAAGTTGGAGTGGATCAGATTACAAAATGAGATTGCTGGATTGATTCCTCCACTACAGTCTTCATTCCACTCTAATCTTAACATGGTTTCCTCTCTCTCTCTCTCTCTCTCATGATTCATATGGTAGATGCAATATTTCCATCTAGTCTTTGTAGTCTAAACTGAGTTTTTCTTTTCTGTTGTGCATGAAGCAAGAGGAAGTGAGATTGACAACTGCACTTCCATCCTTGCCATCTTCTTCAGTCGTCATCGCCGCACCGTCATCACTGAATTCTCTTCATCCAAGCTTCATGGTATAATCATATTTATTCAGACAGAATGAATCAACAATATCATCATTGCTATTTAGTTTGATATCAGATACATGATATCAATAATATGTCAAATATATTCATCTATTTTTCTAAGATGATACTACTCTCCATGATTCAGATGGCATATGGAGGGACTTTAAGCAGTGAAACTGGATGCAGTGAATTCAGGTACATATATAATCCTATGCTCAAGTGTTGTTCATTCATATCAACTTCAAGAATTGTTTCGGTCTAGAAATTTTCTCTAGTCTTAGCCATTCTAATATGTTATGTAATATTTAAGAGAAAAATCTTAATAGAAAAAAAAAATTGTAGAGCGCTTCTTAATTATTTATCAATCAGTTTGATGAAGATCTAATGGTTAAGATCTTCAAAAGTATAATAAGAAAATTGGGAAGTTAGGCACACGTAATTAAATCTTCTTAACTAATATATTATTTTTCTTACGTAATTTGGTTTTGAAACCAGTACCGAAAAACTGATTATTATAGCCATTGGATTAAGATTATAATTTTTAAAAATACATTAAAATATTTGCCTAAATTGATTGACTAGGTCTCTATCGAATCGCAACGAGGATGTTCCACCTAATGAATATGCACCACAAACTGCGATTATTCCTCTCTTTGGGCCAAATGTTTATGAACATTCATCATCATGCAACTCAACTCCAAACTTGAAGATTCCACAGGACTCACCTCACAAGAAGATACAGCAGCATGGAAGCAACCAGTCAATGGAAACAATGAGTACTCCAAGCAACACGGAGGAGTTAGATTTAGAACTTAGGTTGTAATGAAATTGTATATATAATAGTTCACGTTGATGGCTTAAAGTTGTTCTTTAAAATTCTTGTTACAGGCTACATTACTAATATTGGGTATGAATGAAGCAAAGTCCATATTGTTGCATGATATCACCCTCTCTTGCTATACAAATCTACGAAGTATTAAAAAGCCTCACGAATACGATCGATGCTCACTTGGTGGGCTAGCCATAATTAAGCATAATGCCAGGGTTCAGAACGTAAAAGTCCAGAAAGAAGAGGGGGAGTAAAAGATAATAAACTTAAAATAAAGGTTGTTTTCTGGGTAAACTTGTAACTGAGCATGGTAGCATAACCTGTTGAGATGAATTAAATAGAGCAATCAGGGAACGGCACGAATAAGCCGAATCTATGCAGGAAAGTATGCTCTCTTCTCGTCGATCTCCAACAAACCCAGAGGAGGAGGCAATGGTCGATGATGAATCGAAGATTCGGAAGCACGCCTTCTTCTTTGCTCGGATCGCTAGTCATCCGCGCTTCGCCTCATCCCCCAATTGCCTCGCAGCCTCCTCATCCGCCCTTATCCTCCTCATTCTCGTCACTTCCCTCTTCTTATTCCGCTCTCGCCCCATCGCGTGCGTCTCCCCGTACGACTCCCTTTACCGCGCTTCGTTCTTGGTCGGTCGCCTCGAAGGCCTCGCCTCCGACTTCGGATCCCTCGGCGTGCCCTGGTGTAAGTACCAATTTGAATCCCATTTCCTGGTAGATCTGATGAGTTCTCGGTCTTTGGAGTGTTAAAGTTTGGATTTTGGGTGGTTTTCTTATGTTCTAATTTGTTAGTTTTCGAGCATTTCCGCAGTGTTGATGGGTAGAGGATATCTTACTCATTGTGATAGTGGAATTTTGGGTAACCCCTTTTTATTTTTTGCTCTAGGTTCCGTTTTGCATCTATATTGATAGCAACTATACGACTTGTAACTCATGATGTTTTAGGTAGAGTATGAAAATGAAATTTTCGGACTCATTTACCATCTTCTTATCTGTTTCTTAATTGCCATAAATTTCGTATTCTTTTTTGTGGGGTTTTTTTTACTAATGGAGGTGAGGGAAATTTTGGTTGCTTCTGTTCTCTGGTTTAATTTCCTATAGGTAGCATGATTCTTGATTCTTGCTAGTTATTTTTGCTTTAGATTCCATTTTACTTGCATTGATGGCAACCATCTGACATGACATAGTAATGTGATGCTTAGACATAGCTTAAAAGTGAGTTTTTGTGAGCCACTCGACAAGTATAAGAGTTTATTCATTGCTTGAGTATCTTAATTCTTGTTCTTGGCAAAAGGCAGATCGAAACATGGAAAGACAGTAGAGTGGACTACAAAGGACCTGCTCAAGGGATTGGAGGAATTTGTGCCGATATATGAGACCCGTCCCATTAAGAATAACATGTATGGGATGGGTTTTGACCATAGCTTTGGGCTCTGGTTCATGGCTCGATGGCTCAAGCCGGAACTGATGATAGAGAGTGGTGCCTTCAAGGGCCATTCCACATGGGTTTTGCGGCAGGCTATGCCAGAGACTCACATTATATCGCTCTCACCTCGCCACCCGGGGAAGTATTTGAAGAAGGGGCCTGCTTATGTCGATGGGAACTGTACTTATTTTACTGGGAAGGATTTTCTTGATTTTGGGAGTGTAGATTGGGGAAAGGTTATGAAGAAACATGGAATTTCAGATCTTAGCCGGGTGCTTGTATTCTTTGACGACCACCAAAATGAATTGAAAAGGTACTTTAGCCCATTGTACATATGTTTACATAGATTTATGTCATCATTCATCACTTGCCACTAACTGATAATCCTTCTACTATAAGTAGAATCTGTTTTAAGTTTTGGTCTTTTTATTTCTCATGTTTGCATGTATAGACTGCGGCAGGCCTTAAAGGCTGGATTTCAGAACCTCATATTTGAGGACAACTATGACACTGGAACTGGAGACCATTATTCCTTAAGGCAGATATGTGATCAGTCTTACATTAGAGGTATGTAGACTTATCCTCCGGTCTTCTGATATTTGAATATTTAATGTTCAATTTAGACATGCACTGAATTTCATCTTTATCTCCTTTTCATAAGTTTCATTTGTTTCTGCTACTTTCCTTTTGTTTTGTGTTTATCCAAGGAAATAAAAGCTCCTTATCTTGTTGCTTCCCCACTCCTCTGTTGATGTTCTATCTCTAGCATCTCCTCAATTTCCTCACTTCCTCTATTGATGTTCCCAATATCCATGTTAAACCAGATAATGCAATACTTCGAACAATGTTCAGTTATTTCAGACATTGTTTTTTCTTTAAAGTCCCTTAACATTATTTAGCTCATAAAGAGGGGGAAAAAAAATCAAACTTCTGGATTGTATTTCTTTTCTGTAGGTGGTGGACATAGCTGCTTTAAAGATAGTGATGAAGCAAGAATAAGGTCAAAGAGGAAAATGTTTTGGGAGAAGGCTGTGGACATAGATGAATTATGTGGCAAAGGGGATGCTTGGTGGGGTGTTAGAGGGTACATGCTTGATGATTTTAACCATAGCAATAAAGCAATCACCTATGCACACCATTTTGAGAACAGCAGGCTTTTGGAGTCAATATTGGATATCTACTGGGAGCTCCCTCCAGTGGCTGGTCCCTCCCTTACCCATCAAACGAGATATGATCCGGCACGAGCACCTGATCCGATCATTGAAGATGGTCGGTATGGCTTATTTCAAAGGCTTGGTCTAGGAAGATTAGAAGCTTCGGTGTTCAATGGTTATACTCAGATGGTATATGTCCAGATATCTTCCTCAACCTCCTAACTGTATGCAGAGAAAATTTTGAAGGTAACCATTTTCTAGTGCGTCTTTGTTGCATGTAAAATATGACATCTGTTTGATCTCTAAGTGTGTGTGTTTTGTACCTCACATCATGCCCATAAGGCTTTTTATCTTATGGATTTACATGAATACCAAATTTTTGGTACTTCAACTTTCTTTTACAAGTTATCTGTGCATAAACTGAAGCCTATTGTCAACAGTCTGAAATTATCATGTTCTCCCTTTACCACTGCATTGATGCTTGATACACGAGCAACCATGGGTGAAAAGTTCTTGTGTTTCAGAGGGACATTTTCTGTAACCTCTTCTTTTGGTGAGAGGCTGCCCACATGGGGGCATACAAAAAGCTAAAATACCTTTAGAAATTACTTATCTATGTATATTAGTCTGGTTCCATTGCCTCACATTTAGCTTGTTCCCTCCAGCAGTATTACTATTTTCTCAAGTTTCCACATGTTGATCAGTCTTATTTCCTATTTTACTAAGAGAAAATAGTTATTGATTTCTTATTTTCTAGGTCCTGTAGCTCAGATGTTTTAGTGGCAATGTAGCTATGGAGGATTTAATTCATTTTGAGACAGATTTCTTATAATTTATGAGGAAAAGAACAGTTTACACGCTTCTCAATAGTCGAAATCAACCACCAAAGGTTGAAACTAATTATGAAGCTGTTCTTACTATTCAGAAGATCTCTTGATTAGTGCCAACAATTTAAATCAGAGAACTATCATCCTTAGTAAATCTGCAGACCCTAGCTTCTTTAAATACAAGACCTGGCTTGCACAAATACCCTTGGCTAGGACTGCAATGCCTATCATCTGAACAGATGCACAGACCTTCCAATGCACATCCATCATCTTTCACCGCCGTTTCCTTCCCGAAGAATACCTCATCCGACGACGGACTGCTAAACATGCCTAGAGGATCCAGTTGCTTATTTGCCATGATGAATTTGTTCAGATTTGCATACTTTTGCTGCACACCTAAGAAAGCAACCTTTCTGTTCTTCCCCCAGTGAGGTTTAGCTCCATATTTGAAGAATGCCATCTGTTCCACCTCTTCCCAGACATCCTGGTTCAGCCTAGGCGTTGAAGGATCGTCAGATCTATAGTAGTTAAAATCCAGGACTACAGAATCCTCAGACTGACCAAGGTATGCTTCTGAGCTCTTGATAAACCGAATTAAGAACCCGTTGTAGATATCAGTGCCGCAGAAATTATCTGGCTGGAGGTCCCTTAGCTTCTTAACATCAAGAATGAAGTTTTTAAACACTGAGACAGGAAAGATTGCTGTCGTCTCATAGAAGAACATTCCTTTGATTCTGGGATCCCAGGCACACATACTTAGTCTGCTTGATGGTGGTGAGTGTAGACAGGAACCTGAGGTCTGCATCTTGCCCTGATGACCTAATACCGGATAGCCGGTAAAAATCACACTATTTTTCAAGCCATTGCCGATTAACTCCTTGTACCATATCTCTGTACTTGCCATACTGCATTTCCCACGGATGTTTCTCGATTTCTCTAGTGCCTTTTCTGCAACAAATTGAGAAAGGTCATTTTGATTTGCTTAAAATTCAGAATACTGTGAATTGCAAGAGTGGTGATATACTGTGAGTAGTAGCTACTTTTCTTCTTCTTTTTTATGTTCATATCACGCTGTTGTAATCAGAAGCAGGTAGTTGCCGTCGAGATATTTGTAATTATGCATTTATGCTCCACTGAGAGTATTGAGAGCAAAGTTGTAAATACTAGTCTTCGAGCTTAACTTTCGAAAGGAAGGCGATAAAAAGGAAAGCATCTACCGGAAAAAGACAGTGGTACCTGAAGCTCTCACTGCAGTTGAAAGCAAGATGGGATTTGATTGGAATCCAAGGAAGTCATTCATCCCATCTCCGGGACTGTTCAAGGGAACTCGATCATCGTACCTGTACACCGCTTTATGCTGCGAGGGGTACCAGGTGATGTCTCCGAACTCATGGTTCTGAGCATGGCCAACGTACTCATCTTCAAAGTGTGCATCGTCTTGGAAACTATAGGTAATGCTTCTCTTGAATTGTTCTTCCAGTGAGATTGTCACCTAATTCACAGCCTAGCTTTAATTAGTTAAAGACTTAATAACAATAGCAACCATCCAAACTTTGTTTGGAGAGACATAACACTCGCCTTAGATATGACCCCGAGTAGACCTAAGGACACCAGGGCTGCATTAAACAATGGATCTCCAGGTTGCAATCTAATGATCTTTGCAAACCCTTCTGCTTCGCCAGCAGGAACCAAAATGCTAAGGCCCACCACATGGTCATGCACTGCTCCTCCTCTACCCCACCATGAGCTCCCATGTGAGCCAGTGCTCACTAACCCACCAATGCTGACCCCCTCCCAGTACGGCGCCGCCACCAAACTCAGTCCGGCCGCCTCCACCGCGTCGATGAGATCTCGAAGCCCTACACCAGAGTCCACCATCACCGTGCGATCAACCGGGTTGACTTTTATACCCCTGGCGTCCATTTGAACCCGTATAAATTAAAATCACCGTTCTTTAACTGATTTAAACTTTTAGACTTAACTTTTACCTGTTGTATTTCTCTGTACTTATCAGGATCGAGTTCTCTGTCGGTGGGCATGCAAGCTTGGGTATCGTGTGGGAGAATCCACTCACCACCTTGGCCTTCAACCTCTTCTGGCTTGCCATGGCCACCGCCGACAGGAGCTCATCCTCGGTTGTCGGGTAGATGACCGACCGGACCAAGCACTCCTTCCGATCACCCCACGCGCCGTATGCGTTGGAGAGCACGCAGCCCGTTCCGTTGCATCGGATGGGCGAAGCCGGCGGTACTGCATCTATTGTTGTTGGATTCAGTGAGAGAACTACAACAACAAGGGAGTAGTGGAGAAGGACTACGATGGATGCCATTGGATTGGCAAGGTAGCTAGAATGAAACTTAAAGCATTAAAGAGAGGGGTGGGTGTTCTTCCCTCTTGGTTTGCAATTATTGCTGCTTGGCCTTTGAACATATATAAATATAATCCTTGTATCCATTCTAGGGATCAGTCACTACTGGCAACTAATTTTCTCGATGTGTCTCTTTGTTTGTGGCGGTCGTTACTATCCTCGAGATTGGTATACTCTCTGCCAACTGACATAATATTATTTCACGTAAAGTTGCCCTTTTCACAACTCATGACTCGGCGCTAGTGGAAGACTTTGCTTGAATATTATTGGTCGGAATTAAGAGTTGAAATAGCTTGTCAAAATCTAGATCCACAAACGTAATAATTAATTCAGAACACTATAGGCAGCAATTTGATGGTAGAATAATATTAGAGTATATCTAAATATGTATCTGATTTGACCTATAAATGATATGAAGATGATCAGTTATCTAATCCATGATGTTTTTCATCTTTTATTACTGCTTGGTATTTTGTATGATGCTTCAAGCTTGCTTCATTGGTTGAGTAAAGCATGTTTTGAGGGAGTGTATGAGTAAAGCATGTCGCAGTGCTCTTTTGTTAGGTGATGACTTGATGAATTGTAACATAGATAGATGCAATTAAGTATGCAATTAATCATCTATGGCTCAAACTAAATAATTATTATTAGATTTTTTTTTAATCCAAAACTAATAGTACAAATGACTAAAAATTATTTCTACCATCATTGTATATTTAATTCTTCACATTTCCGTTAGCAATTGTCTACCTATTGCAATTTGATCTTAGATCATAGTAGGATTAAGTGCTGAAGTTTAGCATATATGGGTCAATCCAAATAAGGATAAACTGTAATTTATCCAAAAATTAAATTATAAAATTAACTCAAAGAGGCAAGTCAACATGTTTAGGAAGAAATGACTCCAAGAATTCCAAGTTTGCTGTCCTTCCATAATATATTCTTGCAACTTAATTCCGTATGAGAAACTACTGTAGAGATGATTTTAAATAGAGAGCAGGCAGGGCAAGAGGGAATAAGAGGATGTGCAAGTTGTTTGAGATGTCCGCAGAAGGTACAGAGTTGCCAGGTGATGTGATATGTACTTAAGGTTTAGATCAGGTGGATTAAGTGCTTAACTTGGGTCACTGACGTCTAATGTTAGAAGTTAAAAAGTTACGACCAAAGGTTTTGAAAACAGTGCCAACCTACATGCCATGAAATCTACAACTCATTCTACGGTGCTTCATCTCAAGTCACACTCAAATGACTAAAAAGAAAAGAAAGAAGAAATTCTTTTGAACGTGGAGTCCCAAGTCTAACAGGGAGATATGACTGCAGAGAAATCTTCCCATCCGAAAGAAAACAAGGTACCACATCCCAAAGTAACATTGATACTGATGGCTAGATTCCACGAGCAAAACCTTTCAACATTTCCTTCAAGCTTTACAAGGCCACTTTTTGGAGCAAGCTTGCAAGGCAACTAACGAAAGAACCATTAAATTAGAATGGGTTAAAAAGCTCTAAGAGAAGGTACTGCCAGAAGAGAAGAGGAGGAGGAGGAGGAGGAGGAGGAGGAGAAGAAGGGGTGTGGGGGACCATCCGTAACGCAGTTCGACAGCACCCAGAGGCTCACTCACCTCTCATCACATGGCCTGGAGCCCATGTGTCAGGACAAGTGTATGTGTGTTTATGTGCACCAGATTGTAATGCTTTTATTTATTTTCTTTTCTCTTTTCTTTTTTTTTTCTGAAAAAGAAAAAGGATAAAAGTTGGCCGAGAAATACCACATCACTGGTTGCTATCTGCTATTTATACTGATTAGGTGAAAAAGTTGAGGTACGTGTTCCTTTTCACCGAATTGGAAAGTTTATGAGTTATTGGAGTGTAATAATTCTGCTCGGCTCTTATTGCCCTTGCTTTGCTTTGCTTTGCTTGCTCTCCCAGTAGACGACCTCCTAGCTTCTTGCCACGGTTTCACAGTTTAGCCTCGAAAATCTTGACTTTCTCTTGTCTCACTCTCTCCCTGAGTTAAGAGACTCCTCTAGCTGTACGTCTTGTTTCTGCAGGGGCTTATCCTATTCCTATGGTCTCCGTGTTGTTGTTATTATTATTATTATTTAAAAGAAGATTAAATTAGCATTCAAACCAGCCAAAGTCTGTAAATTATTACAGCCCAGTGTCCCGGGAGTATGGAATCTTTAAAGTCTATCCTTTTAACAAAGTGGACCGAAGAATTTATTGCTGTTACAAAATTTGACTAAACAGTTGGCAACTAAACATGAATTAGTTGTTTATTAGGAAATCCTTCAATAAGGTTCCTGAGGTAAATCGCACTCTTGGGCTTTAAGATTTGAGGCTTAAAAAAGGATGAAAGCATTAAAAAAAAAAAGATAGTGCAGTATTCACTTTATTATCGGGGACATTTTTACTCTTATACCTTACCTTGTTTTGAAGAATTTTTCTTTATTTAAACGATCACCTGTAATTATATTGTTATGCTCCGTTGAGTGTAGAAAAATCAAGCTTAAGGTAGTATCGATTTGATTGAAATGTCTTGGAAGTCTAGTGACAGAGCTGAGTTCCTTTGACTCATATGATATCACAGTGTAACAAATGTTGCATTACTGTAAGCATATTTTCTTTTCCACGTCAGAAATACTGACGTTATCGCCATAATAAATGCTTCCGGCACCCAAAAGAAGCAACGCAGGACTGTGCCTCTTTTCCTTCTCTTTCATGCAACCACATGCAACCACACTTTATGCAAGACTCACACACCAAGTACACTCCACCCCCACCCCCTTCTTTATAACACTCTTCCACCACCCCACCTCTTCCACTCCTCTCCTCTCCTCTCACTCTCCTCTCACTCTCACTCTCACTCTCACTCTCCTCATTATCTTCTTTTACTACCCAGAGATACCCATCCCAAATTACGAGATTGCCCCCCGGCCGTCTCCGCCGCGATGAACCGGACCCCGCACCCCAAGCTAAAGCCGCCGCCGCGGGCTCTCTTCTCCTGCGGCATCTTCCGCAACTGCACTCAATCTGCCCTCAGTCCCACCTACCCATCCAGCCCCGACGCCACCGCCGTGCTACCCCCGCCGTCTCCGCCTCCCTCGGCCGCTCCGCAGCCGGTGCCGGCGACTCCTCCACCGCCCATTTCCTCCGACCCGCCTCCCCAAACTGACCAAGAGCGCCCTCTTCCGTCTTCCTCATCGTCCTCCTCCTCTTCCTCCACCTCCCAGAGCTTTACGCAATGGCGCTTCCCTCTCCACCACCCACAGCAGCAGAAGCCACCGGATCCGTCGCCGTCTCCGGCTACGGCGGCGCCACCCTCCGACCCAGGTGATCTCTCCGACGTGTTCCACGCCGCAGAGCTCCAGTTCGCAGCCGATGAGCGCCTCGTCGCCCTCCGGCTACTCGAGCGTGCGCTCGCCGGCGACCCGCCGCACCCGTGCGGCGGCCTCCCTCGCCCGGTGATGGACGGGATCGTGGCGTCGCTGCGGGACCCGACGGCTGCTCGGGCGGCGGCGAAGGTGTTGCTGGCCGTGCTGCTGCAGGCGGAGGGAAATCGAAGGGCAGCGGTGGAGGCAGGGGCCGCAGTCGCGGCAGTTGAGGCAGTGGCTTCGTCTGGGCCCGCTGGGGCGACGGCGGAGCGGGCATTGGCCGCGCTGGAGCTGCTATGCACGGTGCCGGAGGGGGCGGCGGAGGTCAGGGCGCACGAGGTGACTGCAGCGGCGCTGGCGAGGGCGGCAGAGGGGATGGCGGGGAGGGGGAGGGAGTGTGCGATCGGGGTGATGGCGGCCATCTACAGCGGCGGCGGTGGGGAGGTGTGAACATTTTATATAACAAGATAGTTCTAGATTTATCAACTCCTCTTACATTGGATAATTCTACCAAAATACTTAAATTCTATTTTATTTATCACACACACATATATATATTATATAATACATAGAAATAATATATAGAGGTATTATTTAAGGCTTTTTTTACTATATTTTAGCAGGATAGGACGGCGCCACCGTCTGAGGTGGCGAGGGCGGTGGTAGCGGCGATGCAGGGGGAGTGCAGCGCGAGGGGGAGGAGGAAGGGGGCCCAGCTTCTCCTTGCGTTGCAGGAGAGCGGCCAGCTGGATCTGGCGTGGGACGGGATTGGTGGGTGCTAAACTGTTCATTCGTGGGTGCCTAATTTGGTGTAGTTTTGAGGAGGAGGAGTTTGTTGGTGTTGTTGTTGGTGTTGGTGTTGGTGTTGATGGTCTCGTCGGTTCGTGCTACGATTTCTGAGGACGGTGCTGCAGGTGGCGATCCCACAGCAGGGGGAGAGTGGATCGTAATTGACGTCTGATTACAATCACGTGGTGGAGAGTGGATGACAGTAAAGTGTGTTCGTTGGTGTTACGGAAAGAGATCATGTTTGCAGTAGCCGTTTGATCATCATCTGACGATGGGCAGTTCTTTCTACTGTTTGTTGTGGTCCCCTGTTTCATTGAGGAAATAATTATCTTCGCCTTTCGTATCTTCTAATCGTGTGGTTAACTTAGGCTTATTAACTCTCCCTCATTGTTGTGTACTGTAACTAATAGGAATTAGTCGCAGCATCAAATGCCTTTTTCTACTAATCTGCCATTGATAACGATAATCATAAAATATACAAATCTTTTCATAAACGGGAGTAAGACTTTCTCGGTCTTGGGCGGGTTGGATCTTTTTAGGCCCAATAGGCCATTCCTAGTTTTGGGTTCTGTTTAGGCCCGATTTAGTAGGGAGTGAAATTCTAGGAATGGTTATCAGGTTCTGTTTATCTATTGATTTAATGAATTCTTAATTAATTTTAATGAGTCGATATGTCCGAGTGGTTAAGGAGACAGACTCGAAATCTGTTGGGCTTTGCCTGCGCAGGTTCGAATCCTGCTGTCGACGAAGAATTTTTTATTTATTTATATTGTTCTGATTATTTTCTTATAAATTTCTCTCTTAACTATTTCATTTTCATACATGATATGCTAATTGTACCTCTAGAAACAATTAATCTTGCTTTCGAATTAAACTGCGATTAAGAACTCTCATCTGGTACACTTCTCCACTTTTCATACTACTAGGTATTAGAGTCTACTCCTTTTTTCTAAAAAAAAATTAAATTAAATTAAATTACAAAGGAATAAGACTCTGCTCACAAAGTCACAAGGCAAGGTATTTTCTCTTTAATTTACTTTCTAATCTCACCTTTTCCTCTGTCTAAATCTATCCATTAGTACTGTTTGCAGCTTTATCTTAGCCAAACCATTTAGATGAAGAACCTTTCTGTTAAAGGTTCCGTGTGACGGAGGTAACAAAGCTTGAGTGACTAAGAATATATTGCAGAGTTACTGTAAACCCTCTGTTCTTATAAATGCTTCATCATCTAATCACCTACCTCAAATATACTTGAATTCCTTGTCTAGAGTTGCAGGTTTCTGGCCACATGGGTCATAACCATCTCCTAGAGAATGAGTGCATGTCACTCTATCCCTTGTATATAAGTAATATCTATCTCTATCTCTCTAGATCTCTCAATTTTACTTTGCCTCTGGAATGATGGTGCCCAACTTGGATCTCCTCCTCTTAACCATCCTCCATGGCTCTCTCGTCTCTTCCATCCTCCTCCTAAGCATCTCAGTTCTGTTCCTATGGCTCCTCATGGCGTTCTCGCTTGTGCTCTTAATGCTCGTATCCTTTGACATCCATGAAAGTTTACAGTCCGTCGCTTGGCTAGTGGACACCCTTAAGGTGAACCTGGAGCTCGGTGCAGTGATCGTTATTTGCATGGTAATAGGGCGAGCTATCAGCACGGTCTTAAATCTAAGATCCATGCTCGATTATGTGGTTTCCAGGATTGGGGTAAGGGCGAGGCGCTGGCTAGATCAGCTAAAGAATCTGACTTTGATATCGGCATCTCAATAATACTAGAATCTTTCAATTAAAGAGCTTATCATTGGAGAACAACAATGTCAACGTCCAACTACATATCACCATTGGAGGGATGCCTTAGTTCATGCTGTGATGATAAGTAGCTGCTTTAAAGAAACCTTGCTCGCTAGCAATTCAAATTCTTCAAGGCATTTTGTTACTGTAAAATCTCTTTTCTTACACTATCGTCTTTTTTCTTTTTTTTCCTTCTCTGGCTAAGACATAGATTAAAGATAATCCTATGTCTTGTTGCTGATTTGTTGTGATTAGTGGTGGGGGCCTTCTTAAACTTCTAAGAGTACATAGCATGGCTAGCCAACAGTAGAAAGTGAGGCATAACATGGATGACTAATCCCACGGTATAGAAGTGTTCATATATATATATATATATATATGCTATAAGTATAGAATCTTATATTAGAACTAATGCTATTATTCTTTTTTTTAATAAAGATTTAAGGTGAGACGTCTTGACTGATGAGTTGACGTAGTTTATTTATCTTATTTAATATTTTAAAGAAAATGGATTGATCTCAGTAATGTCTGTGCCAATACCACTCTCATGACGTCCTTTATAAGTTCACTCTCACCCAGAAATTTAGGATTGAAGAGCAGTCACGCATGCCTTTGGTGGAGCCACTCTGCACGCAGATGTTCTTTTCTCCGTGCTTTGACACAATCTTCCCACCAACTCCTCACAAATTCTAAACTAATCTAACAAAAATATTCCAATGGAGGGAAATGGGAGGGCGTTGTAGCGAACTAAGAGGTTGGTGAAGAGCTTCCATGGAAAGAGGCAGATCGATGCTGAAGACTTCTTTGGGAGTATTGCATATAACTAGAGAGAGGAAGAGAGAGTAACCTGAAGACAGAGCTTAAAACTTATATTAAATCAATAGTAATCGCTTGGTGAGATGATAATGAGCAAATTGCGATAGGAATCACTTCTTTATCCTGATCCGCAAAGCTATTATGCCTGTGAAGAATAAAGCAATGGTTTTAGATGCTCTTTGTCTAATCTCCATTGTAAATATCTAAATTCTATTCTTATGACAACTAATACCTTTTATTTTTCTCAACTAAAAAATAAAAGAAAAAAGAAAAAGAGAAGAAGAAGGTGAGATGAGCAGGTTAGTATGTAATATGGATGACACATGAATGATGCATGCTATGACGCATTAACTCTAGGTAAATATGATTAGATCGACAGTAGATGGGTGGATTAGGGAGAAGAAAAGAGAAGAAAGAAGAGGAGTACACGATGACCATTTGGTTGACACGTGTTTCATGTAGAGAAATTTAATTTTTTTGTAGAGTAAAATGTTTGTCACGTAGGGAAGTTGTTACACGTCAAAATCGAGGATTATCTTTAGCTGTCGGCTGCTTTATGGTGGGCTCCACTTTTCTCCTAGGGACGGCGAGGGCACGCCGGGTCCCACCCACTCGGCTTTGGATGTTGTCAACTTATGCCTCACACTACCTTTTGCTTTTTATTTCTTTTCTATTTCCTCTCATAGTTTTTATTCCTTCCTTCTTCTTCTTCTTCTTCTTCTTTTCTTTTCTTATTTTAAGTTTTAAACCCCCTCCCCCTCCCCCTCCCCCTCCTGTGAGCTTTCTCTGTTACTCTACACGTGCGAATGGCACGTGGTACGCTGACCGTTGGCTCAAGTCTTCTCTCCATCTCATCATATCGTTCGTGGATCGATCCTCTTGTTACTTTCCAGGTGTCTTCTTCACTAATTTTCATTTCAATTTACCTCTCCGTACTTCATAAATTACAGCCATTGTTACATATATTTTTGTAGTTAAAATTAGACCAAATCACTAGAATAAGCTATAATTAAAACACTTATATTTCAAGCAGCACCTTAGCTCCCACAACATTCCCATATGCTCAATTTTGTTTGGGCTCCATGTCCATGGAGAAGGAGACACAGAAAAGAGATTGAATCACATGATCACGTTTCAAAATAAAATCAGATCTTTTGACACATAAAAGACATCTAAAAGGAACAAATAAGAAAAAGGAAATAGGAAAAGGTAAAGCAAAAGGCAACTAATTTAAGGTAAATGTGAGAAAAACTATGATTCATGTAGTACACACCCTTGTTAAAAATATAGGATATGATTATATACTTAACTGAGACATTGGAATTGTTTGCAGATCACCCATTAGTGCATATAATTGTGAAAGCTAGGTGGAGTGAGAATCTTATGTAACTGAGGTTGAGGACATGAAATGCCATTTTAGATGGAATAAAAGATATATTTGTAAAAGATAAGGACAAAGGAAAATGACACAACAGGATTTGCTCCTGTATATTCTTTGTTTCAAATATTACACCATTCTTCTAAGATTGTTTTGTTGTTGGCTTCCATTCTCTTCCTTAATATGCAGTTGAAAAGATATATTGCCAGTGTGCAATTAACTACCTATATATATATATATATAGCTCTCTACATTATTGTGGTCTACTTAAAATAATTAAGATAGGGTCACATGGATTACATCAGTTACTATCAAATTAAGCACTAATGAAGAAATTAATAATAGATGATGTGTGGTCCCTATCCTGTAATCACTTTGAGTGATCATTTTCAAAGTAAGGTGGACTCATGCCTTGTCATTTCCTAGGTCCTGTTGATCATAGAAATGATAAAGAACAAAGAAGAAAAATTGATATGCATATAACCCTAACCCTAACCCTAACCCTAATCCTAACCTAGCTCTCCACCCAAATTAAGAACTAACCACCTCCCAAAAACATTCCTTTTAATTGGTCTGAGAACACTGCCACCACCTTTCCTGTCCCACTTTGTGACAAAGCAAAAGCAAAAATAAAGGGAGGAGGAAGAAGAAAGAGGGAAGGAAAAAAAATATATAATTGTTTTTAGGGAAAAGATGATGTAAAGGAATTGAAGGGGCAAACAATACAAGACTATACATCCCTATCCCTTGAAACCAGGTTCTTCCAAACAAAAGGCCTGTGCCTTGTCTCTTAAGCTTCATGAGAAAGTAAGTGAAGCCAAGCATGCATCAGTAGATTGACTTGAGCAGTGGAGATCAAAGAGAGGAGTTTATTTTACTACTAACTCCCAAGGGCCAAGGCATGAATAGAGAGATGTTTCAGGGCTCTCTTCTGCAGCAAATGATAGGAGGAAACCCTACTACCTGGTGGAACATGAATAACCTGAAGCCACCAACACCTCAGGAGATCTCTCAACTCCTGCCTTCTTCTTCCTCCTCTTCAGCTTCGTCAGCATCATCATCCTCTTCTTCTTCTCCCTCTTCATCTATCTATCCTCAATATACACAGCCACCCAACTTTTTTCCATCCACCCCTTGGCAGGATAACCAAGACCATCTTCCTGAGTCATGGAGCCAACTACTTCTGTAATGATCTCTACTCTCTCTCTCTCTCTCTCTCTAGATATCTCCTTTTCTTTATGTGTTTCACTTAATTGTTTACAGTAGAATTATAGTATCCAACCTCTTTCTGCTAAATTCAAGGGTTTTTTCGAATTTTTTAGGCTTAGAATCCACAACTCGTTTGATATATATACTTATCTTTCATGAATATATCCAGGGGAGGATTGGTAGAGGAAGAGGAGAGATGCAGTTTTACTCCACTCCAACCAAAGAGAATGGACTATTGGGAGAGTCAGTTGATATGCCCATCAGAAGCTACCGATCTACTTGGTGTGAAGCAAGAAAACTGTGAAGGTGGATACATGTATCAAGATGGGAGTGAAGAGATCCCTATATCTATGCCTCCATGGAACCAAGCCTTACCAGCCTCCTCTACTAGGTCATGTATCACAACAAATTTAAGCAGCAAGATGCTGGACTTCTCGAGTTGCAAGGCAGCAAGGCAGCACCAGCAATCTGAACACTCATCTGAGGTGAGAGGGAGGGAAAGAGTTTTTTATTTTCACTGACTAATTATTTATTTTTTATCTTCATTGGACAATCTTATTGGAGTAGTAGTCTATGTGATATACTTCACCATACAAGGATCTGAGTAAATGATTGCGTATGTAATCTCAATTATAACCAGTCATAGAGCAGCTTCAAAGAGCAAATCCATGGATGGATTTCAGAGATCCAAATTTGCTTCTTACACTCTTTTTTTTTTTGGTTCTTCCTTCCTTCTTTATCTAGTGCAACAGCTCAACTGGTTCAGCTTTCAAGAAGGCCAGAGTCCAGACCTCCACAGCACAATCACCTCTCAAGGTTTTTATCCATTTTATTAACTAATAAACTCTCTCTCTCTCTCTCTCTCTCTCTCTCTCTCTCTCTCATATCCAGGTAAAATTAAGTAAAAGTGCTTGGCATTTTGATACTTGTTTCAGGTGAGGAAGGAGAAGTTGGGAGATAGGATAACTGTTCTTCATCAGATAGTTTCTCCATTTGGAAAGGTATTACCGTAGCCCTCCTTATACATATGCAAGTGTATGCAACCAATGTAGGTCTACGCAAAAAAAAAACGCAAAAAACAGCAATACAAAACTTTAGTTGTTCCATCCTTCATATAATATTAATCTTTCCACCCTCTTCTATTTCTTTAAATGTTCAAATAAAGGTGATCTGACATGGGCCTTCTCCTTTTCCAGACTGACACCGCTTCCGTTCTACAAGAGGCCATTGGCTATATCAGATTCCTCCAGGGTCAAATTGAGGTCCTCTCTCTCTCTCTCTCTCTCTCTCTCTCTCTCTCTCTCTCTCTCTCTCTCTCTCTCTCTCTCATGAAAGCACCTGAACATGGAGAGATCGTTTGAGAACTGTTTGAGAGCACGCAGCAAAAGTTGCTGCAATCCTGGCAGTGTCTTTTAGTTACTTGGTGTCATGTGTTTCAGGGATTATACCCACCTCCCATTCTTTTCCTTTTTTTTTTCCTTGCAGGCCCTTAGCTTGCCGTACTTGGGTAATGGATCAAAGCACTCGAGGCTGCAGCCTGTGAGTAACTATTAACACTATATAGATATCCCCATCCTTCCCTATTCCCAATGCTGCCAATGCCATCGCTATCTCTCTATAACGATTAATAAAGAGAAATTAAAAGATCAAATAGATAGATAATTGTTTTAGGATTAATTATATTTTGACCCCTTACATCATATCCCTGAATTATCTAATTACACTGACAATTTTCTTCTCTTTTTAGAAATAGATTTTAAAAGAATTACAGAAGATAAATTTAGAATTTGATATTACAAAAAAATGATCGTAAAGTCCACTATAAATAAGATACGAAAAGATACAGAAGAAATGTACTTACTTTCCGTTCCTCTCTCTTTAATAATACACCTTGTTTCTCAAAGCATGTCGAGATCTTTAAATCAATCGTTATAATTGAGCAACAAAGTTCTAGCTTTACAGGCTTCACACTGATTACTTTAAAGCACCAAAAAAGCATATATAATATAGCTGTTAGCAAAGCAGATTTAAGTACTACTACACCTTTGATTAACCTTTCTTATGTTCTTTTCTCTAGCAGATGGTAAGTGATACTTCCATGAGTAGAAGAGGACCACCTGATCAGGTATCATTCAATCAACAGTTGTAAAGTTACCAAAAGGGCTATATAATTGTATATATTATTTGTTACATTCCACTTAATTAAATGCAGGATGTTGATGATGAACCAAAGAAGGATTTGAGGAGTAGAGGGCTATGCCTGGTTCCAGTATCCTTAACTCTGCACGTCGGAAACGATAACGGCGCCGACTACTGGGCTCCGGCTCCGGCGGCTCCGGCTCCGGCGTTGGGCGATGGATTTTGACAGTAAACTTGGAGGTGGATATAACATCATGAGCAGTCACCCTGCGGAGAAATAGAAACTAAGGATGATTGCTCATGATGCTATGCATTAGTTGATTAATTAATGTAGGGCATGCAACAAGGTTTTCTTGCTCATTCACCATACACTCTATTGTACTTAATTTGCAGTGATATTAGTGACCAGTGAGAGATGCAAGTAGGTGGCAAGAGATAACCCTTTAGAATTCTTGATCATTCTAAGAAAGGTAGCTAAGATCTCCTTGGCTTACGTGTTCTCCAGTGTGATTAGCTTTAAGATCAGATGACAAATACTTTGTTGTATAGTACGCGATTTATCTAAATATTGCAGAAAACACCCTTTATAACAGTTATATGTAAATATTGCCACTTTCTGTGAGGATAGATAGGATGCCTTTCAGGTGTTTGTGGATATGCCTTATATGAGTAAGGCTTGTAAACACTAGCCGTTACTGCTTAACTTTGAAGGACAGAGAGCGAGTAATAATTCGATTCATTGTTAGTGGCTCCTACCAATGATCAAATTACTGGAGACTGAGGAAGATACCCGGAGGACTTTGTGATGGTCTCTTGTTTGACTCCGATCTATATATCTATCTGCTAATCGTCGTGGTATGCTAGCTAATTATGTGTTCATCTTTAACGTTGCCTTGGATTCCAAATTTTGTGTTTTGTATATGATGAAGGTGGGCATGCATACTTTGTACATATATTTGACCTCATGTATAACTTGTTGTTAAAGGCATAATATATATCATCAACCCATTATCTAATGACTTAAATCTTTGAAATCAACTCTTCTAACGCCTATCCATTTGCCCATGTACTGTGTCATGGGATGGGCCATATATGAGAGAGCGTGTTAAAAAAATATTATATATAATTATTGGTTTATTATCTAACAACTTAAACATTTAGTCAACTAGTTTTCTAAGGGTGTGAACCGTGTATTCCTTTTCTTTTACCTTGAGATAAAATTGGGTTTGGGTAATGTTGCTCATTTAGGATGAGAATGAAGTTATAGTCAGCATATTATATACAGAAATGCTTGCTTTTAGAAGAAGTGATAATAGATTATTATCAAACCAAGGCTGCACTAAAGAAGCCCATCGCTGTAGACTGGGGCACAGAGTAAGCATGTGAGATGAGAATATTACTATCTTGTAGGCTTCATCTGCGAATGAGAACTACACCCAATAATTTACAAAGAGAGAAGACATGTAGCTTATTTTCTATTTCTTTAACTATTCTAGTTGGCATGTGGATTTGCACATAGATAGACACATGTTCATTCAGAATTAATAGATAATCTGCTCATCGATATCAATTACAAGGTATTGTTGTTAAAAATGATTTCAACCCTACGTTAGTTTTAATAAGAGGTAATTCCGAAAAGGGAAGAGTTACAAGATAGGACATGGCTGGCTCCATTTGCTTGGCACATCTGCTGGTCCTGACAATTGCTTTCGATGGACAGCAGTAGCCCCTTAGCCACCATAATGTGAAAAAAACATAGTAATTTCTATCTTGATTGAAAAATACAATCCCATCCAATCCATATGGTGTCGTCATCAAAGAGGCATGAACAACTGGATACACGATCTACAAGTTAAAGTAGCAGCAGAAACTTAAATTAGATCAAAGTTGAATCCAAGTGATCTATCAGACATAGGTGTTTCTCCAGGAGAAAACTAAATTTGGGCTTTCATCCAGGTAGAGATATATGCTTCTGCAGCTCAACTCCTCTTCCATTATCTTTTGAAGAAAAAGTGTCCACATTTCATTCAATACATAAAATTCCTTAATCAAAACTCTATTCAGGTTCCTCCTCATCCGATTTCTTATCAACTACCTCCTTCAATGGTAAACCTTCCTCTTTCGGTCTATTGGCAACCTTTTGCTTTACAGTCTCCCTGGTAGATTAGGCTACCGGTCAGAAATTCAACCACAGTAGTCCATCCCACAGGCAATAACTATTCTCAAAATTATGTTCCTTAGAGTGCAATAGACAAGCTCTACAGGAAGCAGAGCGCTCATTATTTGCGGCGCACTTTTTCCTCTTCAATTCTCTATAAAATAGAGGATGCCAAGGAACATATGATTTGCAGACCTATCCAGTACTGATCATCCAACTTTATATCAAAACAGGGAATGAGTTTACCAGACTTGGTGTATAAAGCAATCTGAGTTCTCAAAGTGATGAACAAAAGATGAGTGAAGTCCATCCACAATCAGGAATCTCAAAACTTCTTTCTGCACAATCTTGCAACACCCTTCCCAATGGATAACAAGAAGTACTCAATATTTTCCTTTGCAGCACCCTAAGCATATATGATTCACGAGTACTTCAATCTGAGGTACTAATATGCTTGCAAGAGTCACAGATATGATATAATTCCCAGTCACTCGCTGCAGCAGAGTACTGAGGGCTTAAGGCCAGTGCCAATATTGAAAATTACTTCCTCGACTTGGTGGTGTACCAATTTTGCATGCATAACCTAGAGCTAGGATCATACTCCCACAGGCCAGAGAGTACCTGTCGCTCAAGTTTTCTCTTCCTTCCATTTATCCAATTGTTATGAAGGATGAAGCATCCAATATTCTGACAGGCAGATCTGACATCGTTCTTCTCCCAGAGGCTTTTGTAAGCTCCATTGGGGAAGTAGTTCCTATCCAGGAAAAGGACAGTTAGGTTTGTTTTTGGCTCCAGACACTGGTTGTCACCCACACGGTTGGCTCCCCCTTCCCCACATAAAACATCATAGAAGCTCGGTTGCTCAGACAAGCTTGAAGCTGATGCATGTCTCACTACCATCTCCATAGCAGCAATTGTTACTGGATCAGACCGAGCAAAGTAAAAGCCAGAGTTCAATCGACGTGGTAAGTTTATAGGTCCTGCCAACAGAAGAATGTTACAAAGCATGGAACTAGGTTGAAGGACAAAGAAAGCAAGAATTACTCTTCTTTTCTAGATCCTTGTCTCAGAATAAAAATAAACGGACTGGAAACAAATGCTAATACCAAGTTTTTGATAAAATACAACAAAAAAAAAAAATCTATTCTGTTTGTATGTTTTTACTCGTGATACATATTCGTTTCCTGCTAAAGACAAGTCACACCATAAGGCTGCCATCTTTTTCTGAGGAAGAACTAGAATAGTCAACTATGGTGACCAATTAAATTTATGTACCATATAGGCTGCACACAGTGATCAAAACAGAAAATTACCACATCCTTCGGAAGATCAAGAAGTAGACAACTTTAAATAATCTTAAAAAAATTATGAGTTTTGAAGAAAATATTATTCTATTTAAAACAAATTTACAGTATATGTTACTTGTAAAACAGTTATTACTATGTAAAAGAATTTCTTGTATATGTTTGTGGTAATCATTCCATTAAGTCGTACCTAAGCTCTGAAAGTCTGAATCTCTGATAATATCAGGAAAAAGAAAATGATAATATCAGCAGAATTTTGGCTACTGGGATAAATCATATAATATCTTCAGATAATCAAATGTTTGAAATGTTTGAATTTATATATCATTAGCCACTTTGTTAAGCTGGCTATATGAATGAGAATAAGCGTGATGTATAGCAAAGGAAAAGCAGAAGTGGCTCGGTTAAGGTTGGTCCTGATATTTGTATATAGAAAACAGAAAAAAGAAAATTCTTGTTGACTAGACATAAGCAATAACTACCTAGCCGGAATGAATATTGAGGAATGGTGTGGCAAGTATCAAGGACGTGTGCTTGAGTTTTACCTGTTTCATTGAATTCATCAGATTGTGCCCCCAATATAGCGGGGCCAAAGGAGAGGAACAATGGTAGCGGATTATCAAACCAATAGATATCAACATCACTTAATAGAACATTGTATCCTAGTTTCAGAATCTGCAAAACTATTCGGGATTTCGCTTTGGTTACTCGCTGAAAACATTCTGTGCCAAAGTGACAATCATCAAAGCTGACATTTCTTGGAGAGAGTGTATCCTTAAAGACTGGCAAACCCTATAAATAAGAAATTTTGGCATTAGTACACAACTTCCATTATTTTGACAAAGGATCTAAGATCAGATGAAAAACCAAGACGTGAGTTCATACCTGCAAAACTGAGAACTCGTATGTCTCAGAATCAAGAGCACAGACTACAAAATTTGTAACACCTAGCTGACGTAAGCGGCATACCCAACTCATAAGCATGTCCCTGTAACTAAATCCAGCAATACCAAGCACGATCGATTTATCCTTATCTGCAACAAGACGTAGGAGTGATTCCAAAGACAATGGTAAATGTATTGGACCTGAAACTTCAACAGGGAACTTGCGTACTTTTAGAGTAAATAATTGATTTACTTTGCTCATTGAACTAATATCCTGCACACAACTTTTCCATTTCTTCTGTCTCCAATAATTCAAGAAACTTGTTATTGGCTGTGGCTTTTCAACTTCTTGACCTAGCACCACCTCCAGGCTATGAGATGCTAGCTGGTCAGGTCCTTCCAGAGGATGAACAGTTCTTTTTGCTTCACTTACAAGATAATAATGTCCCAACCACTCCACAATTTTATACAAACTATTCGGAATGTTACTCTGTTGGAAGGGAAGTGATCCATAAAGTGCAGCTAGATGATAGTTTCCTTTGAACTCCCAAATTCTTTCTGTATCAATCTTGCTAACTCTTGAGAAATTGTTAGGCCAAAGGCCTAATCTTTCAGGATAAAAACTGAATGCTAAATCACTGGCATCAAATATGAATCTCGTTTCAGATGACAGAACCTCATTCATAAGCCACAAATCATGAAGCCCTTTTCCATATAAGAAAGGAGGAAGAATTCCATCATGTAGAGGTAGATCGACATTATTCCATGCAATAAGAAGCCTCTCACTTGAATTGCTCTCCTTCCAATTGTGAGATAGAAATTCCTGCAACTGGTCAAAGAAAGAAGTTTATTCATGAATTTACAACAGAAAGAAACTATTTAGGTTTCTCTAGACAGATTCATCAATACCTTCTTAATTTCTATCTTTCTACCATCTTCGTGCACCCAGTGCTGTCCATTGTCAACTAACCGATATGGAAAATGTGAAACACTTCGTGACAGAGAAACAAGGAACCAGTCACTCTTAATTTTGTGAATGTAGCTCAGGGTGGTAAGGATGTCAGGCAGAATAATGGTCTCAGGATCAACAAGAATAGAAATGTCAGTACGAGTAGCTTGTGATCTTGCAATCATTGAATGAAAGAATGGCGTTCCCAGAAACCTAAAATAAGGAGACATCATAAGTAGCAACTATTTCATGATCTTGGATTGTATTCAATCTAAGACAGGCATATCGGCATACGCTCTGTTTCTAACCTCTGAAACTGCTTTACAGACGTTAAAGCATGTGATCTTATTTCAAGAAAACTATTTTAGACACGAAATAATTGTATAGTGGTATTCCTATGAAGATTGCCTGCTGAAAAATAAGCATGAAATTACAAGTCTTCTCTTACCTACTCCAATCGAATTTATAGACTTTCAAGATCCAAAGTAAATAAAGGATCAAACATTTTGTCTATCATGGAGTTATAATATTTAACTGGAAATATCTAGCTTAACTACTATATCATTCCGATACCCAAAAAAGAACGTGATATTATTCAAACATCAACATCAAATTCGTGATTCAAGAGAAGTTGTAGAACAACATCAACAATATTTACTAAAATGAAAGCTGACTCCAACCACATTACCACGATACTTACGTGGAATCGATCTCTGTCTCGACGGTGACTTGCGGCCCAAGACTTTTCGCGAGGGCAAGAATCGAAGGATGCTTCCCGAAGAGAACGACATCAACGTACAGCGACAGCGCGGTCCACGACCGCACTGCCAGCTCCTGCCTCATCCACACCGGATCCACCTCATCCGACAGCAACGGCCGCGGCGCCGCGAAGATGGTGACCAACGGCATATCCCATCCTTCCGGCTCCCCGCCGCATGCTTCCATCTGGCACCGGAAGCGGTCGAGAGCGGAGTAGAGGGAGGCGGTGATCAAGAAGAAGACCAAGATCCATCCACAAGAAGCGATCCATCCCAACATCCCCTGAGGAGAATAAGGTGGAAGAAAAAGTTTAGGAAGCGTTATCCCGATGGATTCGCTCGGAGTTGATACAATGATTCGCTACCAAAAACGCGACGCTGCGGCGGAGGCGGCGAGAGGAGGGTGGGAAATGGGGTTCGAATCGTGGATCGGAGACAATGGGAAGCAGCATCCCGACGAGGGATTTGGAGTTGGGAGAGATTGAAAGCGAGAGGAGGAAGCAGGGAAGAGAAGACTTCGGGAGTGGAGCTTTAACGGAAGTCAGAAGAAATAAATCTAATAATCAAGAGGGTACGAAGGCGCGAGCCACGTAGTTTGGACTTTGACCAAATGTTAGGTTACGACTTACGAGTAGGCACGCATGACTTGGTGGTGCCATTCATTTATTAAGTTTGTATCTATTTCATTGGATTTTAATAAAGTTATTTAGCACTAAGGGAGAGCGAGTAATTTCACTTAGCACTAAGCTGCCTGCTAATTGCTTCCCTTTCCCTTCCATCTATTTTCCCTCCACTTCCGTAGTGCCACGTCGTCAATCTATATCTCCACTAATATTAGTGGGCCCGGCCCGCCTAATGATTTGCCCATAAACACTTGACAAACAAGATGAGGTGATAACATTTATTGCTTGTCTAAAGGTAATATTTATTATTTCAACACAGAAAAGAATAAAAAAAAAACTGAATTAGGTAACTATTTTTTAAATTTATTGTACTTTTTTATTACAAAATCGGGCTGCCACTTTGATTAAATCCCTAATTCTTTCGGGATCGACAACAACAATAACAACAACCATCGAAAAAACAAAATTAGAAATCATGTAACATTTCTCCTCAGTAACCTCACAAAGACTTTGTCACATATGGTTAAGCTCATCATTATGGTACTTAAATATAGAATACTCCAGGGGGATTAGTCCAAAGTTCCATGGATTTATCACACTAGTTTGGATCCCCTGCCGTCTTTGTCGATGTAAAAAGTTTGCTTGTCAATGTAAGTAAGCATTTTTTTCCCCCTCCCATCTCAATGGACTTTTTTTTTAATAATCGAAGCGGTGAATCTATAATAATGTTTTTCCTGTTTACCACGTAATTACCTCAAATGGCATTAAAACATTTCGCAATTTTATAATTCAGATTTATACGAGGCACCTTATTCTTCCATAAAAATTTATGTTAGCTTCAAGTAATGTTCTTCTTTGGAGATCGCTTTATTCCATCTTCTCAATCAGTGCCATTAGATAATGAAGTGGAAGGAATATTTAGCCCAGTGACCAGTTTTAAAATTAGTGACTAATGCTAGAGATGGTCCGCAGAGATACTCCTTAGTGCTTAGGACCAATGTAGATAGGATCAAAAGGAGAGCTAATTGTATAAGAATTAACCAAGCTATTAATATATATAGAGGTGTACTCCATGAAATGCTTACCATCTCTTACCTTCTCCCTCCATCTTCCTCTGCTGTTTTTTTTTTCTTTTTCTGTTTGGTCATATCAGCATAGAGTGAGAGAATTAATGGAAATTCCTGCAGATCATTTGGAGGAAACTCCACAACAAACAATGAAGAAGGGTGGTCTTACGACTATACCTTTTATTGTGGGTAATTATTTCTTAATCCTTTTCCTTCTTTTGTATCCTATGTCTGTCTTCATTAATAATTTGCAGTCAAACTAGAAAATTAGTATCTTTCTATGTACTTAATGTTTATGTGGATTCATTTATATGCATATGCTCGTATCTTTTCTAGCGAATGAAATTTTCGAAAGGGTTGCAAGCAGTGGGCTTCATGCAAATATGATCATTTACCTCACAAAAATATACCATATGAGTTCTGCCACTGGCTTGAGTGTCCTCTATATCTGGGGAGCAGTGACAAATTTCCTACCAATTTTTGGGGCTTTCTTGTCTGATTCATATCTAGGCCGCTTCAAAGTGATCGCTATCGGATCGGTTGTGAGTCTAATTGTAAGAAACTTCTGGTTTCCATTCTCATAATCTTATTGCTTTCATGGTTACAAATTCAGATACTAATAGTGTCTTCCTTTTGTGCAAGGGGATGGTTCTTCTATTGCTAACTGCAACGCTACCTACTTACAAGAAACCTCCTTATTGTAGAGATGATGGTAGTTCTTGTCTTGCCAGTAATGCCTCCATTGCTCCATGGCAATTTCCCCTTCTTTTCTCGGCTTTCGCTTTCATGTCAGTAGGAGCAGGTGGGATTAGGCCCTGCTCGTTAGCCTTTGGTGCAGACCAGTTGAACCAGAAGAACAACCCTCACAATGAGAGGAGGCTGCAGTCCTTCTTCAACTGGTATTACACGTCCCTCGGGATCTCCATCGTGATCGCGGTGACGGTCGTCGTCTATATACAAGAAAAGGATGGATGGCCGATCGGTTTCGGTGTCTCGGCAGCACTCATGCTGCTCTCTGTCATCTTATTCCTGCTAGGCTCTCCTCTGTACATCAAGTTGGAAGCTGACAAGAGCATGTTATCAGGGCTACTTCAAGTGATCGTCGCGAGTTTGCGAAACCGAAGACTAGCCCTTCCACCGCCGACAACCGACGGCCAGTGGTATCATAGCAAGTCAAAACTCAAAGTTCCATCAGAGAAATTAAGGTACGTTCAAACAGTATATCGCTCGGTTTCTGCACGCATGGTCTTCTTACTGTCTTGCCTTCCAATTTAACTCATTTCAGGTTCTTGAACAAAGCTTGCATTATAAGAAATCCTGAGAAGGATTTGAACTCTGATGGGTCTGCTTCAAATCCATGGAGCTTATCAACTGTGGAGCAAGTAGAAGACCTGAAGTCCGTAATCCGAGTGATCCCCCTCTGGTCTACCGGAATCATGACGGCGGTGGTCATCAACCAGCAATCGCTTCCGGTTCTACAAGCGGGCACCATGGACCGCCACCTCGGATCTCATTTCCAGATACCCGCAGCTTCTTTCAGCGTCTTCGCAATCATCACAATAACTGTATGGGTCGCCATCTACGATCGTGTAGTCGTCCCTCGCCTCGCAAAAATCACCGGTAGGCCTCGGGGCCTTGGCCTAAAGCAGCGGATGGGGATAGGTTTGATGTTACTATGCGTCGCCACAGCGGTGGCGGCGAGCGTGGAACGTGTTCGACGGAGAACTGCGATCGAGCAAGGCCTCGCGGGGAATGGCAAAGGGGTGGTGAACATGTCTGCAATGTGGCTAGTTCCACAGTACTGCTTGACTGGCTTAGCTGAGGCCTTTAACATAATTGGGCAGATAGAGTTCTACTACTCTGAGTTCCCTAAGAGCATGGCAAGCATTGGAATCTCTATGTTTTCCTTCGGAATGGGTGTTGGTAACTTGGTTGGTACTCTAATTGTTCAGCTCATCGAGAAGGTCAGTAAGGGGAGTGGAAGAGTAGGCTGGCTGGACAACAATCTAAACAAGGGGCACTATGACTACTACTACTGGTTCACTGCATTCCTATGTGTTGTTAATTGTTTCTACTTCCTTCTTTGTAGTCGGGCATATGGTGAAGAGGGGGAGAATAGGGTGTGGGAAGAGAGGGAAGTAAAGGAAGAGCTGCAGAGTGGATCTCCATAGAGTTCCTCCTTGTAAAAGCATGCAAGCGACTGTAATACTCCTTAGGAATGTATGTGAAGAAACACTAGTTGCTTGCTTTAAAGTTGTGATTTTTCTTGTTGTTCATTGCTCTGTTCAGGCGTCGTGCCGCTTTCCTTCCTTCTCCCTTAAACCGGTAGGCGGGAGTGGCAGATCATTCACTGTCTCCTTCTCCTTGCTTCCAAGTTAGCCTGTCTTTTCTTGCTTGGCCTGTACCTCCGCTGGAGTTGATCCGGCGGGTATGGCGTGAGGTAGCTGATGGTTGTCAAGGTGAATTCGATGCTATACAAAGATCCAACAAACATCTTTAATTCGAATACGTTAGTTGCTAAAAAGAATAAAGTTGAATAACATGATTAGATTTCAGTACTCTCAGAAAAGTAAAAAATAAATAAAAGAAAACTATCTTAGTAAAGAGTGTAAATGATGTTGAGGAAAAAAGAAAAGGATTCAGTTTTAATATACTCACATTTTATTTCATCATAGGTGTAAATCACACCTTGCACCGTTGCACTGCACGTGCACATCGTTTCCGAGTAGTATGGTATTTGTACCAATTTTCTTTATTCTTTATATGCTGTCTACAGTAGAGTAATTCGTGCGGTCAATAAATAGAGCAATGATTTCTATACTAAATATAAATATTTTATATATGTGACTAGATAAATTAAAAAAAAAAATAGAATTTAAGTATTTCTTTTATTGCTATTCTTATAACCGTTGTTTTAATCGTAAGAGTGTCAACTTCTAATAATTTATTATTATTTTTATATTTTATAAAATTTGAATAGCTAAGAAAGAAATAAACTATGACTAATTTAGTCTTATAATTTAAAAAAGTGATGTATAATTTCAGTTATTATCGGATCATTTGCCCAATAAATAACCCTCGCCCTCCCCCCTTATGTATTGGCATCTCCATCTCTATCTCCATCTCCGATCTAAAGAGGGAAAGATATGGCTCCGATCGCAGTAGGCGACTCGATCCCCGACGGTACTTTGGGTTGGTTCGATGAGGACGACAAGCTCCAGCAAGTTTCCATCCATGCCCTCGCCGCCGGCAAGAAGGTCATCCTCTTCGGTGTCCCCGGTGCCTTCACCCCCACTTGCAGGTAATCACTCTTGCCCGTTCCTTTTATTATGTGCCGGAATGGTATTTCCTACCGATCCATGCCATTCGCAGTTTTTTTTTTTGCTTCGTTTTGGTCTTCCTTGTTTATGGGAAATTGTAATAAAATAAGAACTATTTGCAACGCGAAAAATAAAGAAATAAAGAGGAAGTAAAACGAGAAGCTCCTTTTCTTTTTATTATAGAGGAAGTAAAAAATGTTATCTTTTTCTCTGACAACTTTTAAGTCAATAAATGGTTTTAAAAGTAGAGTCTTTTTTTTTTCTAAGGGAATTTTAGAAGTAAAGTCCGGATATTAAATCTTGCTGCTGATTCTACTGAATTGGAGTAAAAAAGGTGAAAACTTTTAATTCTTAATTCTGAAAATGAAAATAAATGGATTCTTCCTGAAGTGATTTCCATGTTAGCAAGGAAAACTAAATTCTAGTAGTCATTATGTTGGTAGGATATTTTTTCATCTTGCACCTGTTAGTTGGAATTAGATACACACTATATTGTTTCCTCTGGGAAAGTATATTAGAATCACATGTTTGGTAACTGTACAATCCAGACTAACTAACCCATTTACTAGATCGGACAATCTACTAATTCTAAATATATATTGACCAAACGTTTATAAATAATGATGTTTTGCAGTTGTTAATGGTAAATTGAGTATGATTGTCAATCTACTTTACATGGATGAGCACAGTAATATAATGATGCAATATAATAGAAAGAAAATACTACTTTTGGTTTAGTAATTGGCTATTTGAAAAACTGATGAGCTTGATTTTTGGTTGTAGACATAATCGAATGATGGTAAAACATACTTGAAGAGCTGCTTTGTCATAACTGATCTACAAGATTCTAAACAACTAGGAACGTCAACTAATGTGATTTGTTGGATATTTGTTGGATATTTGTTTTAGCTTTTAGCTGATTATATAAGTTGGTGCAGTATGCAGCATGTGCCTAGCTTCATTCAAAGTGCAGAAGAGCTGAAATCCAAGGGTGTTGATGAGATCCTTCTTGTTAGTGGTATATTGCCATCCTTTCTTTTTAAATTACTGTGAGTTCATCTGTTTGAAGTTTATAGATTTTGCATTTATTATTAAGCTTCTCATATGTACACGCTTGTAGTATTAGCGGATGAGATCTAATATATCTATCCTGACAGGGCAGTCAATTTGAGGCATTCCACAGACCTATAATTTTAACTTATAGGGAGTGGAAACCTATTTCCAGTTATTGATGTCTCCATATCTGCTGGTGTGATTGTTAACATAACTTAGAAATGTCTATTATTCACTCTGAAATTTGACATCAGCAGATCTCAAATATTGGGGAGAGCTAGAATTCATCTTCATTCTGTGATTATATCCTAGAAAAGCAGTCCAATTGTAAAAGGGAGAAATCTAATAGAATGAGAAGATTGTATTTTCATTGAGATGAATTGTGTACATAAATAGGAGGAGATTACAACATACCTATCCAACAAATTAGGATAGAGTTACTATGTACAAGGAAGGTGAATAACTATACAAGGAATGTAGAAAATAAAAAGATAACAACAGATTAACCAAATCAATTACAATAGTAATTGAATCTGTTGTCGATATTTCTTTCCAACACTCCTGCTCAAGTTGGAGAGTGGATATCCTGCAGTCCTGACTTGCGAACCATAGGCACAAGGGTTTCCTTTTCGAAAGGTTTAGCTAATAAATCTGCCAATTAATGAGTTGAACCAATATACTTGGTAATTATTGAACCATCTTGGATTTTGTCTTGGATGTAGTGACAGTCCATTTCTATGTGTCTTGTGTGTTCATGAAAGACTGGATTGATTGCTATATGCAAAGCAACTTTGTTGTCACAGTATAAAGAAGCAGGTCCATGATGAATAAGGCCTAAGTCTAATAATAAGTACTGAAGTCATGTTAGCTCACAACAAGCTCTAGTCATTGCACGGTATTCTGCTTCGATTGAAGACAATAATACTATTTTTTGTCGTTTTGATCTCCATGATATTATTGATGGCCCAAGGAACACAGTAGCTTGTAGTGAACCGTCTAGTAAGAGGACAACCTCCCTAGTCCGAATCACAATAGGTTCGCAATTTTAAGTCACTGTTTGAAAAAAGAATAGATCTTGACCTGAGGCACCCTTTAGATATCGAACAACGCATAAGGCTACTTACATACGACGTCTTCTTGGTTAATGCATGAACCTACTCAAGACACAAATAAAATAGATGATATCTGGTCTTGAAAATATATTAGGCGGGCAACAAATCTTTTGTATCGGCGTAGGTCTTTAAGCAATTCATCTTTGTTAGACAGTTTTAAGCTTCTCTCCATAGGAGTGTCCATTGGAGCAACATTTAATAGGCCTTTCTTTTTGGTGAAGAAGGGGTAGTCAACTCGTGATTGTACAAAGTCAGTAAAAGTGATGACAGAAGAAAACTTTGAAAACCACCGGCGAAAGGCTTGCTTTAATCCGTGGAGCGATTTGTGTAGGCAACACACAATATTCCTCCCCTTGTTTTCGAAGCCCCGGGGGTGGAGACATGTAAATCTCCTCAATCAGGTCACTGTGGAGGAAGGCGTTGTAGATGTCAAGTTGATGGAGTGGCCAGCCCTTGGCAACAGGTAATGCAAGAAGACCACAGACAAAAATTTTATTTGCTGTAAGAGAGTTTTTTTGGTAGTCGATCCCCTCCATTTTGGTGAAGCCTTTTGTAACAAGACATGCCTTATATTACTTTATTGTGCCATCATATATATGTTTGAACTTGTAAACTCACCGACATCCTATTGGTTTCTTGCCTGCTGGAAAAGAGTTAGATTCCATGTGACGTTGGCGGCAAGGTCATCTAACTCAAACTTCATTGCGACATGCCATGCAGGGTTGGTGATAGCTTCATTGTAAGAGGCTGGTTCTCGTTCTTGATTGACAGAAGCAAGAAACGATTTGTGAACAGTTGTATAGAGATGATAGGAGATGTAATTGGTCAGTGGGTACCTTGTCTTTTTGCGCAAATCTGGAGAAGAGAAGGTGTCTTGATCAAAGCAAGGATGTGTGATGGTGGAGCAGAGGTAATCATTAACGTCACGAGTGGATTAGATTGTCAAATGGAGCGACTGGGAGGAATACCAGCTAGTGGTGGTGGTTCTTGTGTTCTAGTAGAGTGAATGGTGGTAGTACGGTTGGGTGGTGGTGGCGGTGGCGGTGAGAAAGTAGAGTGGAGAAGGGTGTTTAGGGAAGAAGTTTTAGGTGGAATCGGTGGAGGCGAGCGGTCTCAGCAACGATGTGTGGAGGATAGGGCAGCATTCGGGGATTGTAGAGAAGATGGTGGGTTAGATGATGGTGAGGTGGGTGAGTTGGGTTCAGTATTAGTGTTGGTTCGAAGGAATGGTCATATGGGCTTAATGGGCATGTATCATCTCCCTGTAATGGGCTTGCTGTTTGGGTCAATGGAAAGAGTAGAAAATAGGTATTATTTGGAGAATAAGGAAAAATATCTTCTTTAAAGTGGACGTCTCTGCTTGTGAAAATTCTTTTGGTTGATAAATCAAAAAGTTTGTAACCTTTTTGACCTATCGGATAGCTAATGAAAATGGAAGGTATAGCTTAGTAGTTAAATTTATGAGAAGTATAGACGTTGGTGGCATAAGCCAAGTAACCAAAAACACATAGGTGGAAAAAAAATAGGAAATTTTGAGTAAAAAAGCTCGAATGGTGTTTTGTCGGCTAGAATTGGAGAGGGTACTCGATTGATGATATGAAAATGTGATGGTGTTTGCGTTCCACAACCTCATTTTGTTGAGGTGTGTAGAAGCAAGAATGTTGAAAAAGGACATCGTTATCTTGAAAAAAACAGTAAAGAGATAAATTCGCCATCATTATCACTTCGAACAATTTTGACGCGAGTTTCAAATTGAGTAGAAATATAACTAAAAAAATGCTTTAAAAGCAGTTGTGTTTCATCTTTATGTCGCATCAAAAATATCTAAGTAAAATGTGAATAATCGTAGACAGTGGTGAGAAATTAATGAGAATCAGAAAGGGAAATATGTCGATAGCAACCCCAAATATCACAATGAATAACATCAAATTGTTTGATAGAGAAAGTATTACGGACATTAAAAGGTAAACGACTTTGTTTGGCAAGTGGACAATTAGAGCAAGCTTTATTGGAATTAGCAAAAAACTTTAAAAATTGTTAGGCAATAAAATTCAAACGGGAAGACGATACATGTTCTAAGTGGTTGTCCCAAAAGTTGATAGGAGAGATGGTGAGATTGTATGCCAATTGGTTTGAGGATATGACTTGTTTAGTAGTATATTTTTTAGCTCCTAATGCCACTAGATAATAGAGTCTGTCAACCATTTCACCTAAACCATATCTTTCTCATATCTAGATCTTGCAAAATACACCAATAAGAAAAAATGTCACTGAACAATTTAAGCCCTTTATCAATCGCCAAATCAGCTTTGAATGTAGAAACAGATAATACATCATGCAATTTTTAGATAGAATTCAATGGTATGGATCCTTTAACAATAGTTTTGGCCTTCTCTCCACTAGGTAATAATACGGGTGACAACGAGCAACTTTTGCCTTTGTGCCTTATTTTTGATAATAAGGTGATATGATTGGTTGCACCACTATCGATAATTCAATTACGATGAGCTAATTTAGACAAACTTGATTTTGTGACTGCATTTACCTTAGGATTGGGGATACCTTCTGCCCGGTTATTGAGAAGTTTCATAATCTATTTTAATTGGGCTTTTGTAAATGTGGTGTTAGATCCACCTTCTTCATGGCACACTTGGTTAACTGCAGCGTAATTGGGTTGACCAAAGCCTAAGCTCGGATTGGACTTAGACTTTGGATGACCAGGAGAGTAGCCATGGAGTTTGTAATATTTTTGGACCCAATGTCCATTGGCATCAGAATAGGTGCAATGGGGTTGCAACTTTTCAAGACTAGGTCCACGACGTTGGTGATTAAAATCAAGGTGATCGCAATTGGACTGGGCCTCATAAGGCTGATCGCTCCTCTCACTCTTCCCTGGCGCCGATGGATGGAGCTTGCGGATGGCCATGGCAACAACTAAGGTTGGCTCGGTGGAGGAGGAAGCAACACGTAGATGACGTTGCTTCTCCTCTTGAGCAATAAAGGAGTATGCTTTGTGAACCGAAGGGAAAGATTTCATTAGGAGGATTTGGCTGCGGATTGTATTGTAAGATTCATTCAAACCCATTAGAAATTGCATTACTTGCTCCGATTGTGGTGTTTCACAATGCATCCCTAGCCCATTTCATAGGGTTTTCAATCGAGTGTAATAGGTGAAAACAAAGGTAGTTTCATGTTTGTGGAAGGCGATATCCCGTTGGATCTAGAAGATGTGAGTTAGGTTGTCTTGAAAGGATCGAGGGTCGAGGTCCTCCTAAACTTCTCTTGTAGTGGAATAAAAATTTACACTGTCGGTGATTTCTAGATCACAGATGTTAACTATCCAAGAATGGATAATGTCATTACATCTTGATCGGATGGCGTGATCTTCAGGATTATCTGCTTTTGAAGGAGTTGAGATAGACTCATTAATGAATCTGAGCTTATTTCTTGTATTCAAGGCTCAAATCATGGATCTTGGAACCAACCGGAGTGGTTATCTCTATTAAGGGGTTTAGAAACGAGGACCAATTCAGAATGATGGATGAAGTAAGAATTGGAGAAGTTGGCAGGGGATTTTTTCTTTCTCTGCCTTTCATGGATCTATGGATCTGGTAGAACAACATCTTGGAAAGAAGAATAATCATCTTCAACCATTGAGGGTAATGAATGTTTCGGTGGATCAGGGTATGGCTGCCATAGAATTTGGTTGCTAATGTTCTAGCATTGATACCATATAAAAGGGAGAAAGCAAATAGAATGAGAAGATTGTATTTTCATTGAGATGAATCGTGTACAACAGCCTCTCCTATAATCAAGCTTATCTATCCAACAAATTAGGATAGAGCTGCTATATACAATGAAGGTAACTATACAAGGACTGTAGATAACAAAAAAATAAAAGATTAACCAAATCAATTACAATAGTAACTGAATCTATTGTTGATATTTCTTTCCAATACAAATGTTTCTGACAAGTGTGATTTTCTTTAAGAAAAGCCACTGTTCATCTACCTTAATCTTCCTAATTGTTGAATACGATGTAGTCGTCACTTATCCTAGTGTTCTGATGTGATTGCCAATCTAATCATTTTTCTGATAATAGGACTAGAAACTATGTTCCTTTGTCATTGCTATTTTGTTACTCTTGTAGTAAAAATTCCTAAAATGGTCAAAGCATTAGCGGAAGTCTCTCTAATGCATAGTTTTCCACGTTGTTATAGCATCAGTAAGACTACATATTTCTTAGCATTTTGTTTTTATTTCTGCTGCAGTTAATGACCCCTTCGTCATGAAGGCTTGGGCGAAGACATATCCTGAGAACAAGCATGTTAAGTTCATCTCTGATGGCTCAGGAATTTACACCCGTGCACTTGGTCTTGAGCTTGACCTTTCTGAGAAAGGGCTTGGGATTCGTTCCCGAAGGTTTGCTCTTCTTGCTGATGACCTGAAGGTCAAGGTAGCCAACATTGAGGAGGGCGGTGCATTCACCATATCAGGGGCAGATGAGATCCTCAAGGCACTCTAAGAAAGTTCAGAAGCATTCTAGTGCTTCTGATATGAACTTCCAACTTGGTTGTTTCTCTTTACGCGGACTAAAATCTCATGCTTTTCAAGTTTTTATGGTGTTTGGTACTTTGATGACTTTGTTTCTTGAGTGCTGCAGTACATGAGCCTCCTTTAGTTGGTACTTAATCTGTATCTTTTGAATAAGTTCTATATGAACCTTTTGGAGTATACATTATCTATTATGATCTTTTGAATGTTGGTAGTTTCTCTTTTGGAATGCGCTGCCCAGCCCAATGTGTATGAATGAGGCTATCCTTCTGGATTGAGTTGTTCCAGAATCACCTGCAAACTTGACTCTGTGGATCAAGTTTTCATTATATCTTTTTTAAGGGGTAATTATATCTTATGAACACCTTAAATTTATTGTTTTTATAACACGTTTGTCTTACTAAACTATGTTGTGTCAATTGTCCATTTAATTATCTTTATTAAAAAAATACCACGTTTAAGATGTCTTCATGATCATTTTACTCGGCCTCACAAAAAATAAAACGGAAAATTTATATGAAAATAGATAATAGTTTTAAAGAATTTGCGTATAATTATCTTTTATTATTTAAACTAACTTGGGTTTTAATCTCCACTTCTCGTGAGCAAAGAGAAAACCGAAACGTAGCACTTTTTCTTTTATCGAAACCTAACACTCTTCAAAGCCCATTATGAAATTTGAATAGGGATAGCTTTCCAACGGTCAAATGTCTCTCCTATTAATAAAAGTAACGGGGACAAGCACAAGCGTGGTCCATAGATATGGTCGCGAGTCTTCCAAAGATCCGCCCTTTATTATTGAACTCGGAGGACAGCATGCCTCGGGAAGCGCGGCAACGGCTACTCGGCAAGATACGCACGCATCTTTATGTTGGGCGGTAGTGGGGCCCACTCCTATAAGGCCCAACTTTAGGTGGACCCACGTACTACTCCGTTGGAAAGAAAAGAGAAAGAGAGAAGGAAGAGAAGAGAAGAGAAGAGAAGAGAAGAGAAGAGAAGAGGAGTCCTCCGTTGCTCGCCACATTTCAAACATTTAAATTATAATCTCAAGGGCTTTTTAGATTTGTTTTTGCTCTCCTTTTGAGTCCGATGATCCGGAATTCATGTCGAGATTGTACTTTGCGCTTGGAATCTATGTCTGATGTGTACGTGTCAGTGGTTGCATGGCTCAGCATGCAGTTTGCTGTTTATTGTTTGTTACAGGATGCAGAGAAGAACCAAGAAAGTAGCTTTGTCTCCATCTCTCTTTTTCCCCCATTAACAGTTGACACAATACAAACACTCTACAGTGAGAAAGCCCAACTCTTTTGTCTCTCTCTCGTCTCCTCCTCCCTCAAAGATCTCAAACTCACCTTAGAAGTGGGAACTCCTCTCGGTGATTCTAAGTTTGGGTAGGAAGGGATGAGTGCTACAAAGTTCATTAAATGTGTGACTGTTGGAGATGGGGCTGTGGGGAAGACCTGCATGCTCATCTGTTACACCAGCAACAAGTTCCCAACTGTATGTGTTAAGACCCTTCTCTCTTCACAATGCCAACATGATTAGTAGAACTTCTTTTTGGGTGTGCAATGAATTTTACTAGTATTTTTTCTTGAAGTATTAGAATATTCCTCTCGTTTTTGGTATGCCTTATGCTCAACTTTCCTTCTCTCTTTCTTTTTCGAGGAATGTCTTTGGTTGGCTTTAGTTTCTTTGCGAAGTTCTTCTGTTCTGCATCTTATGGGTCTCTGTGATCTCAAAATTGCAACTTGACTCTATTAAATTGTTGGGGGGGAATCTGAGCTAATAATTCCCTCAGTACTGTTCCTCATGTGAGATTAACGAGAGATTTTGTAGTCATATGGTCCATTTGATTTTGGGCAGGAATGTACTTTCTGTGTGAAGTTATTCTCTTCTGCATTTTATGGGTCTCCGTGATGTCGAAATTGCAAACTTGACTCTGTTAAAATTGTTGGGGGAATCTCAGCTAATCATTCCCTCATTACTGTTCCTCATGTGAGATTAACAAGAGATTTTGTAGTTATATGGTCCATTTGATTTTGGCCAGGATTACATTCCTACAGTCTTTGACAATTTCAGTGCTAATGTTTCTGTGGATGGAAGCATTGTAAATTTGGGATTGTGGGACACTGCAGGTAAATTTTTTTTTCCTCCTGATTTTGCTAGATTTATGGTGATAAATTTGGAAGCTCTCAACTCTCTTGTTGGTTTCACAGGACAAGAAGACTACAGTAGACTGAGGCCACTCAGTTATAGAGGTGCAGACATTTTTGTGTTGGCTTTCTCTTTGATTAGTAGGGCAAGCTATGAGAATGTCCTCAAGAAGGTATTTGGTGAAACCACCACTCTTTCAATCTGCCTTCATTACTTTCACTACAAGTTTACAAGATTTTAGCATTTCGGTTGCTTTCGCTGGAAAGTAAAAGCTATGAATCTCTGATTTCTTTTTTCAATTTCCTGGTCTAACATTAGGATGTTGACCAAATAGCTTTTTCTACTTTTGATGTAACCTAAGTATTCAAACTTTAGGATGACATTTGAAAAAAAGATCAGCTTTAGTTTCAAAGTGAGGCCTAGATTAAGACATCTAGAAATTTCTTTAAATTTTTCGCCACATTTGAGATTCACAAAAGGGTTCTAATATTCATCTTTTCATGTTTTAATGTGAAACAATACACCTTTTTCTCTCATTAGGATTCTTTTTATTTTGTTATCTTGGACAAGTATTTTGATGAATTATAATAGTCTTTATGGCTCATTTTTAAATCAGTGGATGCCTGAGCTTCGCCGTTTTGCACCAAATGTTCCAATTGTGCTGGTGGGAACTAAGCTAGGTGTGTATTATTTTGAATTCTATTCTATCATATGGATGTAATACTCTCCATATTTTGGCATATGCTGCTACTTCCACAGTACCAAAACCTTTCTGAACTTTGTCTCAGATCTTCGTGACGACAAAGGATATCTTGCAGACCATCCCAGTGCCTCTACAATAACATCAGCACAAGTAAGTATATCTGAGTCCATCTCCCTAGCAGTGAAAAATGTATCTTAGGATATTAAAGTCGCTCTCTTTGTGGTAAAGGGTGAAGAGCTTCGGAAGCAAATAGGTGCTGCTGCATACATAGAGTGCAGTTCTAAAACTCAACAGGTATTATACCTCTCATCTTTTCCTTTTGCTTTGGGAAATAGGATTAATTATTGTAGTGGTTCAAGTTAGAATGTACTACATTTTTGGACTAATGCCTGTTTCCAATTCTGTTGCTCTACCTAGAACATTAAAGCGGTTTTTGACACTGCAATTAAAGTGGTTCTGCAACCTCCACGAAGGAAGGAGATCATGGCAAAGAAAAAAACTAGACGAAGCTCTGGATGCTCAGTGATGTAAGTAGGCCATCGTAATCTTTACTTCCAAGTTACTGTATTTTGAACATCTACTGCTGTATAAAATGTTTACTGCCTTACACTCTTCAAGCAGAGGTATTACTAACACATCTCGATTAAGACAACAAAAATTGAAGTGAGCATGAAACCAAGTAATAATCTGCTATTAAGAGATTGAATCAATCAGTCATGTTTTATGATTTTAAGTCGAAATTTGATGATGTCATGAATTATAAAATGTTTCTTATAGTAGTAGTAATTCTATGAAGATGAAATAGGCATATAGTTGCAATTCTGATTTTCTCTTGAAACAGCAAGGCATTGGCTATATAGTATACAATATGCAACCAATTGTCAATTTACCTAGTGCAGCTTATTACCGGGCATAACTGTTATACCTAAATAGCATATATCCTAGCTTCCGCAGACATTTATGGAAGTCAATATATTCTGTCTGAATTCCTAGTACTTGTTTTCTTCAAATGTTTAGCTTTATGCAAACATTGGTTGGGACAATAATAATTAGAATTATCTGTTACTGAATTGAAAAAATTATTGCACTGTTTAGAGCATTCAATCTCTCAAACACTTATATAACAATAACATAATAGCAGTAACATCAATATGCTTATCTCTTTTACAAATGCTGCAGGACTTTAATGTGCGGCGGAAGCATGTGTGCCACATAGGCCTGAAGTTTCTTTCATGTTGATGAATCTCCCAGTGTGCTTGAAGACATCCTAGTATATTTTGTTTAGCAGGTTCTTTGTTTAGTGGATAGAGAGGGAACTTTTGGTTCTCTCATGCTCTATATAGAATGTAAGAACGAAATTTACATAATATTTTCTAAAGTAATGTACTTAGTGAATGAATTTATCCAAACCATACTCTTTTTGTTCGGTGTGACAACCACATTAAGATCCTGCAGGTGGCTATGCTGGAAGAACATTATTACTATCTCCAGTTACCTGTAAGAAACTGTGGATATATGTGCCAATTTCTTCCTAGTTTGTCGCAAAGAAGCTAACATAACCATACAATTGGAATAAAATAATTCTTTTATTACCAACAGAATGGAGCACAAAATATCAGATATTGTTCGAAAGGTGCACAATTCCAGGTGCCTCAACAACACAATGGCAACACTTCCTCACAAATGAAATGAATAGCACCACCCAACAGAAGAAATCTTTTCATGTACTCATGGATTGGCTTTGAGGAGGAGCAGTTCTAGTTTCCTGCTCCTTAGCGAGATGACCCATCCAACCTGCAAAAGAGCATGTATACATGCATAACAACTCAGCTACTCAAACCCGATAAATTTGGGACTTCCTAATATTGAAGAGTAAGGTGTGGCAAACCTAGAGAAGGGTCAATTCCTCTATTCTGGAGCTCTCTGAACTCTTGGCAGAGAGCGCAGCATGGGCAGAAGAGATGTACAACACAATCCTCAGCTGGAGCCTGGACCAGATTATACTTTTCTCTCAGTTTAGATCTGTAGTTAGAACCCAAAACCCAACAGGTGCACAGAGTTGGAGCCAATAACAAATACAAGAAACTGCCCAGAGTACAACCTACAAAGGCATTCATTAGGGAAATAAGATGACTCCCAATTGATGAATCAGTATAACAGGAAGCATATTGATTGGTTTAATCTCTTCTTCGGAATTGTATTTCAAAACTAAAGCCATAAAACTACCATCTCTCTGCATATATAGGTATGGTTCTTTGTGTGTTCTTACTGGTTTCTCCCTCGTCTATAATCTCTGCAATCTGTCCGAAGGTTAGACATGGGAAGCACGCTGTCATCAGAGCTGCATTGCAAGGACATTTTAGAGTTAGATAAAGCTCGCTTCACATAAAAGTTGTAAGACTTGCTTCCTAATGAGACTTCAAAGTACTGTAACTTGAATAAATTTAGGACACAAAAGTATGATAAAAGTTAAATGTCATCCTTACTATTGGTTTGAGTGCATGCACAGTCAAAGAGGCCAGTGGTCCACGAGTGGCCAACATGTTCGGCCTCCACTTTTGTAGGCTTGACTTCGTGGTCTTGTGGGCAAGCCGAAGGAGAACGCACAGGTGGATGCTGCACTGGAGAGTTCTTGCCATTGCTCTTCTCACTGCCATAGGAACTATCTCCTTCCATTGTGCCACCTCACCAGAACTGACAGTAATCAATGGAGCACAAGATGTTTGTGTTTTGGTAGGCCTAATATAGTTTCCAGGCCTTAGCTACATATCTTTGTGCTTATCGTCCAAGGATTTGCTTGGCATGGCCTTCCTCTAGTATGGTTGTTCCCATGCATGTTTTACATAAAGGTGATAAGACCGATGCAATGCTAAATGGATGGCTCCAAATTTACACACTGGACACCAACTCATTAATAAAGATACAATAAATTCAGAGGCATTTACCTGTCTCAAGCATAAAGAACAAAGTTTATTTATCAGATCTTATAAAAAATAAACAGTAGATAAGCGTACCCGGCTGTTATTAAAACAAATTTAAGGATCTTTGAAGTGCTATCCTATAAGGAAGTAGCAGAAAATTCATCAGGAGTCTAAGTGAGGTCTGGTATAGAAAGGAGACGCATGAAATCTTAAGAAAATACAACTCATTTCAGACTACGCTTTATACTAATAACTCCTATTGCTCTTTAGCATATCAAAGAACGCAAGCATCATTTTACTTGCTCCAGATAATAGATGTACATAGTAAATACAGAAAGTGGTCACACTATAGCTCCTTGGAACGAATAGTCCCTTCTAGAACCAGCAAAATGCCATGGTGTTGCGATGTCGGAGCAGCATTGGATATGATAACCAAGATACAATATGCACTATCCTTTATGCCAGTTGCTTCATCCACTGGGCCTTTGAGCTCTGCCAAAACTGATAGAATTCTTCACTTTGCTTCTTACAACAGGTGTTGTAGGTCAAGTAGTGTGTCTCAGTCTGTTTCTGTTCATGAAGGATGAATTTATGCCAGTTTTCCTTCACCTTCCTGTCCAGCATATTCGGTGCACATAATCACCTATTCCTTAGAATGCAATCATGACATCACATCCATTGATCTTCTTAATTCTCCTTGACATGGAGATACACTTTACTAACCACCATCTTTTAACAGCAGCTGAAAGAAAAAGAAATTAATGGTAGTTCATGTTAGTCAAAAGATAACACAGATATAAGGGAAGGAAAGATAGCATCTAGTGCAAACCTCACATCTCTTCTAGCTTTAATAATGAGGCAACTTAGCTGACTCCATGTACTCCCAAATATCTGACTCATGAATGTTAAACTGGAATTATGATGGTATCATGGTACAACAAAGATATCATCCTGGGAGGATAAATATGTTTCACTAATATCATAATTCAACCTGTCTGAACTTGAAGCAGATGGATTATCCCATCCTTGGATTGCAATCAACAAGAGTCAAATTATGCTTCTCTTCCTTGGTTAACCAAACATTGAGTCACCAATACTCCAGACAAGAACAATGGCCATCTTTGAAATGGTGGAAGCGATGCTTATCTCTTATTATTATCTCTCTTTTTGCAACAACTGATATGAACTTGATAGCAAGATGGCAATCGCCACACATCCTAAGGTTCTTTATGATCCTGATTGGTGTCTCATCATTGATACTCATAAGTCCAAATGCTACAGCCAGTTTCTCACTATGGAATCTTAGTGCAACCTCCCTCTCCTCTTCTTCCAACTCATGCAACACTGAGTCAGTTTCTGGCACATACCCTGCCTCTCTGATTTTACGAATCATTTCCTCCAAATATCTGTAAATTTCTGCACTTTGTGGGTGATATGTGTCACCCATGCGAAATACGTGGGCTGCATCATTGATCTCTATCAGGCTATACCCAGTTTTCTTCTTCAAACCTCTTCTGATCATGATATTCCTGATATCCTCAACCCGATCCATTCTACCGGCTAATGCATACATGTTGGAAAGGAGCACATAGTGTGCAGGATTCTCTGGCTCTGTAGCTAGAAGTCGCTCAGCCACTTCCACTCCAAGATTGAAATCCTTGTGCATTTTGCATGCCCCAAGCATAGCTGTCCAAACTTCTGGCCCTATACCCCCTGGTATCCAGTCCCTTATAAATTGCATTGCATCTTCAAGAAGCCCCGCCCTGCCATACATATCAACCATACAGACATGGTGCTCAGCTCGTGGAACCAAGCCGTAGTCCCTCCTCATGGACTCAAAAGCCTCCCGGCCTTGGGTAACAAGTCCTGCATGGGCACACGCTGATAGAACTGCTACAAAGGTGACATCATTGGGCGATGGGCCCTCATCTCTCATCCGCCAGAACAATTCAACTGCTTCACACCCATAACCATGCATTCCATAACCCGAAATCATCGCAGTCCAAGCAATAACATTTCGTTCCTTCATCACATCAAATCTTTCCCGAGCCTTCTGCACATACCCACACCTCGCATACATATTCATGAGGGACGTGCCAAGAACAACATCAACATCCATTCCTCTCTCACAGATATAACAATCCACCCACCGCCCCAATCCCAAGGCACCAACTTGAGAACAAGCCGAGAGCAAGCTCACCAGCGTGGCCGAATCCGGTTCCTCTCCCACCACCCTCATCTTCCGAAATACGTCAATAGCCTTTTCTCCAAACCCATTCTGTTCATACCCAGAAATCATCGCATTCCACGCAATGACACTCCTTTCAGGCATTTCATCGAACAACTTTCGTGCCACACTCAAGTCGCCACATTTCGCGTAAAAAACCACCAAAGCTGTCTGAACGAAACAATCCTGTCCAAACCCATTAAATATAACATGGGAATGGATAATTCTACCGACTTTTGAAGCCGAGAGATCCGCGCAGGCCTTGGTGACCGAAGTGAAGGTATAATTCGAGGGCTCGAGCTGGGTCTTGAGCATGCGGCGGTAGAAGAGAATGGCGTCGAAGGGAAGTCTGGATTTGGCGGCGGTCCTGATGAGGGAGTCGAAGAGGAAGGAGTCGGGGTTGGGGATGGAGGCGAGGAGGAGGTGCGTGTAGGATAAGGAGCGGGAGGCGCAGGACAATGAGAGGAGCTTGGTGAGGAGGGCGAGGGAGCGATGGGAGCCGGAGACGAGCAGGCGGGCGTGGACTTGCTTGAGAGGGAAGAGGCGGGGGCCGGCGCGGAGGAGGGCTAAGTAGGTGGGGGAGTGGGAGGAGGAGGATGAGGACGAAGCCGTCATTAGATACTTGATTCGATAGTTTATATGAATGGATTCGAGTTTATCTCTTAACTCGTACACTATGAGCCCTCTTATCCACCTAAAGCCCGGCCCAGTAGCTTCAGACGACGGCCCAATTAGATTACATTTATTTTACCGAACCAACCTAGAGAAATCTCAGCCGTCCGTCTCCCTCTCCTTCCGCATTTTCTCTTTCTCTACCAATTTAATATTAGTATATTACCTCCCTCTCTTTCCGCTTTTATTATCCGTCTGATCTCAAAAAATTTCTGGTAATCCGACGGCCCTAATTACGCTACGATTTTTTAATAGAAATCTCCGCTGAAAACAACACAATTCGAAAGAATAAACAAATAAAACGTCTCTTCGTTATCTTTTGATCCGACGGTGAAGAGCTCAACAACTCGGCGTCTATGAATTTTAACCAAACGATCTGCTCCCAAAATATCATCCGTCAGATCTGTCTATCACTCATCTCTACCCGTCCGAATCAATTCGAGTTCAAAAGTAGAGAGGGAGAGATAGAAAAAGAGAGAGAGAAAGAGAGAGAGAGAGAGAGATAGAGAGAGAGGGCCTTCTCTTCTTCCTTTCTCCCTCCTTCCCAGAGCTCTCGAAGCAATTCCCGCAACCGAAGTGGAAGAGAGATAAAGAGTGATATAGTATAAAAATCCCACCTTGCTCACCTCTCCGGCGCACCGCACCGGTGGATCCGATCCATTCGGATCGCATCTGACGGTCTAAATATCTCTTGCGACGCTGCTACTCCCTGATCTCCGAGTCGGTGGCCGTGGGCTCTGAAATTTCCTGTGTAATCTTATGTGGGTATTAGGGTTTTAAGTCTTTTGACTGGAAATCACTGTCCTTTTCCCCTTTGGTTGGTTAGAGAATCCCCAGATCGATGGCGGGAAAGGAGAAAGGGGTTCAACCAGCTGCGTCGGCGTCGACACCGGCGGATTTCCAACCTAAGAAGCTTGTTAGACAACTAGATTTCACCTCGACTTCCTATTCCAACAATCCGGCGGTGGCGGCGGCTGCTGCAGCGGTGTCGATGGCGCTAGACCATCGGCCGCCGCAGCAAAAGCAGCAGTTTCTTCCACCGCCACCGCCGCCTCCACAGTCACAGACTCAGCAAATCTCACGTCCTTCAATTCCGCTTGCTGTGTGAGTTCCTCGCTTCTCAGTTTTGTCTTTGTTATCGATCTGCTGGGGAGCAACTTTTCTCTTCTTTTTATGAATTTTCGGTTGATGTCTCTGATTTGGCTGCTCGTAGAATGATCCCGTCTTGTTATCAGTTATTTTTTTGCCCATGGAATTTCCTATCCAATTTGAATTTTTGATGGACTCAAAAGTGTATCGTCGCTCTTTTTTGGGCTTTCTTTTCTTCCAGTTGATAAATTTAACACATTTCTGTATTTAGAAAGTAAAAGGAACGTTGGGAAAAGTTTGAAGCTCTATATCTGGATATCATGGAGCAAACTCAGTTGTTTTGATGCGAACTACATTGATATTGACCATACCTTTTCATTTATCGGTGGTACTAACAATTAAAAGATTTCCTTTTTAGTTTGCGCACTTGTTACCAGTAAGTAAATTGTTAAAAATTACCTAGATGATGATTTTCTGTTTGATATCAATTTTTTTTTGGGATCTATTACAGAGGTACTGTGATGGCATAGTTTGAGTGCGTGATCTGATGCTTGATTGATTGTGGCTACGCCATGGTCATACGTGGAAAGACTTTTGCCTTCATCTAATAAAATAGATTCTTTATGAACTGTTGGAAATTTTATCCTCGCCAAGTTGTGTCCCTAACTGTTAATTGCCCTTTGTCTTTCTTCAGGAAGCCGGAGTCCCCGAAGTCACGGTCACGGCTCTTGTATGAAACAAAAGATGGCACACCTACAAGGAAAAAGAATTGCAACTGCCGACACTCTAAATGTTTGAAGCTGTAGGTTAAATACCATTTCATTTTAGAATAATTTTATGGTCTATGATGCTGTCAGATAGCTTTTTGTGCTAAAAGATGTTACTAATTCTCTATTCTGATATATTGTTTTGACACTTGGACTGTATCAGCTGAGTCCATTACATTTACTGTACTTGGTCTTCCATTTGGTCCTGCATGGTGTAAATAATTATGATTCTCACACATCATATTAAGTGAAGACTGCACCAGTCCAAATCGTACCTTTCTATGATGTCTATTGTAAACCAGAAAGGACTGTTGAACTGGATCTTGTCTTCCTTTTTGGTCTACAATAGACATCATAGAAAGATACGGTTTGGACTGAATCTTGTCTTTTCTAAACATGATTTATTGTTCACTGCTCGTAATAACAGCATAAACAAATGGCATATTATTGGTAAGATAGTTATTCTTACTAGATTAACGAACACAATCTAAACTATTCATCTCTTGCCCACCGGACTAGTCATATTGAAGTAATGCTGGCCGTCTGATGTGGCTATTACAGCATGAAATGTTTATGACTGACACTTTGTTGTGATGTTCCACTTTTAGCCATCGACTGAATAATGATTACTTAATATATGTGAAACATGAGCACACTAGTTTCTGTTCTTTCTTTTTTTATATTTTGATCTACTGATTGTTTCTAACTTTTCAATCAAGGAATATGCATTTATCAATAAAAGTTGAACTTATCTTTAAACATTCTTTGTTCTTCTGATACCTTTTTGGCTTTCATTATGTATAGTAATGGTGCTCTGAATTCATATGATGGAATATCAGAATTGCTGCTCTTTTTTTGGTTGATAATCTTATCAAATGTCTAGATCTCATTGTTATTATGCACGTTAGGTACTGTGAATGTTTTGCATCTGGGGTTTACTGTGATGGATGCAATTGCACAAACTGTTTTAACAATGTCGAGAATGAGGCTGCTAGGCGTGAAGCTGTTGATGCTACATTGGAAAGGAATCCTGATGCATTTAGGCCTAAGATCGGCAGTAGTCCTCATGCAATTCGGGACAGTAGGGTATGTGTTGAAGTTTTTCTTTATATCAATGTCATTAGTTTGTTTGGTGAAAATTAATCTTTGTGGTCTGATAGTCATTTGTTGTGATGTTTGGTGGGAGCATGCTAGATACATATGCATAGAAATGGTAACTTTGCTATCTATTAGTTCAACTTACTGTCAATTATATGCCAACTTCTTGGCTTTCTGATTAATCAAAGATCAAATCCTACAGTGGGGAACTTGATGTATCACCTTCCGCTGTCTGGTTTGATTTTTCTTTCCTATCATTATTTTTGTTCTCTAAATATCGAAATCATAAGCGAATGTGACTCAATTATATTTCTATATAATTGTGGACCTAAGTATTCTACATTGCATGGGGATTCTAACCAGCAATATTGATAGCTCCTAGCTTGTTAATGGCAGTATTGCTATTAAATCATTCTTAGTCTTTGTTACTATTTTTCAATTTTTATTAATTATTTTTCATAAACAATGGGTGTGCTGTTTTAGTTCTTGTTTTCTTGCTTTGTACAAGGAAATATCATATAAATCTGCAATATATGTAGGTGCACATATAATTTTCCAGAAGAAGATAACAGGCAAAAGAAATCAAAGTAAATAAGTAACAAGATCTATTTTCAAGGTGATGCTTGGTTTAAGAACATAATTTCATCTAGTCATTCTCATGCTGACTCCTGAAGTGAATTCATTTTCATGTGCCAGGAGGAGGCAGGAGAACTCACCTTGGTAGGAAAGCACAATAAAGGATGCCATTGCAAGAAATCGGGGTGCCTCAAGAAGTACTGCGAGTGCTTTCAAGCCAATATACTCTGCTCTGAGAATTGCAAATGTATGGATTGCAAGAACTTTGAAGGGAGTGAAGAGAGGAGGGCTCTTTTCCATGGTGACCATGGAAGCACCCTCTACATGCAGCAGGCAGCAAATGCAGCCTTAAATGGTGCAATTGGACCTTCTGGATTTCTTTCTCCTTCAGCATCTAGAAAAAGAAAGAACCAGGAGCTCTTATTTAGCACATCAGTGAGCAATCAGCCCATGCACAGGATTGTGCAACTTCCCCAGGTAATCTTCTGAAATATCAGAGGTAACATGAACTTTATCTAATCTATGACTTTGCAGTGAAGATATAGACTGCAGAATAGAATCCAAGAATTTGTCATTTCTTCACTTCTTTGTGCTTCATGATTATGAAGCTCATGGTGCCAACGCCCTTAAAGAGAGAAAGGCTAAAAAGATATGATAAGCTTAATTTAGCAAAGAAACTTGCCCTAAATAGAGATGAATGGAGGAAATATATCGATATAGATATAGTAGATCAAAATAACTGGAGTTGTGGTTTTCTGCTGTTGTTTGTGCTTGAATATTAGAAGATACTTGTTGATTTGGAAAGTAAAATACTTAGTTTTATTGATTTACTTTGGGCTTCTTTCAAGTGGTCCTCATCATGATCATGTCTAATGATGAGACAGAACCAGTCAGTATAAGAATTAGTAGTTCGGATTATTGCTGTTGTTAACATTGCTACCTACTATCAGGCTAGTCAATTGAATACTACTGTGCCTACTTCTTTTGCTTCCGTTCCTGCGAGTCGTAGTACCAATCTTGCCACTCTGGGATCTTCCAGAGTTACTTACAGGTAGGATCCCATCTTCAAATAACCTTTGTGTGATCTCCTTATAAGATCTTGAATTTTCCTTCAAGTTACAAACATTCTTTTGCCTTATATCATTTTATGTTGTCCTGCAGGCCTTTGCTAGCAGATGTCATCCAAACAGAGGATGTAAAGGAGCTCTGCAAGATCTTGGTGACAATATCAGGAGAGGTTGCTAAAGCATTTTCTGGTATGCTATTAGCATAAGGGAGACTTACCATCATGCATGCCTTATACAGTAATTTTTATGATGAATATATATGAATCTTATTCTTGAGCCTTGTTAATCAGTTCTTGTAATTTGCACCTGCATCTCTGGTGCGCCTGACAATTACTTGCCTCATGATTTAGATCCAAAGATATCTGCATAAGTATGGGCTGCGAATACTGAAATATTTGGCAAAATATTCCTGCGTGTCGAATTGGATGCTTTAATGTGGCTTCTATTCGTTTCTGTTGTTGTCAATTGTGGGACCAAAAACAAGGCTTTGAGCAAGACATAAATGAGTGCAACCAGAATGGCACATTGCTCCTAATCATGATGATACAACGTTACTTGCTTTCTGTTATCTAAACAAACACATACTAATGGCATAGAGACCTACGTGAAAGACATGGCCTTTCATCTCAATGCACTTTTTCTCAGTTGACATGAAGTACAGAAAATGTTAGTTTGTGAATTAAAAATGCTGTTTTGGTCCCTCTTTTGGAGCAATTCTGGCATTTTTCCTTGACAATTTTGATTATAATATTTTGGTAATTAACTTGACATTTTCTTAGCAAAAGTTGTTTTTTTGCTAGGATGTCCAAGTTCATAAAGGACGGCATCTTTTGAGTTGCCTCCAAGTGTCTGAGTCTTTAGTATGTGGTTATTGTCATATTATTGCTCTAATTTGCAAAATAAAAATTAAAATAATGTAGGTAGGAAGGCTCAGGAGGAGAAGCTAGCAGAGAAGGAAGACCAAACAGAAAGTTCTCTTGCCTCAACAAACCATGATAGAGAAGGCAGACATAATGAAGCTGATGTTCAAAAAGCATCAGCTGATGACTGTTCAAGTGGAACTCATGCTGATAAAACAAATATGGAAGAATCTGGATCTGACATTGCTGATGGACAGAAAGCCAACAGGCCTATGTCTCCTGGAACATTAGCGTTAATGTGCGATGAGCAAGATACAATGTTTATGACATCTCAAAATGCTGTTGCAGCTCTGAGGTCTCCCTACAACCAGAGCATATCAGATGTTTATGCAGAGCAAGAGAGGTGCATATTGACAGAATTCCGGGATAGCCTTCGCAAGCTTGTGACCTATGGAAGAATGAAAGGTACAACAAACTACCTATAGCTCTTTGTGCCGGTCTTTTAGTATTCCTTATTGTCAGTTTTTGTCATGCCATGAGTGATTCATAGCCTGAATGTGATTCTTCCCACTTTCTTAACTCTTTTACGTATCTTTTATGTTTCTATTTTTTTTTCAGTTCTGCCTTCTGCTGTTGACTCAATTACTTTGACATACTGGCTAACCTTATCTCACCTATGCTAGCCTTGGTTCAGATGCTTGTGAATATATTAAGTCAACTTACAGAACTTTTTGCTGATTGAAAATAATCAATTGTTCATGGATCATGAGTCAAAGTAGCCTATTTGGACGCCTAATAAGTAATAAGTTGTCCACAAATAGGTAGTAGTTTCATCTTTACTTTTGAGGTGGTCAAGTGAACTAGTGAAGTAATTTCTATAAATTGATGCAGTTCATCAAATCATTGTAAGGTAAAATGTTGGAATGCTGATGCCTAATTATTCCCTCTAAACCCCTCCGTTAGCAACAGTCTCGTGCAAGAGGATGCCATTTTGTTGATTGTTTGTAAGGTGATATTTGACGGCCTCAAAAACCAGGATTTAGGATTTCAGAAATTAGGAAATAACCTCCTATATCTTATTGTTCTTTTCTTTTCATGTCCTCCATTAAGTAGCTGTATGTTTGAACCCAATTTAATGTCCTCTATCAGTGTGCCTTTTTGTATACAGCTTATACTAATCTTAGCTCCTTTAGACCAGAACAATTTCACTCAAAGAAGCCCTACCACATCATGACATTAATGATGACTTCATTGTATAAAGCTTATGAGATTATTATAGGTGCAACTAAAAATATTATGTTATTGAACTGCCACATGAAAAGAAGGATTTACTCTCTAACCAGAAAAAGGTTTCTTGACACTTGGTGGCTCCTACTTTCTTTTTCTTCCCCACAAGTACTGCGCAAATAATGCTTGCTTCTCTGATTATTGCAGAAGAAAGGCACTCCTTGATGGCCATAAAATCTGAACAGTCTGCTCATCAGGAATCGATCACCAATGGTGTCGCTAGAACCTCTGTACCTAGAGCTGCAGATGGATCTCAGGTTGTAAAAGCAATTCCCACAAGTTCCAGTAAATATCCGGCTGTTGGACCCGCTGACAAAAAACCTAAGATTGAGAATACTGAGATGTAGAAAAATAAAGAAAAAGAAAGAACGCAGCAATACTCGATAGCGCATTGCTGCCTCTTTCATAGATATTCCAACAGATTGAGTATGCTGTTGGAAACTTGTATTGAAACTCAGGTAAATAAATTTGAATTCATTCAAGTCTCTCATTTTTCTGGCATCCTGTATTAGTATAATTTATGGAAAATGTAGTCTATTACTTTTCTCTATTTCCAGGTCGACCTGATGTTGTGATTACTACGCAGAACTTGAAGGTAGAAACATTCTGGCTGCTGACACTGAATTGACAACTTTCTCATCAGCAGTTGATGCTGAATTGGAGGACATATAAACTTAAAAGAATCCCCAATAAAAAGAAAATTGCGAAAAAAAGGACACTATGGGTCTACTTGAAAGAGAAGCCTTTCAGCACCTTCCTCAGTTAGAGAAAAATATAAAGTACTTCAAATCAGAACCGGTGGTTTTTGGATGCAGAACGTTATTCTATTGGCAAAAGGACTGAAACATGAAAAGCAGCTTAAATATTTTTTTTCCACTGGAGTCGATTTTCTGTAACACGGACGAACAGGACGATTGCAAACTGATCGTGCCACGATGTGCGTACCATGAGAAACATAAAAAAAAGACATCCTTTTCTCTGTCTGTCTGAATGACATAAAAAAAGACCATTCAATAAATGCAAGGTCTTTTTTTTAAAATAAATCTTTCTTACTTGTGGGTATTATATCCAAATTTCGTGATTGGTACACCAACCACTCGGTAGTCAAATTATCCTATCTTCTTCTTCTTCTTCTTTGTTATATAAATTTTTCCCTATTTTTAAAAGACCATTGCAATAAAAAAATAAAAAAAAAACTATAATACACACACAAAAAAACTAATATTGATAAAGGGTTTATTTAATAATGTTTCTTTTGTCATATGATGTAATGTTAAATTCTTGGACATAGTTTATGTGACAAATTAAGATCACAATTCACAGAAAGCACATCCCATGAAATATTGTTATTTTTTCTTTTCTTTTCTTTCTCTATATTTATTGAATGGTCCTTTTCTTTTCTTTCAATCATATATCTCCAGCTTTGGAGCAATGCGTTGGATATATATATATATAATATATATAATATTTCAGGAATCGGAGAGAAAATTAAGCCATGTAGTAGTACGGCATAGCGATTGGGAGCCAATAGATATCTGACACGTTACTTGCCGGACCATTGGCGCCACCATGCACGCCTTCCCAGCCGGGATGCCACGTGCGACGTCTCTCGCTCATCCCCCTCATCTCGGCAGTTATAAATACCTGCAACCGATCCGTCTCCGATACCGACAAGCAGCTTCCTACCCCGTCGCCGAAATGTCTGCCGCCGCCGAGAAGCTTCGCTGCGGTCTTCTCGAAACCTTACGCAGCCGGAGGCTAGAACTCGAAGGTCTCCAATCGAAACCTCCCCCTCCTTTTCCGATCCAATCTTAAATATGTCTTCTAATGGATTCAATCTGTGGCCAGTTCCTCTCTCCGTGGAGAAAGGGAATCCCGTGACGGATCCGTTGTATCAGGGAATAATTCAACCTGGTTCGAGGGAGGTTGGTAGTGTTACCAAAGTTGTGTTTTTTGTACTTACTTGTGTAGGCTTGAGATCGCTTGAGATCATCTTGCAGGTGATGGAGTCGTGTCCAAAGGAAAATATTGACGACTTCAAGGATAGATTGGTTGAGGAAAACCTGTACTTGGTCACTGAGGTAATTAGATGACTCTCTTTTGTTGTTGGACTCCATCCTTGAATCTATGGTGTTCGAAGAAATGCTAGATCTACGGGTGCTGTAACCATATAATTGGGGTCCTAATTTTTCATAAATTATGACCTAATTGAATTGGATAATTGGAAGAGTATATGAGAAATAATGCGATTTAATGACCTCTCCCAGAATGGAGAGCAGGGTCGTTTGCCGGTGCTAATTTTGAGCTTGAAGGAGTGTCTTCCCCAAAGAAGGCCAGCTATTGTGATCCTACATAGCTCTTACAAATGTAAGGAATGGTTGAGACCACTATTGGAGGTAAGATAAGATCACTCTTTATGAGTTGTCAGATTTCTTGGTAGCTTAGTAAAATCATATCGTACTGTGGCCCTTAAAGTTTGGATTTGGTTCTCTAGGCATATGCTTCAAGGGGATATGTAGCCGTTGCTATTGATTCTCGTTATCATGGAGAGAGGGCCACTAGCCAGACAACATACCTTGATGTAAGTATTAGCTCGCTCAAATATAAATTTTTTGTGCCTTCTGCAAGAAACCACATAGTTTTCTTCCCTTGATATTCCAATCATGCATTTACTAACTTCTCTTGGTATTTTCATCATTTTCTCTACTAGCCTGTTTGATATATTGAACCTCTGCTCACAAAGCTTTGTCCCTAATTTTATACTGCTAGTTTTAACCTTTTCCTTTCTCAATAGGCTCTGGTTTCAGCGTGGAAAAATGGTGATACTATGCCTTTCATCTTTGACACGGTAATTAGTTTTGCAGTCATAGGATGTCTGATTACAACATTATGTTCTCTTGGCAGCATTTTCTTGCCAACATATAGAGGAACAAACTGAAGTTTAATATTCACAGGCATGGGACCTTATAAAGTTGGCAGATTATCTTATACAGAGGGAGGATATTGATCCTGCTAGAATTGGGATCACGGGTGAATCGCTTGGAGGTTGGATAGGACATATTTATAACATAGTAATATGATAAGGAATAAAACTTTTTCATCAATCATGAGGAATCTTTTTAATGCAGGAATGCATGCATGGCTTGCTGCAGCAGCAGACACCCGCTATTCTGTGGTTGTTCCTATAATTGGCGTTCAGGTGTGTTAGCCCTTGGGAAGATTATAATATTCTATTGATTAAAATGTTTATACAAATGTTATTTGTGGTTAAACTGAGCTTAGCTATTTACATCATAGGGTTTTCGGTGGGCCATAGATAATGATAAATGGCAGGCTCGAGTTGACAGTATAAAGCCTGTATTTGAAGGTCGGTGTACAAGTGCGATTAAATTGTTTTTCCCCCTTTTCCCCTCTGTATGCTATCCTAATGATGGTAAATATGCAATATAGCTCATTTACAATTTGAGATATCTCAAGGTTAGGCATGACATATTTGGTGTGTTCTTTGCTTAGCTTATATTATATCTCTTACAAGTTGCTTGATGGACTGAAAGAGTCTTTTGCAATAACAACTAGAATAAGCACCTTTCTTTCGGCACGCAACAAGAGTAGGCACCTTTCTTATGGCACGCTTTGGCATTTATTTAAATAGATTCCAATTCTCCTTTCTTAGCTTCAATATATGGTAATTGTCTGTGAGAAATAGATAAGTTAGTATTTAGATGGCAGCTTCATTTTTTTTCTCACGTATCTTTTAGTAGTAAACATATTAGCTCTAACAGTAACCTGATTCAGTTTCTTCCTATATACATTATATTGCTGGTAATACTTTATGCCTGCCTTCCATCATTTGTATACAACTAATACAACTTCTTTTGTTTCCTCCAGAAGCGCGGATTGATTTACAAAAGGATGTCATTGACAAAGAAGTTGTGGAAAAGGTTGGTGCTTTATTAGATGATGCACATGCTGCTATGTAACTTTTGTTGCTGCACTATTTTTTTTTGTAAATCTCCTATATTTCTTGGATTTTACATAATAAATTCATTATGATTTTGATTTCTATTAATAGACCACGGTATTTTCTGTTTCCATCAGGTTTGGGATAGAATTGCTCCAGGCCTAGCAGGGCAGTTTGATGCACCTTATACAGTTCCTGCCATTACCCCACGCCCTCTGCTCATTTTGAATGGTATAACTAGTGCATTTTTTTTCTGTGATTCTAGTAGGTTGACAAACTTGTAGGCTTTAATGTTTACTGCATCGTTTCCCTGCTCATCTCCAAAGAGATACCCTTGTTTGTTTTCATCAATTAAAGCTGCAGTCTAGCTTAAAGTGTTTCTATCATCCTATGGGATTAGTAAACATATCGAGGTGTCATAATACGAGTAGATTAGAATTAGGAGGGTAATCAAAAGTAAGTATACACAGGAAGGAAATCATTTTCCTGAAGGATCTGAAGGAACTTTAGTATTATATCTTACGATGGAGCTTATAGTTTTTTTTTTTTTTTGGATTAATTAATTCATGCTTATCTAATTGAGTATTCTGGACTAATTATTGCCTTTTGCTGATAACTAAACTGTCAATACTGTGCCATAACAGGTGCGAAGGATCCTCGCTGTCCACTTGCAGGTCTAGAAGCTCCTACTTTGCAAGCAGTGGAGGCCTATAAAGAGGCGAATTGCCCAGAAAATTTTAAGGTATGGGCCAACAGACATGTAATCCCATGCTTCTTTCATTTTGCTATTTACTGCTTCATCTATTATAATCTTATCGACCCAGCTCTCCAATGTAGTCATTTTCGCATAGTTGAGCAATTCCCTATAGATATCTGCCTGGCTTGGTAGATATAGAGTAAGAATTTTTGATGTGGATTTTCAGAAAATACCTTCTTTCTTTAGCGGTAACTAGTGAACCAAAATCAATTAAATCTGATTTCACTGTGATCAATGTCCCATAAAGTATTATCTTTCCTCAAAGAAGCACCCTTATCTTCATCTTCTCATTAACCCTATTCGTTGTTGAGGAAATAAGTACGCAAATCAGCATTTCTTCCAGTCTGAAGCAGCCAATTCCATTGTAATGTCCATGAAAATGTTGGAAGATGATGCTCATAGTTACTATCTCTTGTACAGCTGGAAGCAGAGCCAGGAATTGGGCATAAAATGACTGTCTGGATGGTGAAGGAAGCAAGTGACTGGTTTGACAAGTTCCTCAAGCAATAAGGAAATTCCATGAGGTTGCTGCTTCCAAGTTCCCTTTTTGTTTTTGTTTTTTTTTTTAATTTCAGATCTTGTACTATTATCCAAGGAGAAGTTTGCAAAGCTATGTTTTTTTTTTTTCTGAACTTGAACTAGCTAGTTGCCTTGTATTGTAAGGCTGTTCAGGTGTATCAGATTATCCTAGATGATAGACAAATAATGCAATCGCTGTTCCATTCACATGAGTTGCGTTTGTGTAGCTTGTGTTTGAACCAACAGATGTTCATTGTATCCTGGAAGAATAAAGGAATTATTGATGTCTTAATCTTCCAATTATAAGGAGATGAAAACAGGGGGGGAAAAGAGGAAATATCATTAAAGAATAATAATAAGCCTATATATTAATACGAAAGAGATTACCACAAAATTTTAGTGTGCAAAATGCCACGGATTGCAACAAGCCAATGAATGATTGTTCCAACTAAACAATGCATAGTTGCAGTCTACGATACTGTACAGGCATACAACGGCTTCTTTTAAATTAATTTACCCATAAAAGCACTGATATACAGTTTTTCACTGACTAAAGATATCTGATAGTGAGTTCTTCATATTTCTCAGCAACTCTTCCCTGTAAACAATTGAAATGAATGAGTAAAGAATCATACCTGCAAGTGGTCATAATTTGTTAAAAGAGAAGAAACTCCATCTAGAAACTGAAATACATTGACACGAAAATTATTTCATCTAACACTATCACTAAATGGCAACTGTAAATCACGTCGGACCAAACTTTATCCAAACATTATTCCATTTTATAACAAGAAAATACTAGAGAACATGATTGGAATATCAACTATTTAACATAGATATACACCCATAAATCAAATTTTCCATATGAACATCCGAGAAGATGAGAGTTCTGTGAATTAAGAACAAAGCAACTCTCATTAAAGGTTTCCTATCAAATCACTTTACTATAGCAATGCCATTATATTTATTATTCTCCTCAGAATCAACTTATACTAGAAGAAGTAACCATTCATGTGGAAAGCAAATATTGAGAATTTAACTTTGGATCAACTTCTTACCTGTCCGGTTTGAATAGGAGATACCGATATATAAACCACTGTATAATGAAAAAAACTAACCGGTTAGCAAATTAAGAGAATTAAGAGCATTTTCTACCTTCACTCACACTTCAATATATCAAAATAGTGTGGAAGAATGCTTTAATACTAACCCAGGAAAACAATATCCCGATGAATTCAAGGGCACTTGGAACAAGAGGAAGCTTGTCAATGGCCTGCAAATTTTTTTTCCACAAATCAGAAGGCAAAAGATATGAAGAATCAGATGGCTAAACTTTATTTAAAATTGCATTATGGACAAAATGTAGATCTTCTATTCTTTTCTGCATGGTTGAGTAATCAATCACTTAAGAAATTTGAAAATCAGAAAGGACCGGCAAACATGTCAGCAGTTACCGCAACAAGATTTGTGGAAGCCCAAGCTGCAACAATGGCAGCAAAACCCAACCCAGCTAGAGCAATGCGATCTTCAGAGCTGTTCCACTGTTTTAAAGATACAGAAGAGAGAGATATAATTTTTTTATGTGCTTCATTCTATAACCATAAGTAAGAAATCAGCAACTGGCTAGTAATGACACAACTGGAAGTGAAATGCCATCACGCCATGGTTGTACACATTATCTATAAAGCGTGATGATGAATCAGAAACAAGTAGAACAAAAATGACTGGCTTTTTTCTTCAGTACGGCTCATCCATAGAATCATCATATATAAATGTCATAATGTGATGATGTCTCACTTCTAAGTTCTAACGTAAAATGTGGCGAGACATCTACACAACGTTGGATGTTTTACTAGTTCAAGTTTGTTTATGTTATTTCCTTCTGCTCATCTCACCAGTCAAAGCAATTATTGTTTGACATATTAAACCAATGATGAATAACTCACAGCTTTCTCAACATATTTGACAATACTGTTTGATGAAGATTCAGAACCATCTCCACTGGCTTTTGCAGTAAATATTGCAAGTCTCTTTCTACCTGCATCAAAATGTCAACTATAAAATTGAAAGCTGGAAACTGTTGACCAGATGGATGAAAGACCTAAGGCCCTTCAGGGATACAGATTCACTATCTAATACATGATACAAATTCAAGCCCACCACACCAAGAAAAACTCGATATAAATCACTATGAACACTACATATCCTAATATTAAACATGACATCTTAAAATTGTTGTTTGCATCTTTAAAAAGAGGAAAGGATATCTTAATGTTCACAGAAGAACATAGCAATCAACTAGTGAGATACATGCTAATTTATCATAGAGAATATTGTTGCATAAGCAACATGTGCTAGCTCTCATTGTAGAGAAAAAGTTCCAGCTAGAAGCTATGTAAGAAATTTACCAATCAGCAGTCGCCAAGGATTCCAAGAAGATCACAACAACATCATTATTCCTGAAATTTTTTATTGTCACTAAAGTGAAACTATTTTTGGAGGTTATTTACACAGAATTACTAGCTCCTCCCCTTCATGATATGTTAAGGAAGATGTAATGAAGGATATCTTCCTAGATGACCACTTTTCAATGTCACTAACTATAATTTTGAGAAGAGGTCTAGAAACATATATATTTTATCTTTCTTTCCATATCTTCACTCATAAGTTTGACCAATTCGTTAAGAATTGATACAATAATACTTGGAAAGATCTATCACAACAATTCAAGAGGAACATTATTCAAGCAACTGGCACAATAATGACAAGTAAAACTGTGGTTCTTTACTATCCAATTGGTAAAATGAACTCACTTATCAACAAAAAGCGAAAGTTGAGAGCAGCTAAGACAACCCAGTAGAATATACAAACATCGCTAATCTGAGACACTCCAAGAAGATAAAAGAAGCTAACTACAATTCAACGACACTTCGCTCAGGGCAGTAAAAGTCACCTGCAACTTTGGGAGATGGAATCTGTCGAGGATTCCTCAAAAGGGTTTTATTTCCACAGAGAATAAATGATGGTGGAGCAACGGCAAATATAGAAGCCATGCCTATTATCTGCGAATGCGTGGAAAAAATAAGAAAAAAAAAAATCCATAAGAAAATGATGAAAAAAGGTGAAAAAAATCGACATTTCTTACAAGGGTTTTTCTCTATTCCAGGCCAAGAATCCAAATCTCCGAAATGAATTGGACTGATGAACGTAAAATCTGATGAAGAAATGAGATTACTGAGAAGACAACTAGTGACCACTCCAAACGGATGAGAGAAGAGGACCTCTAGATTAGATCGTTTTGGTACTTTTTTTCAGATTTCCCCTTGTCTTTTAGGATATTTGCAGATGCCTTCCCTCGTTTGGTTTACCCAACAGCTAGCTACTGCTGCAGTACTGCTACAGTGCTACTACTAATTAGAGAGAATCCACCCATTTACTGTGTTATTTAAATGGACAAATTTGCTACATATTATAGATTATTCCTGAAAGTGAAAACCATCCATAACAAACTTTGGCGCAAAATAAGCTTCTCAAACGCCAAGACAAAATGTTGAAGTTACGTTATCTTTTCATTTTATAACTATCACTATCCAGATACGTGATAGAGATAAAATCACGGTAGACAAAAAGGATCTAACTCTCTTTTATTAATATAAAGACACTGCTCCTACTATATATAAATTAAGATAATGTGCCGTCCAATTTAATTTTTAAATTATTATTGGATCGTAATATTATTTTAAGTTGATTGTTGCTGAGTCATTGCATCCTTGAGCTGTTTTTCCGAAGCCGACACACTGTTGAGCTTTTAAATTGAATTGAATCAAATTACCAAACTAAGCCACTAATACTAAATAATTTTTTTATAGTAAATTCGTTTGGAGTTAAAAGAATCAATCTACTCTCCTAAGTATAGTTTATTTTTTATAATGTACATCAATATATGTATATATATATTAATTATTTAAGAGCAAAAGGATGATGAACTAAACGCTCGCTGAGTTATCAACCAAGTTAAGCCGCTGTGCCAAACTATTAAACCTAAAATAAATAATTTTATCGATAGTAAATATTTAAGGTTGGATAAACATAATATTATTCAAATATTTAGTACTACCATGATCCATGGACAAAAGATCCTCCACAGCCTGACGTAGGAATCTATTACAACCGACTACACGGCAGTCTCTCATTAGTTGTGAGGACCTATTTGAATATTCAATTTTAATATACTAAGTGAAGGAATGCCACGTACCCAGATTGCTGGAAGTTGGAAAGAATCCGCACCCGTGATCGCACTGGTCACCTGTCGTGCAACGGTCTCCTTGGTCCGGCTACATACTTCCAAAAGCCACCAAAAGTGATCTTGTTTTGCGTCTAGTTAGCCTAAGAGAGATATCACGAGATGACCAACATTTCTTGTCATCTTTCTCTCACTCCTCATCTCTTCTCATTCTTCCTTTGTCATTCCAGTCCTCTTTCTTCTTCTTCTTCTTCTTCTTCTTCTTCTTCTTCTTCTTCTTCTTCTTCTTCTTCTTCAATGGAGATGGAAATTAAAGAAGAGCAGGAGAAACGCTTCAACCCAATCACCACATCTTTTATGAACTCAGATGCCAAAACAGATGCAGAGGACTTCAGAATAGCTCTTAGAGTTAAGCTCCTTGACCAAGCTCTGTTATTCTTCTTCTTCTTTTTTTTCTTTTTTGTTTTGTTCATGAAGATGAGGATGAGCTTTGCAAGCTTATCTATTTGACCGTAGGAACTGAAGGACTTGCGCTCTCAACTATACAAGGCTGCTGACTGCAGCAAGGATGCATTCCTGAAGGCAGAGAAAAAGAAAATGTGAGTCCAACTCTGCTTCAATTCTCCTCAACATCTTCCGTCTTTATCCGAATAATTTGCAAGATAATTCCACTTTATATTCATATTAGCAAACAAGTTACTTGCAAACTGTTAGAATATTAAAGAGAAGAAAAACTCTGTCCTGTAATAACTTAAATCTTTAGATTAATTGGTGAATAATCATAATACATATACATACATATATATATATATACAAGGCTCAGTTTTCATTCGGAAACAAACAAAGACATCACACTCTGTTTTATCCAAAGATAGAAGCAAGTACGCAGTTCTAACAGATAACGCGTACTTGGGCAATAGAACAAAACATGAATTACCACAGACTAAAACACGTCCATCTAAAACGAATATCTAAACAACGAATCCTTTCAGACCCATCTGTCATTTCGACCATTTATTTTAAGTTTACTCATAACTTTTTAGAATATAAAATATAAAAACCAGTATTCTTCTCTAGCTTTAGTTAGTTATCACAATCTAGGATTACTTATACCTTGCAAATTCGCACCAAAGTAAGCCCTCGTTTGCGTGAACTTGCAACAGCAGAGCACCTGGCGGCCCTTTGTTTGGCTGGTACCTAATAATAGAATAGCAACTAGTCTGACCGCAGGAAATTCCTGCAACCAGTAATTTTTCCGAGTGGGTTCTAATAGATATGGAGAGTTACTTCTCTAAAATGGTGTTCTCTTGCCATGGCAAAAGGATCTTGCAGAGCACGAAGAGCTACATATCCGACGCAATTGTTACTGTGATCGATCATTTGGGGAATGTTTCATCCAAGCTCGAACTCCAACTCAATGACAACAGTGAGCTCATGCAGACAGAGCAAAAGATCGACTGCTTGAAACAGGTAAACATGTAGAAGAAACTACTGTTACAAAATTTAGAAGGAATAACTATTTAGTTCAATATGTTTCAAAGTTGAAGATGTTAGAATATGGAGAACATGGTAATTCTATATGGTGGTCAGAGTCAGAGAAGGTTTTCGAAATGATTCTTATTGACATTTTGACCTTTTATCAGTAAGTTTTTATGTGCACGCTATCTGATAAGCATTGCATGGCACCAGAGGCTTCTCACATGCCAACAATTTGCCCTTCTTCTCGAGCTCTCTACCGTGAGATGGAAGGCCAAGCTACCGCGGCATCACCTGCATTACCTCTCACAATGTAAATAAATTATTTTGTTAGTAATCTTTTGGCTCTTACTTGAGAGAAGAATTTTTAATCTTTTTCTATCTCATTTTTCTTTGAAACAGCAGCTCAGAGGACAGAAGAACAGAGCTGTATCTCCAGAGATGAGGATTCGAAAGTTTTTGAGCCTCAATATAAGAATGATCAGTTAATCATACTGGCTGATTCGCCAACTACTGTCAGTGCCAAGTCGCACGCTGGAAACCGAATTTATGGTAAGAAGCTAGTGAGCCTGGTCGCTCTGGATCATAGTGGATCCAAATTTTTAGTTTTAGGTTTCGAAGATCATAATTGATCTATAATGTGGTCCTGATTTTCTTCCAGGAAAAGAGCTTGCAATGTTACACTCCGATCGGTACAGCCCGTCCACACTGATGAAATCATTTGGTCTGAAAGTAGAGGTAATGCTTAAAGTTTACTTCAAATGATTACTGCTACCCATGTCATCAGGAATGACTAAAAGTAAAACAGCATGCATGTTAGCCTAATGCCAGCATAATAAGAATTGCAATTACTGGCTTCACGTCTTATAGGCTATGATATAAGTATATAACATTTCGTTTGTGCTGAAACTTTGGCTTGATGAATTCTCTTTCTATGTAATATTTTAAAGAACAGTAAAGTAGATAAATAAGAAAGTTGCTAGATTAATATTATCGATTTCACTGCAGGATGCTCGTATTGTGGGACGCGATGATAAGAAGAAGAGCACGCAAGCGAGCAATTTCCTGTCATTTCTCCGAATGAACAGAAGAAAGGCATAAAAGGATAGTAGCATAGGAGGAAGTCGTGTAGATCTTGTATTCAAGATTTAGGCCCTGTAATCTCGAGTCTGTGTCAGTATCAGTTACATGTATGAACAAGACAAATTTATGATATTAGCTCTGAAATAGAATGATGCTAGCACTATTTAGTTCCAAATAGAAAAAGGAAAAAAAAATTATAAATTGCTGGAACCAACAAATAATATCAGATGGGTACTATTAACAGTGTCAGGCCTTGTGTTGAAACACTTCAACCTCCCTTATTCTGTCATAATTTACATTTTGAGGCGAAATTGCTGGAAGATAATGAAAATTTTGAATTCTCAGCGTACAGTTCATTTGTTGTAATTGTAATACTCATCTTAACGATGCAGCATTCACCACACTTTTTAAAGTTCTACTCAACTACCATTCTATGTCTACCAATCTTAGGAAAAGTTAAAGTTGGCTTCAGCAACCTTCCTTCAAGATAAAGTCTGGCTCTTTTCTTTGGATTTCTTGAGATTCTCAGCTTAATTCCATGATCGGAATTTGGCACAAATGGATTATGACATAGGTAGGTAGGCTTATCCATTGTCTGGGCCATGAACTGTTATCATTGTCTCCTCTTGATATTAAATTTCTTCTGCACGTTACTTCTTAGTTTAGAAACCAAGCTGTGAGTAATCAAGTTTACGTGCTGTTGCAGTATATGATAGAGACAGTCAAGGACTAATACATCAATTTGACTCAGCTTAATGAACTCCATTTCAGCCATGATTTCACATTTTAAAGAAACAATACTTCTCAGTTTGAATGCAATGTCTATGGACTTTTCCCTCAAAAAAGAAAGAAACAATAGTTCCAAAGAGAAATCGATCAATGGCAATTCAGTGTCTGTCAGTGTAATAGTAAATGAAGTGATGAATTCAAAATTCTGAATTTGTAAGAAATTGCTGGGAGATCCTAATTACGGCTTCTTTGATGTTTTGATTTTCTTGTCTTCACCTTAAATCTGTGAAAAGGTAGTTCTGCAATCAAGGAAAAGGAATGCTGCAAGAAAGATGATAGATAACCAAAGAAGTAATTACTCTGGGTGGCGTTGCTGGTTTCCTTAATTCCATGTGATCATCTCCTCTACCATTCCTCACCTGCCTATCAACAACTCTGTTGACTGAACAGTGTCTGCTTATGTTTTTGGATAGATAATATGATCATAACATTCAGCCTATCATGAAGTATGATCAGAAATCAGTCTATGAAGTACTAAAGGATTATAATATGAAGATAGTTTAAACTTTAAAACTAGTGAGTAGTGATACAATAATCTGCAAAAATGCTTGTTACTATAATTATTCATATCGAATATTCATTGATTACTTATTTGTTCTCCTATTACATATCACATTTTTTGGTCTGTTTTGGACAGAAATCTCTGAGAATGAGATACTGAGTAATCAAAATTTTTATATCCCATGAGTACCATGTTCTTTTATGACAGAAGCTGGCTATTCACTTTGATTCTTTTTCTGGAAAGAATTTGAATAACTTGGATGCAAGTTCGTAAGTTCATTGGCCACCATATTACTGTAAAGGGGAATTAGGAGGGCACAAACAATAAGTTGCAACTCTAAAGGATAACATACTGAATCTATGCACTTTTTCACCTCATCCACCAGTCATCTGGTTGGTTGCCTAATCCAAACTTCAAATCTGTTTGAATGAAATTGATCTTGAGAATTTCTGAAGTCACATGTTTTTTCTCTTCTCAAGAGACTATTTGTTGCTTATTGCGTGTTGCGTGTTGCGTGTTGTGTGAGAAGGATGTATTTTTTGCATTGAATTCATATTTATTACTTCAAAATTTCAATGAAGTATTCCTCTTTCTTTCGCATCAAGCATTCATCTGATTCTGATACACAACAGCCAGTTCCTGAATTCATTGCCTGACAACTGAACAACCATTCATGCTAATGACTGCTGTAACACGATACAGTGCCGAACAGTCATCTTGGTCCACTAAATAGCCATACAAACTCTCTATCTCATGATCTAAAGAATTTTATGTGCCTTGAGGGTCAATCTTTAGTCCAGCCAGAGAGCTGTGTGGTGCAATGTTTATTGAACTGTCTGCCCACCCTGACTCAATTTGGAAATAGGTGGAAAACCTAATGGCACAAGAAGGAATATAGGAACTTAGAGGATCACAGAGTATAATTGAGAAGGAACTTGAGTGCTTCTATATTAAAAGGAAATTTATGTAAAGCACTAGATTTGTTATTTGGTTTTAATGAGTTTAGTATATAACAATGGTTGTGATTGCCATAAGAGAGTGGTGCTGAGAACAACAAAAGCTAAAGGTTGAACGCACTCTACTTGTTCTTATTGGTCCCATAGCTTTGTCTATGAGTCCAAGCCAAGATTTGGCTTTGCTAACCATCTCAAGCTGGCCTTTTTGTCCATAATGACTTCTCCCACCCGTAACTAACATTCAATCCTAACAGCCCCCCTTCAATAAACTCTTCTTCTTCTTCTTCTTCTTCTTCTTCTTCTTCTTCAAATCATTCTCTTTGTTGTATGTTCTTTATTTCACCTTTCATATTCCAGATCCTCTCTCTCTCTCTCTCTCTACTTATTCTCTTTTAACTCCCTCCCATGTTCAAAACTCTTATTAACTCTCCAATGCTCAATAGAGTTTTCTAAAGGATGGATCACGTCAACTCACATACCAAAGATTTCTTCGCATCCCCAGCACTCTCTCTATCACTCGTTAGCACTGTCTTAATCCTCTAATCTCTTATTTGCGTTCTTCTTGCAACTGTTTTGAGATGTCACTATTCATGAACTTTTTTTCTTCTTCTTCTTCACTTTTGCACTACAATTAGGCTGGTGTGTTTCGTAATGCCGCAGCAGTTAGAGAGGAAGTGGAGGAAGGGGACGAGGGGAGCGGTGGAGGGCGTAGAGAGGATACAGTGGAGATCAGCAGTGAGAACACCGGTCCGGGGGACCGATCAGATGACGATGGCGAAGGGAATGGATCTGCGGAGGAGGAGGACGAGGAAGAGGAGGCAGGAGATAAGAGGAAGAAGAAGAAGAGGAAGAAGTATCATAGGCACACAGTTGAACAGATTAGAGAGATGGAAGCGTGAGTTTTGATTAGCTTTCATACTATAACTTCTCTATATTATAGTAGTAAATCATTCATGCATGTAGTGAGTAGTAAGTAGTTCCGTTAACAAGAGAGATTGAGTCAAAAATATCAGGTTGTTCAAGGAGTCACCCCACCCAGATGAGAAGCAGAGGCAGCAATTGAGCAAGCAATTAGGCCTTTCGCCGAGGCAAGTCAAGTTCTGGTTCCAGAACAGGAGAACCCAAATCAAGGTACTCATGCAAACAACTTTTGTGCCATATGCTAATGCTATGAATTCTTGTACATTTTCTTATTATCTTGTTGCAACCAATGGCTAATGAGAAACTGCTACAATGCATCAGGCAATTCAGGAACGCCATGAGAATTCGCTGCTGAAGTCGGAGATGGAGAAACTGCGAGAGGAAAACCGCGCCATGAGGGAGACGGTCAAGAAAGCTTGCTGTCCAAATTGTGGCTTTGCTACCTCAGGCAAGGACACTGCAATGACTACTGAGGAGCAGCAATTACGCATAGAGAATGCCAGGCTCAAAGCTGAGGTCTGTGAATTAACTTCCACTAGGGATAAAATGCAACTTCTTTATCCAAGTTAAGGAATGACATAGCTGAAAGATTGAGCTAAATCATAATGGAGTAGTAAAGCACTACCATGTTTTTGAGTAGATTCTTCACATGCAATGAATGCTTTAATTGCTGCTGCTCTTATTAACTGCATATATTCTGAACGAACTTCTACAACATGTAGATCAAAAAATTGCAAGGAACGCAAGGAAAGATTGCAGATGGAGGTGGATCGCCAAGTTCCTCATGCTCTGCAGGAACCAACCAGAATAACATTAGCACCTTAGACTGCTACAGCGGATCTTTTGGGCTCGAGAAATCAAGGATTTTAGAGCTTGCCAAACTGGCCTTGGATGAGCTGATCAAGATGGCTTCCTCCCAGGAACCATTATGGATCCGAAGCATCGAGACCGGTCGAGAAATACTAAATTATGATGAGTATATTCGAGAATTCTCGCCTAATGGTTCTAGCAAGAGGCAGGTCAAGCGATCAATTGAAGCCTCGAGGGAGACTGGAATTGTCTTTCTCGACATCAAACGCCTTGTGCAGGCTTTCGTTGATGTGGTACAGTTAGTACTTCTGTTTCGAATTAATCCTTCTTGCAGTTGTACTTTATAATTATTTGAATCTGCAGCAATAGTTTAAACTCTTGTATTTAAGATTTCGGTCAGCATATAGCTACTTCTATTCGGTTCATCAGAGAAAAATATAAAAAAGTTAAAACTGCAAACTTCCTAAGTGATTGGTGTTCTCGGCAAATAAGCTTTCACTAGTCTGAAGCTACTACTCTTTCAACTTCTTGCAGAACCAATGGAAGGAACTCTTTCCTTGCATGGTCTCCAAGGCGGCCACTTTAGACTTTATTTATACTGGAGAGAGTGAAAGCAAGGACGGAACATTGCAACTGGTAAATTTCTGTAACCCATATCATTGTTCAGAAGGTTAAAAAAAAATACTAAGATATCATTGTTACCTTGATTTCTTTTAGATGTTTGCCGAGCTTCAAATGCTTACACCTATGATACCCACAAGAGAATTCTACTTCGTTCGGTACTGCAAGCAATTGAGCCCTGAGAAATGGGCAATTGTGGATGTATCCGTGGATAAAATTGAAGAGACGATAGACGCATCACTTGTTAAATGCCGAAAGAATCCTTCAGGCTGCATCATAGAGGACCAAGCCAATGGTCACTGCAAAGTAAGTTGCTTAGCTCCTAGTTTATTGCTTCACCTGCCAAGATAAAATTGAATGAAGAGCTATTTTCCGTTAATCTATGTGCCCAACTGCCCATATTTGATTTCTGTGTAAATTAGGTGACTTGGATGGAGCACATTGAATGCCAAAGCTCTGTAGTTCCGACGATGTACCGACCGATAGTCGTAAATGGCCTAGCATTTGGTGCTAGACACTGGATGGCAACACTGCAACTCCAATGTGAGAGGCTGGTTTTCTTCGTGGCAACAAATGTTCCAACTAAGGATTCAAATGGTAATGAAACAACTCCAGTACCAATCAACCGAAGCTTGACAATTCTTTTCTTTTTCACCTCACATACTATTTCCTTCAGGAGTTTCCACACTAGTAGGAAGGAAGAGTATTCTGAATCTTGCTCATAGAATGACTTCAAGCTTTTGTTGCAATATCGGCGGATCGCGGTACCGTACATGGCATAAGGCGTCAAAGGACGGCGAGGAGATCAAGTTCACATCCCGGAAGAACATAAATGAACCTGGAGAACCTCAAGGAACCATTGTTTGTGCAGCTTTGTCAACATGGCTGCCTGTTTCCTCCATGGTTCTCTTCGATTTCTTGAAAGACGAGTCGCGAAGAACTGAGGTAAAGATATAGTTTGATGATAGTTGAATTCACTCTGCAATTGATCAAACCTCGGCATAAAACGTAAAACTGATGATTCTGTTGATGATTTCAGTGGGATGTCATGCTATCTGAAGGCCCTACTCAAACTATTGTGAATCTTGCGAAGGGCCAAGATCGCGGTAACTCAGTTACAGTCCATGTGAGTTCAGATCATATCTAAAACATCAACTGAAACTTCTATCTGATTCAGATAAAAGTTATAATTCTTCTTTGCTTGAATTCAGGCAACAAAATCCACCGAAAACAATAGCATGTGGGTTCTTCAGGACAGTTGCACAAATGCATATGAATCGATGATCGTGTATGCACCGGTGGATGTCGATAGCTTGCGATCTGTGATGACTGGATGCGACTCAAGCAACATCACCATATTACCATCCGGGTTCTCCATACTTCCTGATGGGCCTGACGCCAAGTCCCTCGTGATTACATCAAGAAAAGAGGAGAAAACGACGGAAGGAGGCTCACTTCTTACGGTGGCATTCCAAATCCTTGCAAGCTCCTCGGCTTTAACCAAGCTGACGACAGAGTCCGTGGAAACTGCAACCTCTCTCGTTTCATGCACATTGCATAACATTAAGAAAGCCTTGCAGTGTGAGGACGGGTGATTATCGAACAGAAGCTAATTGTTAGAATAACCTTGGATAAGCTGCAATTCTTTTCAACGGTTATAGCATACAATACGTCAAGGAGAAGTGACAGGTGACGTTAGATTTGTAGCCGCAGACACAGCGTCAACATAGCACTGCACAGGTGCATTGTGTCCTCCGTAAACACTCTCTGGCATCCCTCGAGAAAAATGAAATGACGTACATCTATTCTAAAACTTTTTGTTGTCTATTGTTGTCCTAATCCAGAAAAATAGATTCACATGTGGATCTGTCACAATTCCTATCCATCCTACCAAAATGTCCACTAATATATGTAGTTGTTTTTATGTAAAGCAACATTCTTCCGCATATTTTAGATTCCAGAATCAATCTAATTATAGCTGAAGATTGGAGTGCCCATTTTCTACATTAGATATACATTTTTTTTTATATAATAATTTATATAGGAGGTGCTCACAAGAACTTAATCCTTCTATTACTAAAATTTAAGAGCTCTTTTATACAAATAGCCCTTGAAACTCGGGAAAAAAGAAACCAAAAAAGTAAAGGAGGCAATACTTATCAGTTTCCAATAGGACTGGACCCGTACGGCCGTACCTCTTTGTAATGTGAAGAATATATAGTATGGAATTCACTTGCACATTATTTTAACAAGCTAATAGATTGCATGGAACAAGGAGGGCTTGCTTCATTAGCCGACAATTTTAGTTAAGCCATATCCTTTCTCAATATCTACTTTTAAATCTTTCATTAGCTGCAACCAGCTCAGCAGCGATCCCAATTTCATTGGCCGAATGACCTGCGTCTGGGACTACCTGCATCCATATGTAAGACAATGTTAGTATATTTTGATTCTTATCAAATGCCAATGGAGGCAGATAACATAAGCGCATGCTTAGAATGTTAATACAGTTTTCAATCTCATCCAAATTCAAAGACACACAGCATAGCCAGATCTTTTATCACTGATTACCGTAATAATCCTCAACCATTTTGGCTTTGGATAGATAACTCGAAGTTATCAAAATCTACTTAAATCTACTTGAGGATAAACTTGTTGTCAACTATGGACCTAACATCGACCATCCAAATGTATTTCATTTTCCCAAAATGAAAGCAAGCACAATTTCAAAATAATGTGTAAACACAACTGTCATACCAATGATTGGAGTGGCAAGAAAGAGAGAACATCAGTTTCAGTTGAAATCCACAAATAACAGAACTTTAAACAAGTAAATTGTTTTTCAATATCCTAAGAAAAAAATAACTTTTTTAACGGTTAAAGAATTACACACATCAGGAAAGGTCAATATGAAAAAAGATTAATAATAACCCACAAAGAATATTGGAGATTTTCTTCGGCAAAATTATATAGTGATTTAACAGATGATGCTCTTATTTGATGTAAAATAACTGTCAGTATTCTAAATATTATGGAACCAATTTTGACTACTCTGACCTTTAATTCTGCCTCTGGCCATGCTTTATGAAGATCCCAGGCTGACATCATCGGGCAGCAAACATCGTATCTTCCCTGCCAAGTTTTAACAGTTTTCAGATACCAAACAAGCTGCCTACATTCTTGTAAAATGGCGAACCAGCCATTAGAGGGTCATGAAAGTTGTATTAGAAGGCAGATATCTTCAGAATAACATATTGGAGGTTAAACATAAGATAAATTAAAAGAAAAGGGATCCTAAAATGCAACTCACCCAAAGTGAGATGCAGCAAATACAAGGACATGCCAAATAAGAAGACAATATCACCATGTAGAATTTCCATTGGCGTAAGAAAGGAATCAGAATTCAAACATTTTATGTGGTGAACCAGTATAGCTCAACAAAATGTCTTCCGGGATAGCTGACCCTGCATCCCATAATTGTTCTCAAGCACTCATAAATGAAAAATAGAAAGACGATGGACTCAATTATAACAAAATTCAAAATGTGCACTGAAAGGACAAGACCCCCAACAAAAAGGAATGTCTAGAACAGTGACCTTACATCTTGCTGAAGCAAGTCAAAACTCAACAAAATCAACCTGGATATGCCAAACGTCTAGTCAAGAATATAGATAAATCAGTCTAAACTCTAAAGTTGGCCATGCTATGACTTGGAATTTATAAAGTCTCTGAAGAGTTTGTTGGATCAAATGGCAATGATTAGAATTTAGAAGTATGGTATAGAAGAAATTACATGGACATGCCTATCTCAGAAGTAATTGGAGTTTCTAGTTAGTGAAGCAGAGCACCAAACACTGTAGTTGCTAGTCAGTAAACAAGAAAGAAAAGAAAAAATGCAGAATTAATTCATCTCTATTTGGCAAAATAAGAAAATAATACCTGTACAATAACAGTTTTAATGTGGCGAATCTTATCAACATTGTCCAAAAGGTATGAATCAGAGGGCAGAAAACCTTTATTCAAAAAATAGTGGTTTTCAATCCGTGCAAATGCCTGCAAGAAGGTACAAGAAATCAGACTACTTGAGCAGACCTTTTCTCAAGATTAGATGTAGCGTATGGTTAAGCATGATAGAAATATAACAAACCGCACATTATCCACATTAATGGCATGGACAAATATGCCAAACATAAAGATGTCATTAATTTGACAGTCAACATACTTTTAGGACACAATAACCGTTCCACATTTTGTCATTTAATTTGAAAGTCAACATACTTTTAGGACACAATAAACATTCTGCATTTTATCAATTTATCTAGTACATTATATTGCTTCATTCTATAGTTGTCAAGGATATCTGAAAAAGCCAAAATAACATTAGAATTTTGTAATAGAAGATCAAATCACTTGAACTTACAGAAAAAGGAAAGGAGGTTAGTAGCTTCTGTTTAGCAGCAGTTTGAACTGTAAAGATAATAACCAACAGAACAAATATGGTTTTAAATAATTGTTACTCCGCATTGTACCCATAATGCATAAAGTCTCTTAAACTTAGCAGCAACATAGATTAAAATAGCTCAAACAAGGTAGTGAGCCTATATCTGGAACATAGTAGTAAAGTTTACCAATTTGTATTGGAAAAACTATTTAAGATGACTACAAGTTCGGGTGGTAGCAAACTAAAACATGAGGTGGCTACTAACCAATTTTTTCAGCAGCTGCTTTCCTTTTCTGGGCATAGAAAATTCATGTTTTTAAACAAGTTACAGCATATGAATCAAATTATTTAGCCAACTAAGTTTTGCTCATCCGGAACTTGAACAGTGAGGGGATCCGGTTTATAGATCAAAGTAAGTTGAAGTTAGAAAAAGACTGACCAAATAATATGAACACATGAAAAGGACTTACCAGTGAGAAATTATCATCTTCCCCTCTTTTGATATTTTCTTCATTGTGAATGAGATGTGCAGTCATCATCTCCCATGTTGTCCAAATTTTAGCAGCCTGAACCTGAATGAGAAAGATACAGGACCTTCTTAAGATGCAGGTAAATTAGGGGTCACTCAGACTTAAAATACACCACATCTCATTCCTAGTATAGTATGTTTGAAAAGCATAGGCATATATGAACATCAAGCACTAAGGACACCACATTCATAGAATTTCTATCACTGTCGAGAGAAAAAGTAAGTGCTTACCTGGACACCAATATCAGGAGAATTTAGCCTTTTGCTATATGCAACAATAAAATTATTCCTTTCATCTTCTGGAATGAAATCTCTAAAGGGCTCCCATGCTGAAAATTCATGTGAATAGCAACATTTCAAGTATGAACAACTGATCTGCCATATAAATGTAGATCTGCACTAATGTATGCTGCAGGTATATAGTTATTTACATGAAACAAGAGACAGAAAAGCTGCAGGAGCATAGTTGCATGGAAAAAATAACTAAGAAACCAAGAGGCTGCAAATATGTCGTTATTTACATCTATTACTCCTTTCAAGACAGTCATCCTTCAAAAAAGTACAACTGTGAGTTCATATGACAGAAGCTCTCAGTGCTACCACCTAGTGTGCTAGCTGTTAAGGCTTATCTCTTGCACTCAAATCGCCATAGGTTCGAGAATAAAAGTAGCACCTCTAATAATGAAGGTAATGCTGGGTAAATCATGCCTATCCCAGACATTGCAACAATGTGAATCATTCACTAGGACACATCATGCAGACCCAACTGGACATGGTTTTCTCGAGTATAAAGGTGGGTCTAAGAGATGGGTATATATTGGGTTTAGGTTGTCATGCTGCAGTCCTCCCATTAAATATCAGCACAAAAGAAAGGTCTGATCTGACAATAAAGCAAATTAAAGCAAGAAAGCTCTGCAGTTAAGATGTATGGAAGGCAGAAATCCTAACAAAAGAATTACTAGATTTGTTTGGAGCAGGATGCCAGGAGAAGTCAACACTAAATAGTTAAGGGCATTGATACGATTCGGACTTCACCGACATCGTCTCAAGCTTGGATTTACCTTAGGATAAGATTGAGTTTTAGGATAAGATTGAGTTTTAGGATAAGATTGAGTTTTAGGATAAGATTGTGTTTTAGGATAAGATTGAGTTGTTGGTTAGCCTATAAAAGTATGTGTAGGGCAACCAAAATTATTATTGATTATTGAGAATTGAGTTTGCCTTGCCTCCTTCATCTTCTTCGCTCCCGTTCCCTCAATCTCCCCGGCAACGCCGCTTCTAATCTCCCTCGACAGGCCAATCACCCTAGTCCCTTAGGAGTGGCCCTCTTCTCCCCCTTCTTCCAATTTATCCATCGCTATCTCTAACCTTTCCATCATCCATAACCCTTCCACCATCACTTTTACACCGGTGCCACCCCATCAACACCGGCCCTCCACAATCCACCATTACCTAGGATTTCGTGCCTTCATCCACGGAATCCAAAACAGAGTATCCTGACGTTCGTCCACTAAACGAACGATATTTCGAGATCCCCATCTCCGATCCGCCTGAAACTAGATCCGTTGGAAAGCTCTTTTCCGGGCCTACAACATATCAAAATTTCACAGCGATCCAACGGCGGGATATTTCGGGATCTGATCTCAAAGTTCCGTGCAAGTTCGTATCAATCTGGTATCAGAGCCTATAGCCGAGGAAGGATCGTAACAAGCTGGTATCAGAGCCATAGCCAAAAGGGAGGTTCGTAACAAGCTGGTATCAGAGCCACCGTTCCTCGGACAAGCGCTTCCAATGACGATCACTCGATCTAATAGGAATACGGAAGAACCTAGCGTTCTATCCATGTTGGGGTCTATTTCCAAACAGATTGCCATCAACAAGCAAATAATGATGGAGATGATGCAGGAAATACGGGCATGGACGAAACCTTTTTCAACAAGCAAGGCAATCACAAGACAGCATTGGGAACCCTCCACAACATACCCAACATCCTCCACGGCCTCCCCGTTCATCACAAAAATAGGGGAAAGTTCGGCTATCCAGCAAGAGCGAGATTCTACACCTCGACCTATGGTCAGCCGCAACGAACTGCCACCAACTACAATGAGATCTGCAACCATTGTAGCAGCCCTCGGAACCTCCACATCTTCCCATGCACCGGAGACCTTGTCGACAAATCGCGAAGTGCTGGCTACGCCACACCTGGTCGCTGGATATCCCTCATTAGGAATCCTCATCGGTGGTGAAGGAGATGATCCGAAACCGCGAATTTCGACACTTGGGCGGCCTTTCACTAGCTCCCTTTGCAACCATAGTGAGTCGGCAACTAAGAAGAAATCGCATATGGCCTCCAGCGATCTTCTACCATTCTCCTCGGTCAATCGACAGTCGACCACGACAGCTTCATCACCAGCGATGACGTTGCAGCTCCCTGCCAAGCTACCACTCAAAGGAGAAGGCCACGATCTTCCACCCATGGCAGCTGAAAGTGCAGATGTGGCTGGACATCGAGGAGAAGAAGTTGAGGAGCAACATCACGCGGAGGACACGATGGCCAAAATCTCCCTCGACGCCTATTCGGGGACAGCCGCGCCAAAGACCTTGTGGGTGAACGGTGTAATCAAGAAAACCACAGTGAGAATCTTGATTGACACCGGGTCCACCCACAACTTCATTGACATGAGGCTCCTTAGGAAGATTGGGCTCGAGTCGGAACCCACGGAAGGGTTCGATGTGACGATTGGAGATGGCACCACCTTGCGAGCAGATTCTATTTGTGGAGGTGCAGAATTGAAGGTGCAAGGCCAAATTTTCACATTGGATCTTTATCCATTGGCCTTGCAAGGTGCCGATATTGTTTTAGGGACCCAATGGCTTCGGAGCTTGGGGCCCGTGACCTTTGATTTTATAAGCCTCACATTGACTTTTTGGAGAGATGATCAGAGAGTGTTGTTGGATGGAAGTAAACCGCTGCTTGAACTTCCAAAAGAAAGGGGGCTCGCTTCTTTCTCGGCACCCACTTTTCCTTTCTTTTCAGATCTACGAAGAGCCAGTGCAGAGGATAGTGATCTGGTCCGACTCATGGAGGAGTTGAGAGCGAACCCCTCAAGCAACCCCGAGCACGAGGAGCGCAATGGGTTAGTACTAGAGCGCGGGCGAATCAAGGTACCCCGAAACGAAGAGCTACGGAGGCTATTGATGTCACACTTCCATGATACTCCTATAGCAGGTCATGAAGGGGTATTACGTACTTACAAGCGGCTGGCCCAAAACTGTACTTGGACTGGGATGAAGACGGACGTGAAGAAGTATGTGCGTGAATGTCAAATCTGCCAACGAACCAAATCAGAGGCACTCAAGCCTAGCGGGCTACTGCAACCACTACCGATACCAGAGCGTATTTGGGAGGATATCTCCATGGACTTCATCGAGGGGCTGCCGGAAGTTCGAGGACAATCGGTGGTGTTTGTTGTGGTGGATAGACTGAGCAAGTATGCACATTTCATAACATTGTCTCACCCGTTTTCAGCAAAAAGGGTTGCTGAAATTTTTGTTCGGGAAGTGGCACGCTTGCATGGGATGCCTAGGACTATCGTGTCAGACCGGGATCGCATCTTCATAAGTGAGTTTTGGTCCGAGTTCTTCAGATTGCAAGGGACTCAAATCAATCTTAGTTCAGCATATCACCCCGAGACGGATGGCCAAACCGAGGTGGTGAATCGTGGACTAGAGCAATACTTGCGATGCTTTGTGGCGGATCGACCAAAGGATTGGGTCAAATTTCTTCCCTGGGCTGAGTGGTCATACAATACCGCTCATCACTCAAGCATTGGCATGACCCCATTTGAGGCGGTTTATGGGCGCACTCCCCCTGTCTTGCGTGCCTACGATAGACTCGCGGCGACGGATAGGACTGAGCTTGACTTGGAGCTTGCTGATCGAGATGAAACATTGAGACGGCTCAAGACTCACCTAGCCACAGCACAAAACCGCATGAAGCAAACGCATGACAAAGGCCGACGTGAGCGAGAATTTGAGGTGGATCAATTGGTGTTCGTTCGAGCTCAACCGTATCGACAATCCACATTGAGACCCATTTTGAACCAAAAGTTGGGATACAAGTACTATGGTCCGTACCGAGTGCTACAACGAATCGGTCCAGTAGCTTACCGATTGGACCTACCTGAAGGAACCAGGATACATCCCGTCTTCCATGTCTCGGCATTGAAGGCCCAGATCGGGCCTAACCATGTAGTGGGTTCGACCTTACCCGAACCAATGGAGGAAGATGGCTCCACTGAGCCGGTTCGAGTCCTAAGTCGTAGGAGAAGACGCCAAGGATCCAGATTAGAGACTGAAGTGCTGATTGAGTGGTTGGGCAAACCTACTGACGAGTCTACATGGGAGCTAGAGGCAGACATCATGGATCGCTTCCCAAATTTCAAACCTTGAGGACAAGGTTGCGGAAGCGTGGTGGATTGATACGATTCGGACTTCACCGACATCGTCTCAAGCTTGGATTTACCTTAGGATAAGATTGAGTTTTAGGATAAGATTGAGTTTTAGGATAAGATTGAGTTTTAGGATAAGATTGTGTTTTAGGATAAGATTGAGTTGTTGGTTAGCCTATAAAAGTATGTGTAGGGCAACCAAAATTATTATTGATTATTGAGAATTGAGTTTGCCTTGCCTCCTTCATCTTCTTCGCTCCCGTTCCCTCAATCTCCCCGGCAACGCCGCTTCTAATCTCCCTCGACAGGCCAATCACCCTAGTCCCTTAGGAGTGGCCCTCTTCTCCCCCTTCTTCCAATTTATCCATCGCTATCTCTAACCTTTCCATCATCCATAACCCTTCCACCATCACTTTTACACCGGTGCCACCCCATCAACACCGGCCCTCCACAATCCACCATTACCTAGGATTTCGTGCCTTCATCCACGGAATCCAAAACAGAGTATCCTGACGTTCGTCCACTAAACGAACGATATTTCGAGATCCCCATCTCCGATCCGCCTGAAACTAGATCCGTTGGAAAGCTCTTTTCCGGGCCTACAACATATCAAAATTTCACAGCGATCCAACGGCGGGATATTTCGGGATCTGATCTCAAAGTTCCGTGCAAGTTCGTATCAATCTGGTATCAGAGCCTATAGCCGAGGAAGGATCGTAACAAGCTGGTATCAGAGCCATAGCCAAAAGGGAGGTTCGTAACAGGCATCTGAGCTGGTGAGCATGGTTTTGCTAATTCAATAATTTGTTCATATGATAACCATAAATTATATAATTGAAATATTATAATTAATGGTGCCTTCTTTAGATATTAAAAATAAGGAGGTCAAATCAAGAAACATCTATTTATCAAGCTGTGCAAAGGGTGCTACTGTGCTAGAGCTAAAAATTACTCCAAGAAATAAAAGCAAACCTAAAACATCATACCATCAGGGAAGATAGCTGCTGCACCACCTTCATAAAACCAATCAAGCTCCTTCTTCCTTAGCAAGAAAATGCCTCTGAGAATAATACCAGTGACCTAACATAGCAGCATAAAAGATCTGTTGACAGTAATTCTACTTGGAAGAAAGTCAGAAATATCTCTAATAGCTATATAATGATGGACCAAGCAGAGACTCAACCTCTGAGAAGATGCATAATAATGAGAAGACAATTAATTATTCACCTTGTCAGGGTGTAATTGGCTGTATGCAAGGGCCAAAGTGCTTCCCCAGGAACCACCAAATACCTTCGTTATTCTGAAATTTGTTAGAGTTCGACAACATGACCAAGAGAACAACCATATGAGGCAAAATTACCTGCCATTCTGGAATGTCTAAATGTTCTCTGAGCTTTTCAATGTCATCAACTAAGTCCCAAGTTGTATTATTTTCTAAGCAGGCATGTGGAGTACTTCTCCCTGCACCACGCTGGAAACAGAAATAGAAGAAATGAAGAATGAATTTCTTTAACTTGTAATTAAAGATATTGAAAGTTTGAGATCAGAAGTGCACCTGATCAAACAAAATGATCCTATAGAACTCTGGGTCAAAGAATCTTCTGTTACTGGGTGAGGTACCAGCTCCTGGACCCCCATGAAGAAAGACAACAGGCTAGCAATAAGTAGGATTTGTCAAATAGAGTACAAAAATGACAACAAAACTAAGGGTAAGAAAAGATAAGGATGAATTTGATGCCAATGTTAGAAAAAATACAAAGACATTCTTCAAGTCGAGAATATCCAAACTAATAAAATTATAAAAGTTCAGCTCCAGACCATCTGACTTTGGGTTGTATCTTCTCATTGGTCCATAGATGTCTCTACTATAGAGAAAGCAAGGATAGGTCCAACCAACAATTCTTTCACGAAAGTTGTTCAAACTTCATATTATAGGACTACTTAAACATCTTTAGACTATTCCATGCATATTTCCTATAATTTCTCATGAGATGAACATCTAAATTTCTAGATCATTCAAAAAAGATCTACAATGGAACGCGTGGAAAGGTCTGAGAACTATAAAGAAAAGTTTTGTTTTTTGTTTGAACAATACAAGTGATGCATACTCACATGCCCGTCGGGATTCCCTGATTGTTCCCAGTACAATGTATGGATTTCTGAGACCTTCAGAAATCCTGAACTGTAAGGCTCTATATGTGCATGAAGGTTTCTATTAAACTCTTCAGAATGATTTGATGAACCCATAACTGCCGTCAATTGCTGGACACAAGGAGAACGGCAATTGTCAGCTCGACCAAGCAACTTGTTTCTCCCTGCATATCATTCAAAACCTCCCGTTAAGTGATAAACAAGCAATAAAACAAATTTCTGGTACATATCATAGATATCCTACATCACATGCCGATAAATTGATAACAAGCACATTCGCTTCTTTCACTATTCTTATTGCAAAGAAACACATAGCATAAGCTACACTGAATAGATCTGAAATTATAGCTGAATATGGCATGTAATAAATATGAATCAAGGAAAGAAGAGTCATTTGGAGAATATAACAAGCTTTCTTAGCACTAGTGTAGATCCTTAGTTAGGCATGACTTATCCATCGCCCGTAATGGGATTATAACAATAAAGGTCAGCATTATCTGGGCTTTATAACACGACTAGAATTAAGCAGGAAGAACTCCAAAATAAAAATTCTGAAAAAATCGCAAGAGAAAGATGACGGAAAAAAAACAAAAACAAAAACAAATCCTTGCAAGTCTATCTAGCAAAGCATTCTCCAAATCGGCATCATGATTCAAGGAGAGATCAAGAATCAGCGTTGTTTATTTGCAATTGGAGGGGAGAGGGAGAGAGAGAGAGACCAGAGAGAATCTTGCGGGTGCGGAAGAGAGATGGAAGGAATCGTGGAAGCGAGGGATTGGGAGTAACGGTGGCGACGGGGTTTAGAAGGGAAATGGTGGAGAGGAGTGAGTTGCACCTCATCTTGTTCGTAGTATTCTCGAATTGATTCGAGAGACCAGGTCGGAAATCGCGATGATTCGACCCGAACGAGTTCTGTAAGTTTGTGAGTTTTTGACCTAACTAGCCCCGTTCTAAAACCTTTTTACCAGGATTATCATCAAACTTATTTTATTTAACAAATATGATCTAATTCACTTGAGTCTTAACAAAAACACTCATCAGTGCTAAAACGTTGATCTGTTCAGTATTTTATATATAAATCTATTTAAAGTCTTTCATTGGTTTAAGGAAAGAATTATCTCGCGATAAAAACACTGAAGTGATTAGCATTTTTATTAAGGCCATAGTAAATTAAACCTCATTTGGTAAATAAATTTAAAAATAATCTATTTCAGTAAAAAAAAAATTAAAAATAAATCTATTTTGATTAAAAACTCTAAGTTTGTAACATCATCATCTGGCCCACGATAGTGTGCGCTTCGAGATTTGCATCACATTGTTATGTATTAGCTAAATATATATATATATATATATATATATATATATACTCTAGTCTAGTTTTGAACACTATCCTTAATACAAATTCCTCAACCGGGCACGGATGTTGCATGGATGTCCTTGCGCACAAAATAATTATAGATAAGAAACTTAACATTTATAATTATATTAATATATCTCAAATATTTAATATAGTGATAAATTTACCTCTCTTTATTTTTTATTTTATATGATAGTTATTTTAAAATCAATTTTTATTCACTTCCTTTTATAAATTTAAATAAGTGAATATATAAAATTAAAATACTCTTTGAACTTTTTTGAGTCTACCATTAATCTATCATTAATAATACGTGGACTTCACTTAAATTTAGCTTAAAGTTAATTAAATATTTATAATATAATATTTCTAGCATAATCACATTCGGATTCATATTTTTTATTTTTTGATATAGATTTGAATACAAATATTTGATGAATAACTAATTTTAAAATCATATCCTAACTAAACAGATACGATTAATTTTCCTATAGTGGACCGAATCTTAATGAAATCAAATTTTAGACAAATTATAATATTTTTAGAATATAATTAACACAAAATTAAAACTTAAAAAAAATATTGCATGTCAAATATATATAAAATTAGCAAAAATAATATACAACACATTATTATTAACAATATCAATAATTAATATTTGAATGAGCAAACTAAAAACTATAAATTAATCAAAACATATGTCAATAAAACGGATATTCGATATTCGTATGCATATTCAAAAAATTATATCCGACATGTATATTTATTCTAATAGAAAATTATCCTCAACTGTATATATATATCTGTATTGGATAAAAAAATTTATCTTGCAAGACACCTTGAATGTGTCTATACAAAAATGGGCTAAGGACCAGAGTGCAAGGCCGCAAGAGTCCTTCCGACGGCCAACGCACAAGTGTGACTCTGTTTAGCTAACTAGTTTGCAGCAATACTAAAAGACGGAGCCGAGTGGCAAAAGAAGATTAACCAGAAGTCAGTAGAAAATAGAGAGAATATCCTTGTCAATCACTCGAATCGTACAAAGAGAGGGTCATAACACTCATAAGTGAGTTAATGAGTATGATACGTGTTGGACTCAAAAGATGATAAGAGTAGGCAAAGTGAATAGGTTTGACAGATTTGGAACTAGTGGATTTGTAAGTAGGTGGATGAATATCTTTCACTATTTTCGATTTTTAATTTTCTTTTAATTTGTGAACGTAAAACTAAGAATGCTCATATCCATCACCAAGAAAACCAAGCTCATCCAAATAGGTTTGGGGACTAGGTATATGCTCGACCTGTCTTGGGAACTTCCACTTGGTCCAATCTAGTGTCTGGGTAAACCAATTAACGAATCACTCGGGTTATAGTTTTAAATTAAAAAAGAACTGAACTTATTAATATAATTTGTGTTAAAATAGTCGACCTTTTTTCTATTAAAGACAAATAAGAAAAACGATAAAATTATTCGTTCATCTTTTATTAATAAATTAAATATTGTCTTCACTTTCCTCTCGTCCTTAACGCATTCCCAAACTTATATTTAAGATAAAATATTAAAAGCTTTTTGTACGTGAAACATCTGTTTACAACTCCATTAGGTGAATAATTTGGATATAGGATATAGTTGGTCAAAAACGATCATTTCAAGCTCGGGTTGCGTGCCTTCTTCGAACATCGTGCTTCTGAATACTTACCACCACGTGTCTCGTCATTTCGCCCATTCTCGGTACGTCACCATCTCAACGGCATTTATCCTGCCGCGTCACACACCCGCCTCCGTTTATAAGAAACCAGGGTGCGCACACAGGCGATCAGTTCTCTTTTTTTTCTAAACATACGCGCCAGCGCACGTTAAGAGAAAAGTAATGGGTGAGGCTAGCACGCGCGGGGTGAGCCTGTCAACGGAGCGGAGGTTAAGTACACTGGCTCGCCATTTGGGCGGCCACTCCCTGTCTTTTTCCTCCTCGCTCGGATCTCCTCCAATGGCGTCTGGTGATCCTAACGAGTTAATTGCTCCTTGTCCCACCGCCGGGTTCTACGGAGGCTCCGTGTTCGCCAACGTTGCCCAGGCTCCGGAGGATGCGATCCTTGGTGTAAGAAGCTCTATCTTCTATCGATCTCGCTTTTTTCCATGGTTTATCGATTTTTATTGGTATCAATTCCCTTAAGTTTGATCGGTGTCTGATGAGTAGGTGACGGTAGCGTATAACAAGGATCCGAGTCCGATTAAAGTGAATCTGGGAGTTGGAGCTTACAGGACTGAGGTGAAATTTGTGGAAGTTTTGTATTTGGTGATTCTTGTTAGGTGGCACTGTTCTTCGATTTGATCGGTTCTTTGGTCGGAAACAGGAAGGGAAGCCGCTCGTTTTGAATGTGGTCAGGCGGGCTGAGCAGATGCTGGTTAACGATCCGTATGGTTTTTATTCTATAACTTCTATTGATTGTCTAAATTTTAGATTGGTTATTCATTTGTTATGTCCTCATGCCTTCCTATGGATGTTTGTCAGATCTCGTGTTAAGGAATATCTACCGATCACCGGATTGGCCGATTTCAATAAGCTGAGTGCTAAGCTTATCTTTGGAGCTGACAGGTGCATATAAGAGTTTGAATTTAATAAATTGCCTGGCGGTTTTCTTCTTACTAAATGAGCAAATATGTCGGGGCAATGTGGATGCTTTTTTAATTGCGACATTAAGGGGCCATTTGATCAGAAAAACTGCATCAACACATATAAGTTTAATATAAAAACCAAAATTTAGTTTATGGATTCCTCGAAATATATTTTCCAAGGTCTAAAATGGGCTCACATATAACATCTTGACATCCACTTAAGTTGAGTGTCAAAATATATTTCTCAGACCTTTTTAATGGAAAGAAAAGTAAGATATAAGACTTGTATATATTGATTTCTCATTTTAAATCTATAGATGCTGAATCTTTAAATACATGTTACCAAACGGCCCCTAAGTGCTATAGTAAAAATTAACATGGAAACTTTTCCAGTGCAACATGTTTAGGCGAAATTTGAGATTTCATATATATGTTTTTCTGTATACACGTTCATCAATATTTAGGCTGTTGTGTGTTCATATTTTGCATTGAAATTCTGCGTAGAAAAGCAATATCTCTGCTTTACTTGTTAAGTAATACTTATCTAGCTCCTCTTGTTATCATATTGTGGTCATTGATTACCTTCCTTCTTCCTGGAACAGTCCTGCTATTCAAGAAAATAGAGTGGCTACTGTGCAATGCTTATCAGGAACTGGTTCCTTAAGAGTTGGAGCTGAGTTTCTTGCCAGGCATTACCATGAAGTATGCATATTTTCCTTCCTTCTCATCTTGTGCTAATCATGTACCGCGAAGCTTTTTTGAGAAGTTCTGCAACTAAACTTTTAATCTGTCCTCCAGCGCACTATATACATTCCGCTGCCAACATGGGGAAATCATACAAAGATATTCACTTTAGCAGGTTTGTCTGTCAAGACATATCGCTATTATGATCCAGCAACACGGGGACTTAACTTCCAAGGTACCAGGCTTCTCACTTGTTACATATATGGCAACTCCTAATTTCTGAAAAATGATAGCATATAATGTATGTGTTCATATTGCATTCGTACTTTTGTTGCTGTTTTGTGAAGTAGGTTAATTTAGACTCCTTTTCCATTTCATTGTTCTTATGTTTGCATTAATTTTTATTTGACCATTTAAACCAAATGTTGTGATGATTTACCTGAAATAAGATTGTCCTCTAAAACAGGTCTGGTGGAAGATCTTGGTTCTGCTCCTTCAGGAGCGATAGTTCTTCTTCATGCATGTGCACATAACCCTACTGGAGTAGATCCAACTCCAGATCAGTGGGAGCAGATTAGACAACTTATGAGATCAAAAGGATTGCTTCCCTTTTTTGACAGTGCTTATCAGGTAAATCCAAAATTGAGGAACAACACTTTCTGTGTCTTACTCTTTGTTGCCATAGCCTCATTGTAGAGTTCCTTTCCAAGTTTAGAGTCCACCTAAAACATATCCTTGTGAATGTCATAAAACTTACATCCTCCTAATGTTTAAAGCTTTAAATAAAGTATCTGTGGGCAAACTCTCATAGTTTGCCAATAGTGAGGAGAATGGATTTCTATACAGTTCTGTTAGGTGCTTTAACTATTTCCTGATTTCTGCATATGCATCTAATTGTTAAATATTTTCCATAGGGATTTGCAAGTGGAAACCTCGATGCAGATGCACAATCAGTTCGTATGTTTGTTGCTGATGGCGGTGAATGTCTTACAGCCCAAAGCTATGCAAAGAACATGGGCCTGTATGGGGAACGAGTTGGTGCTCTAAGCATTGTAAGAGTGCTGGCTTTCTTACCAACTCTCATGCTAGAAATTATCTTCCTGTATATGCATGTTTTTGTGTGCGAAGTGGAGGCTAATGCTTGTTTTCTAAAAACCACATGCAAGGCCTATATAATTAGTGGAGCAGTTAACACGTAACAGCATCTTGTTATATGCTGTCTTTTAAGTGTATTCCTTATGCTTGGTCTTAATAAGTTGCAGTGACATATCCACAGTACTAAAGCAGGGAGTTAATTGCAACAGGGAGTTGTGCTGCTGCTTAGTGCTAATGCTGATTTTCAATATTGGCTGTCACTATTAATGATCTGGGTCATACATCTATCAATCTGGACCATCATCATCAATCTTGTTAGTTGAAAAAGTACATCATTCTTCCATGCCTGGAATTGACTTACATACAGAATTAGGTTTTTTAGAATTTCAACTGCCACGAAGATGATTATTTACATAACTATTCAAAGCAGACTACAGTGTAATATGTTTCTTTAGTTACAATGTTCCCATTCTGCATGTTTGCTTTATACCTCTTCTAAAGAACCTGTGAGGTATCCATCTGATCATCAGTTTCATTTTTCAGGTTTGTAGAGGTGCTGACGTGGCTGTTAGGGTTGAAAGCCAGCTGAAGCTTGTGATTAGGCCCATGTATTCAAATCCTCCAATTCATGGAGCCTCTATCGTGGCTACAATTCTTAAAGATAGGTATTATATCTGTCTCTGTGTTTAAGATTTCTCACTTTTAGAGCCAATAGGCTACCTTGTGAGGTTGTGTCTGACCAAAAGAAAATTTTCCAAGCTGTTCCAAAATTTTTTGTAGTTGCGCTAAAGATTAGGCATCTTTTTAACATAGGAAAAGGAATTCAATGATATCATATTGTTGAGTCCCTTTTCATTTTTCAAGATGATGACTCTACCTTGTCTCTTTCCTAGAGAAATGTACAAAGACTGGACGATCGAGTTGAAAGCCATGGCAGATCGAATAATCAGCATGCGCCATCAGCTTTTTGATGCTTTGCGTGCCAGAGGTATTAAATTCCTTGAACCTTTTCCTGAGGAATGCCATCCCATTTACGAGCATATACCATTAGTTCTCTTTTCAGCATTTGATAAACTCTCTAAGACTTTCTTATACTGTGTTCTGAGAATGTTGAAAGGTTCATATGCCTGGATTATGCAGCTTCCCTATAATTTAATCGAATTGATGAATATTTCGGTTAATAGTGTATAGCTAAATTATACCAACTTAAATTTATTACAATAATGCTGCACCTCTTATTTCAGCTTTTGGATGTGTTTCTCCTTGGTTTCCTCAGTTGCTTAATTGCTATACATACTGCTGACTGTGGAAGTTTTGAGTCTTAAGAAAGTTCATAATATAGGCTTGCATGATCTTTGCTGGAGAAATTTGGGACAATTTGGGAATATCTTTGCTTTGCCCGTGCTTTAAGCCTGTTTTGATCCTTTTCACAAGTAAAATAATTGTAGCCTATAGAGTATTAGCAGAATAGTCTAAGGGAAGTCACTCTCAAATTTCGTACTTTCTTTTTATCATATATATATATATATATATATATATATATATATAAAAATGCGCGTTGCATAATTGCATCCTTGTTTGGGTCTTCTGGGCATTTTACATGCAATTTTTGATGGTATATACAATGCTCTATCAGTCCAGCCCATCCTGGTATTAAATTAGTTCTCTGCCACACACTTCCCTGATGCAGGAACACCTGGAGACTGGAGTCACATTATCAAGCAGATTGGAATGTTCACTTTCACGGGGCTCAACAAGGAGCAAGTGGCCTTCATGACAAGAGAGTATCACATTTACATGACTTCTGATGGGTAACCTTTTTCTGCATTGCCCATACTATGTTCTTTTTCTAGGAAATGCCATCCTCATCAAGTTTTGAATGTGAACTGAACCTTTGTTAAATTATTTGAATAACTTTCTTGACCTGTCAATATTAAGAGAATAAATTTTGTGCAGGAGGATCAGCATGGCTGGTTTAAACTCCAAAACGGTCCCCCATCTATCAGATGCCATACATGCCGCCGTTACTCACATGAACTGATTGACGAATACCTGATACATGATAACTGTTCGATTATAGTCACTTATTACAGCATCCACAAGTTTTGAGTGGATTTTTAAAGCTTCTTATTTGGTTCTTGCCTTGTAATAACTTAACCTGCAACATGACAAGTAAAGCGGGTTCCAGAGAAGATTTTGATATTGAAAAATGTAGCCAAGACCTCGTTATATATGGACTCTTACTGGGATGTGGATTTGTAAGTCTATTAAGCTACATAATTACATTTGTGTGGAAATAAAGACTCTGGTCTTGATGCCAACTTTGCGGAAGATATGTTCTGAATTTTTAGCCTAGATGTAAATTATATTTCTCCTTTTCAATTTAGTAGTAATTAAATTTTAATCAGATCAAGAAATGTGATAGACCTGTGGTGAGCACTCAAGTTAAGTGTTTCAATTTAATGCAGTTTAGTGGAAAAACTGTGGGTATTGTTGGCCTAGGTCAGATCGGTCTAGCAGTGGCCGAGAGTGCTGAAGCTTTTGGCTGCCCCATCTGCTATTGTTCAAGAACCAAGAAACTAGACACAAACTATAAATACTTCCCTAATGTTCTTGAGCAGGCGTCTAACTGCCAGGTGCTAACTGTGGCATGCTCACTAACAGAGGAAACCTACCACAATTTTCAACCACGAGGTGATAGATGCATCGGCCGAAATGGTGTGCTTGTAAACATCGGACGTGGTGCTCACATGGATGATCCAGAGTTTGGGGTGGCCGCTCTGTTTGAGCATTAGTTTGAGGTACCAGAAGAACTATTTCAATTGGATAATGTGGTGTTGATGCCTCATGTTGGAAGTGCCACTATAGAAACTCACAGTCAGAGTAATGGCAGATCTTGTTCTTGGGAACTAAGAGGCACATGTACTAGATAAGCCCTTGTTGACTCCAGTGCTGTGATCATAAGACGCTGAAAAGTTCCTAGAGCTTTCGTCGTTCAAGATTAATGTTTCATTTGGATCTGTTCGTATTGGAGGTATGTTTGTCTAGCTGGTTTTATATCTGGCGCACAAATCATCGTTTAAAGAAGTGATTCTCTTGAATCGAGATGTTCTCTTCTTTCTTGTTGTAGATTTATCTGGCAGAAAACAATTCATCCATTTCCACTGTTTTTATCTTCTATGACAGTGATAGATTCAATTCAAAGGCGGCTGTTGGGCCTCTGATTGCAACTAAAGGAGAAAGAATCTCTGTCGCAATCTGATGAATTATTTTTAGTTCTTCCTGGTGAAAAGATAAAAGTAAAAGAAACAAAAAAGACCGAGGTTTTCCATCTTTTTCGGCATTTCTTATGATAAGCAAGCACAAAGAACCTTCCTTGTTCATGAAATTGAATATTAGACTTCCACATACTGTCATTAAAACTGGATATCGTTTTCATATTTTAGATTATTTCCCAACTGCAATAAAAAATTATATTACTCACGTCTCTCAATTGATTTAATTTTGGCCTGAGAATTTTCACAGATGATGATGATCCACCATATAATCTCAGTTAGTAATTCCTGAATGTAACCTCCAACCATACGGAACCAACTAGACAGCAAATCCAGCAGAATTTTGGTGACAGAGATGGAAACAGAGCAGTTCGGAACCAATATTAAAAGCTACAAATTCAAGTGTGCGTAGGGATTATGTACATGAGTCGTACTCTGCCGAATACGAGAAAGCTCCTCCAGTGTTACATCCTCAGTGATTTCAGTAGCCAGTAGTATATAACATATCTTTATCTTTCAACTAGTTGGTTCTTATACAGCAGCTCCTTTAAATATGAGAAACTTGAGGGACTCCAAATTGAAGTAGATGAAGGTTCCTTCCGTATGTGTGAAGTAGCAGCCAAAGCTAGAGCCTACCACACACTGCCAACCAGTCCCATAGATCAAATCAAACTCCTGCAGCCAGAGGAAGAAAGGGGAAAAGAACTGAAAGGGATGAGGAATGAAGAACAGAGGGCATGATTGTGGAGTAGAAGCTTGAACTGATGTTAATGGTGGAATACCTTCTTGATGTGGCCAGCGATGCTTCTGCAATCCAAGACATCGAAGAGATCGAGAGCCTCGGAGGCAGATGACATGGCTTGCATCTGCATCTTTAGTGGCATATCTGTGTCTTGGATCATTGCTTTCCCTTCCAACATATTTCCTTCTACCTGTATACTATATCTTCTCTCTTCCTCCTCCCTCAACTCCAGAGGTGCCCAAGTTTGTGCTTCTAAACTTTCAAAGTTGGTACAGACTCTTCCTCCTCTTTTAAATGCTCTACTATTTGCTTTCGTGTATGTGACATGTTAGCTAATCCTCTACAAAACAACAAAAAGAATTCAGGGATAAAGGAGGAGAGGTACAAATTTAATCCATAATTCTAAATGCTAAATGTTAGATATATATATATATAGAACCTTGGATATTAATACACGTCAAGGACACTTTTTTTTTTCAACTGGATACTTTTCTTCATGTGGGTATCCAAAGATTGTCGGCTCTTTGATCTGATCCACTCATATCCTAGTCAGTGCCTCAATGGTGATAACTTTTACAGGAACGCAATGACTTGGCATAAATATCAAGAACACTATTGTCTCATGTACCCAATTGAAGTTAAGGAAAGTTCATCAAAACTGCTCTCCATTGTGCCTTTATTTTCATTTACAATTTACCATATAGATGTTTTAATTAATTTTAGATGCAAAGTGAGTACATTTATAACTGAATTCTATGAGGGGTATGTTAGATTTTCTATTTCCTATTCCATTAGTTGATGTTAGATTAAAATTAACACAAGATATTTTTGAGACAATAAAAGCAAAATCTAGGTAAAGATTAAAAAGGTAGAGTGTGAAACTGTGAAGGATAATAAATGCAAAGAGTTCCCTCAAGTTTGTTCTTACTCCTGCCATATTTTTCAAAGCAGCACCTCGGAGAGGTACTAAATGCCTGTTCATAAGCAGTAGCGATTCCCTCTCAAAAATCTCAAATAGTCTCACAGATCCATCTCTCCAGTTGGCCGAACATTACATCAACCATACCCAGATGAAAGGAAATGACAAATTGGATGATGTAATGCCCAACCAATAGAGAGTAGTTGCCCATTAATCATTGCATTGAACTGTATGGGATATTGCAGGAAATTTTAATTGAAAAGGTTGCACCTTGATGTATAATTTTCAATTCATCCTTTTATTAGCACCACAGAGAATAATATCATTTAGATATCAAACTAGAAGAATAATAGATTACAAGTTAGTTTAGTGTACCATATTATCAAATTGACATAATGGACAAAGTAATGCTAGATTTTCTTTTATAGAGAAGAAGCCAGATAGGCTATAAATTTTATTAGCATTCAAACAATTACAATAAGATATATAAATAAGAGAAAAGATAGAATAACGATACTTTGATACTAAAAAAATAATGATAAAATACACTTCAGTAGATTCATAGATGCAGGAGACCTCTGAGTCAACCTACGATCCAAGGCATGGTGCTGTGATCTCTAAAGGCCAAAGATATCAACCTACTAATAAAAAATAAAAAGATATAGACAATATGCACCCTCACCACCAGCACCAGACAATATTCACCCTCACCACCAGCACCGATGACGCCCGGAGAAGCGGGGAGGGGTTATCATTAGGCTTTCCCACGCAAACTCGGCCCAAACCCACTTGGTTTGGGTCCGGCACGACTCGAGCCCGAAACTGTAGTAGACAATATGAGCTAAGCTTTTGCTCAGTTAGCTTTGGCCCAAAAGCCCGACTCGCTACGTCTATTCATGGTCAGACTCATAATAATATATATATTTTTTTATAATCTTTTTTAGTCCGACATTGAATTTAATAAACTAGATATTAATATATAGATATATTTCTATAAAAAATAATTAAAATATCTTCATAGAGGCCCATTATATTTGATCCAATAAAATATAATATTTTTTAAATTGAACTTGTTCTGTTATTTGTTACGCTTAACCCAAGCCGGATATTTATAGACTAGTGGACGGTAACAGACTAAATAAATCCGACCCGGCTATCCAGTTAGCTCAAAAAGTCCGACTCGACCCTCTCAACGATCACTTCAAGGGTAAGAGAAGAAATACCTTCTCCTCCCTTCCAAAAGGATAGATTCCAAATGAGAAAAGGACCACAGAAATCTTCCTCACTCCTCGCTGCACAATTCAAGGCTCCTTTGCACGGAGAAGGGGAGAGGAAGAAAGGTCATGCCTCGGCACGGAGAAGACAACCTTTTCCTCCCTCCCTCTAACCGTTCCGGCCAGGAGAGACGAGACGGGAAAGTTTACGGTTACGATGGTGCGACCCTATACAGCCCGTGAGAGAAAAAATCATCTATTTCTCAAGAATGTAAGTGATAGTTCTTAATATTTGAACTTCTTTTTTATATTTAAACTAAATTGACGCACTTGCTACTTACTCTTCCTTTTTTTTTTTATCTTCTTTAAACTAACATAGAATATCAGGTTGGTTTAAATGTACAAATATCAACAACAACAGCAAGATGGAAAAATAATTGGTTTTATTGCTAAACAAATTAAAAATATACACACAAAGTAGAAATCCAAGCAATCACCCTACAAATTTTGCTGGTACTACTACTGTATGTACTTGGCTCTGCTCAGCAATCTGAGTCTTCCCATCTTTTCGTCCCCTCATCCAATCAATCTCCTCCATCTTGAGTCACTCAAGACGGCGGGAAGAAGCGGTTGAGGTTGAACGGCAGAGTGTAGAACTCTTCGTTCCTGCTGTCTCCCTTGAACGTCCGGAATCTGACCCACCACGGCATCCCTCTATCTCTCGCTGTATCCTTGAAGTCGAGAGTGTTATCCAAGAAAACGGCAACGATTAATGCAACAGTCGGTGGGGAGGAGAAGATTGTGTTAATGTAGTCATTGAACTGCATTCACTTAAATTCATGAGAAACTGGAGAATATATATATCAGAAATTTGATCCAATCTATTATCTGCAACCAAAAGACAAATATATGTGGGAGGTGTACAAACCCATCCAGCCTTTGTGTGAGCAGGACCATGCTGCGCGCTCATGCTGTAGCGGAAGAAGTACTCAGGAATAGATAGACCAAGGAAAAGTGAGACGCCGGCAATGAAGAGGTTGCGCATTGAGTTCATATTAGTGAACTGTAAGAAGGAGAGCCCTACCGCCGCTGAGAACATTGCATCAATAGTATTAGATTATAAAACAAGAAACTTTTAAGTTTGGAACACCGGCAATGAAGAAGGTTTTTGGCTACAACTATAGATAAAAATACTTACCAACAAGCCCAAACAGAACACAATATACGGCAGCGAAGATTGTAAATGGGATCGAAGCAAACAATGCTCCAAATTTTCCTAGAGCAACAAAAGAGTAATCTGTAATTATTGCAGCTTAAGTACTTCGATTAGTGCATTATGGCTTAGATGATAGCTCACCCAATATAGAGAAGAAGATCATGAAACCAGCTGAAATCTGTATGACTCTACGGCTTCCAACTCTCGTAGATCCTAGAAGCCCAACATTCTCCCTGCATTGTTTACCATATTGATTCATAACAATTTTCAATATGATGAAAATTGATGAACTAAGAATCATGCACTTACACTGAGACAGTAGAGCCAGTCACTGTGCCAAATAGCCCATCCAGTAGTATGCCAATTCCCTATTTGTTTACAAAGTAAATCATGCGACACCGTCGATGTGATCAATCCAAATTACTTCATAAGTAGGACAGAGAAGCTTGAATACTAGCTGAAGTTTACTCACCTGCCACCCAATGCCCCTGCTCAGGACGTGAGCCGGAGGTGGTGTTGCACTTGCTAGTCGCGCTGCAGCTTTGTAGGCACCCGTTGACTAAAAGATGAGGAGGTTCCTATTAGCTCAACCTCACTAGAAAGCCCGCAATAAATTACTCTACATACCAACCAGTGTACATTACCTCTATCAACGATACTAATACAGCAGCCATCATCCCGAAAGAATGACCAGCATCAAATGTTGGGGCACCCCATTGCAATGGGTAAGGGATCTTTATCCTGGAATCACCTATATTTTAGCATACGCAGAAACAAAAGGATGAGAGGGGAGTAAAAGGGGGATGAGCACTAACCATGGAGCAGAGGAGATGAGATTGGCACGGTCCGTGCGGCAATTGACCTGTGTGAGTTCAGGGCTATGTTTATATGCACCACTTGCTGTGAGGATGTGGGCATAGGCCCAGATGAGAGTAATAGAGATCAGAAGAGAGAACCTCTCCAGTATGGGCACATGCTTAGCATGTATATGCTTCAGATACTGAGAAAGGAGGAAACAAGAGATCAAGATGGTTTAGCATTGTTGTGCAAACAATTACACTATAGTTATGGAAACAGGAACTAATGTGAATCTTTTTTATTTAACCTGAGAAAATGCAATGAATAGGAGCAGCATTGGTAGACCAATCTCCACACATCTCCCAACCTAATGCAAAGGTATTCACAGATTAGAATATTAGATGTAACCAATGCAGAATATTGGTTGTTTTAAAAGCATAACTTTCTTGGAAGGATTTCCTAATGTATATATAATCTGTATGTTTATATAAGTTTGGAGAACAAATTTTGCATATCATTAAGAACCTACCAAAGAAACGCGATGTCACTTGTAATGGTCCTTTCTGCTTTATTTACATAAGCAGGTCACAACAGAAAGGAAATATCCTACTAATTTAAAGAAGATTCATAAAAGACACTTTCTTATAATATAGAAAAGGTAATCCAAAGGTTAAAGCATAAGAAAACTCTAAACTAGAAATTTACTTTTAGACCGTCTAATTGTCTGACCACTTCACCAGATCTGGCATTCCTATAGTTTGCTAGCAATTAAAATTTTGTAGTTTACAAGAAAAATACACAATTGAGATAACTAAAAGAAGACGACAAATTCTACGGCAGAAAGATCAAAAGAAAAAGCAATTGAAGTGGTACCACAGGGAATCCTCTGTCGAATAGGCCAAACCCCACCAATGCAACCACAGGAACCATTCCCAGCGGGCTGAAAAATCTGAACCACATAAGAAATCATTATCTTCATCATCTCATTTTGAGTTCCTCGCATCATTATCGCCATATTAGAGTACTAATTTTGACTAAACTTGCAGCATATGGCATCACTATATCATTTTCAGATAAAATTCGGACCAATTCTAATTTCTAAACTGAGGTTCACAAAAAATGGGCGGTGTAAAGTCTCCATAGTGGTGTACATATAATATAGTGATGATTGATAAATTGAGGCCCACCATGGGCAACACACCATGCCAAAAGTTGCATGCATAGATAGAAAGATAAAAAGGTAAGGAGTAGCTCATGTACCTGGAGCATATGCCCCACAACTGGCTGTAACCCAGAATAATCTGAATGCTAGAAGAGACTATCAATGCCCCTTGTATGGCCCTCATCGTCTGTAGGAATCTCTGGTCATGAGAGAAAACAAAGCAGCACTCAATATTGGGCAGATAAATGTGCTTGCTGGATAATTTACGTATAAAAGGGTGATCATATAAAGTCAAAAAAGTACTGCAATCAAGTAAAGCTAGACTAGAAAAGTAGCTCACTCACATCATGGTCATCGGGTATTTGAGCTAGAGAAGAGTCGTGTATTATTGAGATGATAGGGACTACGAATGCAAACGAGCCGCCGATAACAGTGGGAAGACGAGTACCAAATAATGTTTGCAGCAATGTGTTTATTCCAGTCACAAAGAGTAATGTCTGAACCACCCTGACCTTATCATCCTGCATTTAAATCAAGACCGCCGTTAAAGCCAAAAATAATAGGCATATGCCATTAACAACAACAACAACAACAACAACAACAACAACAACAACAACAACAACAACATGCTGATTGGGTCTTCTTTGTTCTTTTAAATATGTAAATACTTACACCACATGGAATGGATATTTGAGAGAATCACACTTCATATAGCTAAAGGATGAATTAGAAGTCCAAACTTTGAGTATGTCGTATAGGTAACAAACATTTGTAGCACATAACCCAACAGTATATCCTCAAAAAGTCAAAAGTTTTCAGTTCAATGAAGTGCTTTAACCATTGGAACGGCAAGAAAACATGACAAACTGATAGGGCAAACATGTTCGACATGATCACCCTCCCATCTTGCCGAAAGAGAAAAACAAAAAAGGACACAATAAATAGCTAGATTGTACTCTCAGTCCCCTTCAACAATCAGCCATATATGTTCAATAATAGAATGTTAACAGACCCAACTTGTTCTACATATGCTTCTACGAAATTTTATGAACGACTTAGTTGTTATCCTTCCACTACCAAAACTAATGAGATGGCTTAGTCTATGTAAATTGCGGGAGACTAAATCTCACATCACTTCCTCCCATTCTGGGAACCAGCAAGGTGGGAATCATCACAGCCGTACCCAGCGCTAATATGTAGTGCTGAAAGCCCAAAGCAATTGCTTCTCCTACAAGAAATCACAAAACCAGATTATGATCAGACTTGTTTACATCGAAGAGAAAGAAAGAACTCGGAAACCGGAAGAAACAGTAAGTCATCTAACATACCCCACGATGGGTTGGAGTCTATGCAATACTCAAAGCCCTGCAGCTGATCCATGGGCAGATGAGTGATCTCCTCCGGTTTAATTTCCGCCATCTCAAGCAAAAAATTCGACAAAAACACTAGGAGAAATCACCAAAACCAAATAAAGATCACAACTTTCTTCGATTAGAGCAGTTACTCAAGCGGAGGAGAAGAACCCAGATGGAATTTCTCTTTGAGGGATACCAAGAGCAGGGAATCAATCAACAAAACAAGGCAAAAGGAAGCAGAGGCAAGAAAGGCTGAAGAATTATTTAGAAAGCTGTGGGGATGATGAAAAAGAAGGAAGAGGGAAAGTGGCTTGAACTAGAGAGATAAAAAGAGAGTGATAAGGGCTGTGAGCTTAGAGAGAGAGAGAGAGAGAGAGAGCGACACTCGCCACCCACCCCCACTCTCCTTTATATGCTGCTTCCTTTTTATCTCTTTCTCTCAAGCTCTGGCAAATGGCCCGTTGGTGATTTTATGACCAAAATGCCCCTTCACAGTTCCCACGTTAAATGCTCCAAGGACTATAGGAAAAAAAAATTAAAAGTGGGAAAAGAAAAGTTACCGTTGCTTGTCGTCGTGTCTGATTGGTTTCTGAGGAAAAATGAATTAAAAAAAAGAGTAGGCTCTGGCAACTGGCATGGCATTTATGTTGGTCTCCAGATTCAGTGTGAAGTAATTTGCCCAATGCTTGAATTGGAATTCAAATGAGAAAATAAAGGGCATAGGAGAACAATCCATGTTAACAGTGCAGTAATCTCTCTATTTCTTTTTTGTACATTGCACTGCAGTCTCTTTTTACGTACTCATTTTAGTGTTTCTATGAAATGATTAAAAATTGACTGATTACTAGTTGCATCATTAAGTGACAATATTCTAATCTATTTGTTGGCCAAAAACCTCAAAAAGGACTTCAAAAAATAGTCAGTAGAGTGGAGAATACAATGACTATTCTCAAAGAGTTGAATGCCATGACAGATTTCTAGTGTTCCATACTTCCAGGAAGAATCCTTGTAGTTGAGTCACACCAGTTGAATGCAAAGAAATGGAAGAATCAAATACTGGAAACATAACCAAGACAATTACTGCTGCAATCTTCTTAAATTAGAAGGAATCTATTGGTTAAGATCTTAGAACGTTTTTTTTTTTTAAAAAAAAAAGATCTTGTACAAATCATTACACTTAAATTCGTTCCTTATCATTAATATTTGGAGTACCAGATATCTTGAGAAATGAATGAGTAACTATATCAATGACTATTGAAAAGAGTCATCAAATTGTCAAGCAGATGTGATATCCACCAAATCTGAAGTACTCATCCTTGAGGTGGATTTGCTTACTCGAGGATTTGCTAGAAAACAAGAAGCCGCTTGGATCCGAATCGAATATTGGAAAATGTTATTCCTATCATCCAAGTTTTTCTTTCTTCCCTCCTTTGATTTGAACCGTTTCAGCCTTTTTCAATACCATCCATCGTACTGACACCAATATAATAAGCAAACTTAATGGCCTTCCTACTTCACGCCTCCCCAAATGGTCATATTATATTGTCCTTTTTTTAACAAGAAGATTTTCTAATGTCTAAGTTTTAAAATTATATAACACGAGAATACCTCTTCAATTCTGCCATGGACAAAGGAGCTTACTGCTTACACGCTGGAAAAAGGAAGACGAGTGAGTCAGCTTAATAATGACAAGTGGACTGAGGTCGGTGATCTGAGTCAGCATCGACGGTGAGAGACGCAGCGGCGAATCTTCCAACGACTATATCGACCTTTTAAAGTTAGTTTAACAGACCCAAGCGTTAAATACCCAGTTCTCACCCTTTGGTACACAGGTAACGCTCATTTAGGTGTGGGTTCCATGCAATGATGCAGGCGTCCCTTCTTTTACCTTTACCATGGCCTAACTTCTAAGCATTTGAAGGAGGATGACGGCTATTGTACCTCAGTAATCGAATTCTCATTTTAAATTTTTTTTTTTTTTAAAAAGGGAACTTATTCTATCAATCCATGGCATAGAGGGTGAATGTTAAATAGAATTTTGACTGAAGTGTCAATATTTATGATTTAACCCCATTATGAGATGTTTCTAGAAAGAATTTGTCTTATTATTTCAACTTAAATATTAAGAAAAATTAACCGCTTTGTGTAACTGATAATTAGTCTATGAGCTTGTGACCCTACGATGGGTCAATCACCATTGGCTTGAATTCTCCAATTTATTGAATAAAATCCAATCTCTTTTAATAGCATCCGGAACACATCATAGGTGATCATTGACTTCACCAGGCACCTACTAAACAATGTAGAAAAGCTTAGTCCTGGTTCCCTTGATAACCAAGTGACTACAAAAAGAAAAGAGGGCAGATTCTAAGATTGAGAAAAGCAAGAAAAGAATAATAATAGTCATCAAGATAAGGAGTGAGGTGGAACACTTGTCAACTTTGTGAGTGTTTTTTCGATAGATTCCTCCTCTTTCGGCGGCCTCTTTACTTCAAATATATGGGTGTGGACTGTAGCTGATAGGTTCTTCCATGAATTCTTTTTCCCACTATTTGGCTCACGTAAAACATGCTCAACTAAAATACGGAGGACACGTCTAAATCATCTCAACTAATCCCGTAAAACGAATCCTCAAATGACAAACGTGTACCACGCTAGTTCTTTCCCCCCTATTTCTACAAACATCAATAATCACCCTAAACATCTTCATCCCATATCTCATGTTGCTAAGTTCTTTTCTTGTATAGTACATAATGACACTGTTGTAAATAATGTTATCTGAAAAACTCGGCCAGATAATGTCTCCTCTTCTCCCCAAACTTGCAGTAAACGTTTATAGATGGTACTGCCCTGCATTAGTAACTTGCTGGATTTCTCCAGGTCCGTCAAACTTCACGTGGAAATGTAGAGGATGACCACATAGCTGCGTCTCCATGTCAGGAAATGCATGGAACAAAAAACTGTTTGCCAGCTAGGCCTCATCTATTAATCCTGCTAAAAAGGAAGTGGAAAAGGAGAAAGATTCAACTATTGATGAATATATTGTTCAATTCCTAATATTATATATGCATATAATATCTGACAGAAAAATCCTGGGGTGGACGAACTACTCTCACAAGTATAGATTTCTCATTAGCAAAGATATAGTGACAAGGTGTACGATTAGAACACTTTCAACATGTTACAGAAATAAGTCGAAGCACCACCTTTCTTGTTCTGCAAGGATGAGACGCAGATCATGATCTTTTGTCAAACCTTCTCTCACTTGTCCTTTTCTCTTCAGCTTCCCTTCTCTTCTGCTGCCTGCAATTGAAATTAACAGAAAGAATCACTTGATATAGTCTGGCTATGCCTTGACATGGCAAAGATACAAGTCTAGTAATCATCAAAAGATGTACATCCAATTTTTACACAATCAGATCTCTCTTTCTTTTGAAGAAAATGATCAAGTACTAGTTCGTAATGTTCTACAATCAGATCTCTACAGCTTCATATAGAGACTGCTGTATCTCTCCTACCCTTTATGGGTACTTGATTTAGTCAATTATAATTGTATATCTAAATCAAAAACTCTAATGGACAAGAATAATGCATTGGACAATTCAATGGTTTTTTATAACAGACAAATGATTTAAATTTTTGTACTCAGTTGTTTAGAGCTGGGGAGGTAGAGTAAAGAAGGGCATTTTTAGGTGCCATGTGGATGGTCATATGATGCACTTCCTTGACATTCCAAGAGAAATCTATTAACAGAAACAAGACTTTAATCTTGCATAAATTAAAAGGATAGACAATAATGAAGGTTTGAGCAACAATATAAGAAACCCAGCATTTAAGATTGCTAAAGTGGAGAAGTCATGAGTCATTGTAGGTGAACAAAAGAAGGTTGGATAATCAATTAAAATTATTGGTATAAGAAAGTAAATATGAAAATCTGAAGAAGGCTAGTGAAGAGGCGCCTCAATATGTTTCAGGGACATGAGTGGAAGTACTTAAATTAACAGATGAAAGTTTGTGAGTGTTTTAACTTGGAATAGCACAGAAGGTTAGCCGGCCACTAATTATTACAAGTAAGAACTCATAAAGTTGATAATAAATTACTGGAAAATTTTTGATGGACTATATTACAAGGCAGATATACAGATGTAAGAACTCACTGATTTGTCATCATCAGAATGGAAACAAGTCATATATGCCTTGTCTCCTAGCATAGTCCAACATGAATAATTTATAAACTAACTAATTTAATATTAAATATACTGACCATTCAATTAGCATTTAAGAACTAACCGCTGCCTCATCAAACACATAAAAATCTCTTTCTATTTTGTCAAAAACAGGAGACTTGAAGAGACGAACACTCTTGGTACCAATAAGACTTACGCAAAAGCAGTATATCCAGCACCAGCATTGGCAGCAGTTAGAAGTGCTGCATGAACTCCAACTGTCGATAATTTATCATGTCCAGCAGAAAGTGTGCTACTCTTTACATCATCATCAATCTAAATAGCAAAAATAATATATATTAGTACAATATTTACTTCTAAATCACAACATTTACATTTAAGATTATATATACAAGAATTAACTCAACCTTATCCCATTTTGTTTTCTTGCTTTGCCTAATATCTTTCATTGCAGCATCTACAGTTGCTGGAACTGGTGGTAATCCACTGCTAGCTACAGCCGAAGTGCCAACAACTGGCCATAAAATAAGCAAGATAGAAAAGACATCAACTACTGTCAGAACACATCTCGAAGTGACCAAAGGCACACCTAGAAACAAAGAGAAATTCTAGTGCGTATAAATAATAGTACCTGGAATCTGTGCCCTTGTCTTCAGTATTGGTGCGACCATAGAAGGTTGTGTTGGTCCTGCAACAAAATCGACTTTCTGGCTTTTTTTCCTTTCCTGCTCCTTCCGTTCCAATTCACGCTTCATGTCAGCCTCTGTAATAAAAACATAATCCATGTCAAAAGTCATGGTTTAAAAGTAACGCGACTGGTAGCATATAGACTTGGAAAGCGAGAAAAAAGAGAGAGAGAGAGAGAGAGAGAAAGAGGAACATCACAAGCATATAATTCATATATTAAGACATACTCAGTAATTACAGATACATAACTCACATGGAAATTGGCTCTTTACAGGAAATTCCAGTAAAGTAAGTTCATTAGTTCAATGTGGTTTCCTTTAATATATCATGAAAAATTTGTCATTAGTGTTCTTTATTGTGAGTGAATAAATTGGAGATACACTTCCTTATATACAACCAAATGTTACAACCTCTCAATTTAAATAAAATTAAAGCACATAAACACAGAGTCTATAGTGTTTTTCCTATGACAAAATATTGCCTTCCAATTTTTATACCTATTTTGAGCATTTGCTTCTGGACCATTGTCCAAAGACTACCTGCAGACCATCCTATTAACTATACAAATTTCAAAATGAAATTTAAAATTATATACTGCACACCAATCATCATCGTCTAGCTACCTGTTATTGGGGAGAAGTAGATTTACATAAAATACTTACGAATCCTTAAGCCAAATAACCTAACTTGCAATAGTTGGTTAGGGTATTGCTAGAATCATCTCTTGAGCCCTATTGTTTACACATCGCCCTTTTCTGGTTATGTATTTTCCAAACTACATTACATAGAAAAATGCAATAGTGTATATCTAAACATACTTCATAGTTCATAGTGCAAAAGTTACACAAATAGAAACAAACTCGAAGGCAGATCTCATCACTGATTAAAATGAACTCAAAAGGACATTTGGATGAATCAACAAAATACAAAAGGAACTCTTAATGACCTATTTCATCATAGTAGTCGCTTTTGTCGTACCCATGAGGGTCAAACACATCCTTACTGAAGCAAGTCCCTATCTGATCTATATCTTGATACCTCACAGCATGCTGCAAGAAATCTGGATTCCTGTAATCCTTTCTATTGCGCAAATCAGCGTTAAAACTTTTCCCGGACTTCTTATATGCAAGAAATCTGTTCATTTTTTGCTGAAACAATGGCACAAAAAATATTAGAATCAGTGACCAAAAAAAGAGGGAAAAAAGTGGGCATGCTAAAGGTACAAGAGTAACAGATAACATGGATCCATGCAATATCTTCTTACATAATCTTTCAGTTACAATTGCATAAAATTTGCACATCAATTTTCTAGTCAAGAAACGCAAGAACCCAATCATTAACAGAGCTTCAAATTCAGTTTAATTAGAATCATCAAAGTACATATAAATACGCAATGTTTTGATTTCTGAAGTGTAGCTAGGTGATTATATGTCTAAAAAAATGAATGCAATCAAATTACAATCATTAGTAAATGAAGTTAAATTCACAAGATTGTAGTATATGAGTAAACACATGTATTAATGGAGTAAAAGAAATCGGTGCGCACAATAATGAAGCGCATCTTAGCTGCCATGGTGTGATATTCATAAGAATGAAGCACGAGTTTATGTGCCAATTTTTAAGTAAACAAAAAATGCTCTATGATATAAACAATTGTACGCTTTATAACAGTATAACACAGCAAATTTTGGAACTTCATAGAAATCCATGTCTACTAGGTTGTATTTGGGCATGAGAAAATAATGAGTAATTTGAAGTAATTCTTTAATTTGTTGCCACAAATACCTGCAACTCCTCAGAGCATTTGGTTGTGACAGGTGGAGGAAGGAAACAACTCAGCGGATCATCCTTTTGCATATCAACTGAAACAGTAGCAGCTTCCTCAGCCTGAGCTACTTCAGGCTTTGTTCCAGTAAAATCCACTGCCATAATGGTCTCAGATTTGACCTGTTCAGGTACATCAGAAGTCTGAGAAGGTTCTAATTGAGTCCTTGGTGTCAGAATATGCACCGTTCCAGGTGGTGTTCTTTCGTCAAGATTTCCTATTAAGAAAAGAAACAGAAGTCAAAGGACAAAGGATGATAACTGAACAATGATTATTGATTACTGAGATCATATCAGATGGTACTTCTATTAAAGACACATTTCTGGAACGATGATGAAGCATCCAAAATTCAGAACAAGAAAGATTAATTATATAAAAATCATGATGTATCTAGCTAATGAGAACTGTGGAATAGAAAGTCCATAAATCATCAGGAACAAATAGATCATTCACAAACTAAATGGGCAAACGGCGCCAGATCCTAAAAGTACTCTGAGATGTAAAAAGTATTGCAATTATTCCTATTAAAATCCAACAGATATCTCACCAAAAGCTTCTGATTTGTATCAATGAGATGAAGATATATTCTTAAGTTAAGGGACCATCAGAACGAATCCAGAGAAAATAGCCAATATAGTTTAATAAATAAAAAAAATTATTGAGTGTCTCACAGCTTTAAATTGATAATCTGTAGTCTGTACCATATTTTGAGTCTAACAAAGCATAGCCATGAATTTATGGTAAATGTACCCATTTACTTTCTTCAAGTATAACCATAGAACACAATTGTGAATTTACAATGGTAATATTTTTTTGAATTCCACCCATAAAATGAGCCATATTACCCTATTTAAATAAAAGAATTCTACAAGGAAAAAAATTTCCTGTATTGCTTAGCATGTGTTCATCAGGAATTGACTGGGTTGGTAGGCCAACAGATGCTATTAGCCATATAAAAGAAATACTATGTTAGGGTCTCAAACAACTTCCTAAAAGAAAATGCTCCTGCAAACAAAAATATACTTTTCTACCTCTTCATTGATAAACGAGAAAAACAATCTGCAATAACGGCTTGCACCTTTTGCGTACAGGTTGGTGAATTTTACAAATTGCGCATGACAATTAACTGTTAAACCACAAGAACAAAAATGTAAGAACCTAAGGATAAATCCCCTGAGGACAAAAAGGTTCTAGATTTTGGTTTATAATTAAGACCAAATGATTTGTCAGCAACACAATCTAATTTGGAGATACCAATCAAATGAGTTACTGCAGATATCAAGGAAGATGTTCACCTGATCTCAATTCAAGCTTGTATAAGTAAGCATCCATTTCTAAGTGCAAATAGACAAGTCATCATGCATGAAAAGTTTGCTGCTGATTTGTTCTAGTATTGATAAAAAGGAGGGCACACATTAATCAACATAGATCAAGCATAAAGCAAGACAACTAAAATGACCGAGTAAACCCTTACCGTCAATAACTTGAACGTCAGCACCGGACACAACACGATCGCCGCTAAGAATCTCCCCCTCCTGTCAAGAACAACTAGAAAGTTTAAGACGGATAAAATAGAAAATAACTCACCAAAACCAGATAAGCCAAAATTTATAGCTACATAATAACACCAATACATTCAAATTCTGTAGCCATAGAAAGAAAAAAATCGAGAAGCACAGATGAGATCAGCTCAAAGATCACCTCCGTCTCGGGAGACATTGCGGCCTCATCGTGCGCGTAGTCCACAATCGCGAGCGCCCTCCTCATCCTCTGCGGATCCAAAGCCTCCGCAATCGAATCAGACCGCGGCGGAGGAGGAGAAGGGGTGGTCAAGGGGAATGGAGAAGAGTGCTGCGACCGAGACAACGGCGGCGTTGGAGCAATGGGGCTCCTTAGGGTTTTATGATCCTCGCCGAGGTCGGCGAGGAAAGGAGATCTAGACTGTGGCAAGGGAGAAGGCTTCTCGAGGGAGGATTCCGACGGCTTCTGTGATCCACCGGAGTCCGACACGCCGGCGGAGTCGTACCGGTCGGGTTCTTCGTGTGTCTCGTCGTCTTCTTCCTCCTCATCGTTGTACGCAGCGGAGAGGAGGGCGATGCCTTCGGTCTCCGCTGCCATGGGAGGTTCTTGGGGAAGAGGAGATGGGCTCGGTGGTCAGGCGGCAGAGAGGAGGAGGAGGAAAGAGACACTTTGCCGATGAAAGAGAAGGGAATTATCGGCGAGAGAGGTTTGCTTCTAGATAGACTCGGTGGAACAAAAAACTAGCCCGAAATCTCGAGACCCAGGTCCGGAGCGGGATAGCCTAGTTACGGTACACCCATGTAGGGCGTGTAACCGGATCGAATCCGATCGAATAGATGGTGAAATTGTACCCGAACCCGTTTAACTTCATCAATTTGGATCCAGATATTTGAATTAAAATTATTTTAATTTAAGCTAATTTTGAACTCGACCTCAAGTAATAGAGTACATAATAATCCACTTAAGTAAAATACAAAAGTATAACCTAATATATAAAGTATTACTAATATGTATATATATATATAATTATTTTGAGCCTTATTAAGCTTACTTGATTAAGCCGATTCATGATCAAACTTGGCTCGAAATTATTTCGGAGTCTATTTTGAAGATTAAGCTCAGTTAGCTTATTTTTTTCATCTAAGCTTGATCAAGTTGGCTGGATTATTTTGCGAGCCCTAGCGATGGCTAATAGTAAGGACAAATAGAGGAAGAGAAGGGAGAGAGAGAAGAGAAGAATAGAGGAAGAAAAAAATATCTGGATAAAGAAAATGAGGAAATGCCTCTTCCCCCTCCGAGCTTTTTGGTGTTGGAGAGGGGAAAAGGCATCAATATTGGCACTTATGGAGAGATTCACAAGGGAAGAAAATTTTTGAACCCTAGTAGTAGAGGTCTACTAGGGTGTAGGTAGGTTTGCTTCTTAGCTAACTCGAATCCTCCGTGGTCATCACGAAATTATCAAAAGTTAGATTTTTTGTGTTTATGTAAAGGCTTTGATAGAATTTTACTTTATTTATGTAGTTTTGAGTTTGATGTAAAGTACTCTATCCCAATAATAATTAAATCATATGTTCATCGCTTCAAACTTGATTTTTATTATAATAGGTATAGATGGACTTATGTCCATAGGTTTTTTTTTTAAAAAAAAGAGAAATTAATCTGCATCATATACCAAATATGGATGAATTTATCGTTCATTTAATGACACTATCTCTAGCATAATAATATATAAAGAATTTTATATGATACCAAAATTTATTCATTGACACCCAACTTATAAGTACTTAGATAGTTAAAGAAAAATATGATGTCAAAGTAATCTCAAATTTATCACTATGTTATATGTATACTCATGTTAAATGTCTACTCAACAAATCACATATAAATAATGTAAACAAACATCAAATTATATAAGTTAGTACAATTGACTCCTGCACATGCTAAACTTATAGTATATTATCTAGTCCACTTGACTCGCTTATCAATAGACCCATTGATTGACACCCCTACTACACCTAACACAGGGGCAACTAGTCCAATGCCCATACTCACCCAAAATAAATACACTAAGAGGGAGAGTAGAATTTAGTAATAAAATCGTTCGCCAATTATCCAACAAATAGCCTATCTCCGTAGATTAAAAGACATCAGCTGTAAGCTTATCATAATGAATCAACATCGTATCAATGCTACTCACCCGAGCCATCAACTCAACATCATCGCACTTCAACATCATCGCACTACCTATGCTGAAGTTATGAGCTGTTGCTCTAGGATGTCTTAACCCTATATCATTGGGTACCTATGGATCCACATCATTTCACCCTTCTACAATTATCTTAATACTTTTAAGGAATTTTACTCTCGTCAATTGCCTGGCAATGACAACCTAACTGTGTAGGATCCATGTATTAATACCTCAAGCGTAGTGTTAGGACCATTTTGTTCGCAATGTCAGTCCTATTGTATTTTTATCTTTTGAGTATGTAAATGGGATGCCAACCCCATGTCTTTTGCATATTATTGTGTGTCTTTTGGTTTCCTTCAAGAGCTCCTTGCGAAGCAACCTTGGAATTGCAATATTAGTGTCGTCGCAACACTAGTTTGGGTTTTTCCCCGCATGTGCCTATAAAACTCATGGGCCAAAATCCAAATGGGGCTTACTTTCAGAACGTAATGCCCCACAAGACCTTTGAACCCCCCGGGTTGCAGAATTGGGGATGCTCATACTTAGTAGTATAGGAGAACTATCGAGAAGCATTAAGTGAGCCAGCTTCGCAACCGAAGTGCCACTGGTTCAATGGTGTTCATTTTGCCCTCGATGGCTATCCTGGCCCTTTAAATTTCTTGTCATTGGCATATCTTGTAACTTCTTTTCTAATTAATAGAGAATCGCAAACTTGTTTGCCAAACATTGTATTTTACTTGTCTTTGCTTTGTCGCAATCCAAAACAGGTGCATCGCTTGGGAAGCGAACGGCTGACTTAACTTTGTTATTTAAAAATTGAGTGCCGCACAGTCTTTGTCTATCTCAAAGACTTAGTCCGTGACAATAGGCTTATGTATTATAGTATAGTTTTCTTGCTTTTTACCATTGTCGGGGAGATGTAATTATTGTTGAGACGAATTAGTTAGACTCCTCAAAGTAGTGCATGTGCACTTGTGGAATGCTATCATGTCAGCCGAATATCAACACAGTAATTAACAAGCATAATTATGAACATCATCAACATAGAATAATTAGGTATTATATTGTATACATTATGTATAAGCAAAGTTTTAACATGACAAATAATTAGTTCTACCATATATAGCTGTGTCACTACCTTTTATTATTAATTATTAGCAAAGGTGATAGTCCACTAGATATGCTAATTTTCTAAATAATGGGAAGGCCCATTCTAACCTTAGTTCAACCCAGAGTTCTGGCTGGTATAAGAGAGATGTGGCTCAATAAGGGGAGCCCCATCACTCTGGCAACCATTCATTGCGTACCACGCACCACACATGTTGGGCTCCATCTCCTTTTTTTTTTTTTTTTTTTTTTTTTTTTTTTGATCTTTTCAAAATTTCACAATAAAAAAGTCAACTTAGACCCGTTAAAAAGGAGAGATTGAAACATAAATAAGTTAAAAAAGGAGGGGGCAACAATAAAAAAATCCCTAAATTTAAATATCACTTTCTCTTAAGCAATCCATGTACGACAAATTGACAATCTATGTATGCTACCTAATAAACCTAAACCTGTCATTGATGTCAATTACTCATATCTATAACTTAGACATTTATATATAATGACCGGTCTAAATATGATTTGAAGCACGACTGTCCTTTACTTGCTTATTGCGTTCGCATTCCTTCAATGTGGTAGAAAAGTTCTCTATAGTCTGCAAAAAGTAAGCCGGACCACTTTCAAGTGATGGAGACATGTGGAAATTGTTACAGTTAGCCAAAATCCATGGATTAAATTTAATGACGACAAGAAAACTACTGTTTAATTAAATTGTAGCAGACTATAACAATAAGCATCGTTTAAATGGATAAGATGAGAGAAGCGGGTTTGTGGCAGTGAGACTTTCAGTTTGGACTAGTCTCACCTTGCCTTCAATATTGGGGACCTTTAACGTGGCGACCGTTTACACGCAAAGGGAATACAAGTTTGCTACGTTCTCCGAAGCAGCTTATCGGCAGTTTACCACCCATTCAAAGGGAACCCAGCACAGGATCTTCTTGTAGAATGTAGATGCCTACATCTACCGAACTCAACTCATTTTGTGTAAGTGTAACCGAGTCCGCCCAGCTGGGTATCATAATGTATACTCACGTCACCCTTTCTTTTTGGCCACGTGTCCGTTAGGCTCAACGACTGGTAAGTGGTAAGCGTTGAGCTGGTCGACTCTCCTCTCTTCCTTTTTCTTTTTAAGCATTTTATTAAGCAACCAAAAGCATCTAATCTTTCCAACAAATTAACGAAGCAATAAACATATCACCACCAGAAGCTACTTGTAAAAAATCCTATCTCTCTCTCTCTCTCTCTCTCTTCTGCACCTTTGGCCTCTTTGCAAATCTCCTCAGTACCGACATAGTTATGGAATACCTTTCGTTTTATAAGGAATATTTCTGCAATTTAAGTAAAATATTATTGTTTCCTCTTTTCTTCTCTGTCCCACAATACAAATTTGCAATAATACAAATTGAACAGCATATTAAGTCAGTCTACCTCGGAATATTCTATTTAAATAAACAGATTGTACTGCTTTTGCAAATATAATTTAAAAAAAATGTAAGAAGACAATTTGCACCCAAAAGAATCCGTTAAGTTTTTAATTTGAGAGGATAATATTATTTTTCACCTTTTTTTACTAGACAATGTCTAGATCGAATCAATATTATTTCTTGCAGTTGGAACTTGGAAGTGAGGAGAAATTTTTTCATCGTAGAATACTGTAAGGATTATATATATATATATATATATATAGTTTATTATATGCAACCCAAAAAGGAAAAAGATTACATAAGTTACGGCGTTTCCAACGACATCTTCCTTTCTCACCACTGCCGGCCGTCTTCTTCTCCACGCCCTAAGTTTTAATCTATAACCAAATCTAGAGGGAGAAAGAGGAGAGAAAGAGAAGAAGAAGCCAACGCCGATGGCGGCGATCCCGGCATCGGCGGAGAAGCGCACGAGGAAGGAGACTCGCGGCCTCCTCCTCGGCCGTTACGACGTCGGCAAGCTCCTTGGCCACGGCACCTTCGCCAAGGTCTACCACGCCCGCCACGCCGTCACCAGCGAGAGCGTTGCGATCAAAGTATTAGACAAGGAGCGCATCCTAAAGGGCGGTCTCGTCGCCCACATCAAGCGCGAGATCTCCATCCTCCGCCGCGTCCGTCACCCGAACATCGTCCAGCTCCACGAGGTCATGGCCACCAAGACCAAGATCTACTTCGTCATGGAGTTCGTCCGAGGCGGCGAGCTCTTCGCGCGGGTCGCCAAGGGCCGGCTCAAGGAGGACACGGCCCGCCGATACTTCCAACAACTCGTCTCCGCCGTCGGATTCTGCCACGCGCGTGGCGTCTTCCACCGCGATCTCAAGCCCGAGAACCTCCTCGTCGACGACAACGGCGACCTCAAAGTCTCCGACTTCGGCCTCTCCGCCGTCTCCGACCAATTGAGGCAAGACGGGCTGCTCCACACCTTCTGCGGCACCCCTGCTTACGTGGCGCCGGAGGTGCTCGGGAGGAAGGGGTACGACGGTGCCAAGGTGGACATTTGGTCCTGTGGGGTTATCTTGTTCGTTCTCATGGCGGGGTACCTCCCCTTCCATGACCAGAATGTGATGGCGATGTATCGGAAGATCTACAAAGGGGAATTCCGATGCCCGCGGTGGTTCTCGTCGGATCTCTCCAAGCTTCTCTCTCGCTTGCTCGATACCAATCCGGAGACGCGAATTACCATTCCTGAAATCATGGATAACCGGTGGTTCAAAAAGGGATTCCGACAGATTAAATTCTATATTGAGGATGACCAATTCCATAGTGTTGATGATGGCTTTACGGACGACGAGGGATCGGGACCCAGCGATCGGCCTCCCGATGATGCCGCATCGGAATCCGGGTCTGAATCAGATTCATCCGTCGCCTCCTGCCCAGCTACTTTGTCGGAGGAGAGGCGCCGGACGCTTCCACGTCCCGCCAGTCTCAACGCCTTTGATATCATATCGTTCTCGAGGGGGTTTGATCTCTCAGGGCTGTTTGAGGAGAGGGGGGAGGAGACGAGGTTCATATCGGGGGAGCCGGTGTCGACGATCATAACAAAATTGGAGGAGATTGCCAAAGTCGTGAGCTTTTCGGTGAGGAAGAAGGATTGGAGAGTGAGCCTGGAGGGAACGAGGGAAGGGGAGAAGGGTCCCTTGACGATAGGCGCAGAGATATTTGAGCTCACACCATCACTTGTGGTGGTGGAGGTGAAGAAGAAGGCGGGGGATAGAGACGAGTATGAGGAGTTCTGTAACAAGGAGCTCAAGCCTGGGTTGCGGCATCTCGTCTACCAGTCGGCTTCCGTTCCCAGCATTGCTTCTGATACAGAGTAGAATGAGGTCAAACTAAGCTACTTTTCCTCTTCTCTCCTTCTTAATATGTCATGTTTTTGCTTTTGCTCTGACAGAAGAAGAAATCTTAATCTGGTTTTCTGTATAGTATCTTTATTTGCGTCATCCCTTCTGGTTCTTGTATTAGAGAGATCAAAGTTGTTATTTATGTATTAGCAAGAAGTACCTGCGTCATTCAGTTTGGAGATCATATATATAATTTGTTCCAATTTCATCTTCTAATATAGAAGAGGGCATGTGTTGATCAAGTTATGATGCAGTGGATTGGACATCTTAGCTTAAAAGGAGGGTGTTTCTTACTGCAATTTTTAGGTATTCCATCCTCTACTTATGCCTTGTAAATGTATTTCATTTACTTCTGATTTGGTTCATACGTATACTTTAGTTAGTAACTGCAGATTTTGAGACTATGATCACCCTGCATTCTATCGTTTCAGCAGTATGTGGTGAAATATTTGAAAGTAGATCTCCTTGAGATAAGTATTGCTGTCCATGGCAAACTAGTGCTTAGGATGAACTAGGAAGTCTTTTGGACTGTTCAGCACTATAAGAAATAAACCCCTTGGAAAAATTAGCATCTCATTCCATCTAATCTACAAAACTTGAGTTGTCAAAGTTATTTTACAAGTTCTTCTTATCTGAGGTCTAACCCTACATTTTTTTTTTTCCTTTCTCTTGCTCCAATCTTGCATCCAAGATATCATGATTTCTCAGCCATAAATCCTTTTCTATTCTTTACTAGCAGGAGATTCTCATCTAGCCTGTTAAAATACTTGAACCTGTTTGAAACTCTACCAAATCCATCGCTGCATCTTCTTTCAAAGTCTCTTGCGGTTCACTATTTTTGAAGTGTTTAATCACGCTAACCTCTTCATCTAGCAGGACTCTATTTTGGGCAGCAAAATTGTGTCATATTTTGCTACAATCGATCACTTTGACAATAATTGGATGTCCATTTAGGTGCCTGTATCTTTTAACTGCCTATCTTAATTAGTCTGTTCTATCATGTATTACATATTAATGCTGCTAAGATTTAGTTTAGAAGTTTCGTCAAAAATTATGTTTAGGAAACAGTTGTTCTTCTGTTTAGTATCTGTGTACAGTTGAAGTTTGATGCGTTGTAAATTCAAACTGTGATTCATTGTATACTCATGCAAACAGTATTAAAGATAGAGAATTACAACATAAGGAACCGCTCAAAATTTAGCTGCTTACAGATCTTCTTTTGACAGGTGTGGTAGAATAAAGAAGAAAGGATCAGCAAATTCTAACTGATAGATGAAAGGACTTCGATTAATAAGTCAACTCCAACATATGTAATGCATCTTAATCCTTAAGCTGAGTAGATGGGTTCTTGTATTTGGGTTGAAGGGCCATATACTGTAACTAAGAAAGAAAGCCTATTCTGGGAGCATGAAGAAGGATCCCCTTGAAAAAGCTACAGTTGTTAAGGACATGAAGCGCAAGATTGGCATCAAGATTCAGGTCTACATGATAAATACTTGGGAGTTCTAAGATACTCCTTTTCGGAAGCTTCTTGTGCCATGTGAAGTCTTCGTATTCATGATAGTCTAACATCTACCGCTATGCATGTTCCAAATCTGAAGCAAGAACTTTTCTCAACAAGGGTCGTTAGATGCAGCTAATCAAGAATCACCTGCAACAGTTACAAGTGAAATACATCCGAATTTAAGTGTATATGAATTTCAAAATTTTCAGAGTCAAAATTTCTCTAGATGTCAAGAGGACCGTTTATGTAGGAATCCATGGTTGGATTGTTGATGTAGAAGATTGAATCAGTGCTTTAGATATGGCTTTTATGTTTACGAATGCATTCAATTAAGTTCTGAATGAAGGATTGGTTTATTTTTACAGTTGAAGTTGACAGCATGCAATCAGAGGGTCAGATTTGGCACTTTATACTGAATGGTTGTGAAATCAAACTTTGAACGGTGTGGTATCAATATATCATGCTCAGGGTAGGTGGTCAACTATGAGTCATACTTTAATTTGGAAGATGAAGTTTTGTGCAACGAAGTGTCAAAGATCTCCACTAACGAACTGCCAGATAGTACTAATTTTCCACTCACAATGGAGTTTGTTTTGTCTACTGGAAACGTAAGAAGAGTAAATCTGAGCCCCGTCTGGTAACAATTTTGTATTCATAGTTTGTAATTAAATACTATAAAATCTCATTACCGCAACTAAATGACTTTTCTCTAGACTATAATAAAAATATAATAATAGGTGTAATATTATCTCTGAATTACCTTTCATCGGTCAAACAAGGCCCAGCTCATATACGACGGAGCAACAATTAGCATTAAAAATATCAAGATTCTTATAGATGCAAGTTCCGATGCATTCAAGTGATCCTTAAGATAATCCTACTTTATAATCATATTACTAAATGTAAACCATAAATAAAGTAGCCAAAAAGAAGCATCAAATAATGTTGCTTATAAACAAACAAAGTCTAATTTATATTTAGTTTGGAAGCAACATAGACTCATAACTCATTCTTCTCTCTTTCAAGAAAGAACAAAGCTTCTAGTCCATGATCGCCGCTGTGACTATAAAAGTGAAATCGGTATAACATTATTCGAGAGATCAGCTGAAACAAACAGAGGAGGAAAAAGAAACCCAACTTTTGCGGCGGCGTCGTATAAATTTCTTCTACAATGTCACGCAAAACAATGCATTATCTAACTTACGAGAGAGAGAGAGAGAGAGAGAGAGAGAGAGAGAGAGAGAGAGAGAGAGAGAGAGAGAGGAGGGGTTAGAACTTAGAACGAATCCCATGCTCCTCCGTTCCACCTGTTCCTCAAGCACCTATGCGACTTGGCACCACCACAAGTAGCAGCAGCAGCTCCAAGCGAGTCATAACTCGCCATGTTTCACCTGTAGTGGCGCATCCCCGGCCGTCCGTTCCCACCTAACGCACGGCCGAGATCAATTCCTCCTTCACTATATAAATAAATAAAAACCCACCTTTAACCTCCCGCTCCTACTTTTGTGGCCATGGAGTCGGAGTCGGATTCGGAGTGGGAGCCCACCTTCTCCTTCTTCCACCTATGGCTCCAACAACTCCGCTCCCTCCGCCACGAGCTGCGCGCATGCCTCTACACCGGTAACCACACCGCCCTCCCTTCCCTTATCACCCGAACGATAGCTCACTACGAGTCCTACTACCGAACCCGCTCCGACCTGACAAGGTCCGACCCGGTAAAGGCATTCACGACCCCGTGGGCCAGCTCGTTGGAGCGCAGCGTCGCCTATTGGATCGCGGGTTGGCGGCCCAACACCCTGATCCACCTCCTCCACTCCGAATCCGGCCGCCGGTTCGAGGCCCAGCTGGAAGACCTCCTCCTCGGGGTCCACTCCGGCGATCTCGGGGACCTAAGCCCGGTCCAGGTGAGCCGGATCGACGAGATCCAGCGGCGGACGGTGGAGGAGGAGGACGAGATCGGGGAGGAGATGGGGCGGATCCAGGAGGGGGAGGTGCATCTGGACCTCGTGGTAGGCCGGATCGGGTGGGTGATGGGCCGGGCGGATGAGTTGCGGATGCGGACGCTCCGCGGGGTGGTGGGGCTGCTGGGTTCGGTCCAGGCGGCGGAGTTCCTGGTCGCAGCGGCGGACTTGGAGTACGGGTTTAGGGAATACGGGCTCGAGAGAGAAAGAGGAAGAAGGAGAGGGTTTTGGGTTTAGGAAGTACGGCTAGTGTGATTAGTAATAGTGGAGTCCTGAGTGGTTTGTGTTTTGTTCTTGGAGATGGAATAAAATATGGAAAGATACCAGAAAATTCTTTTTAGGCCGCCTTTTTTTTAAAAAAAATTTAAAGAAAAATTAGGCGACCTGTTTGGATGCTCCGGATTTAGAGTCTATTCCAAAACTATAGAATTTTATATGTCCATCTAAATAAAAATTTCGTTTCATATCTTTATAATCTATATATTTTTGAAAAGTATAAAAGAGATTTTATACTTATTAACTCCTAATTCAAAATGAACATATTAAAATTAAACTCTATTGATTTTGAATCAATATATTAGACAAAAATTTAATTCAGTATTTAAGTATAGTATGGGACAAGAGTTTCATCCATGTAGTAGTCTGTTATTATTTTGAATCAGATAAGGTAATTGTTCGTAGGATTAATATTAAGAATTAGAATAGTGTATTTGAAGTATTTGCCTTTTGGAAATATTAGATTTCACATTCATTTAAAAAGAGTGGGGACTACAGATGGAAATTAGCAGTAGCAAAACAAACTCATCTTGAAAGCCACAGACAAAAGATGGGGAGAGTTTTACAATTCCAGTACACAATAAACTACACATTTAGCATCTCAGCTATGTTATAACTTATACATCACGAAGTTGCTGGCTTTAGTCATATGCTGCCATCCTGCAATGTTTGGTGGTTGGTACTCTACTACTATCTATCACACACAGAGTATACATTGTAAAAACAAGATACCGTTGGATCACAAACAAATTTGCTTGCTCAAGGGGAAGAAATTGTAGGATCTGCCACCGAAGAGATGTCTTTGAGACACAGAGTCCACCACACTGGAACCCACAACACCAGGGATACTATAAATATGAAATGTACAAGCATGTATCTACAAAGAGGATCTCGAGTTAGGCAACATTTTTATTGCCACTAGCTTGCTTCAACAGAAAGGATCTCAAGTTCCGCCCACCATAGCGGAGAAAGTCTCGGGGCTGCTGCTTCTGGTGAAATCTCTATTCCCTCCCTTAGTTTAGTAACAACTTCGTTTATTTTTAGCCTTCTCTTAGGATCCTGATGTATGCAATCCTGGATGACCTCACAAATAACGTCCAGCTCTTTATCTTTATGAGTCTTCAATTTAGGGTCGAGCAAAGAGCCAATACTTCTGTTCTCATTCATACATTCCAAAGCCTGTAAATTTTCAGCAGACGAGAAATGTCAGGAAAAAAACAACACACCATTTACTCAAGGGAAATAGTGTTTTTCACTGGAGAAAAGAAAAGCAGTGCATCTTAACTACCATTACTTGCAGAGAGATGGGAACTCAGCTTACCAAGTTTATAAGGGAGCCATCTTCAAAATATGGGGACTTTCCAGAAATAATTTCAAGTAAAAGTATTCCAAAACAGTACACATTTCCTGCTGGATCAGCAGATGTTGATTCAGAGAGATAATTGCCATCTCCTGTTATCTTTTCTTTTGCAATAACATCTTTCCAAACGCTGATGTCTGCAACCTGCAGGACATTATATTAGCACATCACAAGGAGCTAGTGGTTGTTTCCTAAGCAAGGGCAATACACTCATCTCCTAAAAGTCGCACAAGGCTACAACATGTGGATGTTGACTCAGATCAACCAGAGCTCATCGGAGGGTGATGGGATTGTCATTTGAATGGGTTAAGACCAAATAAGGAAAGAAAAAAAAAACAGCCATAACCTCCTGGTTCCCTAATATGTAGGAAGCCTAGATGGGACTGCAAAAGGAAAAGAAAAAAAGAGTACCTTAGCGGCATAATCTTCTGATAAAAAGATAGAACTTGACTGCAAGTCAGGGTGTGCTATGGGGGGGTTGAGCTGATGCATATGTTGAAGACAGTATGCTGTTCCCATAATAATCCTCATTCTTGCAGTCCAATCAATGTGGTCGAATTCTTCAACTGCAAAAGAGTTGCAACGAATGTGATATTCTGACCATATCTAAACTATTTGAGTCAAGATTTTTGTAAAGCGTGGACTCTGATAACTTTTACCATGAAGATGTTCATAAAGTGTCCCATTAGTTGCATACTCAAAAACCATCATTCGCATAAAAGGCTCATCCTCCTCACAGTAACCGAGAAGATTGACAAAGTTCTTATGGTTTATCTGTGAGAGTGTATCTATCTGCACATCCAAGATGGACAAAACAAGTCAATACTCAGTTTAAAAGGTGCAATATTTATTTAGTGTTGTTAGAAATAACAAAGATCACAGGAATGAAAAACCTTTTTCCTGAACTGTGCTTCAGAACGCTTTGACCAATCTTTAGTAGATGTAATTGCAGTGGATGCAACTGCTATCTCTACTCCACTTGACAATGTTCCCTTAAACACAGTATATTCTGGAAAAGTGATAATAATGTTACTAAAATCTTCGCAAGCACCTTCCAGTTCTGTACGATTCAATTTTGGCACCCCTGAAGAAAAAATGAAATCAACAGTCATCTTGTGTATCGAATTTGATTGTGAAAAACTATATGAAACAACCCCTTACTACGAAAGCAACAGAATCACCAGATACCTCTTACCTTAAGGCATAAAAGAATAGGTAGTATGTTTGAAATTCCAGAAAAAACTACGCCATCATAAGAAAATCCCAGAAAACAACTACATCGTCATAAGAAAACAGATCTATGCCTGATAAGTATATAGAGTATAAACAGCAAACTCCACGTTAACTATCACTAGATAACCCATAAGGCAGATGCCCTCTTTCACTCCTCTATAACTAACATCTCTCTATTGCTTAAGTCATGTTGTTTGAGATACTTTAATAATGCCAAAATGATGTCTAATTGCTCAATTTTACTTTTGTCAAAAACTCTTTGTTGAATGTTCTATAATGATTTGTTCCTCTGAGAATTTCTAACATCCTATATCCTTTCTGCTATGTGCAGTACTATGTCAAGTCTACTGCATAACATTGAGATCCATTCAGGTAGCATAATTGTAAGATGATTACTGCCTTCCAATCAACATGTCAAACTGCACACCACAAAAACATTAGTAGTTGAAGGATTCACCTGTTACAAATGCCTTCTGTAACTGTCCACTTATTCCAGTCTTCCAAGGGCCTATTGTTGCTACTCCCTTGCTGCGGCATGCCAGAAGCATGCCTGCTCCCATAGTAAGCAACAATGCAGCCACAGGAAGTACAAGAACATACAACAGTGTCGATCTTTTACTTGATGTGGGTTCATTTACCAAAGGCTTTGTTGGCGTTGATGGGCTCTCTGGTGGCTTTACTGCTGGTGCAGGTGGTGGAGATGATTTTGTCTTGTTTGTTTTGGGAACAAATGCTGGATATGAACCACTTCCAAAAGGTGGAACAGAAACAGCTTTCTTTGCGGGGCTACTACTTCCAGAAGTAGCAGGGAGGTTGCCGGTTTTCTCCAACAGCCTACGACGAGCAATATATGCAATTGAATTTGGTATACCAAAAAACTCACGAGAGCTGGCTGCTGATAAGAAAGAACATCATTATTCTTATGAATCCTTGTTTTGGAAATCAAATGACCAATAAACATTGTGCATTACCATATAGATTGTCACCATGTCCCTTGTCAAGTTCAGATGAAGGGCCTGCTTTGAACCTGAACCTTGATAGTGAAAAAAGTTATATTGTCAAGATATTTAAAGGGTCTGTACTACAGACAAGTAATTGTCATAGTTGAACCAGGAGAAACATAGGAATAAGATAGACCAGAATCTTACAAGGATAAAGTACCAAAAACTTGTTGCATGTTTCCTTTAAGCAAAAGAGCAATGGAGCTAACCATCTTCAGTTTTTGCAAACCACCCTGCCAGAGGCTGAAGAAACATGATAATAATAAGAGGTTCTACAAGAATTCATCTACTTAATGGTAATACTGTAGAGGAATTATAATGCTAGCAGAGAAAAAAAAAGTGAGCAGTACTCTCAACTGGATCAAAGGCTCCTATAGCATTTGTCTCTGCCAGGGTCTTGTAATAAACAACAGTTATATTGTACTAGTAAGTCATACACTTCAAATAGCATTGGCCATTAGTGTCTAATTGAGGAACTTCTAAGTATTATAATAGATTTTTATAATATATATATTTTTTATTCGAAAGCTTGAGTTTGATATTATAAACATGATGACTAGACATAAGTCAAAGAATGGGCTCACTAGATGCTTTATTAGTGTAGTCCAAAATACAGTACGTGTGAGAATTTAAGTGTCTATATCTATCTCTATATGCAAGCACCTTTTATATGAATCCAATTGTCCTCATTGTATTATAATCTACAAGAACAGAAAATGCAGTTGCTTCTACTCGTGATCTCTCGCAAGGTCCTTGCAGATTTTCTAGTGTTATAGGTTACTTGCCATTTGTTTCCAACCATAAAATAGCCATCTTTTAAAGGATCTATTAGAAGTTTATAACTTTTCCAATTAAATCTTCATCTTTCCAAACAGAGGGCTTTAAAATGAAACTAGCTTATGCTTTAGCCTTTTAGGTCACTGTTTGTGTCAAAACCTGATCGTTGGTGGGGGGGGGGAGACAAAAGGTAAAAAAGAAAAATAAGTGGAATTCCATGCTATCTTTGAAATCCATTTAGTTTCCTAGATGCACTTTTGCTATTAGAAGTTTGAATGAGTTGTCAAGATGAAACAAGATATAGAGTGCAAGTTCCTCTCAACAATAAACAAGTAGACACAACTATTTGGTTGGAAGAACAGAAATCGTAATACCATTCAGATGAAAAGTTTTCATGAATTACAAATGAGCTGCCTTACCAGTAACCAACTTTTCGGTTTAAACTGCCACTCTCAGCATCTAATTTACAAGAACGGTCCGGTTCATATTTCAGATCAGCGTGCATGTTAGGTTCTCCAGTCCAAGGTGTGCCAGCATCAAAGTTGTTATAGCAAACAAGACTGTAACAAAGCATAACATAATCAAGCCCATCTTTAGATGATGGAGTAAAAGCATATTAAGGCCAATTGACTTACAGATGCTTAAGTGATTGCATTTCTCCTAATTCCACTGGAATTACACCACCCAAGTTGTTATTCCGTAGGTCCAATATCTCCAACATAGCAAGCCGTCCAATTTCTTTAGGGATAAGACCAGCAAAATTGTTCTTAGAAAGCAAACTGCCAGTAGAGAATATATACAATTTGAAAGTTCAGTAAGGACTGAAGTGGAAAACCTAGACAATCTGTCTTGATACTATTATGAAAAACTACAAAGACAATTTATAAAAGATGACTTGATTTTTTCACTTTTTTGCTAGTTCTGAAAATATGGATTCTGAAAAAGCAGTAAAAGGTATTACTTGACTAGTTTCATGCAAGTAGCATCTTAAGTTACCAACAACAGCATATGAATGCAATTGACAGGTGGACCACAGAATTATATGTAACATGTTTCCATATAAATGTCGCATGGCCAGATTTTATGGTACTTTATGCTTTATTAAGCAAGGATGCGTGTGTGCGTGTGTGTATAAATGCTGGTCATGCTCATATTTAATGCCATTTGACATCAACAACATTATGCAACCTGCCTTTTAGGTAACCATGCATACCTTTCAAAAGGATGCAAATGAAAACTCTGATTCTTTATATGTGAATATCACTGAGCAGTTACAACCATCACAGAGAGTAAAAAGGAGTTCAATCTAATTCAGTTTGTTTAAATGAGTTCCCTAAATTCATTAATTTTTGTTGAATTGTAGTATACTATTTCATGGTATTTGCATTTTTTTACACATTGACACAAATCTCATAATTAACAACTAAAACATTTAGGTTTTTAAGTGATAGTAGCTTCTTCCAGTTCAACTATTGTCTTGAATAACTTTGGCGAAGGTCCATCTCTGCGTTAACTATTCAGATAGAATTATGTAACCTATCTTTAAATTAAAAGAAATGTTGCAAATTGAGTGTTTGGTAAAGTAGGAAAAGGAGATCGCTTCTGTTACATAAGGCTATCTGTCTAAATACCTAATGACGATATGTATATGCAGCTTTTTTAGTAAAATAGACAATTAAAACAGCTACTCACAGAGCTCTCAAGTGACTGAGTTTCCCAAGCTCCGGAGCCAAAGTTCCAACTAGAGACTGTTCATTTAGGTTCCTGCAGTTGACACATTCTCAGACTTCAGTATAACAACATACGAGCATTAAAAGATGTTCCGTTGCTATAAAACACCGCATCTGGATGGATATAATCTTTTACAATGAGAAGTTCATTCTGTAGTTTTTACTGAAATATGCAATTCAATAGAAATCCAAGTATTCAAGTAATCTTCCTGAGTAAATCTAAGATTGCAGGCCGCCATTCAGAATTCATGATTTATCATTTATGGCCCAACAGTGCAATTTAATGATTCGATTTCACAATTCTATGCGATCTCCTTTTCTTTCTTTGCTTTTCTTTTTGTTCCTTGTTCATTGTCCATCTTCCTCATTTTCTCTTGTATAGAGCCTCTATAAAAGTGTTAACTACCCGTATCTCTAATGTTGCCAAGGCTGTTTGATAACTGTGAACACTCACAAATGCTGGATGAAGGTAATATATGTAAATGTACAGTGAAGAGCAACTTAAATGATGCAAGGGAATGGGCATCGACTTAAAAGACAGAAGCAACAGAAAGATGCTGAGATTGAGATAGAATGTAGTGAAGCTTTTCAGGTAAAACCAAATGAAAAGCTTAGAGATGAGCTGAGAAGACCTTAGAGTACTGGTTGGAAGTTGCTCAAGCATTAACTAGAAAATATAGACAAACAAGAGTAGCATCTCACAACACAAATATACCCAATTTTGTTTTAGAGGCTTTATATCTTCTGGGTCCTCCCACCTAGTTAGTTATGCGAGTATTCAATTGTTTATATTCTAAACAATAACAATGGGCAGAGCAGCCATCTTTGCTTATGTCAGAAAGCACAGAGTATGTCGCAGTAAAATGAGAACAAACTCACAGCATAACTACTTTGTCATCATCACAATGAACACCGTTCCAATTGCAAGGATTGCTGTCTCTAGGATCCCAATTTTCCAATACCCCGTACGGATCAACCTCCACTCTCGATCGAAACTTTAACAAAGCCAATCCTTCAACGCCACAACAGATCAAGAGTAAAGCAATTATAGCATCAATTCATCGCAACAACACAAATAGGATCAAAAGTGTAACTTGCAACAGGTAATATCTAAATACCTTCAATATTTAACGAGAAGCATTCATCGCTCAAGAAATGGAGCATCAAAACTGCGGACAGAAACTTGTGCAGATGGAACCCGAAAGAATTCCATCTTCCTCCCATCTCCTTGAGCCGAACTCACTGAGATCTCCAGTCTCTGAAATCAATGTTGCGAACCATCGAGTGCAATTTTTCTCATGTCCACCAAGCTCAAATTTTCACCTGCGAAGAAGAGGCCTTACATTTGAATAGAAAAGTCGCTCAAGAGTACAAAAGCGATTGCTTTGAGCTCAAGTGATCCAATCCAAAAGGGAGAGAGGTGTAAAATGGAGCGAAGGAAGAATGGATTCTTACAGGCTGTAAACGATGCCTCGATGCAACAAAAGGGGGAAGGAACTGAGGGTTTCGTTCTTGGATCCGATGTGCTTACGAGTAACACCAAGAAAGTAGAGTAAAATAATATTAACAACAAAGAACCAAGAGAAATCAACGCACGTAGAGATAACCCTAATATTTTTTTCCCTGGTTTTTCAAATCCGTCCTACTCAAAGGCAACGACGATGTTCCAAAATCGTCGCCATCTAGCGACGGGATCGATACGGCAACGAGATCTTTTTTAATTGTTTTTCTTCCCCCTTATCCCCGCATACTCCTTTTTCGTTTTAGCCCCTGTAATTCTTTGGAATTACTTGGGAGAGGTCGCTTTGACGGCGGGGTAACGGTCGCCGCCGGCTACAGACGAGGTTAATTTTTCCTTCCCGCGCAACATTGGCTGTTGCGGTGGGCCCCCGCGACCGTAGGGATTGAAGGTCGGAATGATGCCACGCGTTTTCTTCTTGACCGAGCTCATCACCACCCGTCGTGCGACTCTCTCTCTAATCCCTCCCTTTTTTCGCTTTAATATTTGTGCTAATTCCAAGTTTTCCGACATGGGGTGCACGACTTGGGACCAGAAGTGTAGATAATAATAATAATAATAATAATGTTACTTAGAACTCCTACATTATTATTATTATTTTTCATATATATTATTGAACTCTTTTTATTATTTATATACACTCTCAAAATTAAAAAATATTTATATATATCCTATTAAATTTAAAAAAAATAATTAAATAAAAGTCTAATGCAACAAACCTTTTGATTCGGAGAGGTTATATGGTTAAAAAAAATTTAAAAATATATGTAAAAAATTGGGATAGTTTGGAGGACTAAATAATATTATCTATTATAATAATAAGGGTAAATTATAGTATATCATCTAATTTAGCTCGATTTTAATTTATCTTTTATAGTTCAAACTTATGCCTTTAATTCTTGAGTGTCCAAACTAAATTATAATCGTTCAAATTTTTAATTAAAAAGTGGTGGGGTTCCATTAGCATCAATATTTTATGTCATTAATATAGTATAAAAATAACCAAATTATTATTATATCATCTTTAAATTAGACTATATTTTTATGAAAGTTCATAAGTCTTTAATTTGATAAGTCAGTTACTTAAGTTTGAAATAAAAATTAGATAAGCTAAAATTGAGTCATTCTTCATTTATCCAAGCCCTTTTTTTTTCATTAGTAAAAGCGAGGTTGGCTATTTAAAAACTAATGCATCTATTTTTATATTAAAAGCACACTTTTTTTTTTATTGAATTATGAATAATTTACCTAGAAAATATACACTTGGGGTAGAATAAACTCCATTATTCGACATAAAATGACATGGATTAAATGAACTCCGAATCATAAGTATTCTCTTCACAATAACACTACAATCAGATGTGTGGAAAAATCTCCAAAAAGATTATGTTCCGGACAAAGAATACGAAACAAAAACATGAAAACTATGTCTAGCATGCCTGTAAGCAGTGGCCTTCCAGAATCAAGAAACTCGATAAATAAATGAATCTAAATTAGTTTTTTTAAATTTAAATAATGTTTAATTTTTTTTCGTTGTTTCCATGATGAAATTTTTATTTTTATCTATCACAAACTAATGTCGAATGGTAGCTGTAGCACATCTGAACCAGTTGACTTGGCGTTTAATTTTCAAATTTGAGGAACAAGCTGTGACCTGGCAGCTTTGCTATTTTTGTTATTATTTTGCCCCTCTGCCCTCTGGTGTAAAATTAGAATAGATAGAATAGTATTTGCCCCTCCTTAGATTTTGGTCTTTGCTTTGCCTCTTACTAACTTAACTCCATGCTAATCTAGTTAGCCTTTTAGTCTCCAATCAATAATAATAATAAGAATAATAATAATACAATAACCGATTACACTAAGATGTACACATTGACTCTTTATATTATAAAAAATATATTTATCATTTTTAATTATTTTAATGAAGATAGTCTCATAATTGTTTTATTTTAAAATTTTCCAATCTTTTCTTTAAGAGTAAAATAGTTTTTATAGGAATTTAAAGTGATCATACAACACCCACTTATTATTTCTTCGGAAAACATTAAATAAAAAAGACATTTTAAAAAGGATTTAATATGGCACATAATAACAAAACAAATGCAACAGTTTATAGATTTAGAGATAAGGGAATTTATACTTTACCCGCAAGTACTAGATAACTAAAAATATTTTTTTAACTCATCTAAGGTGATAACGGAACGGATTGTAATATATATATTATTGAGATCGAATTGATATTATTTCATTCAATTATTTATAATTTTATTTTAATAAGTATCTTTAAATAAGACATATAAATTAATAAAATATGATAAAAAAAATAACGGATTTTAATTTAAATATAACTACAAAAGAATATAATTTACGCCTAAGCCCGGGTAAAACATAGTGTCTCCTAGAGATAATAATAATAATAATAATAATAATAATAATAAATAATAATAATAATAATAAATAAAATCGTCACGTGAATTCCACGAGTGGGATGGGCTAGATACCTAGACCTAGAGCTAGACATGGTCCATGACGGTGGGAGGAATCAAACTTAGCCCGATATGGACGACCGAGTCAGAGGACGGTGGACGAAAGGGAGAGGAGGAAGAGGTCGTCATCAGAGCGATAACCCTGTCACGATAACACGAATACGCGTCCCTTTATCCTACTTAATCCTCTGATTATATATATATATTATATTATATTATAGAAAACTATTTACAACCCGGGACCCCAGAAGAATTCGCATTATTGGAGCGCACGGATAGAGCCCTAAATCCTCTTCTGTTATTTTCCCATTTTGACCCTGGCTTCGGATCCTCTCCAGGAGGAACCCGTGCGGATGAGGACGTGCCGACCGACTCACCTGCACTGCCGCAATTCGCAGATCGCACCCTCATTTTTGGTGATTTTTCATATCAGATACGTTGTGCACTTGTGCTCTAACTATTTGAAGTTAATTCTGGTAGATGTAGGGTGTTAAACGGAAATTTAATAAAATACTTGGGTTTTTATGCTTTTAACAGCTGGATGGATACCTGATTACCAGGCAGGCAATCTAAATAGGCTGTATGTAGGGAATTGCAGATGATCCCTTGTGTGGTTGTGCCACTTCCCTCTCCAATTAAAAAAAGAGAAGTACAAATAATAAAATGGATTTTTTGAAAAATAGAAGAAAAAAAAAAGAGGGGTAGAGCTCCCGAGGAGAGAAGGGACGACGAAGCTTACCTCTTACAGAGGGCGAGCGGAGAGAGAGAGAGAGAGAGGGAAAGGCGAGATGTCTCGGCGAAGGGCGCTGCTCATGAGGCGGAGCCCCTTGCCGTGGTCGCTATCGTCGTTATCCGGGGAGATCGCCGGAGATCCTAGGGTTTCGCCGGCCGGAGAGGAGGCGGAGGATGAGGTGGAGGTGGCGGAGGACGACAGGTGGTCGACGATGCTGCCAGAGATCCTGGCTGAGATCGTGAGGAGGGTGGAGGCCGGAGGCGAGAAGTGGCCGCCGCGGAAGGACGTCGTGTCCTGCGCCTGCGTCTGCCGGCGGTGGCGAGAGATCGCCAAGGGGATCATCCGACCCCCTCTGGAATGCGGAAAAATCACCTTCCCTTCCTCGCTCAAACAGGTAAGTCTTAATTCTCTTTGGATTTGGTGTTTGGAGATCAATTTAATTAGGTTTTGTCGAGGATTCTGTTTCCGTGGATTTTGATGTATATAAGGCTGTTGTTGTAATAAATTTTCGTGAGGGGAATTAGTTTACTTGATGATTCTGGGGGTAGAAATTTGTGATAATTTGGTTTTTGTTGTGTTGGGAGTTTTGATAAATTAATGGGCTGTGGTATGTAAATGTGGTGATGAAATAGCCAGGGCCGAGGGATTCTCCCATGCAATGCTTTATCAAAAGGAACAAGAAGAACTCAACGTTTTATCTGTATCTCGCCTTGACACAAAGTAAGTTGATTCCAACCAGCGAATGTCATGTATGTCTCTTTGTTTATATTTTATCTAGAGCCTTTTCCGATAGTACATCTTACATGCTAAATGCTGATGATATGATGCGAATGCAGCATTTATTCATTTACTTGTAAAAGAGTAGACATAGATATGCAATATTTGTTTAGGAACTTGTACGATTTACTAATTGGTATCCTTCATTATTGTGAAAGATGTAATTTTAAATATATCAATCTTGGAGAGATCGGGAGTGTGAGGTGGTGCCAGGTAGATCCATTTTAAGATCAGTATATATATATATATTTTTCTTGTGCAAGTTATAGTGAACATGTAAGTTTCACATTTCTAGCATAGGGAAAACCAAGTAACCACAACTACATTCATGGAAACCTTAATTCTACATCAAGCATCCTCTGGGTGGAGACAACACACCAAATGATACAAATCTGTGATCTAAAAGATATGGCCAGCCATGTTCCTGTGATATTATTGGGAACAGTTTCATCGTCCATTCAGACTATATTATACAACTTCGAGAATTTTGATCTTGATTTGCCATTGTCCTTCATTCATATGTATCTCACTGCCTGTTTGGACCTTGATTTTCTTCGTTGTCTTGGCTAATATAGCATACTGTTGCGATTCTTTGATCTGTGGTGTATTTGGTCTTCCTTTCAGCGTTCATGGATAAAGGGAAGTTCCTATTGGCAGCGCGAAGGTTTAGAAATGGTGCCCACACAGAGTACATCATCTCTCTTGATGCTGATGATTTGTTCCAAGGAAGCAATGCTTATGTTGGAAAACTAAGGTGATGCATCAGTATTTGAAATTTCCATCTCTACAGGCTTTATATATACACCCTCGGTTTCTTTTCCATGTAAATCATATTCTTTTTGGTACTCAATTTGTGAGAAAGGAGCTGCACATGGTATATTCTATTAAACTTTTTTTTTGGTAACATGCATTAGACAGAATATTTCACTGCATTCAAAGTTGATGGGAGACAGCTATGACATGTAGTTGGTTATACCAAGGACTTATAACCAAGCATATAATGTGTCATAAACTTAGGAGCACTTTAAGCTAGGCAATTGTGTTTCACACTTAGTGAAGTCCTAAATCGCTTTTATATGAAAATTTATAGGAACTTGTGATTTTAGTTTCACACTTTCTTCCCTAACTTCGATTTACTTTATCCTTAAACCAGTTTAAGTACTAAATGTTTCGCCTAGAATATTAGCATATTCCCTTTCATAGATCTCAGTATGTTGCTTGATGTTCCTTGCAGATCTGATTTTCTAGGCACAAAGTTTACTATCTATGACAGTCAGCCACCATACAATGGAGCTAAGCCATCAAGCAGCAGATCATTGCGTCGTTTTGCCAGCAAGCGGATCAGTCCACAAGTCTCAGCTGGCAATTTTGAAATTGGACAAGTGTCCTATAAATTCAACCTCCTCAAATCAAGAGGACCAAGAAGAATGCACTGCATTCTACAATGTCCTTCAGCTCAAGATACCGCTGAAGGCGATCCTTCAAAGTCGAAGCTGAAAGATCTCACTGGGCTCACAATTCTGAAGAATAAAGCTCCCAGGTGGCATGAGCATCTGCAGTGCTGGTGCTTAAATTTCCATGGCCGGGTCACAGTTGCCTCAGTGAAGAATTTCCAGCTAGTGGCGACTGCTGATCCCAGTCAACCATGGGGTGACGAGGAAACAGTGCTGCTCCAGTTTGGAAAGGTTGGCGACGACCTGTTTACCATGGATTACCGACAGCCTCTCTCAGCCTTTCAGGCATTCGCGATCTGCCTTACCAGCTTTGGTACAAAGCTTGCCTGTGAATAATAACTTCGCTAGATATATCATATTTGGGCTGATTCTGTTTCTGTATTTTTTTTCCCCCTTTTCTCTCTGTAGGCTTGGAGGTATGGTATGTTTGGGGGTTTTCTTTTGTGCTAGGGAGAGTGTTCCATATCTTATGCTTGTCGATTTTAGTCTCCTGTTTCTTTTATCCTCTTCTTCCTTGAACGTGATGACATATTGTATAAATTTGTTACGGTGGCAATTTGAATGATAAAATCAGTGTGTTTATCTCGTGCCAGGGGCATCCTAGAAATCATGGTACATGAAAATTCCATCATCCTTCCGTATAAAATATTTAATATGAAGTATGGGCTTAATATCGTTTGAAGCAGGTGTGGTTCTTGGCTTCTTTCTTCTTTCTTTCTTTTTTTATTTTTTAATTTTATTCTTGTTTTTTGTTTTTGTTTTTGAGAGAGAGAGAGAGAAGCAGGTGTGATGTTAGCTAGGTGGTTGTTGATATAAATAGCCCCGAGCTACAGATAAGATAGGGGGATAGAAGGATGCAACCATGGGATTATGACAGGTAAATAATGGTAGGTTCAAATTAGTAGCAGGCAGAGTTATGAAGTGTAGTAGGTAAGTGTGGTTCAGCTAGCTAGGAAATTGAAGCATAGTATTCTAACTAGTTATTCTTGGTGGGTGCTTAACGTACCTGTGATGACAAGTCTTTCATCCTCAAATTCAATATCCAATTACAGCAACATGTAATAGGAGTAAGGCCCCAAGCTGGGCGTTGTTGGGAGTCTCATACACCTTGTTTTCTTTCTAGGAAAAGGTTGGTTGGTTGGTAAAACTACATAGAGTTACAAATAAAGACAATGTTTGCAGCTAAACATTCACTCTAAAAGTAATCAAGTTTCCAGAGGTTTTAATTCCAGACCTGTTTACATAACAAAATAGAGTTACAAATACTCTTGTTTTACACCAAAAATTCTGGAATACAGTCCGATATCTGTAACAGAACTCTCACAATTTGCCTGTGTAAATTTTCCTTCTTCCAACTAATAGCTTTAACTCGAGCAAGATATATGGTGATCTATCTATATAGACACAATATAGAATATATCTGAATGAGTCTTTTATTTAGTTTATTCCTCCTTAATTACAACATAAACAAAAGGTTCGCCATCCTAAAGCATATTCACATCTGCTACCATAACTAATTTATAACTAAATTAATGATTGTTTATTTTGATCAAATGTTCCGCAATATGACAAATTACTAATTGAACTAGTTACAGTGAAATTTGCTTTAATGACTAGGTTGATTAATATACATCTCCCAATATGGTTCTACATTTGGAGCCCATTGGAGCTAATTATATTTTAGAGTTCCATACACTCTATTTTAGTTGTTATTATTATTAAATAATATAAAACTATAGGATAATGATCGATTCTAAATAGTAATAAATAAAATATTAATTACAAAATAATTTAATATCAGACTTATTTTGACAGTTTTGACGAGGCCTTCCTAATAATAATATTTTTATTAAAATTTGATTAGCAAATTAAATATATACTAAGTTTAAATTATTAGTAAGAAAAATGATATAGATAAATTCAAAAAAAAAAAAATTCCTTCATCACTGGAGGCCAATTTATAATTTAAACATATAAAACTAATGTAGGGTAATTTTATAATTTAAAATATAACAGTAATTTAGAACTCACTTCTAAAATCTCTCTCAAGCTCCAAAGTTGAAGCTTGAATTAGAGTCCCATTGGAGCAAGAATCTAATGGGCTGCAGGCTGACTTCCTTTCCTCTAAAGTACATCTTCTCTTCAAGCCCCCTGAGATACAAAGGCCTGCCTGCTATGGTTGAATATCATAACCTGCTTATCTTTTCCAAATCCAAGGATTAATTTGAACTCTGCATGGAGTAATTGAGCCGCTCTATCTTCAGCTGAACAAGTTGAAGAAACATGTGCATAAAGATTATATGAAACAGAGCTTAGAGCAACAACCACAGAGTTTGCAAGTTCACTTGATCACACATACATAAGGAGCACAACATAGAGTCCTGACAATCCTAAACAGCAGAGTTTCTCATGCATGCAACCAACACAATCTGCACAAACCCAAAAGGACAAACAAGCTGCACATGAAATTCAGATGCAGATGCACCGATACCATGCGAGCTCTAGATTATTTTTTGCCTCGCAGTTTCACACCGAGGGCCCTCTCCAGTTTTGTGATAATTTGCTGATTCGGAATGGCCTTCCCTGACTCGTACTCCTGAATGATTTGTGGCTTCTCGTTGATCAGCTGTACCATGCAGCAAGTTAAGAAGGTCAAATTTTCGATCAGATGAAATTTATCTGGCTTATATCACATGAGTATCCAAATGATACCTGTGCAAGCTTAGCCTGCGTAAGCTTTTTATCCAGTCGAGCTTGCATGAGATTTTTCTTCAGTTCACTCGGCACACGTTCATCTAGTTGAAATTCAAAATTGAAAAGTGGATTTGTCATATTCAAAAGAAAATTTAAGTAAATCAAGCAATATCCATGGGCAAACAGACCAATTTCTTTTCTCAATTTTAACATATAAAAAACAACACAAACCAATTATGAGGCTAATTCCTCCAACAAGGGGTTTCTAAACTTATCCCCTGCTGCAGAAAAATTGGCTTAATGATCTGGTTACCTATTGCCTACAGAGCACTTTGAGTATCATTTAATTTTAAAATGCTGCCATCACAAACAAACTGGATTCAAAAGAATGATAACTGATAACTCCACAAGCTAAAGAGAGAAATGAGAGAAATATTTATAATCATTAACAATTTCACAAAGATAAGAAGCAGGAGAACTCAAAAAATTAAAGAAAAAAACAACAGTATATGAACCACCTAGTGAAATTGAAATCATCACTTACGAGAAAGATTCTCATTATCCTCATCAAGCTTCCTCGTGTTCAAGGATGTGCTGCTAGAAGCAGCTCTATTCGTACCAGCATTAGCTGCAAAACCACCACACACACACAAAAGAGAAGAAATTTACATGATTAACAGTCGAATCATTAGTCGATGGCTTGATTCATCTAAAAAACACTAAGATACAAGAGGGCTAAAAGTAATACGCCTATATAAAAAGGATCAAAGCAAATAATGTATATATCCACACGAAAATTTTGACATTGCAAAAGAAGGCAATCCTTTCTTATCCGCATCTCTTCCTTCCGCCAGGCGAGAATAATATTTCGTCTAGGGATGAGAAAAACGTAGCATGAGCCTCGGTGAAGCCCAAAAGATTTATCTACCTTTGAATCCGCTTATTCCTACGGAAACAAATCGTATTCACTACAAAATAGAGCAATAGCAGAGATGGAGATAGATCCATGGCGATCTTGAAGGAGAAGAAGGAGGAGGGATGGGGGATAGGGCATACACTTCTTGACGGTCTCGATCTCGGCGCCGCTGCGACGGGCGGCGTTGACGGCTTTATCGTCCTTCTTGGCGGCAGAGTTCGGCGCCTTCTTCCGGATCACAACCGGCTCCCAATCTTGGCTAATCGGACCGATTCCGGCCATTCCGACCGAGTGGTGTTTGCGATGAAGTTGCAGGGGGTTCTTAGGGTTTGATAGAGAGAGGTATGGGGCTAGGACCTCGGTTTGCTTCTTGTTTGAGTAATGATTCAATACTAATCAATTAGTTATTAAAAATAATTTTTATCTAAATAAGTTGGGTATATAAGATATTTTAGGTATACGACTAGATTAATTAATAAAAATATTGTTTTTATTTATTCTTATAATATTTTCTTAATAATAGACGTGTTAACTTCTATTAATTTATTATTATTTTTATTTTTATATAAAAAATAGATAGCTAAGAGAAAAATAAAATATAATTAATTTATTTTTATAATTTAGAAAAATGATTAAACTTCTGATTAATTTTATTTAGTATCATTTAATCTCAATCAATTAGAAGAGAAAAATTAATAATTTTTATTAAATCATTTGCCTTGTTGTCTCATATATCCGAAAGCCTCAAAATTCCAATAATTTAATTAGCCACAGAAATAAAATATAGGCTATTTATTAAATTGTAAAGATAAGTTGCATACTTTTATATGGGAGCATTTGCATAAATTTTTTTCAAAAAATTTTAAATAGTAAAAATAAGATTTTGCATGTATGTTTCATATAAACTGTGTAGTTTATTATAAAAAGATAAGTATCTAATATTTAAAAAAACATACACTTAATTTTAAAGATCTAATTTTGTATTATGAAAATTTAAGAATTTTTTTATGCAAATAGTCGGTTTCGTGTCAGTTAGTTTTCCTTCGGTGCAAAATTAGTTCGATTTTGAAAGCTACATAAGATTACAGTAAAGCGTTTTCTTTTTTTATTAGTATTCCCTTTGTAGCCCTAATAGGATAAGCCATCTCCTTGGGTTCGGATAAGTTTTGCTCATAAGAAAGGGTCTCCGATAAAGACTAGGTCTTTGTGGAATGGTGGTCCTAAAAAATGTCCTACTGTTGGAGCACGTCGTCGGGTTGCATTCCTTGGCTTATATTGGAGTATCTTAAAATAAGTGCCCTAAGATTTCATCACCAACACCAATAGTCAATGGTCGTCGTCAAAATAGGGCCGTCAAAATAATCAAGCTGGCTCCATCAAGCTCAGCTCATATTTGAAACAAATCAAACTTGGTTAATTGGATTAAACTCGGAACAGGTTAGCTAATAATAAACTTTAATTTAATTTGATAACATTTTTTAATTTAATTCTATTAACTCCAGACCGTCCAAAATTCAATACTAACCTTGACTTGAATTTAATTCTACTTGTCATGCGCCCGAAATAGGCTTCATATTTTAGATTAGGCTGGAAACTAATTTCAATTTTCACTTTTTAAAAAGTGCTTAAGATATCACTAGAACAAACAAGAAGGATCATAGAACTCTAAATACTAACTTGGCCCCTCTACTCCTTACAGCCAAGTGCTATAAGGGCCAAATAACTCCATGCAACAAAAGTTACGAAATTGAAATGAAACTTTATAGTGAGAGAGGCATTACCTTGAGGCACAACCTGGATTTGCGGCAACACTGAGAGTTTTCTGTACTAATCTGTCAAAATTTTCTTTCGAAATCGAATGATAATATACTACAAGCTATCGAATAGGCAAAATCCGAGCCATTACCTTCAAAAATCAAAACTAATCCCTAGAGTATTAGTACAACATCAATCAGATCAGATATCCAATTCGCCTTCATCATATCCATCAGAGCCCACCTGCATTTTAAAATTTTGACTCCATAAACATGATGATAAATTGATAATGATACATATTAAGGAGTTCAATAGTACTCTCGAACTAGAAGGCAAAAGGGCTTTTACCGACGGAAGCCGGTCCGTTTCCCACCCGAGAACTCGGCAAACGGCTTCCGCGAACCCCCGGTGCGCCCACGGCTGCCTCGTCTTCGAAATCGTGCGCGCGTGCTGCACGAGCCCGGCGCAGCTGGGGAACTTCCGCCAAGACCTAACCCCGATACCCTCGCAGACGAGGCAGGAGAACTCCCCCTTCTCCTGATTCCCCTCGTAGTAGCCCCTCAATCCCCCGTCCGTCTCGAACAAGTCGGAGAAGAACCGGCATGCCCTAGCCTGTCCCTCCTCCTCGTCTTCCTCCTCCTCGAACGGATCATCCTCTGCGTCGCCGGTGGAGAAGAAGGCGCGGGAAGCCTTCACACCATTTGCCTGCGCCTTGACGGCGACGGAGGGAGGATGCGGAGGTGGTTTGCCTCCGGCGGCGGGGGAGACGGCCGGAGGCCACTCGGTGGGGACGAGAGTTGAGGGGATGAGGGGTTCGCACGGCCACGGGAGGTCGGTGAGCGGCGGATCGCGGCGATCAGATGGTTGTGGATGGTCGGGGGGTGGATTGGAGTAGGACTGGAGCTTGTGGAGTCGCTTGAGCTGTCTTCGCTTCCTCCTTTCCTCCCTCTTGAATGCAGTGGAGTTGGATGGGCGGAGGTGAGGGTGAGGGTGAGGAGGATTAGGGTTAGGCTGGAGAGGGGAGGGGAGGAGGGCTTCGTCGTCGAGATGGAGTTGCTCGAGGGCGGGAGCGAGTTGGTGCGGGTCCATGGGGGTAAAAAAGGAACAGCGGGAGAACGATTTGTTCGGAAAAGCATTAAACATATGAGGTTGTATTCGGATCTATATTTTAGTTTTCGGATCTAATTTCACGATCCATCTTTATTCGCTCTTAGGTGTTGGATTATTATGAATTTTTAGTCTGTAATATTCCTAATTATCATTTTCCAATCCGAACGCATTCTAACAAATTCTCGATTTTTAGTTTAAATATATAGCTAATATTAGCAGCTTCCGCTTTTGAGTCAACGGTATTGCTGCTCACTAGCTCAGTTAAAAACGACGATGATTTAAGTTTTTAGCCCTCCTAACTTAATTGCCTTCACGCTAATAGGAGAAGAATTGAAAAAATTGTAAAAGAAAAAAAAAAGTAAACCATCCTCTCAGAGTTGGATCTCACTCCAGTTCACGAGCCTTTGGATCCTCAAAATCCTCTTTAGAATCACAACATAGATCAACAAAAATTTACTAGCTGCCATTCCGAACAGAGTCGGCACCTAAATTCACAACTCAAATTTGCAGAGGCGAGAGAGCCGAATCAAGCCCACTCGCAAGAGTCGCTTGCTTTGCCAACCTGAGCCTCCAGTGCTTCCATCTGCATCTCCAAATCCCGCAATCTCTTGCTCATAAGATCCAGTCGTTTCTTTGCAGCCTCATCTGCACTCGGACATACCAATAGATTTTTACTCAAAGAAACTCCAGAGACCAAGTCGAAATTAATTAAGCAGGGCTTTGTCTCCTTGCTCTTTTGACTGAATGATACGTGGTTTAGTGAATTAATAGAGAGGGGGAGAGAGAAAGAGAGTACCAAAACGGGAAATGAACTCAGATATCGTTACTACTTGCCCACTGCTAGTAGTAATCGTAGCAGCGGCAGCGGCGGAGGCGGAGGGGGAGGCGCTACGAGCCTCCTGTTCACCGTGACTGGTTTCCTTCTTTCTTCCCATCATAATATATAATTCGCCAGGTTCAAATTCTTCTCTTCTCTTAGCTGCACCTCTTAATATCATGCATGGAAGATTGGAAGTGATATATAGAGAGATAGAAAAGGGGATCAGATGTTTGACCAGTAAAAAAGGGAATTAATCGATCAAAGGCATACTGGCCCTGAGATCTATGACCAATTGGTTGTCTGCTCACATGATCGGATTTGATCATGGAGTACTTATCTGATCATAAATTAGTGGTGAAGTTTCGTGGAGGAGGGGTTGGGTTGAGGTGAGAGAGCGAGTCAGCTTCTAATGGTCAAATATTCTGCATCAGCTTTGAGTCTTTGACCGGGCGACTTGGACTAAGAAAAAAATTTCCGTTATAATTTCACTCAACCTGGGCCTACTTCTCTCCTCAGTTTTGGATAATACTGGGGAAATTTTGCTGAATGTGATGTCTAGGAATTTGGTGGTTATTCTTAAAGATATGGAGTTGGATTTCTCTATCTATATTACGTCCTGATGTGCATCAACACTTCACAGTGTCATTTAGTATAGATGTAGATTTGGATAGTATGCCAGTTATTTCAATCTATGTGAACATTTGTGGACTTTATACCAACTTTATTTAGGGTGCACCCAATTGCAGTGCCCCTGAACGATTTGTGAGATAAAAGTATATTTATTTTAATATAATAAATAAATAATAATTTAGAACTATACTAGCATAGTAATATTTACTTCTTTCTGGACGTCACTTTAATTTACTATCATTTCAATCAATATCTCTCTTTCTTCTTCCTTGTATTAGTCTTTTATCAAATTTTAGGGTAAATTTTTTTTTTTTTTTACTTTCCTTTCTATTATATGGTTTATAAATCAAAATAAATTTTCACTGTAAAAATTGTTGATCAGGTGAAGATATAACCCTAGATTAAAATGCTCAATCAAAATAAATTAATTTTAATTAAAAAAATTTAAAAAGTTAATAGACCTCGTGATATATTAAATTTGGTAAGTAATTATGGCTTATTTTCAAGTCTAGCATGCATGTGCTCCTAGGCTTATATATGCCACTTAGCCATATGATGAAGGCATGCGAGAGTGCACTTTATTGAACAAATACCACCTATTAATTCTAAATGCAAGTAATTAAGTGCACTAGATTGAAATCTTGAAGCTGATTTCCTTTGCAAGAGAAGGAACAATTTAATTTTGGTGAGGATTTTTTTTTTTTTTGGGTGTATTTCGCAAGATTTGTGTGCAGAAAGGTAGCATTTTACCCAGTTTATGATGAATCTTGTGGACTACTACCATGCCTAAGGAGATGGTTGTGTTATTCAATGCTAGGAATATGAAGTGCAAATATCTGTTAAAGATTCTTCTGGCATGTGTTTTAATATTTCGAGCTTAAAGAATTAAGACTCACAAAAGAGAGAGAAAAAAAAGTTTAAATGCTTCCTGGACGTTAGCAATGACGAATATGAACTGATCAAGGATTAGCTAGAGAAGCAAATGGAACACTTCTGATGGATATACTCGATTTTTTTTTTCTTTTTAATTTATACGTACTCTATTATTAATGTGCACATTAATTGCCTTAGACGTGAGCAATGACGATTATGAATTGTTCAAAGAATACTCTCTCTCCCTCTCTCTTCCCTTTGTTATTGCCTAATAAATTGTCATCTATAATTGGATAAGGGAAAAAAAAGAGAAGAATTATGGGTGGAGATTTATACGTTAAATTCAATACAGAAGATGTGATTGGTGATTGAAGCAAATTCTCTTTTTACTCGATGCTAATAATTCTAATGAATGTGAAACCAACACGGCAGAGATGGACTGGAATTGATGAGCAGGAATTGAAATGAAGCGAAAAAGACATGCTAATAGCAACACATCCACAAGAGTTTGCTCATCAATTTATTAAGATGCGTTGTTACGTAGAAGAAAAGGCTTAGAAACTTCATTAAACCTAGAAAAAAGTTGCAGGTGGAAGTTGAATCCGTAGAAAGGAATAGAAGAAGAAGAAGAAGAAGAAGAAGAATAAATGATCAATAAGACGATGATTTAACCAATTCGACCTGATCGCTCAGCATCCCTTTTTAGGGGAAAGCATGTAGGTGTAAATCATTAAAATTCCTATGTCGTTATAACAAAGAAAGAGGATGGAGATAGAAGAAGAAATTAAGGAGATCTTCTTCGTTTAGCAAGTTGGGATGGGTCTTTCTACTAGAGAGCGGTCCTAACTAATTCCCTCTCATTGAAAGGCTCTTTCTGCTGTCAGACGACCTTTTGTATTCCTTCTTCGAGGCCCTTTAGTTTTTAATCTTATGATACCTGAAAGGATATATGGATAAATAGAGGCTTAAGCTTTTGGAGTATGGAGTATAAAATGTAAAATATAAAACTATTTTTTATAATAATTTAGTTTTTAGATTAATTAATGAGTTAAGATAATATCAGAACAGAAATTATAGGTTAAAATTTTATCATGATTATGTTTGTCTGAAAATATAAAATTTTATATATTTAAATTAAATTATTTATATGTGCTCATTAAAGTATCTCAGCTCAGGAGTGAAAGTTAGTGTTGATATATAAAATATAAAATTTAAATCATTTTATCAAGTAAGGAATAATTTTTATAGAAAAATTTAAATATAGAAATTAAAAAGTAAAAGCAGTAAGAAATTTACTTTGGATTAGTTAGTTTAAGAAATTTTGTAGGGAAAAGTTAAAGAGAGAGAGAGAGACGGGAGGAGGAGATGGAGAATGTGGTGGTCACGATGGGGTTGGTGGTAGCAGCAGGTGGAGAAAGAGAAGAATAGTGATAAAGAAGGGAAGAGAGGGATGGAAGGAGACAGTGCGAGAAAAAGAGTGAGGGAGAGAGCGTAGGAAAAATAATTTGGTGAGCTAGTGGTTTCTTTCTTAGGAAAAATGTGTTTCCTTAATGAAATATTTTCCTTTCAAAATTTTCTTCCAAAGAAAAAGTTTTCAATCTTTCTAAAACTTCGTAAGAAAAGTCAAAATGTTTACATAAATAAACTTCTGTGGGAAAGTAGGCTATCCAAAACATGCAGTAAGCATTAAGAAATTCTCCACACCGAGATTGGAGCGTACCGGATTCACAGTCAAGTAAGCAGACGGCGGCGACGACGACGACGAGAAAGTAACGAACCAATGACAACGACAAAGATTCCGGAAAAGGTGGCCATCATTCCAGCAGTTCATCAAGCACTACAGAGGTCCAAAAACAAGCCACGTCAACAAGATAGCTCCATGCATCAGCTAGCCACGGTCGCGGTCGCACAACTACAAGTCCCCATGCTTACTATGACATTTAAGACTCCCGCCTCTCTCTCTCCCTAGTCAAGCCTTCCAAGGGATGATCATGAAAGTAAACAAACCAAGGAGCATGCCAAAAAGGGCCCCACGGAACGGCTCGAGTCTAATCCATAAGGAATACGTGAAAACGAATGGGGGCCAGAACCCTCCTTACTCACTATACTGAGCTTCTCTACCATAGTGCAACGTGGACATGGATCGTGATTGGCACGATCGAGGGCTCCACATGCGCAGGACTCTCCACTTCACTACCGGCCAAAACAGCCGCATAGACCGCTTCGTTTCGCCGACCTATCACTCCGTTTTATATACGGGAAACGAGACGTTATTTTAGAAACAAATACTCCCTGTTTACGAGGGTGGACAAAACCGATAAGTTCATACGGGTGTGGTTTCCTCGGTCGTCCAAATTAACACATGCCCTGCCACTCCCCCCTCAAGTCGGTTTCGGTTTCTCATCACCAGTCCACCACCGTCCAAGCCACTTTCCACATATGTATATTTATGTGTGTATGTATATGTATATGTACATACCACAAACCCACCGACCCTACGATGTAGATCGATCCATTGGCAGCTGGGACTCGAATCTCGAAACATGCCGTGGCTACCGAGCAGCGGCCGGGCTATGATCCCGGCGACTCAGGAGGCCATTCGGCGCCACCACAGCCTGCAACGTAGCCCCGGGCAGTGCGGCTCCGTGCACGTGCAGCGTGTGTCGGCGCCGCTCCCGCTGGTGTGGTCGCTGGTGCGCCGGTTCGACCGGCCGCAGGAGTACAAGCGGTTCGTGCGCACGTGCGCGTTGCAAGCGGGGGACGGGGGCGTCGGCAGCGTGCGGGAGGTGCGCGTGGTGTCCGGGCTGCCCGCCGGCGTCAGCACGGAGCGGCTCGACAAGCTGGACGATGAGCAGCACGTGATGGGGTTCTCCATCGTTGGCGGAGACCACCGCCTCGTCAATTACAGGTCAACCATCAGCCTCCACGTGGACGACGAGGGGGCCACCGTCGTGGTGGAGTCGTACGTGGTGAACGTGCCACGTGGGAGCACGGAAGAGGAGACGTGCATCTTCGCGGACACCATCATAAAGTGTAACCTCAGGTCTCTCGCCCACGTCGCCGAAGGAATGGCCGCACGATACGGATCCAACGGTCAGCATGGCTGATGGATGGTGGTTGGCGGCGTAGTTTGTGTAGGTAGTACACAGGTGTGGCAGCAGCAGTCTTAAGTGCTGATTTAACGTCACTGTAAATAGATGGTGTAATTAAATGAGTTGCGACTTGTTTTGGTTTGAGCTGAGCAAGTAGTCAAGTAGGTGTCTGTAAATCATCAAATACTGCAAGTTATTTTAATGTTTTGGTTTCTTTTTAATGCGATTTGTGTTGTCAAATGACGTTACTTTTTGCAAGCAAATAAATAACATCGTCACGTACCCTTCCGTAGTTCTCGGTGGTGGATCTATGGGCTTTGGTACCTTATTGGGCTCTGGAGTCTACTCCCTCAATCTCTACTCCACATATTACTTAATGGGCCCTTTGGCTCGGTAGTCGGTACAGATCTTCGACGTGCCGTGACGATCATTGATCGTTGCTAGCAAGCAGCAACCAAACTTGAATTCGGGTTTCGGATCCTCGACAGCTAGTGCGACCCGCAGCCCGAGGCCTAATCGAGTGCGATTCTGAGATGGTGACGTGTTACGTTTATTCGGATCACGGACCTTACTATCTGCCACGTGTTTTTACTAGTTTACCCATAGAACAACAGTAAGAGATTGGACGGACAAAGCAGTGCCAGCAAAGTACCAGCTGGCAAACTTTGGGCCCCACAAGAAGCCCTCCTGGCACCCGCCCCGAGGGGGAATTGCACGTGACCCACCACCAGCCCTCTCCTCCCCCAGTCCCCCCACCTCCACCCCGACACTTTACACCTCGGCCCCCAGTCGCTGTGGAAACTACGTTGTCGTCCCCGCTCGCCCCCGAATATCCTGAGGGTCTAATCTCAGCCGTTCGTTTTGTCTTGACCAATTAGGACTTGCAGCCGAGTGCGTTCAATCTGGTCCAAATTTCGCCCATTATTAATATTACGTCCAATGATAAAAATAATTTTAACGGTTTTTTCTTGTTCAGATACCCTTAAAGGTAAAATCTTTATTTAAAAGTTAAATAATAACCTACCATTAAAGGCGGATAAATAGATCAGCAATCGGGTCTCCTCTTTAATATCTTACTTACTTACTTAACTCACACAAGTTTTAAGCGGGTTAACCGACTTAGTTAAGAACAAGCTTTTGTTTAAGCTTAGGTTAGAAGTCCGGGTTTTTCGGGAGGAATGAGACTTGCTGTTAGAGACTGAGCAGCAAGACTTCAGATATCCGAAGTCATAAAGCGAATTAACAAACCAAATAAAAAAAAAAAAGTCGCAAATTGATCGAAATTCCCTCAATCTCCTTATAAATATCTCAAAACGCCATTCCCTTCCCCTCTCTCTTTCTCTGTCTCGTAGCACTCTCCATCTATTCAAGACTTCTCTGTGTCCCTCTCCCTCTCCCTCTCTTTTCCGTTCTCTTTCCTTGAGTAGATGCCCTAGATTGCATCATCCCCGTCGACAATTGTCACGGGATCGGGCTTGGTTTGCGGGGAGATAGATCCAATGTAGATCTGTGAGTCATTCTTCTTTGAGATCTGTACCTTTCGGCGTTCTTCCGATTTGAGCCGGTCGGAAGAATTCGTTTCCACTGGATTCGCCTCGCAGCATCTGGATCACTTCCGGCATAAATTCGTGTAAGTTGCATTGATTTCACTTGATTCAGTTTTCTTTCCGCTTAAATTTGGGGCTTTCTGATGGTTTCATCGACGCTATCTAGTACTCGTTTTGTATATTCATGGTCTTTATGAATTTGTATTATTCGTTCGTGATCATCAAGAGATAACAGAAAAGGTCCACTTAGCTGCTCTGAGATCTATTAGATTATAGTTGGAAAACTCTGAAGACTGAAATGTTTGTGTTGGCAAATTGATGGATGCATAGTTTGTTAGAAATTCTGTATGATCCGCAAGCCGTTTGTCTTGTTTATACTAATTTCAATAGCAAGCACAAGGATTCTTCTAATCAACATTGTTTACTAAAAATAGCATCACATACTTGATTTTTTTTTATAAAAAAAATAACGTGTGGGAGCAACTTTTAGTGGAATAGTGCTTTGTTCTCCGCTTGCCCTGACTGTCGCTGCGTTCTTGGTTTCAAGTGAAGTTAGCGAGAAAATTAGTAAATTCCAGTACCACAACTGGTGAATATATGCGCGACATGTTTAGTTCATAAGTTCATATGTATTCGTTGTTTTGATTTTTATTCTTGTTTAATGAAGAAAGACATGTTCAATTCTGCTACAGCAATTTGTTTCTTTTTTTTCTTTCTCTTAGTCCTCTTATCTTTCTTAATGGATTAAAATTTTGAATTCTTGTTACTTTAATCAATATTTGGTGGCATGGTATATTGGAAAGCAAAATTGTTGTTACGTTGGGTTTTGGATCTTAAAGTAGCAAATTTCCTTTCTTTTGCTTATGATATAATAAATATCATGCATGTTTTCCATTTTGTTTTTTAGTTTTGACTGTGTATTAAGTATTACCTTATCCTATTTAAATTGGAATCTGGTCCAATGGCCCATTCTGAATTTGACACAAGTCCGACTTATTTGTTGATGAATGTACCAAATATGGGCAGTGAGTTACATTTCTGATTGGGATCTAATGCATGTATGGATCAATGCTAAATGGTTAAATCCAGTTCTTGAACATGTTTAATCAAATCTGACCTGATCAAGTCCTAGTGCAGACTCCATAATCTGGTTACGATTTCTGTAACTGTTGAACTTTGTCAATTAATCAAGTCCGTGAATAGGATTCATCTTACACTTTTATATCTTATCCATGAATTGAATTTGGAACATCCAAATGATTTTATTAACTTCCTTCTCCAAATCAATCTTTTGCAGGTGCTAAATATGCCAATATGAGGTGTAATGTACTCAGGAAAATTGTGAGGCCGCCATTTTGTAGCATGAGGTTTGATCATGTAGGCCAAATGTTGCGATGCAAGTTGAGAGAAAATCATCTCATGTTCCATATCCTTTAAATTTTAAAGCATGGAAGAGATGCCGGGTGGTTCAGACAAATCTGAACCAAGGACTTCTAGTGCTTCTTGGTGGCCTCCAGACTTCATTGAAAAACTACAATCGGTGTCATTGGCACAACAAGAAGAGATTTTAGCTGGTAAGGAATCTGGATGCACTGTTGGAAAAGCTGAACACTCGTCCCAGAATGCTTCTCAGATACTGTGGTCAGCTGGAGCTTTTTCTGGGCCAATACCTAATGGTTTTTATTCAATCATTCCGGTGAGAAATAGAGTTTAGAGTATTAAGTTTCATAAGTGAGTTTTAGATATTTTATTGCTTACATATTATACAGTTTTGCTCACACTTGGTTCTGAGTACTTATATTATAGTTGCTGTTTTGACGTAGAAATTTTACTTTACTTTAATATATCATGATATTTTTGTTTTGTTTCAAATGTCAATGGCGTCTTTCTAATATCACATTTCCATGTGAAATTCTAGCATGTTTTGATATGGACTTTTTAGTTCTTACTACCCTTGACAGTTAAGTAGGATCAACATTATTCATGTTCAATTTTGGTTAATACGAAGAGTACTATTAATGATCATTTATATCATGCTTGGTAGTGATGATCAATGTTAGCTAGATTCATTTTCTTGAACATTTTTAATCTGCAACTGTTCACTAATTTAAGTTATGTAAATGCTTTTTGAAATCAAGATGAGTGACAAAACTATTGCACAAAATTTTTTTTTGGACCAGATATTCTTACAGAACGCTATCTCCCACTGTTCAGATTCAAAATGGCTGCAATCGTCCAGTAGTATAAACCATATAGTGTGAAAGATATAACATCACATCACCACACGCGCATCCATGAATATGTTTGTGCATTTTTTATTTTTATCATGTTTCTAAATGTATGTGCAAGAGAATTGTAGAAAACATGTTAACAGAAAGGGCGGATGCTGTTGAAAACTCACTCCTTTCTACTGTTTGAGAGCAGCACTTTTTGATAATTATCGGCCTGGAAGTTAATCTTCAGGCTAAATGCTCATGTAATGATTTGGTAAATAAGGGAAATGTTTATTCCAAATATGAGGATTATATTCATTGTTCGACATGTCCTTCATAGTTCTTCTTTCTAGTTACTTCAATTCAATGTCTTTTAATTCTCTTCGGAAAATAGTTAGCATAAATTTAAATATTATGTTTCCTTCTAAACTAATATTACTGTTGAACATCATAGCACAATTTTTGCTTGTTGCACTTTTGTGGTGAATCTCTAGCTGTTGTCTGTTGAACAAGCATATTCAACTTTTGACTAAACTCTTGCAGGATAAAACACTCAAGGAATTTTATGCCAACATTCCCTCTCTAGAAGATCTGCACTCTCTTGGTATGAACGGAGTTAAGGCTGATATCATTCTTGTAGACTCAGAGAAGGATAAGAAGCTTTCCATGTTGAAGCAGTTAAGTGCAGCACTGGTGAAAGGGTTAAATAGAAACCCTGCTTTACAAATAAAAAAGATTGCGGGTTTGGTAAGTTTTTCAAACCATTTGAAACACAACTTGAGATCAATATTTCAAGACCTTGCTTCAAAAAGAATAGGCCGAAGGAACCATTTTTAAGAAGACTGAAGAGCTGTTTAGCTATATCTAAAAAAAATTACATCTATACTTATAAAATATAATATACATATCCGTTTTTAATTTATAAAACCCATGGAATATCTTTTTCAATAGCTAGAATGGGCTCACATGCAGCATCTTGGCATTCAATTCATTTAAATGGGTGTCAAAACACATCCTCTCAACCTTTAGTTGAAAGAAAGAGGAAAGATATGAGACTTTTGTTTACAATGATTTCTCATATAACACTACAAATAATGTATATAGAAAATTAAAAACACATGAAACCAAACGACCCCTAATTTGCTAATTATTTTGTTGCTTTCTCCTATTGTTATTTTCCCTTCACACTACAGTAGCTTCCCCTCTATTCTTATTTGGATGTAAGTAGGGGTGTAAACGATTTGAGCTTGAGCGAGCTAAGCCCGACTCAGCTCAATTGCTGGATTTTCCCAGCTCGAGCTCGATTTGAGCTGGAGAAGCTTAGCTCAACTCAGCTCAGTTCTTCTATAGCTCGATGAGGCTCGAGCTCAGCTCAATAACTCGATGGGAAGGTTTGGGGGCAGGCATAGAAGAGTGTTCACTGGTCGTTAGAAGAGCATCATGCAGCAGCTGATTTGTGGCCTTTCTCTATGGACATGGAGTAAAAGAATATGGCAACGGAGAGTAGAAGAGGAAAAAGGGGAATATTGAAAAACATTGAGAGAGAAGTCAGAAGTAATAATGGAAGATCATCAAATTTTTTTCGACATAATAACATAAAATGCAAGAAATTGTGGTCTCCACATCTGGGTCCTTCCAATCTGCCACCATGGAGCCAGAGTTGGTATCCAACACCTTGATGGTTCCATCCGGAGATAAGGCATCGAAGCAATCTCCATCGTGCGTGAAAGAGGAGAGGAAGGAAATCTTCTTCTCTGCTCATGAGCTCATGGCTGTAGTAGACCGAGGAATAGGGACATGAAACCTCACCTTGGTGGTGGGTCACATGCTGGTGGTGGTATCCATTTAAGTGGAAAGGTGACATGATTTTTTTGTCTTCATGTGGTGGTGGGTCACAAGCTATCAAAAACAAATGGATTGCATTCATGCAACCCACTTTCTATACTATCCCTCGTACAGATTAGTAGTATATATATGTGTGTGTATGTGTCGAGCCTAATCGAGTTAGCTCCAGCTTAGCTCAGCTCAGCTAACACATTCGAGCCCAAAAATCGGCTCGCTAAGCTCTAAATGAGTCCACGGGCTTTTTTGACCGCCCTAGATGTAAGTGACTGTTGATTACGGGACAAAGTCATGCCTTGTACAATAGACATAATGGAAATGTCAAGAGTGTTGAAAACAATATAATATCAACTCCAGAAAACTGACCTCATCATGTTACAATGTTAATCAAATTTCCGCCTAATGTTTTTTGTCCATTTTGTATCGTTTCATGTCTAATCAGTGAATTCTTATGTTCAGGTCTTTGACTTTTATAAACGCCCTAATCCAGAGCTTAGTCCTGCAAAAGCTGCTGTTGAAGATATGCCTCATTTAATGGAAAATAAAGGGGTCCAACTTTTGGGGCAGATAAGGAATGGATCATGTCGCCCCCGTGCAATTCTATTTAAGGTTCTAGCGGATGCTGTTGGTCTAGAGAGCAAACTTGTTGTGGTAAGCTGCCATTACATTTTCTGTATTCAATTGACTGTATGGATCCGTTGTTAGATATGGTGCTTTCTTATCCCCCGTTCAAGTGGACATGCAAGTTCTTAGTTGTCAAAACCTTATGCTTTGACAGGGGCTGCCAAATGATGGTTCTGCTGAAACTGCAGACTCATACAAGCATATGTCAGTGGTAGTCTTGCTGAATTCAGTTGAACTACTAGTTGATCTTATGCGCTTTCCAGGACAACTAATTCCATTCTCAGCCAAGGCTATCTTTGTATCACATATTTCTGCAGCAGGGGAGAGTGACTCAGCTGAGAATGACTCTTGCGACTCTCCTCTTGAACCCAATAGTCCACTATATGGGTTTTCTGATAAAACTGAAGCTGAAGGGTATGTCAACTTGAAATCTGCTGAGAATTATTTAGCTATCTCAACCCTTCTATTATTATCTGTTTAAAAGATAATCTTGTTAGCCAGAAATAAATTTGAAACTTGGTCCAATTATTGTCTTTTCAGTTGCTTCTGTTAATTCCATTGAGACCCACTTTGTTTATATTATATCTCCTGTATAAGAAAGTTGCTGAGTTTTAGGCTAGTTATTAGCATTTGAAAGAAATTATGGTTATTGGTCTTTTCATTTCTTGTATTTACTAATTTTTTCTATTTAGGCTATGGTGGGTTAATTATAGAGCTAAAACATGTAAAACTAATTTTGTACTTCAACTAGTTATGTTTAAGGTTTAACTATAACTAATTTAAAGTATTTGCAATTTTTTTCCTTGTTAATAAAAACCTAGTGATTCTGTGAAGGCAATTGTAGTTTTAGAATAATTTACTTCTTATTTGTCCAATATAATTTCCTAGATAGCTGATCCCAAATAGTCGGGGCTAGCAGCTTGATCTTGTAACTTGTAAGTAGATGACTTGAATAGATGCCACTCATATAGATGCATACGGAAGGTATTGTTTAATGTGATGCTTCCTGACATTTCAAGATTTGTAGCCAAGCTGTTCCTATTTCTCTGTATTCTATTTATAATTTACTTTTCAAATTTGTGCAAATCTAACTGCATTACTTATGTTCCTGATAACTCGTGCTGGTTGTGCTGTCCTGCTATTCTTCCATTGCGGCAGTTCAGAGCGAGATGAAAACATTCAGTCTCTGTTCCAGCGGAGAATGGATGCATCATCAAATATATCTGGCCATTCGCTGCGTAGTGTGATGCTGAGATCAACAACATTTACAGAGGGAAAGCTAAGGTAGTCCCACTACTAAACTTATAGACATAAGAGCTATTCATCAGTTAATTTATTAGTTTACTCAGTAAGTATTAATTTGATCAGTAGTAAATTTTCCCATGTCTCTTTGATCCCTCTGGTGTAATGGATTTAAATGGTTTTTCCATTATTCTGGAATATAATTGATATGATCAACTTTCAGTACATAATAAATTGTTGTTGGTGCCTGGATCAGCACGTCGCATAGTGAACCAAACATTGCAAATGCTTTCTGGAGGCGAAGCCGCAGGAAAGCTGTTTCTGAAGAACAACAAAATTCTAGTTCAAGGTCTTCCTTACTCAAATCTATTAACCTTTTATTTTCTTATCAACTTCTCTGACATTGATGGATTCTGTTATCTTCTTCTACTTTGGTTATGTGATATAATCTGATTGTCTTCATGTCAGAAAATAATCTCTGTTGTTTTTAGAGCTATAGTTTCATAGTACTCTTAGTCATAAAGTTTTAAAATTAGCTGATATTTAGAATTCAGAAGTTTCTTGAAACTTGAAATTTGTAAGATTTATTGTATCTTTTCTATCTATGAGTTTCATATAATCTATTGGATCTTGTAGATTTTTACAATGCTAGGCTAGATTATTAAGTGGATCTCCCTTCTAGCATAGATCTTGTGTTAGAATTTAATGAATTGCATAATATCGGAACCATCTCCATGTTTCTTCAGTCATCTTGTATGACTTATGGCTTTTAGCAATTATTCATGAGACTGGTAGGTTCGGACACTTATCCTTTCAGTACTTGCTTAATATTGATGGATGATGTAGATAAGCACACGAGTTACCCTCTCTTTCTTCGGTTTTGTTCTTTTTTCTATAGAAAACTCTGTCAAAAAGTTATCTTCCATTTATTTGTTGGTGCAGTCCAGAGCATCCTCAATTCAGAGCAAGGGGAAGATCCATTCTTGGTGGTGACAGTCAACCATTTACAGAAGATGGTGTAGCTACATCAAGGTTTTGAAATTAATTTGTAGCTAGATTTGGCTGGAGTTGCACCTGCTCCTGTTGGTGCCAAAGCCAGAAGAATTTTTATTTCAGGAAGCTTTGGCATTGTGAAAGCCAATTTTTAACTTCAAATTGCTAACTATTGTTAACTTGCAGGTCAGAGGGTGCATCAACATCTGATGTTCGTCGAATACGAAGACGAAGCATTAGCATTACTCCTGAGATTGGTGATGATATTGTGAGGTTGATGCTTACTTCATTTCACTTGAGTGTCTGATACTGTATTGTGAGATTGATATTCTACTGTTGCGTCCTTGTTCACATTTATAGATGTTCTTTCTCTTATCTCACTTTTTTTTTTCTCGTGATACTGTTTGGTACTCTTAACTTACAGTATTTTAGACCTCTCTATTCTGATCTAGCTTACAGCAGAAGAAACTCCTATGTTTTGCAATATGAGGAATGCTCTCTTTAGGGAACATACTCTATTTTTTTGTTTCCTCATGTTGTGAGATATTGGACTTTCGTGAAGGTTTTGCTGGCCAAAGTATCTCTTTTGCAGGAATCTGACTATTGATTAGTACATTCTTAATTAGATAAGTTCAGTCTAGACATAGTTTTCTATGTATTGATCATGATATATCTCTACGGTTTTCCATCCAATATGGTAAATTTAAGTACCATCTTGCAAGTGGTTGTTTGTTGGTGCCAACACTTGATCCAAGTCTTAACTTTTTCTTTACTCGACAAATTGTTCTTTATTTATGTATGCTCATATGATGCCATTATGAGCTATATCCTTATTTCTTTAGTGGCAAAATCTAAGCATTTTGGTACCATGCATAATCAATGTTTCTATGGTATTCTATTGTCCTTTTTTGTTTTCCTGTAGGGCTGTTCGAGCAATGAATGAAACTCTAAAGCAAAATCGCCTCTTAAAGGATCGTGCTGATGAAAGTTCATGTTCTTACTCTGCAAACAACCAGAACAACTTGATCGATCAACCTGAAAATGTACATTTTACTATTAGGAGTGCTCTTTTCATTTTCTTCATTTGTTGGTATTTTGCAGGTCATCTTTAGGTAAACATATGACTCATATCTTGGTTACATCAGATATTCTGATGTATCTTATCCATAGACATAATTTTATCATGTTGAGGATTGCATTTCGATGCTAATAATCCTAATATAATTGTTCCCTCTGTGAGGCAGCAGCAGTTTTTATATCAAAATGTGTCATCCTTTTGTATGTAGGTTCTTTCTGACTTTCTGACTTTCTGTATTTATCTTGTACCTGTTGTTTTTATAAACAAATTACTTTGGTTAACTTATTTGTCAGTCTGACGATAGGTATACACCAGAATATCTTCCTTCCATACTTGCGGTGGGAAGGAGTTCAACACTGACATGCCTAGTTAACCTTTCCAGCCTTACAAGACTTGTTTGTGTATTTGAAGTTCATATCCTATTTTTTACATATTTATGAATTATGATGTTTGTGAGATCTTGGTTTCTTTTTATGCTTATTCCCAATTTCTCTTCTTATAGAAGCACCTGAAAGATATAGCCTTTTTCTGTAATCCTGTTACAAATTTACTCTACTGCCTGAGTCATAATCTGTTGAAGTTAAACAATGAGTTCCGGCACCCAATCTAATCTGGCAGAAAGTTGTAATCTGTTGGCTTGTTGTGACTGTTTATCTTATATCTATCAGTTCAGGTTTTCTGTATCTCCATGCTTCACTTCTATGAAAACTTCTTGCCCAGCATAACTATAGTCATATTACATGTTGCTTTCCAGTCAAAGTGTTTTCTCATATTCTGTTTAATTTGATATAATATTCTGGGATTTGAATTTTGAAGTTCTTTTATACTTGATGGTCAGGATGAAGTATCTGGGAGACTATCCGCTGCAATCAATGGGTCAAGAAATCGCACCACGTCCACTCAAAAGGCGATATCCTTACCTTCGTCTCCCCATGAATACAGGTTTCAATCTTCTGAAAGGAGTGAGGCTTCTGATTTTCTGAGACCAGAGCGCGTTATCTCAACTTGGAACAAAGTGTTGCAGAATTCACCATTTCTCAATAAGCCCTTATTGCCTTTTGAAGAATGGAATATTGAATTTTCCGAGATTACTGTTGGCACACGGGTTGGAATAGGCAAGAACTCCTCCATTCCTTTTATTCTCATAATTTAAAAGAACTTCACTGCAGCTGCACTTGTACAAAGTTTGCCTTCAAGTTAACATATTAGCTGCTTGATTACGTCTTTCACGTCTGCACTTGTATCTTAATCAACAGTCATCTTTCAATTCTGTTTAGGCTCTATGGTCTTACAGATACTTATAGAAGAAAAAATATAAAAAAATATATCAGTTCATTGTCCTTGTGGTTTAGTAGACTAGGAGGGAAGCTGACTTCAAAAAGCCAGTAAGTAATGTGCTTGGTGTTCTCTTTTCATGTTCATTCTTGTCTTATATTTCTACTTCGTTGTTTGGTTGACCTTTCCTAGAATGTCTATTTACAACTTGAAATGATTATCAGAAAATCCTTGATCCTGCTCCATTGGATCTTAGTGTAGGTCGTAGGATTACCTAAGCTTCAAGTAATCCCTCCAAAATGACCTCGAAGGTTATCTCTGTAGAATGTGAGAATTTGTTGATTACTATTCACTCTTCACATGGCTCTTTCAGCTTCAGTTTCTTCTTTTTTTTTACCTTTTCTCTTTTCTTTTTTCAGTATTACTATGCTGAATGTTTGCTTAAGAAGTGAACTACGGTAGCATAGGTTGCACCAAAGCTGATTAGAAGATGACAATTTTTTATGAAAATTAGTGCATCCTTACTCCAATGAATTTCCATGTTGCTTTTAGGCGTTTTCATCAGCTATTATCTGATTTAGATCATGTCTTTTTCTAGCATAACGTTGCTTAAATAAGCATTTATTTAAACTTCTGATTTGAGCATGAGAATCTGTCAATGTGATTGTTATTTTCCTTCATTAGGGTTTTTTGGTGAAGTTTTCCGCGGCATATGGAATGGCACTGATGTTGCAATTAAAGTTTTCTTAGAGCAAGATCTGACAACTGAAAACATGGAAGACTTCTGCAATGAAATATACATACTGAGGTACCATATATCTTCATCCTGGAGCAGCATTTCACTGTATTTGCTTTCTCTATATGCTTGTTTGCTAACCATGAAACTTTTGTTGTCATTTCAGTCGGCTTCGACATCCAAATGGTAATCATCTTCATTCAACTTTATACAAACTAAACTTGTATATATGTGATTATTTCTTGTTGTTACGGTCTCTATATTGCCATTTCTTGTACTACAGTACACTATTTAGGAGAGAAGGATGCTGAAGAAACTATCAATCACCATATTTGAATTTTTTTTTTCTGTTAATACAGTTATATTGTTTCTTGGTGCCTGCATGAAGCCTCCACATTTGTCAATGGTCACAGAATATATGGAAATGGGTTCTTTATATTATCTTATACATATGAGTGGGCAGAAAAAGAAGCTTAGTTGGCGCAAGAGACTCAAAATGCTCCGTGATATTTGCAGGTTAATACCAATCAAATCACATCAGTCATCTCTTCTCTCGATTATATTCACCCTTGTTTCCTTTACTTTGTATTTCTCATTTATGTTTGTATTATTCATGGTGTCCTTGTAGACTTCTTTAGCTTTGACTGTTTCTACTTATGGTTGTTTTGTGAGCTATTAGTTCAAATGGTTGAAATGGCTTATGAAGGCATTTATATACTTTAATAGGGTATTAATTTTTTTTTTGCTTAAAGCATAATTTATTTTAACTTAATGATGTCTGCTGGTGTGACTTTTGTGTAATAGTAGTTCTTGCCTCCCTGCAACCAAGTCAGCCTCTCCATTAATGGGGTGAGGTTGCTTACATTTTTTAGACCCTGCGTTGGTATCTGCTTGGCTGAGTGTACTTTTATGTTGCATCATTGCTCCTTGGTGGCGATAGTGCAATCTTCTATTGCTTCAATGATCATTTATATTTCTCTTGGCATTGGGTGATCGTATGCCATCTTGATTTATAGTCATTCGATCATATAATCTTAAGAGCAAAAGACAATCATTTCTTCTTTGATTACTTTTTTATCTTTCTATCCTTGACATCACTTTTGCACAATCATTTCTTCTTTGATTTCTCAGCTACTGTCGTACTGTGACAGTTCTTTTCTCTGCATCTCGTGTCTTAAACTCAGTTGGTCCAATCCTCCCTGAAGTAGGCTTGATTATTTTTGTCTACCACTTCTGATGAAAAATGTACCCTTGATTTTCGCTGTCTATCTATAAAGCCTCACAAAGATTTTTGACTTCTGTCATGAATAATTTCTCTTATCCGACTTAGTCTCTTGTTACTGCATCATCACCTCTGTCTGCTTTCGCAAATCATTCACATATTGGTTTGTTGACCAACTTGTCCTTGCATGCTATCAATGCTTAATTGCTTTATAGTAGTACAGTGTAGTGGACCTTAATTGAATCTAGCTATTGCAGAAGGGATCTTAAGCTAGTTTCCATTTGAATATGGTAGCTTAATGTACAGTTGCTATTTCTGGATATTTTTTCTTTTGGAATAATAGACATTTTGCAGGATGGTATCTGACAATTTATTGCTTGTCATTAAAGGGGTTTGATGTGCATACACCGCATGAAGATAGTCCATCGGGACTTGAAAAGTGCAAATTGCCTTGTGAACAAGCATTGGACAGTAAAGATATGTGATTTCGGTCTTTCACGAGTAATTCCAGATGCTCCCATGAGTGATAACTCCTCTGCCGGCACACCAGAATGGATGGCTCCTGAACTCATGCGGAATGAACCTTTCACAGAAAAATGTGATATTTTCAGCCTTGGAGTTATCATTTGGGAGCTTTGCACATTGGGTAGACCGTGGGAAGGGGTACCAGCAGTTCAAGTAAGCCATTTTTATTGTACTAGCTGCTCATTCCAGGAGACTATCCTTAGAACTGTTCCCTTTTGTTTCTTTTCCTCATATGCTTTCCTCTTTACTCTTTGTCATCTTAGGTAGTATATGCGGTTGCCAATGAAGGGGCACGGCTTGAGGTTCCTGAAGGTCCCCTTGGCAAGCTAATCGCAGGTATATCCAGTAAAAGATAACTGATTTAGGATCTTTGAAAAGGTCAATCCACCGTTTAATTTCTAACCTACTTTTTTTTTTTCAATTTGCTTGAAGATTGTTGGGCAGAACCCAACGAGAGACCGAGCTGCCAAGAGATCCTCACTCGCCTGCTTGATTGCGAGTATGCTCTCAGTTGAATTGAGCTGTCGTTGATCATGTACAGCAAGTGTAGAGATAAACATATAGCTTGTGTTTTTGTTCTCATACATGAGTTCCTCTCAGCATCCTAAGGTTCTACAGAAACGATATAATCTGATATCTTTTCAGTAATGTAAAATAGCAAATAAAAGTACATTTGTGCTTGTATCAAAACAGTCAATATCCAGACATGCTAAGAAATGCCATTCTGTTCTTCTGCTACAAACCAACACGATCTTTTGTTAATTCATCTCAGCATGGCTGTTGTCTCATTATATCTTTTCTGTATCTGAGGATGAAAATAAAAAAGAGATAGATTGCTGCAGTCCTAGCAAATGCAAGTAAATCTTTATACCCGAGTTTGCTGCTTTGCCAACAACCACAATTCTCATGTGGACCAACCTCCATATTTCAAATGTCAGGGTGTACTGATGGACCATGAGAAAGAGGGAGAGCAGACGACAAGGAAAAAGATCCTACGAACTAATTGACAAAATTTCCACGCTTTTTAGGAACCGACTCAACTCTCAATTCTGTCATACTCTCATACTGTGTGCCTGATGGATGATTCTATAGTGGAGACTGGAGACTAGCAGTTTGTTATCTCGTTCTTAGGAAGGCAAAATGACACATTCACACACAAAACGGCTTCTAATCTAGTTAAATCTAGATTACATATGGTTGTTGTTGCATGTATACCTCTCTAAATTCTCTTATTTATGTATTTATCCCTCTAAGTTCATAAATAAATATATTATACCTCTTAAAAACATTCGGTGTTTGGGCGAGTGCACTTAAAATCTTTGTTTCTACATAGATAGCCATAAAGTTAGCGACCAGTTAAATCTTGTTAAAATGACAAAAACATTCTTATTCTTTATTAGATACATCGATCTCAAATAAATACATATTTATTAATAAATGCTTCAGATTTTAATATATAGTAACTAGAAAGCGGCATTCACAGAAATACAAAGTTTAGAGGTATATAAAACCAAATAAGAATATTTTAATCGACTATTTTAACAACCTTAAATTGCTAAGGAGACCCAAATGTAGTTTAAAAAGATATATAGTTTTATTACGACCCCGCAAATTATGCTTCTTGATGTTAACACCCATTGTAAAGCATAAACTCTTCATCTCCCTTTCACTATGATTGGGTAGCATTTCAACGGCCCAACCGACTCCATCTTTAATTGTCTGTAGCGGTGGACCAGTCCACTGCCTGACCTCCGTAACGGCTATGCTCGTGAGGTGCACTAGTAGTACACTAGACACTTCCTTCTTTTTCTCAAATAAATAAAATAAAATAAAACTCTGCAGGAATATTTATATTTATATTTTTACTCTTTTTTTTGGTCCCTCTAAAGACATCTGAGTTAATTTTAACCTACCAACTCATGTTACATTCTAATATATAAAAGAGTTGTGAATCTAAAATATGCTTTGGTACCGAGTGATTTCAAATAGGATCAATCTATTTCATGGATATAATAATGAGTTGCAACTTCTTAAACAGTGATAAGACCCAGAAGAATAAAGGGTGCCATTGTGTGAGTCACTGTCAGAAGAAGGTAAGATATATGAGTGTCTATTCCTCCTAAAGATGCGTATGGCCACAGGAATACAATCACTCTTTAATCTTCATGGATTAAAGCGGCCGTCCAACGTGAAAGTTGACAAATTATGGGCTTGGAATGTGCAAGGCGTAAAGGATGATGATGACTGGCCCCTTCCATGCAGTAAAATTTTTCTTTTAGGGTTTCATAAAACGCCGCAGTTGATCCATGTATGTATGTGGTCAGGGATAAATTATTTAGGTAAGGATCGATGTGATTTGATTGATTGTTGCATACCTACTTTTTATTAGTTTTTTTTTTTTTTTTTTTTTTTTTGGGTTCAGAATTTATTTATGATCTGGATAAGGTGAACATGATTATGAAAAGTTTATAAAAGAACAACCTATATTTCAGTCTTAATATTATTAATGCCCAACAATAGAAGAATTCATGCTATGACAAATGTCAACTATCGTGCTCGATCAATATGTTGACGGATATTAAAGTCAACCCTTTAGAGTTATGTCTAAATTTGTTGAATTCATGCTAATGTATTTAATGACTCTGATTGTGCTTATATAAATCCTATAGTTGTTTATATATCTTTTATGAGGTAATTAAAATGTATGCGATAGGATGAAGTGTTCAGCATGTATGAAACCTCGGGATCCGTCCCATTTGTACGCTTAACCGCGGGTATCACGTCTCGAAGATATATACAATCTAATCCGATCCAATCCAATCCAATCCAATCCGGCGAACCCTCCCTTGTCCCACTTGTTAATCAAATCTCTTATCCACCGCACCGCACCGAACCCAATGGACATCCACCTCGAACCCAACTCACCCACATGGCCCGGCCCGCTCGCCAATCTCCCCCACGCGACACGTCACACGTGCCGCCCCAGTATCTCTCGCTTTCCGTGCCCCCACCTCCGAGCCCACTCAGGCCGCGCCACGCGCCTAGTCTCCATCGACGTCTCACCTGGCGGAACCAATGGGAGCGACCCACGCCGCCCCGCTCCCGCATCGGATCGCTCCCAATTATTGTATAGGGATTGGGTCCCCTTCCTCCCTCCCCCTGCTTACATGATGAGCCCATGAACTCTTCTTATCTCACACCTAAAAGTCCAAAGTACACGACTTTGGATGGTGCAATGATTCAAGCCAGAGGTGAATTTTTATCAAATCCCAATCCTTTCCACTAAAAAGCTACTACTAATAATATTTTTTTATTTTATTTTTTAAAGAGAGAGAGAGAGAGAGAGATATCTATGCCATCAAGTCTTTGTATAGTCTCCAAAGCTCACTACCTTCCATTTTAATGAAGAGCATTCTTTACCTCTTTAAGAGTACTCATTGCAATCTCCTTTTATCTCTTCCTATGTCCACCTCACTTTGAGGTAGAAGTAGTACTAAAGATTGTAGATAGAGAGAGAGAGAGAGAGAGAGAGAGAGAGAGAGAGAGAGAGAGAGAGAGAGAGAGAATTAAATGGACACGATAAGGTGTTGCATCGCCTGCATCCTCCCGTGCGGCGCGCTCGACGTCATCCGGATCGTGCACGCCAATGGGCGCGTCGAGGAGATCAGCGGCACGGTCAGCGCCGGCGAGATCATGCAGGCGCACCCCAAGCACGTCCTCCGGAAGCCGCCGTCGCCGTGCGGGGACGACGGCGGGAACCGGAAAGCGGTGATACTCCCGCCGACTGCCGAGCTGCAGAAAGGGAAAATTTACTTCCTCATCCCGGTCTCGTCAACACCGTCGTCGAAGACCGCGGCCTCTGCGAGGAGGAGGAGGAAGAAGAGGGATGGGGAGAACCTCGACTGCGTGTCCACCGACAAGGCCGCGCTTCTCCTCAACGAGCGCTATCTATCGGAGATTCTCCGAGAGAACGTGTCGTCCCAGAGGGACCGGCGGCGCGGCCGCGTCGCCGTCTGGCGGCCGCATCTGGAGAGCATCTCTGAGAATGATTTCTGAACATGGTTACTTTTTTTATTTATCTTTCTCTCTTTCTTATTTTCTTCTCTTTTTCTTTTTTCCTCTTAATTCAAAGCATCTTCTTGCTTCCTTTACAATCCAGTTGTGTCTTTGTAAAGATAGATACTTAATATCTTCATGGTTGTGAGTGTGGGTGTGGAGATCTTGATAGAGAAAAGAGGAAGATACAATCATACAATAGTTACCTTAGGATTGGGTTTCATCTCTCCTTTGGGAAAAAGAATGCAGTATGAGGACCTACCAGGCTACTACCACTTTGTTCACTAGCAGTCCTCACAACAATACCAAATTATTCTCGCGTTTTGTAATTTATAACTGCATTTATAAAATTGAGTGCATATATTTTATAGTCGATGCACATTTTGTTATTATAAATCTAATTCTTATATAAAAAATGCTCAAAACCAGAGGTTTTGTACATCACAATAACAAATTGTTATGTATTAATTGCAGTCCACTTAGATGTGAAAATTAACCAATGGAGATAAGAGTTTTTTTTTTTTTTTTTTGGGTCTGGAATCGAGCCTCATTACTCTCCTTATTCTTCAATCATGTTTAAGCTAAACTCCCTTACAAATTTGCATAATGATGGTCCTTTATTGGATTAATACCTTCAAATAAAGAGACATAATGATGTTCTTCTCTTTACTTTGTTCCACTACTAGTATTGTATCTAACCAAGTGATAAGTGATCCTAGTCTATTGGTGTAAAGTCTATAAGGTATACAATTATTTTCATCAATTTGAGACTACTTTTTGATCTTCCAATGGTGGACTGCATCATTATAGATACATTCTACAAGCATATTTATGACTCTTTTCTTCTCTCCCAGGAGAATGAATGCCAACAGAATTAACCAACACCATAAGTGTTGGCTTGTAGCCTAATTGGGGTACATTAATTAGTGGATCATGTCTAATTAATCCCCCTACTATGATGACTAATCACTAGATAAATGTTAATCTTTTTTCAAGGCTTGCGCCGTTTAACTTCATAATTTGGTTGGTGGTGGCATTGGATCCAATACATTGGTGGGAACGGTTTGGTGCCAATAAAAGCATCACTTTACATATTTAAATAAAGCCACCTTGAACAAAGTAAGCTTTTTTTTTCATTTCACACCCTGCACTATGTAATTATTTTTAATTTACACCTTTTTTTTTATTCATTTGTAGATTGAAAAATCTTAAGAAAAACCAGTCAAATTGGGTATCTATAATAATAATAATTGTCTACTAAGAGAACCAACATCAGAGTATTTTCAATGAACTAATAAATTTCTCTTCATTAAAAAAGAAGAAAATAATGAGAGATAAGCACAACCTAAAAGGAGAATTATTCGAGGGGAAGTGCACCGCTAAAGTGGGCCAGTTGTTCTTGCATATCCAGAAGATGGACCACATCCACAATCATAGCAAAGCCTTCCTTCCATGGAGCACTGATCACAACCTTTGTGGACTCCCTCAATCACCGTCGCCTTTTAGTACTCGAATCTCTATTGGAGCTCATGTGCTCCTTTAGCAAAATAACACTTTAATCTCGTGGGACTCTCCTACCCTTGAATCTAACAACCATGTTGAAATTATATATACTATGTTTGTATTTAGTAAATTTCTAATCTCTAGGAGGATTAATTTTTTGTTATAGATTATGAGCTCGTAGACTAAAGAAAGTGATTAAACCTCCTTTCATGCTATAGAGCGTCGGCCCGAGTGGTTAGGAGAGAGGATGGTGACTTTTTCTCTGTTTTAAGTCTTTTAATCCTCCTTTCTATCATTTTCCCCCTTTTTCACTTATTCTCTCTATTTTCTCATCCTTCTCCTTCCAACTCATTTTCTCTTCTCACCCCCCCCCCTCCCCACCGTTGCTATTATGAGGTTGTCATCTCCATCTCCATCTCCGACAAGACGATGATTCTCGAGATAGAGTCATCTTTCTCCTTTAATATGTCGTTGACTATCTCAAAACCCTATACTGCTTCTGAATTCTCCCTTCTAATGTCGATGTTCTCCACCTTACTATCGCACTCGGTGACCTCACTGATCTCCTCATATGATTTCTACCTCTTGGCTAATAAGCTCCACTCTCGTAATTCTTATTATCTGTTCTAGACATCTAGTGCTCTCCACCCTCCTCCCTATTAATAGAGTCTCCATTAATTCCATCAAGGGCGAATCTGATGTCGATCACGATTGGAGGTCATCGTGGATCACCTTTTGTTGATGCCATGGTGCTCTCCTTGCATCCATGGTTTTCTTCTTATCCTCTTTCTTAGAATTTCCTATTGGGTTATAGCATTTCGAAGGTTTGAGGTGTTGGGTCATCTGTGGTCTTAATAAAGCCATATGACATCACCCCTCTCATATTCTTACACCTATATTTCTCCGTCATATCTATTGTCGTGCTTCTTTATGGTGTTGCTTTTAATTGCCAATAGAAAGTCTTGCTTCTAAGGTCATCAGCATATCTCCTTTGCTCATATCTTTACCTGAGTGCTTGCATTTTTTTTTATTACTTGCTTGATACTTTTACTTTATTATATTTCGGTCTATGCTCAGTCAAATGTATCCAGCCATTTAGGATCATCGCAATTATCTCTCTTTTCATTCTATAGAAAATCCTAATCTATCACCATTTTGACTCAAAAGGTGTAAAAAAAATTAATCTAAACTTTGTAATGAGTAATTGTCATTTTGCAATTGGAAGATGTTAATAGTTCTCTGACTAACAATCAAAAAAGAATCAACTCAACCTCTCAATAAACACAACTACCTCTTTTACGTGCTAATTGATAGAAACCGAACTCGAGAGACCGAGGGACCATTTAATAGATGACAGCTAAAAGTTGCTTCTCTTCCCCCATAAAATTAAAAGGACAAAGTTATAAGTGAATAAAAAATCCCTTTTTTCTCGATCACAAATCGCTATCCTAATCCGATAAATTTATTAAACTCAGCTGTCCAGTCTCCAGCAAGATTATAGAGATGTCGCCATGACTCCTTTAACTTACTCGGTGCTCTCTAATCATATTCATCACTAATTATCGTAAGGAGATTATAGTGATGTTTCATCTAATCGCTCTGTTTTATGGAGATCCAAAGGATAAACCGAGTTTCTACTTGAAATCGTCTTAGTTTACATATACAGGCCAGGCCCAATTTGGAAGGGTTAAGTCGACATTGAGGCCTAAGAAGAAGAGGTCCAAGCCCACAGCCCAATATTAGATCAAACCCGTCTCATACCCAAATCCTATATTTTATTTATTTATGATTTACACTCTGATTTTTAGATTTTTGTAATCCTAACTCCTACTTTTTTTTTTTTCTTCTTATAATTCTCATTTAACTCTTGTTAATTTAAACGTTACTAGCAAAGAAATATTTTATTATAATATATAAAATATCTAAATTATTTATGTGTTTTTTAAAAGGAGAAAAAATAGTTTGTGAGAATATTTTAATAATTTAATTAAAATTAAAATAATAATAGAATGTTAAACAAGAATTATAAAGAAAAATAAGGATTGAGTTACAAAATTACGAAAGAAGTGTAAATTATAAAATAAATAAAATATGGGACGTTCATTTATAAATTTCTTATTTTCTTTCAAATACATAAGAGAAACGGGTGAGAGTTAAAAATAAAATAATATTTTATTCCTCGATTCGACCGCCCACCAAAACTCTATCTATCTCTCTCGCGCGCGCTCGCCCCCTTTCCTTTTTCGACTCTCCTTCGCATACTTTTCTCCGTCCGCATACCAAGACAAAACCAACGACGGCTCGCTAATACCTTTTCCTACCAATCCAACGGCGAGCAGCTCACCTCTGATACCGCTGATACCGAGGACAAAACAAAATCCGGCTCTTATTCCCAGCGTTACCCCTCCTTCTCCCCTCGTCCCTTGTCCGACCGGGAGGGTACTTTCGTAACTCCGACTCCCCTTCTCCGAATCCCGGAATAACTCCTCGTCCTTATCCGCCTTCCAGAATAATTTTTATTCCCCCTTTTTATTACCCTCCCCGACCGTTTCCCCGGTCAAACTCGTCCCCAGATCCAACGGCGGTGATGCTCCGATCTGATCCAATCCTCGGCCCCCACGCTGACGCCAGCAATGATCCCCCCCTTCCCTTCGCGTGTTCGTCGGCACACGCGCCCATTCCCCTCCCCCGGCGGCTATCACATGCTTCTCACGTGTATCTCCCCATTGCCGGTGCGTCGCCCGCTCTCGCTCTCTCTTTTGCCCCTTTCTTCCTCACCAAACCAAAAATTGCAGAGCAAAATAAAGGGAACGGGAGCGAAGAGGAGAAAGGGGTTTTCTGTTTTTCTGATCCGAAGGGGCGATTTGTGATTGTATCTGATGGACGGTAGGGAGACGACGCCGTCGCGGCCGCCGAACCCGGCGTTGCCCTACCGCGAGGATTGCTGGAGCGAGGGGGAGACGGCGGCGTTAGTGGAGGCGTGGGGGGACCGTTACGTCGAGCTCAACCGCGGCAACCTCCGTCAGAAGGACTGGCAAGAAGTGGCCAACGCCGTAAACTCGCACCTTGCCGGAGATGGAGGTAAAAGGCCGCCGCGCACCGACGTCCAGTGTAAGAACCGGATCGATACGCTGAAGAAGAAGTACAAGGTAGAGAAGGCTAAGATCTACGGCGGAGGCGCCGCCGGAAGCCAGTGGCCCTTCTACACCCGCCTCGATGCCCTAATCGGCTCATCTACCCCCTCCTCGGGCGCCGGTAAGAGGCCCTCGTCTTCGCCCCCTCTCGCGCTTCCGTTGCCCTTCAACCGGAGGGGATCTCCCCTCCCGGCGGCGGCAGCTGTTGCAGCCGCTGCCGCCGCCCGCCCGGTGGAGAAGCGGCCTGCCCCATCGCCGCTGCCGGCGGCTCTTCCTGTTGACAACTCGTTCATTAGAAAGGCAGCTGCGGCGGCAGCTGCGGCGGCGAAGGATGAGGAAGAGGAAGAGGAGGACTCAGGGTCTTCGTCGAGGTCTTTGTCGTTGAATAGAGGAGGAGGTGGAGCGGCCGAGGGGGATGGGATAGGGCAGCTGGCGAGGGCAATCGAGAGGTTCGCGGAGATCTACGAAAGGGTAGAGGTGGCCAAGCAAAAGCAGATGATGGAGCTTGAGAAGCAGCGGATGGAGTTCGCCAAGGAGCTCGAGTTGCAGCGGATGCAGATCTTTGTGGATTCACAGGTGCAGCTCGAGAATATCAAGCGAACCAAGCGGGCGGATTCTGGTGAGCAATTTCAGATCTGTTCCTCCTCTAGTGCCGTTCTTTGTTTACTTTTTAGTTTCTAGGGTTGATGAATTATTATGCTTTCTTTTCTTTGATTTTTTAGGTTAAATTTTGATTTTGGTTTTCTGTGTTGCATGTGTCTTACTTCTCGTTGGAGGCATTTGGAGATCCTTTCTTAGTTAGATTTTTTGGTTCATTTGTTATCGACTTTTTGCTAATCCTTGAAGCTCTAAGATGGTGGGACGATTTCTTCACTTGGTGTTAGGGTTCATTTCACTTGCAGTTGTATTGATGTACACCATCTTATATCTGACAGAATGCATTTAGAGTAGTAGGCAAAAGCATTAGATTTGGATAACGTTTGTTACTCTTAAGGTAGTTTGCTATAAGTTCATAGCTGGAGGCATCTGCTTGGTTTAATATAGCTGTTATCTGGAAGTAACTTTGAGGTCGCTTGAGGTTGAGGTTGTCTAAATTGTCATCAAGCTGTATGCACGCAATGAGGTAACTTGACTTGTTTAGGAGTGGATAAATTTCAGTCGGGCAAGTTGTTCTGATTAAGAGACCAATGAGGTGAATTGGTTTGGACCAGATCAGTAGAAGTCCTATTCTCATAAAGTTTCTTAAACTATAGATAAGAAGGCGATGTAAAAGGTAGATGAGTGCTTCTTCATCTTCATGTTAATCGTGACTTTTCACATCCTCATACAATTTTTTTTCCTACATGTCTCAAGACAAACCCATTGCTCTAAGATCTTTGGATTATTTCAAGGAATGTATGTTTAGTACTTACTGCTGCATCACAAGAACTCTTCACTCTAGCTGTCATAGAAAGATGGTTGAATTTTTGGAAATAACAAACTTGATTAGGTTTTCTCGTACCATTTTAGTGAAATCCTTGAACTTGAAGCTCAAAGGTGGGACTTTCACGATTAGTTTTGTATGCATACCAATCTAATAGGTTTATCAGTTTCCATAATGTTGATGGCTTGCTCCCAATGTTCTGAGAGTACTCAAATTTTCTGAATCTTTGAGCATAGTCCTAAAAATTAGAGCAACACCCTTAAGGATAGAAGCTCCTGTGAAGTGGAGTCTATGGCATCTTTAATTCACATAAGTGGCTAGAAAAGTTATCAGAAATGCTGCATAATGTCACTAGTGAAACTTGTTTTCTCAATTCATGAGAAACTGGTAAAAAGCAGAATGCATACTTAGAGGCATTTCCTATAAAAAGACATACAAGTAACATCTCATCTCTGTTATTCTAAGGCTTGCCACTAGATCAAGTTAACTTTTCAAACAGTCCCATATAGGTTAGACCAAGTTTTATTCGGTCATTGGTCCCTGTTGTAAGTGAGAGGATCATAATTGTCAGTCTTATCGTCATTTTCATGTCATAGGAATAATCTATGGACATGAAGTATATACTTCTGAGAAGGTAAGATTTTGGACTCCTTTATCAAATAGCAAAGAAATAGTTCCATATTCTGTGGAATACCATATTTCTTATGGTTACTGTTGGTGTAATTATAAACTCTTTATGCTTCTGAGTGTAATAACTACATAAACTATTTCTCATAAAGAAATTGCAAAACTAGCAGTTATCTGTTTATTATTTCTCAGTTTTCACTCCTCCAACACTAGTTTTGTATGCACTGAAAAACTACATTATTTAGGGGAAAAAAATGTATCCTTATATAAGGGAGTCCCGCAATGCGATGGTAAGGCTTGCCTATTACACAACTCATGGAAACAACCTCTGTGTAATATTGCTAAGGCTATGTACATCTTTCTCTCCCTAGATCCAAATTGTTAGGTGCCTTGTGCATAGTCTCTTGAGTTAGTATTGGATGGCATGAGTAAAAAAAATAAAAGATCTGGTGGCATGGGAATTCCTTAAGCATAATTTTTATACCTACAGGGATGTGTGTGTGTGCACACACAACACTTGCACAAACTCACACACACACACACACAAACACATGTATGCATTGGAGATGTCCAAGAGATGAAGATATGATTTAACATATATTAAGTTTACATAATTGAAGTGACTAAAGCAGGCCCAAGTGAGATGCAACAACCCAGTGTTTGCTTTTTCATGTAATTCGGACTATTTAGTTCACTTTTTATTTGTTATTGCTAAAGTGAATTTTATTGTTTATCTTTCGTCCGGATATTGATTAGAAAAACAATGCATGTATGTGAAAAACTTGTGTTTGATAAGTTGCAATCACCAGATAATTCTATTCCTCATCACAAAGTATTTGAATGATTTGCATTCAGAAGATCATCCCAAAGTATTGGAATGATTTGCACCACATAAGCAAGGTTACATCATTTCTCAATGAGTTGAGAACAGGGTCTATCTGTCCTAACTGAATTTAGAAGCTAGATACTAAAAGAGAGGGAAATAGGGGAAAAAGGAAGGAGAAGGGGAGAGAAACAGGAATTTTTTAAATTATTGAAGGAAAGCCCCGCAAATAAATCTTTCAGCTCATCAAAATCTAATCTTTTATTATTTCAAAAATATGGCATTTTATTGTGTGAGGCTTCCTTTACTGCATTATCTCAGGCAAGCAATATGTGAATAGCCTTGTCCCAAGAAATTGTTTCTGTGGTTCCTAAAACTGTAATCCTAAAGTAAACCAGGAAAACAGCCATGATTCCCCAGAAATGCGGTATTGCCCTTACCTTGGTATATTGATATTCCTAAGCTAAAAATTGGGCTATGAAAAATAAGTCCAAAAAATTTGTGACTTCAGCGGTTTCCGGGCCTACAATTGAGATTCTGTCCATCCACAACATTTCTTTTTCATTTATTCTACTTTATATTGATAGTCTTTCTACCATGATACAGTGTAGGATGTAGATATAGCCCATGTTTTAATTCAATTAAAAAATAATAGTAATTAATGAGCTCATTTTAAATTTTTAGTTATGGAGTTATCTTCTCTGCTGAGGTAAATAATCTAATGTACATTTTTGTTATACCAATTATACAGTATTTTGCATGGCCTGAGCATGGTGATTTGTAGTTTTTTATGGCTTGAACCAGATGGGTTAGTGAGGCTACATTTATTTACTGTCTTTCTCATTTATTTAAGTGTGACCATATTGAATAATTGCAGTATTTCACCATAACATGATGTGGTGGATATATGAGAGGTGTAATTAATTATGCAGCCAGTCACTTGTAGTAATTTTCATGGGAGTAAAAGGATCTCTAGACATGTACTTGTCTTGCACTCATATCCAACTCTAGGTAATAGAGGGTCATATTCATCTGAGATGCAATATCATCATTTATACTTGAGAATTTGTGTGCTAATTCGTTTCTTTGGCCCTTGATAAGATAAACAATTGGTCATTGCCTTTTAACTTGCATACATGAATATTATTATTCATCGAGTTCAACTTTGTTTAGGTTGTCGCCTGATTATTGTTTATGCATTTTACATTGCAGACTATTTGTAGTTAGATTCACGAAAGTAATTTTGCTGTTAGATGATGGCTGGCAAGCAAGCATTGGTTCATCAAACACCATTCTCTCCTTTCACCTGCATCTGGAAGACTGGTTGTGTCAACCTCAGTTAATCAAAATAGTCTGTATGTGAAGTCTTTCAGTTATATAACCGTGAAGAACCTGTTAGTTGTATAGAAGTACTAATACCCAATGTTTATGTTTGCTTTTGTTTCATTGTACTTCCAATGCTCTAATATGACTGCAAGTATCTAATTGAACTTGTTTTTTATTATAGTCAAATAATTGCTGTATATGAATGCTATCAATTTATCTCAGAATCTGTAAATTTTTATGTTGGCTGTCATTGTAGAAGATATTAGGTTGTTTGGAGAAATGACCTATCGACATGAATTCTTTCACCGTGAATCTATTGTTTTAATATGGTTATTTGATTTGAAGTTTCAAGCTACATAATTTGTCCATCAATTCTATCTGATTATAGTTGGTACAGATGGCTGGTTTTTTATTTCTGATCATAGTAGCTAGAATTGTGGCGATTTAACTGCGCTTCAGATGGACTTCGGATTTGCTTATGGTAAATAAGAAAAGAGAGAGAACACAAACTGTGTTAGAAGAATAGCGACTTTTTTTCAAGAAATTATGGCTTTACTTTTTCCTTTTTGGAAAAGGAATTGGTGAATAGCACTAATCCGTTGTCGATAACATTTTTACTTCTTGAAACTGATGCTAGGAGTGTGGATCAATACGATATAATCACGAGCTCAACGGATGAGTTCATGACTGCGATGCCAAACTCACTGTCTTATATTTCTCATGCAATAAAAGAACTAGCAATTGATTACGTCAACAACCTTTCTCATCTAAGATAGGGCCGACTACAATAATCCTTTCTTCCATTTACCGGTTTCTCCCATCTAAGCCACATATAATGAAGTAAAAGATTAAAAGCTCGAAAATATCAACAAGATGCAATACCTGCTTGCTAACCTAAATGAATTCCTCCAGCTTTAAATTCATATGCAAGATAAAGAGGTCCCACAACATGCATTAACCATGGTATATAATGAAGTAAAAGATTAAACGCTAGAAAATATCAACAAGATGAAATACCTGCTTGCTAACCTAAATGAATTCCTCCAGCTTTAAATTCATATGCAAGATAAAGAAGTCCCACAACATGCATTAACCATCCAGCTTTAAATTCATATGCAAGATAAAGAGGTCCCACAACATGCATTAACCATGGTATATAATGAAGTAAAAGATTAAACGCTAGAAAATATCAACAAGATGCAATACCTGCTTGCTAACCTAAATGAATTCCTCCAGCTTTAAATTCATGTGCAAGATAAAGAAGTCCCACAACATGCATTAACCATCCAGCTTTAAATTCATATGCAAGATAAAGAGGTCCCACAACATGCATTAACCATGGTATATAATGAAGTAAAAGATTAAACGCTAGAAAATATCAACAAGATGCAATACCTGCTTGCTAACCTAAATGAATTCCTCCAGCTTTAAATTCATATGCAAGATAAAGAGGTCCCACAACATGCATTATCCATGGTACATTCCAGATGGCATGTTGTTCAAGGTAAACCAACCACGAATTTTCCAAATTTTGTGCTACGCTGAGGTTAAGAATACAAAACGTAACAAACTTCCATACACTAAACAAAAAGTAGATGAATAAGTACTAGAAGAGGAAGATCACACCTAAATACAATTAAACAATTATATATCATCAAATTCTATACAACGTTGGAAATAGGAAGTACGGTATTGCATTTTAGGAGAACTATACATAGAATTGGAACTATGTGATCGCCTCAGCATTTAGTACACATCACCATGTACATGTGACATAGAGGCGTAAATAATCAACTACACCAGTGGATTTAGGTTTGCATCAAGTTCCTTTCGTAAAAGATCTTCCCAAGCTGGTCGTATAGAATATGCTGCTCCTCAAAAGTGAGGTTCCTTAGGATCTAGACAAGAAGCAAAATTGTTTCTGGTGATATGCCATAAAGAATAACAAAAGAACTAAATAGCAGAAAGGGGAGAAATGCGGTACCTGCTCCAGAATCATCTCAACTGAATAGTTCTGAGACATGACAAATGATTGATGGTATATGTATGCAAATACGGCCATAACCATCTAAAACAAATAGCAAAGAAACTAGTTCAGCACAGAAATACAAGTTGCAACTTTTTTTCTCTTTGTGTTCAATATTTGTTGGTATTCTTTCTCCCTCAGTGTTACACAATACAGTTCACAAAGAAAATAAGCAACGAAGATCAACAACTGTCGTCGTTACAAACATTTGACTTTACTGCTTTTGTTTCTTTAGATGGAAAACAGCTTAGGACAAGGAAATTCAATGGGACAAAATAATTTCTTCCTTTTTCCTGTTATTATACAAATATGAAACAAGAGTACATAAAATGCTTCGGGTGCATTCTAGCTAACTAAAATTCTATCTCCAATTCCTCATACATGAGGTTAAAAAAATTTCACAGCAATACAAATTTATTATTCTTTCTAAGAGCTTAAAAGAAAATCAACATGGCAAATAAGAACATAAATTATTTGTTTAAGTATCTTAGCTCTATAAGAGAATGTCAACCACCACGCAAGGCAAGAATTGTGTTAGATTAGTTCCATGCAAGATCCAGGTAGTGTCTGCCATACCAGATACCACTATCAGGATCAGAAACCAGTCCAAATCCAAGATACTGATCAGCTTTAGGTCCATGCACATGGGATCCGCTCCTGGCTCCCAACCTAATAGCTAATGGACCATGATTTTTTTGGAGGCAAACTAACAAGTTGGTAGTCTTTGGATTGGCAGGTGAACATTTATTGCCCACCCTAAATTTCTCTTTTGGAGTCTTACCCGTAGTTATTCTCAGTCAGTAGAATTGTGATAAAAGCTGAGTCAGAGCATGATGAAAAGCAGTAAATAAATTTGTGCAGATGGCATATGAAAGAAGTAATACAATTACTCTCATTTGGAAGGCATCTTCTTTTTAGATTATGGAAACTAAAATATTTTCTCAATCACAAAACAAAAGCTTTATAGCCTACATGCAAGAAGCAAAGTACATAGAATTGATTGAGAATACAAACCTTGAATTTGTGTTACCAAGGAAAACTTAGAAGTGTGAACAATATTTGATGTAGCTCTTACTTTGAAGAACTTGAATTTTAGGGGGGTTCTTTTTTTGTGACGAAAGAACTTGGATTCTAGTTCAAACCAGTAAAATGGAGCTTACAGTTAGTTTCTTATGTTCATGTGTGATATATTGTTCAAGTACAGATCATTGACCCATTAAGTTCAAGTTTGTGCAAGACAAACCACAAATAAAAGAGTCCAGCACTTTTGCTTAAAGCTAAGTATTTTACTAGCATTTGAAGTATGGTGGATTAGAAGAAAGATACAAGTATCACCCAGATCCCAATCTAAATTCTGACACTAAGAATTATCTGAAGTCAAAGAAACTTACTTGACAATCCATTCTATCAGTAATTCCACCATGACCGGGAATGCTGTCGCCAAAATCCTACAAAAATTTCAAATAAATAAATAAAAAGACAACATGTTATGAGATAGTACGTTCCAATTCGAATAATTTTAATTCTGTAATCAGCAAATGAGCACCTTAAACTTAAAAGCCCTTTTGAAACCACTTGCAAAAAATCCTCCAAATGGTGCTATTATTGATGCAAATAAACCTAGAGCTAAAGCATGCCACTGCACAGGTAAAACTGGAACCTCTTTCCAAGGGCACTGCAGGGAGAAAAGAAGCAGATTAGATACGGAATAACAGAAAAAAAAAAGAAAAAAAAAAATATATATATATATATATATATATATATTAGATATTAATCATAAGGAAAAGAAACAGATAAATAAACAAAAGAAAATAAGCTAAAAACAAAGTCAAGTAATCACGTGCATAACATTTTAAATGTTTACGGGTATATTACTCCTTAACAGACCATTGAGAAGTAAAATACACCAAAGTAATAATTCAACATATCACTCCCTCTTCTCTCCCTCCAATCTCTTCACCTCTCTCTAACCATATCAATAAGTAAAATAAAGTTACAAATATGTATCCTCAATGTTCTTCATCAATTTAGGGCCTGTCGCACTTCACTTTTACACTCTTCTCCACCAACTCAGCAAACCTTCTGCTTTCACTTGTCCAGTCCCCTTCCTGCAGTAACTTCATCTCCATTAGACTTCCCCTTATGTTATCAGACCATTTCTTTACAATATGACTTGACCCCCACCACCCCAACTTCTCCAGCACCACCATCCGTCGTCCTACTTCTTGTTGAAATCACTCTACCCAACTATCAAGTTTATGCCAATAAAAAGAAAATACTTTTTAGGCTAAGGCCCTTTTGATCATTCACTAAATCTTGAGCCAATTGTGCATAATCTGGATTAACATGAAAATAGTGATGTTTTCTTAACAGTTACAAAATCCTAACATCTGATTAACTAATGGTATTTTAATGATAAATAAATGCAAAGTTTGTAGATGATTTATTTCAGCCTTCATATATATTACAAAGTTGGCCCATCTCTCCATTCACTTGGGAATTTACTCTCAACAAACAGAAAGCCAACAGTAACATATGTTTCTCATCAGATTTACATTTTTCATAATTTGGTAGGCTTAACCTATCTCTTTTTCAGTTGGCAAGTATATCGCCATTGCACGAACAAACAGCCAAAGGCATTGCAGATAAATCTCAGTTGACAGCACAATCTAGATTGTTCTCTAGTCATGGCCCAAGGTTTTGGCATGGCAAGGCACGTGTCATGACACCTGCCGACTGTGCTGCAAGAATAGAACTTCATTGCCACCCCATGCAAGAGAGGGAGAGGGAGCTTCTGCCACTCACCGCTGCCCTCCTCTCTTTCTCTCTTGCGTGTGCCCTAACCAATGTTAAAGAAAAATTTTAAAAGCTCTTAACAGGTCAAGAATAAAAGGACCTGCTTTGCTTTGCATATCTAACTTAAAGTAGTGGATGATCCACCATTATTTTCCTCCTCCGATGGCTTTGTAGGGATGAGAGAGGAGTGTCGAGCGGCACCCCTCGTGCCACTTGTCTGTACTATGCCAGCATGGAAATCCATGCATGTGCCCTTATACAGGTCATAAGTTAGCACATGACATCAGTAGCAGAAAAAGAATCAACAAATTCAGATTTTTATGTTACTATGGATGAAGATAATTGACAGTGTACCAAAGGATCTACAGTCAGGAAGAATACAAATTACCAGTGGCTATTTAACTCGATCTAGGACAGGCAACATAATTAGGTATCGACATTCATCAACAAATTAACCAAATAACGAGGACTTAGCATGCATCCCTTAACCTTTAATTCACAATGGAGCTAAACCAAACAAGCTTAGCCGTATAAGCAGATCAGATGCTTACACGAATCTTAGAAATGCATATCATATTTAAAATAACTCTAGCTGCAAAGAAGAGAACCAGAGACCCATTTCTGTCCAGAATAAACCAAAAGGCATAAAGACAATCTTTTAAATGTTTACTTGAAAAAGGCAACCATCTTGTCAACAAAGATAGATCCCTCTTGCAGAGGCAGACAAAAGGAAATTTACATCATTACATGCAGGTGAAGTTTAAGTGTTTTCTCACCCACTGAGGTACCCATCCATGTAATGAATAGTATTCTGGCTTAAACATGGGACCAGGATCACAGTGCAGCCACCCGGTGGACAAGTCCTGTAAGTAGTTTAAGGCTAAATCAATCAACAAATAACATTATAAAGACAGTAATGTCAATCAAAATCATTCATGCAACTTAGAGAAAGAAACAAAGAAAGAAAGAACACCTTTCTTGGACATGTTAACCATTGGAAGCGACCCATTACATTTGCTAACTGCACAAAACAATAAAATTGTAATGGTTGGACTCTGTTTGATGGTACATAAAGTTTGTCAATAAGATGCTAAGCTCTATAGATTGACTAGCAGCTCCCATGAATAAGTGCTTGCTTGTTAAATTTGCAAACGGAATGAAATTAATTCAAAGAATATATACCAGTTTTCTGTAGCTGAAAAACAGCTAACAAAGAAGAAGTAAAAGGACAGATTGAAAAGACTGGAATGACTTTGATCCACTTAGTTGATTTCCTTAATATATTGTGATATAACTATTTATGTCATTGAAATAACATTTGAAACAAATCTAACATAAATTGCTTAGTTGCCATATAAGAACAAAGTACCTCTGAACAATAACAACAGGACCAGAAAAGCCTACTAGAAGTAATCAAACTAACAAAGAACAAGATAATAGAAAAGCTATTAACAATGGAGAGAGCCTATCATGTTTACCACAAACGCAGAGAACATAGTTGTCACTGATGCACCAATAAAACCCTCCCATGTTTTCTTTGGAGAGAGTTTGATTAAAGGTGTTCTACCAAAGAAGAATCCAAAGAAATATGCAGCAATGTCATTGATCACGATGAGTGAAGCTGGTAAGAGGAACCTGCATACAAACCAACTCTTTGCATAAATGATAACATACTTTTGAGTAGAACAGTAGTTTAAAAGTAAAAGCAGAGCTACTATTTGTTGTATCTAATGAAACAATTAAAACAAAAACAAAAATTCTTTTGCTCCATTTCATATGCATAACCAGCAAGGAAGATGTTCAAATCAAGAGAACTGTCGAGTTAAACATTAGACCTGAATTCCCATCTGGAGGGAAGGTCAATGGAGTTGCAAAAATAGAAAGGCACTAAATAATAAATGTTAGCTCACCTTGTATTAAAGAAAGAAATGGTATTTGAAATGTATGAAATTGTTTAAAGCGAGATGTCCTGAACTACCCAAAAGTTGAAAACCCAAGAAACATGCCTTTCTGATCCTTTCTGATAAAATTTATACACAAAAAAAAAAACTATAGATATACAACTCCTCATATACAACTCCTCAACAATCCTGCCTACTTATCATATACTACAGAAGAATACAGAAGATATAACTTATAACTACAGTTTGTTTAATGAAATGCTTATAACAAGATCCATATAAGAAATAGTGGGCATATACGATAAGAAACATTTTCATTGTTGCTAAGTTCCTCAATGTCAATGATGAGGAAAGCTATCTCATTTTCCTAGAGTCATGCGTATTTATGCCATTCTAATATCCATATTTATGTACACATGATTGAGAATAGAGGATATAGATATTTGGTTCACTCAATGACTAAACTATGTTTAATAAGAGTAAGTATCAAATGAGCAACTAAAAGAAAAATCTAAAATGTTTTTCATACAAGAAAAACACAAGTCAAATATGTTTCATCAGATTAACTTTTTACTTTACTCATGTCAGAATACAAAACATTCATCAACAAAGTTTACCAGAATATTCCTTCAAATATATTTGCCACAGTAAAAGAAGACTGGGCAAAAACCATCAGAAGGATCATGTGCGTCCACGCATATTGGCTAAACTGATACTTGTACATCTTTTTCTTCAAAGTGAGAATGAACCATACAAATCCTAGGCCATCAATAAAACGTTGATTACTTCACTGTTAATGCATGGATATCTGAAAATGCACAGTAAGGAAACATAATATAAAGAACTCTTGATCTGACAACTATCTTATCATTCAGTTAAGCCACCTGACTAACTAGAGAAGAGAATACTGATTTAGTAAGCAATCAGACAAGAGCCATATTTTCAACAATTCACCACACTTTTTATGTATCTGAATTTAAAGTATCTAACCAAAAGACAAAACTTTTGTATTTTCCAAATGAAACTGAGTTTTGGTACATGAGCTTTCAATGTCAATAGTTCCAAAAGATTGTGGCAGCTTCTTGTGAGTCTTAGTAAGAAAAGAAAAGCCTTACTACAAACTATCAAAGACAATAAGGTATAACCAATATAGTAAATGCCAACAGTATATTCATATGGTAAACAATCATTTGTTAAACAATTAACACCAGCAAAAATCTAAAAGATAGAAAATAATACAAAAGACTAAAAAATCTAGAAGTTTAATAATGTTAAGTCGATAAACATCTTCAAATTTTTATAAATCTATCAGTGGGGATCTAACTGACTACATGCATTAAATTAAAATTTCGTATTGAAAATAATTTGCATTCTGCAGAGACATTTATATATTGTGTTAACAGTAAGTTATGGGATCATATGGATTGCTTAAATTAGAAAATCATTTTGTCAAAATTGCTAGTCAAATGTTTTGACAAGGCTCTTACCACCCATGTGCAATTTCATCCTAAAGCAAAACGGGGAGCCTACTGTTGTTCAATTTTATCCTCATGTCTGTTAGTACCAGATGATTGTACTGAATTTAATTACTTACCAATGGAGGTACATTCACATTCTAGCTCTTGATGGGCATATCTGTTAGTACCAGAGGATTGTGCTGAATTTAATTACTTACCAATGGAGGTACATTCACATTCTAGCTCTTGATGTCTAAATTCTGAAGTCATGGATCACTCATGAATCATGATAGTAATTGTCATAAATAGTAATAGCCTTTTCATCTTACACTTTGTTATGTTTTCCTAATTCGTTTAGATGATTTGTATATCCATTGGTCCTTAGATCACTTATAAGCTTACCCATCATTGATTATATATCCTCATGCAACGCAGCTCATCATCTTTCATCTTATATAAGATTTGCCTGCAATAACATCATAAAAGAGAGCAATTCGACAGCCCACGAAATAAGAAGGTAAACAATTATGAGTAGTTCCTTCCGGATCATGGAAGGGAAGGACCGACAATTATCTAATATTCTCTTGTAGTAAGAAAACTCATGTGAAACATTAAGGTTTCCTAGGCATTTTGTCCTAAGGTTTACAATAGGAATAGTACTCATATGTTAAATGAAGAAATCACAATTACCTGCAATATAAAGAAAGTAGCAAATAAACATCTGATACTTGATGAGCCCGCTCACAAGCTGATATAACAACTTATCTGATGTTACAGTGTTAACAAGTTGTTTACTGAGAAAGCGACCGTAGGTAAACAACATTGCAGTGAAGAAAAAGTGCCTGCAAAAATTTAAAAAAGAGAAATTGTCTAAACGATTTGATGCAGAACTATTGCTCAATCATGTTCACTCAAACAAAATAACAGGACGACGAATGGCAATTTGATATTATATGAGTTCATTACAGAAAAAGTGAAAAGAGGAATACCAATTTAAGAGTCTGAATCCAGGAAGTTGTCTCTCTTCGTTGGCTGTTCGGAGTAGATTAAACAGTTCCTTAGCCATAAAAATTTGAATGACAACAATCATAGCCCAGATGTATAGATGACCCATGTATATTATCAACACAAAACCTCCTATCATCCATAATGAGGAGTATGTACGAATAAGCATTGATTTATATTTGCTCCTGTCATTAACGAGCAAATTTGGTTCTTTATTTGCATCTGGAGGAACCTAAAAGGATAGTCATTGATGTTAGCTTAAAGAAAGTAGCAACATAATAGCAATATCCCTCATATAGACTATAAACTTTTTAGTCCTGAACCACATACATCAGGATACAGTAATGCGAAGAGAACCGAGCAGATAAAAATTATCCCTATGACTATTCACTTTTTCAATGTCAAGCTAGCAAACATTGAAAATCATAAGAGTGGAAAACAGAACAAAGGGCGCAAGCAAAGTGATTTGACTTAAAAATAAGCATCTCGAGGAACCCTAAACCCTTGGCAACATTGTTTCTCTCGTTCACTCATGCTGGTTGCCGACATGTTACAGAAACTTAAAAATAAGCAGAATTGGAGAGTAACTAGCATACTATTTCGCAAGGATCATCAGCTAACTAACCTCATTAGAGCGTTTGCGATGCCGAACACGCCCCACATGATTTGATGGAGTGTCACTGGAGCTGCTATCCTTTTGCATGGTTCCTACTTCACAATCTATCAAATCCCAAGTTCATGAGAAGAAATTAAGAAACCAGCACTCAAAGTACAACATCCAATTACTCAAATCTTCTGCATGCTTACTTTTGATAGAACTATTTACATTGGAAAAAAAAAAACTATAATACATGTAACAGGTAGAACAAATTTTTTCTGAAATTTCTAAATATTCGCTCCTGCAGTGCTGTACGTCAATTGTTAAACGCCTCATGAAATCCCCTATCATGTTATTCATAGTTTCTAACATCAACCAACTTATTATCTCTAATGCTTAAAGATTACAAATTTCATTTCATATTTTTCAAGGTTTCTCAATTTGATTTGCCAATAACAAGAGGACTCTATCCGTGCTAATATAGTCATCCAAGGATTCATTTGATAATAAGTTTGTTTGTTTTTTTTTTTTACATGCCCTTTGCAGTCGATTTCGTCTCCTTACTGGCCGACTTCGACGGGGATAATGTTAGGAAGCACCGCGCCGTGGGTGATCGTGACCCCGGCGAGTAATTTCCCCAATTCCTCGTCGTTCCTCACGGCGAGCAGAACCTGCTGCGGGATGATCCAGTTCATGCATGGATCTAGAGGCAAAAGAGGAGAAGAGATACGTGTTACCTCGGCGGTGAGGTAGACAGGGGCCCCAGTGCCGACACGCTCGGACCGTCGGAGAGAGTGAGGGAAAGTACAGTAAGGGCGAGGTCGCGGAGGCGGCTAGGGCGAGAAGAAGAGTCGAGATGAAGAGGGTAATCGGGTAAGGGTTTATTATGGGTTAACGGGTCGGATCTAGCGGGTAGGGCATATTATTTACAAATTATAAGGTACACGGCTATCCGATATCCGTATTCGTCTTCGAAAAAGTTTACTTGACCGTATCCATATCCAATTTTATTTTGCAAAAAATCTATATGTATCATAATATGTATTGAATTATGTAAGAATTTTTACCCGAATTCGATCCGAATCAAACTAGGTAACAAGTTGAGTCTATAAATAAGTTGAACAACAAAAGCTTATCTTAGCTCGACTCATCTCCAACTTGATAAGTCTCGAGCTCGATTCGACAACTCATTAAGCATAACTAAAGTCAGTAAAATTCAGATTAGACTAGATAACTATCATAGATGAAAATAGAAGATATATGCAATAATAGCTCAAGGTGAAGGAGTAGACAAACTTAGATCCATGTTAAGCAATTGTGCGATGTTGAGAGGATTTGGACTCAAGATCAACGGTTGTAGGACGTCGATGAGACTGGGGCCCATGGTGACAACGTCAGCGAGATTGTGAGGATTTGGACTTTAGAGGCAACCTCAACGCAATGACAGTGGCTAGTGGTCGGTGGCGATGAGTTTGAGGCTTGGAGATGGAGAATTGAGGCCTCGAGGGTTTTGATTGAAACTTAAGAGTTTGAGAAAGTTGAGAGTTGGATTTGGCGATGACTTTCAGTTAGAGACTAGGTTTTCCAAAGTATTCTCCAATATACACGTCATATTATCCTGTAGACGTAAGATCCAATGGTTCTAAATACACACACACATAGAGGGTTTTGACCGAAACTTAAGAGTTTGAAAAAGGTGAGAGTTAGATTTGGCTATGAGTTTAGGTTAGAGACTAGATTTCCCAAAGTATCCTCCAATATACACACCATACTAGCAGGCAGCTGTAAGATCCAACAGTTCTAAATACACACACATATATGCTGATATAGTGACGTAGTACCGAGCCTAATCAAGTCGAGCTTGAGCTCACCAATGCCGACTCGACTTAGCTCAATTATATTTTTGAGTCGAGCCAAGCTTGAATCCACAAGCCTCACAAGCCCAAGGACGAGTCTAAGCAAGTCTAGCCCATGATGAGCCTAACAAGGCCAAGGACTTTTTCTTGACAACCCTAGCTGCCGACCAAGTAAGTTAGACAGGAGAAAAAAATAAATCTAAAATCACAATAGTTCCAAAAGGTAGAATTTGTCTGACATAGATAGTTTCATCATAAGGATTGGACCCTTTTGCAAACTTATCTACATAATCTGCAATTAAAAACTGTCAAGTCTACATGATAAGGAAATAAGCAAAATTAATCACAATTAAAGAATGGCATAACAATAACCTGATCGGGCTCTTGACAAATACTTTAGAAAATCCAAAATTCTCTTCTTTTCTCATCTCTTTTTTCTTTGCGTGATCTAGGAGAGATTTTGTTGTTTAATTCAAACGATGACTGGATTTAAGCTTTGGGATGTGCACTTAAGTTGCAGCCATGTGGCAGCTCTACTAAATAGAATTATTGTTCACATAATATAAATATATACACTTTTTTTTTTAAGCTCCCTCCCTCTTATTTTTCTAGTGTGAATAGGATATACTTGAGATAAATGAGGCATATGGTTGCCACAGAGTTGTCATTTTCACATATCTTTGCCATAAATTAAGTCATACTTGTTAGATAATCAATTGACTTAAAAGTCTATATTATTAGGTAGTAAATTAATGACGTATGAATAAACACTAGATAATAAAATATGCTATTCTATCGTATCAAAAGATTAGCTTTGATATTATATTAGATATCATGCATTTTAACACTCTCGGAATTGGAATATTTAAGTTGCAAAAGAAATCTTATGATAAAAGGATAATAGGCTCAATATAACTTGAATTTAATCTTTCTAGATGACCACCAACTCCTATTCTTTTTATAATTCACAAGTGGGTCAGTGGGTGACTACTACCTGGTAGTATTAAGTGCTATTCCACCGTTCTTTGTGGAAGATCTAAAGCTTGGCCTTTCTTTATTATTCTTCCACAAAATATCAATAAAATAACCCAAGAGACCAAGAGGAGCTCCACGAGGTAACGCTTTTTTATATTATTTTTTTTGAGGAAATTATATTTTACCTTTTATAATCAGGTCTAAATTTACTTCACCTCTTATAATTTTATTTGTATCACCCTCTCACTTTATTTCCATGCTATCTAGACTAAAGTATGACCTCTATTTGTTTTTAATATATTTAATCAAATTAGATGTTAAATTTGAATACCTAAGATAATATTGGGTAAGCTTTTTAACATATTTAAAATAATATCGGTCAAATTTTAAATAAAGATATGATAAATATATTGAATAGATGTGAATTTTATTATGTCTTTAGAATCTAAAGTTTAATCGGTACTAATTTAGATGCGTCGAAAAACTTGTCCAATCCTCTACAAATTTGTCTAACATTCAAAATCAAAGTCTAGTTTAATCATGTATGTTAGAAAAATTAAAAATTTTAATTTAGTTATAATTGGTAAAAGGCCTAAATATTTAGTTATAACTGATAAAAGGATAAGAATTTAGGTGCATAAACTTTGAAATTTAGTAAGATTCAATGTATTAAAAGATAAATGTATGCATATCCTATGTTTCTTTTTATCATTCATATGGGTTGGATAAAGAGTCAATCATTCATATATATAGATTCACTTAGACTCCACCAAGCTTGCTTTAGTTAATACAGTAAGTTGTCTAAAATCGTCGCGCTATCAAATTGCTCCTTCAAACCCATCGCACTTCTGAGTTACTCCTTCAAACTAACTGCACCATCGAATCATTAACTGAATTGAGCTATTGAGCTAAAATACTATGCCACTAAAATAATAATTTTATCCATAATAATATATATCTTCTGCAACCACGGATACAATAAATTTCATAGATAATCAGTTATAGCACGTCAATTTCTATGAGCATGATAGCATTCACATCACATATGGATACACTTTTCTATTCCATGTTTGGTTTTTCTCTCTCAAAATCTTGGAATTTTACGGTAAAGAAAAACAAATTTGTTTGGATCTACTAATTAATTTACGTAGGTGAGACGATTTGGGTTTGACTTTTCTATCTAATTTGTTCCCAAGAGTTTGTAACTAATCTTAGTTCACTCAGTCAAAAAAGAGGGCTCGAAATTAACGAAGTAGATAAAAGAGAGGATACTTTATCTTGATACAAACATTTAAACGTGACAACACGCTGTTTTCATGACTCAACCCAAAAGTCCTAACACTCTTTGCATATCATGTCTTTCATCTTAGTAGATAGAAGTATGATGCCAAAACCTTTCTTACCATCTATATAATTTCTAGATAGTAAATAAAAAATTTATATTTATTCTCTGTGTGTTAAACTTAAGTATTCAAAGTACGTTACTAAGTAACTAAACTATCTTCACCATTCTCAAGTTAGATTATATCTATTTAGGACTAATTAAGTTTTCTTATGCTCTTAACTAATAGTGCAATCTGCTTTGAACTACAAAGAGATTAAGTGTTTAAGTTTACAGTATATAAATAACTATATAGTTTTACGAGCGGAATAAAATAAAATGTGTGATCTTGCAAAAAAAAAAAATCATTTTAATCTTCCGAAAAAATACCCAAAGAGTTCTTTTTATTAATTCATTTTTTGAATATATTTACAATAAAAAACATGAAGAATGTTCGACAAATGCTCAAGAAAAAAATATTCAAAAGCTCCCACTCTAATGGTTAAGAGAATCCAAACTTAAAATGTGTAGCTTTATATAGTATGGTTGATTTCTCCTGCTCTCTCTCTCTCTCTCAAGATTCATACCTACTTTTCCAACCTCCTTATCTTCAAAGAAAGCAAAAGAAGAAAGAAGAAAGGACTCAAAAGTCAGTCCACCAACATTGGGAATTCCAGGATTTGCCCATAAACAATTGTGTGTTAATTAATGGTATGGTGGAGGTGGGATGAACCCTAGAAAAGAAAAAGGCAATGGTTGTCCTGACTATATTTTAATTCAATGGAATGGCATTATTCTAAAAGGATTACTTTTGTTTTAAGATTTAGCCATGGTCATGGAAAGTTTTTTTTTTTTTTAATATATATACTGTTAAAAAATTCCTTATTTATTTATATATTCTTCTAACTTTAGTATTTGCATAGATATTCACTCGGTCAGTTTTCAAGTTAAGTCTCAATAATTTAACAAAAGAAGATAAAAACGAAGAAAATAATAATAATAATTTCATTTTTTATGTCTAAATTTTTTAAATTTTAACCGCTAAATAAATTCAAGAAATATCCATGCAAAAAAACAAGAATTTGTAACAGTATACATATAAAAACTATGTGTTTTAGGAAATAATTCATACAAATATGAATTATAGAGGATTATACAAGAAAATAAAGAATTTTTAAAAAGCTAGCAACATGGCAGGATGGCCTTTCCAACCTAACCAATTCCTACTTTCTTCTGACCTACAGCTTTTAATATTGTTGCAGCTCCAAAGGTACCCCAAAAGCATATCCTTTTCAAGTGAAAGAAAAAGATAGGTTCCCCTTTTACATAGTTATATCTCCAAAAAGTGATCAATTGATTAAAGTTGTGAGCCTTCTTTTTGAATTGCTTTATGAATGTTCCTTAACAGATAAGCCCCCCTCCCCCTCCTCCTCCCTCTATTTTGATCTGACACTTAGAGCTCAATCAAGGTTGGCCAGTAATAGGCAATGGTAGTTTGGAAAGAAGCCAAAGCCAAGATGTTCTTCCCCTACTTTTTAGAAGGCAAACATCTTATCAAGTATCTATCTTTGATAGAAGCTTTTCTCATACATTGGGTGAAATATAATTTACAATTCTGTTTGGTTAAAAGTTAGAATCTTAATTCTCTGAATAGCTCTAATTTATGTGCAATAATCAGTGTTTGTTTATGCCTTATAAATGAGAGTTCCATTGGATTAGTGGCTTAACAACTACTGGTGTTGGACTACTCTGACCATAACCATCAGACAGAGAGAGTCCAGAGTTGCGTACTGGGAAATAAAAGGGGAGGAGAAAGAAAGAAAAAAGTAGAGAAGAAAGGCAAAAACGAATCCAAAGCTAAAGTCTAAAGCAAGCTATCACTTCTTTCTTTCTTTCTTTTTTTCTTTTTTTTTTTTTTGTTCTTTTTCTTACTTTTCCCTTTTTACTGACCCCTTTTTCAGTTCTAAGTGCTTCCTACTACTGTAGAGATAGAGAGAAAGAAAAGCCGCAATGGCTCTTGTTATATTTATTAGAGTCCTACTTTATTTTTAAAACTAAAGATATACAATGAGATTTAAATATATACGAGCAAAGACTACAAAATACTAGTTTTGTGGTCGTATGGAAATATTTTTCACATCCGGAAGAACATGTCATAATCGGATCTATAACATAAAATATGATTATATACCATTTATATAGGGTGAGGAAGTACTATATACACGTCATATTAGAATGGATCATATCCACCATCCTTTACGCATACCAACATCTAGACACATTAAAACTTATAATAAACATGGCAATTGTGTATATTTAAAAATAAATAAACGTATGAATTTAGTGGGTTTTTTTGTTTTTTTTTTTGATGAAAAACGTATGAAGGAATTCAACCTAAATCTTGTTATTAGCTAAAAACTCATATAAATAAGATAAATACACGTGACCCAAAAAAAAGAAGAAGATAGGAAAACTTTATCAGACCAACAAAATTCCATGCCAAATTTACCCCTTCATTAATGCCTATCACCTCTGTCAAACTAGTTCACATCTACCCATTAAATACATCAGTGAGATTAGCCACTATAATAAAACAAACCCAACAAAATCCAGTGAGAGATTGCATTAAAAAAGGATTGGCATATATATATATATATATATATATATATACCAAATGAGGACCTATTCCACTCTCTTATATAGTTTATATACCTCCTTGTATGGGTCTCCCCCCCTTCTCTCTCTCTCCTCTCATCTCCACTCCTCTCCCTATCTCTGGACATCAATAATGGCGGAAGTCGAGGCGACCGGCGGCGCACCGAGGTTTAAGCTCTTCGGCACGGTCATCCAGCCGGATCACCGCAGGAGGCCGAAGGAGGAGGAGGAGCCGGCGGCTCAGCCGCCGGCTCCGCAGGCCACGGCGGCGGAAGAAACCGCAGCGGCGGCGGAGAGGGCGGCGGCCGCGGCGGCTCTTCCGTGCCCCCGCTGCCGGAGCCGGGAGACCAAGTTCTGCTACTTCAACAACTACAACGTGAACCAACCGCGCCACTTCTGCAAGGCGTGCCACCGCTACTGGACCGCCGGCGGCGCGCTCCGCAACGTCCCCGTCGGCGCGGGACGCCGCAAGAATCGCCTCGCCGGCGCCACCCGAGGCGGCGCAGCCGCCTCGACCGTACTGGACTTCCCGTCGCCGGCGCCGTCGTCGGGTTCGCTCTCTTGCGGCGAGCTGGTCGAGGTGGACCGGTGGATCCTGGACCGGGGGTTCAGCGATAGGCTCCGTTGACTCGGATTTCGTACGGTGTGAGGCGGCTCGCACATGGAAAGGTTTGATGTGGTGAGGTGAGGTGAGGTGAGGTGAGGTAAAACGGTGTGGGTGTGGGTTCTTCTTTCTTCCAATGGTTTGCCTCCATGTGTCGTGTATCGTACTGTGTACAGCTTGAATGAATTAGCACATCACCAGATGTGACCATCGATTTCTATCTTTTATCTCTCTTTTATGAGCATTTGCATGAGAAACTAAATGGAATGTTAAAACATCTCCTTAATCTATCCTAATTTATTAGTATCTCATTTTATACGTGTTCTATTTTTTTAATAACCCATTTTATACATGTCTAACATCCATTTGGTGTCTCTATTATCAACTATTTTGTATGAATCCATTTCTCGATATAATCAAATGATAAATCTCATTAAAAAAAATTAGAATTTTTAGTGGAAATGGTTTGGGGTCAATTAAGATTGCCAAGTAATGCGTGTAGGAAAATTATTGGACCACAGCTGCAATAAATCCGTGTTTTTTTTTCCTTGTCAGATACACTCTCCTTTTCTTCTTGTTTTCAAGAAGGTTGGTCAGATGGATTATTTGGAAACTTTTAATGAAAGTGAGAACACATTTGAGAAGTCGTTAGCGTCAAAGAAATATGCGTACCATCTGGTTTACTAGTTGACAAGCTAATTGTGCATGCATCTAAGATAATAGAGGACAAGTGCTATTTTTTTTCTGTCATTAGAATTTTTTTTTAATAAAAAAAGAGCAATTATTTAAGCACCAAAACCTCTTTTTCTTTTTTGTCAGATGATTATGCGTGAGTTATAGTTATTATTCAAGTTATTTTATTAACAATATGTATACGCCTATCATGGTGCTAACCCTTTTGAGTTAATGCCAAGTCCACAGATGACATAGGTTTAGTCAAAACACAACCTATCACGAGTGCTGATAGTTGGTATTGGAAGTCATTGAACCGTGAATGGCAAAACTTGCAACCTGAGAAATATAATTATCAGATCTTCTTTTTGATAATATTGAGTGTGGAAAAGTAGCTGACTACAAGGAAGACTTACAAATATCCATCATTTTCATAAGCCATCAAGGCATGATGGTCCATCGTTCATTGCAAGACCCAATATTAAAAAAGGAGGTCTATGGGATGTCCTCATAGTACAGCAAGATATGCATCATCGTAACGGAAAACAATAATCAATTAACTCAGACAGAAATAGTTATTTGCAGCATGTCTGTAGGCTCTGGCCTTCACAAATAATTTACCTCTCTCGAGCTTCAATGCCGACTCCCCCAGCTATAAGTAGAACAAGGACATCCATCAGCTTATTCCTTTCGCCCTTGTAGCAGCGAGTAATAGAATTTTGCATGTTTCTTCTTGATTATGCCTTATGAAATTCCTATCTTCTATACAGATTTGTCAAAAATAAACCTGCCATATTTGTACCGTAATTTTAATCAGATTGCTCCCAATTTTGGCTTGTCCCTACAAGAAACTTGCCATTAATGCTGTGGAAACATAACCTCTACCATTAATGCACGTAGCAGCATCGACATTTATGCAAGTGTACAGCTCTGCACAATTTGACGTTCAAGATTGCTACTTTTCAACTACAGATACAGCATCCTGAATAGCTTGAATAAAAGTAGCAATCTTATATGTGAAAAAGCCAAGGAGCATTGGTATCAGCTGCAGGTGCATGAGACCATAATCTGGAACTAGTATCCTGGTTTGGAATAGAGGATGTTAGCAATCTAATTTAAAAATGAAAGAAATTGAGGGGCATTTAGAAGGCACCCCAGTGAAAGCTGATAGTCAGATACTAATTTGACAGCTAGTTGGCACAAGAAGAAGATAGGTGAAGTATTTCAGATGTATACTTACTCATTCCACCTATTGTACACCATGACAAGTACTACTGGAACCAGTAGCCTTGGTTGTCCAGCAGCACCCCTGCAGATATATTCAGAATAAACATAATGTAATCTTTATAGGCGCCAGACCTTGCAAGAGTATCAAAACGACCAAAACTCCTGCCATTAACAAAAACATGTAATCTAGGAACAACTTAATGGTGAAGCTCTAGTAGCCCAGTGCTTTGAAGGGTCAAACTCTATTAGACTGACGTGACCCTTGGAAATATACATGCATGTGTTTCTATCTCCAAGCATCCTAAAAGAGGAGGTTGTCCAACCTTTGACTAATTTGTACATGCACATCTATAGCTGATGTCTGCAAATGAGTTGCACTACTGCCGTTACAGTCCTGAATAATTGCTGTAACGTGTATAAACATATATTCTACAACTAAATAAAGTAGAAAGTACATACTTGACAAGTCCTTTAGCTCCATCTGCCATAGAATCAATAGTATTGCTGAGCATTCGAATATATATCAGAGAACCAATCAACCCTGCGCCAAAGCTGAAGAAAGGATTTGAATTATGTGATTTTGCAAAATTAGAGATATAGTGAGAGAGATGATAACAATCATACAAGCTAAACCTCAGATTTTATATTTTCCAGTTTAGTAAGAGTACAACGTAGCTGTTGCTCCTGAACATAATTGAAATATAAACTACTCAACAGCTTGCACATATGCTCACAATATACTTTGAGGAGCAGAAATTTTAATATAATTGCTTTCAAACCCTTTCATTGGGCAAATCATTCTGTCATATAATGTTTCTAAATATCCATGTTGCTTTTCCTAGGGGGCATCTGGGCAGACACCAACTATGTAAAGTTTCTCAGACTAATGCTACGATTAAATTCAAGAGTCTAGCCAGCTTCAGTCCCTTCGTTTTGCTTTATGATTCATTATCTTGGAAAATCACAATTGATCATAAGCTCATAAATTCAATCATGAACACATATTGTGTGCTTGTCTTAAAAGGATTTAATTGTCACATTTTAGGGATGCAGACGATGTATCATCATACTTAATATTCAGAAAACAAAACTTGAGAATTCCCTGCAGATGATTCTCCCATTAAAACATGATGAAAATCATAAATAAAAACCTCAATTTATGAACTTAGAAGAAATAGCATACAGTAGATTATTGCAACTATAAAAAATAAGGAAGTACAAGAAGAAAAAAAACACAATGAAAAAGAGGAAATATCTACAGTTTTAAATTTTGAACTTCACCATTACTTTAATAATAGATAAATAGAATACCTTGCCGCAACTTCTGGTGAGTAGGAAATGTATGCTGATACTACACCAATGCCACCAACCCCTAGTGTAAGACTTTGCATCTTCTGCTTCAACTGCAAGAGAATACAGTTATAATTACCAACTAATGAACCATGATATTCTTTGCACGAGGGATTGTAAGCTACTATACTTGCATAATTTAACTCTTAACTTACAGAGATGGTGATAAGTGTATATGCAGTCAAATTTACAATTACCAATCTAAAAATAATCCACTCAGCCAACACTATGCAAAGAGGATACCTTGAAATACTGCTCTCGAGACTGAGCTGCCAATACCTTGGGATCACCCCGTTCCCTCCTTGATTCACGTAATATTTCATCCTAAAATAGCACATAAACACAGGATGCACCATTTGAGTTCTATCAAGAAATAATTGACTTGAAAATATTGTACTGATGCTGTGGATAATTACTTAAACCTCACTACTCATTGCCATTGGACATTTGGATTCAATTCAGATCCAAACAATATGCATTTGCCAGTTAAATGACCAATTAGTGGCTCAGAGTTGGGTGCTTTCCAATAATGAAAGCCATAAATAACGCAAAAATCAAATTAGAGATTAAGCAATGAAGTTTCTTCCTGCTTCTGAGTCTTAGGCCAACAAGCTAATATAAAAGCATATATAAATGAAATTGATAGAAGAACTGAAAAAAGGCCATAATTATCTAATCATACTAATGGACTGTTTAAAAAAAGAAGGTGCCATTTTCAGAGTGGTGCTTACACTGCCACCAGTGGCACCCTTACTTGCCCTGTCCCATTTTGCCTGCTCTCGTCGTGTTGGAGCCAATCTCCATCTTGGTGCTGCGCCACCATTTGGACTCTAATTAAACATTCAAATAGCTACTTAGCATTTAGTAGAACTTAAACCCGATAAACCTCAAGTTTCGCAATCAAAGCAAGAACATCTCACTTGCGTGGTGGATAGGCCGAGCCTTGCAGCCTCTACCTGCTGTTCCAACACTGGTTTTGTCGGTGGCTTCAGCTCGTTACTCAAATCAATCTCGACGCTGCAAGACGTCACAAATGATTAAACAAATATAGAAGCAACACAACTTCTTAGAGGCAGGTGGTAGGGCAGGATAGGATAAACCTGTTCAGGTTCATTGCTCGATTAAGACTAAGAAACCCGGAATCCTCCTCCTCCTTCTGCTCAAATTAACCATTGAAACGACCTCAATATCAAATTTTGACAACGAGAATTCGAGCTAAACAGCAATCCAACCCAATACAGAGATCCAAATTTGACCGAAGAAAAAGGGAGATACCAAGGAAATTGGGGGATTAGGGGTAGACGAATCCTCTTTCAGGAGGCGCTGCATTCGGGAGAGGAAATCCTTATTCCAGATGAAGTCGTCGGTGGCAGTGACGGGATCTTCGTCGCCACGGCCACCCCAGTACTTGCGGAGCTTGGTGGTGGTAGGCGGACCCCCGTACTCGCCGGGGGCGACCCCGGTCGACCACTTGAGCGGCTTTCCCTTGGGGAGCACCACCTTGGTCGGAAGGGGAGCGTTAGTTTCGTCGGGGACAGGGGAAGAATCCGACCTCACGTGCGTGCGGCGGAAACCGGCGGCGGTGGCGGCGGCGCTTAGGATTGCCATCGTTGGCGAGGCGCGAGGCAAATATCTGGGAGTAGTGTAATTGAGGAGTGAATGTGATCGAACGAAGAAGAAATGTACGATTAGGAGCTGAGTCGAGGTGTCCTCCTCGCAGTCCAATCGTATAGAATCTTTGGATATTTGCATAAAAGAACCATCCTTTTTAAGATAATTTTTGTAGCTCGAATTCTGAACCTCTAATTTGTGTAGATCACATTATATATTTTTCGCAAAATAGTGCATTGAGGAAGATACTAAATTTACTTTCATCTTAACTAGTTTTATTTTGTTTACTAGTTTACTAAATAAAAAGGAGGATGCCCAATATAATAGCTAACTCTAACGTTTAATCTTACATAGTTCGAACATTATTCAACGTTACAATAAATAATTGTTCTTATTGGAGATGTTCTAGTCGCACTATCAAAATTAATCACACACATTTGGCGGTGGGGCTCGAGCCCATGAGGATTTGGACGAACCAAGCCCAAATTCTATCTGGGCTGGCATCAAGAAGGCGTGAAAAACGAAGCCACGATCTGGCCACGCGAAAGGATTCCCCCCCACCAGTCCACGTATAAGAGTCCGTACGATCTGGATATGTGGCACGATATCCACTGTTTGACTTTAAAAAGTCGATCAGTTGCTTACCCAATCCGAAAACGCCGACTAAGAGAATCCATTTCCTCTGTCTCTTTTCTCCGAACCATTTCCTTGGCCAGTGATCTTTATTATGTTATACTCTGATCTCAAATAGTATTATAAAATATATTATTTAGTGATTTAATAGTTTGGCTCAGAAGATCGATCCAGTTAATAATTTAACGATTGGCTTAGAATAGCAATTCGACAACACGAGAGTTTAAAATAAATCTTAGCGACATTTAATTTAAAATAATTATTTAGCAATATTTAGAACCGATTTGATTTTTAGTTCCGTCCATGTGCGGGCCCACGGTCTCATAAATAATTTTAAAAATATATCTCATGGAACTCAAAAAAAATTAAAAAAACCAAAGAAACCCATTCCCATGTGATCACATGCTGTGAGCCTGTGGCCCCATAATTTGCTCTGTTATTCAGATTCATGGACGATAATATAATATATATTAGTGTTAATTTTCATTTCGACCCTTAATTTTTAAAAATTTCCAATTGCTTGGCCCCCTAAATTTGTCTCCGCTCCGGAAGACAAGATCTTTTGAATTTTGTCAGTTTTCTTATTGGGACATCACTGTGTATAAAGTTATTATTTGTCACTTAAGAGCAATATATATATATATATATATATATATATATATCAAAAACTAGCTTAACTTCTGTTTGGGAGCTAGCTAATCACATATAACGTGTGATGAGCGCCCGGCCATCTCACCGAACGTTGCACCTGCGAACGAGGAAATGGAAAGCAACGGCAAATTCACTCCCCGAAGGAACCGCGTGACAAGATCCGGCCGCCGTGGGGCCGGTCGCTCCTCCTATCAAACAGCAAACATCCATGACGCCTACGTGGAAGCACCACGGACTAACACGTCGTAACGTTGTTGGTGTTCTTGCCGATTGCTGTTTGGACGGCTCAATTGTAACGAGGTATTCCCCCACGTACCGCAGACTTTGCGCGTAAGGTACAAACGCGGAGCTCTCCCATTGGCTGGGGAAGGCCCCTTAACGATGAGCTGGAATAGTCGGTGGAATAATTAGTTTTATAAGACTGGATAGTACTAAGAAGTAAGAACCACGACGCGTCTCTCTTCTCTCTCTATATATATTTATGCCAGTCGAGCTTCCAGTACTCATCGAATCCAAGAGTTGGATCTATTTGCCTTGCATTAACTGTCGTTGGAGTAAAAGGAGAAAGAGCTGCGAGTTCTACACAGATAAACACTACGATGACGGTGAGTTTCTTTAGCTCTCAAAAAAGTGTTTAGTTTTGCATGGATTCGTCTATAAGATTTGGGTTTCGGTTCTTTTGTGCGTGTAGATCGTCGAGATGTGCGTTCACATGGACTGCGCCGGCTGCGAGAGCAAGATAAGGAAGGCGATTCAGAAGCTTGAAGGTATTTTTAACTCAAAAAGGTTATATATGTATATGTATATATAATCTTAATAGAGTTAATCAACTTAATAAAGTTTATCAACTTGTCAAACTAAGCAGGGGTGGATGAAGTTGAGATAGATATGGGAAGGCAGAAGGTTACGGTCACAGGGCGGGTAGACCAGAAGAAGGTTCTCAAGGCAGCGAGGAAGACGGGGAGGAGGGCGGTGCTCTGGCCTTATACGTACAACGGGGAGCACCAAACCCAGCAATACTACTACCAACAACAACACCACCCGGCTTTGGTTCAGAGCCACGTCAGCTACGGCGGCTATCCGGCGGCGTCGTCATCCTACAACTACTACAAGCACGGCTACGATGACTCTCGCATGCATGCCTACCCAAACCACTCGGCCGTAGTTGGTCAGAGGGCTGGGGATATCTTTAGTGATGAGAACGCTAACGGCTGTTCTATTATGTGAAGATTATCTCATGTGATATTATTAAATTCTTAATACTTTTTTTTATTTTATTTTTTCAGTTTGCTTGAGTTCAGTTGAGTTTGTATGGAACTGAATGATGTTTATTTCCACAGCTTTAGTTTTTTAAGGAATGGTTACTAGTTTTCAGCTCGACGACTTCTCAGCTGGAATAAAGCTCTCGGCTCTAAGTTAAATGAGTCATTTTTTAACAATATCTTTTAACCTTAAAATTAATTTTTGATCAAGTTTGAACATGTTTAGCTTGATAAGATTTGGTATTGTATATTTAGTGAAAAAAACTACAGTTATAGATTAGCGGTTGTGTTTTACCTATCAAGTATATTTAGGTTTGACAGTGTCTTAAGATTCAACAAAATTATTGTTATTGAGCGACTCGTTAATCCTTGATCTCGATTAATTGGGCCAAGCTTCGTCATTAACCCAAAGCTAGAAACAAATCGGCACGATTACACCCTTAAATCCTAATAAAAATACACAAACAAAGTAGAAGCAAAAACAGTAAGTGAAAGTAAGCAGAAAACAAAAACAAACAATAGTATTTCAATTAATTTTTCAAAACACTATGTTTCAAATTTAATGCACCAAACAAACAATAGTTTTTAGATTAATACAGCATTTAGAAAAGCTTTCAACTAAACAACCCCTATAAGTCAAATAGGTTCTGCTTGCTTATGCACATCAACATACTCACATTATGTCTGGAGATTCAACCAATTTAGAATACTTTCATTTTGTGCAGTGAGTATTGAGGATTTTCTTTTTCTTCTAATTTTTACACATGGAGTTAGCTAATTCTCCCAGTTATAGGTTTTATGCATATGCATCATAATTGGAACTACACCTTACATAATCAGTCAACTAGTTAAGTTCTGTGTCACATGAATGCTAGCTCACATTTAACCCAAAGAATCCTTGTCACACTTTCTGATCAGTCAGATTGGTTTTTGAGTGTAAAGGATTCTGATGGAGAGTTGGACTTCTATTACGTGAAATTCATTGAGTCCTTTCATTTACAAATGGATTCAAAGATAACTGGAGATCAGAGGAGAAGTTGTTTGCCATGGTACGTACGTACAATCAATTGTTATTCTGTGTTCTCCTTACTCCCAAGTCTCAATAACACCTTCTTTAATACAGTCACTTCTCCATATTGGTGTACTATTTTATCTCTGCTGGGCATTTTAAACCATCTTAGTTGACAAATTGACACTCCACAACTTATCCTATACAGCTGCTATATATATCCTTGATATATCTGAAGATGGAACAAGCATAATTTCTACCAAAAAAAAAAAACAGTATCGATCTGATAAATGATTCTAAAATTATAGGTATTTAAAGAAACTGGAAGATAAATGTGTCTACTTTGCCAATGTTTTCCTTTCCAGTATCCTAATTAGTTTCTGCAGATTGGTTCGTCTACATACACATACACAACTAACTATTACTGGGCAGTTTTATCACACTTCTTATCTCAGAAAAGGAAGAAAATTAGTAGTTCCATTCCCCCCCTTCCTTTTTGTAGCTTCTGCATCAGCAATTGATTATGAACTTGGTCATTTTCTATAAAACTGTTGTATTGTAGTTGCATTATAGCCCTATGGCCCTTCCACTAGGCATCAAGGATATACTATATTGCTTATGCTCAGTTTCTATCGTGCTGATTTGCAATTCTGCTTAGCTGTTACGTATTTTGTTTTGGTTGCTACTGAAACAGGTTCGCTTTCTCACCAAAATACATCATCGGAACATTAACAAGGCAAGTAACCATTCCTCATTTTCTTTTACTTTTCCAACTAGCTCCTAGTTCAACTCGACAACTTGATTTATGCAGCTTGGAAGAATATGCTTTGATATTTTGAAGGACAAATGGAGTCCTGCGCTCCAGATTTGAACTGTTCTTTTGAGGTGATTGTGATTATTTCCTCTGTGCCCTCATGCTGGTACTGCAATAAATAAGTTTCATCTAGAGAAGTATACTTTTATACTGTTCACCACTTATTTCTCTTTATCATTGTCCAATCCAGAATTCATATCAATAAATGACAGTACTGATGTTCCATAATTCATGTATCAGTTTTCCACTGTTTCTTAACCTGTTTTTATCTTGTTTTCATGTCTGTATTCACGATACGTACTACAGAGGAGTCAACAATATTGAATTGTTCATGAATATTTCAATTTCATTTATTTCTGGCTGTCTTTTTTTTTTTTTTTTTCATTTGCCTAGTCCTTTTGTATATTAACTGATGCAGCATATTATTACTTGATAATTTCCAGTATTCAGGCACTTCTCAGTGCGCCAAACCCAGACGATCCACTGTCTGACAACATCGCAAAGCACTGGAAGACAAACGAAGCAGAGGCTGTAGAAACAGGTAAAGCAATAAGTTACACTCCCAGTTCTGCCATGAGTCACACCATTTCAGTCCATAATATCTGTGATATTAGCACAATTTCTGTGTATCATATATTAATTGATCTTTACGTCCTTGTTTATCTTCGTGGAACTTTTCTGGGATGATGCAGCAAGGGAATGGACACGTCTATATACGAGTTGGGAGTGATGACAACCCAGTGACAAAAAATTTCTCATGTAATAATGTCGTAATTTGGAAGGTTATTCACGGAGTCGCGTTGTTGAATGTTATAAACTGTCTAAAATCTTCTATTTAATCTTTTTAGGCTGCCCCCATTGTACTTAATGATGTTCATAACTCAAGTCTTCAGCAGTAAGGAAAGTAGTTGGAAGTAGTTTGTTTCTCCAGTTTCTTTCTAAGTGTACTATAATCCACTGTCTACTTTTAATCTCATACCAAATCATACTACTTTCATTTGTGTCAATTTCGAAGCCCATGATGCATGAGGATTGTCTTCTCCCATCAGTGGGTGAGCTGTGGGGCCTTGCCATCGTCATTAATAGCTTAGTTGGGGAAGTAGGTTGTTTAGGAAAAAGAGAGATCAGTGGGCTCTCCAAATCCAGTGTGATCACATGCAATGTTTGTCTCTTCTCATCTACATGAATCGTTGCTGGCACCCCATACCTCTTCCAGTCAAAAGTTGGTGGTGGATACTGTGAGAATCCAACAGTCACTCACTATCTGTATCTTTGATTTTAATCTTTTGATGAGCATGGCATAGCACATGGTTCTTGAGATGGATTGGTAGGTTTAATTGCTCCAGCCTATCACCACTGCCTTGTCGGTGGCCCTATGCAAAGCTTCCTCTCCCCTGAAGCAATTCTAGTTTAAGGCGATAGTGATACTGCCTTTGTCCTTAAGTTGACTAAATTGTAAATCATTTTAATTGTTAGTGTCATCCGAGTAGTTGGACTTTTGGTTCATCATATTCTGTCATAAACCAAACAAATATAAGAATTACCCATTTACAATAGAAATGTTATTTCTATCCCTTTTTCATGGATCTTTTAGCAAATGTATCATTTGCTTCTTACTTTTTGTTATTTCTTGTGAGAAGCATTAGGTGCAGTCCGGAAGATTTGGATGCAAAGAGAAGGCTGACGAGTGAGAAACTCCTGCGACCGTGAAAGTAGAAGATCACGTTAATAAGGAAGACATGACAAAATAGGTTAGCTTTCCGAGACAAAAAGAGGCAGAGATTTTAGAGCGCGAGGACCGTTGGAGATCTATTTATTTGTCGTCCCCGATTCCAAAGCAACGACACTTTAATTCAAATGCACGCTTCAAAACTCTCCCTGTTTCACTACGAACAGCAGACATGGTTATAGTAACATCTCAGCCACTGATCCTGAATGCTTTGCTGCTCAGTAAACAAAAATAGCAAATGCCAACCAAAACCACACATGTGCCCCCAAAAAGAACACACACTCTCTCTTTTATGAGTCCACCCTCTATAAGTACCTTTGGCTTTCTCTTCTCTTATCCTTTGTCCTCTTTCGCCTCTCTTCTCTTCTCTTCTCTTCTCTTGAGAGCTTGTCAGGTCCATTTCTCTTGGGGGGGAAATTTATACCAAGTTGGAGGTTTATTTGATGGTCTGAGGAGATTCATCTTCAGGTAAGTTTTGTTTGTTTCCTTGTTCATCATCTTATCCCTTCTACTTTTTCTTTTTTCTCTTCCAAGTTGTGATATCTATCTAAGCTTTGCTAGCAAAAATAAGTTGATCAATGGATTCAGTTGAACCCTTATGTTGTGGTCCTTTGGCAATGCTCAAAGGTTGCGAAAGCTACGAGACAATGCTGCTAGATCTCCTGTGATCTCTCTAAATGAACAGGAATGCCCCTTTTGAATTTGAATGATATACGTACTGTACTAACTGAGCAGAGAAGTAAAGAGGAGCCGGTGACATGAATGCTATGCTATGCTATGAGAGGCAGGCTCCCGCACACCATGTGGGCGTCGTCTTATCTTATCCAATTCAACTTTAAAAATATGACATAAAGAGTGTATATACTTGGTGGAGTTTCCAATTTCAAATTTCAACCTTGGTATTGATAAAGAAAAGTGTAGAAGGTTTATATATAAAACTGCCATCCCTAACATCTCATTCGTTCTTTCTTTTTTTAACGTTTCAGGAGGCCGACAAATACTTGGAGCTTTGAGCTACATCACGTAACCCACATGCCGAGGTCGAGGTAATTAAACACTATTTGCTGCATTAATTCGTATAATTTCCTATTATTTTACGGCAGTTAAATAATTAATCTCTAATTTACTCATAGCAGAGGCTCCTCCGAGTTGCCGCAGCAGCGGCAGTCCCCGCGGGCGCCGCTCCACCTCCGGCCCACCGTCTGTTCCGAATCCAATAGCTCGCACCACCGCAACGCCAGCTCCCCTCGCAGCCCGCTTCCCGAGGTGCACACCCAAAACTCCTATTCATCACCGTCCATTATAATCCGACGGTCGAAATTTGAAATTTTTTTGTTCAGAAGAAGCGCGGGACGAGGGTGGCGAGCTTGGAGGCGAAGCTGACCAAAGCGCAGGAAGAGATGAAGAAATTGAGAGAGGAGTTGGCCTCCGTGGAGGCCGCGAAGTTGGAGACGCAGGTAAAGCTCGAGGAGGCTAAGAAGCAAATTAGTGTAAGTAGTCAAGAAGTGGTTGAAGAAGAAGCAACGACGAAAGAGGAGGAAGAGGAGAGCAGCACTACTTCTCCCGCCACCGACGTGTTCGAAGTAGTAGTGCCCGTCGAATCTGAGAAGAACGAGAGGGATGACGAGCAAGTGGCGGAGAAAGGAACAGAGGAGACCGAGAAAGTGATCGATGACAGGGAGGTATTAGAGCTGAAGGCGAAGCTGTTGGAGAAGGAGAGGGAGGTGGGGGTTCTCGAAGCGGAGAACGCGCGGCTCAGAGAGAAGGTCGAGGCGGCGGAGGAGGAGATGGAGAAGAAGGCGGGGCGGCTGAGGGAGGAACTGGAGGCGGCGGAGAGGGCGAGGAGGGAGATGGAAGCGGAGATTGGGAGGATGAGGGTGCAGTCGGAGCAGTGGAGGAAGGCGGCGGAGGAGGCGGCGGCGGTGCTGGAAGAGGGAAATGGGGAGGGATTTGTGGGGAGGAGGGTGGCGGGGAGGTGCGGGTCGATGGACAAACACTTGGTGGGCGGGAATGGGGGCGTAGTAGGGTGGGGTTCGCCGATGGTGGGAGGAGAAGAATTGGGATTTGGGGGAGGGAAGAGGAGGGGAGGAGGGATGAAGATGTTTGGGGAGTTGTGGAAGAAGAAGGGTCAGCAGAAGTAGTAGGACTTCACTTGCTTAGATTATAATTATTGTTAACTAGCCTTTTTTGTTTTTGATGATATGGGATGATAGTCTTTCTTCTTCCTCCTTTCTTTTGTTATGTTATGCTTCTTGTTGTATTTGTTATCTTGTTGTTATGGAACAACCAAGATGGTTTGGTTTTGTCTCCTTGTTTATGAATTATGATACTACTGACAAGTGATAACCTCACATTAGCCATTTTGGGTTGTGGGATAATACTCTTCTTCCATTCTGTTTGAAGCCCATGGGCTGATGAACCCACCAAAAAAACTAAAGTGGGATGATCCTCTTCTCTTCTCCCACTCATTCTCCCTCTATATCCTTTCTCCTTCGTCCTTCTCTCTCAACAGTCTCATTTGCTTGTTTGCCATCGGTTCCTCCTCGATGTTGTCTGCTTGTCGCTGTCCATGGTGATGCTGCTATTCGCCATCTATACACAACTGTGCTATATTGCTCACTTCCCCTGCTCTGTGTTCCTACTTCGCTGCTTCGAAATTTATGGCAATCGAGATGAAGCTACAGTTAGCCGGCCAGTTGTTATTATAGGTTCTGCATTTGATATTTATTTCTCTTATTTGCCGATAGTGTGAACTATTCCAGCATATCTAGCATTTGGCTAATAATTTTATTTAAATATACAACATTGAAAATTAGTGTGTGTGTATATATATATATATATATATAAGCTCCTTTTTATTTGAGAAATAAGTTTATTATTATGAAATATACTTTTTTATTTTAAAATAAAATCAAATATCATAATAATTTTATTATAGAATATAAATTTTATTCATTAAAATTACATATTATTTAACCTAATTACTAATTTATTTTTAATATTTATCACATCGACTTAATTTATATTGAATTTAAAAAACAATATAATTTTCTATTTCTTTTCACTTTACATTAAAAATAAATATTATATTCTTATTTTAGAATACAAGTATTATTTTTTAAAATAATAAATATGGATACCTACGGTAGAATTTACGTAATTTAGATTATTTATATTATTGAGCGTTATATTTTCAGAGGAAATTTAATAATAAATTTTAGTCTCGGAATTCTGGAACATTCCCAGGAGTTTGCACCACTCGGCTCTCGCCGCTTCGGTTCTGTCTAAAGAATCTTCCCTCATTCCAGATAAAAACCCTAGGGACCAAATCCCATTAAACGATTCTATCCTTCTCTGTTCGTCTTACCATTTCGCATCGAAAGGTTGCGAGTGATCGATCCTGGGAACAAGAAGGAGGCAATGGCGGAGCATCAGCAACTGAGGCTGGACATCGAGGAGCTGAAGCATCTCGAGAGCATTGCTAAGAGGCCCCGTGTCGTCTCCTTCCTCTCCTCTGAGATCCGTAATCTCGACGCCGAGGTTCCTTTTTCTCTAGATACATCTGTATTCGATATCATCATTGTGATATTCCATTTCTCTCTGTCGGAACTCTCGTCGAACAGTTGCAAGTCAAACTCATTATGGACCAATTCTTTATCTATCGCATTAATGTAATATTTGACGGTTTTATGTTTATTGATAGTTACCGAGGGTAACTGCAGCAGCACAAGCAACGCAGGCTACAAATTCTACTGAGAAGGCATCTGCGACAGCGACTGCTTTGAATTATGTCACACTAGGATCTTTTAGCTGGGATCAAGATAACGATAAGATCAGGGTATGTGCTCTGTTCTCTTGTTAATGCTACACTATAATTCCAAAGATTTTATTTAGTAAGATTAATGGTTTATGTTTTGATCGAGTGATGATCTATAAATGCTAACTTCGTGATTGTTAGGTGCTTTTGGTTAATTAGGCAATGCAAATAAAATTGTGAAGTTTGTTCATGGCATGCTAATGGTAAAAGATATAATTTTAGTCGTGCAATATACTGCTAAAAATATAAGATAATGTTTGCATTCATATTTTAATCCATAGTAGATTGATCTCATTCTACGTTCACTTTTCTGCTTCAGATCTATATTTTCCTTGAAGGTGTAGAGCAAGAGAAGGTGGAGACTACTTTTAAGCCCATGTCGGTGGATGTAAAGTTTAATAATGTCAAAGGGAAGAATTACCGCTGTGCCATACCAAAATTAAACAAAGAAATAGTTCCTGAGAAGTGCAAGTTACTAGTTAAGCCTACAAGGGTTGTTATAACATTATTCAAAGCTTCAAAGGGTAATTGGTTGGATCTACACTTCAAGGAAGACAAGGTACACCAGTAATGTTGTCACTTCTCTTTTTCATTTTTTTTTTTTGCTTTTCACTAAAACTAGACAAATCACAACTATCACAAAACTCTTTAAAGTTGCGAACTTTTCCATATCAATATTTGTGTTTATGATGCACAGAGAGGATTACGTGTTGCTATGGCTTATGAGGCATGCACTTGCATTCCTGATATTTTGTTTTGCTGATCTTTTCTCTCTTTTTTTTTCATTTTTATTTTTGGTTAAGGCTTATGAGGGGAATCACTTTGGGCTACTATTAGTAGATAAAATGATTTCTCGCTTTTGGGGTGGTTCATGAATCATGAGTGGTGGCATTTATTGATGCTTTCGAGCATAGGTAGTGATTCTAGTGAACATACAAGTTAATGCGTATCATATTTTAACCCTCACCTCATGAAAAGCATGATGAGAACCATGTCTCATAATTACAATGTATAGGGCAAATTTGCATTTAATGGCTATATTTGCTAGCTTTACTGTGCTTGTTATTACCATAAAATCAGCATAAGTGCTAAATGGACCTCAAAGGACCGATGAAACAAATTAGTCAACAAAAAACCACACCTTTGATAAGGACCTTGCATTTCAGTAGCATTCTATTCCTCCAACCTTTTCTTCAAAAAGCCCTGAAAATGTTATGTTGTTCTTCTACCCTGAGTTTATATGAGAAAATGAAAAGAACAAGGGAGATGAACAGTTTGTTCCAGCTTGTCATACTTTGGGTCACTAGAAACAAGATATGCACTTGTCCATTGGGCATCAATGATTTTCTTTCGTTTAAAATTTTAAATAGATTATGTTCCTCTCTTTTTTTCTAAGTTTCCTCTCTGACGTCTCCAATATCTTTGTCCCTTCATTGTTTGCTGATGCTTACGCAACTACCTTTCAACATATCAGTTATAGATTGGAACAATCTGAAGAATTCATCTTTGTAGACCTGTTTGTTTAGGAGAGGAGGGGGGATTAAATAGATTATTTGACTGGAGCCTTTCTATTTGTCTACAACCACATTAATATACCTTTTTATGAACCACACTATGTGTGCCCTGTTCCATGATTCGACGTTTACCTTATAATATCAATTACTTGATGAGTCATACTCCCTATTTATCTACAGCTGAAGCCAAGTGTGGACAAAGATAAGGACCCAATGGCAGGGATCATGAATTTGATGAAGGTATTCTTTCTTACCCTTTTCTCTTGTTCAAGTCTTCCTCATGTCACGATGGATTGACAAGGCTTTTTTTTTTTCTTTTTTCTTTTGCAGAACATGTACGAAGAAGGCGACAATGATATGAAACGGACAATTGCAAAAGCTTGGACTGATGCAAAATTGGGGAAGGCTGCCGGTCCGTTGAAGGGTTACCCTTAAATATCTCCAACATACATCAAGCAGGAGAAAATTTCTATCTACAATGTTTTTGCGTAGCATAATTCTCAATGTATATATTTTGGGTGCTCTAGAACAAACGTTGTATAGTATAACTGATGTTCTTTCAAAAGATGTAGACAACTTATCAGTTTGTGATGACCTGAGGTTTATCGCGAGGTCAAGGAGCTGTCTCAAATTATTCATCTCTGCCACACTGTGACTATATGGAAGTTGGATTTACATGAGACTCTGAAAACTCGTTATGTTTTAAACCCTTCATTGCATTTCTTTAACCCTAGCGGTGCTGAAAACCCTTTATCCCCACTGTAGGGAAATGGAGGGATACTTATTCACTTAAGTTTTAAGTTTGGTGGAGCTCATTTCCGAAGAAGAGGAGGGTGTCTTCTTCTCCTTCCCTCTGTTGACATGTCGTTGGAGGTGAAATTTTTGCCCATTTGAGCTAAGTCTCGTTTGTCTTTGGTATATTATCTTCTGTAGCATATGGTGGTGGTTTTAACGGTCGTAGAACTACCGAATAGGATCTCTAAACTAAAAGCTTGTCTGATGTAATGGGCTCTATCAAGGTCTTAGTAGTTGGTTTAACAGTCCACTTCCCCTCTTCTATAGAATAGTTGGGAACTTTTGGAACCACAAACGGACTTGCCAATCACTAGTTTTCCAGACCCACAAGCACGGAAGGATGTGGAGATCATAACTAGACAAGGATGGTCGTTTAAATTTCTTCACCACTCACTACTCGTAACATCAAGGAGGAAGAAACATCCGTGGCCAATTCCAATCACTATTCTGATCTTTTCTCCCAATTTGCTGTGGGATAACAAAAATATTTGAATTAGAATTATAATAAAATGAAGATTTATTTCAGAATTAAAAAATATATATATATTCTTATTCTCGTTGGAATAATGTTGGCATACAAAATATGGGATAATGATATTTTATTGTGAAGTTGGAATGAGATATCAAAATATTCAAATTGACTTTGTTAACTTTTCTCTAGTTGATGTGAATAGATATTTGTATTTGTTTTAGAAAGATAGGAAATATTTTTAAAATTAAATATAAATTGTAATTTTTGTCACCAATTATATTATCTTATCACGGTTATTTTTTACAGTTCTTTCACTAAAGGTAATTAATTTAATTTATCATAATATAAATAACATCACATATTATATCAAATTATTTTTCATTATAAACATTTTACTATGTTACCAAAATCCAAACTATAATATATCACTATAAATAAGTGGTGATAAATTTGTCATTTACATTTTCCAAAAATTAAGTGACATATTCTAAAAAAAATTATTCCAACTAAAACCTGGAATTAAAATATTTATAATAAAAGGATTGTCCTATTTTCCTAATCCAATATATTATCTCATGTTTCACATAAACTATTTCATTCAATCAAACAAACGACCCATTTAATTGATAAAAATTAAAAAAAAATATTGTTAGTTTTTTAATAGTCATGGTGTTCCAATAAAGAAAGTGAAATTAAAAGTAAGTTATCCAAATTTTTTTTTTCTTATTTTAGCGACATTTTACATGTTTTTATATATTTCACATATCATTTACTAATCACAATAATCCCACTTATTTTTATCAAATATTTTTAATTTTTTCTTAAACGTGAATAAATCATAATTACTGGCCACGAGCTGCCACCAAAAACTTCCACTACTTTTTTTTTTCTTTCTTTCTTTCTTTCTTTTTTTCCACCTTTGATCGTCCCAACACACCCACGATCAATTTGAGACAGAAGGAAGCTTCCTTTCCCACAACGCATTGGGCGGCTAAAAAGTTCAAAAGCTTCTCATCAATTGGCCTCTTGGAATTAGAAGTAGGTAGGTAGGAATCTCTTTCTTCCTCCCTTCTTTTCCTTCCAAGTCCTAGTCAGTGATTTGGAGTTGTTGGGTATCTGAAGTGGGAGAAAGCATGTATTATTCCTCCTAAAGAGAATAAAAGGGGAACATATATTTATTCTATATAGAGGAATGTGCTCGCTTTACTCCTTTCAATTCCTCTTCTTCTTCTCCTTCTCCTTCTTCTTCTTCTTCTTCTTCCATTATTCATTTCCATTCTTTGTGCTTTCCAATTCAACGGCGCCGAAGTATCACCATGAAAGCCTCTTTAAATATTGCTAACACTTTTTGACTACTACTATAATTTAGAATTCTAGCCGACGCCCTTTATGGCCCCCGAAGCTATTCCTTAATTTAAAAGTACGTAGACAAAAAGTTCGCCATTAGATCCTACGTTTCTGCACGTGAAGGTTATATAATTTTTTTGTTTAAAAGGAATAATTTTTACTTATATTTTTAAGGATTCTTATGGCTTAAACTCACTTTAGTTATCTGGTGAATAAAGGAGAGGAAGACAGAGAGAGAGAGAGAGAGCATAGTCTTTGCTGGTACAAGAACTCTTTATTGAAAATTAAAGGAAAAATAAAAAGAATATATAGCTAGGCTCGATATTCGATGCTATTTCTCTGTTTTTTCTAGTTCTTCCGGACATACGTTAATTAAATCTTCGAGAGGAGTACTTGCATTGGCATGGCCCTACTCAGCAATGAATCAATGTGGCAGGAAAAGCTCCCGAAGGTTGGAGACGTGGCCAACGGTCTGAGAGTTCTGATCGTAGTGTTTATGATGTATTCGAAGCTTGGTACAATTTTGTTTTAATGTTCAACTTTGACCAAGTAGCAACTCAGCAACACCATTCCAAACTTTTATTACATGAACTGTAATTTAAAATCTTGATCTTTAGCGAAGCTAATACTATTCTCTGTACCTTGGACAGATGTCAGCGTTTCTGAACAATAGGTTTATTTATTTTTATTTTTTATTTTTTATTTTTTTGGGGGGTGTTGCCTGTACTACGAATGCATTCATAGCACTTTTCTCCAAGCATTTATATTCTGGTCATTTGAGTTGCTCCATGCCTAGCAAAGGACCACTCTTTTTAGACACAGAGAAGTCTTTGAGACAGAGGGGATGGAGGAGTAATTACTTTGCGTCAATGGATTCCATCTCTTGTTACCATTTGAAAAGCCAAACCAAACGTACCTTGTTTTACTTTGAACTATAATAATTATCAATAAACCATTACACTTTATATATGTACATAGAATGGGCTTTGCCATGGGAGGGAAGAGACAAAAGATTACAAAAAGGAAGGAGGAGGACAGAGAACCTCTTTTGTTACTATAATTGGCGATCCACAACCATGGTCAGCTGCTCCATGGTCAAACCCAACATCCCAAATAGTAAGAAAGCAAACCCCAACCCAACCCAATGTGCACCCATCCATCCATCCATCCATCCATCCGTCAGGATCAGGATCAATCAAATGGTAGTGCAAGTAGTCGTACTCACTGATGCTTCTCAAACTGCCCAAGCCTGTTGTCACCCAGCCTTGATTTATAGGCTGCCCTCTTGTACTCTTCCCATGTGAACTCCCTGTACAAGCTCTGCTCCCCCTCTCCCATCAACTGTGGCAATGGTGCAATCCTCTCTGTTAATGGTGGCCCTCCAAAATAGATGAGCGAAACCCTGGATTTGAAACCGTTGGCCAGCACCCTATGCCTCACACTCCTGAACCTCCCATTTGTTAGAACCTACAACGCACGGCCCATGAGAAAAATTTAATCAATCCTATCATATCCTATGCGATATATGTATAGGTGTATATATATATAGACATTATTATTAGTACGTTAACTAACAGCTTAACTTATTTACTATACTCTTTACTTATGTATATGTGGGTGCGCCCCCGCTCATCCGTTGGCAACCCATAGGACGACATGCAACTTTAGAAGATATGAACAATTGGCACAACATCTAGAGCACTGTTTTTGTGCTGACTACGATTGGACATGGTCTATTTTTGACCACAAGAAAACAAGTTGAGGAAATAAGAAACGAGGATGCCATATTTTTATTGTAGTTTTTACCTGCAAGGAATCGCCGACGTTGATGAAGAAGGATTGGTGGTCTGATGGAACGGAGGCCCACCTCCCATCTTTCAAAGCAATCTGGAGGCCTGCGGCGCTGTTTGATCTCAGGACGGAGATGATCTGTGGGTCTGTGTGCTCGCCAAACCCTGTCAAGCTACGATTGAAGCCCTGGATCAGAGGGCTAGGTGGGTAGTGATTGAGCCTAAAGACTTGATCACTCTCGTCGTCCATCAGCAGTTTGCTGAAAATATCTCTAGATGTTATTTGTAGCCCTTCTGCCATCACCTCTAACACCTCAATTGCCAACTTCCGCACTGCACTTATGTAATCATTCAAAGCAGAGCTGCAACCAATTCCACCAACCCAAATAAGAGAAAGTTTGTCTCTCTTTTTTTCCTCTTTAAAAAAAGAAGAAGGAAGCTTACATTACACACACACACACACATATATATATATATATAGTTTCAGATTTCTTACCGAAATAAACGAGCAGAGGGCTCACTTAGAAAATCAACAGATGTTTGACATAAAGAGTCGGAGTTGATGGCGAGGAGGAGGTACTCCAACCAACCAACATCGCCATTAGGCCCAATCTTCTTGTTCCCATACCCAAATGGATTGGGAGGCCCAGACTTGTCCTTCTCCACCTGAGGCAGGGAGAAGAATTTGACAGCCTCGGACTCCAATCTCTCCATGAGCTCCGTGGGGATGCCATGGTTGACGACTTTAAAGAAGCCGAACTCTTCGCACGCCTCGACCAGGGCGTCCGGCGAGCCAGGGTCTTGGAGGTCGATGACAGGGATGGTGGAGAAGTAGGGAGTGGGCTTGGGGGAGGTCACGAGGGCTATTTGGTCAATTGCGGGATTGGCTAAGACCACCATGGCTTGAAGAGAGGAGAAGAACCAAGGGAAGATGAGAGAGAAAGAGAGAGGGGAGGAAGAAGAGGGTGGTGATGGAATTGCATGTGAAAGAAGAGGTCTCATGAGGTGTTATATAAACAGAGGAAAGGCAGAGCAGAGGGTATCCGTCTAAAAGGAGCCTGGGGGTAAGAAGGTTGCATGGGGACACACATCATAGACGAGGACATAGAGCTGGTGGTGAATTAATTATCCTACAACTTTCTCTTTTTTTTTTTTTTTCTTTCCCCCACTTAATATATATATATATATATATATACATATATTTTTCTTTTAAATCTAAAGTTTTTAAAATAATTAATGATTTAATCATAGTAGTATAGCTAGTCAATGAGGAAGACAATCTCCTCTGTTAAGAGATCCGTCGTGCAAATTTCTCCTGGTCAAAATCTAGGGTTGGGTCGAGTCTTCATAAGACCCTTAAGGTAAATGTAGTCATTTAACAAGAAATATTAACTCTCTATCCGTCTATTATTAGGTCAAACATAGAGTTAAAAACTTACGTAGCAGAGACACTAGGTTGGACCAAATGTCCCAATCAAGACAAAGTTTCAATTTCCAACCAGTGGATTATTAGAAAAACAAAAGCATGTATGTAACAATGAGGAGATGAGTAATTCATCGGCATGATTAATAAAATGCAGTTAATTTGTTAAAAATTTCTACAACCTTTCTTTCTTTCTATCTTTCTATCTTTCTTTTTGAGAGAGGGGAAGGGGGGGAGAGGGGGTTAGATTTGAGTACTGTGGCCCCATGAAGAAGTTGGTGGATGATGCAATAAAGACAACACTTTGAGATATCCAATGCACAGACTCTTACTGTACATACATGCAACTAATCCACTGCTATCAATTCAGGAGGACCAACCTATCGATCGGACCTCTCCCACGTACCTGTCAGTACTACAACTTAGGATCCGGCCTCTGCATACCTTAATTTCGAACATTATCCACTATTTGACAAAAGCTTTTAAATGAACTACTATTCCCACTCCCACCCCTTGGGCCTTTGCCTTCTTCACATAATCCCACAAAGATTTGCTTGCAAAACTATAAATAGCGGGTTATTGGCCAAACTCTGCAACTCTTCTTATCCTGTGTGTTTTGATTGCACGCGTTTACTTACATAGTTACTTATCCAGATAAGATAAGGAATAATTTATCTCCAACTTAAATTAATTATCCTCCCACTCTCAGGTGGAATATTATTATAATCTCATCTTTCAGGAGATAGAGTATACGAAATAACTAATACAATCTTATTTTTATATTTTTAAGGAGGACAGTTAAGTAGTATAATACTCTTTTAACTTAAGATTAAGAGGAAATAAAAATTAAAAGAAAAGAAAGGAAGGAGTATATATATATATATATATCTATGTCTATATCTAATTATAGATACATTTCATCATCATGGTAGTGTGGGCTGGAGCCGATAATTGAAAGCGTGAAGGAGAATGACGGAAATGACCTCGACTGGATAACCACTATAGGAGAGTGATAGTAATGAGCAATGGCATCTCTGGGTTATTACTGCACGTCTCTGGGGTCCATTTCGTTATGCATGACTTCCTTGGAACTCTTCGGGATTGCGATGCGTTTATTATTATTGCAGCTCTCCTTTTCGGAGAATTTTAGACGCAATCGTGCGTCGCCATCCGGCGTGGACTTCTGTAGCCCCTTTCCCCTTCACACACACACACACACCCAAGCACTCAACCCACCCTATCCCAGATGGACACGTCGACCTGGTTGACTACTTGGCACTCGCGTTATCCCTTAGGGAGATCGACTGGATTATATTAGCTGTATCGGAGAAGAAGAGAAAGAGAAGGATTAATAAAGCTCTCAACTAGCTTGATTATAAGCTTTAATTTTAATTAAATTTTGTTTTCTTAATTGGAGCTAATTTGGAGATCGAGCCTAGCCTGAGGTAAATCGATCAATGATAAGCAATTTCTAAGTCTAAATTAATTGAAATCTAAATCAAGCTTGAAATATAAGATCTTATTAATAATATTATGAGTATTTAGATCTTGGTCTAAATATTTATATAAAATATTAGATTATTATTTTTGAATCTTATCAAGTCGGGTCATCATCAAGATCTGACTTGAAATTAATTTCAAACTTATTATGCTAGCAAAATTAATTTCAAACTTATTATGCTAGCAAAACTTGCTCATCTCTCCTACTCCTCTTCTTTCTCCTCTTTCTTTTCTTATCTCTCATTCCTCTCCCCTTCCCCTCACCATGTCATCGCACTATTTGTCAACTCTCTTCTTCTTGTCCTCTTCCACCTCCCATAATCCCACTTCCTTGACTGACACTATCCAACTCTCCACATTCATCAACACATGACATTGCTCATCGTTATTTACAACTCTAATCATGTCACGCTTTTTCTCTCTGGCTGTTTTTCTCATTATTTATAATCGACCAAATCAATGGTAACTAAGCTCGCCCCACAATAGATAGCTTCCGATGTTAATCATTTCATCCTTGTCGTGACTCCTTCAGCTTCGCCAACAACGAAGATGAAGTTGAGTTTGTAAGCATACAGATAAATATGAGATGGCAGTGTTGGGTCCACAGTAAGGATTGATGCAAGGTCTAAGTTTTTTTACCCATCTCTTTCATTTTTTTCTCTATTCCTAATGTCACTTTTTAGCAATAGCAGATTTTGCACGCCAAGTTTTTATATAGTTTTGACGAAACAATAAAGATATGACGCTTTCATGCTTATGTTTTGCTTCAACTAAAGACATGTACAGTAAGAGTCTATTATCGTATTTTTTCTATATTGCTATCAATAATAGCATACGCCCTTTTCCCTCTGATCTTAATTATACTTGAGACCTTATTTTGCTTGCCATATATATGATAATTTATTTTATTGTCTAATCTGTGTTCAACTAAGTATGAAGCTTGTGTGCTTAGATGTTATGAGTCTCTAGAAGGCTTTCATCACCTTGCAAATTGTGTTGAATTCTACACAAAAGAATAAAACAATCTTCACTGACATTGATCACCCAAGAATCTAACATGTCGCTATACGGCGAAATTTTGACTTTTAAGAAATACCACAAAGTCTATGCAATCCCAAGGAAAGTTTGATTTGTCTAAAACATTCTATTCTCCAGCCAAGTCAATGGCTGCTAATTGCTATTCTCTTCTTTAATGATAGAGTATCAAGAACTTTGATTCCACTGCCTATTTTATTCTGGGAATCAAGAACCATGCACATTAGCTGTCCATCACCCAAGTTAGCTAATTGATGCTCGTTAAATTAGCAGCCCTTATTTCGTTGTCAATCACCCAAATTTGTATCAAAGAAATAGACCACCTGCAATCTATCCCATCACATTCTTGACTTATACTTATTATAAACACCCACAATTTACAACCGCGGCTCAAATTTTTCCTGCCTCTCGCCCATATATTAAGATACTATACTATACTATACTATACTATACTATACAATGATTGGAATTTTATATGTTATCATCACTTGCATCAACTACCACCAATCACAAAATCCGACCTAACCTGCATGCAATATTATGCTAATTATATATATATATATATATATATATCAAATTAAGAACGAGTAGACTAGCCAGCTTTCTCTCATTTGACCACCAAATGCATTCACATTGACTTCTAATGTCCATGCCCCAATCATGACCGAAGGAGGAATGGGAAAAAAAAGAAAAATCCAAGGAACAAAAGATATCCCTCCCATAGTTAGAAAGTCTTAGGCGACCAAGAAAACCCTTAAAAAGAGGGAAGATAAAATAGAAATGTCTAAAAAATCCTAGCGGTGCAAGTTTGCTAGCACCGAGGCACGATTTTTTTTTTTATATCTGCAACCTAAAATGTCATTCACATCTATTTCTATTTCTATTTCAGCCGATGTGTAGCCTTTGAAATAGCTATGCGTGGCTATTATTAATAGCCTCCTTTGATTTGTACGTAAAGGATAATTTTATGTATACCTCTTAAATATAATTTATATATATATCTATTATTTTATTTATATTTTATTGTTTGATTATAAAACGTAATAATTACTTTGAATAAGTTATATAAAATTTGTATTTAATTACTAACTATATATAGGTAAATTTTATTTAGAAAATGTATATAATTTTATCACTAACTCTACTAATAATGAAATTTTGTAAATAATTTGTCACATGATTATATAAAATTTGACTAAAATATACATAAATATGTGTTTGATTGTAAAATACATCTAAAATAAAAAGCATAATTTAAATAAGTATTTGTTATTTATAAACCAGACGCCACTTGAAATGTGCCCACTTTTTATATCTAACCATCTAGACCGCCACTATCAAGCTTTTTATCTGTATCTTCTTCTTGTGATGTTATCCGCTGGCACAATACGAGTTGCCGATCTAATTGAAAACCTGGCATTTAATAGCTACGATAAGAGCATGCTGTTGTCTAGAAGATCCAACTCATCGGCACTAGGCGTGATATGGCCTGGGTCCTGGGTCAGGAGGATATATAATGGAGCAATAATTGACAGATCTGGGGAGTTCATGCGTGGATGGGTTTGTCAAAGTCCGTATGATGGCATAATCTTCAAAGAGATTTGAGATTTGATGTAGTGTGGTCTAATCTCAACTACTACCTAAGTTGGGCCGGGCTAACCCCCAAGTTGGGGCCCTTCTTTGTTACTCATAAATTCGATGGAATCTTGCCGCTTGGAAGTAATCGGCCCAATAGCCAAGTTCCTTCTTTCCAATTCCTGGGCATCAGAAATTTTGAATCATATTTCTTCGCCTTAAATATTGAAAAAAAAGCTTTATCCATAATATGGGCTTCATTTATTTGTAATATTTTATAGATCTTGATTGAGTTTGCTTTCAATGCTATTGGGCAATTTTAGCGGTATTTTTTCATCGTATAGGTTAGTAGTCTTTGCCTTCCTCCTCCCCGTCTAGTATTCTCCATCTCTCATAAGAGATTGAGGGAAACTAATCGAATTCACAGAGATGGGTCCATTTGCAACTAAATGAACAATAAATATGTCTATTATATCAACCAAATGTCTCCCTTATATGGAGTAAAGGGAGATTAACATATGCAAATCCATACATCATATCTCTAGCAACACACACACACACACACACACACACACACACACACACGAACACGCACAAAAAGAGAGTTCCCGGCTCACAGATAGTATAGTCCTCTTAAAATGACATCTCTCACCCATCTGCCATGAGAAATGGGCCTCAATGAGCAAAGAGAGCAACGAGTGAAGCAAGAGAAGTCAGCAAGAGAGCACAAACGCCCGGAACCGCGGCGAACGCGCCGCTCTCCATCGACGGCGCCGGAGCCGGAGCCAAGTCCTCCTGTGCGTTAGCAACAACCAAGGCAAGGAGCATTGCGAGCAGAAGTGCAAGCTTCATCAAGGCTTCCATTCTCAGTAAGTAGCTAAAGAGAAGATAGATAAGAAAAGGGGGAAAAGTTGGAAAGCAAAGAGATAAGTAGAGCTATTAGCTTCCTTTCTCCTCCTCTCCTCTTCAATTGGGCTTTGGTGGTCTCCGGTACTTCTTATGGCTGAAGGGGTGATTTGGGTGAGCTATTTATAGGCTCAGATTCGAGGGGACAAGAAAAACATAGCCGTTGGGAAAGGTGGACCTCCGGAAACGTTCGAATTCCGGCAGTCGCGCGTGGGTGGGGACCACTTTGTGTGAACTAGCCGTTAAAGTGTACGCGTGGCGTGCGGCGAGTGGGTGGGTACGACAGAACTAACCGTTGGAGGGAGTAGGTTTTTGCTTGCCGGAGAGGGGAAGTCAAGGTTAGGATGTCGGATTCGGATCCAACTCAGATCGGGTTCGATATTTTACAAATCATATCGATCCATATCAGCTTCAGGGTAAAGTTTTATATACACCACGGAGTTTCCTTGGTTGCAATTTCTAATTAGAGGAGATGAATCGTGCAGACGGTTCTTCTATATGCGAATCACTTTCAAATCAAAGCAAAACAACGGCAAACATCTCCTACAGGGACTTGCTTCGCATACTAAAACCCGTTACTACCAAAAACAGAGATAAAAACAATTCTAAGCTACGAGTGAAGCTACTACTGCAAGGACCAGACCAAGAAAAAGAGCTCCTCTCGCCTTCAAACCAGTGGAACCAGACAACCCCCAGACGTTCACCTCATCCACCACCGGCCCGCATAGCGAGCTTCGGTCGTCGCTCCTCGTATTGTAGTAGATGCTGTAGAAGGCAATGCGCGACCTTTCGGCCCGTGCCATGAAAGTAAGGTTTCCGGCTTGGCGCGTCGCATTGCCCGTCGGGGAGTAATGGAAATTTTGGGTTTGGTCTCCTGCAAAGGCCGTGACGGCCATAGGTGGTTGACACGAATCCCCTGCGGAGCCTAAGGTGAAGGTGAGGCTGTACTGCTTCTGCGGAGTTGTCTCTACCATCTGGGAGATGATGCCTTCCTTGCCTGAGAGAAGCTCGATCGCGCGCTTCCCCTGGGGGACGGTGTAGTGGTCGGAGTCGATGTAACGGACGGCGCGGTTTGACTCGATGATCCAGCCGGGGAGGGAGGAGGTCTCCTCGTTGAGGTTGGTTGGGAGGAGGACACCGAGGGTGGCGTTGGGGAACATCCAGGGGCCTTCCTCAAAGTCACCATTGATGGCCACATTATCTGTATCAAGGCAATGCATAATATAGTTATCCTTTAGACATTATAAATCGAGCTTTTCAAGAATTCCGCCGGACCTTTAGATCTATCAGGGGTGAAGAGCTTCTTGACAGCGATGTTGTCAATTACAGGCCCGCAGGTAGGATCATCCTCCATGCCGGGGTTCTTGAACGCCAGCCGGCCCTCCTCCTCTGCCGCCTGGAATGCCCACGAGTACGCATCCCACCCCTCGACGCTGTACAGCGTCTGGAGGTCCACCGACTGCGACGCGCTCCCCACTGACACGTTCAGTGACTCGAGCTGCGCACAAGTCCGTGCGGCGCTGAACGTTACCGCGTACTCCGACCCCTTCTCCAGCTCGACCACCTGTGCAATCTCTGCATCGTTGCCCAGCCGTACAGCATGCTCCCCTGTTCACAATGGAATATTCACAAACACTTTGTTGAACTGGAAGAAGCATAGGCTTGTTGCGCATGAATGCATGGAATTGAACTGAGTTAGCTAGTCACCTTGTGGCACGATGAGGATCATGCCGCCTTGCTTTTGGCCCGAGGAGATGAGCTCCACTGTTCCATTGGTGGTCCAACCTGGGAGTGACTTGTTCCCATCACCAAAGGCGACGGCATTTGCGAATCCACCGGCCGGAGCTGTCTCGAAGTCGCCATTGTTGAGCAAGCCTGCAGAGAGTTATCGTGGCTTAGCATTACTCTATGCAACTATATGAATCATAATATTTAAGGATCGGAGACATCAAAGGAGAACACCATCACGGTAACAGAATCATGTGGGTGGTGAATGGCCAACAGACGCACCGACTCCTCGGTATTCCAAATCATGGTGGACCCACTCACTTGTCAAAGCACAAGAATGTGGATAGCGTTCAAGCCAATAAACGGAATAGAACAAGAGGATCACGATGGATGCAATTTACTATAAGAATATGGATAGTGTTTGGAAGTGGGAACGCAAGCCAATAAACCAAATAGAATATGAGGATCACTATGGATGCAATTTACTATTTTAACTTTTGATCATGTGGGCGTGTAATTTACTCCTACAAGATTATTCTGGCACTGGCAAAGCTATCAATATTCTCTGACCCAACAAGTGTTCGTTCCGCTTGGTAGTTTCCTCTCGTCCCAGCGTTGATTGGAATTTTCGATACAATGGAGAGAATATATTGAGGATGGAGCGGCAAAGGCTCCGAATTTCGCTAAGCCTAGGTGCCATGCTATAATAGCAATAAGTACGAGCAAGTCACGTTCAAGGCAACGCGAAAATTAAGAAGAGCAAATGACAAGACAGCTGTGCAATGAGATAAACGCAATAATAAGTACTTATTACCAAATTAGCTATTCACTGGTAGCCAACTCATAATCCATGATCAATCGAAAATAAATACATTAAGCCATCCAAAGCTGAAATGTGGACCATAAACTTAAGCCGAGTGATCATCTCTTAACATGTCGCAATAAAAGAAATTAGAAAATTCCTTCTAGTATTGGGGGTTAATCTACTTTCTTTTATTTTTCTTCTTTTCCTTCCTTCTCTTGAGTAATAATTATCCATTGTTAGTTATCTCTTAACCTATCAAGCTTCCATTTTCCCACTCCAAAACCTCCACCTCCAAAATCACAAGCCCTATTAAGGAGATCAGCCATTCTCCTCAACAAGACCCACATAAAACAACACTGAATGCTGTGAACAAAAAGAGAGAAGTAAGAGGGGGAAATGGATCATACCATCTTCTACTGCGGCCGAGACGAACTGGGAGAGAAGTAGCAGCGACAGGAAGCAGAGGGTGCTCCGAGTTGAAGACTCGCCCATCTCTGGAACGCTGACTGTCTCTCTCTCTTTCTTCCTCTCAAGGACACAATAGCTAGGAAAGAAGACCCACTCACCTCTCACTGTCTCACACTGGGAGGGGAGCTGCCCACGCCCTTTTATCAGCTGATTCCCTTTTTTTTCTATTTTATAATTAAAATTAACCGACGACGATATTATGATGGTTTTTGCAACCCCAGACCAAAAGGCTGGTGGTGACCCAAATCTGCAAATGAGCTACATAGTATTCTATAACAGTTTCTTTGTACTAAAACTGCAATCGCAAAGTCTGATATCCTTGAAGTGCAAAGCAAGACAGGACATTGTAACAAATCTATTTTAGTCTTTTATTTAGTATATGTTCCGGACGACACAAGTCATTAAATTTAAGTGTAGTGTTTTAAATTGATAGATCCGTCCGTCTTTCGGCTGGTGACGGGTCCACACGTAATAATCCCATTGCCCCATAAAAGCAGCGGTGGTGGGCCATTTCTCCATTATAATATAGCATTAATGTAGGCGATCTTTTGGACAAAAAAAACTTTGCTAGGAATTTGGTGTGGAATGCACGCCTTCCAAGATGATAAGCATTGAGGTGAATAGATGGAAGGTATGTGGGAAAGCAAATCATGTTGTTATATACTTGGGTTTAATTTGGTTGCAAAATAAGTATAAATCTATTCCAGTATAAGGAGCCTATAGTAGATTAGTATTCAAATAACAGTTTATTTCAATACTAGTTTATTAATACTATTCTTCTATCCTCTTATCCTTATTTGCTCTCTCTCTTCTCTCCTCTATTTTTTTCTAAAATATCTCATAAATTTGTTATTTATTATTTTTGATATCATATCAAATATAATTCTTCTACTTTGCAGTTATTTATAAATCAAACATCATAATAGTTTAAACTGATATAAGTTTTTCTATGCAGGTTTTAAAAAATAAAGATAGCTAAAGTAGTTTAAAAGTTATTTTACAACTAATACTATTTTATATAAGTATATTTTGAGCTTGTTGTGATGTTTTCTTTTGTTGAAACAATTGATTTAGTTATTTAGCCTATTTATTTTATCGTGAAGAGTTAATCTTTTTATCTAGCCTATAATTATAATAAAATATTAGCAAAAAGAACTAATCACTCTATCTAATCTATAATTAAAATAAAATTTTATATAAAAAAAAAGGCTAACATCTTTGTGTAGCCGGTGGTCTAACAAATAAAAGGAGGAGAAAAATTAGGGTAAAAATTTGACTAATTGCTAGTAGCTGTGTGGCTGTTTCAATGTCGGTTGTTTTTGGGCCTTAGACAAGGAAATTATGCGATCCCCTAAGCCCAAGGCTAGCCCATACTAGTAATAGCAAGTCAGCTCTACTCTGGCTCACCGCTATATAAGAGAAGCACTCGGAGTGATTATACCGAGTGAGGAAAGGAGGAGGAGGCGGTGGCGGCTGCTCGGCGCTGCAATGGAAAAGGGTTCTCCCGAGCCCGACACCTCCTCCGACTCCACAGGAGTCCTTGGCTTCCGAGAGGAGGTTTCCTCATCCGCTGTCGATTTATCTCCGATGGCTGAGATCGCTCCTCCTCCTCCTCCTGCTGCCGAATACGAAGAGAAAGAGCCATCTCTTGTTGATCCATTACTGCAATCTGAGGTATTTGCCGATGCCCCACAAGAGCAAGATGTAACCTTAAATGGTGTCGCTCTTCTCTCTGATGAGCTCCGGGAGCAGATCGTGCGGCAGGTGATTTATTCAATTCTTTCTTCTTGTTTTTGGACCATGATTGGTTTTTCTGGATGCCTTTAGTATATGGAGTAGTGGAATGCAAATAAAATAATGAACTTTTAACATTCGGGAATGCGGAGCGTGAATAAACTCGAAGAACACAAGTTCGTCAGATATTATAATTGGGTTATAAATATTTTTGGCATTGCAAAATTCGATCTGTTTTTTTTTTTGTAGTATGCATTTATAGCTGAGAAGTGGAATTTGTAGGCAACTGTAGAATGTATGCTTCGATGAGAAGTAGAATGGGACGGCATGAAAAAAATCGTTTCTTTTTGGTAGTGTTATGATTCAATGATAGTAGAATGAGGAGTGGGATAGTACTGGTTTATTTGATAGTGGGATGGAACCTTGCTAAGATGTAGCTCTGACATCAGAAATGGAATGACTGTAATTAATGTAAACTCTATGAATGATAACTGACATTTACATTTCTATGATTTGTCTTATATGCTTCTTTGTTTATATTATCACAATCAAAAGACTACAATTTTGCAGGTTGAGTACTACTTTAGTGATGAAAATCTTCCTACAGATCAATTTTTGTTGAAATTTGTGAAGAAGGGCAAGGAAGGGTTTGGTAAGTGTTACATCTTTTGTAATTCAGGTTCACATTGTTTTACTGTTGCAATTGGAGTTTGAAGGGGCATCTATTACAAGATTGATGCAGATTTCTTGATATGCCAAGTAATTGTCGGGTCCTAACCGAAAAGAAAAAAGAAACATAAAAAAGACTTCTTTCAACTTTTTTGATATCATATTTTATTCTTCATGATGCACATAATAGGGACATAGGGAAAATTAGGTTCTTTTTCTCCTCTGTTCTTGATCATATGCGAATTTCCTTGCTGCTGTTTTTCATTTTCTTTTTCAATAGGACATAGTTTGATTCTTTACTCATATAGCACCACCCTCGTACTGTTATATATCTGTAACTGGACATAACTGTGTAGCTGATTGAGTTGATTGATTTGCACATGAGCGGTGGGGGGTGCACATAGTAGTAATCCATCAGTCGGAAGAATAGAGATGAAAATGACGAAGTATAACAGGTACTTATGACGGGCCCTTGACTTAGATCCTCCTGGTGCAGCTTTTCCACAGTTGTGCTGAGCATCTAGTTTAGATCCGTATGACTACTCAAGAAATTGTATCTGATTCACTCTATTCTGATGACTGGTGAGTAATATGAAGATTAGAGTTAGTTATGAAAGCCTTGTTAGGCAAGAGTTTGTCTAGATGAAATAAGCCTTGAGCAATGTTCGTGCTTTTCTCGACATTCTATATATAATTCTTCTCCCGAGTCATTTAATGTTTTAAAACCTCTCTTGGCTTCCTGTGCTTAATTCATCGCAGAATTAAAGAGCAAGACTTTTCAGGTTTTTTGTTGATTAACTTTAGAATAAAGCTTAATTATTTTTACTAGTCACCCAGGACACCTCCATCTTCAATGATACACCCAGAATGTCCACTTATTGCAACGATTAGGGTACAAAAGTAATTGTGGCATAACTGAATACCAATCATTGTCATGTCAATTGCAAATTCTACCATCTAGACAGGGTATAGTGATGTAAAAAATGGTATAAAGATGAGAAACTTTCAAAGTGACATAATGATGTGAAATTGCAAATTGACAATATTTTTATTGCAGTCCCTATCGCACTTGTTGCATCGTTTAGAAGAATGAAAAAGCTAGTTCAGGACCTCTCTTTGCTTGAAGCTGCACTCAGGACATCGTCACAGCTTGTAGGTTTCTCCTATTAAGCTTTCAGATTTTCCTTTTCCTAGTGTATATAAATCTGGAAAACTCATACTTGAACTCATCAAGTAACCATGCATTATTAATGGCGTATTTAATACCACGTCTTATGAGGATTGCACTCAGGATGTTTTGCAAGTTAATAGATGTTTATTTCATACATCTTTTCTCATCTTTACAGGTTGTTAGTTTGGATGGGAAAAAAGTGAAGAGATTACATCCATTACCAGTTACTGATTCTAAAAGCATGAAGGTTTGTTCCTTGGATTCCACTTTAAATTGCATTACAATTTTGCTGCAGCTAGTCGATATTCATATTCTTTTAACCTCTGGGCTAACTTGTGTCAGTTACGGACTGTTATAGTGGAGAATCTACCAGAGAATTGCTCAACAGAACATATTCAAAAAATATTTGGCAAAATTGGCAAGTAAGTGTTCCATTACTCTTAATACTCCAATTGCCAACAAGCTAGTTATATCTCTAAAGACTCATTTTACTATCTTGTATTTCAGTATTTTAAATATAACCATTCATGATCCACATTCGGTAGATGGAGCAGCGACTAAGAGGTCGGAAAGTAAGTTCAGTAGTAAGGTGTGTTCCCACTAAGCCCTTATTGCTTCATCTTGTTTCTAAAACTCAGGTGAACCTGTGTACTTCTTGTGGAGCTTCTTTATTACCTTCAGCAATATTTGTTTAAATTGATGGTATTATTTTATTTTATATCTAATATTAGTTAGGAAATTTTCTGACAACTTGCAAAAGCAAAAACTTTTAGATTTTTTAAATTTTGATCTGTGAGAGTGTCTGCCTCTTTTGTCATCTATTATATCAAACTAGCTTCTTGTTCTTAGAGTTCCATAAAATTCTCTTATTTTTCCTTGTTCTGATTTGCAGGTACATGCCCTTGTTGAGTATCAATCACCGGAGGCAGCTGAGGCAGCAGTGAGTGTTTCATGTGCCTTCTGGACTCCTGTAGATTTTTAAACTTCATGAGATAAACATGCCTAATCATCATTTTGCAACTGTCTCAGGTAGCCACCCTAAATGACAAAAAGAATTGGAGAAGTGGTATGCGTGTTGAGCAATTGTCTAAGCGAATGGTATTTTGCGTCTAATGCTGTTACTTAGAGTTGTTGTCTTGTTTTGCAACTAAACTTTAAAAATATTAGGAAAAACATGGGCTGTTCCAAAAAGGAGACAAAGAGACGATCTTTAAGAAGAAGAATGATAATCAAGGAGGCAGGGTTGCTCTAGACAGAGAGAAGATAAAATCTGGAAGCCACCAAGATGAGACGGTATGACTTTCTTCTTTAGAAATATGCTGATTTTAGAACTTCTGAATGTTGCAATTATTTGTCTGTCCGCTTCAGCTGTTGCTGCTGTAAGCTATTGTAATTTCATGTTACATCCAATGTTTGTGAATGTGAAAGAAAAATTTTCTGGGCTAGGAGGATGATCTTTCATCTCCACTATGATCCAGAAATTGTTGGTTGAAATTTATACTGAACCTTTTGGCAAATGCTGAAGATGATATACCTTCTTTATTGATAAATTGATTAAAAATTCTTCTTGAATGTGTTGCCATGTGTTTGTGCTAAATTTTTGCTCTCGATAGTTTAGTTTATTATTTTGGTCAGCATTCTGTTTTCAAGCATAATGTCTTCAATCAGTTGTACGGGCACAAATTGCTATTCTTCTCCCTGATAGTTCACATTCTACATATTTTGACTTCTTTTGTCTAGGAAGAGGAGCAAACGGCTAATGCTAAAGGAGGGCGCAGAAATCGGCATAAAAATAGAGGTAAGGTTGTATTCAGAAAAATGCAAGTTACATAGCTCTACAATATGTAATGCTACTGTCAATCAATCTCTCTATAATTTGATGGCAATATGCTGCTCTATGGGTAATCAAATCCAGGCTCAAGTAGGAAAACTATAGATTGACTGCATTATAGTAGTAGTTTCGCTATGATGCTGCTGTCATTTTATTTTCTGAAACATCTTCTCATGTAACTGTCTATCATTTTATTTTCTGATACATTATCTGATGTACTCGACTCTACAACTCAGGCCACGGATATGTTCCTGCCGGTTCTACTAGTGAGTTCACAATCAAGCCCATTCCAGGACCAAGGATGCCGGATGGAACAAGAGGTTTTGCAGTTGGACGTGGTAAACCTATTAATTCTGAGGACAAAACCAGTAACCAAGATGCATAGATGCACTCATGAGTTGTATTCCAGATGCTCTTATGCTTGGATTTTTTACAAAAGATATGGAATGTAATAGCATAAGAACTACTTACTGCTGTGTTATCGAGTTTTATATTAATGAATTGTCTATATGTACAACTAACTGCAAGTAGTTTGCACTGTAGACCTGTGTATCTGTGTCTCGTTTTCTTCTCTCCTCTAAGCGGATAATTTATTTTACTTGTATTCTTATAAAACTTTGTTAGTATATTGTGACCAAAGTGATGCCATTTTAGGTTCCAATCCTAAGGTTTGTGAAAAGTTTCCTCCTCTTTTGCAGGCAACTATCGATCTTATATTCGATTCGAAGGCAAACATACTGAGTGCAAACATCTATAACTGTAATTATTCAGAATTAAATAAATCTATAATAGCTGTATTAATAAAATTAACCTCACGCATTGGATGCCTGAAATTGGTAGTAAATACTATTAGTCTATTGTCTTAATCAAATGGAACTGCTTGCGTAATGCGATGTCTTTTTATATTATAGATAAAACAAGGAAGTCTACAGAATTGCAATTTGGTATTCTGTTGTTGGGCGACGTCTTCTCAAACTTCAAATTGAGGCCCACTTAACTGTAATATAACTTTGTGTCACTCTCAACAGAAAGTCCACTCTCTCGGAAGTCGGAAGCCGGAACTCAACAGAAGCATCACCCTTCTCACCTGCCTTGGATGCTACCATACTCCTCTGGGGAAGACAACAGCCGCGATCTCAAACGAGTTTCTCGCTTCCCATCTCTCTCGCTCTTTCTTTTCGTCGTCGTCGCCGTCATCTCTCTAACCTATAAATAACACTCGGATGCGACGCCAACGCCTCGATCCTATCGCCACCCTCCCTTTCCATTTCGCATCCCATGTCTTCGTCCGTCGCAAATGCCCACGTCCTCCTCCGCTTAGGGTTTCGTCGAACCCTCGCAACGCCGACTCTTCCGATCCCCGCCGCGGCTCTCCGATCCGCCTGTCTCGTAATCTCTCGGTCACTTTGCGGCTTTCTTTGATCAAATCGCTATCTCGATGTTGTTTCTCATCCTCATCTTTTACAGCTCCCTAAATTCAGATCCATCCGGAGAAGATATAATCGTCGCAATCGGTTATTTCAAATAGCTGTGATCGATGATGTGAGCTGGGATTTTTTTTTATTAGATTTTTTTACCCCCTTGTGTTCTGATTCGGATTTTATATGGTAGGGTCCTGGAGATATTCCTTCGCTGGAAGAGGACAGCAGTGGCGTTTGTGGAGGGAAGTCCTTTTACAATGCCTATTCAAGTGAGGGCGAGGAGAGTGATGGTGATCTGCTTGTTTATCCTTATGTTGATGTCGATTTGCCGGTGAATAAGAATCGAGTTGAAACGCCTGATGCTTCTTTGACGGTGGCGACCCACCGGTTCTCAAACCTTCGACAAGCTCGCAAAAGGAGAAGGTGAGGAGGTTGCTAAAACCGTGCGTGAACTCTTAGTTTCACGTGGTTTTTGCTAATTTGACCACATAGAAACGACAGAGGCCTGACAATAGGTTGACAACTCGTCGTCCAAATTGCATTTGTCAACTTGGACTATATTCATTTCAACACTTGATTAGAAAGGGTTTAGATAATGATAATAATGATAATCATGTTGTATTACCTAATTAGTACATCCATCGCCTCATCTGCACCATGAATTAGAAGTTGAATTTTTTAAGATAATTTGCATCATGAAAGACATCTGGTAGATACTAGTCTCGTAATTTCTTTCATTATGGTTTGATCAAGGTTGTTCTAACTTTGTATACTTTTCTATTTGTTATTTCCATTTATAGGAGTAGATTCTATTTCTTTCCAGTAATTTGATGTTAGCTCTCTACACTTTTTAGGCATTGTATGTCCTAGTCTTACAATCCGATAAAATGCCCTCAATTGGCAGATGGTGCTGCTATTTCGAGTTTAAGAATAGGTCAAGCATTTCCAAGCTTCAGTTGGAATACTGGAGTTCAACATTCTTGTGCTCTTCTAGCAAATGTTACTGTGTCCAATTAACACGTGAAAGAATTTTGGGCCTCAGGACATTTCTTGTTATGGTTTATGGTAAACCGTTGAAGTACCTTTACACCTTATAGACCCAGCATGTACATGATCTAAGATTTTTGGTCAGGATGCCATGAAAATGTTTCATAGCTTATCTTATTTGCTATTCTCTTCATGCATTCCATGTAATGGGATATACAATTGCTAACACAAAACTAGTTTTTCTTTTCAAATGGCAGAATTCGAGCAGGAGTGTTGATTAATTTTTGGTTGATCACCTTCATAGGCGTGTTTCTTTTATGGTTCGACTGGTGTTCGTGGCGGATTATTAGACTACCGTTGAAGCCTTTTTTCTTAACGCAACCTTTTACATTGTCAGCAATTTTATCTGCATTTGCTGGATTTATATATGTTCCTTTAGTTGATAACATGAAGATTCACCAGATACTTAGGAAAGAAGGGCCAAGTACGCACTCTTCCAAATGCGGAACCCCAACAATGGGTGGACTATTTTTTATTCCTATTGGCATTATTGTATCTAGATTCGTAGTTGGTGATAGTTCCATCCAAGTAAATGGAGCAATGGTAGCAACTATTGCATTTGCTGCAATTGGATTACTTGACGACCTTTTAAGTTGCATTAAGAGTCACAATTATGGGTTGTCAGGATGGGTGAAACTAAGCTTACAGGCAATTCTCTCTCTCTCTCTCTCTCTCTCTCTCTCTCTCTCTCTCTCTCTTAGTGTGTGTGTGTTAATTAAGCTGTTGTATTTCTAAGTTAATTATTAACTAACAACAACATTATGATGCTTTAACAGGTAGCTGCCGGGACATTGTTCTCTTTTTGGTTGGATTCAGCAAGCATACCCACACCATACAACATGTATATCTCATAATCTGTAAGATCAACACTTTTGAATGTTAATGCATTACAAGTGTCAAATTGAATTTGTTGGCTGATTGTTTTCTTATTTTCCCCAATACTAAGGTGAAACTTAATGCACCTTCCACATAAATGAACTGATTTGAGGATATTCATTTAAACTATCATTTATTAACATGGAAGCTTCAAGTTCTATGTACATATGTATTCATAGAAATCCTAAGTAAAAAAGAGATAAAGAAATTTGGGTCCAGAATTGATTGCTGGAGCATCTGTAGGGCAGTATTATTGGCATACAGAGATAATCAGCTGAACCATATAAAGAGATAGCTAGCAAATTTCCTGTTCTTCTCTAAAATCAAGCTATTATGAGATCCTACATCTTTTGTCACTAGATTTTAGTGTATGGAGAGATGATAAAAAGCATGACCATAGAGATCGCATGCAATATCTTGAAGATGCTTGGATCACATATTGAATGTTGATCTTTGTAGCAGAAGACAGTGTATCTTTTCAATGTAGTTGAGGATAAGGTTTGTCCATCCCAATGGATGAATGTGAAATGAGAGACTGTCGGAGATAAATCTTCCTGTACTTCTCTAAAATCAAACTATTTCTTTCTTTATCTTGTTACTCAACTGCATATGCTGTTCTATTCTGAAAGGAAGAATCATACTTTCACTACTGCTGGTTCCAGGAATTGTCTGTTATTGAACTTAAGTTTGCCTTAGTATGAATATGAGTTGTACTGCAATGGAATCTCCAACTTGCAGTACATTGTTTCCGTTCTGCCTTTGGTATTAATTCTTTGCAATTGTCCAATGAAGGAAATTGTTGGCTCCTCTGCCTCCACCATTTGGCCTTGTCTATCTCGGAAAATTGTATCTGGTTTTGACAACATTTTCTTTCGCTGCAATGGGGAATGGAGTTAACTTGACTGACGGGCTTGATGGATTAGCTGGAGGAGCAGCTGCACTTGCTTTTGTTGGGATGTCTGTAGCTGTCATTGCAATATGTCCTGGTCAGTAGAGTGCTCTGTGGACTTATCTTTTCATACTTTTGGAACTTGTCAAGCACCTGAATCCTAGAATGTTCTTTATTTTATTTTTTAAGCTTTCTTTCTGTTGACACATGGTGTGACACCCGTAGCTATCATTTATTATCAATATTATGATTACCATTTTTTTCTTTCAATAACTTACTTGATTTTGCTAATAAATTGAGAAAGAAAAATTATTTGTGCTTATCCCATGTTTAGTAGAAATGGTTGAGAGGATCGGAAACCCACTTCCTCATAACATAAGTTACAGAGGGTTAGGTCTGGAAAACTATCCCTCTTTTCTCCTACAATTTTTCTCGGCCCCTCTGTCCATTCAAGAATAAACAACATTGCCCTCTTCTCCTTCTTTCTATGTTTATCTCTCTTTGCCATTGTTGTCTTGATGGCAGGCTGCTTCCATGCTGCCCAACACTATGCCTAACACCCTGTCACCTCATGCCAACAATAGTGCTGGCAGCTCATAGATCCTTGGTTGAGACTCTCCCATGGACTCTATTTATTTATCTTCCCATGGTTCTTCTTTACTCTCTTTTTTTCGGAAAATATTTTCCCATAATAGAAGGTTAGGACTTGGACTTGGGGTGGCTCATCTGCAATTTTGAAATATCTTGTATAGTTCTATTATCTTGTAACAATTCATAGCAACACCATAATTGTTGTGGTTTCTACTTATCTATTATTTTTCACTTGTAACTAGTGCGCATACTTTAAGTCACATTTTGCCTATAATTTTTAGTTTTTTCTTTCTACAACTGAAAGTCTCAGTATATTTGGTGATCTTGCTTCCTAAATAAGCTAAACAAGGGAAAAGGATTCATGAAGTTGACCCTAACAATTAGGATGTAAAGCTATATGTTGTCATATACTTACTAGTGTGAGATCAAATAGATATATCTCTTTCAGTTTGTTGACATTTTACAGCAGTAGATTTGATGATTGCTTTCTTGATTTAATATTTGGTATGTATTCTAAATGTATTGAAAAAGTTCTTACTAGTTACCAATTGTTCAATATAAACAGATCTAGCTGTTTTTGGAGCCTCGATGGCTGGGTCGTGCATTGGGTTTCTGTTTCATAATCGATACAAAGCCTCTATATTTATGGGGGACACTGGATCCTTGGCACTTGGCGGAGCACTTGCTGCAATGGCCTCCTGTACTGGGATGTTTTTTCCACTATTTGTAGCATCTGGTCTTTTCTTCATGGAAGTAATGTCAGTCATAATTCAGGTATGGTTATTTATCCTTTATCTGTACTGTTGGTTTGAGGATACACCCTAGGACAATTGCTTGTTTAATGTGGATGTATTGACACCAATACTTTTTACCTATGCTTTCTTCTTTCTCATTTTTCATACCTTTCATTTTCTATTTGGTTGCTCTTGTTTGTGATATAGAAAGTACAATCATGCATCTTGCTTCTTATTTTTCATGATTAAATTAGTCTGTGATTGGCAAACAACCCTGTATTTGATAGTCACTGTACTGAAAATGGGAAATAGTATATGGGACATCATACGTGTAAAATAGGAAATTGATATGCTGCCCTATAATTTCCGATATTTGGGAATTCATGATGTCAAAAGGTTGGGACCGGATTCTTTCAAGAACTTAAGAAACAATAGATTTCCTCTTAGATCTACACATGGTAGGGGCCATCAAATTACATATGCTAGCTAGTCAGGCTAGCTTCTATCAGTGAAACAGGCTAGCTTTACTCAGAACAGCTACTTTTCGTATAGCCAAAACAATTTGCTTTCCTTTTTCTAGTTACACAACCTATCTAGTCGGCGAAGGACCATTTTGTATGCTGGAGAATTCAAACCTTTAAATCGAGCAAAATATTTCTGTACTAGAGGAGGGCCTGTTCTCATAGACCAATCGGAAGGCCTATTTTGAAATCATTTTAATTTCAGCTTGAGCAAAATAGTACTCTGACATTTATGTATTAGACTAATATAGTAATTGGTTATTATTTTCTTCACATTGGCCAGAAAAATCTAGATTGGTTATCTGAAATTATGGTTCATGTGATCTTCAATGAAAGTATGTACTTGATTCATGTCTTTCATCTCATATGGTAGAACTTTTGTTTGGGATATTTGCCAACACAAACTCGTGGAAGTCATTTCCTTCTTAATGTGCAACTAGTTAATTATGTCCTCAGCCTATGCTGACAAATCTCCCAAACTGAAGGCTATTTCATCTGTCAGGTTCTTCATATGAAGGCTACTGAAAGGTTCTATGGAGTTCGAAGGCGCTTCTTTCGTATGGCACCCGTGCACCATCACTTCGAACTATGTGGGTTTAAAGAACCAGTCATTGTTGCAAGTGCTTATGCTATATCATACATCCTGGCCCTGTTTGCTGGTTATATTGGTCTAATTTCAGCATGACTTGCTACTATCTTCGTTCTGACATTCTTCCTGCTCCTCGTATTATTGTTCACTGATTAAGTGTTTCACATAGGGTTTTAGTACATACCTTTGGTGTATCATTTGAAACAAGGAAGATGGAAACCGGTCAGATGTCTCTCATTTGTGTGTCTCTTATGTCAAATGCGAGAAAATATTAGGAAGGCTGCTGGATAAGTCAGAATTCTCTGATGACGAGCGATACAGTTGAAGTACTGTCAAAAGAGAGAAGTTTTCAAGTCAACTGCGAATAATTGGTGATGTCTTGTAGTTTCCTTATAGTAAATTAGTTCTCTTGTTTGCTCAGTAATCAAGACTGGATAGCTAAATATCCTCAAGTTTTTCTAGGTTTATATGATAACAATCTCAATTTTAATAGATGACCTTAATAACATGACAATAGTTCCTCTTCTTTGTGCTTGATCCAGCGTAAATCTGCAGCTCCGACTACCTCAGGGCAAAAGTTGCTACTGGAAATATTGCAAAAGGTGTACGAGGTACCAGTAAAGCATGTTACTTCAATTGCATATTAAGTATTGCCTGATTATTCATGTGGTCATCCACCGAACTTTGTATTGGTTTATCAATTAGTAAGGCTACTGCTTATTTCTCAAAAAAAAGAAAGAAAGAAAAAAAAGAGTTAAGGTTATTGTTTCATTAATCCTACCATAGCTCCTAAGAACAACTGCCAAGTTTACCCATCTAGGAGATTGTAGGAATTTTCATGCAGATGAGTACGTGGGAAAACATACTGGTTATTGCTTCATGCAACCTTTGAGAAGAAGGATGCATTGAATAGATAGGGCCCCACAAGTTGTTGAGGAATTGCGATGACAATTCTAGAATAATCATCTTCATTTCCATTCATTTGATGCTCTGCTCCTGAAAAAGGAGGTATCAGCAACAACTGGTTTTTATTACAGGACAGCTCAGCTCGTGATGTTCGTATCGATAGCTGTCCTCCAGTTCTATCGTGTATCTTTTGTTTCATTTCTTTTTATAATAGCATCTACATTTAATAAGCCAAAAGGAACTGCACGTACTTGTGAGAGGAGGTTTGACCGATTCCATCGAAGCAAGGCTATAGGAGAATATGGGCGTCTAACATCATATCTCGACGTGTTAATTTTGCTGGGCTTTGGACTGCAGGCCTAGCAATTTACCAAAGCTTGCCTTCTTGAACTGTTAGCCCATGAGAAGCATTGCGGTCCAGGCCCAATATGCTACAAATTTCACGCCTGCTCCAAGCATTTTGAGATTTTAAACTTTTATATATCTACACACACACAACTCCTCTGCAGCCCAAGATCTATTCTGAAATCATCTTAAAAAAAAAAATCCTTCGTCGAAATTATCCCATTTTACTTTCCTGACCCTGAAGTTTCTTTGTACATAACATAAAATTAATAGTCTGAAGCATTCTCGCTCTCCATGTGTAATTCAATCTCACCAAACAATACAAGAGAACAAATTGATCATAATAAACTTAAATAGCAAATATATAATGGGAAACCATTTTAATATAATAAAATTACGAAACAACAGCAAATTTACTATACAAGATATGGAGTACACAGACCCCACCTGAGAAACCACACTCAGCTTTAGTATAAAATTTATACACGACTAACCATATAATATTCTCTTATTGTATATATATAATTTTTTGTTGTCGATATATTGACTCCATATAAATATTTTTAAGGCAATCTACTAGCGCTTTCACACTTACTTTATGCTACTCTGTGCATATCTCTACATGACTCTTTATGGACATCAACCGTGGATTCTTAATGCACTCACCACAGGTTTTTACCCCATACAAAAGGACTAACTCAAAATATTTACATAGACATCTAAAACCTACATTCTTCTCCTAGTATAATTTATCATAATTACAATAGGAGACCTCTCATAATCTCATAATTAGTTAAAGAATTCTCAAGTCTCTTACTCCATGGATATTAAAGATATACTTAAAACTATATTTAACAATCAGACATGGGTCTCAGTTAGAATGTCTAATCCAACATATTTAGTGTTCCAGCAGCATGAAGCTCTGAAAACATGGCCCCTCGTCCTTGTTTTTCCCACATAGCATGGCCCTGGATACTGATAGGTGGAAGACATGCTTCCATGTTTGGCTGTCAAATATTAACATTCTATACATACCCTGGCTAACACAACCACCTCAAGGAAAATAATTAATTAGCCCAAGCATGCAATGGCATGATTGATTCTTTCAGTCCAAACAAGCTTGAGTTGGCCAACATCTCTACGTTTAATTATGACCTTTGATCCACATTCAACATCTATTAAAATAAAAAGGTCTCTTAAATACCCGCCATCTGTAACGGTAGTAGTTAATCTATACAATTTAACTCTTTTATTTTTACAACAAAAAGAAAAATCCCTTATCAAGATATATATATATCCCACTTCTCCTTTACAGTCTGGAATCGTTCCCCACTCTGTCATTAATCCAAATCTCTTTAATTATCACATGTCCTCCTGTCTCCCTTCCTCCACGCCTACATGTGCTCCCGTGACTCCACTCTTCGTTCCTTCTTTTTTTTTTTATCAAGGGATTTTTCACTTCGCACCCTACGTTCTGCTCTTCGGACTCCAGCTCTTTTCACTATTTTCAATTTGACCCCTGCATTTATCATTAATTCATACAAAACACGCTACTTAACTTATCACCCCCTTTTTTTCTGTTTATTTTATCAATAATTAATTTAAAAATAACAAAACTATAGGGTGCAAACTGCAATAAACATCCCTTCTTCTTCTTTTTTTGGCTTATGTCTCAAGACGTACTGCTTGGTTTGCTAATTAACGGCACTAAGCCCGTGCTCCGATCTACACTCCATCTATTTCACCTATAAAGTGCAACCGGTGTTAGGTGGATAAGACGTTAGGTGTGGCAAATGGGCGATATATATCCATCATGTATTTAAACCATTTGCCTCGTAGCTAATCTTAGTAGTCACCATTCACCAAGCTCTTGGATCCATGGCAAGTGGGTGTTGGGAGATTGGCTTCGAGGAGCAAGAGATGGAGGTGCCGGAGATCGACGGTGAGATCCTAACGGAGTTATTGGAGGAGACGCATCGTGTGGAGGTTGAAGAAGAGAAGGTTGCTCTGGATTTAATGCACCCTCACGAGGACTGTGAGGACTGTGGGTTGGATAACATCTTATCGGATCTCGATAGCCATGAGGTATGCTCGAAATATTATCCGACGTACGTCGCCGACGACGACCCGTTCGATTGGGTAGAGATGGAGATGGGTGATTGGTATGTCGACGAGTGCGTCGGAGATCATCCGAGAGGAGACTACTCTTCTTTCTACTGCTACTGCTATAGTGATGATGAGGCTTCCATGGAGCAAACTGTGTATAGTCCCTTGTGGGAGTGAGTGATTAATTTGGTGGTGAGTTAAGTGTGTTAATTATATTAAGACTATTAAGTATCTAGTGGGTGAGATCTGTTTAACTCTTTTTTTTTCAAAGAAAATTGTATGTTACCTTTGCATATTGAATTAGTCTCACTTATTTCGTCATATTAATTATCTTTATTGCATTTGGACGTGTGCTGTCAAAATAACCCATGTCGGCTCGCTAAGAGTCAAATGGTTTAAGCTTAATCTGTTTTAAACATGCTTGAGATTAATTTCAGGCAGAGCTTGATCAACTAAGCTCAACTAAATAAAACTTAATAATATATATATAATATATATGATTAACATAAATTTTTAGATCAATATTTGAGTACTCATAATATTATTCGGTTCTTATATCTTCATCAGTGATACAGGTCTCATTTGAAATCTAAGCTTATCAGGCTCAAGCGTAGTTCAAGCTCGAAATTAATTTGAATTAAAATTATTTTAATTCAGACTTGATTCTATAATTAGATTTAAAATTAATTTCAAGTTAAGTTTGACCAAAGGTTAGCTACATTACACCTTACAATATTATAAATTGACCTTACTTTATAAACGTCCATTTGGGCCGGCCCAATACACAAGGCCCAGAACTTTCGTGATTTTTGAGGTTAAAAGACCATAGTAATTAACTGAACGAGGCATGCTAATTTTTATGTTATCCCACTACTCGGAGATGAGAGGATTCGTATACGTGTTTCAATGTTGTTATTGTCTATACCCTTTATTCCATTTAATTTCTTTCCAGATAAATGTTATGCAGAGAGCCAAAGAGTACTGATGATTCTGCTCATATTTGCATAAATACTGAGATAAAAATGGCCCCCTTCATTTTCAAAGTGAACAACAAAAAAAAGAAGAAATAAAAAACGTTATCATGTATAAGCTAGTAGAAAAAAGTGAGTGTTAAAAAAATAAATCGTCTTCTGATCCACTAATTCAGGCAGTACAGTACTCCGGTGGCAATGCTTCCAAGAAAAGCAAAAGCAAGAACAATCTTAAACAAATAGTAAAATTACACCACCATGATCACCATGCTTTTTTATCCCATAAAAATAGAGGAAAAATAAAATGCATGAAGAATGCACACAAAGAATACAACAACTACCAGCACCACCTTAACCACAACACGTTGGTGAATAATAAATACCACCACCTCAATCCCTAAGCATAAAATTGTCACAGGGACTGCTGCATAATCTTTCTGTCGACCATCACTATATATATATAATTATATATCATGTCAGCTTAGTAACTCTTTCTGTGAGTGTGCAATCGGATCTGCAATGTTCTTGAGACTTTGCTGGTGATAAACCTGCCTCAGTCTCTCTATCTCGTTCTTAAGTGCCTCCTGGTGGGCTGCATCAATTAGTTCCAGATAATTAAAACAAGGTCAGCTGAGTTCCACTAGACTTAGGTATCAATTATGTCTGCATGCACGTTGGTCTACTAAATTTTTAGGTACACTAACAATATAATTAATGAAGTAACTCACCATCCTTAAAAAATTTATCCTGCGCGAGAGCGGCGATGCGCTGCTTGAGATGGCTGTTTCCGACCGACAGAACCGAACGCTGGTGATCGAGGAATGCCACTCGAGGAGACAACACTGATACCTCTGTCTGCGTTAATGCCATTGCCATTTTACAACAAGAAGATCAAAGCTAAGTGATCAAAATTGCAAACAACCATCAAGAAGATGGTATATACATAACTCAGACTGCAAGTACCTGCAATGTTGTCACGCTGCGCTCGAGCTCTGAGATGTACTGCAGCTTCCTCACTCTTGACCGCTGCGCCGACTGTCTATTGGCTAATATCCTGTTCCATTATTCCAATCCAAAGTTAAACTTCAGAAGCTTGGATAATTTTTAAGACTAATTACATGTTAGATAACTGTTTAGATAATCAGTTAATCCACAAGCTTAAGCATTTAGATAATTAACTAACAACGTATACTATGTCTTTAACATTTAAAATTCATTACTTCTCTTTGATACAATAGGTGCCTTAAGGCTCATACTGTCTACTAACAATTGCCGGAAAATGCCCTAATCATCCACCAATATTGTAAGGTTATTAATTTTTTGAACGTATTAGGAGGGTAGTGTAGTTATTGGTGTTCAATTTGTTCTTTATTTCTTTAGTCAATTGAAGACTAGATAAGTTTTTTTATTTTTCCTGATAGCATAGGCTTTTGGATAATAAGATTGTTACGATATAAGCTGGAATGAGTAAAATTTAGGGCTCTTGGGCTCACCTCTTGACTCGCTTAGGGTCGAAGATTGTCTCCACTGTCGCGAAAGCTTGAGCCGGCGCATCTTGTGGCTCGACCTTGCACGCGCTCAGGGCGTCCTCGGACTCGTCGCCCGTCGGCTTGTCGTCGTCGTCGTTGATGCTATTATGATCGGACGGCGAACTGGAGGGCGGCACGTCGTCGGAGAACATGGACATGATCTTGTCGGCGTCGGCGTCGAGGCAGTCGAAGTCGGCGAGTGGGGCCTCGAGGAAGGCGACCGAGCCGCTGACGGCGGAGCGTTGCTCGCCACGCTTGGCGGCGGAGAAGTCGAGGAATTCGTCCACCCAGGAGGGTTGCAATTGGGAGGAGGGAGTCAGCATTGGGGAGAGAGGGGAGGGGCGTGGGATCTTGGGAGGAAGCTGCGCCATTAAGCTCTCTCTCTCATGCAAATGTAGACATTCGAGATGTTGTTTTCTTGGAATTAGTACCTCTCTCTCTTTCTCTCTCTCTCTCTCTTTTAACTTCTTCTAGTTGTTTTCTTGCCCAGTGATCATGTGGCAGGTCGCATTTTCTCTTGTGGAAGGAGGGAAGAAGAATAGAGGGTGACAGCTTGCAACAGCTAGAGAGAAGAGAGAGAGAGAGAGAGAGAGAGAAGTGAAGGTGGGGGGGAGTTAGGGCTCAACGGTATTACAGGAAAGTTGCAGAGGGTCAGTTTAATTAAAGCGGAGGAATCCGCAACCACGTGTCCATGTCACCCGACCTCCTTTTTTTATGTTTAGTGATGAAGGAATGAGTTCATTAACAACATAAAGATGGTACTAATCTCTCCATTAATTGCTTAGAGATCTCCAGAGTGTGTGTGTGTGTGTGTGTGAGAGAGAGAGAGAGAGATAGTTGTAAGAGTTGAATCATGCCTTGCCATGTGCAAAAGTTAGCACGCCTCCTACTTCTACTCGGCTACTTGCTTTGTATCACAACCTTCCACTTTCACATGCAGTTCCTTCCCTTTGTGTCTCCTTGCCCCCCCTCCCCTTTTCCTTTCCAATACGAATCCCTCCCCTCTCTTTCTATTATGTATTCCTTTCTCTTCTATCTTCTCTCTGAGGCTTCCTGCCACCCTCTGAAACTTAAAACAGTCTCGCTGCAACTTGGACTAAGTGAAGGGATCGTCCAAGAGGTTAACAAATGTGCGGATGTAAATTAATAGATTAGGGTCGTCGATCGATATGAACCAATGATTGCCCATGCACCCAACCATATTTTATGTACGATATAACAACTTTTGGCCTAACGAAATCAAATCAAGGATATCGTAAATGCCCATAATAATATCACAGCAATGTCTAGTTTGTTCCTCCACATTCCGGATTTGAGGAAAAGAGAAAAAGCAGTGCATGTGGGGATGAAAAGGAAAAGGACACAAAAGAAAGGGAGTATGCAGGCTAAAATGGTCGAGCCACAATAAGACCAGATCAGGGACACACACAGTAACTCGAATTACATCAGCTCCTGGCACCATTAACATGGTGGGTTAATCCTATCAGGAGCTCCTGCTGCGGCCCCAGAAATAGGTGCAAAAATGGAAGACATAGCTTTATCTGGTCCAACTCTATGTTTCTATGACTGAACAGATGTACTATGTGGCTATCAATTTAATTTACACAAATATAATGAGCATCTGCTAGTCAGAAAAACACAAAACTAAACTGTGGATTATCAATTTATTTTACAAGAGAAGAGCGTCTTATATAATTCAAGAGCATCAAAGGGTTTGTTTCTGTGAGTCTAAAATCTTTGCACTTTACACATACCTATGTTTCCTGACCTACATGAAATGCAATAAAAGCCTCCTTTTTTTCTATGCATAAGCTATCTTCAGGATAAACTAAAGAGTTACTCTGTCATAGCTACTGGATCCTCTAACCTTCTCCAAAGAATTTCAACCTCCCTATTTAGTTCCACCAATTTCCTAGCCATATTCGTAAACCACTCAGCACATTCTGCAAATTTCAAGCACCAATCCTTTTGAAATTTGTTGATTAACTCTGCAGCCAGGAAATGCAGTCCCAGTTTCTCCATCAAATGTTGCTTTTCCAACTCCACATTACTAAGTATCAATCCACTAGTCCCACTGACATCCTTGCCAAGAGAATTGTGATCCTCTGGAAAATATTTTCTATACTCAGCAAATGCACTCTTGGTATCTTTCAAAGCTTTTCTGTAACCATAAACTAAAGAGCTCATTACTCTGAGCTCGTTCTTCAACCGGCAAGTCTGGAGCTGCCTCTTCTCTAACTCTGCTACCCTGGCTTTCTCCAAGGATTGGATAATGTGATCCTTTTTCTGCATCAACTCCTTCACGTGCCAAATCTTTGCTTGGGTATTCCTGTACTCTCGATTCCTTTCGACACACATCATCTTACTCTTCCGCATCCAACTTTGTACTTGCTCCACGCAAGTATCAAAATCTGATGCTTCATGGTCTGAAGACCCAAAATTGGGCATGCACTTCTGATTATCGTCGTCCTCGTCATTGATTTTAACCATTTCCCCCTTGCAGCTATTCAGAGTCAAGAACAAACTATTGGAATCATTGTTTGCCGATATTTTACATGTGTCAATACTCATATGCAATGATTCTCCAGAAGTCGGTTCAAGGGGTTGCACCAGAGGACTACAAGAAGCATCACCACTCACCATGTCAAGAAATTCCACAGAATTTAACTCCTCCGAAGAACAAAGCCTAGCTGCAGGGCCATCTCTTCTCTCTTTATCCACATCCTCGCAATCCACACCAACAGCCACTCTCACGCTGCAACGCTGCATACTAGAGGCAGCATCTCTTATTTTCCCACTATCTTCAAACAGCTCAGGCCTCTGACATTTCATCAAACATTGGAGGTGCAAGCCGTACGAACAACACCTCCCGGACCGCGAGGCCTCCAAGAGATCCCTCTCCACCAACGCCCACATCACTCCAGCCCAATCCACCAAATGGGCTTTCCCCTCCTTCACCAATCTCACCGCCGCCTCTTCCTCCGCCTGCATTACCCCCACTTCCTCTTCCGACCGAAGCAGCATCCGCTCCACTATGAACCGCACAATGGTCTCAACGGGCTCCGCATCCGAGAATATCTCGGCGTCGAACTCCACCGGTTCCGGATTCAAAGGGAGGGCGAGAGCGACGGCAAGGTCATCACGTGTCAGTGAAATGGCGGAGCCGCGGACGAGGCTAAGGTGGGAAACGGGGTCGTAGTGGGAAGCGAGGAGGGAGACGAGGTCAGAGCGGAGGGGGAGGTCGAGGGGGAGGCAGGCGAAGTCATAGAGGCCGATGGCGCGGAAGAGGGGCTCGTGGCGAAAGAAGTCATCGCGGTCTGCGGAGGAGGAGGTGGTAGAAGCCATTAGGCTTTCGAGGCAACCAGAATGAGGTGGAAACGGGGTTGGAACTTGGAAATATTGTCTGGGCCCATGTTCACTTGAACAGGCTCAACTAAATGGGCCTTCAGAACTCTATTTGTTTACAACTACCTCAGAATGTCCAACGGGATTGTTTGGGAGTTGTTAGAGATTAAATACTCCAAATCCTTGCACAAAATTAACTACCATGTGGAAACCAAATCAAAGTCTACCAAATCCTTTGAAACTATCCCCACTTAACCCATCTCTAGGCCCCACTCACTAACCAACAACAACAACCCTATGCTATGCATGACCACTCAACTCATTCAAAACTAGTGTTTATACGTATGCATAATGAAATATAGATCAACATATTAAAAGTTGAAAAAGTAGAAGAAATTTTACTGCTGCTGCCTCTCTAAATCTTCCACTACTCGATCATCTTGAACTCTCCTCCCTGACCTCTCCCTGCTTAACATCCTATGCAATGACGCGCTCAGCCGCACCGAGATCGAGCCGGCCTCCTTCGCAGCCGACGTGCCCTCCTGGGATGATTCTACGGCTCCATTACTAGACGACTCCTGAGCTAACTCCTGACGTGGCTCCACTCCAGCTCGGCACACCGGGCACGAGGAGTTGGACGCGAGCCACATATCGATGCATGCCACGTGGAACATGTGACCGCAGCCGGGCAGCGACCGGACCGTCTCCCCTCCGTCTATTGAGCTCAAGCATACCGCGCACTCGGCGCGACTCGCCTCGTCCCTTTGCTCGTAAGGGAAGGAAGGGAGCGCTGCTATGGCGGCTGGATCAAGGCCGGTTCTTGCTGTCGCGGGATCGTCGTGGGCCGCTGCGGCGGCGGTGTTGAAGCTGATGTGGAGGAGGTTGTTGACGGCGGAGCGGCTGCGGGAGCGGCGGATGTAAAGGTGGAGGAGGATGACGAAGGCGATGACGAAGGCAAGGGAGATGATCGCGGTGGCGAGGATCTTGGTGTTGAGGTTGTAATTTGATTGCCTCTCGTCGAAATCGAGCAAGTAGTCGGGTTCCGGTGGGATGGCGGTGTTCGACATGACGGTGGTGTTGGTGTTTGTGATATGTTTTGGTGGCTAGTGATACTTCTTTTATCATCTATCAGAGTAGATTGTCCCCCTGCATTTCAAGCCAAACGAGTTTCCTGCAGTTGGGTTAGTTGGCAAAATTTGATCGGTTGCCATACTAGATAGAGGAAGAAATGTGAAATTTGATTATTCTAAATTCTATCGTTGACTAGACTGGCACTTTACAATAATAACGTGAAGAACTCGCTTATGCCGTGCTATTTCAACTACTACGACAAATTAATTTGGAACCGGATTCTTCCCGATTTCGTGTTCTCATTCGTTAATGTGAGCAGTTCAAATCTCATTTCTTACTCTTTTTTTTTTTTTTTTTTTTAAATTCAACCGGCTATTTGGGCTTAAGATAAGGAGCTAATCTTTTATCCATCTTAAATATTAAAGTTTAAACATAAGATATATGGTAGCATCACCTCCAAATCTTTTTATTAGCCACTTGGGTCTCCTCCATGCATGCATCAACTCGTTCTTAGATGACTGCCGATGAAGTCCGAGTCTCATGTTCCCACTTAATTTGTGGATCCGAATATAGTCTCGGTGTGACGTACGTGGGAGCAAACACTACGAGGTCTGCACCGAAGACTTTATATATAGGCCAATAAAAAGTTCAGGAGTATTTCATCTAGAAATGGCTTCTTTTTCTCTTTTCTTTTTTCTTTCTTCTTTTTTACTTTCCTGCTATCCTATGAGGATTTTTGGATTCTACGGGCCGGTTCGCTAGTTGGGCCTAGACGGCCTTTTGAGTACTTTATTCAACTCCTTTATTTTATTTTTAATATCTCAAAAACACATTAATTTTATTTGATGAGCTGAGTTAACAATATATGAAAAATATAATCTTAGGGTTTGTTTGACTTCATGCATTTAGAAAAACCAATTTTCTTTTCATAGACCCTAGGAAGTACCCTTTCTGAGGATTAATTTGGGCACGTATGAATTATTTTGATATCCACTTAAACTTGGTTTCTCATTTAATATAACACCAAAAAAAAAAAAAATACTACATCTTAAAATGCATGAAACCAAAGGCCCCCTTGATGTTATAGAGTAAGTTTTAAATTAAGTGAAAAATAAAATAAAGCTATATTTTAAGATCATATAAGGGCTATCTTAGACTTTGTCTTTAAAAGTTAATAAAATATTATCTAATTCAATAGATGCCGCAGCGCTAAAGTTAACTCAGAATATTCTTAGCCATTAATAAATATAAGGGTCGAATTAATAACTTATAAAGTGGGAATGATAATAGGATATTTTGATAATTTATTTTTCTGAAATAAGAAATAGTATGCATTATTTGTAGAGGTGATACTATAATATTTGTCGGAATATATCAGGTTTTGGGTTGATCACTTGATCCTCTCCTATGGAATCTTGAAAGGAAAAAAAAAGGGATACCAGTACTCAATGACACCAAAATGCCGACTCCTGGTGAGGAAATTCCCGCCAAGTTCCCCAGCCAAAAGTAGCATGCAGAAAAAGTAGTCGGAATTTGCACCCAAAAGATAGCCACTTGCAGCAAATGGGAGGAAGAAAGTATAGCATCAGACACATGCCACCTATCATTTTACTAACAGTTAGTTCCAGATCCTCTTTACCAGACAAAACTGTTCCAAAACATGGCTGCATTTTTGTTACCATTATTATTATTATTATTATTGTTATTGTTTTTCCTTTTCCTGGTCACTGTTTAAATAGGATGTTGGATTGTAGGCGATGCAATGTAAAGTGGGTTGTAAGCCTGGCAATTGGATCTGACACTGTACGAGGAAAATGACATGTCCTAAGCATCCATCTCAAAAAGGCATTGAAATTTGCAACCTCGTAGTGCATAGTTTATTATGAGGAAGTTGAATGCATAATATAATCCATAAAGTTCTTGCTGTTTAATCCTACAGCAGTAGTCCAATGTATTCCTCTCTGCTCTGCTAATCCTTCGTACTCCAACTAATAACAACAACAATAACAACAAGATCTAACCATGAAACTCGTTCTGAGGTTTTGAGTAATTCGAAATTTGAGTATGGAATCCGGAGAAAGTAGAGGAGAGCTTGTTCTCACTACCATCATGCTCTTCTTCACCCTGAGTCTTTTCTTGAATATTGAATCCGGAGAATCCACCGCCGACGACGTAAGAAGCAATCGGATCCAACCAAGCGCGAAAAGAAGGTAAAACACTGGACTGAAGGGGTTCCCTCTGTGTAAAGAACTGGCTCTGATTGAAGCCATACTCTCCGCTAGCCTCCGCCACCTCCCAAGAAGCCATCCTCTGGTTGTGCTCTGCCCAAGCTGAATTCTGAGACATCTCGAACTCAACTGGGTAGTAGCTCTGGCTACTCGACTTGATGGCTGCGGCGATGTCGTTGGCATCTGAACAAGTTGGAAGAATTCCGTCGTTGTTAACGTGGTGGTGATCGGACGGCCGGGAAGGGACGGGGAGCTCGTCGATGGCGGCCCTGGCGTTCTCGATGAGCCAGTCGACGGCTTTACTCGGCCGGTCGTAGCCGAGACGGTCCTGGACGTCGTAGAATTGGATGGCGGTGTAGGCGGAGAGCCGGACGCGACGGTCACGTAGGCCGCGGGCGGTGCACACCTTGCTATGCCGATCTTTTCGCCCGGTCGGGCGGGCTACGTGGCCTCCTACTTGGTGGATAAAGTGGTGGTGCTGGCGGCGGTGACGGTTATCGGACATCTTCGAATAAAGACTTTCTCGACTTGTTACATTTATTCGCTACCTTATTCCAACTTTTATACCTACATAGACAAACAACGAGATAAAGGAGAATTTAACCCATTACAAGAGTCAGGAAAACAAAGGCTAGCTTTTGGGGAGTTTTGGGTAGATCAGCGGCTTAGCCTACCACACAAATTAATTTACATTTCCAGGCCTAAATAATTATAAAGGAATAGAAAGAATGAAACGTTTATCTGCCTTCTTTTCTTGATTGGATATCTTGTCTTAGATCCTCTTCGGGATTGCGAAAGGGTAGAGAGAGACTCCTCATTGAGACTTTTCTTTGGAGGAATCCATCTGTCCTTTTATCTCCTGGAACTGCCAACAACAAGGTAATATACATAAAATGTTTTTATCTAATTAATTTTCATGACAAAAATTGATCTTCCTAACAAATATTAAATCCTGAAAATAGAAGTTTAATTCGAATGGAATATGGCTGAGATATTATCAAAAAACACATCATGACCGAGCCAGCACAAGTTACGTACATGCAAATAAGTACAGCAGGGCAAATGGGGGCAATGATCGTAGTGGATGCTCACTATTTCAAACATGAAGAGAGGGTCCAAAGTGGCGAAGTAATAGTTCGGAATAGATCAGTAGACTGCTTGGCATCAGTAGTATTAGTACCATCTCTTCTAAGCTCTCAACTATACATGCCAGGCCACCTTGTACGTCGACAGAGCTCGCTGCAGTTAAGGGGATCGATGCATGTGAAATCCATTGCATTCCACCAGTTGAGTTATTATTATTGCAATGGGAACTGGAAAGAAGACAACGAAGTGAGGACGTGAATGAGATCGACTAACTGCAAAACTCTCAGTGGCCAGGCCAAGTTTTGTTTGGGCCTACGTATTTGGGCCCATGAAGTTGGGATATGAACCGTTGATTAAAAATCTACGGCCTAGATTGAAAGAAAGGTGATATAATTCGGTAACCCATTGATTTTCTTTTTAATCGATGATTAATATCCTAATTGCAGGAGCCGGCAGTAAGGTTAGTTGCTAATTGAGGCCTCTGTATCCGAGGAGGAGTTAGATGAGGGAGGAGGCGAGGGTGAAAAATTAGAATTGAAATAAAACAAGGATTTATTTTATAATAAAATAAAATTTTATTTTAATTCAGTTGGAATAAGGGATAAAAGTGATTAAATTGATCTCATTATCATTTTCATAGTTGAATGTAAATAGATATGTATTATTTTCTTGAGAAAAAAAAAACAAGAAATAGATTAGAGTTAAATATAAATTATAATTTTATATATTATAGTCACACTACACTGTTCAACCAATTCTAAACCATAATATATTACCATATCGTAACATATTAACAAGAGGGCAAATGGGTGGATATTGGAATAAATGTGTGTGTTATTTTAACTTTGCTTCCTAATATTGTTCTATGCTCTCTAATTAAATAACAAAAAAAGCTTTTTGCTCACTTAGGATAATCTAAACCAATCCTAAGTTTGTTCTAGGTTAGTTGGAGCTACTCTAACCTAACTTCAACTTACTATTACTACTTAATAAGAGAATAATGCTGCAACTTCTCCATTGGTAGGGATTGCACAGAGTAGGAGGACTTTTTAGATTCAAATGTAGACATGACCTAATCTTCCCACTTTGATCCGAGCATCAGCAGAACGTTTAAGTTAATCAAGTGTACAAAGTAGCCCAGAGTAAGATGTGGACTAGAATCGAACGAGCTTCTTTATTCACGGTTGACAAGAGAGGGGAGGAAGTGGATGTGGGAATTAGTGAGCCATTTCGTCATACAGGTCATGGGCAGAATTTTTTTTCTTCCAACGATAATATTGTTTGTCAAAACCAAGTTGTCCATTTCAACGGTATACCCGTCAAGATGGTAAATAATTCCTCAATAAACAAGTCCCTTATCATAAGATTCTTAAGAATAAAGTCATTCCTTTTCTTAATCGATGCTTAGAAAAGTAAAGCTTGAAAACAAACCTAGATCAACTTCTTTCTCGAGATGCATCCACAATTCCGCACATAAAAGTAAGGAGAGAAAGATGCGAATATGATAATAGAAGTGCATCAAGGAGTTGGAAAAAGGCTAGAGTTGGTTATGTGTTCGTTTGCATCGATTAAACTTTGGGAGAGGTGCTTAAAAGGGGATTTGGAAAAGGAATAATTTGTGTACCTTTGTTGTCTTCGTTGATGCAGCCAAAGCTCAAAAAACTTAATTAATGCCATCTCTGGATCTTCTTACAAATCCACAGATTTTAGAAAATCCATCGTAATGGTACCAAGATCCTGCATACTATTGTCATCCTCCATTACTAGCTACTAACCCACTATTTTCATGGTGGCATTGCGCTTTGGTGTGCCGACTCCTATGAGGGAAAGTTGTGAACTTAGTTTAGGTTTTAGTACATTTGGATATTTTATATCAAAACGCCATTATAAAGTGCAAGAGTCTCTCAACTTGGTCCAGTCCTGTGTTATTAAATCGTTTCTTTTATATTTTTTTTGACCTAATTAAGAACTTAAGCCGCTAAGTAATGTGCAGCTTTTATACATCGTTGTGCTGTTGAACTCTAAATAAAATTAATCTCTGATATTATGTTAGACAATTGATCAAAAATCTTAAATTTTAGCATGTTTATTTAATCTTTTCTAGTAGCATCGTCTTCTGGATCTGCATATATAGAAATTTGCAAAGAAACTAAAACACTATATATCACCAGGAAAATTGATGTGTCATAATGGTTCAACTATTTACTATTCATCCACATAAATAAAAATGTTTGCTACTATACTTGTTTAACTTTCTCTTTTAACTATCGCTGCAAGTTTTGTTCTCTTCTCTTCCTACGGTTCACTTTGCCCTTCCCTAATTATTTTGGCTTGAAGGAGTGAAAAGACGTTTCTATCCTAATGTAATGTAAGGATTCTCCTATTTTTCTCATTCCTCTTCAACGATAAATTCCTTGTCACCGTCATCTTTGCCTCATTTTCTCTCTTTGTTTTTGTATTTACTCTTCCTCACATCTCTCATGTCCAATCTTATCTTCTCCTCTATATCGCCCTCGAGAATTTGCTCTTCTGTACCCGCAATAACTCGGCTGATTCCCTCCCATCCTAGATCTCCTGCATCATCTATTTGGCAAGCTTAAATATACTTAGGGTTGTTGTTTTATACATATTTTTTTCTCGTGTGTATCGAGTAATAATGTGAACATTATTAGAACTTAATGAAATAATCAGTGTATAACCTTTCTCATTTGAAAAAAGAAGAAGGTGAGATCCAATCTATACACATTTCGCCTTTTGATTGACTGCTAGGTTTTAATCTTTAATTATCATGGTAACCTATTAATCTGTCACACTCTTGCTGACAATAGAGTACTATGTCGTATTATACGCTCTACCCAATGCCCTAAAAGGCATTTTACTTTTTATTTTTATTCTTTTCTACCTATCTAGTTAAACACTTAAACCAGTTAACTGATACTCAGATTAGTGGGTTCCTAGATGGTGCAAAGTTTGGATTAACTTTTCTATCAAAAGTAGTGCGAACTTGGCATGCATGCTACTACTCTTTATACTTTTGATTTAAACTATTATATCTGTTTTTTTGAAAGTATTTATATGCTGTTTAGGTTTACTTTTGGTCATAAAGTTATCATTAATCTTAAGACAAGTATTATGATTACCTCAGACTTTATTATTTTTCAAAGGTATGGTGTAAAATGTAATTATCAACATTTAGGAAATTTTGTATTTAGCACCCTGTCTTTTCATCTATTTGCCATATTACAAATAAGTAACTTAAGCAAACTCTATAGTTGAGGATTACTAAAACACCTTTATATATCTCACTTACCTGAAATAACTTATCTAAGCTAAGAAAAGAATATAAATTCCCATTATGCCTTAAAAAAAAAAAGAAAAAGAAGAAGAAGAAGAAGACAGAGTATTTTTAAATATTTAGAACAATTGACTTGCAATACCCGAAATATTATTATATGTATTAACCGGAGATATTTTTCTGTAACTATTTAATAAACAAGGGGCTTAATTTGCAAATCTTAAAATGTATAGCGTAATTCACAAATAGGTGACAAATTGGGGCGTTAAATACAAAAATTTATTCTTTCATCTCTAGCGGCAGTGAGGGGAGAATGGAGATGCATGAGGCGGCCATGAAACTTGCTTATTGCTCTGGAGGATTGCTCAGAAGAGTAGGACATGATCATTTGCCCATCAATCCATCTATATATACATATGCCCAAGCACTCTGAGTCGATCTACACTTTCCTCATCTCCTATAGACTAGCAAAGAGAAAGAAAGAAAAAAAGGAGAAGAAGTGAGATTATAATACAGAGGCGATGTCCAACCATATATAGGAAGGCCTCCAACCTCCACCCTTTTACTCCAATGTCTTCAGTGGCCTTGCAAATTAAGACGTTAAAAGATGGCAATTGTGATCAGTTGCAATAAGACAAATCACAGTTGGTTTCCACGTACGTCTTAGTCCTTAAAGTATTAACATTGGTCGGCTGCGAGATGTTATATAAGTTAGAGTAGCTGTGCTACACTCATGCATTCCTCTTTGCACTACTAAACTATCAAGTAAGGGTGAGATCGATAGGTCGATCAATGGCGAGGTTAAACATTAGCTTCTGCATTTGTTTCCTGTTAGTCCTTTCTTCCATTTGGAAGTCTCAGTCTCGCTCCCTGCATGAGAGAGAGAAGACTCACGAGCTCGAAGGGTCGACTGTCGGCGAGGCGAGAGCGATCGGAAGGGGCTCGACACGAGGAGAGGCGGCCGAAGGCGCGAAAGAGTCCAAGAGGTTTAGCCCTGGAGGACCAGACCCTCAGCATCACTCCATGGATCCATAAGTATTAATTAATGGTATTTCTCATGCAACGGTTTAATTTGGTGGTCATTAAGATGGGTATTACCACTGAGTAGTTCTATCAATTAGCGAGGCCTCCTTTTTGCTTGGATTACACTAATATTTTGTACTAGCTAGTGGTGTTAACGAGGCAAAAGGATCAAAAAGTGGGAATAAAGAGAGTGTTTTTCTGAGACTTTTGTGTTTTTCATGTGATAGTTAATTTCAGGAAAGTGAGTTAAGCCACCAGAAATATGACATATTTTTTGCTAATCAAGTCAGCGAAGTTGACTTAACATTAATTCAGAATTGGTAGACAGAGAAAAAGAACAATATAATTTTATACAATTATGCACTAAGAAGGTGGCGATTTAGATTAAATTATGGGTCCAATGAGCAAAACGTCTACTCTTTTTGTCTTTTAAATTCAAGTGGATGAAGAGCATATAGCACAATGGTGAGTGAATGGAGAGTGTTCACTAAGTTCTGTCTCACCTTTCCAAGTATGAGCCAAAAAATTATCATTCAGGGTGCGAAATGGAAAAGTATACATTTTTTTATTATTGCCGACGGATGAGTAAAAAGAATGTAGGGGGCCGCATTAAAAATATTGCGATGAGAGGGTGTATATTACGATAAACACAAATAAAAGGGTGTGACATGAATAAATTCCGAAATAGTCAGAAAATGTACATATTCGCGAGTATTACAAGTTATATCTCCCACAATGACTACGGCATCGGTAGTCCCTTGATGGCCGTCCAATCACGAACTCCGCAATGCCAAGAAATTGTTCGACGAAATGCTCCCATGGACTTCATCCACATTCAATTCCCTCATCGCTGCCCGCAGCCGTATCGGCCACGCGATAGAAGCCATGGCCCTGCTCAACCAGATGATGGCTTCGGACCTCCGACCTACCTCTTTCACCTTTGGCCCCATCCTTTCCTCTCCCTCCCTTGACCGACATCATGGACACCAACTCCACCCATTAATCCTCAAATGCGGGTTGCTTCAGTCCGACCCTTATTCCGGCACAGCTTTGTTGGGTTTCTTCGGAAGGAATGGAAGATTGGACGATGCACTCAAACTGTTTGATGAAATGCCCGTTAAGAACGTGGTCACTTGGAATTCCTTAGTCTCAGCATTCTCCCAATTGGGCTCTGTTGAGGATTCCATGTTGTTATTTAGAGAGCTGATGAGGACTGGTATCTGTTTGTCAGAGTATTCTATTATAAGCATCTTGTCTGCCTTCAGCTCGATAGATAGTATTCAATACGTGGAGCAAGTTCATGGGGTTGTGATCAAAACTGCAATGGACTCCTTTCTTTTTGTTTTGAATTCCCTGCTTAATGTGCATTGCAATTACTCTGGAATGCATCTGGGGAAGCGGCTATTTGATGAGATGTTTGTTAGAGATGTGGTTTCTTGGAACATCGTGTTAGCTGCTTTTGCCAAGAGTGGAGCGCCAAAGAAGGCTGTGGAGCTTTTCTTGGTGATGGGATTTGAAGGGCTCTTGCCAAATGAGACTACATTCAGTACTGTCCTCAATGCTTGCTCCAGTTTAAACGAACCTGAATATGGAAAACTTATCCATGCCAAAGCCATCAAGCACAATTATCACACCAGTGCTTTTGCAGGCAGTTCATTAGTCGATTTCTATGCCAAATGTGTAGGTCAAAGTGATGCATATAGACTGTTCAACGAGATCCCTGAGAAGAATGTTGTTTCTTGGAATGTTTTAATAGCATCCTACTCAAATGTAGATTCATCTACCCCCTTCGTTCTTCTGAAAGAGTTGTTACGTTCAGAGGTTAGACCCAATGAGTTCTCATTCTCTTCCTTGATAAAACATGCATCGGTACTGGATTTGGGGCAGATCCATTCATTGGTAATAAGAATGGGATATGACAAAAACAAGTATGTTTCGAGTGCTATCGTTGCCTCATATGCTTCTCATGGTATTTTAGCTGATGCATTAGCTTGTGGGCTTACTTTAGATCCTCTGGCTTGTAATGCCCTCACAAATGTTTTAGCTGGTATTTATAATAAATTTGGCAGGTACCAAGAGACTAAGGAGTTACTTTTCCAGCTTCCGACTCTGGATACTGTATCATGGAGCATCTTATTTACTGCGTGTGCACGCAGTGGGGACTACTTGGAAGCTTTCAATTTATTCAAACAAATGCTAAGTTTAGGATATCTGTTTGATAACTATATGGCTGTGTGTCTATTGAGTATTTGCTCCAAGATCAACAGCCTTTTTCTTGGTAAATTACTTCATGGGCTTATCATTAAGACCAACTCGGGTCGTTCAGAAACTTTTGTCAATAATGTGTTGTTGGATATGTATGTTAAATGTGGTAGCCTCAAGGATTGTCTAAAAATTTTCGAGGAAATGGAAGAAAGGAACCTTATCTCTTGGACTACTGTGATCTCAGGATTTGGACTTCATGGATCTCCTCACAAGGCACTTGAGTGGTTTCAGCAAATGGAAGAGGAAGGATTCAAGCCTGACAAGGTTGCACTCCTTGCAGTCCTTTCAGCCTGTAGACATGGTGGTCTTGTGGAGGAAGGCATGATGCTGTTCAATTGTATGAAAGCTGTTTACGGTGTAGAACCAGAAATTGATCACTATATTTGTGCGGTGGACTTATTATGCAAGCATGGGCATCTAAAGGAAGCTGAGCTTCTGATTAGTAGCATGCACTTCCAACCGAATGCAGTAATATGGCGCATATTTCTCGAAGGATGCAAGAGATATGCTAGCATAGAAGCATGAAGTTTCAGATAGCAAATGTTTTGATCAAGCTCTATTGACATGCTATAGAGCTATAAATTGCTTTGTATTGGTCAACTTCACACAAGACACAAAAAAATCTTAATCTTCCTGACCAACAACTTGAAGTTCTAACCCACATGCAGCTTGAGCTTCTTTAAGTACAACGACAAATGATTAAAGGGAATGTATTCTCCGACCTTTCAATTCTGTTATGAGGGAACATTCACCTTAACCAAGAAGGCCAAAAAAGTATCATACTCTCCCATATATATTGTACAATTCCTTTTGTATATCCTCCATGTCTCCCCTTAGCAAGGTTCTTCATTGATCCTCTGGCTGGTGCAGCTGGGCACTGATTGCTTGAGCTGGTTCCAACCCAAGAGATTTTTCTTCTCTAATGCAAAATGCAAGAATTGGCATATATAGAGCACAAGTTTATGTTTGTCTTTCATGGTGATCATCTTCTGATTCATCTGTAGGAAGTAAAGTGCCCGGACAATCTGTTCTAATTTGTATAGTTCCTTCTACTTTCTCTTTACTTTTCTGAGAAAGTGTATTAAGGGGTGTATTTTACTTTTAGATCAAGGTGAATATATCTGTGAGGAGTGGGTTGTGGCCCTGTGGCGAAACAATATCTATCTGAATTATTAATTCTCAGTGGAGAAGCCTTCCAAAGTTTGTTCAAATATCAGAATTGTTAGCTCTGTTTTGATAATGATGAATCTGTTCTAGAATTGATTTGTTATTGTGTTATTCTTTACCTCCTCAGTTCTCTCTGTACAATCTTTTATGCGCTTATTAACCTCAGGATGAAGGCTTAGTAGATATTGAATTAATTTGAGAGAAAGTTCAGAAAGTTTATTTAGCTTGAGTGGACCATTGGATCCTCTCCAATAAGTGAAATGATGGAGTCACAAAGTATCAATAATGCATGTCATAATAGATTAGAAGAACAAATCTCAAGTGAATTAATAAGAAGAAAGTCATGCTGTGCCTTTTTCTCGTCTCTCCAACATATGTTGTGATATGTACTCTCTCTCTCTTTTTATTTTTTTTTTCCTTTTTCTTTTTCTTTTTGGTAATAAAAACAAAGTGCATGTGTTTTTCTGCAAATATCTTAGCGGATCCTCCCTTCACCCACGCAAAGCATAAAAAAGTAATAGAAATACTAGGCTTATCTATCTCCCACCGACCATGTATCTTTCTCACGTGTTCTCCCTGTCAACTGTCCTTCCATATCAATATCGCTAACTACTTACTCCAATTAGAATCAGTTAAATTTAATTACCCTTTTATCCTCTCTCTGTTCCTCTCATTTGTCTTGTTTCATCCTTTATCCCGCTCAAACTTTCTCCTGAGGTACATTTTAATTTACCTGGAAGCAAACCCGAGGTCCATTCTAGCGTCCACCAGCAACAAATCCCTCTCGCCTTCACGTCTCCTTCCTTTCCTTCCACTCGTCAAAGAAGAGACGTCCTAAGCTCTAACCCTAGCTCCCGATCGTTGCTCCTCATGGCCTCCGGTGGATCCTCCAGCCGATCCCAATCGGGTTCGCGATCGTTCGGCTTCGGCTCCGGCTCCGACGACGTTCTCTTCTCCTACGATGATTACTCGGGCCAGGATCCGACCAATGGGAGGCGTCCGGATCCCGCGGGAAAGGTTTGATGCTTCTCTTGATTTGGTTTCTTTTTGTAGATTGAGAATTGGGATCAGATGGGGGCCGGGTTTAATATCTTTTAGCATATTGATTTCGAGTTGGCAAATTAGTTGGGAGTACAGTATTGAGTTCGATTTAGGAATTAGGGCTCTTTTCCATTAATCTGTTTTGATTTCGATGTTTTGGGTAAGTATTCTATCAATGATCTCTTATGTATTGGAAGTATACCATTGAATTAGTTTTTGGTAGTTTCATTTGTTATGGTCCATGAATGGTTGCCTCGGGCCTGCAGAGGAAAAAAGTTTGTTAGCAATTGTGAATTAGAGGAGGAATCGGATACTTTTTAGCTCTGTCGGAATGATTGATCACGTTTTCACATCTAGTGCTTCATTTTTAAGTCCTTATGATATGTGAGCAGTGAAGATGCTAGTCCTTTCACTAATCCCGGTATAGCGTCCTGTGTATCGCATCAGCTGCTGTCCTTGTCTGGCAAACTACAAAAACAGGATGGGAACAAGGAACAAATGCTTTTAAATTGATATGACACTAATGAAGACGGTTGTTTTATGGCTAAAGAAAACAACTGTGATGTCTTATAAGCCTTAGAGCCAATTTAACATGGCCAGAAACTGTTTCAGAATTCAGTTTCAATCCCAACAGAACCTAAACATAGAAGATAGCATCCAGAGACTGACCTTATAACATTCCATAGTCAGCATCAGTTAACTCAATGTTGGTAAATGGTGTTCTAATGGAATAGATGAAATCTCTCTTGCTCTTTAATTGTTCTGTTTCCTGCATAATTACCTTGAATATAGAACTTTAGATTTGTCACTAAACAATTGATTAACTTGCATTGCTTGAAGATATGTTCATTTATAGTTTGTCGATTCATCTTCAGGATTTCCACGACAATAGAACAGGGAGACCCTTGGTTAACATTTATGAACAAGAAGATTATTGCAAAGAGGATGTGACAGCTGTTGTTGAGAAGTGCATGAAGAAATATGCTGATAATCTACTCCGATCTCTTGAGGGAATTGGAGGACGGCTGTCACAACTGGAGATTTACTGTTACAAACTTGAGAGGTCAATATGTGAATTTCGAAGTGATATGATTCGGGATCAGAGTGAAGCAGATCTGAAGTTCAAGTCTCTGGAAAAGCATCTGCAAGAAGTAAGCTTATGCCTGACAGAATGTACTGCCATTCTTAAAGATCTAGATTAAATGTTATGGTCATTCTTCTAAATGTTGTATAATTGTAGGCTAAATTCTTACCTTCTTGTTTGTAAGGTATTAATTTTTTTTAATGAACTAGCAAAATAACTCCATTTGAAGCTTAAATATCTTGAAGAAAATTAATAATTTAATTATATCCTTTATTAGTATAAGCCTATAAGGTGAAAAAGATCATTCAGTTTACTATTTTCTGACTGATCATATAGAGCATTGCTATCAGTTGAATGATCAGTATTCAAGCATATGTAAGTGTGCTTTTGTGAATCTCATAGATCATTAATTGTAATTATGTTACTACTTGGCACAGTAGCATTGGCATGCTAGCCTTGGTTGTGTATGTATTGTCATGTAGGGTATGTAGGGTATCTTGTGCTTTGAAGACACTTGTTAGCTGCAATAGTCTCAGCAGAGGATCATTAGAGAGATGCTGAGCCTACTAAATCATATTAATGCATTTGAAATTAGCCACTAATGATATGTTTTTGAATCACAATGTCAAGTATTCACTTATAATTTAATAATTTTCCCAATAGCCTAATACCATTGCATATAATTCTTGTAATGGAAATATTGGAAGTATGTCAGAGTAAATTTCATTACTTAGGGTCAATACCACGGGCACGATAAATGCTCCACTAATTTAAGAATATTATGCCCTAATATTATAGACCTTAATGGGAGTCAATGTAGAACACTTCAACTATCCATAGTTTAGCTGTGTCCTTGATGATATAGATACAGAAGTATGATCACTATGATGATGACTTCAAGTCTAGCATCCCCTGTGTTAGAATATTATATTTTTTGACTGCCTTGTATGAATATTAGGAAGTCTTCCATTACTTTAATGAAGCTTAGACATAAAATTGCATGCTAATACAAGTTGAAGAAAAGAAACTTTGAGTTCACACTGCTGTATGTATTATTCTGGACTGTCAGCTACCAAGTTTTCTGCTCCTATGAGAAAAGAGATATGTTGCAAGATGCTAATTACGAGCCTGACCTATCTTTGAAAAGCTTTGATTATGAACTATCTTTAAGTTCTACAGCAATTATCTATATGCCAAGAAGCAATTATACGTTCTTTGAGGTCTTACACTTTTTGTCATTTATGTTGTTGATTTTAGATCAGTGTCTCTGAAATATTTGTTCTTGTGCTATTAGGTTCACAGATCTGTACAGATCCTGAGGGACAGACAAGAACTTGCTGAAGCTCAGAAAGAATTAGCCAAACTTCAACTTATCCAGAAGGATTCTACTCAAAAGAATGAAGAGGGTATCACACCATCACTGTCTGAGTCAAAGAAGCATGACGGCAAGCTAGAAGTGCCAAACCAACAGATGGCCCTTGTGCTGCCTCCGCAAGCAAAGACAACACAGTCAAACCCACCCAGAGCGTCTGAGCCTATACAGCCTTACAGGGAATTAACCATGCCGCAGCCAGCACCAAGTTCTCTGAGTGTGCAACCTGATCGCTACATGGTGAACCAAGCAGGTGCATACTACATGCAGGGTCAAACTCTGACCCAAGTAGTGCAGAACCAACAATTGCAACCTGAGATGCAATATGTGCAGATAAGGCCTCAGGTTCAGGATGTTCCTGTCCAGGCACCTCCACAACATTCTCAAATAGTAAGTCAGGCTCAGTCACAGCCTTTCCTGCAGTATCAGCAGCAATGGCCTCAGCAGCCCTCTCAGCAATTTCCTCAGCAGGTGGGGCAAACACAACCACCCTCTCAGCAGTTTCCGACGCAGGTTATGCAACCTCAACCACCTGCTTCACAGGTGCAAATTAAACTTCAAGCCTCACCATCTTATCATTATGCACCTCATCAACCTGCCAACCCTATTGCGGCAACATTCCCTGGAAGCATGGCTATGCAGGTTCCCTATTCTGCAATTCCTCAACAGGTTGGGAATCACCCTGAAATTGTGCCTTTCGTTTCTGGAGGGTCAGGCAGTACAATTTCACAGCCAGCGACACATAATACTACACAAGGACAGCATCAACCTCCATCAAGCCAGAGGTCTTTTGGGCCACAGCCCAGCAAGGGTGGTTACACAAGTGCTGCACCTTATACACCACCGGCAAATGTACAAGGTTACAACACTCCCGGATTGCACCATCCAGGCACGCAGCTGCGGAATCACCCATACAGCGAGATGATTGAGAAAGCTGTTAGTATGGGATACCCGAGGGATCTGGTCTTAAATTTGGTTGATAGGATGACGGTGGGTGGGCAGACTATGGACTTCAATGCTTTACTTGATGGGCTAAGTGGGCGAAGTTCTGGAGCTTCCCCTCGAGTATGGTCAGGTTAGCTCTGTGGTTTCTTGAAAGATTTATGTGTGGTTCGCTGTAATGTCTTTAACGAGGCTCTCTTTTAATCAACGGGATATTTACCAATAACCACTAGAAGTGGATTGTGGTTGTAAATAGATTCGGTTCTGGATAGAAGTGGAGCTCCTTGTAGTGCTTCTTATAACATGAACTATTGTCACGTTTTTGCACAATATGTTCATGTTTGATGTAACGCTTTGAGGAAATACCAAGTTATGTTGCTTGACGGGCTAAGTGGGAAATTCTCCCGGATTGGTGTTATGTGGATATGTGATGGATGGTAAATAGACTTGCTTTGCATAGAGGTGGCAAATATTGATCCGACTCAATAATTTGATATAATAATTCGGTTCTTAATCAGATTTAGGTTTGGTCTAATTAGATTTGGGTCATAAACGGATCAATCCGTTTAATTTGATTAATAATTGGTTGTGTTCGGGTTCATATTAGTGACCCTTTTTGACCTATTTAATCATTTTAAGTTTATGGGTCGGGTTGAGTCAACCTACCAACCCATTAGTATATATAATCTAAAATTCTAACCTAACCTAACCTACCTCACTCTCACTTCTCACCAAGGCGCCTCTATGTTTCTTTTCCAAATCCTTTCTCTTCCCTCTCCCAAATCTCATTCTCTCCCACAAGCCACAATAGGCAATTAACTTGTTGGTCGCGCCCTCACCCTCCCCTCCTCCCTCTGTTACCTCTCACTCTCCTCCAACTATCTCTTTGGTGGCGTTGACCGAGTTTTTTCCCACCTCAGCATGAATTGCCTCTTCAACCATGCACTTGCCGACTGTAGATCCAGAGATCTTGGGGATGCTAGAGGAACAACCTCCTATCCGGCAGCAATCTCGTCCTCCCCTCGTCTTCCTCGACCTCAGCATGAACCTCGGTAGATTTGGAGATCTCAGGGACACTAGAGAGAATGCCGATGTCGAGAGTGATGGACGAAATGATTTTGCTCCCCAACGGCAAGGAAATGCTAATCATCAATAGCACGAAAGTAGGGACAACCGAGTGGGAGCTTGGTAACAATCTGCCCCTCACGACGGTCATTTGCCGCATCAGAAATCACACAGGAGTGCACTTCGATGTGCAAAGCATGACGGTGACTCCCTGACTTTACCACTCTTTGACGGTGCTGCTCCTCGATGGCCGTGTGCTCGTCGTCAGAAGCAACCCTCACGTGTACTACAACTTCTCTGACGTCAAGTACCCAACGAAGCTTAGCCTTGAGGGGTTCTCGCCTAGCCATCATGAGAGCAAGAGCTGGGACTCCATAACCATGGAGCTCCACTCCCGAAGCCTCGCCGTCACCGATACCTTGATCTCCGCCACCGCTTCGCCAACTTCGACGACATGTCCATTGCCGAAAGCCGGTGTTACTAAATATTGTTACTTAATATTACCTAATTCTGCTAGATTTGTGTATCTATTATATTATTTTTGTTAGTTTGATTAGAAAACGATGTATTACAGTATTAATTTTGGTCAAAAAATATTGTATTATCTTGTAAATGAGTGAATCAGGTTAGAATAAATGGGTTAATCATGTTATGTAAATAGATTGATCGTATTGTATAAAGAATACAACCCATTTATTAAATAGATTATGTCGTGCTATCAGTCTTAGAAATTTGATCCGTTTAATAAATGGGCTGACTTTGTATTTGTACTACTTTGATGTAACTCAAATTTAACCCGATTAGAATCTGATGATGCATCATTCATTATTTGATGTGATAGGTTTGGTTGAGAATTATTAACTCTTATCTTAGACGTTTGTGGTATCAAATTTAGTTTTCTTTCGTTTCTTTCCGTTGCAATCATGGTTTACACTATGGTTCTGTAAGTAATCACTTTTTTGCAAATGATAATAGAGTTTTTGATCAAACTAGACAAATTTTTTTTTTTTGCCAAAACAAATTATTTCTTAAATTACTATTTTTAAAAATACTGATTAATTTAATATTTTTGTTAGGGCTTCACTGAATTAAATTTCATTTAGTAATAAATTGAAAGAATATTCTATTTCGATTTTTTTTTTAAAAGTCTTCCTAAAAACTCAATTATTACATGCCAACAAGTGATTACGTACGGAACCATCACGTAAACAATGAATGCAACGGGAAGGAACAAAAGAAAACTAAATTTGATACCACAAATGACTAAGATAAGGTTAATAATTCTCAAAGAAATCCATCACCTCAAATAAGAAAACAAGAACGTCTGCTCCTATTTCTTTAGCTGGTAAAGAGTCGGTCACATTTGATGTGACGGCTTTTGGAGAGAACTATTAACTCTTATCTTTACTCACATGTGCTATCAAATTTAGTTTCCTCTGTTTTTCTCTTTCCCTTACGTTCATGGTTTACATGGTCGTTCCATAACCGTAACAATTTTCTTCTTCTTCTTCTTTCCTGAAAGTGCTGTTTCCGTGGACCTAATGTTGTTGGACCGCCAGCGCACCCAATTTCGACATATTTGAAAACCACACACGTCGACGTCCTTACTTTCCCCACCTTGAAAATAGTGGTAGCTTTGTCTGATACCGCTGTGCAGATATCGAAATGACTATCAAGCACCATCGATAGCACAGAAGTTGATGTACTTCATAATTTCTTGGAAAGCTTACAACCACGAGATAAACTTTGTGTGGTGCCACACCCGCTTCACATTTCACATGATGGGTGTCTTATTGTTCGGAATCCAATATGTTTCCATGCGTTCGTCCGTTATAGCACCGTCTAATAGAGTTGTCTTGCTTATGACTAAGAAGGTCATGAGTTTAATTTTAACCCTAAGTAATATTGTAAAAAAATTATTTGATGGTTTGACTCGATTCGGTTGATAGCTCGGCAGTATAGTTAGCTTGGAAGAACAGTTTGACAATGCAATGGCTTGGAGCAGGTCTCAGCGGCGTTTGATTCGAAGCAATTATTCGGCGACGCATATAGCTTGAACCCTAGACTAGACAGCTAAAAGTTCAGTGAGACCTAATGTGCCTCTGTATCTAAGGAGGGTTAGCCCTTTGTCCAACCCATATCTAACCTTCAGGCTCATGAATGATCAAAAAAACAAAAAAAAGTTGAGGGTTATCAGTCTATTCTAGTTAGTAATATTGGTAGACATCATTTCCATGACTAACAGAAATTATGTGATCAATTCTAATTTTAAATAATTATTATAAAAAAAAATTATTTGGTGATTTGAAGGTTTGATTCAACGGTTTAATTCGGTTGATAGCTCGACGGTGCTGTTGGCCTTGAAGAGCAGTTTCACAGCACAGCAGTTTATAACAAATTTTGACAATGTTTAGTTAAGAGTAATTATTCGACAACGCATATAATTTAAAATTTAAACTATGTAGTTTACTATAAACTAGCGCTAATAAGCTCCGATAGTTTAAAATTCTACTAAATTTTGTAGCTAAAAAAATTAACATAACCGAACCAAGCTTGAAGCTAGTTGAAGTTTAACTCAGTATATGTATTATAACACAGTTAGTTACAATGTTATCTTATAAAAATTCTACCTCGATGTACGCGTTCTCCGAGGAAGTTATAAAAGCCCTCGCCATTGCCAATCTCATACTACTCATTACCAAACTAAGTCATTAGGCAAGCAACGATGACACCTTCATCAGCTCAAATCCTTGTGATCACTTCTTTTCTCCTTCCTCTCCTCACCATCATATTCTTCTTCTTGAATCATGCCAAAGGCAAGACTCCGACGAAGGAATCTAAACCACTCCCTTTCCCACCAAAGCTTCCTCTCTTAGGAAACTTCCACCAGCTTGGCTCCCTCCCCCACCGCACCCTCCGGTCATTCTCCGATCAGTACGGCCCGGTAATGCTCATCCACTTCGGGCAAAAACCAACTATAGTAGTCTCGTCGGCCGACGCCGCTGAAGAAGTCATGAAGACCAAAGACATCAACTTCGCGAGCCGGCCGGAGTCTTACGTGGCGAAAGGTCTACTATACAACGGCAGCGACGTCGCCTTCGCCCCCTACGGCGAATACTGGCGGCAACTGCGGCGGATCTGCGTACTTCACTTGTTAAGTATCAAGCGCGTGCAATCCTTCAGTCGAGTTCGAGAAGAGGAGGTGGCGGTGTTAATCAAGAACATCTCAGCGTCTGCCTCTTCGGTTAACTTGAGCGACCTTGTCACCAGGCTCACGAGTGACGTAGTATGCCGCGTGGCGTTCGGGCGAAGGTACATGGATGAGGAGGGGGGTGCCGCCAAGATCCAAGCGACTTTACAGGAGTTCTCCACCTTGCTGGGGACGCTGGCGTTCAAGGATTTCACCCCGTGGCTGGGATGGATCGATCGATTGAGAGGGTTGGATCGGAGGGTGAGAAACAATTCCCGAGAGTTGGATGAGATCCTAGAGAAGGTGTTAGGGGACCACCACCGCACCAAGGAGGAAGGCGTCGTCCGGTACGAAGACGGTGATTTCGTCGATATCTTGCTGGCCGTCAACGAGAAGGACGAGAGCTTAGGCGTCACCCTGAGCAGGGAGAATATGAAGGCTATCGTCTTAGTAAGTGAAATCAGATAATTGACAAAATTATATTTTACACTCTTCCTTTTTTATGTGTTTATTATGCTTACAACCTACGTTTTCTACTTCCTCCATTTGACTCCTATATTTATCTTTATTCCTCCGAAGACACACTCCAAAATGCATATAGCATAACAAATCAAAACATTTTTTGTTTCCTTTAAAGAAGATTAAAATAACAAATATGCCCTCTATTGATCTTTTTAAGATCTTATCCTAAAACGCAAGTCATACATAATTCATGCATTTTTCTACCATTTGATGTCTATAGTTAAGTTAAAAATAATATTAGAGCAAGTTCCGACTAACTTTGGAGTAGGATAATAAAGGTTTTCTCTTTTTTCTTTCTTTTTTCTAAAAGAGGATAATAAAGAAAAGATCCTAGGATCACATAAAGTATGTCCGACTGAGTTTAAAATGTATATATATATATATATATATTGTAGATAATTAGCTATTTTGAAATTTAAGATCTTAAATAATTAGACTAATAATATATATTATGCTTTGTGTTGTAGGATATGTTTGCTGGTGGAACCCATACAACATCCGCAACAATTGAATGGGTCATGGCGGAGCTTCTCAAAAACCCTGAAGAGATGAAGAAAGTCCAAAACGAGGTAAGAGAGATTGTGGGGTTGAACGCAAAGGTTGAAGAGCATCTTTTAGATGAAATGAAGTATCTAAAAGCTGTGATTAAAGAGACACTAAGACTACATCCTCCTATTCCACTACTCGTCCCAAGAGAAACTATTAAAGACACCAAGTTACAAGGCTATGATATTCCAGCCAAAACTAGAGTTGTGATTAATGCTTGGGCTATTGGAAGAGACCCCAAGTCATACGAGAGGGGAGAAGAGTTTTGGCCTGAAAGATTTGTAAGCAGTATTATTGATTTTAAGGGTCAAAACTTTCAATTCATACCATTTGGTGCGGGGAGAAGAGGTTGCCCTGGAGTTGCTTTTGGTATGCCCGTTGTGGAGCTTGCTCTTGCAAATTTGTTGTACCATTTTGATTGGAAGTATTCCAATGTTATGGATAGAGAGTTCGTGGACATGTGTGAATCAAGTGGATTAGTAGCAAAGTTAAAGTCCAATTTGATTCTTGCACCAAAATCTTTTGGATGTTAGTTCTTTAGGCCTTGAAATATGGCCAATTCTAAAATATGTACTCCTCTTTAATATTTCTATAGTAAAAGTTTTATTTTAGAAATAATTATTCTTATATTTATTTATATTTAAGAATAAGAGTGTGATAATAAATTTTAATGTAATATAAAGTGAATAAAAAAGATAGAAAAAATATATTTTATTTTTTATAGTTATCATGAATGATCTTTGATTTGATATAAAATAGATTGATGATATAAATTTTAAAATATAATTTTGATAAATAGTGTTTGTATTATAGAATGAGGTTATTATGATGTTTAGTTATTATTTTGAAATAAATAGTTACGTTTTGGAATAAAACAAGAGTTATTTCTAAAATAAACTAGGGCTTATGAGTTATATTTATGTTTAATACCATTTTCAAATAGTTTAACCTTTTGTGGAAACTAATTGCTGTAATAATATTGTGATGCACCTAAATTTAAAGTGCATTAACTAATTTCTTTAATGAGTCTACCCCTCTAAAAATACGGACACAAATTATATGTATATAACGTTCTACTTGTACAAAATGAATCAAAACTAATAGGATAATAGGATGTTGACTATTATCCCGTGATAGATGGCAACTTTGGCTTTCTGACGAATAATTCTCAAGTTTTGGACCACGAGGTAGTGATGGCTATTTGGCAGTCGGCAGCCTACTTGCATGAAGTCATAGTTAAGATAATTGAGTTTAAAGAAGGGTAGAAAGGAGACCGAAAGAGAATACCCGATTAGGGTTTTGATTGGTACTCAAAGTTCTTTTTGAATTCCCACCCCATTCTCCACTCCCCACACTTAGTGTTCTTCTTCGTCTTCCTCTAGTCTGTCTTTTGATCTTGGATGATGGCATTGCATCTCTTTGCTTCCTAGATCTCTCAGCTCGGAAAAACCCTAATCGTTGGGGTTGGAGGTGGCTTCGCTTTCCCTTGCTATTTCTAATGCCGGCTACTTCTTAGATTTCTCTATCTCTTTGCTTCGATTTCTGGAACAGTGCTTAGGAGAGCATTCGTGAAATTAATCAGCCACTTACTTGATATGTTTCTTCGAGTCACAAAGTCTAAGCATGCAGTCATAATTTAATAACTTTTCCAAGAACATTCTGCATAATTCTTGTAAAGGGAGTAGTGGAGGATTATCAGAGTCGATTCCACGGGCATGAATAAATGCTCCATCGATGCATGAATATTATGCCCTAATAGTATAAACCTTAACTGGAGTCGATGTAGAACACCTTAACTAATTTTAGATTCTCTGAAAATCTTTGCTTGTGCTATCAGAAGGAACTGGGTGAAACTAGGAAGTAGCAAGCCAAACTTCAAAGTTGTAAAGAACGAAGAGGGTGTCACACCATGAGTTTCCGGGAGTCAAAGAAGCCAGGAGCAGCAAACTGACAGTGCCCTCCACAAACAAATACAACACAATTAATCCCACTCAGAGCTTCAGAGCCTCTACAACCCTACAGGGAACTAAGCATCCAGCTGCAGCAGCAGCAGCTGCCTGATTCTCTGAGCGTGCGACCTGATCGATACATTGTGAACCCAGCAGGTGCATGTTACCTGCTGGGTCCAAACTCTGACCCAGATCTCGCAGAGCCAACCATTGCAATCCAAGCAAGGATTATATTTTACAAAGACAGAGCCCGAGCTCTTTCTGACCGCATCCAAGCAAGGATGGTTACATGTAGAGTTGTCAACCAAGTGGAGTTGAGCGCGTTCAGATCAGATCAAATTTGAGTCAAGTTAATTTTATCTTAACACGAACATAACTCGGTTAATAGACACGATCCGTCTAACCCGTTTAATAAATGGATCATGTTAACACAACACGATAACACGACTAGTCTAATCGATTTATTTTATATAAATTCAAAATTTATTATTTTATCATATATAAATAATATGTTAAATAAACAAAATAACATATTTTTATCTCAAAACTCATATAATATAAAAATTACAATTATATTAATTCACCGTAATACAAATCTATATAATAAATTATAGAAAACAAAGTTTAGAACAAATTTTAAAATAAATCTATATAACGAAGTTTAAAGTTTAGAACAAAGTTCTAACTCTTAGCACAAATTTAAACAACAAATTTTATGGAACAGAATTTTAGAACAAATACTTACAATAAGTTTTAGTTCCAACTCTCAAATCTAATAATTCCATAATAATTATAAAAAAATTTAAAGTTTACAGTTCATTATAAATTATAAATAATTTGAAATAAGTAAATAATAACATAGAGCCTTTTATTTTATTGTCCAAAGATCATGATTCTATCAAAAAGAACAAAAGAGAATGTAAATATCTAAGATATAAGATAAAGAGAAAGACAAAGTTAAAATTCTCGTATCAAACATTAATATTAAATATATAAGATACAGACACATGATGGGTTTTTCTTTCTGTTTGGCTGAATTGTTAATTATTTGGTGATTAATCTGCAGCTAATGCAATTCTTGTTACAGGGTTGCAATCTAGTCATGCAAAGAAAAATAATAAGCTACAATTCATTGACTTGCTAGAATTTATAGGTCAGTGGGGAAGCAAGATTCCAAGGGCAATGCAAGCTTGCTTCAGACGTTTTGCACTACTGTGTCACCCTTGCTTCTGAAATGGTGACACATCACTTATGCCAATTCCTTTTTATATCCTTATTCAGGAATGCTCTCTAGTCATATTAAACCATGAAGATATTTATTCAACTGAGGAATGCTCAGTGAACCACATATGCCTTCAAATCCAATAACATTTAGCACTTTTAACAAGCAGAACTAATAATCACCACCACAAAAAAAAAAAAAAAAAGCTTTGAATAAAATTAATCAGCCATAAACAAGTTGTCATATAAAGAACAATATTCGACATAAATTAAACAAAAAGTACCCATTAATCTGCCATAAATAAGTTGTCATATAAAGAACAATATTTGACATGAATTAAACAATGTTTAATCAATATTTATCTGTTAGGAAGGGTAAAAATAAAAGATTAAAGACTGGTCGGTAGTATACTTTTTAGTGATTGTCATAATCGCCTTCACTCTTAAGGTAAAACATAAACATCGATCACTCCTAATATGATTGCTTTGCCTAAATACCTATGGAGCAAAAATTGTTATGCATAGAGATATTTTTATTAAATAATAAAAATGCCCTCATAGAATAGAGGAGAGATACTAATATGAGTATTATTTTTTTCCTTATGATTGCTTTGCCTAAATATCAATTTACTTCTTATAATTTTTAAATGATAATAATTATCTATATACTAGTACCACTCTGATAACCACCTTTCCTTATTCTTATATTTTTAATTGATAAATTATAACACGGTGCTTGATATATTTGGTGGATAACTATATTAATCCTTTAAATAAATGAATTGCAATGAGCTTAAACTATGTGGCATTCAATCTAAGAACATAGTGGTGGCCCGAGCTAATTACAGTAACGGATTACATGTAAGAACCTAAATTAAACTCACAATTTTTACCTTGAGCTGATTCAACTCAATTATATATAGTGGTTGCCTAGCTTATTCACCAACAATACAAGAGGATAATGCATAATATTTTTTTTATATCTAGAATAGTATTTTTAATCAAGAATAGGGAATGAATTTGGAACTTTATGCAGGAAGAAGATAACTATGCAATTTACGTATAGTGTCGCTTTTCTTTGCATGATAATATAAACCTCTCTTGATTCAAGTTTTCCAGCCATACTTACAGTAAGTAATTAACCACCTCGAATCTTAAGTCAAATTTGGACGTTGTCGCGAATTTTCTATTCCTATCCGTATCGAGTATGCCTATCGTGATTTCTTAATTTTATTCGGGAGTTGATGGAATAGTGTACTAAACGAGACTATAAAATGGGTGAATGATAGAGAGCTTTTCCAAATCAAAAAATAAAAACGGGCCGCCAAAAGTACAATAATCCTTTTTATAATGCCTCCTCCAATCAACGTAGCAGTGTCGGTATGATAGCGACGTTTAACTTGTAGAATGATACTAATACTAATATAATTATTTTAATAGGTATAGTCTATTCTATTATTTAAATTACTATATAATAATTACACTTATTTTGATGTAAAGTTAAAATCATAATTTGACAAATAAATAAAATATTACTTAACAAAAAAATGAGAAAAAAAAATAGATATTAATATATTAGTATAAGTTTAAATAATTGTTTACTTGTTATATTTAAATAATAGTCCTCAATTTTCTAGCACGTATGACGTATCTTTTTAACATATTTGCAAGCCACATAATTGAAGTCAACTTCCTTGTCCATTTCCCCCCACTTTTAGAGCAGAGAAAAGAATTATATCATTGTCTAATACCTGAACCGAAATCCAAATCAAATATGAAATGGAATTTCATACGCTTGAAATTTCCTGCCAAGCTTACAAGCAGGAGATAAAATTAATGAGCAATGAGTCGCTACAAACAACTGTTGTTAGAGAAATTCCAGTCCATGGATAAATTAAGGGGGTTATAACAGATAGAGAGAGAGAGAGAGAGTGAGTGATTATGATTTTGAAAAGTACCGATAGGTCCTTTCAATTAAATTTTAAGAGAATTATAAAATTTTAATCTGGAGGTTTAAATTATGAGATAGAAATTAGTGATTAGCATTTGAAAGTGATATATAGATGAGCATTCAATGCTATCTAATTTTATTGAGATATTTTATTACTAAAAAATTAAGGAAAGAAAGTACTCACTTCTAAACAAAACTTATCTTCTACCTACTTTATATCAACAAACAGTACAATTTGTCGGTTTCATTTTCTCTACTTTTATTTTCTTTTAAAAAAAAGTTATTTTTTATAAATATTATATATTTTTTATTTTTACACTAAATGTTGGAAACATGCGAATCTGTGATACAGTAGAAGTGAACAAAATTATTTATTATATTTTATATTTCATTTTACAATTAAATTGTATTAGAGCTCATGGTTTTAATCATATATTTTATTTATCGTACTATTAAGAATATATATACTATATATTTATATCGTATGTAATTACCACGTGGAAAATCCTGTTCTCAAAGAAGAAATGTGATTATAAATCAGAGCCCTCGCCATTCCCACTCTCAATACTTGTCACCGCCAAAGTCTTAGGCAAACAAATTAAGATGACAACCTTCCAAACTCTAATCCTTGTGATCACTTCCTTTCTCCTTCCTCTCCTCACCATCATCTCCATTTTCTTCTTCAATCATGCCAAAGCCAAGACTACTCCAACAAAGAAATCTAAATTAATCCCTTCCCCACCAAAGCTTCCTCTTTTAGGAAACTTCCACCAACTCGGCTCCCTCCCCCACCGCTCCCTCCGGGCTTTCTCCGACCAGTACGGCCCGATCATGCTTATCCACTTCGGACAAATACCAACTATCGTAGTCTCGTCGGCCGACGGCGCCGAAGAAGTCATGAAGACCCAAGATATCAACTTCGCGAACCGGCCGGAGTACTACATGGCGAAAGGTCTAGTATACAACGGCTGCGACGTCACTTTCTCGCCCTACGGCGAATACTGGCGGCAACTGCGGCGGATCTGCGTACTTCACTTATTGAATCTCAAGCGCGTGCAGTCCTTCCGTCGTGTTCGAGAAGAGGAGGTGGCAATCTTGATCGAGAACATATCTGCGTCCGCCTCATCGGTTAACTTGAGCGAGCTGGTCACCAGGCTGGCGAGCGACGTGCTATGCCGCGTGGCGTTCGGGCGGAAGTACGTAGACGAGGAGGGCGGCGGCGCCAAGATCCACTCGACTTTGCAGGAGTTCTACATCTTGCTGGGGACGGCGACGTTCAGCGAGTTCATCCCACGGCTGGGATGGATCGATCGGTTGAGAGGGTTGGACCGGAGGGTGAGGAACAACTCGAGAGTTTTGGATGTGATCCTCGAGAAGGTGCTCGAGGACCACCAACGCGCCAAGGAGGAAGGCGACGGAGGCGTCGATTCGTACGAAACCGGTGATTTGGTCGACGTCTTGCTCGCCGTCAACCAGAAGGACGAGAACGTTACCCTGAGCTGGGAGAATATGAAGGCTATCATCTTAGTAAGTGAATTAGATAATAGGGGAAAAAAATTATATTTTACGCCCTTCTTTTTTAGTATTTTATTATGTTTACAAGTTGTGTTTTCCACTTCCTCCATTTGACTCCTACACTCTCCATAATGCATGTAGCATAAAAATCAAAATATTTTGTTTCCTTAAAAAAAAAAATAACAAATATGCCCTTATCTTAAACCCCAAGTCATAGATGATATATGCATTTTTCTGTCATTTGATGTCTACAGTTAAGTTTAAAAAAAAATACTAGAGCAAATTCCAACTAATTTTGGTGTATACTTATGATAATAAAGAGAAGAACGCAGGATCACATGTTATATGTCTATAATGAATATGTTAGAATATAATATATATAATTTTTCTTAGACAATAAATTATTTTAAAGTTTAAGATCTTAAGTAATAGACTAATAATATAGATTATGCTTTAACACTCCATGTCACACTATAGGATATGTTTGCTGGTGGAACTCATACGGCATCCACAACAATTGAATGGGTGATGGCAGAGCTTCTTAAGAACCCTAAAGAGATGAAAAGAGTCCAAGAAGAGATAAGAGAGATAGTGGGGCTCGATGCAAAGGTTGGGGAGCATCTCTTAGATGAAATGAAGTATCTAAAGGCGGTGATCAAGGAGACACTAAGGCTACATCCTCCTGCTCCACTACTTGTCACAAGAGAGAGCATTGAAGACACCAAGTTGCAAGGTTATGATGTTCTAGCCAAGACTAGAGTTTTGATCAATGCTTGGGCTATTGGAAGAGACCCCAAGTCATGGGAGAGGGCAGAGGAGTTCTACCCTGAAAGATTCGTGAACAGTGCAATTGATTTCAAGGGCCAAAACTTCCAATTTATTCCATTTGGTGCAGGGAGAAGAGGTTGCCCCGGAATTAATTTCTCTACGCCCACTGTGGAGCTTACTCTAGCAAATTTGTTATACCATTTTGACTGGGAGTTTCCTAAGGGTATAGATAGGGAGTCCATGGATATGTCTGAAATTAGTGGGTTAGTGACAAATTTGAAGTATAATCTGGTTCTTGTTCCAAAACCTCTAAGGTGTTAGGCTTTTATGGTCTACTTTGGAGTGATCTTTAGTTATCGTTCTATCACTCTTGTTGCTAGTGTTTTGATCCATTTAGTCCTCGTGCCTCTTTCGCCATGCTTCACCTCTTCTTCCACCTCTTGTTGGCTAAATCTAGGCACCATCCATCATGTGGATTTTATGTTTAATTTGTTTGTTTCGTCCAACTATAAAGTGTGTGTCGTAGGTTTCTTTTTCTCCGTTTTTTCTAGTATAATTTGATCTTAGATCCTCCTATCTTTAGATATTCTTAAGATCACTTCTTAGTCTACTAGTTCAATAAAACTTGTTGATTTAAGACACTTTGCACTTATAAATTTATCTAGTTATGCTTTATTTTATTTGTATCTACAGGCTTGTTGCTTTAATTCATATGTAATATTGTCTATTATGGGAAAAGTGATAAGCTCTTGCCAAATAGTCATCCTCTCCTCCGTGTATCAGAACTCTTTGATGGTATATGAAAAATTAATAAATTATTATAGCCTACGAGCGTTCCCTAAAATAAATTAAAAAAAAAACTTCAATTTGAGTAAATTGAGTAAATTTATAATATTATAGGGAATCCAAATTTAAAGCTTATTCACAATTTCTTTTTAATTAATTATGAGTTCTGGGATAAACAAAATGACTTAGCATTTTATAATATGCCGACTGTCTAAAAAATCTTATAGCCATAGAGTATAATTTGTTCATCAGCAAGGGCATGGCTTGGATTTATTATTAGAAGGGGATAATATTATTTAATAATAATATAATAAATATTATAGTATATGGAGCTATTTTATAAATTAAAAAAAATACTTTTTGTGGGAAAACAACAGCACGTGGCGCCTAGTGGGATAAATTTTAAACTAAGAAGGGGCCAAATAGCGATATTAATATATAAAAAAAAAACTATATATTTACATTTATTTATAGTGTAGTATAATTAGAGGGGCACAACGGTTAGCCTTCATAAATGAATAAGTGGCACTAAGTTAGGGAGAACTACCGCTTACCATATGACAAGGGTTGCGTGACCGATACGACTGGTTGATTCGATGTGCTTCCGACTTCCGTGCCTTCATAAAATTAATAAGTGTGAATATTGTGCCCAAATGATATTTGGATCTTTGTGCAAGAAGAAAACCTTTCTGTTTGCATGCCACCGAGGTATCGAGAGATCATTCCAGTTTTCCAACCAAACTTCCAGTAATTAACCAAATCGACTCGTGAGTCAAACTTTTTTTTGTATGTTCCTTCTTTGGGATAAGTTGAGTCAAACTTTCATCAATCCATTGTTGCGATCTCCCTATCCCTATCCCGATCCCTATCCCTATTCGGTAGTCGTAGTCGTCGGTGGAATAATGTATGACAGATCAATTCAAGTTTTAGCTGCGGCTAAATATACCAGTCACAATAATATTGGTTAATAGGCCATTACTAAAGTTCAACCCATGACAAAAGTTACAAGTTTAATTTCCCCATAAATGCGATGCAATAATTAATATTTAGTAAATGCTCCCATAACAATTGATCAGGTTCGAGTTTAGCTCATTAAGGTTTGATTAAACTTGGCTTGAGTTTGAATCAATTCATGCTTGATTTGAAATTAATTTTGTGCCAAGCTTGATATTCAGATTTAAAAATAATAATAATAATATTTATTTGAACCTTTAAATTAAGATAAAAAAGATTTATAATGCGGTTACCCTAGGGATATATTTTAATCTATATCATGACAACAGTAATAGGAGGATATATTGGTCAAGTTATATATTTAATCATTTTTTTGTTACTTTTAATTTAGGTTCTCCTAGTCTGTATATTTTTGTAGTTGAATTATATGCACACAAAATTATCAATCAAGCCTAATTCAATCTTAATCTAGGCTTTATTCAGGCTTGAGTTTGCAGTGGTCGGTTCGTTTAGTCTCCAACTTAGAAGTTAAATCAACTCAAAGTTGACTCTGAGTTCAGATTCGAAATTAATTTCGAGTCAAATTTGATAATAGCTCAGCTCGATTACACCCCCTGACGCCCATCAATTATTGGCCCAATAAGAGACTCGCAGGCCCCTTTAGTTATGCGGATTTGGTCCAATTCATTGGCCCATTTGAATCCTGTCGTTGGAAAAGTAAAAAAAATTATAAAATAAACAAAAGAGAGAGATCTTGCCTGGCCCCACTCTGAGACAAGGATGGATGGTCTTGATGATGATAGGGACCGAGGTCTCGAGTAACGCCGAAAAGAAAGGAAAAACTAATCGAGGAAAAAAGAAGGGTAGAAAGGAAACCGAACGAGGATTCCCGATTTAGGGTTTCAGATTGGTACACTGAGCTTTTTTGAGCTCGCACTCCATTCTCCACTCGCCCACACATTGCGTTCGTCTTCGTCTTTCTCTCGTCATTCGATCTGGGAGGACGGCACTACGTCTCTTAGCTTCGCAGATCTCTCAGCTCGGAAACCCTAATCGTTGGGGTTTGCAGGAGGCTTCGCTTTTCCTTGCGATTTCTAATCCCAGGTACTTCGTACTACTTAGATCTCTCTCTATCTCTGCCCCTCGATTTGGGGAACGGTACTTGGGAGAGCATTTGTGCTCTAATTTGATCTCGGGGCTTTTTTTTTCTCTCTCTTTTAAAGCTATTCTGAGGCCACGAGAGCAGAGCATCACCTACAGTAGATCAAATAGTTAGTTCTAATTCGTGGAGAGCCTTAATTGAACAATTAAACCCTTCCCATATAATTGTTGCAGAAGAAAAATAGGTTAGTGTTAATTTCTTAACATAACGAAATCACGATTCACGAGGGATAGAGGTGGTGAACATTTTGCGTGGGCACGCACTGGCCTGCCCACGAGGACGCTTGCAGCCCACTTTGTCGTTTTAGTACGCTAACCATTTTGGATCTCATGATGTGATTTATCATTTTATTATTTTTCTTTTATAACCTTGGTCTTGATCATTCCTCAAGCTGCAAGCATCGGTCTTTTTCATGTTACACTGTGTGATATACACTATGTGGAATCCTGTGGGTCCATGTATATATATATATATATATATATAATACCTGGTCATATCATATGATGAATGGGTGCTTTAATTGTATCACATAGGCTGGGGGAATTTAGTGGGGTACTTGTTTTAAAACTCAGAATCATTTGATGTGGATATAAGGGAAAAAAAATTCGCCGTATTAATTGGAAACTGGAACTGGAACATGACGTTTGTTCCATTTCAACATCTCAGGGTGCCTGCATTTGTTTTTTCCCCTAATTAGAACGTTACGTTGCATTTGGACCGTCATTTTGAACTGGAAGAAAAATATATACATACAGTCTCAACGTCCCATGCTACTATTGTATGCATTTGGCTCGAATCATATTCAAAAATTTCAGACCAACCTTGGGATTTATAATACTATTCCATCCGTTTTTTACCCATAAATTTTGTCTCAACATCATAAAGTTGAGAGCAACGAGTAGGTGCGAACATAACATGATTATTTTAGCTCTTCCTCTTGTGAGAACTTCTCGCAGAAGGAAAACTGACAACCGAAAAAGCTGAGCAAATAGCAACCCACCATTCCCCAAATCACGCCTCTATATTCCTACCACCACACGACACTACGCGCAATCCCTCCTCCTCCTCCTCCTCCTCCTCCTCCCTTCCCCATCTCATCCCATTCCCAAAACGGTAAAAATCATCTTTTTTTCCTTCCAAAATTCTAACCCACCTCCACCTCTTCCCCTCCCTCCCCTCTTTTCTCTTTGTAACAGACAGGAGAAGGAGCTGCTTCCAGATCTGATGCTGCCATGAGCCTCCGGCAACGCCCTTCCCGGCCCGGGCCAGTGGGCCCAATGGATCTCACCCGTGAGGAGGAGGAGCCCTACAACATCATTCCTATCCACAACCTCCTGGCAGAGCACCCGTCCCTCCGCTTCCCGGAGGTGCGGGCTGCCATGGCCGCCCTACGCGCGGTGGGCGACCTCCCGAAGCCCCCGTTCATGGAGTGGAACGACGGCCTCGACCTTCTCGACTGGCTCGGCGCCTTCTTTGGCTTCCAGCGCGACAACGTCCGGAACCAGCGGGAGCACCTCGTCCTCCTCCTCGCCAACTCCCAGATGCGCCTCCAGCCACCTCCCGACAACATCGACTCCCTCGACCCTTCCGTCGCCCGCCGCCTCCGCAAGAAGCTCCTGAACAATTACACCTCCTGGTGCGGCTTCCTCGGCCGCCGCCCCCACCTCTGGTTCTCCGACACCTCCCGCAACCGCTCCTCCGCCGACCCCCGCCGCGACCTCCTCTACTCCGCCCTCTACCTCCTCGTCTGGGGTGAGGCCGCCAACCTCCGCTTCGTCCCAGAGTGCCTTGCGTACATCTTCCACCACGTCGCCATGGACCTCAACCGCGTCCTTGAAGGCTACATCGACGCCAACACCGGTCGCCATGCCCTACCTGCAGTTAACGGGGAGAACGCATTCCTGACCAGCGTCGTCACCCCGATGTACAACACCATCAAGGCTGAGGTCGAGGCCAGCCGCAACGGTACCGCTCCGCACTCCGCCTGGCGCAACTACGACGACATCAACGAGTACTTCTGGAGCCGCCACGTCTTCGATCGCATCGGTTGGCCCATCCGCGAATCCAGCAGGTTCTTCGTCACCCCACCTAGCAGGAACAGAGTGGGCAAGACCGGGTTCGTTGAGCAGCGCTCCTTCTGGAACATCTATCACAGCTTCGACCGCCTCTGGATCATGCTCATCCTATATCTCCAGGCCGCCACCATCGTAGCATGGCAGGGCCAGACATACCCTTGGGAGAACCTCCAGAGCCGTGACACACAGGTCCGCGTCCTCACTGTCTTCATCACTTGGGCTGCCCTCCGGCTCCTCCAGTCCCTCGTCCATGCTGGCATGCAGTACAGCCTCATCTCCAGGGAGCACCCCTTGCTCTGTGTGCGAATGATACTCAAGAGCATTGTTGCCGCTGGCTGGACTATTGCCTTTAGCGTCTTGTATGCTCGCATGTGGGATCAGAAAAACCACGACAGGAGGTGGTCAGCAGCAGCAAACCAGAGGGTTATTAATTTCATTGAGGCAGCCGGGATTTTCGTGCTTCCGGAGGTTCTCGCCCTTGTGCTCTTCATCATCCCATGGGTGCGGAACTTCCTTGAGAAGACCAATTGGAAGATCCTCTTCATGCTCACTTGGTGGTTCCAGAGCCGCATCTTTGTCGGGCGAGGGCTGAGGGAAGGGTTGGTGGACAATGTGAAGTATGCCCTCTTCTGGGTCACGCTTCTTGCAGTTAAATTCATCTTCAGTTACTTCCTCCAGATCAAGCCCATGGTTGGTCCAACCAAAGCAATTTACAACCTCCCCACTGTCCAGCAGGAGTGGCACGAGTTCTTCACACATACCAACAGGTTCGCCGTGATCGTCTTGTGGATCCCTGTCGTCCTGATCTATCTGATGGACATCCAGATCTGGTATGCCATCTTCTCCTCACTCACCGGTGCTCTTGTTGGTCTGTTCTCGCACCTGGGCGAGATTCGGAATGTGCAGCAGCTCCGGTTGAGGTTCCAGTTCTTTGCTAGTGCGATGCACTTCAATTTGATGCCTGAGGAACAGCTGTTCAAGGACAGGGGCACCCTGCGAAGCAAGCTGAATGATGCGATTCACCGGCTGAAGCTGAGGTATGGTTTGGGACGCCCATATAGAAAGATCGAGTCTAACCAGGTGGAGGCAAGGAGGTTTGCCCTGATATGGAATGAGATCATCATGACGTTCAGAGAGGAGGACATTATTAGTGACCGTGAGATGGAACTTCTTGAGCTACCACCTGATTTATGGAACATCAGGGTTATCAGGTGGCCATGCTTGTTGCTCTGCAATGAGCTATTGCTTGCTCTGGGGCAGGCGAAGGAGCTAGAAGCGTCTGATCAGAGGCATTGGAGAAAGATATGTAAGAATGAGTATAGGCGTTGTGCAGTAATTGAGGCTTATGACAGTGTCAAGCACTTGTTGCTGGAAATTGTGAAGGTGGGAACAGAGGAGCACTCCATTGTTACCCAAATGTTTCTTGCTTTTGATGATTCTATGCGGGGAGAGAAGTTCACTGTGGAATATAAAATGGCTGTATTGCCCAGCATCCATGCCAAACTGATAAACCTTTTGGACCTGTTGCTGAAGCCGAACAAGGATGTGACCAAAGTGGTCAACACATTGCAGACTCTCTATGACATTGCAGTTCGTGATTTTCCAAAAGCTAAGAAGAGCATTGAACAGCTAAAGCAAGAAGGTTTAGCGCCACTAAGACCGAGTGCAACTGGCCTGCTCTTTGAGGATGCTGTTGTATTGCCCAGTCAAGATAATGCTATTTTCTATAGGCAGGTAAGACGATTGCATACGATTCTAGCCTCTAGGGATTCCATGAATAATGTCCCGAAGAATCTTGAGGCTCGACGGCGTATTGCTTTCTTCAGCAACTCCTTGTTCATGAACATGCCTCGAGCACCCCAGGTTGAGAAGATGTTGGCCTTCAGTGTTTTGACCCCATATTATAATGAGGAGGTTCTGTACAGCAAGGAACAGTTGCGGACTGAGAATGAAGATGGCATCTCTATCATATTCTATCTGCAGAAGATTTATGAAGATGATTGGGCAAACTTTTTAGAGCGCATGAGGAGGGAAGGGATGGTTAATGAAGAAGAGATATGGGGTGAAAGGTTGAGGGATCTTCGGCTTTGGGCCTCATATAGGGGCCAGACATTGTCACGAACTGTAAGGGGGATGATGTACTATTACAAGGCACTTAAGATGCTCACCTTCCTGGATTCTGCTTCTGAGATTGACATAAGGGAAGGTTCTAGAGAGCTAGCTTCAGTTGGTTCCTTTAGACATGGCAATGATGAATATGATTTGGGAGATGCTGGCAAGTCTCTATCATCAAGGAATTTGAGCAGAGAAAGCAGTAGTGTGAGCTTATTGTTCAAAGGACATGAGTATGGGACTGCTCTGATGAAGTACACTTATGTGGTTGCCTGCCAGATATATGGAAACCAGAAGGCAAAGAAAGACCCTCATGCTGACGAGATCTTGTATCTCATGAAGAACAATGAGGCCCTACGCGTTGCCTATGTTGATGAAGTCCATTCAGGGAGGGACGCAGTGCAATATTATTCTGTTCTTGTGAAATATGACCAGCAATTGGAGCAAGAGGTTGAGATCTACCGGGTCAGGTTGCCTGGTCCATTGAAACTTGGAGAGGGCAAGCCTGAGAATCAGAATCACGCAATCATTTTTACAAGGGGTGATGCAGTCCAGACAATTGACATGAATCAGGATAACTATTTTGAGGAGGCCCTCAAGATGCGGAATCTGTTGGAAGAGTACAAACAGTTCTATGGAGCTCGGAAACCGACACTCTTGGGGGTTCGAGAGCATGTTTTTACTGGTTCTGTCTCTTCACTTGCTTGGTTCATGTCTGCGCAAGAGACAAGCTTTGTTACCCTTGGACAGCGAGTTTTGGCGAACCCCTTGAAGGTGAGGATGCATTATGGGCATCCTGATGTTTTTGATCGCATCTGGTTCCTGAGTCGAGGTGGTATTAGCAAGGCCTCCAGAGTAATCAATATCAGCGAGGACATATTTGCAGGCTTTAATTGTACATTGCGTGGTGGCAATGTTACCCACCATGAGTATATCCAGGTGGGTAAGGGACGGGATGTAGGGTTGAATCAGATATCAATGTTTGAAGCCAAGGTTGCTAGTGGCAATGGTGAGCAGACTTTAAGCAGAGATGTTTATAGATTGGGTCACAGACTGGATTTCTTCAGGATGCTCTCTTTCTTCTATACCACTGTGGGATTCTACTTTAACACTATGATGGTGGTGCTGACTGTATATGCTTTCGTTTGGGGGCGCCTCTATCTTGCCCTCAGTGGACTCGAACAAGCAATCAGGAGCAATGCTGACTCTACTAATAATGCTGCCCTGGGTACTGTACTTAATCAGCAGTTCATCATCCAGCTTGGCCTTTTCACAGCCTTGCCCATGATTATAGAAAACTCACTTGAGCTTGGGTTCCTTCCTGCCGTGTGGGATTTCTTGACAATGCAGCTACAACTTGCCTCGGTGTTCTATACTTTCTCCATGGGAACTAAAACCCATTATTATGGGCGGACTATTCTTCATGGAGGTGCAAAATATCGAGCTACTGGGCGTGGTTTTGTTGTGCAGCACAAGAGCTTTGCTGAGAATTATAGGCTCTATGCTCGTAGCCATTTCATAAAGGCAATAGAGATTGGGGTTATATTGACTGTTTATGCATCTTACAGTGCTATTGCCAAGGACACTTTTGTTTACATAGTCATGACAATCTCAAGCTGGTTTCTGGTAGTATCTTGGATCATGGCTCCCTTTGCATTTAATCCATCAGGTTTTGATTGGTTAAAAACTGTTTATGACTTTGATGAATTTATGAACTGGATTTGGTATCGTGGTGGTGTTTTTTCAAAATCTGATCAGAGTTGGGAAGTGTGGTGGTATGAGGAACAAGATCATCTTCGAACAACTGGTCTTTGGGGAAAGCTCTTGGAGATACTTTTAGATCTACGGTATTTCTTTTTCCAGTATGGCATTGTATACCAGCTAAATATTGCCGATAGGAGCACAAGCATTGTTGTTTATCTACTTTCTTGGATGTATGTGATTGTGGCTGTTGGAGTATTTGTGATTATGGCTTATGCGCGTGACAGATATGCAGCAAAGGAGCACATTTACTACCGAACTGTTCAAGCCTTCGTTGTCATCCTAGTGATACTAGTCGTCATAGTATTGCTCAAGTTCACTAAATTTCAGTTTATCGATATTCTGACAAGTTTTTTGGCATTTATTCCTACTGGATGGGGCTTAATTTCCATTGCTCAAGTGGTCCGGCCATTTATTGAGGCTACCGTGGTCTGGGACACTGTGGTTGCTGTAGCTCGTTTGTATGAGATACTCCTTGGGGTGATTATTATGGCACCAGTTGCATTGTTATCATGGCTGCCTGGATTCCAGGAAATGCAGACAAGGATTCTCTTCAATGAAGCTTTCAGCAGGGGCCTCCAGATATCACGTATTCTTACTGGCAAAAGGTCTAAAGCAATTTGAGGTACTTCTTCATACTTATTGGTAATCTAGGATTTGTTTTATCCTATGTTCCCCTATATTCTATTAATTTCACACAAATTTAGACTCTGAACACATTACTATCGATGCCACATTTTGTGTTTCATACGCAAATTTCCTGCATGTGCAAGCAGCCACTATCTGATTTCTTTGCATTTTGTGCATTGCTTGTTTGGCATTCAAAGCAATACATCTAAATTATGCAGGAGTTGGTGGCATTCAAAGCAATACATCTAAATTAAGCAGGAGTTGGTTTTTTACAATTATTGAAAGCCGTGCTTGTGATTTTCTTTGTGGAACCATTTTTTACTCTATGTCCATTAGATGATGTTTTTCTGATTGTTTGACCATATCAGCTGGTAATTATGATCTTTAAGGAGGCCACCCATTTACATTAACCAAGGAACACTCCATATATCCTATGCTTTTACTTTTCTTTACCCTTAAGTCAAGCGAGTTTCATATTCATTTAATTTGATCCTTAACAGAGGCAAAGTGCTCAACTTTGAGAGTCCACTGATAACTACTTCTTTGGCCCTAAGTTGGCACCTTCTGTGACTACACCTGTAACTGTCTCACCCATTGAGATTAGCAAAAAGGAATTGTTAAAGCATTTAATTTTGCAATCATGTTATGGCCATCAAGAGAATAACTTCTTATTGATATTATTATGCAATAATTTGCAATAGCAAGACTTGTATAATTGATCAAAAGCATTTTGATTATTCTTGTTATCATAGAATGTTTCTGTTTTAGCAAGAGGTACTTAGCTACTGCACAACTTGTATACACTTAATGCTGTTACCCTTCATGTTCGGATGTCAATGAAGAGGTCGACCTTACCCCTATTTTGGGCTTACATTTAAGCCTTAGGCTGGATTAAGTTATCTTGTTACATAGTTATCCCTATAACAGGATATCTCAAAATTATTGAGATAAGGTTTTGCTTGTGAAATTGATGAGAATTGAATAAAGTAGGCGATCAAAATAAGAATATGAAGAGGAAGGCCATATTTGATACTAAACTCAGTAAATGTTTACACCTAGGAACAGGCTACTTGTGGATACAGATCAGAAAATTTTCTGCTATGAATTACATTCTACTCTAGCTTATATCAATATATGATGGAAAACTGACTGGCTTAAGTTTTGAGACACTTGTCAGGTACTACTGATGTAATATCTAAATAGAAAGAGCTATAATGCAGGATACTAAAATTCAGATTTATTGGAAAACAAAAGAGGATTTCAAAAAATACGGAAACAGGAGGAAAGATAGGAATTGGAGAAGAAATATAAGTTAAATAGAGAGGATCAGGATATTGGGAAGAGAGTCCTATTTTGTCCTTTCTTTTTTTCTCTGAAACTACAAAAGTCAACATAAGAGTAGTTCTAGAGACTAGTTCTGGAACCACAAGAACAACTAGACTTTTTACTACATTATTTTGTTGAATTTTCTAGAAAAAACTCAGTGTACTCGGTTAAACCTATAAAGATCTCTACACTTTCCAAAAGTAAATCATGAGTTCATGATGACTAGAGAAATTTTATAATTATTAGCTTTCATTAACTTAAGTAATAAGATCAATTCTAGAATAAGTGTTCTTCTTTATTATTCTCGTTTACTTCAGGAATAAGGTAAATTCTAAAATAAGTATTCTTCTTTGTTATTCTCCTCGTTTACTTCAGAAATAAGGTAAATTCTAAAATAGGTATTCTTCTTTGTTATTTCTAAAATGAGGCTTTTATTTTAGGAATCTCTATTCTTATATTTACTTGTATTCTACAATAAATGTATAATAATTACTTTTGATGTGATATAAAATAAATGAAAAGATAGAAAAAATGTATTGTTTTTTATGAAATTATTATGAATATCTTTTGATTTGATATAAAGTAGGTTGGAATAGATAATAATGGTAAATTAGTAATTAGGTTAGTGCGTGGTATAAAATGTAATTTTAATAAATAATATTTGTATTCTGTATTCTTGTGATATGGTTATTATGATGTTTAGCTGTTATTCTGAAATAAGGAAATGTATTTCAGAATTAAAAAAATCATTCTTAAAAAACCAGAGGCCAAATGAGATTTTTATTTTAAGAGTAACTATTCTTATGTTTACTTGTATTCTAAAATAATGATATAATAATTATCTTTAATGTGATATTGTGATATAAAAGTGTTGAAAAGATGAAAAAATATGTTTTATTTTTTATAAAATTATTAGAAATATCCTTTAATTTAATATAAAATGAGTTGATGGGATAGATATTAATAATAAATTAGTAATTAGATTAGTGTGATATAAAATGTAATTTTAATAAATAGTGTTTATATTTTAGAATATGATTATTATGAGCTATTATTTTGAAATTAGGAGTTGTATTTTAAAATAAGAAAAAGTTTATTTCTAAAGTGAACGGAGGCTTACATATATAGAACTTTTGCACGCTAATTATTCAAATATATAATATGAGAACTCAAAGTTTCTCTTACTCGATGAACACATGGCAGTAAACTTAATAAGCTATGATGGCCATTTGATAACTTCCAGCCTGGTCTGTTTCATCCATTAATCCTGACTACTGTCATTAGAAACTTCATCACCAACCACTGTTGTAAAACGTTACATCAGGAGCAAGGGCATGTGCTTTCACAAATTTTATCACTCTACCCTTCTATTGTAGCACAATTTTGAATTTTCTTTAATCATGACTAGGCTAAATGCAAATGTAAAATCATATTTGAGATTGGATTGCCCTGACTAGGCATTTAGTTTCCACTAAAATTTGCGCATACTGCGCCCATAAGATGCATCAATTTAACTAATGATGTACATCTTTTGCAGGTTTGGTGCAGTTTTCACATCAGCAACTGAGAGAGTCCATTTCTTCTGTACAGCTAACCTCTTCCTTGTTAAGAGCCGGAGTACCTCATTTTTAATTATTGTAGCTTATTGTATTGACTAATTTCACTCGTGTGTATCTTCTAGAAGTAGATATTTAACTATTTAGTTTTGGAAATTCAGACCGGTGTTACCTTGTGCTTAATATTTCTTCCCATAGATTTTCCTAATTAGATTGTTTTATTTGAGGCACGAGAAACTCTCTGAGAGAAGATCTTCTGTCATCATTGTATAATTAATTCATTTGCTTTTCCACTTCTCCTTTTCTGTTCTGAAGGAATAGAGATTTAAGACTTTCATAGCAGTCACAATGTTTGGTATCGATGGATGTACTCTTGTGCAATGGATTCGTTTCGTGATCTATGAAGAAAAGTTTGCCCTTTTGATCTAGTTTTTCCATGTACTAGTTGCTTTTTCTAGCGTTCTAGTTTTATCACAAGGGAAAGAAAAGAAACGTGATGGTATTGATTTTGGTGTTTGTTTTTGCCGTCTTCATTTACATGTCATTGTGATGTACCAATTGTTGTTCCATTGCATTCCATTATGTATGAGATCATCCGCCTGAAGGAACCCATCATGGCATTGCTTTAAACATCATATACAACTTTTAATTCAGTTAGACTGAGGCTGATGGAGTATTGCTAAACTAGCAAATCCCAAAATGCTGCAACAAAACACAAGCAAAATTACTGATCCTTTTGCTCTTCCAGTGGCCAAGTATTTGCACATTAAAGAGAGCGAGCAAACCAAACCTACAACCATATCAATCTCAGATAACATGATGAAAAGAGGAATTTTCCTGCTTTACTTAAATAACAGCAGCAGTTAAATAGTTTCTGCCGATATACACATTGCAAAACAAGGCTCACGTTAAATATTTGCAATGTTAGCTGTTAGCTTTTGCCTCAACTTTAAGAGTAACAAGTGAATACTTCATATCTAGAGTGGTCTCCTGAGATGTTTGAAATAAATAACCAAAGCCCACAAACTCAGAGCTGCGCTGATGCTTGACATGATGTTGGTAAAAGCAAAGATTTCTTAAAGGCGTGACACGGGTACAGTTTATTCATAGTTTCATACATATAGGATTTTGCAAATTGGATACTGGATTGTCACAAAATAAATAGGTGGATTCATTTGGAAAACATCAAGAAACTTGCAGAACATCGAAATTAGCTAGCATATTTCCAAGTTGAAATAGAACTTCAGAAAAGTGCTTCTGTTTGTCAAAATGATCCACCTCAGTAGCAAGATCTGCATCTCTGGGTGAAGTTGTCACGACCACTCATTTGACAACAGGTCCTTGATTCCTTTCACACCTCACCAAATAGAGTAGAGAGAAGTAGATCTTGCACGAAATTTGCTCTAACAGTGGCATGTTTCCTCTTTTGTTCCCTCTCCTCGTTTGTGAGTGATGATTCAAAACTGTTAAAAAAGGAAATGAATTTGTTCAGAGTGGATGATACTCTAGATGATGGCGACAATTAATGGATCCTGACAGGTCACAATAAAGATATCTGGATAAGAGGAATTGCGATGACTGCGGATTGCCTTTCTTTTTTAGACTGGCTATTTCACATACCCAGTCTATACTGAATGACTACAAAAATTGTCAAAACTTTTTGTAGATTTAACATAAAGTTCGTAGTCTAGCCAACTATATATATGTGTGTGAATATATATATATATATGGAATCATTTTTAACATTTACCATCTTTTCAATCATAACTTAAAAAGAAGAGCTTTTCTTCACAAACTAGATCAACTAACCCACATTTTAGTTGTTCATACTTGAAAGCAGAGAACATCAAAACATATCAACAATAAATTTATCCTGAAATATAGTAGAAGTCTAGAGTTACCTATACTTCCAGTTCTGTAAAGCCGCTTCTTTCTTGACGCACGCATCCTCTGCAGTGGAGATCAAAGACTTTGAAGTTTCTTCTTCTGATGTTGGGAAGTTGAGAACAAGCGATGAAAGAAAAGGATCAGCTGCAACATTTGCAGTACTGCTGCTTCTTGACCTATTGCCACTACTTCCCAAAAGAACCTGCAGATGAGCCTCTCGAAGGTCCCTTCCAAGCAAAGAAAATGCCTGACCACTAGGTATAGCATATCTGCGTAACCTTCGGCATCTCTGCATGTAAAACTCAGTTAAAGAAAAGTTTAATATTTTATTCCGTAATGATACCAACTAGTTCACTAGAAGAATATATCATTTGTGCCTACTGATAAGAATATCATAGAAAGAAAAGGATACCTTCAATAGATGCCCATGTTGCAGGGTTATATGATTCAGCATATCTCGTGTAACCTTAACAGAGCAGATGGGGCAAACCTGAAAAAAGAAAAGCACGTAAACTACAAGAATCATGAGAAAGTTGCATGGTTGGCTGGTAATGCAAAGGGACTACTGAGAGATCTATCAATATCTTCAAAGACATACCTAGAACATACAAGTAACGGATTCTTAGTTTGCATGGATTGTAAGGGTTAACAGAGTTCTCAAATCTTGCAGAGATAATGAAAACAAAACTTCATGATTTGCAACACCAAAGGATGTGGTGGATGTTTAGAATATTGAGAAGTGCAGGGGTGTAAAGAAGTATTGGAGAAGCCTTTGGGATTTTGGATGGCAGCTTATTTATAGTCTCTCTAGTTGTAGAGGAATAGTAGAACTTTTAATACTACTAAGCTAACGCAAGCGTTGGATATGATGAATCATATTAACAATGCCTTCATTATTATGCGCGCCTCAAAGGAAGGAGATGCAGAAGAAAGCCAAACACCAGGTTTATGAGAGGAAGAAGAACACCATCACAGTTGAAGATGATCAAACTTGTTGCTCGAGTTGCTTCCTGATATTTTATTAATTTGGTCTAGATGTGAGATATTACAATTCCTCTTTGTGATACTGTGATACTTTTGCTTGCTTGGTTATGGGTGTATAGAGTTGTATATGTTTGTATCTACTACAGGTGGATACAAATTTTTGGGCTATTCCATAATGAAACTGAGCCAGGTTTTGGCTTTTTTTCAGAGGGGAAAAAAATCTAGCTTATGCTACTCAAGTAGTATTTCCTTCTTTTTAGTTTGACATATATGTTGGAGTTCCTTCCAAACTCAAACTACCACAGTACTTCCTATTAAAGGAATCTTTAATGGTATTCCAGATAGTGAATGCCAACCCATATGATGCAGAATCTGCAAGTTTATAAAAGAATCAACTGATCTGAATGAAATACTCATGCAAAAGCTCATACTTTTTAGTGTTCTACACATTTTACAATGGCATCAGCTCTAATAACTGAATGGAAAATGAGACAACTGCTGTTAGAACTACCAAACATCTAAGATTATATCATTCCCAAGTAAACAAGTCAATTTCATCACGGAAACGGAAGAAAGATTCAAACTTGATGTTACAATCAAGAAAAGGGTCAACCAAAAGGTTAGGGCTTCGACACTCACAGCGACTTTAGACTCGCAGGGGTGATCCTCTTCGAGATGCGAGCACAGAGACGTGATGTCGTGATCCTCGTAGCAGTACGGGCATGCAAAATCCGGCCTGACGTCCTCCTCCATCTCGATCTCGTCGATGCCAAACCGATCTATCAATTCAAAGTATTTCAAATTCAAAAACGCGAGTTTCTGTATCGAACCAAGTACAGCTCCGCATCAAAGAAACCATTTTACGAGATACAATTGAACAAATCGGAGTACGGGAAGAAGACCTGATTGGGAGTTGTGGTGGTATTGGCTCGCGTAGTGCCTCTTCGCGGCGGCGAGGCGAGAGATCCAGAGATCCGAATCCATCGATCGCTCGCTCGAAGAGTACTTGAGCTTTTCACGGTGGTAGCTCTTGGATCCACAACAAGGAGAGAGGGCTTCTTCTCCTACGCTTCTCCTCTCGAGCTCTCTTCTATGCTCTGATCGAATCTTTCGTGTAGTCCTTCGAGCTGAGACGGAGCACTCGAGAGAGCGAGAGCGAGAGCGAGCGAGAGAGAGAGAGAGAGAGAGAGAGAGAGAGAGAGAGAGAGAGCGGAGAGAGAGGAGGAAGATAGAGATGAAGTTTTTATTGGTTTCCGTCTACGTCTGACCGTGTCTGAATATGACGTGTCAACTTAGAATAATATGAGCATGGAAAGTCTGACCCCTTGTTTTACGGATTACTCTAGTTTTTGGTCCACATACCAATCTATGGAGTTGGGATTTAGTTTTTCTCTATTTTTCTTTATATAATTGAGTTGGGATTTTTCTACGGTAAGATTGTTATCGGGTTATCATTTCAGATCCTATCCAAACCGACCCGAATCCGCTGGGTCATCGGATCAACTACTCCGCGGGTTATTACAAATGTTATACCTTCTCCCCCCTCTCCCCAAACGCCTCCCCTCGTTTCTCTCCCGTCCTCCTATTATTAATTCCTCCTCTATTCCCCATTATTAGGGTTAGGGTTTCCCGTCATCTCCTTCCAGGGTTCATGGCGACGGCTCAGCAGCAAAGCGGCGGCGGCGCGAAGAGGAAGCCGGTGTTCACTAAGGTTGATCAGCTTAAGCCAGGCACTACCGGTCACACTCTCACCGCCAAGGTCCTCAGCTCCAAGACGGTCCTCAATAAGGGCCGCGCCGCAGCACCCGCCGCGCACGTGCGGCCCACCCGGATCGCCGAGTGCCTCATCGGCGACGAGACCGGCACCATCGTCTTCACCGCCCGAAATGAGCAGGGTCGGTTCGATTATTCATCTCTCTCTTTTTCTCACCTCCTTGTATGATTCGTTGGGGAATCATAATTTCAGGTCATTAGATCGTGTTTGAAACTATGGTGGATTGTCGTAAGCTGTATTGCGTTGACTTGATTTCGTCGTCTTGCCTTTAGGCATCTTTGATATTGGATTGAATCGTCTATTAGCGGAGTCAATTATATTATCATTAACCTGGTACAAGGGAAGGTAAGAAAGCTTTCTCTTTGCCGACTTCGGAGGTTTGTTTGTTTTAGGAATGGATCTGGGGGATTTTCATTAGAATGGAAGGATATGAATTATTCGTCCTGGTGTTAGAATGTGATGTTTAACTTCTGTCCATGTCCCAAATTCTCTCCATTGTATAAAGGTAAGATCTTTTTCTGCCTCCAAATAGGTTGGGGAGCACGGTTTCTTTCCATGTCTTGATATATTTGTTTTGATCGTTTTTTCTTTCTTGGAGAAGTTTCGATTGGATTGGTCTGAACTGGAGGTGGGAGAAGATTAACATGAAATTGATAACTTTGTGAATTGTGACAGTAACATTTTACCCGTTTGAAGACGTCACTTATTAAAAAGAAAAGGTAGGACGTCATTTTGTTGGTTAAGATGGTCATCTGTCAAGGCTACCTAATACGCTATATCCCTTTTGATTATTTATTTAGTCTTTCTTTTCTGTGGATAAGATTGGTTATACCTTTTTCTCACTAAATAATTGTTTGTTTTCTTGACCTAAAGAGATGTACCTATTTTCTAATTTTAAAAGAAAAAAAAACTTGGCCCTGCTCCATTACTTCCTGCAACATTGCACTGTGGGATCTAGTTGATGATCCTGTACCCAGATCTCTCCTTGATATTATTCCATATTGTGGAATCCTCTTTCACAGTTTGTGGTAGTGCTAATGTATACCTCATCTGATGTTTTCAAGGGAAGGTCGTCCATCTTCTCATGTTTTTCATGCATTAGGTTGTTCATATATTATCAATTGAGTCCTTGGATGAGTAGACACCTATGCCAAAGTTGGTGAAATGTGAACCATATAAACCTTGGATTGGTAAATCATATAGTAATTTTGTCTACTAGTGATCTTGTGGGGATCTTGCTTTCCATTCACAAGCTGATAGTTCCCTGAAACTGACCCCCTGCACCACAAAAGAAGAAAGAACAACATCCGCAAACACAAATCAGAGAAGGAGAAAAGAATATAGAAAATGAATATCTCTCTCCTCTCTTTTGGTGGCAGTTTATTGGTTATTGACCTTCCAGGAAGATAATGAACTTTTCTAGCATAAGATTCTGTAAAGATTTTATTGTATGTTAGTCATACTAGCTTAGTGTTTTTCTGTGGCATAAGATTATCTGGAAGAAGTTGCAGTTTGCCTGATTGTTGTTTCTATGTTGGTTGGGCTTTTGCACTAGTGAATGGACACCCTTTATCTTGCAAACATCTGATGACTCGTCTGTTTCGCAATTTCACACAGTTTGACATTCATGATGGCAAGAGATGAAGAAAAAAGAGGGAAAGGGATTGTTGAGCATTGTCCATATCGATTGAATTTATCTTTTTTTGTTGCATTGATTCATCCCTTTTGGTATTCTGAGTTTTTTTTCCTTTCTTCTATATGTTTTTTTGTTAGAACTGAGTGTACAAGGATCTCATGTTTTTTTTTTTCCTTTCATATGTTGATATACCTACATGTACATGGTGAAGTCTGCCTACACTTGAGATGAGCAACTTTTTCATTTATCTTGGGCCAGTTTTTGTGGGTTTCAACCGCGCTGGCTTTTTTCCTGTCATTGCTGAACAGTTTTGTTTTTACAGTTGATTTGATGAAACCAGGCGACACTGTCATACTGCGGAATGCAAAGATAGATATGTTCAAAGGATCAATGAGGCTGGCAGTTGACAAATGGGGTCGTGTTGAGGTCACTGAACCTGCTAGCTTCACAGTAAAAGAGGACAACAATTTATCTCTTGTTGAATATGAGCTTGTGAATGTCGTGGAAGAGTGAATAAAGTCTTGATGCAGATAGTTTGTCCTGCCAAGGCGCCTTCGAGCTTCTGCAGCCACTTTGGTTTCCTCATGTCGGCCTGCCCGATGATCTGAAGGTAGAAGGTTTTCTGAAACAAGTTTGCAGTTGGAAAGATTTGCTGAAGCTTATGAGGATTTTGTTTTTATTGGGAATTCTATCCATCTATGATTTAATCACTGCATCAGTTTGATTTTTATTACAGCTGTAATTAGCTGTATTGTGGAAAGCAAATTATTTAATGGGTTGAAAAGAATTGGTTATATGTGATCGATTTGTTGTTCTGTCTCTAAGTATGGAGCCTAGCCAATTGGTTATATTATATTTTACAGTAAAGACTAAGCAGATGTTTGGAAGAGGTCATGACTATGCAGTCAATCTGATGCCATGATATAACTGGCCAAAAATAATCTCTTTTCTAAGAGCGTACTCTGAAAATGATCAGAAGACAGCTAGAATTAAACCTGAAAAGGAAAGGTAAGAAGATTCAGATATAGAGATAAAAGGAAACGAACAAACTGCCCATCCTCTGGCCTGAAGCCATGGCTGCAGACTGTCACTGACCGCTGCGCTGCAAAGTTATTACTCTTTTACAGTCTGATATAACTTTGTACTTTTGATCAGTACCTGTCTGTAAGTTGAGAAGAAAGACACTTGTAACAACCTGTTGAAAAGACTCCACCGCACGTAAAGCCAACATTACCACTCGAGATCTCAGATATTTTTAAAAAATTATGTAGTTTAAAAAGCATAGGAAAGCATCTGTCTGCTTCCAGGAACTTCTGGACATCTAGCCAGGCTTTTAGTACAAAATTACATTTGATTAGAAAAGTAAATCTGCTTTTGGAATTGTAATAACAATTTGAACACATTGCATCCAGATCTTCGACAGGCAAATAATACATATACTAGTCTATCATTGGATTACTTATGAAACAAACAAACAACTGCCTGTGAATGTGAAAGCTGAGTCTTGCACAATTATTTTTGGCGTTCCACCGGGTATCATCCATCATGCGTCATCATTGGCAGCTGTTTTGAATGCAGCACATTAGTATATCCTTTAGTTTAGTAGATAACTGCATTAAGTATTTAACTCATTTTTTATATTCATATATGACAACATCCAAGACAAGTTATACTTTTACCCAACTCTAGAAACATAGTTATTCACTGTCTCGTAAATATGAAAAAGATGCCACAAGCATGTCCTATTATAACTAAATACAGTTATGAATCATCAAAAGGAGATTATACAATTCAGCAATACTACAGTGAAGATCGAGATAATACAGGACTTACCGACCGTACACCATTGCAAAACATCTCTAACCTAGAAGACTTCAAATATGTATAAAAGATAAATGAACTTGTTGAGAATGTCTAAGACTTACTGCCTAGCCCCAGGGATAAAGCTGACTTCAAACTACAACAGGATGAAGAATAATAAGCACTGAATCGGTCAAAAATCAGGAAATGTGGGAGAATTCAAACTTAATGGAAAACAATAACTTTGTTTGCTTAAATTCTCAAAGATCTTCCCAATAAAAGTGACCATAGGAAAAATTGCTGTTCATTCCAAAGTTGACAAGTATTGCTGCAAGCCATCTTATAAGGAAACAATAGGAAACCTATGAAGGAATACTTCACATATAATAAGATGACAGTTATCCTCAGTTCAGCTGTGCCATGACAGTGACAGAATATTTTCTAAAATGTCCATCCTTACTCTTGCACTATTGGTGAAGCTAACCATTAATAGTTCCAACTAGCTGTACATAACCTTTTCAGGTTAATCACCTTTGTTTGCTTCACCTTCATCTAGTGTATCTTGTCCTACAAGAGTATAACACACGAAATAAACTTTGTTCCTTATGGCTAATGAAGATTTTGAATAATGGGAAAAGGCACTGAAAAATTAGACCAATTTATCGATTAAACCTTCAATTTGTTATATAAAACTGATAATTATTATCTCCACTCATGAACTTTTTAGAAGCTTCATCCTTCAGACCAGAACAGAGAAGGAAAACAATCTTGTCAAGAAAGCAATATTAGCAGTAAAGGTCAACAGCATGATGGCATATAAAAAAACCACACAGCTGTATTGAACCCCTTTACAGTTTTACTGTAATCAGGGCATATCAAGTGGAAATGGAACAAACTAGATTTAACAAAAAGACCACACTATATTTAGTGTAAATAAGCTAGAAGCACTAGACCTCCCAATTAACACACAAGAAAATGGGGAAGAGAAGAATGCAAGCCATAGATATAACAACACGATATTGCCAATAAGAAACTACTTTGACTTTTAAGGAACACTAGTCCAACATCTGACATGCACGGTCCAAAGTTTTGATTTTAACCCCTATAAAATATAAATATTTTACGCTGAAATAGGATGGTTTTAACCTACTGTGTTCCAAAATAAATGTCAAAACTAGAAAGCTTGATAATTTCGGCCTTAACCAATAAATCTTGGCTTTAGTTTTCATTAAGCTTTGGTTGTTACTGTTCTGTCTGGGGTGAAATTTTAAACCATGCTGATATGAATGTGACATGTTCAGAATTCTAGAGAATTTGATGTATGACCACTAAGAATCCAAACATTATCACACTCAAAGATATAAATTTCTTTAGATTTTATATAAACTGGAATTTGCAGCAAATACATTCACCTGCATCACTTAAATTCATCAGACATTTGCACATAGCGATGTTGAAGTTGACTACTTCACGTTGTAAGTCTAACATTAATAGAACTAAATCTTTACGATAGTGATACCCAAATAAATACCTTGATAAACACTTAACGATTACCTTTCCAAACTAAGATTGTTACATTTAAGCCAAAAGGGAAACGATATACCTTCATAAAAAGCAAAATGGAACAACTCCCAAATCTGTATTTCAACTAGGAATTGACATATAATCTAACAACCTAAACCCTAAAACAAATTTATACCTTGTAATTAGATAAACGATACCCAGATGAAATACACGCCGAAAATGGCGTGCCGAATTTGAAAGAAATCAAGTAAAACAACAGAATCTATATGTACCAAAAAAAAAATATGCCATCATAAGAGCTCCCGTGTACCTTCGGAGAGCCAACCGCCTCCCCTCCGGGACACGGCCAGCATCGAAGTCATCAGAGCCGCCGCAGTCGCGCTGTGCATCGGCATCAGCGACTCCACGCAGCAGCTCAACTCCACGGGAGACCTTAAAGCAAACAGATTTTAGTGAGAAGAAACAAACCAAAAGAATGAAACGCCGTCTTTTTTTCTTTCTTTCTTTTCGTGTCTCGTCCTCTTCACCTGAGGAAGCGAGGGGCGACAAGGTTTTGCTTGGGCAACCGGTGAAGAGGAGGGCGCGAGGCTTTGGCCCCGGCGGCTACCCTCGCCGCTGCACCGCAAAGAGAGGGAGAGGGAGCGCGGCGGAGAAATGCTCTCGCGGCTACAGAGGCGGCGGCCATGGTGAGCGGAGGAAAATGGGGCGAAAGAGAGGGAAAGGAAGATGGCAAAATCTTATTAGAGTCTCTTAGGCCTTACGAATCTCCAAACAAGCCCAAACTTCAATCCAAGCCCATCAGACACCTAGGCTAGGAAATCTTAGCCCGAATTCAAGTTGGATTGTCGTCGGGTTAAGCTCAAATCAAATTCGTGGTACTTTTTACTCTCTTTTATTATATGTTCGTCATTGTTCTTCATGGGCTTGATGGATGACAAGAATACTTAGCTGCAATAGTAGACACGTTTTTAAAATGCATACAGAATCTCCACGTTCACCTCATACACATTAGCAAACACAAGCATAAACCTTAACATACATAGGCTTACATGCAACTCATACTAATTAATAACTAGCAAATTCGCAACTGCTAGCTTAATTAACTAAGGAACATACTCCTCTTCGCTTTCCTGGTTCTCTTGGTTGTTTTGGTATTCCATCTCATTCTTATACTGATTGCCATTGTAATTGCTATTGTAATTGCCATTGTAATTGTCATTGCCGTACCTACCACGTCCACGGTTGTATGAGCCATAGCCATTGCCATATCTCTCAGCATTAACATCGTAGTAGTACCTGCCATTCTCCATGAACCTAGTGTCACTCATACCATATTGCTTTCTCGTCTCCTCGTAGCTCGGATATGGCTTACCATATGTTTCCTTCGTCTCGTACCTTCCTCTATTGAAAGAGGGATGGCTGTTGTCAAAAGTGTACTTATTGTCATTGTAGTTCTCATTAGAGAGCTCGGTGGTTGTAGTTGGCGAGAATTCTTCGTGGCCCTTGCCGTAAAGGCCATAGCCGCTTTTGCTTCGGGGAGGAAGCTTCTCAGGTGGGTTGTTTTCGACGACGACGGGGGTTGCTTCGGGTAACGGCGTCGTCTCCGTTGAGTCCTCGGAGCGTGTCATCTTGCTGAAGAAGAAGCGGCCTGCGTCGGCCCGGGGCGAAGAGAAGGCGAAGAGGAGGAAGAGAAGAGAGAGTTGTTTAGCAAAAGAAGCCATTCTTGTTTTGATCGATGGATATCTGTGGATGTTAGTGTGTTATTATACTACTCTATATATAGAGAACAGAGTGATTGCACCAAGTGGAAAAAAATATGTGAAGAAATTACTACTATTTTAGAGCATTTAAGTAGAATCATGCGGGGATTGTGGTTGGTGTGGGGCTCGAATTATGGCAGCTTGCGCACGCTGCATGTGCTCTAGGGAGTAAATCACAACACAAGAGGAGAAAATAAAATTGGTGCATTAGCTTTGGGTACCCTAAAAATGACCTCGAGATTTCGGGCAAACAGTCGACACGTATATAATAAATCAGATGGATGCATTAGAGCCGCTGATTGCGGTGAACAGTCGACCAAATTGGAGCTTAATTGGCCTTGACCTATGTCCATGTCGACCTACTTCGTGACTTGAGCTACAATTTTCAACTTTTGTCAAACCTGCGTGACTAGCGGAGAGAAGTTTGGTGCTGAAAAAGAGGGTGCAGAAATGATAATAATGGAGCCCTTTTCTTTTCCTTTATATGATTTGCAGGACATCATCATTATAGTTTTCCGATTTCAGAAATTGCTTACATATATATTCATATACTGGGCAGTTGACATCCAACAATTGACAAGCAACTTCTCCAGTAACCCAAGTATATATTCTTATCTTGGCCCAACTCCAGACCTTCCAGGCTTAGCCCAGCCCAGAGAGTGATTTAGCCTACCAAGCTGGTATGTATATAAGTGGGGAAAAAATTGTAAATTTCCACAGGCCTCTCACATGAATGCGTTACTATGGATTCTGGTCATATCACTTCAGTTTTAATATTGCTGTCCCAAAGGCATTAATTACTGCATGCAAGTAGCACCGTGGGAGATTTATATCATGCCATTGGTACCTGCGTTGCCTGTGTAACGTAGCAGTTTCTTTACTGCTATGTTATGTGAACATGTTTCATGCTACGTGAACAGTTGCATTCAGTAAAATAAATAAAAAATTATAGCCATTGCTGACATTGTGGCAGTCGACTTATCTACTACTTGAACCATCACTGTGGTTTTGTCTCTGGATCAAAATTTTGTCTGCCATTCTATGCAAGTGTACACATGGCAGACGCCAGTTGGCTTGTACGCCAACTCAGCTTGTACGTACGTTGGGGGAGTAGCAAAGTACATACAGCTCGTATCTTAAACTTCCAAACGTATGCGAGAAATGGATGCGTTTAAAAATAGATTTTTTTTTTTGCTGTATTACCTACCAACGTATCCGAAACAATTGAAAAGGTCGGTTACAGAATATGCGAAGCAAATATTCGGCTTTTAAATATACGAATCTAAATCGAATCCGAGAATCTGATTTCCTTTTTCGCTTTTGGTGGGCCGTTAAAGTTTATTAGTCCTTCGTTGATGCAGTGGTTGCTGTAACTCATCATAGTCAGGTTGAAAAAAAAGGGAGTGAGTGAGTGATCTCCCATCTCTTTTCTGGAACACGTGAATCTGCTTCTTAGAGAGACGTTTCAAACCAATTATGCAACTAAAGTTTCAATAAAGGTTGCACTTTCTCTTCTTTTTTTTCTAATCTTTTTTACCTCCCCACCTGGAGCAACCACAAGCACAATAATTCTCTCTATAGACCTCCTATGGGTTATAAAAAAGGATGGCCATAAATTCTAGCTAGCATTTGGCTCGGCCTCTACCCTTCGTGAGCCATGGGGTCCATCAATTCGGTGAGTGACGTTTTGGAATGACCTTCAACTAGCATTTTTTATTGGGCTAGCTTGCATGCCCAACCGTACGTGTTAATTAATCTTTTCCTTGATCGTTATCTTATCTCTTTAGCAAGTGACCCCACTAGAGCTACCAGATGACTCTCACAATAAAAACAAACATTAAAAAAAAAAATTTAAATGTGTTTAGCTCTTGCAGTCTTACTATTCGCGTTCTCTCCCTTGGAAATGGTAGCTCGGTGATGATTCACCATCTTGCTACAAATTAAGAAGGATATAGGGAAAAGAAAGTCAAACTTTAAAAACCTTTTTCCAGAAGAGATTATGTTAACCAACAGTGCTGCGAATTGATAGACATTGGTGACGAGAGTTGAAGTTGCAACTACCAGGGAATAATCATCGATGGGGAGATCAATTCTTGGCTGTGATCAGAATGGGATAGAATCAATAAAGAAAGCACTAAATTGCTGCTTGGTATCAAAGCTACCGTGTAAGATTGAAGGCAAAAACGCTTTGCCAGATGGATCAAGTTCTATTCCTTCTTGATCACATGCTATCTTTCTCTTTGACAACGACTCCTATCTCCATCTCCCGCATGCCCTTCTCTTCCATGCATCCATAGATTGGCCATGTCCTTGATTCTACGCCCGTGCATGCAAGTTTACCCAATTGCTCCACCGTTACATCGCATGATTTGGGTCTGATTGAGAGCATCAACTTTAATTTGCTTACAAGGTTTGAGCAATTATTTGATTCTCTCGTTTCTTTCGAATCATTCTACTATGTTATCAGAGTCATAAACTTTTTAAAAATATCACACAGCTAGCCCTTTATTATTCCGTAATTTTAGTACCTGTTTCTCAAAATCATTTAAAAGTTAAATTAGCTTCATCTTAAAAGTCTATCTATATTTAGCTCGAATCCAAAATAGTGATGACTTGATTCTGACCCAAAAGCCTATTCCACTGCAAATCAAGTTTGCCATCTCCCCAACCTGAGACCCGAAGTCTACAGGTCAAGCCACAGCTTGACTCAAAAGACCTGACAACCCTTTTCTTATACTATTCTCCTTTTTTCCCTACTTATTTTTTCCCTTCTCACCTTCTTCTTTATACTTCTCGCCATCGCCGTCGTCCTTTTTATCTTCTTCTCCCTCCTTGCCGTGGCCATCCTATCTCCCACCCGGAGCTACAATTCAAATTAATTCGATTTTTGTTATGCGTACAAAAGCACGGGATATGTTAAGGAAAAAAATTGTCGGTGCTCCAAAACCTGGGTGGTGATAGGGACGACACACCTAGACCGGCTATTTGTTGGATTGTGTGCTGACTTCATTGTCGGTCAACTAATTTGTCGCATTCTGGTTGCTCACAGAAAGCTGAGGAATGAGGACGTAATTGAGTTCGGCCCCTTGCATTTTGCAGACTTATCACTACTCACGGAGGTACTGCAGCTACAGAAGTTGGCACTTTCTTCTTTAATTACATACCGACAATAAAATTAATTAATCCAGTCATTAAAATTAAACATATATATATATATATAATTAATAAGCTTAGAGATGCACTTTAGAATTTAATCTAACTATAAGAGAATATAATATATCTTTCTCTAAAATAATTCTCTTATAATTTTCTACTAGTCGATCGGTAGATCACAGTGACAACGATGCACTCTCCACTGAGGACGACCAAGTCTTCATACGATAGTGAAACCGTGAAAGTGAAACAGTTAAGTGTCAAGTAGTGCGATCGAACTAAATTAAGGCGAGCGGGTTAGTGGACGACTTCCTTTTGCGGCCGAAACCGATAGAACCTTCTATTCATTAACGAGGGGCCCCGCTTTAATCTTCGGGAAATCTCGTGGGGCCCAGAGAATTTAGGCTAATGATTCAGAATTAATTCCAAGCGCCTGCCTAATTATATTTCTAGATGCACGTGATGATTGCAAAGCTTGTTGCTATCGCGTGGCGTGGGGAATAAAATTTTCTTTGCATAAAGAGCCCACAGACTTTGTATCTTGAAAGAAATTAAAAGAAAAAAAAAAAGAAATTTTGGTTTGCATAGAGATTTTGTCCGAATTTATTAATGAGAATAGACCGCGGTTTTCCTTTCCGAGGACCCAAATGTGTACACCAAATCTGAACCAGCCTGGAAGATCTGAGCCAAATTTGAGAACTGCAGAAGCCAATCAATCAATCCAAAAATGAAAGATTAGACTCGGTGTGATTTTACGACTCGATCGTTTTGTGATTTGTCTTTCTAAAGAGAATTTTTATAAATTTCACACTATATTTTATATTTTATATTTTAATAGTTTTATTTTCACCATACTTTTTATTTGACACTCTTACCATATTTTTACATATTAATATTGATTAATTATTAAAATATTTTCACAATCTTTTACCTTTTTTACTTCTTGCTATCTTTTCCTGACCATTTTTTTTCTGTCGTTGCATCAGTTTTTTTTCTCTGATAATTTATAAAGAATACTAATAAATTATAATAAATATTTATTTATTAATATTATTTAAATTAGCTAAAGATGTTAAACAAAAAGTACAGAAAGAAATAGAGTAAAATTACAAAATGGTTAAAAGGGTGTGACTTAAAATTTCCTTTATTAGTCGACCAATTTGTCTCACGTGAAAGGAGAGCCCACCGTGACCGGGATCTTTCACGTCCGCCAGGCGTTGACGAGACGGATACTTGATCTGTCCGACTGTACTTCAATTTCTTACTCTTACTTTAAAAATATTAGTATAATAATAGCAATATTGAATGTAATACAAAGTAAAAATAAATTTGGACTCTAATATTCCTTCAGTTGAGTGGTTCTAACTCTCTACCCATGTTTTCTATCACTTTGGCTCACGAAGATACGCACGGCTTTCATCGCAGTTCTCGTGGCGAACTGAAAGGGTTAACTAATAATACTCGTGATATATGAACGATTGGTTGCAGAGGCTAAGTAAGTTTCATGTGAACCTTAATTATTTAATACTAATCAGATATAACCAAATTTAAGCATCCGTAATAATAGATGCCAGGGGGATCTCGGTCGATTTCCATTTGTCAGTCCACGTCAATTGCCAGTCTCCATCCCCTTTTCCTGTCCACCTTCCTCATATACACCCACCTCCCCCTCCTCCATCACTCCATGTGTCCATGAATGTTGTCGTATTATTTCACTTTTATTATTCTCGATGTGTTCGGTGTTCCACATACATAACATGATACATAGCAAGTACATAACATCGCCATTGGAATCACTTAATTAAGCATTATGGATCCGTAATAAAGGAACCTTCTCAATTCTCATCCCCACCACACATACATGAATTATGAATACATGATACACGATATGTGAGCCAGCCATCTATGTTGACCATTAAATTTCTCGAAAATTGTGCATATGAATGGAGAAAATAGTGAATCCATTTTACCATGCATTCCTCATAATTATCCTTCTCAAATGACGCATTTGCCCCATATGCAAAGTTTAAAGTTTAAACTCCCAACTGGCTTCACCACCCCCATCCACTACTCGCCACTCCACAGTTACAATCACCATGGCTTCTCTCCTTCCTCTCCTCCTCGCCATCCTCTTCTCCTTCCTCCCAAACCTTGCTCTTTCTCTCAACCAAGAAGGCCTCTACCTTCTCATGGCGAAACGCAAGCTTGACGACCCGACCAACTCGCTGTCAAACTGGAATCCGCGAGACCCGACTCCATGTAACTGGACAGGGGTCACCTGCAACTCCCCTGACTCCATTACCTCTCTTGACCTCTCCAACCTTAACATCTATGGCCCCTTTCCTCCGTCTCTTTGCCTTCTTCCAAACCTCTCCGTCCTCTCTCTTTCCTACAACAACTTCAACTCCTCCATCTCTCCTTCCTCTCTCCTCCCCTGTTCTTCGCTTACCCACCTCGACCTCTCCCAAAACCTCTTTGTTGGCCCTCTGCCTTCCACTCTTCCTTCTCTTCCTTTGCTTTCCTACCTTGACCTCTCGGGTAACAACTTCTCTGGTGATGTGCCCATTTCGTATGCCCACTTCCAAAATCTCAAATCTCTTTCCCTTGTTTCCAATCTCCTCTCTGGACCATTTCCTTCTCTGCTCACCAATCTCTCCTCTCTCCAAGAACTCAATCTTTCTTATAACCCGTTTGCCCCTTCCCAGTTACCTTCCTCTTTGTCTAATCTCACCTCTCTTCGCATGCTTTGGCTTGCGGGCTGTAATCTAATCGGGCCCATTCCTTCTTCTATCGGTTCCCTCTCTTCTCTTCTCGATCTTGACCTCTCGTCGAATAATCTTACTGGCCCAATTCCTGATTCTCTCTCGCAACTCACTTCCGTCGTGCAAATCGAGCTGTACTCGAACTCCCTCACCGGAACGATTCCGATTGGTCTCTCCAATCTCTCCTCACTCCGGTTCTTCGACGCCGCCATGAATCACCTTTCGGGTTCGATCCCCTCCGACCTCTTCCTCGCTCCTAAGGTCGAAAGCCTCCATTTTTATGAGAATAACTTATCTGGGTCTCTCCCACCAACTCTATCGCAATGCCTTAATCTCGCCGACCTCCGGTTGTTCTCGAATAGGCTCACCGGCCCTCTCCCGGCCGAATTCGGCAAGAGTTCCCCTTTGGTGTTCTTGGACTTGTCTGATAACTCCCTTTCCGGTGAAATTCCCTCCGGAATTTGCGGCGGCGGCAAGCTTGAACAGCTCTTGGTTCTCGACAATTTCTTCTCCGGCGGCATCCCGGAAAGCCTCGGGCAATGCCAGACGTTGCTACGAGTGAGGTTGCTAAATAACCGGCTCTCCGGCGAGGTTCCCCCGGTTTTTTGGGGCTTGCCCCATTTGTGGCTGCTCGAGCTCGCCGGCAATTCTCTATCCGGTGGTATATCCCCGGCGATCTCTGGCGCGGGCAATCTCTCCCAGTTACTAGTTTCCGACAACCAGTTCACCGGCCCTATTCCTGAGGAAATCGGAGCCTTGTCGAATCTGTATCAGTTCTCGGCGGCCAACAACCAGCTCACCGGACCTCTCCCGGCGTCCCTTGCGAAATTAAGGCAGCTCGGGCAATTAGACCTTCACAATAACTCAATATCCGGGGAGCTCCTCAGAGGGATTCAGCATTGGAGGAAGCTTACCCAATTGAATCTTGCCAATAATGGACTCACAGGTGAGATCCCCCTGGAGCTCGGCGAGCTCCCTGTGCTCAATTACCTCGATCTCTCGGGCAATTTCCTCACCGGAGGGATACCATCGCAGTTGCAGAACCTTAAGCTCAATGTATTCAACGTCTCCGATAACCAATTAAGTGGAGCTCTGCCTCCTCTATACGCCACTGGAACCTACCGGAACAGCTTCTTGGGCAATCCGGGCCTCTGCAGGGACTCGTCGGGCCGTTGCCCTAGTAGGCAATTGGGTGATTCTAATCAGCATAGGCTTATCTGGGTGCTTAGATCAATCTTGATTCTTGCTGCTCTGATCCTCATAGTTGGTGTTGTTTGGTTCTATTGGAGGTATAAGAGCTTTGAGAAGGCCAAGCATGGCTTTGATAAATCGAAATGGACGCTAACTTCATTCCACAAACTTGGTTTCAGTGAATATGAGATACTGGATTGCCTCGACGAGGACAATGTAATAGGAAGTGGGGCTTCTGGGAAAGTCTACAAGGCGGTGCTCAGCAATGGAGAGGCAGTGGCAGTGAAGAAGTTATGGGCTATAGGGAAGAAAGATGATGATGGCAGAGTGGATCAGAGTGCTGATGATAGTTTTGAAGCAGAAGTTGCAACTTTGGGGAAGATTAGGCATAAGAACATTGTCAAGCTCTGGTGTTGTTGCAGACATAAAGACTGTAAGCTTCTTGTGTATGAGTACATGCCAAATGGTAGCCTTGGTGACTTGCTGCATAGTAACAAAGGGGGTTTGTTGGATTGGCCTACGAGGTATAAGATTGCATTAGATGCTGCGGAGGGGCTTACGTATTTACACCATGACTGTGTTCCTCCAATTGTCCATAGAGATGTTAAATCTAACAATATATTGTTGGATGGAGAGTTTGGCGCGAAAGTGGCTGATTTTGGGGTCGCCAAGGTCATTGGAAAGGGACCAAACTCTATGTCTGTCATCGCAGGTTCATGTGGATACATTGCTCCTGGTTAGTTTTATTCTCGCCCTAATTTGTTCTTCTGAGTATAGCAAGTTAAATTCGCCTCTTAGTTTCTTACATAATCTACAAGTTTTTGGGACGTTACATCGTATTGCTAAGTTTGTTCTAGTATATTATCTATTTCCAACTCTTGATTTGATCAAGTTTGATATACTTTGTATGTATTTATATGGCACAACTTTTAGCCTATGAAACCCTACTTATTTGTGCATGACAACCTGAAATGAAGTGCTGCTTGCAAGAATATCTACATTTATAATGATGATAGAGATTACAAAATCTCGGATTTGTCAAAAGAGGACAAGCAATATTTTGAAAGAAAGCCAAGTCTGGACTAAGCATAAAAGTTATACTATTATAGATTAACCTCTTGTTTGTTCAAAATTAGATTCCAAACTACTACTATCTCTTAGCTATGAATTTTGATCTAATACTAGGTTATTACATGTATACTGTCTTGTTGCATGTGAGCTGCAAAGTTTCTAATTATAGTTTTAAACTGCATCTTTTTGTTAATCTTTCACGTCAATTATTTTCTTCTATCTTTAAAATGCAAGGGTACTTAATCATCTTTCAGTTTCTCTTCTAAGTTGCTTTTCTTTTTCCGAAGAAGATGAGTGCGACATAATTGTATAATCCGATCATATATTCTGCTAAGGCCTACTTCATAGAAAGTTCATGCTTTACCTAATGATGTTTTTCTCATGTACATTGAGTCTACTACTTGACATGCCTTCACAGCTTCCATATGAGAACTTTAGTATGCTAACTGTTTGATTCATGTAATTGTAGTGCTTATTTTCTGATGATTACTCTTTGCTGCAGAGTACGCATACACACTCCGTGTGAACGAGAAGAGTGACATATACAGCTTCGGTGTTGTCATTCTAGAGTTAGTTACTGGGAAATTGCCGGTCGATCCAGAGTTCGGGGAGAAGGACTTAGTGAAGTGGGTCTGCAGCACTCTAGAGCAGAAAGGGGTGGATCATGTGCTCGACCCCAAACTCAACAATTGCTTCAAGGAGGAGATTTGCAAGGTCCTGAACATCGGACTCCTCTGTGCAAGCTCCCTCCCTATTAACCGCCCATCGATGAGGAGGGTGGTAAAGATGCTGCTCGAAGTCAGTCCTGAGAACAACCCCACGACAGCGAAAGGTGGGAAGTTCTCTCCTTACTACTATGAAGACAATGCATCTGATAGTGGAAGTGTGGTCTAAAGTTTTTAGTCTTCAGATGATGATCTTGGTCAAAAGATATTTAGATATGAATGAGGTAGCTCTTTTAACTTTTTTAAGTTTACATATCCCTGAGAAATATGACTCCAACAATTGGAAGAAAGTTTGCACTTCGGAGGAGTGCAGCTTGTGTTACCTTTTAACAGAATTGTTTAGAAGTCTAAGCTATGGCGTCTTGTTGATCATGGAGTCAAAGATAGGGACTTTGTAGCACTAACTAGTTAATGGAAATGTGGGGTTATGCCTCCTTTTGTATCCATCTCCTTTGGATTAATTATTACTGCCTTTCACTGATACCAAACAGTGCACAAACTTGCATTCACACATCTTTCCCTGAAAATTTTAATGGCTGTGCCCTGAAATTAAATCCACAGGGCCTTTCTGTCTCAATTGCACAAACATGCCAGAGGGCATTGAAATATGCTGGTAAATTTCTACTTTATTTACATGATACAATTGATTGCCTATGTGATTTCTCTTATTATGTACTGCTCCATATTAATGGGTGAGAGACCAAAGCTGGGCCGGCCTAAGAGACAGCAATTTGAAGAAGTGGGCTTTCTGCAGTTGGACTCGGCCCAGACCCCATTTTTAATTTGGGCTGGCTAAATCCTAAAACTTACACCTCCTAATTAGAATAATAAATTTAGTCTTATGTACGCGTGCTCGCTGACTCTGTGGGTGCGGCTTCTCAACTAGGTAGAGATTGTACAATTAAAATATATATGCTTTGCCTCTCAATTGTGAGAGCTGATCGAGTTATCTAACCTAATTACTAAAAAGAAATTCTATTATTCAACCTATTGCCCATGAGCTCTTGAATCAATTGCAATGCAATGTAGAGTCTGGTCACTTGCATTTATTTCTCATGCCTGCTGCTTACATAGGGCTTAGGTATTCGTTTTTATGATAATCTCTCAATTAAGGGTAATACTCTATTAAATTATTACAGTATAGTAAGTACTATAATAATTTAATAGTATTCAAACAATTTAAACTACTATATTGATTTGTTAAAATATCTCCTTAATTTATTATTTTTTTATATTATTACACCACTATATTGATTTACATCTAAACACTATATTAGCCTAAACCAATTTAAACTAAACTAATTTAGGACTTATACTGCATTAAAATGCCACCTAACAGTGACATGCAGAGCCCCCAACCTTTGCCCTTATTTTGACAGCCCAACAAGCCGACTTATAATTTTTTACAATTTGCACTATAAGAACTAGTCAACATATTAGAGAGAGGGGGAGAGAGAGGGAGAGGTCTCTTTCTAATATATGCTTCTTCTCACCTAAAAGCCTTACGGTCACACCAAATTCACAAAGCCCTCTTTCGATCGAATCCCGTTCCAACGCGTAACACCTGCAAATCTTGAAAGCAAATTGGTACTCGGCACGCGTCCCCGCACCTCTTTCGTGCTCTCTAGAGAAGCCTGCCCGGTTCAATGAACCCTGCACCGGATCCCGGCGTCCAAGTTCACACGTCATCCACATCTCCCCTTAGGGATGGCTTTCTTCACAAGCCACACCATCAATTCTTCTCTCCTACCAAAGAATTAGTGCTAATTAATGTGAGGATTAACTTCTTCCGATCCCCCCCTCCCCCCAAATCTCAAGATTCACATGAGATTACATCAGACATGGAGTCATGGGTCTCACAGATGCCGTGATATTCTACTTATCCCCTAAATTATGAAAAAAAAATATTACTACGGTGTTGATGAAAATATCGATCAGGGTCGGATAATCCTTTTAATGAAAAAAAAATACAATAGATAACTAACAAAATGTGCATTTTGAATAGTTTACCAATAGGAGAATCTATGTGAAAATATGTCATAATGCAATGGTGGGTGTAATTATCTCTGTATTTTATGAGAATGAATGAAAAAAAAAAAAGGCTTACTGGGTTGAAATTTATGTAGATTTGAATGTGTAGAGTTTGTTGTTGGGTGTGTCTTCCAAGACACTCTAGGGTGACATTGTAGCTAAAAGGTTATGTAACTTTCTTCTCTCTCACTTCTTAGCTGCCCATCTCTCTCAAGGTGTTGAAACGTCTCTTGCGAATCTGGTTGCCCCTCCTCCACTCAACCCAATTGCTCCTTTTAATTCTTCCACAAATTATAGTGCCAATTAATATTTTTGCCCTCTCATTTTATTTTAATTTTTGATCTATCTCCATATGACTGAATGACTATATCTTGTTGCTTCATACTACACGTTTAGACAGCATAACCAAACTTGAGGATCAAGCAACCAATTATTATTTGCCAAGATATCCTTCTTCCCATATATATCATTGTCTTTTCTTCCATTTTTTTTTCGTTTGTATTCTTAGGCTATCTTATGTTCTTCTCCTCCATCTCACCTGGGGGAGTGAGGAGCAAAAGTTGGGACCGGAGAATTCTATTCCTTCCCAAAGCTCAAGGTTAACTGAGGTAGAAGTTCGTAGCTTTAATAGGGACAAGCTTCTTTCTTCTTTTCCTTTTGTCTTCTTTTCTTTTTTCTTTGTTCTCCTCTTTTTTTGCTCTCGGTTATCATTCTCTCCTCAGTCTTTTCCCCTGTTATGTAGAAGAGGAAAGAACAGAAGGTGGAGATAGCTAGAATTTTGGCGGGGGTGATATGAGAGGTAGGAAGGGAGATGACATGGTGCAATAGCTGCGACGACGTCGAGCGCATGGTCGACCGGAGTTTGGCTTCGTCGACTGCCCTAATTATAAGAAAGCAATCTCATATAAACGTGATCAAGACCTGTCCATCTTGCGGTCATCGCATCCAATATGAGGAGCAGGTTGTGTTCTCTTTCTCCTCATTTTCATATAATTTTAATGTAAGAATATATATATATATATATATATATATATATATATATATATATATATATATTATATCTTTGTAATTGCGTGAAATAGATTAAAGAAAAGAAAGAATAAATTAAACATATTCGTAGGTTTATCTAAATAAGATATGTAGAATTAACAATTAACATGGATAATAAGGTCAGGATGTGGCGGCTACCGCCATCCAAGATTTGCCCGGCCTTCCTGCCGGCGTAAAGTTCGATCCGACCGACCTGGAACTGCTCGAGCACTTGGAGGGTAAGGCGAGGCCCGAGACGCAGAAGCTTCACCCTCTTATCGACGAGTTTATCCCTACGATTGAAGGAGAGAATGGGATCTGCTACACCCATCCCGAGAGGCTACCAGGTAATCAAGGATTTCTGATAATTATGTCCATAAATTTCGCAACAATTTATGCTTAATTAATGGTCGTGTGGTGCATCATCTCTGTTTGCTGTTTTCCACGTAATTCTCTGCATGCATGGATAAAATGGGTCGGATGTAAATCTACGTGCATGAATGTGCGTGCATCTGCATCGCTTTTTCTGTAAGATGCATGCACATCAGGAGGAACTGCAACCTTTTAATGCTCTCGTCTCGTGCGTATAAATATATAATTTATGAATTCGATGGAGAATTTACACCAATATTACTCAATACTTTATTGAGTATCCTATGTGTGCATAATATAGGCTTGTTACGTGTCACCTAAAGATAATATAGAAAAATGGATATATAGGTTAAATTGTTGGTATATAAGGATAGACTGTTTACTTGTCAGCAAGCTAGTTACTTGCATGTCTCTTACTGTGGGGGTGCAAAACTTAAGAAGTAAGCCAAATGGGTTGTAACAAATCATAAGCACACTCGACGTAAATCCCCATCACAAGAAAATTTATCAAATGGTATATTATAGTCATTGCAATGCTTGGCATCACCAGCCTCCAAAAAGTTTAGCATCTAAATTCTAAGAGCAAAAAGTAGTGCTTCCAAATTAAAGACATTCTTGCTCAACTCCTTGTCAAGCTCTTCTTTTAGCATCTTCACTAGGAACATATATAGTTTACATCTTGTGCTCTGTAGGAGTTAGCAGGGATGGATTAATCCGGCACTTCTTCCACCGCCCATCGAAGGCATACACGACCGGTACTCGCAAGAGAAGGAAGGTCCACACCGACGTGCACGGCGGCGAGACGCGATGGCACAAGACCGGTAAAACTAGACCAGTGCTTTCCAATGGCAGTCTGAAAGGCTACAAGAAGATACTAGTTCTATACACCAACTACGGCAAGCAGCGGAAGCCGGAGAAGACGAACTGGGTGATGCACCAGTACCACTTAGGCTATGACGAAGAAGAGAAGGACGGTGAGCTAGTTGTCTCTAAGGTCTTCTACCAGACACAACCAAGGCAATGTGGCAATTCTGCAGCAAAGGAAGCAGCTCTAACAAGTGATAACAGCATCCTGAAGGATGCAAATGTTGTGGATTTCTACAACTCACCACTAATAACTTACAACCAAGGTGGCCATAATAGAACAAGCTCGCCTCATCTAATGCCAGGTTTTGCTGTACATTCTACTGGGGCAGCCTTTCTTCCTTGATCACCTTGAATCGGCATATAAGAAAGAATTGACCAAGTTGACATAATATATGGTTTAGGTTGATCTGTGAAGTAAGTTTTAAGATACATTGACAATAAAGTTGGTCCATTTCCGCATGAATGGTTGTCATTGAAAAGTACGACTTACAAACTTAGTGTACTTCCATTGGTACTGTACTGAAGGTGTAAAATGTACACAGGTGATTGTAACTAGAAGATTAATCTCTTAACCATGCCAAAACTCGACAAGTGTCCAACTAATTGGCCAATGTCTCACGCACACCTAGATCCGGACATGCTCTTTTGGAAATTATTAAAATAAGTTTAGATATGGACGGAAGCTAGATCATTGGCATAAAAGTGAGGCATGATTCAAAGTTTACCATCTTTGGTTGCTCCCCTACAGGATGAATCGAGGATGTGTAAAGTTGGTAAAGCTATCTCTTTTTCGACCATTATCATGATTACAAGCACTCTAAAAGAAGATATATAAATAAACAATGACTACCTAGGCACGACATGATTTAAATGCTTTATTATCAAGTTAGTGAGAAAGGTACTGAACTTGAGAGTTTTATTTTTAAGACAAGACATTTCGATCTATTCGTTGAAAGTGATATAGATACTGTCTGGCCAATAGGCACACTTTTTAATGAACCAATCCAGGAATTGGTTCGAAGATCTGACTTCGAATTCTACCTTAGACATAGGAGGTAATTTATGATATAAAGAAAGATGGATAGGCTAAATGTCAGATAGCCCTTCTATTTGCTTAATATTCCAAAAGAATCCAACTTACTTTAAGTAACTTATCTTTAAAAGAAAAACACACACACACACACACACACCGAGAGAGAGAGAAAAAAGTATCTCTTCCGGAATTAGCTAACTTTATAGAGGTATTAATCATGGCCTTAATTGCTTCTACAACTTTTATTAGGTAGTGCATTGAATTCGAAGAAAAGCGAGGCATGTACACAAGCCTCCCCTCTCCCTTTGCTTCTTTTATATATATATATATATATATATATATATATATAGCTAGCAAAAGGGTACAGAGATCTAAAGCACTGTTCCTCGATGTAACATTTGATCTTCTTGGGCATACTCTAAATGCCAATGCTGAGTATTATCCTGGCAGCTGGCATAATTAATAGTAAGACAGATCAATAGCCAAACATACCCAGATCGATCCAACTATCAACGGGGACCAGCTCGACGATCAGCAGCTAGCTCGATCGCCATGCCAAGCAACACCATCCTGCAGGATATCAACAATAATGTTGCAGAGCTCATGGCTTTGTGGATTCATTAAACTGTTAGCCTTAAATATGCAACAATACAAAGGGTACAGAAGGAGCTACATATATTTGTAACCAAGTACTCTTACCCAGAGAGGTCGTACTAACGCAGTAGTCACAGTGTTGTACTGTGGCTAGTACGTGGAGCTATATATATATATATTAGTAAGTATCACGTACGTACCATGGTTTAATCTCGTATCAAAAAAAAAAAAACCATGTAAACTTAAGTTGCCATTTTAGTTAGTGCTAACCCTAACACATAGAATATGATAAGATAAGGCCATAGGGAGTGTGATATATATATATATATATATATATATATATATATATATATACTTTTGAGAAGAGAGTGATATTTAATTATTATTGATAAATACAAATATTAATCTACGAATAATCATTCTTTTATACACCAATCAAGCAAGGGAAGCTTCTTCTATCTTTTAAATAGACAGATTCAATTAAGCCAGTTTTATTATGTTAGAATAAAAATTACGGGTTTGATTATTTTCTTAAATATTATAGTTGATATTTAACAGATGATTCGTTTCATCCTTTTATTAGGAAGGTTTTGGGAGTTAAATACAATTTTTTTTGGATCATATTAATTCTTATACTTTTGATAAAAGTGATCTGTCCAAATTATTGAAATATTAAGTATAATAAGTAAAATAAAATTATCGTAATACTCAAATTACATCTCTCCTCAATAAATTTTAAAGGAGCATTTTAGTAATTTTAGGTAGAGTTAGAAAAAAATTTATCTGCCTCACTTATATTAAAAGAAGAATAAGGACTGATATAATAAAAGAAAATTGTAATTTGAATCGATAACGGATGAGATAATAATCTGGTAATGGCCACAGCAACGATCCAAACATAAAGCAACACTGCAACCCCCGGGAAAGCAGAACGGTTCTACGTCTTATCATCTGACTACCCTATGACTCTACAAAATAAAAATAAAAAAAAGAAAGAGAGTAAGAGAGTAAGATAAGAGAGAGAGAGAGAGAGAGAGAGAGAGAGAGATTAAACAGTAGTCCCTTCCTGCAGCGGCAGTAGCAGCAGCTGATGCAGCTCTGGCCAATAGCAGCAGGGCAGGACGGACCCGCCTATAAAAGCGAGGAGAAAGCGAGGTGGGACTGGGACGTAACACAACTCTTTTACCAGCCCCCACCACCTTTGTTTTTTTTTTTTTCTCTCTCTCTTTCTCTCTCTCCCCACTACCCCCTTTGTATTTTGTTTCTTTCTTACAACGCCCCCTCCCCCATTTACCTTTGGCCCAATGGTTTGATCATTGATGTGCAAGGAAACAGTTTGTTTGCTACGTAACCACAACCACATCACATTCTCCCACCACCTACAACACTATCACAAGATGATGGGTAGAGAGAGAGAGAGAGAGAGAGAGAGAGAGCTCCTTTTAGCAAAGCTTAGGAGTAGACAAGGCAATATAGGCTGGGGAAAGAAAGGAAGCAAAAAAGATAAATTAATAAAACTACTTTACTCCCCTCTTTCTTTGTCTCTCGCTCTTTCTTTCTCTTACTCTCTCACTTGTTAATTTAATGTTCTCTCTGCTGCTGCTGCTGCTGCTGCTGCCGCTTATCTCCCGTCTCTTGCGGTCTACTTTTTCTTTGTCGTCTTCATTTTACTGCCCTCCTCCTCTCGTGACCATTACCACGATGAGTCATTCCACGGCCTCCACCCTAAGACCTAGCCCTGCTCCCTAAAATCTCCCACATTCTCCTTTCGCTTTGAGGAGGGTGTTTGGTTCTGGATTGGGCTCTGGAAAGGATGGGGATCGATCTCAACACCGTCGAGGAGGAGGAAGAGGAAGAGGCGGAGGCGCCGCCGGCGTCGGGTGGGGTGTGCTTGGAGCTGTGGCATGCGTGCGCCGGGCCGTTGATATCGCTGCCGAGGAAGGGGAGCGTGGTGGTGTACTTACCGCAGGGGCATCTCGAGCATTTGGGGGATGAAGGCGGAGGAGGGTTTGGGCGGTGCGATGTGCCGCCGCATGTGTTTTGCCGGGTGGTCGACGTCAAGCTCCACGTTGGTTTTGATCTCCTTGCTTGGCTTTTACTTGCGTTCTGTTCAGGGATTTGAGATGTTGATGTATTTTTTGGTTTTTGATTCCTTATACAGGCTGATGCGGATACTGACGAGGTTTATGCGCAGCTTTCTCTAGTGGCCGAAAGCGAGGTTGGGGTTTTTCTCTGCTCTCTATTTTCTTGGATTTGTTTGGGACTTCTGTTCTTGATTGATTCTTTGAGCTTTGCTGAAACATAGTTGTTTCAGCTAATCCACTTGATAAAAGATTTGGAAATGATGGCAAAATGGGTGCTTGATATGGGGTTTTAGTTGCTTTGCTCTGCTTCTGCTTCTGACCATAAGAAATCGGAACCATTCGCGCGCCATAGTCCATTTAGTATGCTTCGTAGTTGGCTTGATAGTTTAATTGGTTAACCCAGGATTTTGAGCGACGTCTCAACGAAGACGGCATTGAAGGGGATGAGGAAATCGAGGAAGCCGATGAGAAAAGGAAGTCTTCGATGCCCCACATGTTCTGCAAGACGCTTACTGCATCGGACACAAGCACTCATGGAGGATTCTCTGTTCCTCGTCGAGCTGCAGAGGATTGCTTTCCTGCCTTGGTAAAAAAAATGTTCTCTTTGCTGTTTTTAGACACTCTGGACATTAGATCATGGAGCTGTTTTTTTTAAACTCTTTCCGCTTCATTTGTTTCTTTTGGGTTAGGATCATGGGAAGCAGAGGCCTTCTCAAGAGCTTGTTGCCAAAGATTTGCATGGCTTGGAGTGGAGGTTCCGCCATATATATAGAGGTGCAATAATGGGAAATTAATCCTTTGAAACTAGGATGAGTTAATTGCACATAAGGCTACACTCTCTTCTGTTGCTTGTATTTGTAGGCCTCTTTTGCTCTTTGGCTATATTATACGGTAGAGACGACGACAATTTTATAAATCAAAATGCCTATGATCAATCTAATTGAGTTCAATCATTCAAGTTATTAGTGATAATAAGTTCTCAGAATTCTTCGCCTGATGGATCTATAACTTGCTTGAGTTACAGGTCAACCACGTAGGCATCTTTTAACTACAGGATGGAGTGCGTTTGTTAATAAGAAGAAGCTTGTCTCAGGGGATGCAGTGCTCTTTCTTCGGTAAGTTTATGGAGAATGTGGCAAAGTGACCAAACAGTTGCCAAAAAACTTTCGATTAATAAACGTTTCCTAACTTTTGCAGTGGTGATGATGGGGATTTAAGGTTGGGAGTAAGGAGAACTGTGCAGCTCAAAAATGGAACTCCTTGTGCAGCTCACTATAGCCCGAGGTCATATATTGACTCATTGGCTACCGTGTATAATGCCGTGTCCATGAAAAGTGTGTTCCATATCTATTACAATCCAAGGTTTGTTTAGTTTATTTTGTCAAACCAAGCATTTTCTTGTCGGTTTGTTTACTTGCTATATTTGCTTGTTTGTGCATATATATAGATATATTTATTGTGTGTATGTGTTACTGTGCATCTCTTAACACATTCTTGTGTGAACATAATTATCTTAAGAAGTATTTCATATCTTAATATATTATTTCTTCTGGTATAGATTAAAAAGCTGGCGATGCTATCTAAAACCAATTAAATTTGGTCTAGTCTGCTATTTCGAATCTCTACCTTAATTCTGACAGTTAATGTTAAATGCAATAAATATCAATGTTTCCTTCACACTTTTTTATATTACCAGTTGGCAAATAGTTCATCTTCTGGTTAACTGGTCACTTCAACTTAACTGAACATTTTATGGCCATTTCTATTATATGACAATTCGCCAACTAGCTTTTAGGAGCATTGAAAGGCTTTGGAGGTGTTTGACTTTGATCTTTAACAGCATTAATTGTTTCTGCTACTTGCCATGTTTAGCCATGATTATCTTCTGAATCATGTGGCAGTTCTAAATATTTGTTCAAAAGGGAGCTCCCATTTTAGTGGAACCAATAAGTTAAGTCAGTTGATACTAATCTCGATATTGAAATTAGCATTTCTGCTCTTAGTTTCTAGCTCTATTTTTATCATACAGCAAGAGCCATCAGATTTTTGACAAGTTGGTCACCTATGTCAACAATTACAAAAAAAAGATGTGCTTCATTTCCGCTTAACAATCAACAAAAACTTGGACTTTCGACTTGTAGGGCAAGTTCATCAGAATATATCGTGCCATATTGGAAGTTTGTGAAGAGCTTGAGTCATCCATTTTCTGTTGGAACGAGGTTCAAGATGCGATATGAAAGTGAAGATGCAGCAGATAGAAGGTTTGGAAAATTCAAAAATAGCAAAATTATTTTTGCTGTAAATTTGAAAGCAAGATTGTTTAAGTTCTATGCATTTTCTGCAGGAATACAGGACTGATAACTGGGATTGCTGACATGGACCCTACAAGATGGCCTGGTTCAAAATGGAGATGTTTATTGGTAGGCATTTGTAATTATTCTTTATTGGCCTATCATTTATTAGATAAGTTTATGTAAGCTAGTTAGGGGTGAAAATGGATCGGATAGTGCTCAACCCATATTCGGATCCATATTTTTAGTTCGAATACGGATTCGGATACGGATATTAGACGGATAGCAAAATTTAAAACTATATCCTAACTAAACGGATACGGATAATTTTCGGATAGAGGATCGAATCTTAAACGGATATTAATTGAATTTAAAAAATTATAATATTTTATTTAGATATAATTAACACAAAAATATTAAGAGTTTTACAACAAATAAATTTTTTGTATGCCAAATATGTAAAATTAGAGAAATTAATCTCTATAAATAATATATACTGTATTATTAGTAATAATATTAATATTTACTATTTAAATAAGCAAATTAAAAACTGTAAATTATTTAAAATAATATGCGGGTAAACGGATATCCAATATCCGTATCCGAATTCAAAAAATATATCCGACCCGTATCCAAATCCGTATCCGAATTTTTTTTTAAACTCTATCCGTATCCGAATCGGATAGAAATTTTCTATCCGAATCCGATCTGGATTGGGTCGGATAGCGGGTCGGATCGGAGTTAATCCGACCCGTTTTCACCCCTAAAGCTGGTTGTTTATGATGACTATTTGTGGAACAACTGAAGAACCATCTATATTTCTCTATACCAGACCCAACTACTGCGATCTTTTACTTTACTAGCTCATTCGAGTTCCATTTATCTTCATCATGCAGCACATGCCAATTTAATAAAGTTGTAAATCATATATTTCCTTTGTTTATCAATCATGTATTAGTCTTTGTATTGGCAAATAAATAGAACTAACATGGATGTTATTTACTTGATTTTCCGCTTCATACAGGTAAGGTGGGATGATATGGATTGTAGACGGCAAAACAGGGTATCTCCATGGGAGATCGAGCCAACTGGTTCAGTTTCGGGCTATCTAAATCTATCATCCAGTTCTAAAAGAACCAAAATAGGTCTTTCCACTCCGATTCCATTTCTGAGTAGGTCTTTGCTGCACTGACAAAATGCTGTTCATTAATAGTGATTTCTTACAAGTATTTAGTTGAACATCATATTCATATCTTGCAGATGGAAATGGTCCTCCAGGCTTCGGGGAATCTTCAAGGTTCCACAAGGTCTTGCAAGGTCAAGAATTAATGGGTTTTATAACTCATGATAGTGTTGATGTCGCATCTCGGGCCACTCAGGCCACTGAGGTCAGATTTCAATATCCTGATATAAGGTGTTGCTCCACAGATGTAAGCAGCTGTATGTTGGGTGCTCCAAAAAATGGTGTTGGACTTCCAGCTGTGAACTCGGTCTATGCTACCTACCCATGCACAGGCTTTGGTGAATCTATTCGATGCCAAAAGGTCTTGCAAGGTCAAGAAATATTTCCCACAATTTCTCCTCTTCGAGGAACTTTTATCAATGGTTCTACAAGAACTATTGGTTTTGGCCCATTTGATGATGTGCATGCATCTAGTCGTGCAAGCAGATGTACTGCTCCAGTCCAGGGATATGTGTCTCTTGGACGATCATCACTGCCATCAGCTCAAGCATCTTCTCCATCTTCTGTTCTGATGTTTCAACAATCAAGCTTTAAAAAACCGAACCTCCAATCCTTACACAGTGACCTGGATAAAGATGAAGATAGCAACCAATTTGATAAGCTTAATAGTTTGGAAATGTTGGGGAAAAAATGTCAAACTTTGCCTTATTGGCCTCACTACCTGGCTGGTGAAGTTATTAACAACCACTTGGGAAATGGAGAAGTCTTCAATTCTCTAAATTTTGTTAAGCAAGGATTAAATGACAGGGCTATTGGTGGAAATGGTTTTAGGCTTTTTGGTTTTCCCTTAACCGAGAGGGTTCTTGTGACAAATGAAGAGGGAAATTACGAAACTTGCCTCCCAACTTCAAAGCCACGAATGTGTAAATCCCTGGAGTGCACTTGCACTTCTTCAAGTGCTCTCTGTGCTCTTCGTGCAGCACCCTTGTAGACCTCTGTGCTGCTTTTCTGGTTATCAGGTAACAGGTTCACATATGCAAGGAAGTGCTGTAGGCAGGGGTTTTGATTTGTCAAAATTAGATATGCTGATCCAAATCTTTAGCTTGGAATATTAGTTAATACTCAAAGAAGATGGTTTGGCTCTGATGGGGGATGATATATGCAGTTAAGTGTTGACATTTCCTGTGGTAATTCAATGCATATATTGCTATTGGCATCCCTTAAATTTGAACTTTGTTATTTTTATGCAGATAGTGTGGCGAAATGTCTCTTCCAAAAGTATTGGTATGCATTCAAGGTGAAGAGAAAATGACAGCATGTTGTATCAGAATGCCCAGCGCTATCCTAGGAAGCGCCTTCTACCTTCAGGATCAACCTGATTGAAACCTAAGATCTTGTTGCCATAACTAGTATCCTCTTGTCTCTTGTTTTGTTCTTATCGTATTTGTGCTGCTTGAACTTCTATGCTTTGCCTAAGAACTTCGAGAATGAAATCCCCTCTTAAGGGAGTCTCTTGGATATCAACAGTGGAGCCATGCCTTTTTTCTGGATTAACCTCGTTCTCCTGGACTGCATGTTTCTTGTGTAGCTTATACTTCTACAATGGTTTTTATCTCATAGCTTGTCTGTCATATGCTAATGCTAGCAGCGTTGCCATCTGCCACCGGTTCTCAACTGCTGGTTGTAAATGTGACCCTCCAAAGATGTCTCCATAGTACACTTTTCAGTCCTGCTGACTTTTAGTACTGAAATCTGAGAGATTTTAAGATCCTTTTAGTTGATATGCTGCATAGATGATAGATAGTCTACACTTACCCATTTACATAGATGATATGCTACACAGTTTTTTCTAGCTATAAAATTGGGACTAGCATAGATTCCAGAGCTATACCTTGATAGGAAATAATGAACCTGCCGGAGAGACCACGGCTAGCAACGGAAGAGTCGTGCCAGTCACCAGTTAATGTGCGAACAATTGAATTGAGGCTTATCAGAATTGATTCTAGTTTCCAAATGGATGAGCAAAACAGGAAACATTATAATCGTTCAATAGAACGATGGGTCTTTTCTGTCAGGACTTTGTGAGCATCTGGGAGAATCTCGTCATTAGGAAGGGAGAAAGAGGGCAAGATCAGGAAGGCAGAGCAAAACGAGAGCGCTCCCTGAGAATAGAACATGTACTCCTATTATTTTGAATGAGATTAGTCGTTTGTAGAGTTGATTAGCATCTTCTATCAATTGTCCAAAGGGAACAACTGACAAGTGAAAAAAAGAAAGAAAATTGGTTCGTCGGTAGTTTAAGAAATGGTATCATAAATTATCTATCAACAAAAAATATTAACTCCCTACATATATATATATATATATATATATATATATATATATATATATATATTGAGAAGAAGAGAGAAAATTTAATTATATTAGGAAGGAAGAAATGTACAGAGAGTTGGGGGAGCGAAGGACAGAGAAAGCTGCGAGGGATATCAACCTCTTCGAGGGGAAGTAGGGTTTCAACTTTCCTAGAGAGGAGAGACCTCTATTATGAAACCGACAGGAGTTAAAGACGGCAATGATAAGAGTTTGATAGAAAGAACGTCCAAATTTTCACTACTAGATGATGGCAAGAAAAGGTAGTAATAACACAATTGATCCTCCAACTGACTCAGAAAACAAGAGGCCAAGAAGATAAAACAAGATGGGAGGACATGCAATATATTACTCCAACTCTCTAAAGCCCAAGACGAAAATTACCGGTACACATTTTTTTACATGTACCTTAGTTTGCTGAGCAAATAACACAAAAATGATTACATTTGAAGTATATGAAAATAATGGCAATCATGTATTAACAGTCACAGGTCAACAAATAGCCCCTAGTTGGACGGCCTGAGAAAAAGATAAAATTCTCTGCAGTATTTGTACAAAATTTTGGGAAGGTGCTTAACTGGTGCTGGTGCAAGTACAGGACTCAAGAATTTACAACATCGAGGCAGATGGAAATTATCACAAGATCCTCGCAGTAAAGTAGAGTATGGCCTTCAATCCGTCGGATGGCCGGTCAGGTAAATCATCTCTAAAATGGAAGAAACACACAATCTCTCAAATCTGCAATGCAATGTGGATTCCTCTTGGAGATTCAGAGGCATCAGTACACCATCTCTGAAGTAGAAACTCAACACTGGTTCAGATTCGGCATCAGTCGTATTTGTCGTTCCAGTATCTTCCTTGTTCATCAAATGACAGTCGCATTCTTTTGCTGAAAATTCTGTGCTTTTTGAAACCTTATGCTGAAATAACATTCTCTTTGGATCCTTATCAGCATTCTTCTGACAAGCACAACATTCAGACTGAACCCTGTGAAGCTGTTTACTTCCACAAATTTCTTCACAATTGGATAGATCTTGAGAAATGTAACATTTTCTAATTGCTGTTAGAAGATTTAAGGAACATGACGTGAGGACATCATGGATATCATCAAGGGTTGATAAATGGCCATTAGATCTCCAGGAACTGGAGAGAATATTATGGACCAACATATAGACAACATGCACGCAGTCGTGGCAGCAACCGTACAGACATGAAATCTTTGAGACTACTGAAACATTCTTGTTTTGTTGTTCCAGGCCAGTAACCATGTCGCGTGCATCAGAAACGGACTCAATATCCTTAAGAGGAACTCTGTCTGAATCTTTACATTGTCCACTAACTTCAGTATTGCAAGTCCGAGCCTGGGCAACTAGACTGCCTGCGATGGAGATATCAGATGTAAACGGAAGAGTTATTTCTGTCCTTTGCAAGTCATTGGAGTTTTCAGTACATTCACAGCTTTTAGGTATTGGACTCTCTGATCTGCAACTTATCTCTACGTTGACTAGTGCTTGTGGAGACAACGTAGAACTTGGGATGTTGCATTGCGCTACTGGAACGGTTTCAGCTTCCAGTATGACACTTGCATCAGAGTTAGGTAATGTGTTATCAGAAAAGGCATATCCCCCATTACTTGTAACAACTTTGTGAGGACTTTGTTGCAATGGAACCTCTTGTACCTCATTGCAGCTTATTTTGGGAGCATTTGCAACACCAGAAATTTTATCAGCGGGGTACCTGCCATTTAGATCATCATTTGTGCCAAGCTTCCCTAATATTGTTGGTTTAGAATTTGATGCTGCTGTCTGATTATCAGCATGTGAACTGTTGAAGCAAATCCAATTACACAAAAGTAAGACAGGATAAATTCTGAAAGAAAACTTGTAGGTTGTGATTTTCTAAAAACCAATAGCAACAATCCCCCAAAATTCATATACATGTACATATTTACATCAAGAAAAGAAATTCAAAGAGGAAACTTAATAAATATATTCTTTTTGTAATGACTAAAAGTACTAATAAAAAAGTAAGGAACCTCCTATCAAACAGTAGAACATTATCTACCCTGATAAATGAAAATATTTCCTGTTCCATTCTATTATATCTACAGAAACATGAGAGCTATAATATATGCATGCACATATATATCCACAAAATCCAGAAAAATAACTAGTGCAAGAAAATAGAGAACATATATATATGGTGCAATTTCAATCAGTATAAAATTAACTGATGCACTATCACAATACGGTCAGCTCCATCACCTTGTATAGATTCGCAGAGATATTATAGAGATATATGAAGTAGAGAGAAGCCTCTAGAGTGAAAAATACACAACTTCAGGCATGAACAAGTGGATGACTATGAGAGGAGCTTCCAAATTGCAAAATTTACATATAACATATCTTCAAAAACAATAAATACCAAAAGGTTCATCAAAATTGATTTCTTACAGAAAATGAGTGACGGTTCGGCAACACAAGAGCAAGATATGAACATGATAAAGATGAGGAAGTTGGGAAGAACGTGAAGAAAATATTGGAGAAGTAATGCTTGTAACTTAATGGAGAATAGGAAGTCTATCAATTGAAGGAGTCACAGAGAAGCAACTTAAGATTATAAAGAGCCTAAGACCTCAATAAGAAATTAGCAAATATGCCAACAGGATCTTGAAACATGTAGCTATGATCTAAGCTGAAGAAATATACCCAAAATGTTTGTACTACCATCAGAGTCAAGTCTAATAGAAACAGCAAGCAAATCGGACTCAGCCAGCAATTAGTTAGGGAAAACTTCAACATTTATACATTTTCGTAATTGTTATACAAGAATGAAAGATTATTAGAGATCAAGGGAAGCTCAACTTGGAAATTTCAGGTCAAATGGAAATACCTCTGTAATGTAAAAGCCCAGCTATTCACAATATCCTCTAGATAAGCTACTTGTGACAAAATATGAAGGTAACAATATCTGTCTTTCTTCTCCAGAATCTTGCCACGAATCCGTCCAATTAAGTGTTCTAAGACCTTTCTAACTTCACATGAAACTTCTGTAACTGAAGTATAGACACCTCTATAAGCCAATAAGCCCACTGCAACTAAACCTCGTACCACACCAGATTGTTCCTTATCTTTAATATTGTTATTTACCCCACTAATGATCTTTTCAGGTGATCCACTCTCATGAATTAAGCAAGTATTAAATGGCCAACCCTTCCAGGGCCCATTTATATCTGTGCATGGGCCTTCTTTTAGCTTTGAGGTTAGCCAGCAAAGTTCAGCGAACTGTGGATATCGTAAAATCTGATAGCCAAATGTGGCAATTGCCAGCATCAAATTCCCCTTCACAACTTTACTATAGATATTTCTTGAAACTAATTCTGGATGGCCATGATGCTGCACATGAATCGTCTGGTGGTCCTTTATGTTCGAATATGGTAACAATCCCTGTTGACTGTCTCTGGACAGCTGAGGTTGGCTATCTCTGCAAGAGGCTACACTGTTGGAAGCTAACCTCTCCAAACCCCCTGGTGTTTCTGTTGATGCAGTTGCTTGTCTGATCCTGTTGTCATGCATTTCATCTTCTGAATAAAGTTCGCCAGTGCATGTCACTTCACTCTGATCATTAGAGTTGCTCCCATGAGATCTGTGATGCACCAACTGAACATATTGTTGGACTAGATCCTTGGATAATTTTGATGCACACGAATTAATCACCTGATCAAGGTTATAATTCCCATCGATAGCCAAAGAAAATCGTGGCACAGTATGTTCTGAAACACAAGAAGCAGTTTGATCTAACACATCCTTGGTGAAGAACTGTCTTATTCCATGTGGAAGTTGATGAATCTCCATTTCGCAAGTGGCCTAAAAATCAAAATAAGGAAAACAAGTACCGTTTATAATAAGCAGCACGATTAAGTGGCAAGCAAATTACTGACCATCCAAAATTTCTTATTACACTAAAAGAACAAGCATGACAAGGGAGAAATTTGCTTCTGCAATCTGCAGAGAAAAGACACTCTTGATTTTGAATGATCTATTAAGCATGGTAACATTAGTAAACACATAATATAAAAGATTTCATGTTAGCATTGGAGACTTGAATTACAAGTTGCAAAGCGCACAAAAGAGACATCTGCTAAGTTCCAAAAAGATAGAGATCAAAGTGTACTCATGTGAGTGGTAAGAACTACATTTACTTTTTACATCAGTAACAGATATTGAAAGAATATATATCAGTTGGTTTTTGGTAAACTCAAGATTGCATTATAATATGAAAAGAAATCTGCCAATATCCATTGAACTTGTGAAGAATAAAAATTCCATGGCCAAAAATTAAATAGTAACATCCGTAAGTTGTGAAAAGAGTAAGACAGAGCCATTTAGACTGGGGAAAGCGCTGATTAAAGCATGGTACTTTTAAGAAAGTTTCCTATTTCTCATACTTCAGATCAAAGAATAGAAGTTTACTATCAAAACTAGAGACTGTTGCATGCATTCCCAGGAGCATCACCAGTTGCTTTACTCCACACGATAAACTAATGCAACAGAGTGGAAGGATGTAAAGAGAATCAGAGACCTTTTGTCTTGTCAAACGGAAAGTGGAAAACTAATATGGGCATCACATAGGACAGAGGACTTAATTACAGATGCTCTTTTAATTTTCTCTGAAGTCCATATTAAACTGTCAAGAAAAGAGCACCCAACATTACAAGAAAAATGTAAATGTTTCCAGCTACTTCTAGTGAAAAGAAAAGAAAAATAGACACAACATCGATGCCCACACCAACAGTATAACAACTCTAGGAATAAAAGCAGCAATATATACTGTCTGATTCAACTGAAACCTACCAGTATAATCATGGTTGCAGATGCACACACAGAATCAACCTGTTCGATGAATGAATTCCACGCTTCTGAAGGTATCCTTGTCCTGTCATCAGTTCCTTCTTGTGGAGGTGATTTGATGGTTTGTGGAATCTCGCAATGCTCGCCCTCTGGTTCATGGAATTCATCAATGGCCCATAAATCCAGTCTTGGCATGTAGATCACGCATCTCCCCACATTTAGGCACTTCACTATTGAAAATGGAAATTCGTCAAACATATAAGCTTCAGAAAGCAGCCAGGAAATTAACATATTCTATGCAATATTAGAATGCACAATCATCCTCATTAATCAAGGGAAAAGCCATCTCATACATTAAATGGACATGCTGCTATATAGAAAAGCTACTGAGACGAAAAAGGAAGAACATACATAGGATTTGTGTGAGTCCACGAATAATATCTCCATATCCTTCTTGTGACATAGTAGCAAGATTAACCTTCTGAATTTCTATCTGGCCTATAAATCCATGCAGAAGACAAGAAGCTAAATGTTGTTGGCCAGATCTAGGTGCTCCGGTAATCAGAACTCGAAATCCTGAAGACTTCCGCAGTGACTTAATATACAAACAAGAATCAGAAGGCTTTGATCTGAAGACATCAAAGTTCTCATAATTGCCATTGTCATCATCTGGAGTTTTTGAATGATTAGATCCTGAATTACCAGTTACCAGACCATAGCGAGAGAGAATTCTTATAATCTCACTTGCTATATACTGCTCTTGGATTAAAGAAGGAAGATGAGACCTCCAAAGGATGACCGGAATTCCTTTGTGTTCCAAAGCTGAATCAATAACATCTTTAATAGATTTTGATGCCTTGACGAGGGAAGAAGGTAACCAGATCCGTTCATCCATATGAACTGAGATGAGAAGGTACAGCAATGGTTTTAGAAGACACGGAAGGAGATGAGAATCAAGAGGTGAAGAAACTATATCATTTGCGGCCATTCCTGCTTCTCTCCGTGAACATGGAGGAGGGGCAGCAGAAAGAGCAGCCAGCCAATCCCTTTCCTCCACAACAAATGACGGCAAAGAAGGAAGTCTACCATGAACATTGCCTTTCTCTGCAGAAGACATAAGCTTTTGTAAGGCACAATTTCTCTTCAAAGCGTTCATTGCTGCTTGAGTGCAAAGTGCCTGCAGATCAGCACCAGCATAACCAGCAGTTTGATTTGCAATCAGTGAAAGAAGAGATGCAGATACAGGGTTTGGCCAACTTTTAGTGTGAAGTGAGAGGATAGAAGATCTATCTTTCAACGTAGGTAGTGGAAAATATATCTCACGATCAAATCTTCCTGGTCGCCTCAGAGCAGGGTCAACAGCATCAGGACGATTTGTAGCACCTATTACTATAACTGAGCCTCGTGATTTCAAGCCGTCAAGCAGGGAGAGTAAAGTTGACACGACTGAATTATGTGTTTGATCTTGTTGCCTAGATCGACATGGAGCTAAGCCGTCTATCTCATCAAAAAATATAATAGAAGGTTGAGATTTCTCAGCCACTTGAAAAAGAAGTCTCAACTGTCGCTCAGCATCGCCGACATACTTTCCTAAGCAATCAGCACCTTTACGAGCAAAATAAGCAATTCGTTTATTCCCACGAGAGCATGCACCTATCAGTGCCCGCACCACTAGTGTTTTACCTGTACCAGGATAACCATGCAATAGAACTCCTCGTGGAGGTGAAAGGCCCAAAGTACTGAAGAACTCGGGATACAAAAGAGGTAATATTACAACTTCCTTCATGCACTGAATGACTTCTTTCAGCCCAGCAACAGATTCCCAACCACCATTCAATTTTTCATTTTCAGAAGAACCTCCAATGTAGACAGGTGCAATTCTTACGAGGTCTCGATGAAGCCTCTTCCCTTCCCGTTTTAAGAACTCTTCATCCTCGCCACAGTTTTCCAACCATTTCTCTTCAGACTCTAAATCCTTTCTACATGCATCATGTGAAATCTTTCTCATATCCAACTTCAACATTTTAGCTTTCATTTTCCTTATTAGTCGTGTGTAGTCATCTCCTTGAGGTTGGAAGAGATGCCGATGGTCATTGCATGCTATAAGAAATTTCCGATGATCAAATATACAGCCCTCTGCTCGGCTACAAGGCTGCAACAAAGGACTGCATATAAGGAGGGTGGAGAGAGAGAAAAATCAAGATACATCATCCATAGAAAATAAAATTTATATGACCAAATGGTAGGTCTTGGGGCATCGGTCAACGCGACAACCAATAGTTGCTCCAGGTCTCCCACAGCGACTACACTTCAATGCCCTTCCCCTGCAAAGTGCAGCTCTAACATTTTTCAGGCATCCTAAACCAGCAAAGTAAACCTGAAATGTCACAAAATGCATATGTTTTAGGTTTCTTCAACAGACCCAAGGTCATCACCAGATCAACGTAGCAACCAGCAGTTTTGTCAGTACATAATGGCAACACAATACAGTCAGTAGTAAGAAGAGTATGCATTGAAGCATAATTTAAGCTCACTAAACACAAATAATTCAGCTTCATTGGCAGTACTGATGCACAATAATTAATAGAAGATAATGCAACTATTTAAGAGAAAATTTTGGACGTTCAATAAATATGGCGTCATCATGCTACCATGAAAGACATGACAATGTAGTTCAAGAGCATGTCTCAACTGTATAAAGTATAAACCGACAAAGGTACTTGAAGATGTCAAACATGAAACATGATAAACAGGCAGCATCTTGTAAGCTCATCAAATAATAGTATAGTTTGTTTACAGAACAAGTGTGCTTTCAGGAGGTTTGAAATTTTAACTATAAACAAATATGGTTCATGCGTTGCAACCTGCATGTAATAAAATATAATAGAAAATGCACTATTTCCTATTTGTTTTACTGCTAAAGTAGCAACATAAGATGGTCAGAAACTTCAAATATCAAATTTATTGTTGTTTTAATTAGTTAGCTTATGTTACATTTGATCTTGGTTTGATATCCTACTAAAGTTTAACCCGACCCAAATATGGAAGTATTCGATTATTAAATGGACAGGATATGGATCATGAAGTTAGATCTTGGTTCTGATTCTAAACAAAAATTAGACATAAATACTAACTTACTATAATAAAATTCAATGAACTGGACACAGTTTTCTACATATCAACCAGATCCGGCCCAAAAATAGATTTAAACACCTGGAATTAGCCATCAACCTAGAGGATAGATAAAACCAGATTTCATTATTTATCCATCTCCCCTCTTCTTCAACTGATTCTTGCCATATGTCTATGCCAAGAAACATTTTAAAGAAAAAACTATTGATTCAACATAACCTAGAGGATAGAATTAAGATGATTTTCTAAAACTTATGTCAACTACCAATTACCCAAAAGTAAGTCTCTAACTTCGTGTTAGTGTGAAAGATTCATATCTACATATACCAACATGCTACATATACTGCCTAAGAATAGTTCCATAATATAGGAAGACACAGTCCAATACAAGAATTGCCATAAGAATTCACAGTAAAAAAATAGTTAAATATATATTACTTGCCTTGCAGAAAAATTGTGGCCATGGATAGGTTGCAAAATTGCAGCTTCAATTTTAAAATAACTAGATCTCCATAAGGCAGAAAAAAACAAGATATTCACAATTAAAGCTGGTAGCATGTAACAACTTAAAATACGCTAACTATGCACTAACCATTTCGACCTTTTTTGTTTTTTGGATGAAGTTTGTTTAGATTATTAGTAGGTAAAGGCAGCAATGCTTGGATAAAAATACCTCTGGACTCCAAACAGCACAATGCTGATGAACCCAAACCCGAGCAATGCCGAAACGATCATGTATGGGACCCAAAAGCCTACCAAGCCATCCAGGATCATCCCCAAAACCATCCCACACATCATAGTTTGATTCTTCTGAAGCTAATGATCCTTCATATGTTTCATGATCACTCTCAGTAGACTCCTGAATCAGTATCTTCGGTGGTCTCCCATCTGTCCCTCCCCCACATAGTCCACACCTCCGGCCTTCTTTCATCGTTGGCTGGGTAAGCTTATCCTCCGCAATGGGCAATCCTACACTGCCATTCTTTGCAATATCCTCACTCTCTATGGTCTTGTCATCCGGATGCTCACCAGATCGAGTTTCCACATGATCTTCACAACCCGCATTTTGTGATTCCTGAAGAGGAATTATTGCCTCTTCACCAACTGTCGGCTCAACCTCCTCTTTTCCAACCAAATTCATACACTCAGCCTCATCTCTAATTTCGCAAGTTTGATCAGCACTTGCAAACTCTTTGTTCACTTCATGCCCATCTTCTAAATCTGTTGCTTCTCTAAGTTCTTCGTCCGGTGAGGTCTTTCCACTGCTAAGTTCGTGAACATTTGAAGGCAAAACAGCAGCTTTATCAGCACTTTCTTCAACAGCGTCAGATCCCAAGGCCTGAGAATCTGAACCGCCCTCGTCCTCACTAACCGCCACTTTCACCTCTTCCTCCTCTTTCTTCAAGCCCCTATCCGACTTCCGAAGAAGATGTTCGCTACCCACTACGGCCGCCTTCTCCCTACCTTTTCCAACCCTAGATCGCAATCTTGATCTCCACTCCTCCCCTTCCGCCTCCAAATCCTTCACTTCCCGACTAGACGACGCCAAATCCGCCTCATTTTGATCCACAGAAAGCATCTTTCCCTCTTCCCGACCGTCTCCGCCCCGCTTTTTTCTACCCTTCTTCTTCCTCCTCCTCCTCTTCCTACTCCCACCCGAACCGACACTTGAAGGCGATTCTCCACGCTTAGGCTTCTTCCTCCGGTGGGAAGGGACCGGAGAGGAATCCAGCACGGCGGGCGCTCTCCGGACGCGGGAGCTGCGGCGGAGAAGGCTAGGATCATCGTCAACGGTTGGCAACGAGGGGATGTCACGGATGGAGTCCAGCCTCCTCTGCTTCTTCTTAGCTCGGGATCCCGGCGGCCGTCCTCGCCGGCGCTTGCCTGCGTTCCTCCCCGGAGGCGGAGGCGAAGCGACCTCCTTTGTACCGGAGAAGGGCATGAACAGAGAGAGAGAGAGAGAGCGCGCGAGGGATAGACGAAGGAAAGGTTGACGAGGAATGCCCTAAAGAAGAAGGAGGGGAGTTTTATTCGTCTCGTTGGTTTGTGCTTACGGAGTGTGAATGGTGCGCGATCTTTTCTCCCCCCAATGTCTTGTAGGAAAGAAATAGAGCGGAGTAAAGCCGGGAGAGTGAGCGTGAGAGTCGAATTTAGAGCAAGGAATTTTGTATAGTTGTTAGCAAGGATTTAGAATTGAGGGTGTTTGTTTATTGAACAATCTCGCAGCTCCTAAAAACAATTAACCAACATAAAGTGCAAGTTTCTCAGATAATAGCAGTGGAAATTTCCAAAGCTGAGGAATGTGGCATCTTCTAACTGGTTCACAAAATTAGTAGATTTTACTTTGTCTACTTGCTAACGAAACAATTGCGTGAATAAGATTATATAGTGGCTATAAATCAAGCTAAAATCCTATAATTAGCTTCGCGTCCCTTAGGGTTCGTTAGCTTGTAACACATAATTAGGCCAATTTAAACCGGCCCAAAAACTTTGGGCCTACTTCGTGTACATCTTAAGCTTACCTCTGGCTTGCATAGATATATTGATCAAATCCTAAAACATCTCTACAAATTTTGAAAAGCTTACCAACCATGAAGAAACAAAGTCCTCGGACAAGTCGTGTCCCCTTCTTGTCCTCTGAAGAAAAGAAAATAAAAGAAAAATGTCAAATTACGATGTAGGTTTCCGGACAAACCTCTCCCGATTAGTTGACTTTGATCACAAAATAAACTGTGGATATTTAAAATATTTTTGTCCCCGTGACAAACGAACACGAAGATTTCCCTTGATATTTCAAATAGAATCCCTCGGGTATTAATCTGTGGGCAACCACTAACTTTCTACATTATTAAGAAGAAAAGCTCAGATTAGCATGAGTTTATTAGTTTATTGCCGACATAATTAGCGGACAAGAATAACTCGGCCGTTTCCTTAATACCAAGGAATTAAACAAGAGTAATTTAGTAAAAATAGCAAGCTTACAGAAACAACATTATTTCTCGTGATAAATCTCATCCTAAACATTGCAATAGATAATTTATAGTGAAAATTTTTACGTCTACGTGCATGATTTGATCTATCAAGAAAATCCCATAAACCGAAGAACATTGCAAAGTATAAGATGATGGTTTTCAAACATGTACAAGGAAAGCAAAAGTTGAGTTAATTTATATATACACATAATGACTTGTAAAAATAAGAAACTTTTTAATAATTAGCCAAAATGGCTCTCCACTACCTCCCTCTCTCCAACCAAAATACTAACAAAGCCAGCTCATTCCGTCATCCATCCATAGACTTCCATAATATCCCTCTCCTCCCACTTGTATATCAACACGCACTTCCCTTCTCCTCTCCACCACCACTGCCATGGCTTCCACAACTCTAATCTCCGCCTTCCTCCTATCCACAATGCTCGCGACCACCTTCGCCCAACCAGCGGCTCCTGCGCCGTCCCCGGAGGCGCCGATCAACGTCACCGCCATCCTCGCTAAGGCCGGCAACTACAACTCCTTCATTCGCCTCCTCAACCACACCCGTGTCAACGAGGTGATCGACAGACAGGTCAACGACTCCAACAATGCCATCACCCTCTTCGCCCCCACCGATAACGCCTTTCTCAACCTCCCCTCCGGCACCATCAACAATCTCACCCAGCAGCAGCAGATCGAGCTCACTTTATACCACTTACTTCCTCAATTTTACACCTTTGCCACCTTCGCCACCGCGAGCAATCCGTTGAACACCGAGGCGGCCGGGGAAGGCGGGCAGTATACGCTTAACGTGACCGTCACCGGCAATCAGGTGAACATCTCCACTGGCGTCGTCGTGACGCCGATCTCTTACTCAATACGCGCCGAGCGCCCACTTGCCGTGTACTCGGTGGAGAAGGTCTTGTTGCCTTATGCTATTTTCGGAACTAAGACTCCTCCGTCAGCTCCGGCGGCGGCGCCGCCTGGACCGAATCATGAGAAGAGCCCGCCGGAGGCGGAAGCACCGTCGATGCCGTCGTCGCCTCCGCCGGAGGGATCTTTGACGGCTAGATTGGAAGTTTGGAGTTGGGTCGTGAGTATGGGAGTGATGGGTGTCATCGGAAGTTTGCTTTGACGCGCGTTGCATGGCATTATTTAATTAATTTGGTCGTTTGATTTGATACAATATATAAAGTTGTTGAACTTATTGCTTGTGTTCATGTATTCGTCTCATAAAGAATAATTCTATTCATGTATACTTTCTTGATACCAAGGAATTCATGAATTATATATACGTAGTTACGCTGGCCTTTGTGTCATATACCTTGGTATTTTGCAAATTAGCAGGCCTAAATTGGCCCAACGAACCGAGACCGAAACAAAGTCCAGCAGTAGAACAAAGAGACGAAATAAAGCCATACATCTATAATGCAGTCCGTAGTGTATGCTTAATTTCCACAATCCTAATTGGCACTTCCCTCTGTAATCATCTGGGATCAAATCGTAAGGAAGAACAGTACTCCAATCTAATTTGAGCCCACAGAATAGATAATCCATGGCCCACACGGTCAAAGCTATGACAAAGTGGGCTTGTAAGGATGCGAGCGTCGACTCAACGCTCTTCATTTCAATGCCTCCTCGTGACGGCGTTACTAAGTTTCCTTCAATCGATCCTTCTCTTTTCCATGATTTAGTCGCGGTGGAGCCGAGGAAAGGCTTCTTTAATCTAAACTTCTTCGTTTGCGAACCATCTTTAATTTTTGGCACTTTCAAGTCGTAATGTGTGATTTAATTTCCAACACGCATTTGTGTTGGTGGGAACCATCGGACTTTTGTTGCTCGCTCACGCAAGCCATTAGCTTCTTACACAATCGCTGACGCCATCGATTTGGATCTGGGAGTCACCCACCAAACAGCGTTTGGCTCTTTGGCTTCTTCGTAAATATATTTTCATAAGAAAAATAATCCTTCTATCTATATAATTGAGTCTCGGATAGAAGTCGAATATCTTAACCCATTTCCACCTTCGTACGTCGACCATAGATCAGGACCCCCGCACGATGACATCAGATCGGCCGTTGATCTAAAACATGGACGGCTTCTTATGTACGGCTTTAGGTGTAATTCTCAAACACGTCATAGAAGATTTGGCTCCCCGCCATCCCCGAGATTCGTTGATGATGCCTGTTGT